>NW_023494789.1:12755051-14224283 GCF_904425465.1 Colossoma macropomum
GAGCTTCTAGAGAAGAGCTCTGGGCTTATCAGCAGCTCGAGGAAGCAGAGTACTAAAGCCAGGCACCTGTTCACAGGAGCAGACTCCACACCAGTAATGACCAGGTTACATAACCCTGCTCCTTACACCTGGCCATGAGCAGGAAAAGAGGCAGGGAGCTTCTCTTAGGCCAAACATCAAGTGGTTTTTGCTAGGGCTGAACAATTTGGGGAAAATATCTAATTACAATTTTTCTGACTAATATTGCAACTGCGATTTAAATTGCTATTATTCTGTATAAATTAAAGTTCACTCATTTTTTTTTGCCAAGAACACCAGGATATCCACTTTTTCTGACTTGATGCCTGACCCCTTAATGTAGTATGCCAGAAAGCCAATAGGCTGTGGTTGTGATGTCACAACAGATGGAGATTTAGTTGGCTTTGATTGGTCTAACTCTACAGGCAGTATATAACTCTGTTATTAGGTTAAATTTCCCCACTTAAAACTAGATAGGGTTTTTGATAATGTCGGCTTTAGTTCTTAAAAAAATTGCAGCTCTTGTGTTTTGAAAATTGCATTCTCTTAAATTGCGATTTCGATATAAAAACGCTTAATCTTTTGGACTGTCAGAGTAGATGTTTGTTGTTGTTGTTGTTGTTGTTGTTGTTGTTGTTGTTGTTGTTGTTGTTGTTGTGCAGTCATCGCTTTTACTTTCTTTCATTTTGTGTTCGTCCAATCATATGAAAACTTAGAGCACCCTTGGTCAAGTATGTTTTGTTGATTGTCCAAGTGAAAATAAGTGAACACATCTTCTACAGGGAGCACATTTAAATATGGCATTTTACTGCTAATTTTAGTGCACAATTTCTATTTTATTTGCTAAGATTACATATTGAAAAAAAAATATATTAAATGTGCCATAACTTTTGCACAGGCCACGTATGCTTTTAATTTTCTCAAGTGTTTTAAATTCGGCAGATAAACAGCACCTGTGCATACAAATGTGCAGAAATGTAAGTGTATTTATGTTCACTTAAAAAAATAAACAAAACATGCCCTTTCACCAGGGGGGCCCGAACAGCATACAGCAGTACATCGTCAAATATCTGCTCTGTTCGTTGCTAAAGTATCATTTTTTAACAATTATCAGCCAATACAGACATGATTCTAACATCATTAGCTGCATTCCAAAGCCTAGGCTGCATTCTTCGGCTGCTACATCATAGAAGGCTGTTCCAAAGTGAAGCACCCTTCTTATACAGCCTAGAAATGCAGCCTATGTTCAGAGTGATTTCGAGGACACAACTGATGTATCTTTCCTGACCTTTGGTTACCCACAGTTGTCTGCGCATATAGAAAATGACGGAAAACAAAGCCGCTGGAGCAAAGCTCGTTTTAAAATGTAAGCTGTTCACATCCGTGAACTCGTCTTCATTACCTTAGAAAGTGTAAAATGATTGACTAATCAAAGAATCTGTCCATATATCATAATTTAATCAGAAGTATTTGTATATATGTAGTTTATCATACTACATAAGCTTGTTGGCGTATTAGCTACCATAGCAACAAACTCATTGCAAAGTGCTCCATTTTCTCTCACCGGTTCCTTCATAAGTTTCATACCACAGTTTCAAGAGCCAGTTTGACTTTTATCCAACCTTTTCCTTGTGAGGTATAGTTTTAAGTGTTTGCTCAATGTCGGTGGTGATTATGGTGGTGTGCTTGGAAGCATTACATCATTCATATGGTCACAGGTGAACCACCTCTTATGCAGGTGGTGATTGTGTACTCTGATCCACATTGGGCGTGGCTGCCTCGTATTCTGATTAAGACGGACAGACGAGCTCTCAGAACAGCCTTTAGAGCAGCGGACAGGTTCGGTGAGTTAGTGACATTCATTCTGCTTGTGTTTTGAAGAGGTGAAGTGCTGTGTTAGCGGGGGGTGGCTGTCCAGGTGATAATCTGTAAATGAAATGAGTGACGAGAGGAGGTTTGAATGCAGCTAGACCTGCGGGACCTGTTCAGGAAAAAATTACAAACAACATTGTTTCCTCATTCATCTTATTAAAGGGCGCATATCCAACACTTTTTTTCCCTCCAAGGTCCATCGCAGCATGTTGGTATATGTATCAAAAATGGTTATTAATTTTTTACATGAGCGTTTTCTAACCTCCCTTTATTCTTTATAATTAAACAGGATGTTTTGTGTAGTTTTAAGACTAGTATATGTAAATGAGCTCTGTTCTGGTTGGCTGCTTTGCATTGTGCCTCAATCAAAAAGCAGTCCAGGCTAAAACACTATTTATGGTTTAAGTGTGAGTGGGCAGGGCTAAACTGTTGTAAGCCGAACAGGTTGATATATATAAATGTGTTCGTTTTTCTGGCAGTGTATTCAAAACAAGCAGGTTTCATATACGGAGTGAATTGTAACAATAACAAATTAAGAATGAAAATTCTGAAGTTATAAGGAATCTTTCACCCCATATTGCTTATTGTACAAAGCACAATAAACGGCAGCCAATCAGAACAAAGCTCACTTACATATATCAGTCTTAAAGGCACAGTAACAAAAAGGGTTTGTTTAATTCTAAGGGACAAAAAGAGGTTGGAGAGTCATGTAATAATGTCTAGTGAACCTCAGGAGAAATTAAAATGCAAGAAAAATGTCAGATATGGGCCGCTTAATTACTAGTGTATTATTAGTGTTTTATGTACTTCATATACATACTAGTTTATATAAAAGAGTACTATCGAATGATGAATAATTAATTAATTAATTAATTACTTAAATAATTAAAAAGGTTCTGAGGGAATAAACCCAAAAGTGCCATCCCCATGAAATTTCTACATTGACCAGAGCACACACGCTCAGTAAGAGTGCTAATTAGAATTGGTGAAAATGGTGATTTACAAGTACACTGCTGTTTAAAGATTTGATATCACTTGTCTTATTAATCGTTTTTATTATCTAATACATAATAATATCTCATAGAATGTACCAACTACCGTATAGAAAGCTTAAATGTTACAAACAAGAAACCAAAATGTTTTTGATTATTTTGGGAGCAGCAACAAGTGATTTAAATGATGATAAATATACTGTGATTAACCATTTTTCATACAATTTGTCACATTATCTGCCCTATAATTTGATTACCACCTTTTGAAATGTTAATCTTATCGGAAAATGTCAATGTTCAGCTTTCTTTGTCATTTTTTTCTCAGAATCATCTTCATCTACAGCTCTGTTTCTCATTCTAAATACATCTAACATTTCTGTTAGTTGTTATAACACAGGAATAACATATTAGCAAAATTTTGTATGTCTGCAACCAAATTATTGTATCATTTGAATGCTGTTATATGTAAGACATGTAAGTGTATAAACGTGTCTTGTGTTGTTCCTAATTGCACTTAAGCACCAATTGCTTCCAGAAAATGGCTATCAATATTAAATGATAAATGTAGGTCAGAATTGATCACGCAGTTGTGTTCCTCTGTATCTGTATTAGTGTGTCTGTCTGACCACTTAAGAAAAGTGGAGGGATGGCTATTATCTCTTTATTTTGGTCTGTTTAGTTTAAAAAGCTTTAGCAAACCCACATCTCTGTATATATCTTCATGCCTTTTTGCTGGCCTGCCTCTTTGGCTGGGTTCTATTGTTTTCAGTGTTAAAGCCTCGCGTGTGCTTTGTGGAGTAACAGTGTGAGCTATCTTATCTCGCTGAGCCTGGTGGAGGAATTTGCCGTCTCAGACAGAGCGTGTCTGAAAGAAGGAAGAAAAAATGCCATTGTAGCACAGGGAGAAATGTCACCATGTCAAGTTAGGTTGCTAGCGTTCCTTTGTTACTGCCTGTGGTATTTATGCTAGAGAAACAATTTCTCTTTCTGTTTCTGTCTCTTTCATTTTGTCTCTGTCTCGTCCTAATTAGGATGACTAGCGCTCTGGACCGAAATGCTAAAAGATCATGAATGCAAAGAGAGTTAAAAAACCCCAGAGAACTCCCTAGGGGTGCACAATATACTAATTGATTTTGTGATGTCACAATACTGATATGGTGGGAGTCTGCAATTTGCAAATAAGGCTCTCAGCCGACACTGACATTTTTCTCTGACCAGTAACGTGTTGGCTATTTGCATAATCAAAAATATGAATCACTTGGCAAAATAATGCAGGAATATTACAATTGCAGTATGTAGCCATGTATCTTGTCCTTGTTATACTTGACTGGTTATTTTCGAGATGCACACTGTGCCCCTTAAGTTCTCTGTTTCTACAAACCTTACATAATTATGGATTTCTGTACTTCTGCATTACAAAATATGGGAGGAAGCCCAGCATAATGCAATAGTAACTGTTTGAAACTGTCTACAAACATTAAACCATTAAAACAACTTTGCTGATTTCTCTGTTCCTCTGGGGTCATGTTTTGTTGGAGTGTGAACAAACTCCACCTATAGACCTTTGGGAGAGCTTTCTCACACTCTTTACTTTGAATGGAATAATGGTATAATGGATTAAGGGCATGGATAACCTTATTGGACACTGGTGCACTGGAGTGCTTGGACCCCTATAATTGCTCTACTTACAACCAAGGCTCTTAACACTAAGAAAGAAAATACAGATATTGAGATATTGATTACATTCTCATATCAGTGCATCTCTAAGAGGTTACAGGTGGCTTAACGTGCATGATAAGGTTCGCTTCTGTGCCTGATCAGCAAACTGAAACAGAAGTTGTCTTAACTGATAGATCCTTCAGCACTGTTAATCACAGCTCTAGCTAGATGCACCCTGTGGGGCAAACGTTGACAGTAACAGCTTAAATGATGTAGCTTAAATCATGTTTAGGTCTGAGCCTTTCAACCCAGCTGTCTGGCCGTCAGGTGTAATTGCATAGATACTGATTTAAAACCAACACATTCAATCAGAAGGCCTCATTGTCCTGTGAGCCGTCTGTAGCGTGCGGCACATGAAAAAGCAGCGAGGCCCTTTTCAGTCCGCTTGAGTGCTTCGCTTTGTCATCGGACCGTTAATTAACGTTTGGACACCTGATTCCACACGACTTCTTTTGTTGCAACTCACACCTGGGCTTTCGCTGGGAAAGGTTGGACTAATGAACAGCCACTCGAGTCAGAGAAAGGCAGTGCATGCTAATGGCTAATGCAATATAAAGTGATTTAGCTAAGCCGCCTGTCTTACTATTAAGAGAAGATCAAAGTTGAAGTTTAAGGAACAGTTTGGTGAAAATACTAACAAATTTACATGACTTTCCCGCAAGAGCTTGGTTGGTCTTCAGACTTCACTTTGAGTTTTGCACAGGATCTAGGAGGCTAATGGAGCTAAAAAGTAATGGAATATTTTTGTGTAAGGGTATACCTTATCAGTCAGAGTGCTTGAAAAGAATAATTCAGAAATAATTGTTTGTGTACAATAAAGTCAGAGTAGCTTTCAACATTGTTTTAAACAATATTAATGCTGAAACAAAGATGCATCGGCATAAATAGCCCAGATGAGTGTGTGGATGTTTTTGAGAACTTCTTGCACACAGAACACCAGTTATTGGGGCATTCCGGCCTAAAACTTGCATTTAATCATTTAATATGTTTGTTATGGTTGTGTAATACTCTGTAGTGCAGCTTTATATCCCCCAGCCTGATCAGTTTAACAGAATTCACAAATGAATGTTTTTCTTTCTGGTGTGTGTATTTTTATCTATTAGTGTTCTCTCACTACAATACCCAGCATGCATTAAGTAAATACATCATACAACCATTGGGAATCCACAGGTGGTGTTAAAGAATTCCTGACTGCTAGCATAGCCACTGATACCTAATAAACACAGACGTATTATTCAGCTTCCTGAAGGGAGGGTCTTTAAACCACAGAATCTTGCTTTAGAGACTGCTGCAGATGTGAGGTTGTTACATGCATGTTTGTAACAGATGTAGTGATGGTTTCATTTTTTACAGTGCTTTCTCTAGAATTTTTTTCAGCAGTGGTGAAGAACCCCGATCCCCAGTCCCACCAACCCCCAGGACCAGGTCAAGACCAATCTGCCCCCAGAAATCAAATTTAAAACCCTCTGCAGAGATTTGTAATTGTTACTTCATGACATTTCATAAGATTCATAATACTGTTTTATTTTGGCCAGAGTGCCCCTTTAAACTGGACACAAACTAAGTTAAAATTGTCAGTTTTTATTGCCAGACCTGCTTAAAGAAACCTTTATTTGTTCCTAAATATAATAAAAATAAATAAAAATAAAATTTGCAGCGCAAATATTGGCAAATATAAGTTTGTAAACTTTGATTATTAGCAGAGCTCAAATCAGAGTCTTCGTACTGAGGTAAACCAAAGCTTTTACAGTGACTCTGTGGGTTTCTAATGAGCATTTTTTGCATGGGCAAAGGGGGAAACTCTTATTAGTAAGCCTGTTCAAATGGTAAGTGAGCGGGTTTTTCCAGCTCATTCTGCAATGTGTGTTGCTTGGCTGTGTGGCTTAATGACCACTTTTCTGACCTCTGAGTGAGCTGTGATAAGATAGAAGGGTATTGTGGTGGCAGTAGGTTTTTTTAACTGCTACACAGCAAGAACATTACACAGTGAACTGCTCAACTCAGATCATCCGGAAATTGGTCATGTTTAAAGGACATATATGATGAAAAACCTAATTTTCCTAAATTTAAAAAATCCTGGCTATATATGCAAACCAAGCTGCAAAAACAGTTGCTTTGAATTTGTTGTTTTTATGATCAAAACCGATTTGCATACACTACTGTTTGGAAAGTTTGGACTCACATGTTATAAATGTTAATGATAATAAAAAAGCTGCTATTTTATTGAAGAAAGACATACATACTGTACATTTAAATACAATAGGATACATACATGGAAGGTATTTCACATTTTTAAATGATAAATCGTATACTATAATTATTCATTTACAGTAATTTTTTGGTAGATTATCTATCTATTATTTGGTAGATGTGAAAGCCACTTTTCAGATGTGAGAAGTTATTATAACTCCATTCTTCACATTGTACATTTATCATCTACAGCCTTTTTCTTTCAATATGTTAAAGTTATCAATGGAAATAAATAGAAATTATGCATTCCATATTTAAGTTTGTTCCCAGTATACGATGTTTTAAAATATTTTCGCTTAGAAAATGAACAAAACATGAAGTCTGTCCAGGGTTCTTAAACATTTTGCATCAACAATATCCATCTATTCACTCTATAGCAGTTTAGTCCCACCCATTATGATGTTATAAGGAATGTTTCTTCCTGGGCTACTTTTTGGATGAGGCACAGTACATGGCAGCCAATTAGGACAGAACCCATTTACGTATACCAGACTTTAAGGGACAGTATCAAAAACAGCCTGCTGTATTATTATAAAAGATAAAGAGAAGTGGACCTTAAGTGAAAAAATCAAACGCAATAAAGATGTAGAAATTCCATTGGTCTGAAATATTTTATCGTTACAAGATGTGGAAAAGTCATTGTAAGACTCTGATTACACGAAATCCTGACATCAGTACTGTGGAATGTCACTGCGCTCTAGTCTCATTGTGTGATGATCATACAGCTCCCTCTGTGTCACTGTCCCCATTGTGTTGGTATCCCAGGGCCCTGAATAACACAAAACAAAGACCGATCCCAATTAGGATGACTGTGTGACCTGTGCTGGTAGCGGCGTAACTGTGGCTGGCCCTTTATCTCTGATGGCCAGGGCTTTTATGTTTTACATCTCCGCATCAAGAACTCTCCAAAACCAGCTACACATTTAAAAAGAGAGTTCTTCAAGGGTTCTGTAGTAACAGCATTGGTTCTGTTTAGAACGATGAGTTGTATATAAAACCATATCATGTTCAAATGGCTCTTTGCATGGTGAAACGCTTCTTCAGATTGATGGAGAATGTGTTGTATATGGTTCTATGTAGAATTCAATGTCAAGATTATAACAATAGAAGAACATTTTTGGTGCTATATAGAACCATTTTCAAAAAGGTTTTATATAGAACCGTATACAGTACATTCTCAATCGATCTGAAGAACTGTTTCATGATGCAAAGAACCATTAATCATGCAAAGCGTTCTTTGAGTGTTTATGCCTTTTATATAGAACCATTTTCTTTACTAAAGAACCCTTAAGAAACCATCTTTTTAGGTGTGTAGAACCTTTTTGAAAAGGGTTCCATATAGCACCAAAAAGGGTTCTTCTACTGTTACGATGTCAAGCTGTTACAATAGAAGAACGCTTTTTGGTGATATATGGAACCCTTTTCAAAAAGGCTCTGTATAGAACCACCTACAGCACATTCTTGATCAATCTAAAGAACGCTTTCACAATGCACAGAGCGTTCATGGCTCTATATAAAATCGTTTTCTTTAGTGAAGAACCCTTGAGGAACTAGCCTTAAGCGTGTAGAAACTTTTTGAAAAGGGTTCTATGTAGCACCAAAAATGGTTCTTCTATTGTTACAATGTCAAGCTTGTTACAATAGAGGAACCCTTTTTGGTGCTACATAGAACCCTTTTCAAAAAGGTTCTGTATAGAACCATCTACAGCACATTCTCAATCAATCTGAGATCCAATTCAGAGAAACGTTTAAGCATGAAATTGTTCCATATAGAACTCTGCTGGTTCTGAATAGAGCCATTGCCTTCACTAAAGCACCATAAAAGAACCATCTTTTTTAAGTAGTAGTTTCAGGTGTTCAGGGAGTAAAAGTCTGCACGGGCATGAATTTGAAGTCCCAACCCATACATAAGACCCAACCAGGCCCGAGTGGGACCGCTGACTTTGGAACTAGGGATGTGCGCGAGTACTCAGTTACTCTCTGAACCGTTTAAGGTGCCAGTATTTAAATACTGAACTTGACTTTACCAAGAGCACCTTGTTAAGGACGTTACTGATCGGGCAGATGTAGCGCGGCTTTGTTGCTAACTGGTACTCTAGCTGATGTTAGGTAGTTTCAGGAATAGTGGAAATATATTTCTCTGACAAATAACATTTTGGCACATTGAGGAGCGTCCTTGTCAGCGTCCAGTGTTGTAGTTTTAGCTCCTCATCTGAAGAAGCAGCCACCATTACTCATCTAACACAAAATCTAGAGATTTCCTTTGGCTATTTTTGAATGATAAAACATTTCTTCTTATGTATTTCTCTGTATGTTGCTGAATTTTCAAGCTACTGTCTTTAACCTCAGAGGAAGCTTCCAGCTCCAGCCTTACGTTAATTTCGCACTGAATAACTTTGCTTTGTTTAACAGGGTGTCCGTTTGTTAGCTCCTGTAGACACCTGAATATCAAAATTAGTCATAGTGCGCATCCCTGTTTGAAACCAGAACCCAGTCACATGCATTAACACTATGAGCTTTTTATTTCGTCCATGCTGAACAGTTTGCAAGACCATTAGCCACGCTTTGTTGTGGACAAATGGACCACACTAGAAGGAGGGAGTGCAAGAGAGAAAATGGGTGAGAATGTGCGACATACTTCCACACTAAAACATATCTACTGCACAAATAAATCACTAAATAGAAAACAAACCAATGTCCAATGTGATCTGTAAAAAAAAAAATGGTCCATACCCGCCCCAAAAGCCCATAGTTTGTTGGGCCCTGTCAGGCTCAGGTCTGCTCTGCTGCAGACCTCTAACAGTGAGGAAGAGGAAGAAACGCTGCTAAATAAGACAGGCAAGCTGACAGTCCCCATACTCTGTGTTTTTTTTTGTTTGTTTGTTTTTTGTTTTTTGTTTTTTGTTTTTTTTTTCTTCTTCCTGTAATGCACTTAAATCAACCAACCTGATAATTAAGCCTTTAAGTGAGGTGAGTAGGACGGGTCAGAGCAGTGACAGTCATTTGAGTCTTTGTGCTACTTGAAACATAGAATTGGAATTGGCAAAGAAGTGACAATTGACTCATCACTGCTCCACTTATAAATGCAGCAAAAAAGTGCATCTGATCTAAAAAAAAAAAGAAAAAAAAGTCTGTAATTTTTGGTCAATTTCAACTAAATAAAACTATAATGCTTGTTGAATTTAAACTCTGCATGAACAGTAGAAATTCTTTCGTTTTAAGTTTTAGCTGGACACAAAGCCAAGCTTTCTCTCCTGTTGGTTAGGTCTTCAGGAGCTGGTCTGAAGGCCTTGCAGCTTAGACTGACTACCAACATAACTAGGAAGTGACAGTGAAATTAACCAGTCACGTTTTTGGGACCAATTCTATGGGAAAAACATCTGTGAGTTCTAAATACGACACTAACTGTGAATGAGTTGCAATTTAACCAGGTTTCAGGTTAGTTGTTAGGAATGAAACAGTGGTAGCTGCATCAAGGTAAGACAAGGTAAAATATATGTTAATGTCAGTTAATGTCTGTCATTATTCTATGGCCAAAATTTGTTCATGTGCTCAAACATTATTAGAAATGTCATAGGGGTGCTAGCGGAAATTAGCATTATTACAGTTTTTTTTTATTTATTTATTTAAAGAGTTTGGACATTTACCACCCGAGCTAAAGCCTAGCTCTAATCATTGTTCATCACTGGATGTTGGGCTTGGTGTCCAAAATTTTTTGTACCAGACTTTGTACAAACACCAGTATTATTAATGCAAAATTATGCAGACTCAAAGTCTTAAATATAAACAGTAACCATGTTTATTGCAGTTTAAATCCATCTCTTTCAAACTGCAGACTAAATGCTCTTATTCAGCACCAGCTTCTCTCCCTCTCTCTCTCTCTCTCTCTCTTTCTCTCTCTCTCTTTTTCTCTCTCTCTCTCTTTTTCTCTAATCCCCTTTTTCTTATCCCTGCCTATGCACGGCACACAAGCGCGCTCTCATTGTTCTTATGCTCGGCAGAGCTGCGCCGCCTATTCCACATAATTGGAAAGATTATTACCCCCAGTTTTACACTTGCCTCTGGTTGTTCGCAGGGCTGCGGAGCTCTTTACTGCCATTTTGCTGTGTATTACATCATGTTTCTTTACAAAAGAGCCTCTGAGGGCACCACAGGAGCCTGGAAACACTCTTCTGCGTATTCCTTACCTCCTGAGGTGCAGCTGTCTCAAAGTAAATTCCCTTTTTTGAAAGCAATTGTTGAAAATGCTATGTTGGAAAATGGTGTTTTTTTCTGTTGTCCCTAAAGGTAAAGGTAGAGATTTGAGGCGATTACAGAGCAGCGCTGTTTTGCACACTGTGGGAAGTAAATGTTCTCCTTCTCCTGTCCTTCCAAGGTCTTGTTCCCAGCCCTGGGTAGTAAAATGATAATGTAATTATCAAACTCAAATTTTTTTTCTTATTGGTGAGGCTCATTTGTAGCATTCAGTAGGCTGTCCTGCTCCCCAGTCCTACCTTAGCAGCAAAGGCATGAACTTGGAAGGGGAATTTCACCGATTTTCCAAAATTCCTGCACAATCCAGTGGTTGAAATGTAAATAAAATATTTTTTCCTTATTGGTGAGGAACATTTGTGGCGTTCAGTAGGCTGTAAGGCTCCCCAGTCTTGCTTTAGCAGTGAAGGCATAAACTCTGAAGGGGAATTCCACAGATTTTTCCAAAATTTCTGTATAATTCAGTGGTTGAAATGTAAATCCAGTATTTTTTCCTTATTGGTGAGGCACATTTTGTGGCATTCAATAGGCTGTCCTGCTCCCCAGTCTTGCCTTAGCAGCAAAGGCATGAAGTTTGAAGGGGAATTCCACTGATTTTCCAAAATTTCTGTATAATTCAGTGGTTGAAATGTGAACAAATTCAACAAGAGAGTGGTTTGATGTAAAATTGTGAATTGTAGAGAAACTTAACGACTGTGATTTCTTTGCAGTAGTGTTGATATGAACCAGGGTTTTCGATATTTACAATGCAAATATAGCCTGTTTGGTTACTATCCACAAGTTAATCTACATGTATCTAATGAGATTTTATATAGCAGTTTAATCTCACCCATTCATGCTGAAGTTTCAGCCCTGCTTTTTTAATGAAACACTATGCAGAGCAGCAGAACAGAACAGAGCTCATTTAAGTATATCAGTTCCAAAAAAACAGATTTTTAATTCTAAAGGATAAAGTGAGGCTGTAATACAGTATGCTTTGGGTGAATAAAACCAGGTAAATGTCATAAGTGGACCCCAGGGGGAAAAATACAACACAAAAAAAGCAGCCCCTACGCATAGGAGTGGGTGAAATGACTAATGTTGTAGTTATTGTGATGAATTACACCTTACGAATTCCTATGATGATGGCAAGTACTTTTAGAACACTGAAAAACTGCATCAAAACATTTAAAGATTTAGACCACTTCAGGAGAGCCTGTAAACAACAACTAATGTATAGTAACTGCATATTAAAACATGCGTCTTTATTCTAAATTGTTTGCAAACCTCAGAAAACTAAAGATTAACTACCTAATGTCTTAAATTATTGTGATGTCATTTTTGCCATATCACCCTCTCACATTGTGAAACCACTGCTGTTCGTATAACTCTCTCTTACACAAGCTCCAAAGGCAAAGTCTGATCTCAGATCTGGTCAATAAAAGCTTTTGCACTTTACTAATCTGAGATCTAATCCTATAGCCTTCGATCTTTATTCTTATCGCAGCTCCCTTGACCAGTGCACCCTTTGCAAAAGAACTGGTCAGCAGTTTTACTGAGATACAGCTTTGTTTGGGGAAGTCAATAAAACAAAATTGAGTGCGTATACATGCACTCAGTAATCCATAGTGGGATTTCTATTAATTTCTATCAATTATTCAAATGATCATGTAAACACCCTACTCTGATCTAGAAATCCAATTAAGAAATACGATAAAGAGAATTGGATTTTAGCTTAGTAATCAGATTTCTCAGTGCATGTAAACTCTTACTCTGATTTTTATCGGATTTCTCACTCTCGCACTGTGCATGTGCGAGAACAGACAGTGGATGTCGCGAGATGGCAGCAAAACACTTTTGGAGCGACTTTTGAAACCAAACACGAAATAAAGGTTTTGAATATTCTTCATCTTCTAGATAATGTAAGTTCATATTTTCAGGTAAAGTGGCGCGATATTTAAAAAAAAAAAGCCACAGTATGAAGTTTGAGTTTTACATTATGTTTATGTCACGTCTTCTTCTGTGAGCTTATTGGCTGATTGCAACGCAGAAATCTGATTACTGACTCATGTAGACCTGGAGTTTCCTATTATCTGATTACTCAAGTGCATGTAAACGTGTTGATCGGATTACTGACAAAATCTGATTTTCTGCAGTTATCAGATTATTGAGTGCATGTATACGCATTCATTGTTGCGATGTAGACTAGACTAATGGCTTTTGGTTCCAGTCCTGGAGACCCCATGCTTTGCCTGCTTTTGCCTCACTTAGCTCATGAACAGCTTACTAATTTTTCTATAAGTGTGCAAAATTGACACATGCCCATATTCAGTAATAAGATATATCACAATATTCAACACAGATGGTATTTTTATTGTGGACACTTTAAAATACTGTAAATACAATTTCAGTCAAATAATTTAAAAAATCTTTTTTTTAAAGATAATTAGAGTAACTGTCTGGTTTCACAAGCTGTACTCTCACATTGTGATCATGCTTTATTTGATATTTGTAGGGCTGTTTAGTGAGTTTATGATCAGAGAATTATCACAGCGCAAGGTAAAACTTGCAGAGCTATCTAGAGGATTTACAACCTGGACTGAAGGCCATTAGGACTGTCAAAAAACAGCACTGCTGAGTCTGATCTACTCATACCAGCACAACACACACTAACACACCACCACCATGCGAATGTCACTGCAGTGTTCAGAATGATTCATCACCCAAATAATACCTGCTCTGTTGTGGTCCTGACCATTGAAGAACAGGGTAACGAAGTATGCAGAGAAACAGATGGACTACAATCTGTAATTGTAGACCTACAAAGTGCTCCTATATGGTCAGTGGAGCTGATAAAATAGACATTGAGTGTAGAAATGAGGAAGAAGGTTTTAATGTAATCGCTGATCGATGTAAAGCTCAGTAATTATCATGATATATATTTTTTTATATATTTACACTGCGTAGTGCAAAACAAGACCCACTGCTTTAGGGGTAAAAGCACTATAAGCTGTTTCTCTGAGTAGCCTGACAAACACTGCCCCAGGTAAGCCGAATAGGATTACAGTGGCTTGAACAGATTAAGTGCACAATCCTGAGTGTGAAAGCAAAGATCAATAACTGTGGCCTGAATCCCTGCTGACCCGCTTCGGTTTTGGCTCTGTGTGGAGAATGGCCTCCTTGGTGATAGATAGCATTGTTTTATTTCCTCAGCTGTGAACTGGGACAGTGAACTGAGCGTTTTGGATGTTTTGATAGTGGCTATCGTAGTTGCAAAACTTGGGATCTTTTCATTTTTGTGATTTTTGGCTGAAACTGAGGTCCAGGAAGTGGATACAAATAAGTTATGCAACATGTGTAAAGTTCAGATTTCAGAATGAAATGAGCAAACCCAATTCCAAAAAAGTTGGGACAGTAGGAAAAATGTCAATAAAAACAGACAACAATGATTTGCAAATACATTTGGACATGTATTAAAGTGAAAACAGCACAAAGACAGGAATTGTAATCTTTCAGCTAATTCTAAATTTGACGTGTGCAAGACTTTCCAAAAGAGTTTGGACAGGGCCATGTTTATCACTGAGTTACCTCACCTTTCCTTATAACAAGAGAATGTCTGTTGTTGTTGTAGTTATAGTTTCTTTCCCATTCTTGCTTGCTATAACAATCAGTCTGGGGTCTCTGTTGTTGGATATTTCATTTCGTAATGTGCCACACGTTTTCAAAGGCAGACAACTCTGGACTGCATGCAGGCCAGTGTAACTCTGGCATTCTCTTACTACAAAGCTACACTGTTGTAACACAAGCAGAATGTGGCTCAATGTTGTCTTGCTAAAACAAGCAGGGACATCCCTGAAAAAGACGTCTTCTAGATGGCAGCAAATATTGATCGAAAAAAGGAATATGTCCCCCTCAGCATTAATGGTGCTTTCACAGATGTGCAATTTACCCACTTATGCCACTGCCATACCATGATAGAGGATGTTTTTTGAACTTTACATTGATGACATTTGGGATGGTCCTTTCCTCTTTGGGCTGGGCGCCATTAGTCAGATGTCCAAAAATATAATTTCTAAATATTTCTGTATTATTTCCAAAAATAATTTGAAAATTGCACTTGTCAGACCACACCACTCATTTCCACTTTGCGTCTCAGATGAGCTTTAGCCCAGAGAAGTCAGCAGCGTTTCTAGATGTTGTTGATACATGGCTTCCGCTTTGCAACATGAGAACTAATAGACATGCTGTGTAATTCCTAAGTCTTATGAAAAGATAATTTGCATTTAATTGCTTCAATAGATTGTGTAAGGGAAGTTTTTAAGGCTTTCTTAAGAAAAGAAATGTCATGCTTGTCATGCTTGCATGTCATCAGATTGCTTGCTTAGCACTTTCTCCCAAAACAAAGATTGAGAAGCGGTTGGTCAAGTGACTGTGAGATAATCGCTTAAAAAAAACAAATTGACCATTACTTCCACAGATGGATGGACTAGACAGCAGAAACAGAGCAGATTGCCTCTGCTAGCTAGCTAGTAAGCTAGCTAACAAATAGATTCAAATGATAGTGTTCAAACTTCTAGCTGAATATAGTAATGGAGCTCATTTCATTTCGTATGTCACTCTAGAGCTCTCAGGTTTTTTCACAACAAAGCACTGTTTCAGTGTTAAAGCAGACCAGTTGCCTTAGGGGTAGTCGTGGGCTGGAGGTTAGGGAACCAGCCTTGTGACCGGTTCGATCCCCTCAGCTGACAGTACGTGACTGAAGTGCCCTTGAGCAAGGCACCTAACCCCCAACTGCTCCCCGGGCACCGTGGATAGGGCTGCCCACCGCTCCGGGCAAGTGTGCTCACTGCCCCCTAGTGTGTGTGTGTTCACTAGTGTGTATGTGGTGTTGCACGGATGGGTTAAATGCTTAGGTCTAATTCTGATGTGTTCAGACACAGTTGGCTAAAAGGTTTAAAATAAATAAATAAAAAATATAGTGGGTTGTATTAGTCAGTTGAGCTCTGATATGAATATAGATTAAGGCTAATGGACTATATCTCAGATTAGCAAGGTGCTAAAGCTTTTCTTGATCAGATCTGAAATCAGAATTTAGCTTTAGAGCTCATGAAAATATGCTTTTCTGAGTATATCGTGGGTGTAGTCCGTATTTAAAGAATTTGCTTGTGATTGTGAGTGTTAACTTGCTTGTTTCATAATAAACAGAGCAGAATCAGTCCTTTTTAACTGGATGTAGTGCAGAGTTGTATGTGAAACACTGAATAAAAATCAGCGTATTTTAGTTGTTGCTGGTATTTTTTAAATGTGTCATTATTTGAGCTTTCAGATCTCAAACTTGTAATATTTTGATATGTATCACAAATATTTTTGATTGAATATTTCTAAGCATCATGATCTTATATTTTTGCCGTTTTGCCCACCCTGACAATAGACATCATGGCATTTTGTTTCATTTTAGGTTTGCAAACATGTAGGAGCTGTAAATACACCAACAAAACAACAGGGTCACAAAAAACCTGGGCAGCAATCCAGTTAGCTGCCTGTGGTTATAGTTTTTTTGCAGGCTCCCTATAAATAGTCTAAATCTCTAATTTTTGTTATCACTGTTTTTCAGTGTTCTAGAGTTTGTGTTCATATGAATCCGTTTGAGCCGCATGACTTTTTTTATACAGATTCCACATTAATTACCTTCTCCTGCTGCGCATCAATGGAAGCGATTGTGCAAAATTAAAAGAAAAGCAATTACTAGTCCTTAAACGGTGAAATATTTTAAAATATCTTCGTTCCTATTAGTTACTGTTTTAAAGTCTTTAGCATCTGTCAGTGAACACGCCATCCAACACATAGGAGAACAGTTTTTTACTGCTCAGACACAAATGCTAACTTTACTGTTATACCAGTTAAAATGCTTTTCGCGTGACTCCTCACGCTACACACACGTACCGTTTTAAATAACTGTAAAATTAAGAGCGTCTGTCTTGAAAAAAATCAGAAGTAATATTTTTAGTCATATATGTAGCTGTATTTAGTACACAGTTAGTATCTGTGTACTCCGTTACCTTAGTTATCTGTCGTTGGGCAGGTCAGCCAGTGAACGGTGTGGACCAGTTGCCATGGTTGTAGCGATTGTGTTAATCAGTTTGATTTTGACAGTAAATGTGAGCAATAAAAAAATCAGCCAAGCCCAAAATGGCAAATCATTAAGGCTTTAATTGTCTTCACAACACATCATTAAAGTTTTTCCCTTTCATTTATTTAAATGTTGAAATTTTGTGTGTACATTTGCAAACAACCTTTTACAGAAAGAAGATTCAGTACTTTTCCACTCAGCATTGATAGCTTCAGTCGGTTGACAAACATTACCAAGCTAGTTTGTGTTTAATATGAGATCAGGTATTCTCTGTAGTGTTTAAATTTGGATTCTGATGAGCCAAAACCATCAGTAAAACCCATTGTATTTTGGGCTTGGCTGATTTTTTATATATATATTTTTTTGAACACTTGGCCCATTTTTAATTAAACACTGTCATGTCAAATAACATGTAAAAAAACAGTAAATCTTCTTCTGTCTTCTGATGGCTGTAAAGCACACAGAATGTATTTCGATTTTCTCAGCCATCAAAATCGCAGCATGGTCATACGGTGAAGTCACATGAGAGTGATGAATACTCAGAAAAGCATTTTGTAACAATTTGTCATAATACCAATAACATTGTCATATGACTAGAGCTGGGCGATAATGATGGTATTTATCATTATTGTGATAAATTATGTCACAATGTGTCACATTATGCTTTCCTGAGCATATCGTAGATCCCATCAGTGCTTAAAAACATTTCCAACTGTATGTTTGACTACAAAGAGAGCATAATTAGTCCTGTTCAACTGGATTTAGTGTAGCACCGTATGTAAAATTAAATGTGCATTTACTTTGTCTGTTCCAACTTCTCAGATGTCAGAAAATGTGTACATATCGCTCCATATCATGCATCATGAAAACTTCTTTTACCATATCATCCAGCTCTACATGTGACCCATTTCACAATTCATTATCACAATCTTGCTCCATCTGTCATTTTCTCTGCCTGTGCTGTCCCACAATCCTCTCTGCCTGTAACTGAAACCTGACAGTCAAACAGCTCGACCTGTCCGGAATCCCAGATGGAAATGATGTTGTGTCATCAGCTGTGATGCTGTCTGAAGTCATCAGTGTGTGTTAGATTTGACGCTTCCACGTCTGTGTGACTGTAAGCCTATCAGTAGTCTGCTCTGACAAGTGGACGCTGCTGGTTTATGAATTAGCCCACTTTCTCTTAATGAGATGAGCTCTGAGAAGCAGCAGATTAAGGCAGTGTAGTAATTAAAGTGACCCTGCCATTCAGCGCATGATGGAGAAGAGTGACAAGGCTTACATTAGGAGCTGGATCAGATGGATCTAAATTTAGAAGTGATCGTGGTGAAGACGTAGGCGGGTGTGTGTGATAGGAATGCATGCTCGAAAATGTTCTGTTCCAAATGTGTGCTCAGCAGTCGGCCAATTTATTACATTTGTTCTGGCTGATCTGTGTAACGGTTTTCTTTTATTCAGAGTTTTGTAGAATAAGAATAAGAACAGTTCAACAAAAAAGAAATGAAAAATCCTGTGAATATCCAGAAACTATACATGTACAGCAACTCAATATAAAACATGGTAGCGAGTGTTATATTCCTGGCAGTTTGAAGGAGAAAAAATTTAAATTAATTTACCAATGGGGATGTCACAGTTTATTCATCAGCACTGAAGGTGTTCTATGAAAGGGTCTCATACATAGAAGAAACCTCATATATAGAAGAAACCATTCCAGAAAGCCATATTTTAAATGAGAGAGGAAATTCAGATTTCCAATCCCTAAGAATAATCCTTTTTGGCCAAAATTATGCCGAATATTAATGCCTAATCTTGTGTATATGGTAAGGAAGGTGAGTTGTCTGAGCAGCCAATCAGAGCCAATACTGGATCAGGTGAAATCTCTTTGTAGTTCACTCCAGAAAACCAATTACATTTGTTTGCCCAAAAGGAAGAAATTTTGGGGCAGAACTAAAAGGTAACAGTAACAGTTTTATGAGGTAATTAATAAGGAATTGCAGGCAGATGCTGATATATGATATTTTTGTTGGACATATCTGCTGATGCCAACACATAAACATATAAATTGAGAGTAAATCTACATGAAATAAAACCTAAATTAAACCTCAGATGTTTCTGTACATAAAACATGTGACATATAAAATAAAAATCCATTTTCAGTTTGCAATTTATTTACCTTGTGTCCTTGTTTCCAATGAGTGTGGACTTCGGGGCTAAATTTTGTGTTCCAGTTTAAAACTGTTTTATGGTAATAAAAGTAGAGAGGCTGAATAAAGCAAGGAGAAAAACTAAATCAGGGAGAAACTAAAAGTGGGAGGTGGGCTGCGAGAACCTGAACATGAAATTTGAACATGACCTGAGCCCAACACACATCTTGAGTCACATGAGCAGTCATGTCCAGACAAATATTTCAAGCACTTTTTTTCCTGTATCTGGCCATTTTTGAGGACCAAATGTCCTCATGATGACAGGAAAACCTCTTTTTAAATATTGAGGTCAAGCTTTGTGTTAGATTTAAGAGTAGGCTTAGCATGACTCAACTACAGTATAATACTTATGAATAGAATGTCCCTACAAGCATACTAATACCAACGTGTCAGTTCTGTGGCTGTGTGTGGACGTTTATGGCTGTATAATAGTGTAATTGTCCGGTTGACCCTGTTCTTTCTCTCTGTACAGTGAGATAGCAGCCACAACCCCCCCACACCCCCCCATCCCAGACCAAGCGCCCAGTCATGTGATGCTGTTCAAATGAATTTGCTTTTGTCACTCTGGGCTGGAGAACGATATGGTCGTTTGGGGTTTGAAGTGTCAGTCTGGCGTCCTGGCAGCAAGTTCCATGTCATGCAGTCTGACTCAACCCAGCATCTGTGTTTCTTAGCGCGTCAGTATGACCCACATATCTTCCCAAACCAAGGCTAATGGATCTTAGCTGTATTGTGGAGAGGGACCAGTTGCATGATGGGTACTGGCATTGTGATTTTGCTGCGACCCAAACTAGGGCTGTCAAAGTTAACATGTTAATGTGTTTAACCCAATAAATCAGTAATAACCCTGTTTTTTCAGTCTTTTCCTAGTTTGATTCTTCTAACCATCCACAGCAGTGCAGGCTGAAGCCCACTGGCAGTGCGCTTTATGTGGCCATAATAAAATCTACAATACAGCTTTTAAATGACTTATTACGCATGAAATAGTCATATACAAACGAATTATGACTGTTTGTAGTTCATGAATCCACACAAACATCATAAACGGACCTCCAAAAAAATAAAACCTTTACCTTTTTTGGGATGTAACCATTGTGCTTCAGTAAAATAAAGCATCTAACAGCCCTGCATTATCCTGCCCTTTTCTATTAGCGGTTAAAGTGAGGTAGATGGTCACCTGCGTATCTCACAGAAACCTTCTGTATGTTACTGTCATTCTGTAATAACCATAAACTTTAAAACTTTAGGGCTGTAGAATAACAGTGAGAGTTAATCATTGGCACGTTTATAGCAATATTCACTCTTGATCATGGGAGGAGGTCATGTAGTGTCAGCTGGATGTACGTTAAATATTTTATTGAGTTTATCCAAGGCCTGGACACCATTGACACCTCTAATTTTCCTACTGTCGCATGGGTCACTTTTCCCTGTCCTGTGTTATGAATGCTAAAGAGAATCAGAGCTACTGTTTTGTAGGATAGTGGAATCATGGTAGTCCCAGTTTGTTTTATTTTTGGAAAATACTTTCTCTTACAGTACCTAGAGCACCCTTCGTTTATTTAATTTCTAATCAAATAGGCAGTTAAGTACAAGTCATTCATTCAGTGTCAGAAAAAAGGCGTTTATTTAACAGAAAATTACACAAAGGCTCAACAACTAAACATAATATCAGATTATTCAGTTTTAAGTGCGTCCACTCTTTGCCTTCCGTTCAGCTTCCATTCTTTGCAGGAGACTCACTGTCAGTTTTTTTAAAGAAACGCAGGAATATTTTTTCAAACGTCCTTAGTTCAGTCTTAGGCCTGATTCACACATACTGCTTCTGTGGGATGTGAGCGACACAGAAAGTCTTGTTTTCATTTCGGCGCCCGTGTTAACTGGTCAGTGCTCTTACACAGGCTGAGGGTGCAAAGTGCCGTTTTTTTCTGCCTGCCACGAGCATCACGAGGCAAAATACACTGAAATAAGCCATGAAAATCAATGAAAATTAAACAGAAAACTGTATACAAACATAACAGTGCTCTTTTTTAAAATTTAATTTCATTTATGACTAAAAACATTTCCCGGTTGGTGTACCAGGCTTGAAACTTTTGCTTAATCACAAGTCAGAGTTCTGTCAAGAATAAACAAATATATTGTGCACTTTTATAAATGATATTTTTATTGAACAGAGTGACTGATGTGGCCATCTATCCGTCTGGAAAAAGGAATGTCTATATAACTTTCTCACTGCTCCGCTCCGCAGCACAGACGCTTTATGTAGAAAAGGCCAGTGCGTTCTAGCTGTAGTGCCGCATTGCTCACGCTACGAAATGGAAGCATGTGTGAATCAGGCTTTAGAAGTTGGTTTTGCATTTCCTGCTTCTCACAGTCCAAATAATCCCAAGTAAACACATTCAGTGATGTTCTAAGAACACCAGCAGCTTCTTGTTTGATTTGCAAATGTTCTTCTTTTATGTCTATTTCCATTTTTTCAATAATGCCTTCTTGACAGCTACAGCTGTCCTTTCAGACCCATAACGTTGAGTTGTCACCTCACAGTGGAAGAGTGGACTGAAACACCTGTGGTTTTTTTCAGATCTGATGGGGACAGTTTTGGTGTCTACCAGGTCTTTCAGGTGGTTGTTAGAAATCCCATTTATTTTCTGCATTTTTCTGCAATGTTCTGTAGAACCATGAACACTCTTTGTTTGCCTAAATGGTTCTCTGCATCATGAAAGCGTTCTTCAGATTGATGGAGAATGAGCTGTATATACTAAAAATGTTCCTCTGTTGTAACAAGCTTGACATTTTAACAATAGAAGAACCCTTTTTGGTGCTGTATAGAACCCTTTTCAAAAATGTTCTGTATAAAACCATACACAAGACATTATCCATCAGTGTAAAGAACCATTTCACCATGCAAAGAACCCTTTAATCATGTAAATGTTCTTTTGAGTGTTCACAGGTCTATATAGAACCATTTTCTTTACTAAAGAACCTTTGAAGAACCATCTTTTTTTAAGAGTGCAGTATTGGAAACTCTTGTTTTTTTCACTTGCTTTCATTTGACTTTCTTAGTTATTTAGGTGACTAGAAATGAAGTAAATGTTGGGTGGTCTCTGACTTTTGCACAGTTCTGTAATACAGTAATAAACCCATTACTAGACACTACTAATGTTTACTTTGCCATGGCAACAGCACTTTGCTCAGTGCATGTTTTCTTTACCTAAGCCCTTGTAACAGTGTAAGTAATTGGATGAGGGCACATCGTTGTCTTGCCAGCTCTTCACCTTAACGAAGCGGCGGGAGTTTGTCCCTGTGTAACTTTTGCTGAGGAGATGGACACCATTCTTAGCCTCTGTCACTTAAGCACCTTCTCTGACTGTCCTGTAGTACTTGTGGCCTTTAGAGGCCAGTTAGGGTGAACGAACAGGGGAGCAATGAGCGAGGAAAAAACACACCGCTGTTGCAACAGATTGTGGTCTTTTAGAATGACTGAATTATAATAGGTCAAATGTTATTTGCCAAACTCGAAAGGAAATTTTTCATTTTGTTTTTTTGTATTGGGGTAGTTGAGAAGGCATTTGTGGTCCTGAACTGTGGCTGGTGTATCTGGGACATTTAAACTGACCTACTTAAAGCAGTTTAATGCCATGAAAACGTGTTACATAGTCACTCTTAATTGATTCAGATCCTCTAACAAAAGTATGACTAGAAGAACCTGAGTAAACACAAAATACAATTTTAAAATGATTTTCATTTCATTTATTGAAGGAAAACTGTTATCCAACACCAGCTGGTCCTGGGTGAAAAAGTAATGGCCCCCATTAGTCAATCAAACAGTTAACCAAATTTAATTCATAGTCGACATCACTTAGACCGGACCAGGGGTCGGCAGCATGCGGCTCTTTTACTGCCCTGTTGCGGCTCCACAGCAGAATAAGATTTTTAGGTAAAAATAAAATAATCCTCTTTTACGGTAAAATAAAGCTCTGCTGATCGTTCTAACACAGTTTTAACAATATAAAGTTAATATAGCTTATAACTGCTAATTTACCAACCTTTAACCCTGAAGATTTGTCACCATAGCAACAGACAATAGTTTTGCCTAGCTAGTAGCTAATGAAAAGGCAAAGAGAAAGATTTAAGACAAGCAGAAGAAGAATGGACTTATTTGTGTTTATAAGCTGGTTTCCTGATACATTTAATCTGCATCAAGAAACTGTCAAACTCTAAAAAGTGGCAAAGCTGAAGTCAGCTTTTTGTTCTCCAGCTTTTCGTTCGAACTTTCCAGTTCCGCCTTTAAATGGCACAGCGGTTACAGTCTGGAGGTGGAACGGAAAAATTTGAACAAGAAGCTGGCAAATAAGAAGCTGGTAAATAAGAAGCTGGTAAATAAGAAGCTGGCTTCAGCCTCGTGAAACGTCTAATGGCAAGAGACATTGTAAAAGAAACTGTTCTACATTTGATTAAAAGTTTCCTGATGGAGATGTGAGAAAAGCAGCAATAACTGAGCTAAGGCTTAAAGCAGAGCAAACTAAGTCTGTGTTGTTGTTTATATTATATTTTTTGGCCTATACTAACACATCAGCACATACTGAGACATATTTACAGCCAAGATGGTAAAATTCGACATTAAATGGACAACATGGCTCTTCTTAAGATTTGGGTTGCTGACCTCTGGACTAGACAAACCATCATTACTGCCAGGCTTGCTCAGAAGCCCTCCAATGTGGCTGAATCAAAGCAATTCTGCAAAGAAGAGTGGACCACAATTCCTCCACCACAATGTGAAAGACTGATCTTCAGTTCTATAAAGTGTTGATTTGCAGGTGTTGTTGCTAAAGGTGGCACAACCAGTTTTTAAGTGTGGGGGTTATTTACTTTTTTCATCAAGGTCCAGTTGGTGTTGGATAACTTTTTTCCTTCAGTAAATTAAGAAGATTTGCAGCTTAAACTGTATTTTGTGTTGACTCAGACTCAGATTCCACCATTTTTTTCTTCCTAATTAATTGGTTAAGATACAAAGTCATTCAGAGAAGTCTGGTGTGAGATGCTCCATTTTGTAGAAACGTACTAAGTCAGAATTGTTTACAGTGGTGGTGATGGGAACCAGACGTCTGAAGAGTTTAACGTCCCTAAAAGCTCCCTCACAGAAAGTTACCGCCTGAAATGAATAGGAGGATGTTGCCTGATGCCTGAGACGTTGTTTTATTTTTTTATGATGAGTTTTTAAAAGGTTTTTTTGGCCCAAATCTTATGTATTTTAAAGTTATTATGGTGGAGAGATACATCTTGGATGTTGTGAGGCAAAGTAGTCCTCAGAGAAAACTTTGAAGTGTGACGAATTTGAAAAAAAAGAAGCAATCAGCAGGGGGCAAATACTTTTTCATGGCACTGTGCCTTGCTTCACTTCAGTTAGGGGGGAAACAGGAAAAAATAAGCCTCTGTTGTCTTTGTCTCTCTTAAGTAGCTGCATTTTAATGTAATCACTGTGAACTTTTTTTGTGTGTGTGTGTGTTTCTTTGCATTTTTCTTTGAACCCTTTGCCCCTGTTGTCTTTTTATAGCAAGACTCTGGCGTCATCCTTACCGCTGAGAGCTTTACCTAAGTGCAAAACAGAAAGATGCAGTAGAAACAAACTCAAAACAGACTGTCTTTATGTTCTATATTGGGCATGTGTGGCTCATAGGAGTTGAGCAGAGCGGTTGCCATTAGCAAAGTTTAAAGTGTGTGGGATCTTCTTGCGTGGGAAGATGATTGGAAGGCCGAGGTCACAGCGTCACTCTGGAAATTACAGCTTGTGACTCAAAAAAAAAAGAAGAAGAAAAAAAAACACACTCATAAACAACCATTTGTCCTGAGTCACAGACCTACACAGTAAAAACTGAGCCATTGCCTCATTGCAAAACATCGGAATTTCATCTCGGGATGTATTTCAGTGCAATATGATCTGAAGGTTGCCATCCAGTGCACTCCGGATCAATAAACGGATGCCGGTTTATTATTAGCAATCAGGAGTGACTGTAAGAAGAGGCGGTGCTTCTTGAGTGGCTCTGTAAGGATGATTGGCTTTATTGGAACATGCAGCTTTTCATACAATAGTATAGGTAGAAGTGCTTTTTGGATGAAGAAATCTGCGCTGTTTTTCTAAATAACCAGTTTTGTGTCTGATCAAGTTGCAGTCAATCAGCCAAGACATGTTCGGTGTCGAAATTTTGCTTCCATAGCACTAGAGCTAAAAGGCCACTTTAGAAGTAAAAGGCCACTTTAGAAGTAAACATTAGTCTATAGTCACCCATTTTTTTTTTGTAATGTTAACACATCTCCAGAACTTCTCTCAACCTACTCATCAAGGTTAAGATCATGCACACTTGTTGATGTGGTTTGGACGCAGTATGACTTACTGTGATTCTGTCTTTTGCAGAACATCTATTCTTTAAAATAGCATTCAGCTACAAAGTTTTGTTCATTTTTATAGTTCATCACGTTGACAAGTCTGCTTGACCCTATTGAAGACCTGGATGTAATTTGAACAGGTTGAGAGAAGTTTTGGGGATGTAATTATGGAAAAGATTTGGGTGACTGCATAGTTAGCTCCAGTGCTAAAGATGCAAAATTTGGACAACAGACATGTCTAGCTAGTTGACTACATCTGGGGCAAGTGTAACATTGTTTTTGTTTTTGTGTTTTTCGAATCCATTCCTTTAAGCCACTCTAGTGCTACATTTGATGTTGCTCAGAAATGGGGAAATTGGAGCTCAGAATTGCGTAATTTATTTTATCTCAGCATGCTGGAGCTACATAAAGGCGGGAAAACATGGAACATTAGTGAAATAAGTGATAACTTTAATGTTCATGATGTGACTTTTATGATCAGTGATTCAGATTTAACCAATTACTATGACTATTTGTTGACTGATCTAAAGCAAATATCATTTAAAAGTAGAGAAGGGTATTTTTTTTACTTTTGTGCGAACAGTCTTGTTGATTGGACATCCTGTGCAGAGCTAGGAGTCGAGAACATCATCACGACTTTCCCATTAGGAATTCCTAGCTGAGTGGACATTTTTTTTTATTTTTTTTCTCGTCGGAGGTGGGAAATTCTCACAAGCATAAGTTGAATGCAGCGTAATACCTTTTTTGTCTTTCTTTTCTTTCTAGGCTCTGAGACAACTGGAGCAGCGTAATGACTAGCAGGCAGGGTGGCCATGTTGATCGAACTCCGCTCCCGGCCTTCAGGCCATCCTCTGCTTCTAAACTGCATGTGCAGCGTTCCCAGTCCCGAGAGACCATCACCATCCATTTCTCTGCACTGGGCAAGGAGGAAGAAGACGATGAAGAAGAGCTATATGGAGCGGGCACCTCAGACTCACCCAGTGAAGCAATGGCAAATAGTCAAGGAATTGTAACAGCTTTGGAAGCAAGTGAAGACCTTGTTCTTGAGGGAGAATCTGAAGCAAAATCTGTTAATAATGTTGCTGTACTTCCCGTTGAGACCAGTGTGCTTTCAACCATGTCTGGTCAACAAAACACTAACAGCCTGGATCACAATTTCACTGCTACTGCTTCAGCCCTTGCTGAGGCTAAGAAGGGGCCTGGACCCTCATCTGGTTCCACCACTTCTTCCCCTTCAAAATCTGTATCCCTTCCCTCAATGGACAAGGCCTTTCTTAACCTCATGAAGTCTCTGTCTACAGATGTGGAACCTCGGGAAGGCATCCCTGCACCTTCCTTACGCCATCGGCAACTTGTCAAGAATCTGGTTAAGTCGTTGTCCACGGACACTGCCCAGGATCCTGCAGGATCCAGCCGCTCTTCAGATTCCCGCCTCAACCTACAGATGTTCAAGCAGTTCACTCAACCTCGGACCACCACCACCACAACTGCGGGAGATTCCAAAACTGCCCCATCTTCTCCGTTAACCTCACCTGACAACCGGCCCTTCTCTTTCAAGGTTTCAGAGGTTGAGGCACGCATCGAGGATACCAAGCGGCGTCTTTCAGAAGTAATTTCTGATCCTTTGCAGTTGATCAGCAAGTTCATCGGAGACGAGGCTTCCAACATCTACAGGCCTAAACCCCTTTCTTCCAGTGCCTCAGAGTCAGCAAATCTCTCTGCCCTAAATGGTCATTTGGAGAGTAACAACAACTACAGCATCAAGGAAGAGGAAGGCGATCTGGAAGGCGATTGCACAACCCAAGGTGCAACTGAGCAGGTCTCAGCTGTTGAAAGCAAGACTGTCAAACCTTCTCCATCGTCTTTGGGATTGGACATGTGCTCCATGTCAGCACTGGCCAAGCAAGAGGATGAAGAGTTCTGTGAGCTTTATAGTGAAGACTTTGAACTTTGTCCGGAAACAGAGTTGGAAGTTGACCATACTGAGGACTCTAAATTTAGAAGTAGTGTTTGCGTGCCTGCTAGTCAGAGCATGAACACTTTTGGAGAGGATGAGGTGGACTTTGAAACCGCACCTAGTATTCCACACAAGACTTTGTTTGCTCTGACAGTCCTTGTCTACGGATACTTTGTTCTACCTTTGCCCACCTACTTTGGTGGAATGCTGCTGGGTGTAGCATTAGGGTTCATGCTCGCCATTGGTGTAGTGTGGCTAACAGGCCCAAAGAGAGCTGGAATTACAGCTAGATTTGCAAGACACCAGAGGCAGCTATGTAACTTAGAGCATTTGGATATCAAAGAGCCAGGAATATTTAAGGTAAGTCTTAAATGTTCTACTGAACAGGTAAAATGCAATAGGTTTTTTGTCCTTAAGCGTCATTTGATTTATGCACTACAAGATAACGTTCCCTTTGTGAAATACCTTTTTCCTGAAGACAGTCTCTGCCTTTTGATGACCTTTGAGGGCCACTGTTATCATCCACAGTGTGTATCGATCCTCAACTCTGTGTATGCCCTGGACTACTCATTCATTCATCTAGTGACTTAGTAACTCAAAATAATGACTTATCTTTTTGAAATATTGACTCAGTATCTCAAAATATTGACTTAGTATGTCAAAATAGTGATATATTGTCTCAAAATATTGACTTCATATCTCAAAATAATGACTTATTGTTTCAAAATAATGACTTATTGTCTCAAAATGTTAACTTAATATCTCAAAATAATGACTTATTTTGTCAAATATTTACTTAAGATATTATTTTGACATACTATTTTTGCAAAATATTACTTCACTATGTTGAATTAAGGACTTGCCATGTCAAAACAATTATTCAGGATGTAATAATGATTACTTATTATCCTGAAATAATAACTTTCTTTAAAAATGTAATGAGTCACTGTTTTAATATAGTATCTCAAAAGTTGTAAAGAAAAGTGTAGTTAAGGTATTAAGGCAATATTTTATGAACTATACTGTCATCAGAAACTAAGAAAGAGGGGAAAAGTTTTTTAGTTTTTTTTGTTTTTTGTCTCCCCTCGCCTTTCTGAGGTAGAAATGGGCTTCCCCAGAAACCTGACTGACTAATAGAAGAACTCTTAGAGGGTTAGGGTGGGGTGTAATACAGCATATACCTTCATATTGTGCATTTCTTGAGTCAATCATAAACATATGTCTCCAAATTGTGCTGACCTCTAGGCCATTTTTAAGCCATCCATCAAAGATAAGCCTGTGCTCGTGACAGAACAAGGCCCCATGTAATTCTTATTAGCCAAATGGGGTCATTCTCTGCTGTTGCACCAGGGTGTGATGGAGGATTTTGACCATAAGCAATGTTAAGCACAGTTAAGGAGATGCTTGATATGAAGTACACATAGCCATACTGGATGGACAAAGTATTGTCAGAGTCTGTTCACCATTTATACTTTTTAATGATCTTTGATCTGGTTTTTAATGTTTACTGTGCTTTATATTTACACAAGCATGCACTATTTATATCTGCTGGTTGCCTGTAAGTTTGCTGAGTTTTACATCTGATGCTGCTGCTGTTGGTGTTTGTTGTTTGTTTTATTCTTTTACTCTACTGGTAGGCCTCTGATGAAGCACATGTTGCCCTCATTTTGTCATGACATGGCCTCAGGCTGGACACACAATGGCTTATTTTTCTCCCCACTTTTATCGAATCCATCTTCACCATAAAAATATACAAATATTGTATGATGCTTATGTTTAGCTAGTTGAAATGCTGCCAGGACGAACTGCTTAGGGCACCGCATTAAAACAAAAAAAGCATAACAATGATATAAAATGATTAGAGCATTGCTTCAGCCTGCATTAACCTGAATTGTCTTCTAGAGTTAAATTAGGTCAACTTTAGTGGTTTTGAGACATGTCGTGGTTGGTAGTTCATTCGAAGAGAAGTGGTTTTACTGTAAACATGTTGACTCATTGTCCTTTATAAATATGAAAAAAATGCAGGAAATGTGTCCTTACTGGTTTTTCCAGAGCCGCTGCTAGGTTTTTATTTAGATTATGCAGAGTTCAAGGTCAGCGACATTGTCTCTGCAGAACTAGCCTCTTTAAAAGTTTTGTCACATGGTGTAGACGTCTTCCAGAGAAATATATGTTTATATTGTTTATATCTGGTTTAGAATCACCTCAAACAGTGCAAAGAGAACATGGTGACAGGCTGCCACATTCAACACTGCTTTTAATATGGCCATTACAAACAAAGTGAATATTAGGCAAAGTACCATCTGCACTAGATCATTGACTAGTGCTGGAATAACAGGCCTTTACACCTGCAGAAGGATGGGATGAGTGTGTACCATGATGCAACAGATGCATGGAAAACTTGCTGAGGTTTGAAGCATAAATATTCGGAAGGTGTGGGTATTTTTGAAGTAATGTTTATCACTTCTTCAGATGGCATCAAGACAGTACAAGCAGATGTATAGGATATGTTTCTATTGGGCAGTGCTGGCTTTGGTTTTGAGTTACTCAGCTGTAAGAGAACTCTCAATCTGGATCCTCCTGGTGCCTGAATGCTTGTGGTTATAAATTAAGGTTTCATTTAAAAAATGACACATATTTGTTTTAATTTGATTGGCTGTAGGGCTGCAACTAACACGTATTTCAACTGTGTGTTAGTGTCTCGATCTAATGCTCTATCCACAAGCTAGTACGTTAGCCTAGAACTAACTCACTAGCTAGTCGCAATGCAAAGGTACGATGTGATATACTGTGATTACAATAGTGTTTTATATTGTTACATCACTGTTATGTAACGAGGGCTGCAATTATCAAATATTTTGAATTTTCCAAGATTATATCGAATATTATCTTGAATATTTCAAAATTCTGTAAGAATAAGGAAAGTTCAAGATAGGTATTTCACTTTGATTGAAAGAAGTTTACTTATTTATTTAGGAAACTTGAAGTACAAGGAAAAACATCAATGATAAACAATTACTGTCATCAGCAAGTAGCAGAAAATGCTATTTCAGGGCATCCCGCTCAATCTGGCAACACTGAGCAGGTTGCTGAGGCTGTTTGAGGGTGTCAGTGATGAGCGCTACACCAGAGCAGATAAAACGTCATCCTCTTAACCACATTGTCTTAAAAGCTGATAACAGCTTTTTGGTTAACTCAGCTGTTCAAAATCCTTATAACCCTTATAACCAAGCAAACTCTAAGCTCACCTAGTGCAGTTTGGATAAGTTTATTTCTTGCTCTTGACGGATGGTTCGCTCACCAGTATGCTGTCATTTATTCTCAGAAATAAATACAGTGGAGAGCATGTTAGCTGGCAACCCAGAGCAGAAGGAAGAGTAGCAGTTAAAACTGACCTCAACTTAGAGCTCTAATACAGACAGTTATGGACAGAGTCCTGACAGCCTGACCTCTGACTACCACCAAGATATCAGCACTGACTGAAGAGGTTTATGCATTGCATTTATGTTTTAGAATATTAATTCTGATTTTTTAAATTAATTCATTTTGATTTTTTTAGTTTAAATGTAAGTTATCAAGTTTTATCCGAATATTTGCTGCAGTTCTAAATCTAACTATTATAACTTTGAGTCTGCTCTCTTTGCCACTATTAAGAGTTTCAGTTTTTGAAATGTGATTTCTTTTTTTTAATAGTGCCTTGAGATAATAGAAGTCTTATCACCCCTCACACTTCACGAAGTGTATTCCAGTGTGTTGGAATGACCGCATATACACAGAAGCATTAGTATAAGGACTATGTTGTGTAATATAAGCTAAAAAATATAGACCAGTATGTAGTCCTTTCATAAATAGCCTAAACAAGGGATTAACAAAACAATTCCATATCTACTTTTTTTATTCATGTCATCTAATCGTTGGGTGTGTAACTGTGCAACATGAATCATTCAGTTTGCTTATCTTTGCTGCCTGCAGGGTTGGATGAATGAGATTTATAACTATGACCCTGAGACGTACCACGCAACCCTGACTCACTCGGTGTTTGTGCGCTTGGACGGCTCGACTCTGCGAATCTCCAAACCCAATAAAAACATCACCCGCCGGGCGAGCTACAACGAGCCCAAATGGGACGCCACCTACATCAGCCAGAAAATCTACGATCTGACAGACAGCAAGGTACGTGTTTGGTACAGATGCAACTAATTTTTATAATTAATGAATATATTAAAATATTAGGCTAATGTAGGGGTGTCCAGTCTTGTTCACAAAGGGCAGGAGCAAAGTGCTACGGGGGGCTCCCGAACGAGTTCTCAGGGAGTGAAGGTAGAGGGTCCAGCTCAACAGATAAAAAAAATTGTTAAAAAGAAAAAAAAAAGAAAAGGAAATGAAAACGGCTGGTGATTAGTGCTGATTGGTTTTTGTTACACCTACTTAGTGCTGATTGTTTGTTTTATGGCTGCTGAGTGCTGATTGGGTGATGTTACAGCTACTAAGTGCTGATTGGTTAGCTTTGTGGCTACTGAATGTTGATTGGTTGGTGTTACAGCTACTAAGTGCTGATTGGATTTATGGCTTCTAAGTGCTGATTGGTTGACATTACAGCTGCTGAGTGCTGATTTGTTGACGTTACAGCTCCTGAGTGCTGATTGGTTGACATTACAGCTGCTGAGTGCCGATTGGTTGGCTTTATCGCTACTAAGTGCTGATTGGTTGGCTTTATGGCTACTGAGCGCTGATTGGTTGACGTTACAGCTGCTGAGTGCTGACTGGTTGACGTTACAGCTGCTGAGTGCTGACTGGTTGATGTTACAGCTGCTGAGTGCTGATTGATTGGCTTTTTGGCTACTAAGTGCTGATTGTTTGTCTTTATGGATACTAAGTACTGATTTGGTTGACGTTACGACTGCTGAGTGCTGATTGGTTGACGTTACAGCTGCTAAGCGCCGATTGGTTGGCTTTTTGGCTACTGATTTGACATTTGACGCGGCAGTTACTGAGTGCTGCGCTGGATGGTTTAGTTTGCTGTGTTCTGTTTGAGTAAATGACCTGGACACCATGTTCTTTACTGTACACAAAATGAACCAAAGCCATTGCCCTGGGCATTGTTCTGCCTTGCTCCTGATGCCTAATGTGATTTGATCTGATGCTGCTGCCCTGTCCAGGTTTCCCTGGTGCCCCCGGGTCTTGCCAGAAAACGTGTGTGGAACAAAAAGTACCCTATATGCATCGAGCTGGCAAAGCAGGATGACTTCATGTCCAAAGCAGAAGGAGACAGAGCTTCTGAAGAGAAGGAAAATGCAGACATCACTGTAGAGCCCAGAAGGGCCTCCTCTATGAACTCACAGGACGGCGGCAGAGCAGGTTTGGACAGAGAGCCGCCCACTGTGTACCTCTTTGGAAGAACAGGAAGAGAGAAGGAAGAGTGGTTCCGAAGAATTCTGCTAGCCTCAAAACTTAAATCCGAAACAGCCAAGAAGACAGCAAGCCTGCCTGTTAGCAGGAGCGGTGAGTGTGAGAGATTTTGGTGACATACAGATATCCTGTTACCCCAAATGTAGTTGATTAGCCAAAATGTATTTGCTGATGTTTGCTTATTTAGTTTTGCCCTGGAGCTACAAGACTAAAGTAGATTACAAGCCTATAGCCACCAGGTTTGCATTAGGCAAACTTGCAGCTGTGTCAAATTGTTAAGTAATCTCAAGTAGACATGCTTATGTAAGGCTGTATGACACACTGTTATCCAGTTGAGAAACCCCAGGGCTTTCTAGGCCCTCTGAGATGCCCTAATGATTTTGGTGAAAAATAAAAATACATACTTTTTTAGTTCATTTTTTCACTATGCTTTTTGTATTTAAAGCTGCACTAAATTAAAATTGGTTAAAATTGAGTAAGCATTACTCAGTTTTAACTAAGCATTAAGTAGCATTAATATGAGCTGCCCATCACCCTGTAAAGCCTGAAATAAGAATTTAAAGCAGAGGTGTTAGGTTGAATTTCACAGGAGTTTTTCAGACCACATCATAGCTCTTTATGTATTAATTTCACACCCTCAGGCTTAAAAAAAAGAAGGCCTGGCTCAATGTTCAGGACTCAAATGAAGATGACAATAGTAGATGGTTCACTTATATTCTCGGAAGACACACCCTTCACCAAGTTTTGACTTGAGTTCTCTTTGAATTCGCTTTCAATGCACTCTCAATCATCAGATTCATCCACTCAGGGAAGGGGAACAAAGCGTAACCCACTGTACAACATGTTTTTCACACATTGCATGCAATTACACATTTCCACCAGAGTGGTCTCCAAATTCCCAAAACTTACATAGTTTAGCTTTAAACTCTGCAGGTATTACAGTGATTCTCTTATTTCATTGTTAAGTTTTGTTAGGAAACACAAGTTAAACACCCAACCAAAAAGTCCTTCATTCAGGTTTTGCTTTTCTCTGTAGTGTCTAAGCAAATACAGCCAAGAGAGGGCTCAAATTGGTTAGGACTTATGTTTCAGATTAACCGCTAACATAAATATGAAGTGACAGTGGAATCAACCAGTCATGTTTTAATTTAGCAGTCACATTTCCAAAACGTTGGATTTAACACAAAAATGTTCATGTGAATTGCCATTAGCTTGCAATTAACATGCTATTAAAATCCTGAAGGGCAATAGCAGAAATAAGCATTACCATATATTTATTTATTTATTTATTTATTTATTTGCCTCATTTTGACATTTGTGGCACAAACTGAAAGCCTCGCTCTATTAGACAGTTCACCACTGCTGTTCTCTATAAAGTACAGTCAGCATTCTTTTGAATTCTTCTTCAGCATGATTTGCTGCTACTGTTTTTAGTGGTGCAATATACTTTTATCCATTTTTATAGATAACAATGTGTCATGCAGTGTCAAATACCTTCTAACAACTTGACTCTTCCAGTAGATCATTAGGCCATGTAGCTCCAGTGTGCAAAACTAAAGAAGCAAATTTCAGACACCAAACATGTCTGGACTGATTGATTACTTTTGGAGAATTATATTTCATGTAATTATTTATAATGCCGCTTGCTGTAGCTGATTAAAAAGCGTCTGTGTGGCTCCAATGTTGGTCTTTTACTCCTATTGGAAATTACATGAGGTAGTGCTGCTTGCTGTAACTAATAATAGAAAGTTTTTGTGTGCAGCTCCGGTGCTGTCCCACAGCCGCAGCAGCAGCAGGAGCAGTCTGGATGAGCTACTGTCCTCTCAGGCTTCTAAAAGAGAGACTTGTGGGAGTGCCAAACTAAAGCCTCTGCTGGAGTACAGCACCTACATGGCCAACTACATTAACTCCTCTGCAGCATGTAGCCGGGCTGCCAGCCCGGGAGAGAGCCCTCAAAGCAGCCCTGGGGTGGCCAAAAAGGTAATGTACACGTATAAATAGGATAGTAAAATAAAATTGTTTGATTTAGTGTATACAGTTCAATACAAAAGTCAGAAAGCTCCCTTTGAGTTTTGAGTTGAGTACAAGTTATTCATTTTATTGTCAGGACAAAAAATAGAAAACATATTTCACAGAAAGTTACACAGAAAACTCAACAACTTCTATTCTTTTCAGGAGACTTGCTTTCAGTTTTTCAAAGAAATCTGCAGGAATGTGTTTTTCCACACCTCCAAAGTTCAGTCTGAGAACCAGCAGCTTCTTTGTTTGATGTGTCTATCACTGTTTCTCAGTGAGGGCTTCTTGACAGCTACACATCCTTTCAGACCCATAGCGCTGAGTTGTCTTCTCACAGTGGAAGGATGGCTATGGATTTTTTTTAGTTCTGAAGCAGCTTGATTTTCTCCTCTCTCTCAAAGATGAAAGCTTTAAGTTCTGTTTATCTGATGGTCTACCAGGTCTGGCAGGTGGTTGTTAGGAGTCCCATTTTATTTTACGCAATGTCTGAACTCTAGTTTCTCACAGCTTCTTTTTTTTAGTGCTGTTTATCTGATGGGGACAGTTGTGGTGGTCTACCAGGTCTGGCAGGTGGCTGTTAGGAGTCCCATTTTCTCTGTAGAATTTAATCATTTTTTGACCTCCAGTTTTGGAAACTTGTTTTTTTTCCCCCTTCCTTTTGCACGTTATCTTATATGACACATCCTTATTAAACTTGAATATAGCAGTTGTCTGCACGTTCTGGAGCACAATCTCTAGTTATTTAGCTAAATTGAACATGTTGGGGAAAATAACGGAACATTACAAAGTGGAAATGAAACATAACAAAGTGTGTAAAAAGTGTAGAGGTTGTTAACTTATTTTCACTTAGAAAATCAACAGAAACATAGAATTTTACCAGGCGTGCTAAAACTTTTGCATCAGTATCTGCTCTCTTTAAAATCTCTCTTGAAAAATAAATAAATTATACCTACAGGGAATGAAATGCATGACGGGTGGCCTCTGACTTTGGCACTGTACTGTAAGTGTGGAGTTGCCTGTGTAAGTTCATGAGAGTGTATACTTGTAGTTTGTTTGCATTTATGTGTATGAGTGTGGGAATGTGCTGTTTACTTAAAACATAAGATAATCAGTAAGTGATCATGTGTGTCCAAACACATTGAAAAGTAATGATCCCGTTTACTGTTTTTCAATCAGTTGCCAAACGACCCAGTAAAAGAGGAGGGACCTGTTTGCTGGGTAAATGCTCTGATTGGTCGGATTGCGTGGGATTTCCTCAGAGAGCAGCACTGGGCTGACTGGGTGTCCAAGAAGATCCAGATGAAGCTTAGTAAAATCAGGGTGAGTATTTTAGGTTTGCCTTAAACTACATAACCATGTTAATGTTACAGAGTTGAAGCGGCACAGTTCATATATTAATTTATCCAGAGCTTATAATTTCAAATCAGACTTGAGCTGTTTTCATATGCAGGCCTAGATTAGATTTAAAATGTGGTAATACGACCATAATGAAAATGGTCAGATTGGAATTCAATTTATTTATATATGTTTGTTTTATTGTTTGTATCTTTTTTAAAACATCACACTTCACTGTCCATGCACGGTCCATCTGTTGTGCACAGTGAGTCAGCAGTTGCTGTAACTTGATAAAATGTACCCATGCAAGTCCTTCCAGAGGACACTAATGCCAGATATGGGTCAGTTACAAACACAAATATGAGCCAACAGAGTTGAGCCACTAATTACTGTATAATTCAATTGTTGAGATGTAAACAAAGTAAATCAGAGTGGTTTCATATGAAAATGTGTATTGTACAAAAACTTACTGTCTCTGATCTCTCAGTGGTGGTGATAGGAACCAGAAGTCATGATGTCTACAACACAAATATAGCCAATTTATTTACTAGGTTACGTTTATATATGTACTGTTGATGATGGTAAAACTGTGATAAATCTAAAAAATCTGTTTTGTTTCAGGACTATTTTGCCTCACGGTGTACCTCTCCAATATGAATGTATTTTTAAAAAAAAATCTCCTCAAAACAATATCTAAGGCTCCAGACAGCATATTTGTAACCATTTCATATAATAACTTTCTGCGAGGCAGCTTTTAGAGGTGGATGTCTGGTTCCTATCACAACCACTGTGAACAATTCTGGTGTGTCAATTGCTCTAGAACAAAGTACTTCACACCAAACCATTCTGAATGACTCTGTTTACATCTTAACCACTTGATTATGCAGTAATTTTGAAAAAATGTGAAAGTAACCGTCCTCAGCTGTGCCATGTAGGTATGCTTAGGATTCATGATTGATGTGGTTGGAGAGAAGGACCACAGACAATAGAATCATATTTAAGATTTAATAGATGCTGTTTCTATGAAAGCACTGCAGAGCCTCTTATCAGAAGTTGTGTCTGCTGTTTACACAGATTTTTCCCTTCAAAGCTGCCATCATTTGCCTCAGCTCATCCTTATCTCAAATTAGTTTTTTCTCCCGTTTTCCATAGTAGTTGCCAATTGCTAATTTTGGAATACGCAACTTGCCGCTAAAATTCTGTGGTTTGTTCCCAGCCTTGTACAAAAAGGTAGTGAGAAAGTAAATGTCAGTGACAGTGCTATCTTATTTAGGCCCTCTGGAGTAGAAGCATGAGCCTAAACCAGGTTAGCTGCTTCTGATCTTTATTTCACGTAGTATGTATTGTCTTATCTTCTGTTTGTATAGCTTCTGGAGGAGTTTCTGACTAACCAGTGTGCATTAGCTAGTACTCATCCAGTCAAAAAGTCCTTTACTGGCTCATTGTATTGATTCAGAATGCTAGAGGGGCCAAAGTACAAATATAGTCTTTGAAGAGGCCTGCAGTGAGGTTTAAAGCCGATAATACTATAGAGTTCAAAGCAGGCAAGCAGTAGTTTAAAAAATCTGATTTACTCAATTATCCCTTCAGCCCAGATGTAGTCGATTGGCCAAAACATAGTTCCAAAATTTGCTGTTTTTCATTGGAAATACGAGGCTAATGAGGCTAACAAGTAATGGAAGCTTATAGTTATCAATTAGCATGGTGCTACATGGACACTCACTCGCCTCAAACTGTGTTGAGTTGTTCAGTATCTCTAATAAACTTTATTATCTGGTTCTGACATATTATGTATTACTATTGTCTGTGCATTTGTCCATTTTTACAGATAAGAGTTTTTCATGCAGTGTCAGAAACTGCATAGGCAACTCTATTTGTGATTGACTCAAACTTTTTAGACATTTAAATGCCCATATATTACATTTTCCTTGCTTTTTAAAATTTCAAACTGAGGCCCTTTTATAACAATTCTGTAGTTTTATGTAACGAAAAAGCCATAATGAATTTTTACAAGACCATTTTCCAACCTCTCTGTATCCTTTTTAGAATTAAAGAGGCTGCTTTTGTTACTGTGCCTTCAAGACTGATATATGTAAATGATCTGTTTTTTGATTGGCTGTCCTGTGTTGTGTCTAAAAAGCAGGGCATTCATTATAACTGAAACATTCATTGTAACTTCAGCGTGTGAATGTGTTTTTTTTGTGATGTCGCAAAAGCAATTTGTTGGAAACAGGCTGCTCTTGCAGCTTAGTTTCCATATATGTACTGTATGGGATGAAGAGTAAACAGTATGTTTAAAACTTTACCAATGATTTTATTGTGTTCTGCAGTTGCCTTACTTCATGAACGAGCTGACTCTGACGGAGCTGGACATGGGTGTGTGCACTCCCAGAATCCTCTGGGCCTCTCAGCCCTCGGTGGACCATCAAGGTGAGCTGAGTGGGGATTATTTATAACCTGCTGTAAACAGCATTTCTGCAGAGAGTGGTTAGCATTGAAACACTACACAGTGTCTGGGGGGTTGAGTGGTGAAAAGGAAAAGCTCTCTCTCTTCACCAAGGCTTAGTATTTTTCTCCAAAACAGTCAGTTTGAAGGAGACGTCAGTACTGAAAAGAATACTGGATAAAAGAGAGGGAGAGGAGGGAAAGGGGGAGTATGGAGAAGGAGATGGGGGGCTTGTAGGGAAAAGGAGAGAGCAAGAGGGAAGGGGCATATAGGGAGAAGGAAAGAGCATGAGGGACAGAGAGAAAGAGGGAGGGAGATATAAGGAGAAGAAGAGAACAAGTGGCATAGAGAGATACAGAGTGAGAGAGGGAGATGTAGGGAGAAACAAAGCAAGAGGCAGAGGGAGAGAGAGAATAAGAGTAGAGTGGTAGAGTAGAGAGAGAGTCAAGGGGGAGATATAGGGAAAAAGAGAGCAAGAGGCAGAGGGGGAGAGAGAATAAGAGTAGAGGGGTAGAGTAGAGAGAGAGTCAAGGGGGAGATATAGGGAAAAAGAGAGCAAGAGGCAGAGGGAGAGAGAGAATAAGAGTAGAGGGGGAGAGAGGAGAAAGAGAGAGAGAGAGAGAAAAGGGGGACATGTAGGGAGAAAGAGAACAAGTGGCAAAGAGAGAAGGAAGGAGATGTATGGATAAAGGGAGCAAGAGGGAGAGAGCATAAGAGTTGAGGGGGGAGAGTAGAAACGGAAGGAGCAAGTAGGGATAGTGAGTGGAGAGAGAGAGAGAGAGAGAGAGAGTGGAGAGGGAAAGAGAATGAGTGAAGAGGGGAGGAGAGAGAAAGAGATAGAGACAGAGCAGTTATCAGTAGTGTGTGTGCTTATGCATATATTTTTGCTGTTATATCTAAACTTCATTACTCCCTTTTTTAAAGCTATATAAAATGCCAGCTGCCCTTTCGCCCTGAACGTCTCATGATGAACGGACCAACAGAAATAGACCAAAATTACTTGGAATAAAATCTTGTTGCATTAACTTACATTGAAGTTATTTTTTCTTGCTCTTATAAAAAGGCAGTAAAAAGAAGCTGATGTTTTTCTCTTCCCCAAATGGTGTCAAAAAAATTAAAAATGACCAGTGACCGTGCAGTGTGCTAACAGGGATCATATCATTTTTGTGTGCACGTGCATGTGTGTCATCTGATCTGTGTCATACACTTTCTGATGACAAGGCAAAGTTCATATTCAGGTAAATATTATTGAAAATGTTTAAAGCAAGAATATAGAATCTATATTTTGCATTTAGTTTATATTTTGTATTTGTTACAGTGGCTTTAAGACCCAGTTGCACACAGTCAGGAACACTGACAGTCATTCTGTGATTCAGACTCTCTCTTTCTGTCTGCCTCACTATCACACTCACACTTCTCCATTACAAAACAGGCTGTTGTATCAGCCCTGTTTGGTGCGTGGTCAGATGTGTTGGTGTTGTCTTGTGACCTCTGCTTGGCCTTCTCTTTCTGACTGACTAATACTGTTGCAAAACCACATCCCAGTGTGACTGCTCAGGCTGGGGGAAAACGAGGAAAAGACAATAACAGCAGCAGCGGCAGTGGTGAGACAGAAAACACTTCAGCTTTTATTGAATCAGGCTGTCATGGAGAACCACAACAAACTAATGGACAAAGAATCAAAGAAAAAGTGCCTAGCAGCGCATGTGGGGCTTGATACACTGAAGCTTTTTCTCTCAAGCGTAGCTGTTTCAGTGGCTTTAAAAGCCTGTTTGCACCTTGCATAACGTGGCTTTCATGTTCGGATCTATCTGGATCTACTTTGGCCTCATTTCCGCTTTTCACTTAAATGCATCCCCGGTTTGACCAGATGAGAACTGATTTTGCTTTCCCTGTGAGAAAAGCATGTCAGCATGTGTTGTTTCTGTTTTACATTTACTTTATTCTCCATTACTATACAAATCTATAAGCTTGCCTTTGACATTTTCACTGCTCCAGAGTGCAGAAGACTCTTGTTGTGGGCAACTTCAGCGTCATACGTCGTCCATGTTTTCACCTGCTAGTCAGCACTTCGCAGACACATTTCCACTTATTTATGTAGTTTTATACAGATATCGTAAGGCATAAATGTGGTCAAGATTCGCCTCTGAGCATCGCTGAATGTGGTTTGAGTGACCCGATCGTAATCAAATTAAAGGGCGTCCTCTGGGTATTCACACCTGGCCTTCGTGCATGATCTGAACGTAAAAAGAGACTGAGACTGGGTGGATGAATGGATAGATATATAGACGGATATGCAGATTTATCGATTGATGGGTAGGTGCATGGATGGATAGATGAATGGATGGATTGATGGGTAGATATGTCGATGAATGGGTGGTTAGATACATGCAGACAGATGGATGGGTGGCTAGATATGTACACACAGATGGAAATGGATATATAAATGGATTGATGGCTACATTTATAGATGGATAGATGAATGAATAGACACAAATATTGATGGACAGATATGTGCACAGATGGATATATGGATAGATGGATTTTTATCTGTGGATAGATGGATTGATGGATGTGTAGATGGAGAGACTGATACACATGGATGGGATAGATGGATACACAGATGAATATATAGATGGATGATAGATTAACAGAGAAAGATTGATACACAGACAGAAAGATAGATGGACACAGAAGGATAGATGGGTTGATGAATAGAAATAAATGGATAAACAGTGATGGGGAGATTGATACATAGATGGATGGATGGACGGACAGATGAACATAGATCAATATATATATATGCACAGATGGATAGATAGATGGATGGATTAATAAGAAGATATTATCCATCTATTCATCCATTCATGGATGGATGAATAGATGGACAGACAGATGGATATGGGTGGATTGATGGACGAACGAATGGACACAGACAGATAGTTACTTACAATGAAATGAATGTAAACACTTTACAAAACATTTAATGAAATGAATGTAAACACTTTACAAAACATTTAGAAGACACATAAAGAACACAATATGTTTATAACACGTCCTAAAGACAGTGAATATTTACATGTGAAAACTGTAGATGAAGAAAAAACAGTATTTTCTTTCTTTTACTTTATTCTTCTTCCAAGCCATCAGTACTTTGTGTTACTGAAGCATCTCTAACAGTTGGTTATACTGGGTGTGCTACAGTCATCTTTCCTTCAAACTGCCCTCTAGTGGACGAATGCGGGTAGTGTGCAGCCCTGTTAGATGACATCATAACATGGATAGTGACTAAACACTGCTCAAAGCTGAATATGAAAGCTATCTGCTCACACACAGACGTTACTCTCCCTGCTGACTGAGACCCCCCTCTGTTCACCAGGAGGATCAACACGAGATTTCCAGCTGTTTTCCCTCCTCAAAGACGGGAATATTCTCTCTCTCTCTCTCTCTCTCTCTCTCTCTCTCTCTCTCTCTCTCTTTTTCTCTTTTCCACTCCCCACTGTTTGCTGCAGAGAATCAGATCAGTTTGTTAAAGTTAATTCTACCCCCTGTTGTGCTCAGACTCATTCGGTGATCCGTCAGTGGAGAAGCCCCCACAGAGGGAGCGCGAGAGGGGACTGAGGGAGAATTGTAAATAATCAGAAATAAGACAAACCAGGGGGATCTTTCAGGAGATGTTAGGGCTGCTGGAATTTCAGTCATTTATTTATTTATTATTCTAATTCTTTCTTTATTTTTTGAAATTTCCCATTTTCCATTTGAAAAACTATAACTGTGTGTTTGTGTCTCTCTCTCTCTCTCTCTCTCTCTCTCTCTCTCTCTCTCTCTCTCTCTCTCTCTCTCTCTCTCTCTCACAGGGCTGTGGTTTGATTTGGAGATTTCTTATAAGGGGTCGTTTCTCATGACTCTGGAAACAAAGATGAACCTGTCCCGTCTGGGAAAGGAGGGAGAGGGTCTTGGAGAGTTCGGAAAAGAGGGGTAAGACCACCACACTGCATGCAGCCATAGAGTCTGAAAGGCTCTGAAAGTATCAGTCATGGTGTGCCAGTGGCATAGCCAGAGTTATTTTAAGGGGGCTGGGTTACAGGTTGAGGGGGCTAGCTAACAAGCATTTGAGCTCAGAGACCTCGCCAACTTCATTGCAGCTAAAACATAAGAAAGTTACCCGCCCATTGCCATAATCAAAGGGAACATTTTTCGGTTGTTTACTTTGACTAGCTCTTGGAGTTACTGACAGCATACCACAATGTGTGAAGGCTCATTAACCAGAGTCTTATCTTTTACAGCACTTGGTGAAGATGTCCAGGGTGAATGTTTGAACATAGCAGTGTTCCTGTCACTTTTTCATAATATTAAACTTTGTTCTCTTTACTACTATCATGTAGTACTATGCTCTCAGGAAAAAGATGGGTTGGTACTCACAAGCGTACATCACGGGACCTTTAGTCAGGGAACATAAATTGTACCAGTATCCTTTTCAAATTATTTTTACTAAGTTGTGCTGACTCCACACACCCCGTCTTGTCTCCAGGCTTTTTATTTTGTTGTTCTTTTTTAAAGCATTATGTTATGAAAGATACAAATATGTATTTGTTACCTAGGAAAACTCATTTAAGGCACATAATTGGACCTAAAACCTTTGTTGTACCTTTGAGGGCACATTTACATTGTTTGTACCTTGATGAACAAAAAATGTACCTGCACAGAACCTTTATTTCTATCAGTGTACTCACAAAGTAGGCCATATAAGCTACCACAGCTCAACTAAAAAACAGTGGAGCAATCTACTGCTGTATATGTGTTGCCGTTGAAATGCCTTTAAATGTTGTAAATGTTGCCATGGTGATGGCGTCTGCTGAAAATTTGCAATGTTAGCAACTTTGTCTTTCTCTTTTATTTATTAAAGGTGGAAAAAAGTCATGAGGATGCGAGAACTTTGCCCATGACGACTTTACATTTTGTAATATTTTCATTGGCAGAAATCTGCTTTAAAGTGGGAGAGCCTTAGCCCCCTTAACAAACCCACCTCCACCCAATGCCCCTGCGGCTTGAAGTGTGTGTAACTGCTTGCAGAAGTTTCCCGTAAGACGAATAAAACACACTGCACGGAAGTGCATACATGCTGACGTGCGGAGAGCCAATCAGCTGACAAAATCTCGCCACTTATGGCCAGCTTTAGCGTCTGTAGATGTTAGATGGCTAACTCATACCTGAATATGGTGGCTTTTGCACAAATGTACAACAACTTGTTACAACTTGAATTAGACTTTAGCTTGGTTATGGGATGACCATATCATCAAGGTGATAGGTAAAAAAAAATCATGCTTTTAGCTGCTTTCCTTACTTCTGTCAAGTTTTATAGGTCATAGTATGCTGTACAGTGTCAAACCACATAGGCAAAAAGAGGCCAGTGTGTGATCATTTAGGCACAGGATATAGGATTCCATTACTTTTTACTACATTAGCCTCGTAGTTCTTGGCTAAAGAAGCAAACATGATTTGTCTGATGGACTACATTTGGGCTAAGGGGGTATAGAGTGTAATTATTCATATTGCCAAACTATCGCTTTAATCTATTTTTGCAGAAATGTGTGCTTAATTGTGCTTTGCTATGATGTAATAATCACTGCTCTGCTTTGTCTCCTGCTTTTCCCCCTCTTTCTCTCTGTGTCCTGGTGAGTAACTGTGCTTCTCGCCTGAAAAACTCCTTCTTAGAGAAGCTTCAGTAGATGGATAGATTTTTTTTTTCTTTTGTTATATATTTTTTGGATTGTCTTTTAATGGGGAGCAGACACACTACAGAAAACACACCACAGTATCATTTTTGTAAAGTTCTGCTACCTTTTAAAACTGCATTCCTGCATGTTATTGTCATTGTTCCTTTCGTTGCCCTCTCCCACATTAGGATTTACCCATAATCCTCTGTGCCAAGGTTCAGTTCAGACAGAAAACAATGGAAATGACATTGTAACAAAAAAAGGATTAAATCTTTTCCCTTGAATCCATTTTAGCTCAAGATTAGACTGCCTAAAGTAGCTTTAATAGTGGTCCAACCAAAGAAATTCTGGTTATGGATATGTATTCTGGTTATTTACATTACCCTTCAGAAGTTTCAGTCAATTTTTTGCAGTCAGTTGTTTTGCAAACAAATGTATAAAATGACTCTGACATGCTCCATCTGTGCATCTTCACAGCTTTCAAATAATTAGTAGGGCACTTGGTAGCTGTAAATAAAAAAGTGTTCAGTGTGCCCAGAATGATGAGCAGAGCTGTAGAAGATTCTGAAATGACTGAGTAGCTGGAGAACATCAAAAATGAAGCTATTATAAAATAATATCCCTAATTCATTCTATTTAAAAAAAGAGATAATAAGCACAGGTAATTACAGATTATTATTTATCATGTAGGAACTTTTTGTTCACAGAATTCATAAAATATTGAGTGAATCATCTAAAATCATCTGCAAATAGTTTTGTGCAGGTCCACATTGTACAAGTCATTATTGTATACCAAATAACCAAATTTCATATGGCAAGTGTTTATTTTGGGGTTTATAGCTTGTGAGTGGCTCTTGTGAAACATCTGCTGTCTTTTTTTTTTTGGTTATTTGCAATTTAAAACTTTTTTGCTGTTTGTTATCACTGAATGATACAGTCATCTGCCCAAAGTCCAGCCCCAGGGCCAAATGCGGCCAGCGGATAGAATTTAATTGGCTTTTCTCGTTTATTAAAGTGATTTCTGATTGTGGTTGCTGCATTTATTTGATATGTAAACAACATTATCTAACAACACTGAAATTTACACATTTTTGTTTACTTTGTCTAACAAATTATATTTTTATTAACAAGTAAACACTTCAATCGGAATAAATTTAATACATTAGACATGGTTTATTGTTCCTCCTAAATTATTTTCAAAACCTTTGTGAATAATATTTTAGCCCTTGGGTATTTTGACATGGTTCAATCTGACCCTCTTTGATAACAGTTTGGATACCCCTGCTTTACAGTGACCACACTTAAATCTGGCATTTTAACATATAGGAAAAAATAAACATAAAACTTTTGCATGTTTTATTTTTCCCTCAATATGTTAAATTCAGCAAATAAACAGTAATTGAATATTAAAATGTGCAGAAGTGTGTTCTATATAGATGATGTGTTATTTATTTATCTATTTATTTCACTTTAAAAAATCAACAAAACATGTAATTTACCCAAAGTTTTGCATATGATTGTGTCAGGAATGGATCAGGTTATAAAGCCTCTCTCTGAAGGCCCCTAGTGGCACGCTTTACGGACAAATTAGCCAGTGCAGAAAAACAAAGCCCAAACATTTTTATTTCATTTGTGAGTTTTCATACAGTCTGTGGGTTTTTACAACAAGCATACTGAGGCCTTTAGATTTAAACTGAAGCCACAGCGGATTATTTTGGTGTGTGCATGTTTGTGTTTAGCAGTGTTTTCTTGTAAACTGAGTGTGAACATGCATGTTATGTGTTTGAGTGCGCTGTAGGCGATGCCTGTAGTGTGATGTTTGATATTGATATCATAGAGATTCCCTGCCCAGTCTTTGAGGATCCAAAGCCGTCCGTATATTTTTGCTCAAAACAAGACCTGGAACACAGCGGTGGTGGAAAATCAAGAGCGGCAACATCTTATTACGTCAAATGGTTTGGAACAAACACTAAAATGATAGGTTGTGAAGCAAAGAGGAAAAAGGTGTATGAAAGACTCGGAAATCTGACTCTACAAATAAGAACTGAAATCAGGAATTTTGGTGCAACTCTAGACTCTGATTTAACTTTTAAAGCACATATTAATAATATTACCAAAACTGCTTTTTATCATTTAAACAATATAGAACAAATTCAACCTTATCTCTGTCTGCAAGATGCTAAGAAATTGATCCATGCTTTTGTGTTTTCTCGGCTTGACTACTGTAATGCTTTGTTCATTGGACTTCCTGCAAGTACAACCATCAAATTACAACTTGCAGCAGCAAGAATATTAACACAGACTAGAAAACAGAATCATTAGAGCAGTTTTAGCATCACTGCACCGGCTGCCTCTTTTAAAATCGACTATAAAATTTTACTACTAGTTTTTTAAATTTCTTAATGGTTTAGCACCTTCATACATTTCTAAGTGCTGATAGATTGTTGTTCCAAATCAAGCTTTAAGATCCTCTAGTAGTGCCTTCTCCATATTCCACATATAAAACTTTAAAGAGTGGAGAAACAGCATTTTGCTTTTATGCACCAAAGATTTGGAACACATTACCTATCAACATCCGTCAGGCTCCTTCTGTCAACATTTAAAAAAAAAACAGTTAAAAACTTTCTTTCCTTCTTTTTTCATTTAAGGAATATTTTCCTTTGTTTTTAGTGAAATATTACTATTACTTTCTTGTTAGTTGCACTTTTATTTTATTTTTTTCTCTTATTTATACTTTTAGCTTGTGCTTTTTATACATAATTATTAATAATATCCCCTTTCTACTATTTATTATTTATTATATTTTGTTTTTATTTTTGATTTTTTTTTTTTCCTCTTCCTCCTCTGCTTTTATTTTGTATCGTGAAGCACTTGGAGATGCATTTTTAATGTATGGATGCTATGTAAATAAACATTATTATTTTTGTTAAAACTGAATAAAACTGGACTGGCTGCAGATCTTCAAAAACTGGACTGGGATCCTTTGTTCCAGGGCATCATGGCTAAAAGTCATCAGAGAATGTTTGTTGGTCACTGTCTTGGACATTAAACTGTCTGTCCGTTTGTTAACTCTCAGGCACAGACCTCGAACGTACTGCCTGGCCGACAGTGATGAGGAATCGTCCAGTGCCGGCTCCTCTGATGAAGACGACGGGACAGAGAACGTAACTGATAAAAACCTGCCCCCGGGAGCAGAGGGGTAAGTGAAGACTCTCTTTCTCTTTCTAATTCTCTCTGGCTGTGGCTTTCTCCCTCACACACTTGCTTACTCTCTTTCTTTTGCTTGCACTGTATTTCTCTTTCCCTCTTTTTTTTCTCTCCATCTTTCTCTTTTTTCTCTTGTGGTCTCTTTCGCTCTCTCTTTCTCTTTTGCTCATTGTCTCTCACTTGCACGCTCTTTCTTTTTGTATTTCTATCTATTCTTGTCATATCGCCCACCTCCACATTTTTCTATTTTTATGAGTGCTTCATGTTTAACACATTCATGAAACCGAACGAGACAGACTTTTTTCCATGAGCTCTTGAAAACATTGTGAAATACTGTGGTTAGTGAGTCAGGTTACAGGGAGCTGTTTGACACACAAGTCGCTCAAAATGCCAACTCTAATTTTCCACAGTGCAGGTGACCTTTCACCTCTCAGCTTGGCTTAATGTCATGGTTTTGAGATGCTCTTTAAAGCTAGAGAAAGCAGGAGAGGGCTGAATTTAAGCTATGATGGTGACTTATTTAAGCTACTCTACAGCTCTAGTCTTAATAAATCTTCCTCAGTCTAAAATCATGATCACAAGCAATATCATTTTGCATTCCTTCTCACCAGATACACTGGAGTCCACAGACCGAGCAAGATCATGAGATTCGTGGACAAGATAACCAAGAACAAGTACTTCCAGAAGGCAGCGGAGACAGAGTTCATCAAAAAGAAGATGGAGGAGGTGTCTAACACACCTCTCCTGCTCACCGTAGAGCTTCAGGAGTGCAAAGGAACGCTGGCCGTCAACATCCCCCCTCCCCCCACTGACAGGATATGGTATGCTCCGCCTTTGACCTCTGCTCTAATGCCTGTGTTGGGTTCATATTTAGATGAGGGGCAATCAAATCAAGGACAGCTAAACAAGCTAGTCATCCCAAGATGACAGACGGAACCTTATGTGTGCAGAGCCTTGAACAAGAACGTTGGTGTTTTTATATATATATATATATATATATATATATATATAGTTAACTCTCCAACTAATCCCAATACATTTCAGAAGACTGTCTCTTGTGGCATTGATGCCACCTAGTGGTGTGATAATAACTCTGCAAGTGTTGGAGGCATTAAAATGGAATACTAATGTGAATAGAAACAGTTTTAAATTAATCCACATGTTGTTTTTTTTCAGGTATGGCTTCCGCAGTCCACCCCTGTTGGAGCTGAAGGCACGTCCCAAACTGGGAGAGAGAGAAGTGACTCTTGCACATGTAACAGACTGGATAGAAAAGAAACTGGAGCAGGAGTTCCAGGTAAGGCCTTTTTAAGCACAGGAACACAACTGTAGATTTGTTTACAATTTTCCTGGTAGTCCATTTCAGAGACTTATCACTCGTTTACTCTCACTGTACCGGACTGAACCTGGCAGACACATTGAGGATGTCCTGCGCTGTATCAGAGGTCTTCAAATCCAGACCTTCAATCCAGTTTCCGGTTCTGTATTTTGTTGTCACTGGTAGTCAAGTGAACTGTTGATGTAACTGATTGGCCACCTAGTGTCATACCTCCCAGTGACTGGGAAACTAGATTCAAGGTCCAGATCTGAAGACCTCTGCGCTCTGTTACATCTTAAAGGGCCCATATCCTGCATTTCTCAATAAGAAAATCTTTAAAAGGGCAAGTATTGGGGCAAAATGCCTCCCTGCCTGGAATAAGAAGCCCACTTGGTGCATCTTGCATCAATTTGTCAGCTAGATTTTACAGAATGTATGTGTCAGGTCGTTTCTAATATTTGCATTTTATACAAATCAGATGTGGAGGTAAATGCTTAGCTGCAAAACTCACATACAGATTCATCTATTGCAAAATTGCCTAATTTTAGCTAATGATTGCTATAACGGCATCTAACACTGGCTTGCCAGTGAAACTCCAATAAATGGCTTTGCATATTTATAATGAAAATCTATCTAGATGATATTTTGAAGGAAGTATGCTAAAGAGCGCTTTTGGCACCATGTTTTTACATTTTAATTAAACAGAAAAAAATAACTTTTTTCCTCTCAAAACCAAATGTGTTGTTCTGTACCCAATCCTGCTACAGTCATGTATTTTAACTAATGTTCTTATATAATGTAAACATGTGGATTATTCATATACATGTGCTATTATTCAATGATACAGAATAAGGTCAACCCATGCCAAAAGTTTACAGGCCATCAAGATGAAATTTCAGCAGTAATTAGCCATTAACCAGCATAGTTTGGTGTTTTACCTGCTCAAACACACCTGATTCAACTGCTCATATGTTTGCCAGGTTTAGTGGGTGTGTTTGAGTAGGGACACTACCAAACTGTGCTGGACATCGGTCCTCCAGGACCAGAGTTGTGCACCCCTGAATTAGACCATATCCGTTGAGAAGATGTATTGAGAATAGGTTTAGCGCCTTCATTTGATCAGGAGAGAAAATAAGAGAGGGGATGTCTTCCTTCCCCAAGTTAATCCGTACTGCATCAGTTGTCTTAGAATTGATTTACATTCTGTGAAGTGCAACAACTGTGAGTAACTTTGACTGATTTCGAAATGATCAAAGGCTACTGCTGCTGTTAAGTCTGGATCAGAACCACCTTCTAGTGACATGCATTTTGTATTTCATCCAGCTCTAATGGTGACATATATGACGGCCTTTTAGGGCCACTGTTAATAAAAATAAAAATAGTAGACCTCGAGAATAAAGTCAGAATATTTCGAGAAAAAAGTTGTACTATTTCGAGAAAAGCGTCGTACTGTTTTGAGGTTAAAGTCGTAATATTTAGAGAAAAAAAGTTGTACTGTTTTGAGAAAAAAGTCATAATATTTCGAGGATAACTGTAGGGGGCTACCATAACACATTGGGGTCTCGGTTGCTGTACTGGCACTGGAGTTCCACACACTCCTGTCTGCTTTTAGATCGATGATTTTGATCATCATTCTCACTGTCTGTGAAACTACATGCCCTCTTTGAATGGCACAGAGATGTACAGTGATAGCCGTGTAGACGGTCACTGCCTGCGATTCTCCTTCAACAAAACAGACAGACAGTTTCTTCCAAGTCCGTCTGGTTCTTTATTCTAAATAAACAAAGTTTCCTGCTCAGCTGTTTCTTATATTATAACAGGCTGGTGCTGATGTGCTAGGAGAGACAGGGAGACTGAGTATTTCTTTAAGGGTGAAATCAATATGAAAGTATAACTTCACCAACTCCTCAACGCCCCTCATTTTAACATGAGGAGGTGCTGCCTTCCCTTTGCAAAGTCTTTGGCCACAATATTGCAACCTTTCCTGGTATTAATGCCACTTTAATGTCGTAATTCTACAACTTTTTCTCTTGAAGTATTACAACTTTTTTCTCGAAATAGTATGAATTTTTTCTCGAAATGTTATGACTTTTTTTCTCAAAATATTATGACTCTTTTCTCAAAATAGTATGACTTTTTTTCTCGGAGGTCTACTGTTTTTATTTTTATTAACAGTGGCCTTAAAACGCTGTCGTAGACATATGAACAGGCCTCCAAAGAGTGCAAACACAGCACTTCCAGTTTTCAGACGTCTTGGCATATGCAAAAGTTTGAACAGCCCAGTGAAATGACATGTTTTGTTGATTTTGTGAGAGAAAATAAATAAAACACATCCTCTAAAGAAAGCATACTTAAATATGGTATGTTCCTGCACATTTTAGAGCACAATTTCTCATTATTTGCTGAGTTTAACTAAATATGTTAAATTCAGTAAATAAACAGTAACTGTGCCTTAGAATGTACAGAAATGTTCCTGTAGAGGATGTGTTAATTTATTTTCACTTAGAAAATCAACAAAACGTCAGTTATCCTGGATGCCAGAACTTTTGCACATGACTGTACATCCACTTATTTCCTATTTATTAGAAGTGAAATGACAAATCCTAAGTCCCCTACTTGGTTCTTGTATTTTAGTGCACTGTTGATTCTCTTTTCTACAGAAAATCCTTGTGATGCCAAACATGGATGACGTGTGGCTCCACATCATGCATTCCGCCATGGACCCTCGGTCCGACACGACACTAACGGACAGCAAGGGGGGCGCGAATACCCCTGAGCCTGACGTTCCTCTTTCTGAGGGTCTGTGAGGGGCTGGACAAGTCCCAGCAGGTGGCCAAACAGAGAGCTAATATTGGTGGGTAATAGGAAGCAGTTTGCTCCTCACATCCACGCTAGGGGCCATTGGTGTCTCCTTCCTGCCTTTGAGGAGAACAAAGAAGACACAAAAACTTTGCTGCTTTAATTACTTTATCAGTGAAGGGTGTGATGATGAAGAGGTTAATTCCTGTGGGAGGAAAAAATGTGAGGAAAAAGAAGCAAGTCTGGGCAGAGAGGACGGACTGTGTATGTGAGAGAAGATGATTGTGGGTAACGTAGTCTCTGTGCTCACCGGAAACTGGAAGGAAGATGATATGCAACTATGAATTAAGGGTTCGGGTGTGAATATTTAATCAGGCGGACTGTTTATCAGTATGTATTAGGGCTGCACAATATGGGGAAAAAATAGTATTGCAATTATATTACTACATGTTGTGATTTGTTGTATGCCTTGCAATATATTAAAAATAGCTCTCGTGAATGTCACATGATTAAATACTGACGTGCTTCAATTTGACAGAAGTAATTTACATTTGTTGGATTCATGAATACCTTGATTCAACAAAACAGCTACAGAATTGCTCAGAAAGCTTATAGCCCACATTGTGATTGGTTAGAGGGTGCATTTAAGATATCAGTATTGCAAAGGTCAGTATCATGATAACAGTTAATAAATGAAATATTGTGCAGCCCTATTATGTAGAGATATTGCATATAATAAACCTGTGATTTTCTGTAGACGTGTTCTACAGCAGAAGTGTCAAACTCCAGTTCTGAGGAATCACTACCAGTTTAGTGACACACCAGTGGAGTTTAAACACAGTTGAAGGTCTGACGTTAATAGGTTGTCTATTGTTCCCCAATGCCAGTCCTGAGGTTTCAGCTCTTTTCCTGCTCTAACACACCTGCTTCAGGTAAATAGGCCACAATCTTGAAATTTTAGCTGAAAATTAACTGCAATAGAATTAATTGTGTTTAATTTAAATTCTTTTTTGTTTATGGTATGCAGTTATCACAAGCTTAAACTGGACAAATTGGCTGACAGTCTGTCTTATTTCCTAGCTGTCGATACTTCTTAGTGCCTGACAGAAACAACTTAAGCTCAAATAAACAAACATTACTCACCGCCACCCTCTAAAGGTGTTTTTAACAAACATCAAATAAACAAACATTACTCACCGCCACCCTCTAAAGGTGTTTTTAACAAACATCAAATAAACAAACATTACTCACCGCCGCCCTCTGAAGGTGTTATTAACAAACATAAACACCAAAGCAAATTCTGTTTGTTGTGTTGTAAACATATCATTGTGAAATGTAATAAGGTTAATTAATTTTAGTTAATAACTGTAGTCATCTCAAATAATTGTGATCAGATGAATATGTAATAACTGACAGGCCTAGTTATTGAGCTCTTCCTGAGCTCAAGCGTGTTGGAGCAGGGAAAATCCCAAACATATTCTGCAAAGCAGGATTCCTCATTTAGCTGGATTGCTTAAAAGAATAGGATAGTAGACAGCAAGTAGCGTGGTGGTACAGCCACCAGTTAGCATGAAGGAAAAGACAAGTCAGTGTCTCCTTTAAACCAAAAATGAGGTTTGACCGATTGCAATGTTCTTTAGCTCTGCTGGTCAGGCTTCCCTTTTGACTTTTCTGGCTAATTAAAAAAATTCTGCTTTGTAATGCCCTCCAGGACTGGGATTGAGGAGCAGCAGTGTTGGTGAGCCTTTGCTGCTGTTCTGAGATCAACTGTGTAACTAGATTAAATGGTTCAGCTTGGATGTATTTGCCTGCAGCCATAAACTGTGCCTGAATACTCCAGAATGAAAGTTATATCGGTGATTAGAAGATAACATTAGAAGGACAATGTTTTTGTGTGTGTGTGTGTGTGTGTGTGTGTGTGTGTGTGTGTGGGTTAGGATGTGGCTGTGTACTGTACGACTTTATAATGGTGTGTATATGAGACCTAACGCAGTGTATTTAATATAATACTATAGCATCAAATGCACACATGCTCTAGTCAAGCTGAAGGCCAGCTTGGGCCTGATGTACTGGTGTACTCTAAAGGTACTTGCATTGTACTCTGCTTCCGATATCACACATATGCTACAGCGTTAAGTCCCTACTCTGTGTCCTTGTCTATGTGTTTGTCACCTATGCATCAGTCACTAGTGTCAGGTTTTGGTGGTTTACATTGCAAATGCGTTGTTAGCTAGCTGCTTACCAAACTAAACAATAAAAAGTAGAAGAATCGTGCCCTGACCAGATAATCAAAAATGTAGAGCTTATTTATTTTTCCCCAATATCTGTCTTTTATTCGCCTTCATGTTTGTGATTTGCTACATACAGCCGTATGCAAAATTTTGCGTCCGCGTCATATTGCGTCTTTTGTTGATTTTGAGTGAAGTTTTCTACAGAGAACAACTTCTGCACATTTTAATGCACAATTACTGTTTATTTGCTCAGTTTAATATATTTGGGGGGAAATGTGGCATATGCAGAAGTGTTTTTGTGTGTGTGCATTTATGACTGTTCTCATTCTAGCATACGCCTTTCCTGCTACTTTACAGTTTAGTTTGTTGCAAATTAAACATATCTTTTCTCCTAATATCTCCTAATATCTTTTTTCTTTTTCCTCTAAAAATGTATGACATTCCCAGTCCAGTCTAGATAGGCCAAGATGGATTAGCCTGAAGTAAATGTTTTATTTTTTCTATTTGTTCTCTGTACAGGATGTGAAAATCAACAAAACATCATTTGATCAGGGGGTGTTCAAACTTTTGCATACAACTGTATCACCTTACTAAGCTGATTACAAAGCAAAAGCTTGTCTGGAATTCGTTACCATGGCTGTTCTGACCTTTGTGTGGTTTTGCTTATTGATGAACTATGATAAAACTCTATATAAAGGTGCCCAAGTGGTGTAACACGTGAAATTAGTTATGTGTAGTGTAGCAGTGCACCCTGCCCAAGTCCACAGAGCACAGCTGACTAATGGTGGTCAGGTGACAGTTGACCACACAGCGGCTGATTGCTTGAGAAAATGGCACAGTGGTTAGCAGCATATGCATCAAACATAGAGCCCCAGGGTGCCAAAGGGGAATTCCACCAATCTTTGTGACTTTCTGCGTAATTAAATAATTTAGATGTAAAGGGTCATTCAGGGTGGTTTGGTGTGAAATACTTCATTGTAGAGACTCTAGATTTCTTTACAGTGGTGGTGATAGGAGCCAGGGGTCGCCATGACTACAACACAAATATAGCCTTTTTATTTACTACCCAAAACCACCAGTAAACTTGCATGGCTTTCAACTATTTATATTTAATGTTGATGATGGAACAACAGGGGTAAATCTGAAAAAAGTAACATTCTTTTGGGGACTATTTTGCCTCATAACACCCTGCCGGTGTCTCCCCAGCATAAATGGATGTAAAAGAATATGTTGTGGGCCAAAACCATCTCAAAACTATCGTAAAACAATGTCTCATGTAGTAACTTTATGTGAGGGAGCTTTTAGAGGCTTTAGGCTCTTCAGATGGTCCCTGTCACCACCACTGTAAACAGTTCTTGCTCATTCAGCTTCTCTAGAGCGGAGCGTTACACCAAACCACTCTAAATGACTTTGTTTACACCTATCCATTTGATTGGCATAAACGATGCAATTGTCTTTTAAATGTGTAATAACACCTCCCTTTCGAGTCATTGTGTCTGTCTGAGAGCGTGTTCAAAAATTTATAGAATCATAAACGGTACCTGATATATAAAGTATGCTGAGGGTCTGATGTATCATGGAATCATGAATGTGTGTTTTTTTGTGTGTGCGTCTATGACTGTTCTCATAGCATATGCCTTTCCTGCTATTGTTTGATACAAATTAAGAACATATATGAAGATTTATTTCATTTTTATCACTGATAAAAGAAGTAATATATAGATATGTTTGCATATACTATGGAGGATTTTCTGCAAAATACGATATGATTGTATATGAAGCCATTTTGCCTAATATCTTTTTTCTTTTTCTTCTGAAAATGTATGACATTCCCGGTCCAGTCTAGATTAGCCAAGCTGGATTAGCCTGAAGGAAACCACTTTATAACTGATTGAAGGAGAACCAGTAAAAAATGGCAGTGTTGCAAGTGCTCTTTCATTTCCTAAGAATTTCTTCGTTTAGCACTATTTCCACAAGCACCTCACAAAGCTGAGGCTGATTTATTTTTTCCACGTCACTAAAGCACGAGTCGGGAAATACTAAAGCACTATGAACATTCTTTCAGGCTTATTACAGTTACGCTAAAGTTGTGCAACAGTGAATAAGGCCTCGGTTGACAGTCACAGGCCTGACGAAAAGAAGTATTGTAAAGTAATACTGTGATATTATGCGTTTCCTGTGAACACTGCAGTCTTTCTCATGCGCTGAAATACTCCATACACTACTGATGTTGACCGTGCAGAGTTTGATTTGCCTCTCTGAGAAGCTTCCGCTTCTGTGAAACTGTATGAAATGTGTATTTGAATGTGTACACTTCATTTAGGCTTGTTTACAGGGAGAAAATGTGTTTGCTACCATAGATTTCTCTCCTTCAGAGTCTTTTTTTTCCCATTGATGTCTGGATTATTACTTGATTTCCTTTAAATCAGCAGTGAAAGAAATCTGTTACTTTTGCTTGCTTATAATTGAACCTGATTTTGCCTTAAATGTAGCTGGTTGTGATCCTAAATGAATCCCTCTGCAAGAGGCTGATTTGTATTCCTGAAGGAAATGTAATGAAGATATATTCCTATTGAGGTAATTCATCATTTATTTTGAGTTTTAAAACTGGATCAGAAATCTCTATGCCAATAAGTGTACCACGCTGTGTGAAAATCAGGGCAGTATTATTGTGAGAGATTAACGTTTTTCTTTCTTTCTTTTGGACACACATATATGCCTTGTCGTATCTGACTTCACAAGTGTTGCAAAAATGGCAGTTTGTTTTTGCAGACCTTGCTTATTTGATATGTATTTTTCTTTTACAAAAATTTCTTGCTCGGTCTCGCTTTGTAGGCTACGTCTGTGGGTTAAAATGTTAACCTGTATGGCTTTGTAATTTTTCTTAAGTAATTGAAATAAAGATTTTTTTTCCATGTTGGTCTGTGTTTTAATATTTTATAGAGGAATAGAAGAAAATCTTATGAACCTTTAATTATCTGATACATGCCTATAACCAACCCAGAATCTTAAACTCTCTAAACTTCCTAAATTGCAGCTATACTCAAAATGGACTATTAGCATTAATAAATGATTAATAAATAATTACATAGTAATAGGAAACAGGTTTTAGGCTAACAAAATTTAATGTAAATATACATATCTTCATTTAACATGACATTAATGTGGTTAATTGGTGTAATTCAAGTGTTTAATGTGAAATTTGAGTCACAATTCTTCACAGTGGTGGTGATAGGAACCAGACATCCACCTGTGTGTGTGTGTGTGTGTGTGTGTGTGTGTGTGTGTGTGTATGTATGTATGTATGTATGTGTATATATATATATATATATATATATATATATATATATATATATATATATATATATATATATATATATGTGTGTGTGTGTGTGTGTGTGTGTATACACCAAACAGGCATAACATTATGACCTCCTTATTTCTATGCTCATTGTCCATTTTATCAGCTCCACTTACTATATAGGTGCACTTTGTAGTTCTACAATTACAGACTGTAGTCCATCTGTTTCTCTGCATACTTTGTTAGCCCCCTTTTACCCTACAGTGGTCAGGACCCCCATGGACCCTCACACAGCAGGTACTATTTGGTTGGTGGATCATTATCAGCACTGCAGTAACACTGACGTGGTGGTGGTGTGTTAGTGTGTGTTGCGCTGGTCTGACACAGACACAGCAGTGCTGCTGGTGTTTTTAAACACCTCAGTGTCACTGCTGGACTGAGAATAGTCCACCAACCAAAGATATCCAGCCAACAGCGTCCTGTGGGCAGCGTCCTGTGGCCACTGATGAAGGACTAGAGGATGACCAACACAAACTGCGGCAGCAGATGAGCTATCGTCTCTGACTTTACATCTACAAGGTGGACTGACAAGGTAGGAGTGTCTAATAGAGTGGACAGTGAGTGGACAGTGTTTAACTCTCGCAGCTCTGCTGTGTCTGATTCACTCGTACCAGCACAACACACACGACAATGAACCATTTTACATCAAACCACTCTAAACGAAACTTTCCACAATCGGCGATGTTTTCCCTTAAAACCTAATTAACCCTTTAATGTGCGACTACACAGTTGTTTTGACTCAAAGTGGATCTTGTTGTATATACACGCTTCAGCCAGCAGATGTCGCTCTGTATGCAAACTTCACATTGCGATCGTCGTTGTTTACTTGTGGCCCTTTGAGACGTTTACTTTATATTTAAAGGCAAGCTAGTGTGAGATATTCGATCATCTGCGCAGATACGGCATATTTCAGCATGTTTAAGCTACTGAAGGAGGCTTTATTTTGATATAGCGGGTTAGAAAACGAGAGAGAAACTAAAACCCCATTTTCAGTCCTCTGAAATGTTTGACTCTTTGATCAACGGCGCTTATGAAATGTATTTTTAATTAGCATGCCCCTTGTAATCAGCATGTAACTTTACTTTAAAGGGGAACTCCACCATTTTTTCAAAATGTCTACTTAATTAAATGGCTAAGATGTAAGCAAAGTCATTCAGAGTGGTCTGGTGTGAAATGTTCCATGCTAAAGAAGCTTGCAGAATCAGAATTGGCCCCAGTGGTGGTGATAGGAACCAGACATCCACCTTTAAAAGCGACCTCACAGAGTGAACTGGTTATGAATACACTGCCTGACACACTGTTTTACGACAGCTTTGTGATAAAGCGAAGTTTTGGTCTTGCACGTTTTATTAATCTATTTATTTTAATCCATTCACAATGGAGGGATACATGCAAGGTGAAGTGAGACAAAACAGTCCCCCAAAAACTTATTTTTGCAGGCTTTCCACCATTTCACCATCATCAACACTCCATACAAAAACTCAGAAGAGATGCAGGCTCACTTGTGGTTTTGGATAGTAAATAAAATGGCCATATTTGTGTTGTATTTGTAAGTTTCTCTACAATGAGCCATTTCACACCGAACCACTCTGAATGACTTTGTTTACATCTCGACCATTTAATTACGCAAAAATTTTGAGAAATCGGTGGACTTCCCCTTTAGCGGGGCTGCTTTGCTGGAGCCTCAGCTTGTGTAAAGGAAAAAAACGTGGTTTCCTGCCCCTCGTGCTGAGAGAGAGAGAGAAGGGAGGGAGTGAAAGCGCTCGCTTCACTATCACTGAAACTGCTGCGAAAGAACGTCTCGCGAACCCGTGAACCGTTAAAAAGAACAAAAAAGGCTAAAAAATAAAGACGAAAAGGTTCAGGCGAAGTGCTCTTTAAAAAACCAACAAACAAACACACCGTTACTGCAGAACCGCAGCCTCCGAGGCTCTGAACGGACCGAGAAGCCGCGCCGTTTCGGTATGTTGAACCGCAGAAGATGAGGAGCAAACGACCGACCCGAAACGAGCTCTTCTAGCGCTCTGAAGGAGAACTTTCCCGCCTTTTTGTTTATTTCCAGTCTCCAACGTTCGCGTTCGAATCGTAACGTTCACTCTGAAATCTCTAACGTTTTCTGCGTTCAGCTTTACCGTTAACCGGGTGAACGTTTCAGACCCGAGTCATGTTTTTCGCCTTTTATTTTATTCACTCGTACTTCGTGCCACGAATAAGCTCCGAAACGTTTCAGCCCGGACGGTAATCTATCGTTAAAGAGTTTTTGTTTAAAGTTATTTTTTACTTGAAGCCGTGTTTCGTTGTCTGGAAGCGTGAGGTAAGTTAGGCTAACGATAACGTAAACTGTTAAAGGGGAATTCCACCAGTTTTGTCAAAATTTCTGCATAGTTCAGTCACTGAATTCAGAGTGGTGTGATGCGAAATGGTTCATTGCAACGTTAGACTCAGATTTCTTTACAGTGGTGGTGACAGGAACCAGAAGAGCAGTGTCTGCGACACAAATATAGCCATTTTATTTGCTATGCAAAACCACCAGTGAACCTAACGTTACTCGTGTCGTCTGTGTGTTTAACGTTAACGCTATATGTAATTAGCTAAGATTGTAGGAAAATATTGTTAAATCTGAAAAAAAAAGTTTCTTTGGGGACTGTTTTGGCTTATAACACCCTTCATGTATCTCTCCAGCAAAAATTACGTCTAAAGCCAAAATCTTAACGCAAAACTGTCATAAAACAGTGTCCCAGGCATCAGGCAGCGCCTTCATAATCATTTAACGTTAACCTAATGTAGCTAGCTAACCTAACCTAGCTAGCTTAGTAACTTTCTGTGAGGGAGCTTGTAAGCGTGGACGTCTGTTTCCTATCACCACCACTGTGAACAATTCTGACCCTGTAACTGTTTCACTGGAACAGCATTGCACACGAAATCACTCTAAAAACCTTGTTTACATCTTAGCTATGAAACATGCAGAACATTTGAAAATTGGTGGAGTTCCCGTTTAACAGTTAACTAACAGGAAACTTACATAGCTACAGAGCTAGAAGTTGAAGTTAGTGTTTTTTATCGTCTTTTTAGGATTTTTGAAGTGCCATTCAGAGATTCTGCTACTCCTTTGCTGGTTTACAGACACACTGAGGAACATGCTGATGAAAGAGTACAGGATATGCATGCCACTGACTGTGGAAGAGGTAAGCTAAGCTCGGCTTTATAAAGCATCCTTCAGGGTACTTAGGCATGCTGTGTGACTGGAAGGCTATGGGCTTAAAGGGGAAATGTGCTGTTTTTTTCAAAATGTGTGCTTAATTCAATCACTGAGATGTGAAGAAAGTCATTCAGAGTGGTCTGATGTGAAATTCCTCATTGTAGAGACTCAGATTTCTTTACAGCGGTGGTGATAGGACCAGAAGAGCAATGTCTGCAACACAAATATAGCCATTTTATTTACTATCCAAAACCACCAGTGAACCTACATGTCTTCTGTGTTTTGTATGTGATGTTGATGATGGTAAAATAGTGGTAAATCTGAAAAATAAGTAAGTATTTTTAGGGACTCCTGTGCCCTATAGCACCCTACATATATCTTTCTATCCTCAGTGAATCTTAAAGTACACTGTAGCTCAAAACCATCGTAGGACAATGTTTTGGCATCGGGCGGTGTTTTCATAACGTTTTCATGTCATGTTCATTTCATTTTTGTAATGTAGCTTTTAGAAGCGTTAAACTCTTCAGACGTCTGGTTCCTATCACCAACACTGTGAACAATTCTGACTCGGTAAGTTTTTCTAGAACGAAGCATTTCACACCAAACCACTCTGAACGACTTTGTTTATATCTTAACAATTGACTTATTGAGAAAATTAAAAAAAAATCAATGGAATTCCCCTTTAAAGTGCAAAAGTTACTAAAATCTTTTAACTCTTGCTGCATACAGCTGATGATGAGCCTGTTGGTAGCGTCATATGATAGTAACCCTTGTGTTTTGAAATGAACAAATTTCAGCAAACATTTATAGTGCTGGGCGATATTGACCAAATTCAATATCCCGAGTGCAAAGTGGTATCGGACGACATTTAAGTTGCATTGACTAAGTTGAACCTGAATAATCTCATACGTCGTAGCTTGTTTTGATTGGACATAATTGTTCTGCTTTCTTCTTTTTTTCTTTAAAAGAGAATGGTTTTTGTCTAAATCTAATATCGATAAAACTATTTTGTCTTACTCTACTTACCACTTTACCATAAGTCAATTATGAAATACACATTTTAAACCAAGAATTTATCTCCAGCCTGCCATAAACGTAAAAAAGGATCTTGTGCATCAGGCAACATATTCATAGCCGTATCATGTTATAAGTTTTCTCTGATGTAGCCTTCAGAGGCAGACGTCAGGTTCCTGTCAACACCGCTGTGAGCAATTCTGACTCCTTAGATTTTTCAAGAATGGCGTATCTGATGTCAAACCTCTCTGAACCATTTAATTATGCAGAATTCCCCTTTCATTTCACTAAATATCGTTAAAACTGGAAAGGAGTGTAGCAACATGTCAGTGTCACAGTATACTGGTTTGGACGACATATCTCCCAGAGCTAGTGTGTATATGTGTTAGTATAAGTATGGTCTCTAACACTGCTGAAAGTTTGTTAATATTGTTAAATAAGCTAATATTGACAAGCAATCATGGTTCACACTCATATCTCCAAATTTCTTTCTACAAAACCATCTATTTTTTCAAAATCCTACATGTGAATTTACTTAGATATGTAAATACACTCAGAGTAGAGGACATTTCAAACATGACTCGCTGTCAGTCTCAAAGTTTTGTGAAGGAAAAGGCTGTTCTAGATCTCACTAACAAACATGACCTAATATAGAAGTTGTGCTGAGGATGTTACGGTTTTGAATTTTTAGGAGTACGTAAAAGAGAAAAACAACTCTGAAACTTGCTGGGCTCATGCAGTGCAGAGCTCACGTTTTGGTCTGCAGTGTAGAAATCTCTTAAAACTCCTTCTCTTCCTCCTGACTCCACCACCCTGTTATGCATGCCTTTCGTTATTATTTTGGACTCTAGCTCGTCATGCTGTGTGTCTTTTCCCGCTTGAGCTATGGTTGTCTCTGTGGCGATGACTGGTGGTGCTGGATAAACTCTTATCGTGATGGTACACATTGAGCCAGTGACCATGATACCACAAGCGTTTGCTTCCTGCCAGAGAGAGAGAGGATATGGGAGTCAACAGTGGAAGGAGGAGGATGTGCACACATTTTTTTAAAGCATCTTAGCTTAAGGAAGCAATGTTAGAAGGTAGAGCAATTACACTGTGTGGCCACTGCCCATTTCAGCACTGGTTTTAACATGCCCTCGTCCACTTGGCCTTGCCATTTCCCCTCAGGGGAATCCCCAGCGTCATCTTAAGGGCCTCTGCGTTACTTTATTAGCTCAAGTGAAGGGTGTAAAATGAGATCTTTGGAGGGGCGAGGGATGGAGTGAACACAAATATCGACTTCAGCAGCAAAACCTGCCTAGAACTTAACGCATTTCCCTTTTAAAAACCCAAAAAAAGGCGGACAAAGCTGTTTATAAGCCATAGTAGTAAACCATAGCCAAAATGATAACTTTCAGTTTTCCTGGCTTTAGGTTACAAACCGCTCCATCTTTTATACATTACTGCTTATATAAATGTGACATGCTAAAAGCTACATGGCTAAAAACAGCACAAAGGAGATCAATACACCAAAGATGACAGCCAGACAAAGTGGTTATTTACACTATTAATGTACGTATGTTCAAACTTATAAAAAACTTATAAAAAATTGTGCACAAAATTTGCATGGCTAGCCTTTTAGCTCACTGAGGCTAACCTTCAAAGAGCGGGTGTGTTACAAAATCAGCTTTTTTCTTTCTTCCTCTTGGCATTGGCCAAAGAGGGGTAAAAAGCTCTTAAGCAATGGGCTGTGGAGCAGTGTAACTGCGTTCTCTGCAGTAATGGAGCTCCATCCAATACCTTTGGGATGAGTTAGAGTGGCGTTTGTGATCCAGAACCATTCATCCAACATCAGTGCCTGACCTCGCAATTGCTCTTGTGGCCGAATACAGTCAAATCCTTACATCAATGTCCCAACATCTAGTGTAAAACATAGGAGAACACAGGCTGTTTCTGCAGCAAAGGGGGTCCACCTCCTTCTTAATACTCTTAGATTTGAAGAAATGTTGGATGAGCTGGTGTTTATAAACCTTTGATTGTTCTCAGTCTACAGTGGTCAATTTGCTCTGGCATTTTTCGGGAACCTGCCTTCTTCTCTGCAGCTGGAGTTGGTTGGGGAGCAAATGAAGGCAATAGTATGAAGAGAAGGATAGTAGATGAACTGTGCTGGATGACCTCTTGTGGTTTAGCTAATTATACAATCAAGTTGTGAACGATGGGTTCATTTGGCACCTATTCAGGCACTGATTCTACAGTATATTACACTAATTTAAATGTGTACATCACATCCATATACGGAAAACATTAACAGTTATTGTGACACGTAAGTAAACTAACAAAGAAAGGTTTGTTGATGTAATACGGTTTATTAACATGGAAAGTATGTAAACCTTTGAATGAAGTCAGTTTGTTGCATCACTTTTTTCAGTACAGGGACTTTAGTTATTTGTATGCTGTAAGATTTTTTTAACAAACACTGTAGCTGAGAGATGGGAGAGAACTGATTTATAATCATTTTTTTTTGCCTGGAAGCTAATTTTGTAGTATGGGATTGTTGTGAAAGGGACCATTGCACCCTGCAGCCCGAGTTCTGACGTCATGAACCCGGCCTTGGGTCGAGAACACGCTCAGCATGCGTATGGCAAGTAGCACACCTGTCAGTGCAGGTGAAGTATGCACCTGCAAGTGTGAGTCAGCGACAGCCTGTTCGAGTCTAGTCCAGCTGAATCACTGCACATGCATTTTCAGCCCAAGATTCACACCTAAACTCTTGCATTATTCACCAGGTGTCTCAGGGAAGTCAAACCACTTTGTGAAACACTGCCACACTCTGACGTCTTTAACTAAGGGGGACTCATTATTCCTGTCACCTGGGTTTAACCCTTTCCTGGGACATACTTGGTTAGGACAGTGAATGGTTTGCCTAGGTCTTTTGCAAGTAAGGTGGTACAAAGAAAGTTCTTTTTTAACCATAGGTTGTAGAAGATGCTAGTAGGGTTGTAGTGGTACAGTCAGCTCATGACTTGATTAGATTAATGATACTGGGTTCACAGATCAACATTCTCATGATATTTTGAACAAAATTTGAATGACAAATGACGATTTCTTCCTTGTCGTTGCACAGCCTACTGAAGAGTCTGTAGCTAGGAGGCAGGAGGAGTAAGACGTGAATGAAGCGTGTGGCACTGAACATGCTGCTGTGGGTTGTGACATTTGATGTCCAGCATTGCATGAGATGGCGTATTTAATAAAGTGCCTGTAGTGCCGTTTTTGCATCACCTGTATTGTGTCTCAGTGCATATTGTTAAACCTCTGCTAGCTGATATCTCATCATGTTTTGGAAACAGTAGCTTTAGGTAGATCATAATTATATTAGAAACTTTGTGACGGGTTTGGCTGCCCGTCTGTGTACTTGTTTGCTAACCCTGTAATCTTCTAAGCGCATCGTTGAACTGCCAACAGATTGTGTTATTCTGTCCTCTGTGGTCACATAATCTGTTCTGGTGAAATGAAATCTATCTATAAAACAAAAGTTTGAACATAACCTTCAGGCTACAGTATGGGATTTCTCTTTCTTTCTCTCTCTTTCTCTCTCTCTCTCTCTCTCTCTCTCTCTCTCTCGGTTCGAGCCGCTAAAAAAATGGAGGATTAGTGCTGTGCTTGTGCAATTGCTCATAATCCTCCCTAATACATGGTGTGAACAGTATTTATTGCAAAAAATAGAATCCAATTTTTTTCCTCTTCATTTTTTGACATAAGCTTCCATTCTGAAGCCATCTGTGGAGCTCCGAGGTGCAACTCACTGTGTGTATTTCTCTTATCACCAACTCGCACAGCTCCCAGATTATCAACTCTGAGCAGCATCACAGAAGGCAAATGGGTTAGTGAAATGGTGCTTAGCATAAATCTGTGACTGTAAAAGGTATCTACGACTCTACTGGCACTGTAATACAAACATTATTATCAATCCTGTTACTGACAGCCTCACTTACCACTGGGTCAGCAGTTAGTGTTCAGGCCTCTCAAAGCGAATACCTATACGCAACAAAGTGATATACAACCATCGTGTATTTTATCATGTAGCTAGATTAGTTTTAGATTCCATATGAAGCTAAAAGCTTTGTACCTTCAACTAAGGGTGTAGTGATTTCAGTCACTGAGTATGGAAATTAAAAATTTTGTCACTTCCAACATTTGCCATCTTTTGCGGAAACCACTGTCAGTGATCCAACCTAGGCATCTGGACGAGATGTATCTATTTTTCTATTAGAGTATAGTTGCATTGTTTGCAGAATGAAGACATTTGCAAAGCACAAAATAAACAGAAATGGAAGCTCAGGATAGGAATTCATGTCAATCCTGATATTTTCTGTATCATTATATCTCTGCTTTTAGTGCCTGATAATTGAGTTGAGGTGCCACTAGGGCTGAACAATTTGGGGAAATTGTCTAATTGTTATTTTTTGTGAGCAATAATGCGATTGCAATTCAAATTGCAATTATTCTTTAATAAAATAAATTCCAAACCTGTATTAGTGGTTCACATATCTATCAAAAATAATTATAAACGTGTTCCTACGTGAAAAGATTCTCAGCGTTCTCAGATGAAATGTAGTTTTCAGATTTATTTTTAAATATTAAAAATGAATAACAGGATAAATAACGTTATATAAATTATTACATGATAAGCTTAACAGTAATATCAGTAATAAACTTAACAGCAACATTAAATGTTTGTTGCACAGTAAAGAATCACTGTTGTTTAGCAGTGAAACATCACATTGCTTGCACATGTGACTGGTTAGTAGTGGACAGTCATGTATGACAAAAATGAGCCACAATTAGAAATTATTTTTTCAGTTTTATCTTTCAACATTAAGTCCTACAATAAACATAGAGATTAAGATAAATTTAAGATACATTCTTACAAAATTAATAAACTTAACAGTAAATCACGTAGCTAGTATGTATCGCTAGTCAGAAACCAGTATTCACAGGTTTCTTGCCAAAAAGAAAAGCATATCTACTTTATGCAGCTTAAGGCGTGCATGTTGACAGTTCACAATGTTGCCTCCTGTACTAAAGAGCCTGGCTGGTACACAAAGATATCTGCGGGCCTGCCAGCTCCGGCTTGGAAACTTTACCAAACCAGGGGATCTTGTACTCCACCAATGGTGGATGTCATCAGGTAGCTGTTCAGCTCTGTTTCCATGGCATCATCAAGCTGAACAGACAAGTCTGGAGACATAGCAGTATTCTTGAAGTAGCTGCCAAGCGACTTCTTTCCAAGTGAGGCTGCTGAACTCTGTGGTTCTGTGACACTTGATCTCCTCAACATTCAACAAATGAGAGTTAATATTTTTCAAATTTGATTTAATTTTGAGAAAATGCGTATTTTATGATCAAGAATTTTAACTGGTAATGTTACTCAGGTAACTCATCTCCCACAAAGTTTCCGTGTCTTAACCATCTGTTTACCTTCCTTGCTCCTCCTTCCATCTCTGTCTTCATTCTTGCTTTTGTAGCTGGCATATTCTCTTGGCTTATGTAGTTAGTCTTGAATCAGGGCTCTAAAAGCGATGCAGTCTCAAACAGTTCTTGGGTGGCTGGATCGTTGTGTTTTTCCTGGAGGTAGCCAATGACTCCAGACTTGATTGACTTTGTGAGGTCTGAGTTTTCTGGATCCTCTGCAAGTGCTTTTGTCTTTAAGGTGGAGCACTTCAGATATGAAATGCTGACATATTCTTTTCCAGAGAGTGCATCAGTAAACTTTTGAGAGGATACAGCGCCTCATGAATTGACTAGCACCTCTCTGTCTTGCCAGGTGAGCGCTAGGTGGTGTGTTTTCCTGTCAGTAGACAGCATGTGAGTCAGGGCCTTACTTTGCCCCAGAACTTTTTTCAGTCATCTTCTCTTTGGTTCCCCACCTTATGAAGCACTCTGTAATTAGTGAAAGTTCCGGAAGATTGAAGTCTTTCTGAGCTGCTGTCAGCACTGTCTTTGTCTTCCAGCTGGCAGAGAAGTGGCCAACCCTGTCATCTTTAAGTACAGTTTCTAAAATAGAGTTTTAAGGAAGTCTAATCTAATTACTTTCGGACTATTTCTGATACAACAACTTAATCTTACTTATTTTGTTTCTATATTCCTTAATTATCTGACCATAGTTCAGTATGTCTCCCTCATCTTGCTTTCTCCCCAAACCACAGGCAACTATCAAATTGACACAGCTTTCATGCAATTTATGGACACTCAGTAAATAAAGAATTAATACAGAGATTGTTTGATGTTGTCTAATCAAAAACGCAACCCATGGTAAAGTATGAATAACTATTTTAAGACAACATTTTCTGAGTACAGTGGCATTTTTTTCTGTGATGACATATTCCAGATTGCATACAGTTTGTCACTACAAAAAAATCAGTTGGTATAGTCAGAATATGATGATTTTTCTAAATATTGAATTGCTCTCTGTCTCTTATGCACAGAGAGAGAGAGAGAGAGAGAGAGAGAGAGAGTATGTGATAGCATGTTCAGTACTTATCAATGTGATTTGATGTGGCACTTATCAATCGCAAGATTTAGTTTGTCACCAAAACATTGTAGCCTGGTACCCTTCTTTATTTTGGCTGCCTTTATCACATTAAAGGCATTATCTATGGTAATGCACACTTGCACCAGTTGACCGACATGTCTTTCAGTCCAGCGATGTTCTCTCCTGTATGGTCAAAAGGAAAGTACAATGTCTGCAAACAACAACTCTTTAATTCAATATTTTCACTCATGAAGTAAATATTGAGACTTTGTTAAGGTTCAGTTGTTCAGCTTATCCCCATGTCTGTACTTGTTGTGTAATAATAAAGGTATGGCTAAGCGTACAGGTATAGTGACTTGGCAGAAGTATATGCGAGAGGGAATCTGGAATCTTTTGTCCCATGTTTGGAAAAGGCTTTGGAAGCCATCTTTAGACACTGTGTAAATCTGCAGCTAAGTACTTCACAATAGCGTCTGTTATCTTATGGTCCGTTTGCAAGCTTTTTTTATGTGTTGTGATGATTTCGAACACCTGTGTAATGGAGGTTTGTCTTTGCTGTCACATTAGGAAATTGTGGCTAAAGCTTGGGCCTTTCAGACATGCGCTCATCATAGAGATGTCTGTTATGCTTCTTCAGATGTTGATAGAGGTTTGTGGTGTTGCCTCATGAAGTTTGCACCAATGCTCAGCATGTCTTGCATGGTACCTGTTTGAATGTCAGTTTCCTGAAACGAAAATACTCCCACACACACATTGTGTTGTTTTTCTTTGGTACCGACTCGTCCTGTGGACCTTGGGCGTCACTCGCTTGCTCAGTGCTATTAAAATTGCGAATATGATTAAAAAGCTATTTAGTTCAGCCCTTGGTGCTACTGTAGTACTTTTTTCTGGTGATATTGTTGCAAAAGAAATGATCATTGCAGTTATATTGGCTGATGTTGTAATTATAAGTCATAAATAGAAATTAACGGAAGTTGTGCATCCCGATACATGGTCACGGTGCAATCTACTGGCACGCCTGTATACACTTATGAGAGGTTTCAATTGTTCCTTCAGTCATGGTCTTGGAGACCCTGTGCAATGCTCATCATTTGTTGACACTGCTCTCACCTGATTCGAATCATCAGGCATTTATTAAATCCTCCAGTGGCTGATTCAGGTGTTTTACAGCAGGGAAAACAAAAATGTGCAAGTCCAAAAAACCTTTTATTTGCTTTGTAAGCACTGCTTGTGGCAAGGCTTGATTTTATGGCAGACATACAGCTCTATGCAGTGCGTTGGTGCAGAGTTTGCATTTGCTTGCCCTTTGGGCCATCCGCTGTTCACACTGCTGGCAGTGGAACATGCTGTGGTTAAGTCTCACCTCTTTGACTTACAGAGAACTTTTATATCCACTTTACCAAATAAGGTCCTAAGTCATGTTTCTCACTTTGGTATAAGTTTGTCCAGGACAATAAAGCAAGTTTAAGCATATTATGTAAACAGCGTTCTAGTTTCCAAGAACCGCACAGGAAATGTGAGATCATCTTTAGGAACCCAAACACATCTGCACAGCTGCCTACACCCATTTCCAGCTGGTATCAATGAGGATGGCTCTGATTTGATCAAGATCTCATTTGAGATGTCTTTCGGAGGTTTTGATTGGGTGAGAGAGACCATTAGCGAGGGGTGTGGATCGTGTGGTATTTCCTCGATGAGTGCTCTGTGGCGACTGAGGAGAAAAATGCTGTAATGGTGATTCATGCCGCTGGAAACCGAATGTCTCGGAACAGCCATTTACATACAGAGAAAAAAAGCATGTATATTTAACAAGCTTACGTCCATGCTGTACTTTAAAGATGAGTAATTTATTTAAACTCACAGTAGCAGTGCTGTGTGCGACTGGGTCACGAAAAGTTCCTTCATACACCATGAAGGGACTTTAGTCTTTGGCCTTGTGATTACTTATTTGCGACAACAACAGATTTCATATGGAAACAGAAATAGAACAGGAGCCACAGAAGGAGGGGGTGTGTACTGGATCGTGGTGCACTATTGATAGGGCAAAAGGTTTTTCCTCTCTAATTCAGAGCCCCAAAACCATTTAACGTGCAGATAAGCCCATGTTAACTGGTCAGCTGTCAGTTTTTATTAGCCATGTTAGCATTTTAGATGCAGTTTTGTCATTATGTATGCGCTACGCAATACCAGCTGTGTGTAATAACAGGCCTCTTATGTAGTAAAATAAAGCTGACATTTCACTGACTACAGCTCAGTTTATTTTGTTGAATTATTGTGGATCTGATTAGGGTGTCAACAAAAGAAATCGGATCACAGATCAGTACTTACAATGAGCTGCCTGCTCCCGGAGGCTGGCACACTGGTCAGCTGCAGTGAAAGAACTCAGCAAGGGTAATAACATGCTAATGCTGGGTAATTTCCCCTGGTGTTGTTTGTGTCCGTAGCGTAGGAGCTTTGCTTCTTGCTGCGAGTAGATGTAAACAATGCCTGCTAAAAGCTCATTTTCCACAGCAGGGCAATTGGGGTTCAGGGCCAGTGACATAGGTGTGATAGCACTATCCCTCAGGAGAATGTTATCAGCTGAACCTCAGGGTAGAGATGAATGCACTAACAGATGGTGATGCTGTAATGGAATTTAAAGGAAGGAGAGGATCATTCAGTAAGTATTTTCAAGTACTTGCAGAGACACAAAGTGAGACTTGGGCAACTTGACATGGATAGACACAAATTTGACAGCAGTAGATATATTGCTCACATAAACTGCTCAACTAGTCCAGCAGTCAAAGAAAACAGTTAGGTTAATAGGGGTTTTTATGTATGTATTTATTTATTTATTTATAGATAGACATTTGATTTTGAACCACAAATGAAGCAGGTTTTTTAAAGTATAATTGCTTATTGGTCCTGCCATGGGAAAGGGGGCTAATGGCAGGCCATCAGGTTACTGTGGTAACTGTGACGGTGGCCTAAACTCACTTCCCCTTCTAAATTCAAGCCAAAGAGCACTCTGGCTATACCTCAGCACTGGAGGTTGATTTGGTTCAATTAGTGACATCCATTTAATTCACACGCTCAAACATCCGGTACATGCCTCTTTTATGCTGGCACTTTTTATGTCTCATAATAATAACAGCCTGTCCTCAGAAATTGCTAAAAGTGGAAGTTTGGCATGCATTCAGACTGCAGCAAGTACATTTGCTTCATGTTTGGTAAATGCTGTTGTGTCTGATTTAATGCATTGTATTTTGTAAATGTCTGATGACTAAAACTGTGCCTCTAGGAGTAGCACTAGCGGACAGAGTGGTAAACACAGAAATGTTGTACATTTTGCATCTTTTTATTATCTGGAAGATTTTATTGCAGTGCTTAAAAACTGCAGTGCTTAAAAAGACATAGACTTCAGTCTTGGCTGTGTGTGTTATGTGGTGGTCTGAATTTTAAGTGTGTGTAGTATCTGCTCTATTGAAGGCTCCGACACAGAGAAACCGTTGTATTCCTCTTAGGGTCTGATCACAGCCTAAAGTGTTCTCTTTCAAGAGCCTTTAGGTTGAGGGACTGGCACACAGACATGCAGAGTAACACATATAACTCTTCAGGCTGAGAGCATGGGCATGGTGCACACATGCCTGCAAAGAAAATACACTTAAAGCCTATTCATACAGTCCGAGTTCACAATGGTGATGTGACGTTGATGGACCGCAACATTGCATAAGGTTTTAAATTGGAGGAGCCAGCTCGATTTTCTATGTTGTATGTGTTAAAATCAGGCTAACCAGTCAGAGGCCAGTTGTCATGGTTGCAGTCCAAACAAATGTGCATCAGGATGGCAGCACAACAGCTCATCTTGCTTGTGACAGAGCACAAAAGCTTAAACAAGAAGCAACACACTGACTATAAGAAGGTGAAGGTTAAAGGAAATACATGGTTAACCATAGCTGAAAGGCTGGGGCTGACAGTAAATACCTTAGTACAGCATAGCTGTTTGTAGTTACTGTTCATGCCCAGGAACCTCCCTTGCTTAATGAAATGCCTATGTCTTTCATTTTTATTATTTATTTTTTGTAGTTGATGATAAAAAATATGGCAAAATTTTCAGACTTGATATGAATGCTTCACTTTAGGCTGAGGGCGTAGGCATGAGCTGACTGAATCAACACCAGAGAAGACTCTGTGAGAAGGTTTATACATGTTCATTTATGGCTAAAGACATGCATAACTTGCCTGTTGTGTGCTTGAGAGACAGAGAGCAATACTTTTTATGATATATGTCACAGAACTGAGGTCTGTGACCAAGTTGCAACGCAAAAAATGCACCAAACTGTCGTGCCATTTTTAAAAAAGAGTATGAAAATTTATGTGGTGCAATATTTATAATATAGTGCAATATTTTTTATTTATGTGGGCAAAAATAAACAGTTTAAGAAGGATATAATAGCATAATAGGCTGATATCCATTCAGCACTCAGTGCTGTGCAGTTTCTGCGGTTACTACACACTGTTCTTCACAGGTTTTCTGTATTGATGTACACTGATCTAAATCAAAGGTGCCAAATCTTTTTCTCTTGGGTGTCAAAGTGCAATGTTCCATGGGTCAAAAACATATAGACTTTCAGAATTTTATTTTATAATATTGCACCATATTTTGTTACTAAAATATCCCAAAATACTATTTTAAAAGGAAAACAGTAAGTAATGAGTTTACTCATTATAATATCATTATATTTTATCATGTTAACATGTCATATTGACTGCCCTAGTGTTACGGTACATGGTCTGTCTCCATGTACCTGCCTTTATGTTTGTTTTTTTCCCTAAGCTGTTTTTAATGACCTCATTAATAGAATGCCATTGAGAAGCAAACAGTTTTATCTTGATTAAGTGCCAACACAATAGATACACAAGGCTTAGCTTCGTCCTAACCCAAAGGATTAAATCCCCATTATTTCTCACATTTACTAGTGTTTTTCTCCATCTGTTCATGCAGATAATGGCAGCTGTTGGTAATTAATTGGAATTGTTTTGCCAGCTTTTATGTATTTGCGGGGTTTACTATGTGTCTGTCTGCAATCGTAGAGTAGAATGACATGATAGCTGCCTGTGCCTCTCCTTGACATACACCACACTGACACACACACACACACACACACACACACCAGAATGATTAATAGACCATGAACATGGAGACAATTTGTGTGTACACACATACTCACTCTCATGAACCCTGCTGTTTCTTTTACTGAATATTACATTTGTGTCAAAAGCAATTATTGCTGTGCATGGATTCATTGCTGTGTGTGTGTATGTGTGTGTGTGAAAGAGAGAGAGAGAGTGTGTTTTAGAGCTGGATGATATAGGTTGGTATGTAAATTTCACACTGTGGCATAGGTCAGAAAAGACTAGCTTTTCATGGTTTATAAATTTCCATTATTATGGAAATCATTGCAAGCTACAAATTTTAAAGCTGAATAAATTTGCTTGTACATGTGAAATGAGAAGATGCCACTGAAAAATGAACTGTCAGTGCAGTCCATTGTTGTTGAATTCTTTCATAAAGTGATTGCATGCAGATTGAAATTAACTAGCCACTTATCTCTGGTGCAAAGCTTCTTTTGTCATTTGAGATTAATATCTTTTTGCACATTGTCCCTTACAAAATAAACATAATAACCTAAAATGAATAAAAATAAAGAACATTCACTCATCTGAATAATTAGTTGAGTGTCATATAATTTGTTACATCATGTGTAGAATAACAATATTTTGTCAGGTTATCACAAGATGGATTTTATTTTCATATTGTCCAGCTGTGTCGGGTTTAACTGGCTATATTCCTCAGTCTCGCAAGCTATGCTTTTGCCTGTTGTCCGAGAGCTTGGTAGATTTCATTGCTCAACATGGCCAACAGCTGTCTGCTTTGACAGGAAAGAAACCATTCGACTGACAAGCAGAATAACCAATTGCAAGACATAAGGTTGTGAATTTAACAAATCTTTTTCAGTCCCATCAGATTTCCATTGGACTGATAGAAACTCTTGCACGAAAGTACATACACATGGGGTACGTTTACATGCATTTAATAATCTGATAACTGCAGAAAATCAGATTTTGTCAGTTATTCAGTCAACACATTTACATGCGCTTAGGTAATCAGATAATGGGAAATCACCAGGTCTACATTAGTTAGGCAATAATCGGATTTCTGCTTTGCAACCATGACATAAACGTAATGTAAAACTCAAACTTCATGCCACAACTTTTTAAAAACATCGAGTCACTTTAGCTGAACATATAAACATACATCATCTAGAAGATGAAGAATATTTAAATCCTTCATTTTGTCAAGCATGTAGTTGGTTTCAGCATCACTCCGAAAGTGTTTTGTTTCTATCTTGTCAGTGTGGGTTAAACACTGCTTGCTTATTTCCAATACCGCAGTCTGTTTTCACACATGTGCAGACTGAGAAATCTGATTACTGAGCTAAAATCCAGCCCTTTAATCAGCAATTGATATGACCATTTGAATAATCAGATAACTGCAAAAATCCGAAAGTGATCAGATTAAGTGGATGTAAACGCACTCATGGACGAGTGGATAGATAATCAGAGTTTCACTGACAGAGTTCTGATTGTTATGGCCATCTGAGCATACAGTAAATATCAGACAGTCCATATACCTCTGCAGGTGGACAGAAAGACGCTGAGACGAGATGTTGCCCAATTCCACAGGCTTCTACTGCTTCAGACCCTTTCATACATGTTAGTGCAAAGCAGACATTAATATCAGTCGAGAGGCAGAGGCTGGAGGTATTTTTAATGTAGTATGGAAAGTCTTCAATGTGAATGTCTTTGTATAAAACCACATTTCTCCATTTCCCAGGCCAAAAGAGGTCACATTAACATTTTTTCAGACAAATCAAATTTGTGATGATTTTTTCACTGCCAGAAAAAGGCGTCCTTGTAGCTCTGGTAATTGGGGAGCAGAGCAGATGGGAAGAAGATCGCAGCTGTCTGAAAGTGGGAAGCACTACTATCACTCTGGGTTTTGGAGTAGTTTGGAGGGCTTTGCTGGTATAGCCTGGGGAAGCTTAAAAAACTCCAAACATTTGTAAACGTTTAGCAGCAACATTTTGAAGATTGAAAGCCTTACCAGAGGTGATGAATAGAAAATAACATAGCTTAAATGAGATACTTTAACCAACAGCTGAGAAATGTCTCAGTGACTCAAGCACATCTCCTGTACCCATATAACCAGAATGTATCCAACATTATTGCTTTTAGTCTAGAGTTTTTGCTAATAACTCTAAACGTAGAGCTGGGCGATATGGGCAAAAATGTTATCAAGATAAACAAAATTCATATCGTTTGATATCGATACATACTGCGATAAATGTCAAATCATTATTTCTTTCAAGTTTGAAGGCTGATTTTTGCTCCTGGTTGGTTAATTGCTGTTTTAAACTATCCTTTATGGTCGGAACACGTCAAACACGCGCCAAACAGTGGAACATTTCACAAATCTGCCATGGGAGAGTGGGAAAAAGTGTCTGGTGAGCTGTTTTTACCAGCTGGAAAAGCATGGCTATTTTGTAATAGTCATAATTTAAGAAAGAAAACAGATTATGTTTAGCCGGTGACGAGCGCTAGGCTACCCCGCTACAAATTACAGTATCACATGATTCAGACACCAGCTAGCGACGAAAGGACTTCTCTATACTATCGTAGTAGTTTAAGTGGTGAACCGCAAAATATCTAACACCAGACAAACAGAGTCCTCTTTTTAGGTACGTTTAAACTGAAAGCGGTGCTTTTGTGTCGTGTTTGATCCACAGTATCATCAGTTCTCCGTGTTGTGGAGTGACGGAGCGCTGCTTCAAGTTAGCCAGCTGCTAAAAACAGCTAGCCTGGAAAGATAGCGCTCTCCCGCTCTCCAATGCCTCACAGCTTCCTCAGTTTACTTTCGTTTAAATTAGGGCTGTAATTTACATGAACCCATTTCTTTCTTTCACTTTCGTTGCTTGGGAATGCACTAATACTTAAATATGACTGTCCGAGTGCTGTAACAGCGCTTTAGTTGTGAGGAGTGTGATTGCGATTTAACACTGCTAAAGCTGGTTAGGATGTTAGGAAAGAGGTAAGTTCACTGTAGGACAGTATCGTTACACCACTGACCTCGTCACTCACACTCGGTCACAGGAGAACAGATCGCCGGTCGCTCCACTCAAACAGGGAATGTATAACGTGTTTCAGCCGTTGCTAAAGACTCATCTTACTCGTGGCCCCCTCCCTCTCTAATCATGTAGAAAAACTCGGAAGTGCTCCCTCTTCTGGTGACAGCAGAGTAGTGTCGCTTTCCTTGCAGCAGAAAGCGCCACCAAGGCTTTCGCTAGAACGTGGGAGTGTGAGAATGGTGTATTATATCGAACATTCATCGAACATGTCGTATCGCTCTATCGAGGAAAAGTTATATTGCGATAATTATCGTTATTGTTTTATCGCCCAGCCCTATCTAAACGTAGGAAAATAAATACACTGTGCAGCTTTTACCACTGTTAGCCACTCACTTTTAGCAGTGGTGATGGAGGTTGGAACCAATCATATTCAACTCTGCTAGATTGCACGGATAACCCCGTCTTTCCAGAACTCCAAAGGCGTGACTTGTACTTTTAGGCCTGAGTACTGTTGTAGTGGTGCCATAAGGCAGTGATTTTCAAAAGAGTTCCCTGCACAGATTTGGGTATTCTCCACACCCAACACATTGATAAGTACTGATGAGCTGGTCAGGTGTGTTGGGGCAAAAAAGAGTTGAAACTGAACAGTGAGTCCCCAGGACTGCAGTTGAAAACCACTTTCGTAGGCCATAACGTAAATCTTTGATGGCTTAGTAAGAAAATGTTCTCATTTACAGCATAGATTATGTTTGTAATGCCATAATATACCCAGAGAGATGATAAGGCGCTTGCGGTCATGTCATGCGCAGTAAGATTTCTTTTGTTAGAATTTATGTAGTGATGTCTTTTTTCAAGATACATTGCAGTTTCCTGCTATTCTGTATGGAAGAAAGGACTATTATGTTTCATGAACACATACTCAGTAGCAAAGTGTATTCCTCGCTCATAATGCATCAGCTACTGTTTTAGGATTTGAAATGAGAATCATTCTTCTTCAGATCTTCTGTGTGACTGCGTGTGGTCTTTCAGGAAAATTGATTCAGAGAAATTGATCTGCGGTCTGTACTGTTTCGTCTTCTGGCCAGATTAATCTCATCCTTTGGCCTCTGTTAGCCTCAATCACTGTTTAACCAGCTGTTCCTCTGTCTGCTCTCTGCAGTCTCAGGACCAACTGTCCTTGAGTTTTATTCACAGTTCAGCAGTTTTCCACAATTCTAAACTGAAACCAAGAATCTGTTAAATTTCATGCACCCTGCAGAACTTCATTACTGCTATGGGCTGAAATGTGCACAAGCCACCCTGTCACCCCTAAGCGGTGTGTGGGGGATTAAAAAAAAGCAAGTTGAATAGCTGTGAATTTTAAAAAATGGGTGGGAGATGAATTGTAGTCTTTTGAGCTATGAGATTCAATGATCTATTGTTAAAGAGGGTCAGTAAGCATGCAAAGACATGCAAAAGGGTCTGAACTGCTCCGTGATCTGCTTTAAGCACCGTAACACGTTGCTTTCCTCTGCTTTATTGAATAGTTTGCTTTCTGTAAGAGTACACTTCAGAATGATCACACCATTGTCAGTGGAATGCAAGCTAACTGAAGGTTCTGTTTGTGATTCCACAGTGGTTATTCAGTTCTTATTATAATAGCCAGTTACATTGTACAATTCGTCTGGGAATTCTGAAGCCGCACATTCTACAAATCTCATCAAGGGGTTGTTGACTTGAATATCAACTACTTCGAACCCTAAATGTCAAACAACCAAATTTAGTAATGTTAAGGGAAAATGCCACAGAACTTGTTCTTCTTTACAGTGAAATTTTGTAGATAGACCTTGAGATGAATTTCTAACATTTACTTAATTTTTTCTTATTTGTGCTCACACAAACTCAGAGAACATATAGACCAAAGGAAATTCAACATTTCAGATGACATTAATGTGTTAAGTGCTAAGGTCTTTTGAAGAGACAGTAAGCTTACATAAACCCTTATGTGGTGTTTGGGTCTGTGGGACCCACTTTCAGTGTTTACCAAAAGAAAAAATGATGCGATTTATTAATAGTTTCAACCTCAGATTCCTTGGCCTTTGTTCATTTTCTGTGAAGAACGTATAAAACAACACATTTTCAGTGACTTCACACTGTACGCACCCCACACATTTATATTAGACATGTGGTGTTGGGGTGAACCTGCAGGAAGTAAAAGTGTGGAGGTGCTGTGTCCCGTCACTCTGTTCTCCTCCTACATGGCGTGCTGTTAGTGTGTGTGTTTGTATATGTATGCATGTGTGTGAGGGTGGACAACATGGACAGGCTGCTGACTGGCTACAGCTGCTAAAAGAGAACCCTACGCTGGGCACTTGTGATATTTTAAACATCTGGTATTTTTACATAAATTGTTATGGCCGTATAGATTTAAAAAAAACAATGATGCGGTGGATCCACCAGACCCACTAACAAAAACATGAACACCACACAAGGGTTAATCTTTGTACTGCAGTGCTTTCATGCAAACTCACTTGCCCTTCATGTATAAAGAGCCATGTGTCCTTCTTAGAGGTCCACTCATACCTTGGTGGGTTTCTGTAATAAGGGCACTGATTGGAGCTCAGTCTGCCACTGCTCTCATGCCAGCCCAATGCGCCTCGCAGTTTGGAGAACATGCTGCATTGCGCAGCATTATGAGAGACTCTGTCCATCCACTAGAGCTCTTAGTACATAAGTAGAGGGAGAAAGAGTGTATGTCTGACTGAGTGAGGGAATAAGTGCATAAAACTGCATTGTGGTTGTCATGGAGCTGTGCATTATAACACCAGACACATAATACACGCAGGATAAAAAGATGTGTGTGTGTGTATGCACAGTACTGCATTTACACAGATTTTCAAGGCATATTTGCCCTGTTGGGCAACATATTGCATGTGTGTGGTGCACTGTGTGTTTGTTTACTGAGTATAATGATCTGTCTGCCTGAGTGTTCCTCTGAGTTGCTTCATTTTTTGGCCTCTGTAGCCATGGGTTCTGTCAGGCTGTGGGCTTCTATAGTGATAAAATCACAAGAGTGAAGAGCAGTGACACTACAGAGTGTACTTGCAAGTAGGGGTGCACTGATATGAAAAACGTGGGCCCATGCTGATATACAGTATTTTTAATGTACATATCTGTCGATACCAATACTGATGCCCATGTATAAACATTTATAAAGTGTAGAAATTAGGAATGCATCTACTTGGATTAGCATTACAGAGAAATGCTGCATTTATTTGTAGATGGTTGCATTGAGTAATTCAGTAAAATGAATAAAATGCTGATATTTTAGCTCAGTAGCTAACCATCTCCTATGTATCTGTTTGAAATATTGGTCAAATATAAACATCTGTCTGATGTCAATTGTTTAAGTAAATATCTGCCAATACCAATATGATTCCGATATCATTGTGCATCCCTACTTGCAAGCATTAGGGCCCCTTGAAATCTGTTTTAGAAGATACATTTACTCAGCAATAGAAGTGATACCTCAGCTTGGCTGGAGAAAGGCAAAAAAAGAAGGACTACATGTTCTTGGCCAATACGTGCCACGTGCCTTACTGACATGCAGGAGCTGGACACCGTGCTGTACACAGAAACACGACAGAATCTCTGCAAATAGTAATGTGTGCAAAAATAATAACAGATGCTCCTTTGTTATTTGGATGGTAAAAGGACAAATTACATTAAGCATTATATGTTAAAAAGTTTATTATAATTATAATCTCCCCTGAAATCTGCCAAGTCCATGCATTTTCTTGTTTATATCTGTAAATCATTTTGTCATCGGTTTCATGTCCACGTTCTCTGCATGACAGAAACCATAGAGGTGTATATATTAGTGAAATTAACAGAGCCGTGGGTTTTTTTCTCCTTTGGGGGATGTTGTGAAGTGTGACAGGCACCAGAAGATTCCTTCACCCCCTCCTTGTATTCCAGGAGGTAGTAGCCAAAACCAGAGCACCCTCAGGGGGTCTAGCTTTTAAATACTGGTCAGCCATTTTCTTCTAATAAATCTTAATATCGCAGTTTGCTGAAAAGAGGTGCATGTGACCAATCAAACTCTTGCTACTCAGTTTCCCATGGAAATTTTTCTGGAAATTAAGGTAATTACGGTAAATAATTCATGTTTATGCTTGACATTCATGCATTGTCCAGCACCAAAGAAAATAAGAGCACAAAGCCAACATTGATTGTCTAGAACTCTTTGGAAGAAAGTAAATTTAAATCTCTTGCACAAAATCCATTTACAGTACACAGTGAAGCTGCAACAAAAGACTGAATAAATCTTGACAGAGCATCCTCTTTTTGTTGTCATTCCAATCTCTCTCTCCCTCTCTCTCTCTCTCTCTGTACGTACACACTAAGAACTTTATCTGCCAGAGAACCCATCACTGCTTACGTTATACTCAAGATATTGGACGGCTGTGAGTGTGTGTGTCTGAACGAGTCTGTGTAAGTGTGTGTTTGTCTCTCAGAAAGTCATTAGGGCAGAATCGATAAGAGCCTTTCAAAACATTGCCTTCTCACCAGTGTTCACATTATCTTGCCTGTATGTATGCATTAACTGTATATATCAGCTGTCTGGAAATGGATTCAGTGTATCAGCAGTATTATGTATTATGTAGCCCCCCGTGCTCTTAATGTTTATTTCAGTTTATTTTCCTGAGCTTTCCCCTTGGATGTGTACAGTGATACAAATAGGAGAATGAACAAGTTTGTTGATTAGAGCAGTTAAATCTTTAAATTATTTTCCTTCTAATGTATAAAATACGCATTTGAATGTTAAAAACTAGCCCTCCTAGTATATTACAGGCCAGTTAGTTAGTAGTGGTCTGCACGGGCATGAAGTTGAAGCCTGAACCCACCACAAACCCGCTTGCATGCAGAAACACACATGGATTATTACAGATATGGTTTTACAGAGCATTGTGCACCAGGTGCTTCAGTTGTTCAACAATTAAGTCATGCTGGAATAAATTAGTATTTTACCATTTTATTGTGTATTTTGAAGTATTGTCATATGATATTTTTGCCATAATGCCCGCCTCTGTATGTGATACACTAACAGTATTTTTTATCAGTCTGTTTTTGTGGAATTGCCGATCGTACCTGTCAGAGAACAGTGTGTACATTACTTAACTTAGCCCCGCTGCACTAAATTTCTCTCACTGCTGCTACATGCACAAATGCTTAATATACTTTGAATGATCTCAACAAGGGTAGAGAGAGAAAGAGAGGGAATGTGTGAGTGTGCAAAATTTATGTATTCATATTCTCTCAAATAAAAACAAATCTGCTACATAAAAATCACTCATTAGAACACAAATCTGAGCCCATGCTGTACACGAGAAATCGTTTTGAAACCGGCCCGAACCATGACATTTTGTTGGGCCCTGTCAGACTCGGGTGCCAGACCTGACCATGAATCAGCAAAACAGCAACCTGTTTTTTGGTTTAACTAGAGCTTTTAAATATGTTGCAAGATTTGCAAACACCCAACAGTTCTTTAGCCATTGATAACACAACAATGTGCCAGTTTAAAAAAAAAAAGAAAAAAAATCCATTTTAATTTCTGAGTCTTTCTGACAGCCCTAGTGTGTACATGTGTGTATGTGAAAACAGGGAGACAGTTTGGCAAGGAAAGCTTTGAGAGGTCCTGTACAGGAGAGGCTTTTATGATAAACTGAGTGGATTAAGTCGATCCGGTCTGTTTTAGCTTTTGCTGACCTTAGAGAACAGGAATGTAATTCCTGATTAATTTGAGCTGTTCGCTCTTCAAACAGACGCTTCCTGCTTCCTTCTCTACACGCTCACCCTACGTCATCGATGCTAAGCAGCTGCCAGACTCTCAGCCCCGTTCCCCAAAGCAGCTGGAACCCGCTGTCCTGCTCGTGTGGCCTCCTTTGACGTCAGCAGGAGCTGATGAATAATTATAATAATAATAAAAAAACAACGATGGAATGCTGTGAACCATTTGTCCTTCCTCTCATTCCTGTCTTTTTTTCCTACTCCCTCTCTCTACTTTTTTTCTTAGTTGTGTTGTTCATGCTGGCTGCAGGGAGGAACAAAAATCTCTTTTGACTTAAGAGTGTGATTGCGTGTGTGTGTATGCGTGCAAGGGTTTGTGTGCATACGCATGTTTGTGAGTATCCGTGACTTACTCACTTTAACATGCCAAAGCTGACAGTTTGCGTAAGAGGCAGCTGCTGCATGTGCAGGCCAGCGGTGAGGACAGCTGACCTAGGGGAGGACGACACACACTCCTTCATATCTCTGTCTCTCTCTCTCAGAAGTGAACTCTGTGCTCTGTGAGGGGAAGTCAGAATGTGTACGTCACATTTTGGCCTGCTATGTGTTTTGTCCTCTCAAGAGAATGACTACAGTATCTGCAGGGCTTTTTGCTCACATCTCCCCACACCCTTTCCGGAGCCTGACTGTCATCATATGAATGCCTTTGTGTATTTGTGTGTGTCGGTGTCCATGCACGTGTGAGTGCAGCTCAGCTAAACTCCTGTACTCCTGTTCCCAGTCTTACGCCATACTCCATGGTCCATATGCTCCATCATTCTGGGAATCATTGCCTTTTTTTCTGCTGATATGAGGCCTGTTTTTCCATTACATTTAGACAGAAACTCTTGGAATGGTTAAGCTTAATCTTGGGCTGAGAAAACAGATCATTGGTTAATGTGGAACCACTCTTTGTTGTATGAGTACTGTTTGGATGTCTGCAGATACTTAAAAAGTAGGGATGCATAGTTGTATCAGAATCATATCGGTATAGGGAGATGTAATGTATTCTGGAAGAGCAGGATCTTTAGGTGACACTATGCTAATGTGCAAAAATGTCTGCATTTGTAGCTCTACATAAATAAATGCTATATTTCTCTGCAATGCTAATTCAGGTGGGTTTAGCCCCTAGTTCTACATTTTATAAATCTTTGTGTATCGGCATCAGAAAATATACATGAAAAATATTGGATATAGGCATTGGCCCATAATTCCCATATCGGTGTCTTAATTTTTCTAAAATTACATTTTACAAATCATAGGTCTACAAATAAAATTAAATTCAGATTTACAAGGTCTTAAATTTTAAAGATATGGACAGTTGTTGTTTTACAGGCTTACCTGCTGTTGAGCTAGCCTGCTCAGAGACATGGAGATATCAGTGTTACTTTGAAGAGTGGTTTTATAATTGGTATGTCATCACTGCAGATTTGGTCTTAAATTATATCTAAAGTGGAATAAATAAGAGTTGTTAATGTATTAAGTTATCTTGAAGATGCTTGCAGACACTTTGTTAAATACAGTACACCAGGACAACATTTTCTGCATTCTATACAGTATTTTCAACATGCTCCAGATGCTTTGTAAGTAGGTGTATACATATGTTGGACTGAAACTAATTGAATTCCTTACAATTAAAATGGATAGTGCATAATAAGTTCAACTGATACTGATTTGTTTAATAGGTTTAATTGTTATTGCTGGTAATGTTCCATCATACTGGTTTCAATCTCTTTGGTATATGTGTGTGCACAGTGTGCTTTCATTATGTTTTTTTGTGATGTTTGCACAGATTCTTAAGAGTTTCTTTAGAAGGTGTGTTCACTGGGGCCAACTTCAAAGCTGCCCTTCTCAAATACAGGCAGGCTAGTTTTGTCTGGTTGAACAGCAGTCTTTGATGCGCAAGAAAATCTGGCTTCATGAGACGACACAAAGGCCAAAGATCTGGGGTCATGCACTCCATTTCAACCTTTTTAGAGTAAATGAACAGATCTAAGATAAGCTTTTGCCTTTTATATTTTAATGTGGAGGTTTCCAGATGTTTTTACCTCGTGACCTCAAGCTAAAGCCAAGCAAATTAAATAAGACTTTGTACTGACTTTGCCTAGTTAACCAATTACAGCCAGAGAAATTACTGATCTATGCTTAAACCCAAAACAAATCATTGAGCTACGTTTTCATTTCACTATTAATAATTGTGCATTGACAACTGCTGAGCATGTGATCAGTCTTATAACTGAAATGGGATATTAGCCTTCGTTCTGTGGCGTCCAGGGCAGTCATTCTAAAATGGCAAATGGCGTTTCCCAGGATCAAGGCTGCTGAGCCTCTGCTGCACGTGACTGTGTAATGTGGTGAACTCAGGACCTCCAAGTAATGGTCAGTCCTATTGATTTAGCTGTAAATGATAATGGAACGTGTTACTTACTGCACCTTTATAATGCTACAACGGAAAATCCTTTTGGCAAAATATCTACTCATGAGGTCAGACCTGCATTAGTGACGAAGGCCTCTGGAGGAGCTAAGTAATAAACTTGACGAGTGAGTGTTCTGGAATGTGTGGTTCTAGAATTTTTTACTGTGGTTCTAGAATGTATTAGACAACTATTGTTCCATAATATATGAACTCATTGGGTGTGTCTCAAAACCTAGTGAGCTCTCTACATAGACAGTATTTTACACCACGATATGCACGCTCCCAACAAGAAGCCTTTCCCAATTCTTAGATATCTCAAATATGCTGCCTACTGAGGTACTTCATTTTGGCCAAATATCAAGAGAGCATCGGATGTTTCCTCAGCCGCTGAGGCAATCCCACGATGCAGCGCCGCGCAACTTTTGTTTGGAGATGGCGGGCTTCACCAAGCAGCGACGTCATCTTCAAATGTAAGTTATTCTGATTTTCTGGGGTATTTATCTGTTTTCTAGTCATAAAGGTGCACAAATAGCCTATACTTTCCGCCTTTGACCACAACTATTGTCTATTTTGCTGTTTCATTCAGAGCAAATAAAATTAAAATCGCTATATTAACCGCCAGAGCAGATCCATGTTGGCTAAATGTGATTTTGACGGCTGAGGTAAGTAAACGCCGGTCTCGTGCAGTGGGCGGGAACAAGCGGCAACGTCACTGCTGTCTAACTAGAGCGTCTCATTTATCTATCTTATAAGGGTAGATGACGGTTGGAACGCTGCCTACTTAGACAGCTGCCTATGTAGACAGCGGCTACTTAGAGTTTGTCAAAGGGTCAAATGTGATGTTCTAAACACACCAGTGTGCCAATACTCATCAGGGAATTAAGAGCTTTGTTCAAGGGCACAATAGCATTAACAGTGTATTATTAGCTGGACTAGTTACCACACCTTCATGGTTTTTAGCCAAGTTCCCTGACCACCCTGACCACTGCTCTGCCACCACCCTTTATTCTTTACTTTTTCTATAAAGGAACATGCTAACAGTAAGTGGGCTCTGTTAGTTTGATCTCACTTCTATGATGATTCTAATTTGTCTCAATTAACTTTCATCAGCAGTATTTCTGTGAAGCAGTTGTGTTTTTTCCTTTGAGTAATGGCTTGAAATTTGTCCTGCAAACAGACCTTTTTTCCCAGTTAGAATATAAATGACTGCTCTTAGACTAGTGGCCTCCTGTGCATACAGTGGTTATTTTATAGCTCCGGCTTGCGTTACCATTTGTGTATCATGTGCTTAGTGTGTAGCAAAACCACAGCCTGCAGATACGTTCTCTGTCTCTGATTTTGCTAAATAAATATTTGCTTTTCATACCCCATGGCCTGTAGCTGAGTGCTGCTCTGCACTGTTTAAAATGATGACTAGACATCTGATCAGATGAGCCAGTGGCCCGTCTGTCTGTTTATGATGGTGGAAAACTTTCTGTTTGATGGTAAACACATCTTCCTGTTTTATGCACTGTTTGAGCTGTTTGAAAAGTGGATCTCAGTGTTGGCGTTCAGTGGTGGAAAAATTGAGGGGGCTCTACAGCCACATCACTGCACGCAGGGGCTGTTAGACGGGAGATGGAGGTTCAGCCAAGGACTCTGGTGTTGTTTTTTAAAGTCTGGATCAATATAGACCTGTTGGCTTTAGCCACGTGAAAGATATTCAAGTCTCTACCAAAGCTCAAACAAGTAAATAAATGTAATAACAAAGTTTTGATTGGCAAAACAAATTTGTTGAGTCACTGTTCTTGCTCCTATGAAAGGAAATTAGATCCTTCGTTATGAGGCTGCACCAGCACTAGATATAAAAGGGCAGACAGACCTCCTTAATCAATGGTTTTGACCTTTAAAACACAAGTGCAGAGACAAAAAAATTCCCAAAGGAATGTATTAGAAACATAATAAATCTATGTGAAAGAACTTACAAATGTAATAACGCAGTGTGTGTGAATATGACTGTAGCTGTAATAAAACTCTTGACACTTTGCCCTCAGATCTTGACCTATCAGGCTGAAGCCGTAGATAAAATGGCCTGATACATTAAAGAAATGCAATGTAAATTGGTTTGAGATCGAAGTACCTCGCATGTACTGTTAATACTACACTCTTTATTGACTGGATATGAATGGGATAATTTAGCTAGCTAACAGCAAGCTTAGCAAAAATAGTTCTCTGGGAGGAAAATAGCTCTCACAGCTGTTTTTTCTGCTACGAGAGAGAAGGAAGCTTTGGCGCTCCAAGAGGTCAGAGGTGCAGAAGGTCAGACGTCTGTTAGGTGGAGACAAGGCAAGTCATCCTGCTTGAGGATGTTCCTCCCACTTCCTTTATAATATCCAGTTGCGATCCTGGAATAACTCTACATTGCAAATTTCAGTGTCTTACTGTTTTAACACACCCGTTTTAACCGATTGAAGGATTTAGGAATGAGCTGATGATTTGAGTCAGGTGTGCTAGAGCAGGAAACACTGAAATGTGTCATGCAGGACGATTAGGGCACTGATTCATGCTCATAAGGTGTTGGCCTTTTGCATTGATCTGAGGTCTGTTTTCATTTTGCTTTGTAGTGTTTATGTATCAGGGACAATGCCTATTAATCAAATTGAAATGCGGCAGTGTTATCCAGGTCGCTAATTTTAAGCTATACTCCCTGAGGCCTGATGTAAGCCATTTTTTGATTAGGAGTTTCGGTAAGGAAACCGGTCATATATCATTGTTTTTTACCTTCATTGTTGGTAAACTCTCATTCTTGGTAAATAATTTTAGTAGTTTAGTACAGAATACTAATTTTAGGCCAGTCTGGATTAGCAGCACTGTCAAACTAATTGAGGAAATCTCCATCTCTGTCATATTGCTGTGTGCCTGTTCACAACAACACGAGAGCCTTCACACAATGAATGAAAGAGTGCAGCTCACTAAACAAAGCCCTCACTGAAGTGTGAATTCTGCACTCTTCCAGTTCCTCATGAGTACGTCATTCACTCAGTACCAGCGAGACGACTTGGCTGCTTACTGACTCATTTAGCAATTACTGCCTTATGTAATAGCAGTATAATCCTAACTGTGCTCTCAGGCTGAGAAAGTCTGTGATGTGGGGTCTAACGTTTTAAAGACTAAAAACAGGTAAAAGGGGAACGTTTATTGTACTAAGTTTAGAGGTGGCTCCTGGATTATGGAGACATTTTTTAGTTCTCAAATGTAGTTAGTTTGTATTTTTTAATTCACAAGAGATATATTTAAGGCCAAAGTGCAGCAGTTAACTAAGCTCATCTCTTAGGTTACACTGAGGCTTCATTTAGACAATGAGGAAAATCAAATATTTTTCGATTCAGATCTATGCTACATTTGTTTACCTCTGAATCACAGGCTAATAACTAAATCCACAGATGACTAAACTCAGTCATGGAAAAAAAAGCAAATCTGATCTAAGCACCACAGCGCACTGTCCAAACGTGGCCCGATTTTGTTTATGGAGGTTATGATCTGTTCTGGGAGAAGATATTTTTGTAATTCTCCAATGCCCACATCCACTCTGTAGTACTGGATCAGCGGATGGCTGTTTCCTCTTTGACGGCACTAACCCAACAGTCTGTGTACACAAACACTGTGCTTCAAAAGGTGGTTAAATGATGAGGTAATGGATGTGGATCCGGATATGAGGAGAACAAATCTTGTTTGTCTAAATGTAGCATTGATGTGGGGTTAAAGTAGTGTAGTACACACTGTACAGCAAGAGGAGGTATTGATACTATGTGTGTGTGTGTGTGTGTGTGTGTGTGTGTGTGTGTGTGAGAGAGGGAGAGAGAGAGAGAGAGATGTTATAGAGAACTGCTATCCTGGCATTGGACCGGCTCTTTGGCCATTTGTATTGATTTTTGATTAGGAATTTCAGTTCACTTCCATAATATATTTGTATTGATACAAATATAGTAAACTTATGCATAAATAAGTAACACTCATTTAATCTTGAAATCGGAGTCACATAATTGTCATTGAGGAACTACGGTTCTACTACAGTCTCACAGTCACCCTCATCATCATCAGTCACGTATGGGCAGCAGATGTGGGTATGAGCATGTATTGTGGGTATGAGCACTGAAAATACTCTAATGCTCATCTCTAATTTATCAGACTTTTTACAGGCTGCGTTTGGACAGACTGTCAAATCTGACATTGTCCCACACATCTGATGTGTGTTTTTTATTTTTTCCTGTGAAACATTTCTTTAGAGTCAAACGTTTCGCTCAAGCTTTTTGGTTCCAATTAGGTCCACATGCATTATTTGACACGCCATTTCAGGAAATGATCATGAGCTGATGGCAAGATGCAGTAAAGAAGAAAACAGTAAATCTAATTTTATCTGGACACAGTGGGTTTTGGTTTTCAAGTGTTTCCAATAATAATTCCTTCCCACAAGGATTAATAATATATCAAGGAGTGTAAGAAAGCTGACCTGAGATTTTCTCTTACAAATGTGGATATGTTTTATATGGATAGAAGAGCTGAACCCCAAACCAAAGCATTCTCATTCCGTGATTGTTAATGGATGGACGGAGAGAAAAGGTGAATAGTATCTCGTACACTCTGTGGCTCAGGTCTGCAGTGTGTCTTCGACAATTCAGGTCAGTTATTTTTTCATTTGTATAACACGTTATACAGCAGCCATTGTCCCAGTAGCCCCCTAATGAGCGTCGCCGAAACAGTATCAGAAAAAAAACTACCCAAGAACATGAGGAAGAAACCAAGACTCACGAGGGAAACTCAATAAGAGCATGAAGAAGAAACCCTGAGAGGAACCAAGACTCAGAAGGGGAATCCATCCTCCTCTGGGCCACACATGTTTTCTGTTTCAGTCTGAGAGGCTAGAAAGTGGAAGACTTTCAGTTCGTTAAAAAGCTTTGAGTTCATTCAAAAGAAGTTGAGATTTGAGTGCTTTCTGTCTTTAGTATTACATCAGACGTTTGGTTAGTTTCAGATAGATCAGTATACTGTAGAGAAGTACACTGTAGAGGATTTTGGAGTGTCCTTTAAGCATGGAAGAGTTGCTTTCTGCATGCTGTACTGTGCAGAAGTGTTTGTACCCAATTTGCATCATACAAAAAAGGTTTAAATTGGACAGAAGTATCTTATGGCATTGGCTCTAACATCATTTGGATTTTATGAATTGCTTTTGTTGTTAAGAAGTTATGCAAGCTTTTTGAGGCTAAATTGATTGTAAAAGCCTAATTGGGGACTGTACACTCATGTTCCAAAAGCAAGTTTTCTTGGATGAGAGTGTATTTGCACTCCATAAGAACATTGCTGGAGTCACAGTTATTTTCCCAAGAGGGAGACAGGTCTTCATTGGTCTCTGAAACAATAATATCTGGCTTTAGTTTGTGAATGTTGGTCTTCTTATCTTTCTGTTTGGTTTTCGTCTGTGCTGCCTTTAGCTCAGTAACCTGAGACCTTAACTGAGAATTGACGTTGCTGTTTAAACTCAGCAGGTTCACGGCGTGTAGCCACAGGCACTGAAATCATTGTGTTGATTTTCGGCATTGATCCAGACTAGCCTTCCGTGGTCAGATGCGTGTGTGTGTTTCAGAGATGAACATAAAGATTAGCCTGTGGTTAATGAGCTTATGGACCATTTGGTGAATCGAGTTTTGTGTTAATGAATAAATAGCTGTAGCTTATCAGAAGACATTATCTGTTTATTAATTGTTGTTTATGTATAATTTTTACATTTATTTTGTAAGGACGAGAAAGTTTAAGCTGTTTTCCATATTATCAAAACCGCTTATGTAGCTTTCTTGTTATGCAGTGATAGCAGTAACTGACAAACTGATGATAGGAATTGAGGAATGCATCAGTGCAATTTGCACATTATTGAAGCTCGGATGTTTTGTGGCATTTTGTTCCATCCTGCTCAGTTCCAGTTCATTCCAGTCTATTCCAGTCTGCTTCACTGGATAGTGATTGTGCATTCTTGGAGTGTGAAAAATAATCAATTCTTAGACGCACTGACGATTTTCTCCTGAAAGATTCACCATTGAAGCGCAAAACACTGTATCCCAATTTTCGAATGGGTTTGTACATAAAGTGTTTTTAATCGAATGCTGTAGGCTACATTTTATACTGTGTGATGTAAAGAACAAAAAGAGCAGTTAAGAATGGGTTTTAGTTTAAACTATTAGGTGGTTGAAGCATAATGACATACATGGTTTTATAAATGTATCTTGGCAGCCTCAATCAAAGTCAAATCGTGATTCCCACCCCTAATGCATTCTCTGTGAATTCACAATCCATCACAGCTCCAGGTTCCCATTATTCAGTAGCTACCGTACAAATTTTATATTACAGTAAGAGGGGAGGAGATAAAGCTGTTGATGGGCACCAACATAAAACAAAAGCCAGCAAAGCTTCTACAGCAAATAAAGCAAACCCAATCTCTATTGTTAACACAAATAGAGCCAACGAACATTCCCATGGTTACAGTCGCTGAGTGACAACATTCTTGCTAAGACACTGGCTAGTGTATCCTCATAAATATCTCGTCCCATTGAAAGCATGTTCTTGGAAAAGCACTGGCTGTCACCAAATGGCAATTACATGATAAGCACACAACATGTTGACAGAAGCTTTCATTCACTCAGAAGAACGTTAAAGCATTCGTTTAAACGGTTTGGCACAGACTTGCAGCTCAGTGTGAGACATTAAATTAATTTTGGTCCTGTACATGGCTCGTTCCCTCTTTTGCTCACCGGTAAAGCTGATTCCAGATCAGTTTGAAAAGATAACTTCAACCAGTACATTTTGCTGTAGTAATAAACCCTGTGCCCTCTGACCAAGAAATTTTATTGACAGCTAGAGATGCATTGATACTAATACTGGTATCGAGTATCGGCCCAGTACTGTGCTCATTTACTTGTACTCATTAAAATTTGTTGATACCAATTTCCGATACCCGTTGATACCATGTGATATAAGTAGAGCGTACACTGCCGCACTAATAAACATATGACTCAAGCTGGCAGTGAAGGAGGCTCTGCTCACACAGAGGAGCATTACTGACTTCGTGGCAGTCGGACACAAAGCCGTTGATCACTTTAAACATTCCGCCTTGGCAAATTCCTGCCAGGCATGCGCTGTGCGATTTTAGCCTATTTTTAAACACACACAAACACAATCACAGCTGCTTCCTCAATACGGGTTTAGACACGTAGGCTACCGAAACAGAGGCGAGAAAGTCGACATTTCCTATCAAAGTACGTCTATGCTGATGTTACTTTGTTTTCCTGAATAGAATTACAAGGTTTGAACGTTAATATGGTGATTGTTTTTGTAAAATAGGCTGAAGACCGAATGGTCCTACTGTGTCCATCTTCGCCTGGTCTAGCTTCAGTGCACAGTGTTAGCAGTGCTGTTCAGTTTTCAGTACTCGGTGCGCAGCATGTTATTTTGAACGCAACAGCTTTATTTATAAATGTTCGTGGACAGTGCTGTCTGTAGAGGCTGCGTTTCATGTAGCATTGACGAAGCAGTGTGACTATGTAAATCGTAGACTTTGTCCGTACATGATGACCTATTCAAACTTACAGCATGAGTCAACAAACAACATTTCTAAAATCACCCAGTGTGTGTCTGGCTTTGGAGGACATTCAGCTACAGCTCAACCAGCCAAAGAAAAGACTCAACAAGACGTAAAACTCCACAAGTGAGTTCCTTAGATGCGTTAGCCTCTGATGTGTTTCCTGCTATCACTGTGCTACGGAGGCTAATGTTGAAAGAGACAGATGAGGATCAAAACTATAAAACGTACTTTACTTACATCTGTTTTGCGTTTTTCTGATGTGAAACAAAATTCACTGTTCTTCTGCAACACTACTCGATCCAAGCTAACTAATGTTAGCTTGGCTAGCTAACGTGCACCATTTAAAATTAGCTAGATTTTAACGATTACATTTTTAAGATACATCGCACTCTTTTACAGTAATAACTACTTAGTTCTAAGTAGGTTACTCAGTATGGTATCAGACTCAGTATTGAGTAGTAAAAAATATGTAATCGTATTTGTGCTCTGTCTGAAAACAATAATATCTATGTATCTCTATTCAAAGCTTTATATTAGTTTTCCTAAAGGTTCCTGAAAGATTATATGATCTTTCCTGTTCAGCTGGGAGGAACAGGAACACCAGATACATTACTTCATTACTTTTTCTCTCTTTCTTCTCTTTCTTTCTGTCTTTCCTCTCTTTTTCTTTTTCTGTCTTTCTCACAGTTATTTTCACACCTCTCTTTCTTTCTCTCCCTCTCTTTCTCTCTACCTCTCTTTACTTGTTGTCTTTATCTCTGTATCTTTCTGTTGCTTTTCGCCCTCTCTCTTTTTTCTCTCTTTCTTTCTCTCCTCTTTCTCTCTGCCCCTATATCTTTCTCTTTTTCATCTCTTTGTCTCTCTGGCACTTTTTCTGCCTCTCTTTCTGCCTTCACTGTGACTCACTCTCTCTTTCATCTTTATCTCTCTTTTTTATCTCACAGCTCTCTTTTTCTCTATGTCTTTCTCTGACTTTTTCATCAGCTCTTTTCTCTCGTTATGTCCTGTTCTTTGTGCTTTTCTCTCTCACTCTTTTCTTGTTTTTTCTCTTCCTGTCACACGTTTCCTCTCTCTCTATCTCTCTCTCTCACTCTCAGCCCTTTGGCATCTTGTCCAGCTCACCTGTGGCCTCGCATGTTTCCATGACACGTTTTCTCTCTGAGCATGTGCAGTCACCCCCCCCCCCTTTTCCCATGTCCACAGCACTGTAAAGATGGACCTTGTGTTTTGTGACGTCGAGGGGAGACCTAGCAGAGTCCAGTTTATTTTTGTCAGGACACCCTCCTCCCTCTCTAATTCCTACTGTCCCCTCTCTTCCTATTCCCTCTCTTTCACTCTGTCCCTCCCTTCCCCAATTCTCTCTCCTTTTCTCTCCTGTCCGCTTCCCTATTTCTGTCCTTCTTGCCTACACTTTCTCCCTCTTACACTCTTTGTTTCTCATTTATCACTGTTGAGTCATCAAGAAGATACATTTTAATCGCTGCATTTTTTTTTTTGATAGCATGAATCTGAAGTCATAAAGCTCTCTTTCCATACCGTGACGTATTCTCTGAGCTGGCTGAGTGTGTTCTCTCCATGATAGCCAGGGGTGGTGGGAGGGGAAGTAAACTTGATACTGTTTTCTCTGCATGCTAGTGTACGGTGATGTAATCAGAAATCGTCATTTTAGAAGCAGACGAAAGTTATTACATTTTAATTTATGCAGCATTACATTGCATTACATTTTTATGGGAAAACAAGAATTTTGTCTTTGAATGATATAAAATGATGAATTGTTCTTAATCTGACCAGGGAAATTTACTAACAAGGGAAAAAAGGTCAGTATTGATTTCAGATTAACTTTAGTCAATAAATTGGGAGGGAGAGAGGGAATAAGGAAGTAAGACATACTTTTATAAACATTATTTTTCTTGAACCCTTGTTTTTGCTTACATTTTATTGTCATTACTGCTGCACTTTGTTTTATTTGCTTATGTTTTACATGTTTATTTTTATCCTTACTACATTTTTATTCTTATTAAATTTTAGAACTACTTTTATTACTCTTTATATTTTATTATTATTATTCTTTACTGTCCTTCATGACTCTATGATTTTATTGTTTTATTTGTTTTTTGACCTAATTGAAGCACTTTAAACTACTTTACATGATTAAAGGTAATACAAAGCATAACCATTATTGTTTTTTATCATGACAGCACTAGTTCATACTCCTTTCGCTCTATCTTTCTGCATCCTTAAATGGAGGAATATTGGCATGTGGGGAATGTGAGGCTGCAGTTAACCTCTCTGCCACTTCCCTCCATTACAGTTCTGCATGTTGTTGCCCTGCCAAACACGTCTCATTTTGCTGTGACGTTGGCCCAACACCTCCTGTGACGCAAACATAGTATCCTTTCTTTTATGCAGGGACTGGAAAGGGAATTTGGCAGAGCATATGACTCTGGTTCCAGCATTGTGTGTGTGAGATAGAGACATGTGAGTTAGATGGAAAGTAAATGAATCTACAACTTGTGGTATGTGCGTTACATGCATTCAGCATCACATACTTGCTTTGCCTGTCAACACTTTTCACATTTAAAATTTGTCTGCTGTCAGCTCACAAAGTGGGCTGGGCAGTATGGTCGAAATGTAACATCACCATATGGTATACCAGTAAAAGTGTTTTCTTTTTCATTGCAGCTTAAATGAGAAATCGTTACTCAAGAACAGCAATCAAAGAGCAATCAAAATATAATATTACATTTTCAGGAGTGTATAACACTGAACAATGGAGACATTGAAGCATTAAACTGAACCATTAAATAGTGTCTTGTACTTGTGTTTTTAGCTCCCATCAGTAGTTAGTAAGCAAAAGAATTGCTTGTGTTTCACCTCTTTTGCAGAGCCTGCATTGTACGTTCTTCTGTGTGTATTTTATCCAACATCAACACAGACATGAGTCTGACAATCGACAAACTATGAATGTGGCCTCTATAGAGCAAAGAAAGGATTGTGGAAACAGTGTCAACATTAATCAGAACAAGGAACGCTTTTAACTTCTGGCTGGTATATTTACACATTAAATGAGGAGGCTTGAGGACAGAGGCTACCTCTTCAGATGAACTAATGCTAATGCTAATGTAAAATGCAACATCCAACACTAGAGCTGGTGCATATGGTCGAACAATTCATTGTTATTGTATCGAAATTGCAATATGAAATTCGAAGGAGCTGCAGTTTTAATTATGTCCCACATTACTCAAAATTATGTTGACAAGTGATAAGTGGAGAAATCTATCTTAATAATGCAGATTTCACAGACTGACATTGTAGCACAATACAAAACAGCATTTAGGTCTCACAAAATGACTAACAAAAGGTTGTGCTCATCTTCTTAGTAAAAGAAAAGGCCTAGAGTTTTATTTATTGGGAATAATGGAATTTGAATTACAATCTCAATATTGGTCAGAAAAATCACAAAAAAGATATTTTCCCTGGACCGTTCAGCCCTGCTGGTGCAACGCTAGATGGTGAGGACAGCTTCTTCTACTTCAGGTGTTTTAGCAAACCTCAGTGATGGCAATGAAAAGGAGAGAATGCAAATGCAAGCAAACTTGTCACTGTGATTAAAACTAAACATAATATTGTGTGTCACCAGCATCAGTGTGCAGAGAGTAAATCACCCAGCACAAAGTGAAGGCACTTTTGTGTTTGGTTAAATATCATCAATGCAGTCACTCAATCTTTCCATCTCTCTTTACAAATGAGTAAAATATAATAATAGATCTTAAAAATACATTTTATATGTAAAATATTGTGATGTATTTCAGGATCACTTTGTTATAAGTCCTTTCAGCACTGTTTCCTCGCTCAGTCGATAATCATAGCTGCTTAATTAAGCACTGTTGTTTTTTTCTCTCAGATCAGGGTCAGTAAAAGCAGTGGAATATGAGGGACAATAATGCTGTTTTATGGTAGACCGGATTTGGCCTGAGCGCACAGCCCGAAGCAGATGAGGCCGTTTTTATGTCGATGGAAATTATGTGTCACAAAATGCCTGGCTGAGCCTGATGCTCAGAGCTAGCTGATTTTTTTCAGTAGTAAATAACACTATCACAATATAAATTCAGATACATTTTCTGCATTTCTGTCCAGCTGTCCTTTGAACAACTTTAACCTTATCCACAAAATGTTTTTTGCCCCATATGTGGATAAGATGGGAGATAAAATGTGTAAATGTAACTATCAAAGTAGTTTTGATTTTTTAAATTCTTTAATTTCTTTAATTAAGTAGTTAGAATAGCTGAAAAATGAGATTCGATTTAAGCGTGGTGATGATATATTGTCTGTTTTCTGTGTTTTATTTTCCATGGATCGGGAAACCTACATAAAACAGGGTCTCAGGAAAAGTATCTTCTATTTAACATGCACAGTAAGACTTCTGTCTGAGTGAAAACATTGATATAACTAAGCCTATTAAAAGTAAACTACATGAGAGCTATTGAAAAACAGCCTTCAGCTGAAAGTAGTGCATTGATAAATTTGAGAGGTGAATTACTGTCTTTCACAACTGCATATTGAATTACAGGTAACCCACTTCTAGTCGTGGTCATATGCTCTTGGGTCATATATAACCATAAGCAGTGCAGTGTATATCTTGTAGAGTGCTGTTTTGGATTTAGCCCAGGTGTTTGTAGGGAAAGTGAGTGGAGAAGGAAAAAAAGGTCACATCCATCTGAGGTCTTGTGACTGGTACGGCCACCTTGTGATAGCAGTCAGTCACTGCTCTCCATCCTGGCTATAAATAGCCTTGGCACGCTGACCTCGCTTTAATTGTAACGGAAAACGCCTGAACCCGAGCACTCACACAGACTCACGTTCTCACACATTCCTCACTGCTTCTAAACCTGTAGCAGTTCTCATTAAGCCTGGCTGGTGTTTGCTGACATTTTTCTGTTACAGAGGAAAATAGCAGGAAGAGAGGGAAAACACAAGAAAGCAAGGAAGTGGAGAAAGGCGTAGAGGGGCTAGAGGAAGATGGAAAGTAGGAGAGAGAGAGAGAGAGAGAGTGGGTGGAAAGACGAAAGAGGCAGTTAGACAGGGAAGGTTGATCAGAAGAGAGGGAGAAGGAGCAGGACAGGAATCTGTCTGTCTAATGCACTGCCAGAGACATTTTAGACTTGAGAATATTCAATAAATATATAATTTGGTCTGTTATGTAATGAGTTTTTCCATGCCGAGCCTTGCCCTCCGGGGCCTGCCTGCCTCCGTGCTCTCTGGAGTTCTGCAGAGGTGGGTCACTTCCCTGGTCAAACGAGGACAAAAGCAGAACAAGATGGTCCTGCTGATACAATGCAGTGTAACTGTAAGGTGTTGATTACTGTAAAAAATCAGACCAGTGGACAGAGTAAGTAGAAAAAAGAAGGAAAAGTCAAGTGGACTGGCTGACAGTGCTGTCAGAGTTCAGTAGTAATGAGGCTAGGAGGAAGGGAGAGAGAGAGAGAGAGAGAGAGAGAGAGAGAGAGAGAGACAGAAATACAGAAATAGCCTACAGTGAATGAAGCCGTTGTGTTGGAATCCTGTGACAGAGAAGCAGCTTCTTCGAAGAACTTTCTGTCTCAATATAAACACCCTCTAAGTACAAGAGACATTTGTGAACAGTAGTATATTATGGACTGTATTAACAAAGTTTGTCTGATCTAGAGTCAGGTTTAACTTGGCACTCCTATATCTCCTTAGAAAACTAAACTGATCTACTTTAAAACTACCCTGTCTCCTTCATCTATTGTCACTGTCACTGTTCTTCTTGGCTTATTTGTAATTCATAGAAAGGGTGATGATAATTTAAGCCATGTGACACATTTATTCTTGTTTCTGCGGTATTGTTGATTTATTTTAAACTAGCACTCTCAAACTGTCATAGGGCATAGAGAATTGATCTATCTGTATTGATAGTATCTGTAATTATAGTCACTTTGTAATGTGGAGATGGAAACAGCAACGAATTTACACCATGCTACAACCAAAAAAAACTTCACCCAGTCTATACTGACATTCATTTGAAATTAATAGCACACTCTAAATGCATTTTATCAATCAACAGTTTCTCATTAAGTTGAATGAGGATTTTACCAAAGTTCTGTAAAGCCTGTCTAACCCAACAACAGTTATGAAAGACAGCATGCATTTGTGGGCAGGGAATGACCAGTCTCTCGTGTCTTGACTGTGTGTTATCGGTCAGGTATGGCAGTGTGCCAGTGGCTTGGTATAGACCAGAGTGAGTCATTGAGGTGATAATCATTTGTCACTGGCTCTGGTCCGAGCTGTCATAATGTTGGCCAGCTGTGCAACATTGCAAAGTTTGGCTACGGCAGTCACCACTGGCCTGTGCCAGAAGTCAGATATTTGAATGTGCTCTAGAATGTTCGTTTTTGATGGAACTAGCATTGTTTTAGTTCTAATGAGCTACAGTGAAGTTAAAAATATGTATTGTACTCTTCGTTTCCTTTGTATGACTATTTGACTCAATTTCTCTGCACGCTACCATAAGCACTGAGAACCATTGAGTATGTGTTTGCACTGTTACACAGATCAGGGTTTAATTTAGTAGTTAACACTAGGGCCCATAGCAACATTTTTCTTGTTTTTTATCTTAAGTTATGAAATTTGTATGGGTTTATTGACCAAAAACAATGATAATTTAATGTTACATGACCATTTCCACCACCTCTTTTCCTTTATCAGGCCATTTTTATTATTCTGCCTGAAAGAAGTCATTTCTCTTCTACCCCTTATAATTGCAGCATGAATTCGTGGAGCAAAATTGCTGTAGTCTGAATTGGCAGATGTATGTAAATGTGTTTACATAAGCACAGTGGATTCAAAACTGGCAGTTTTTTAAGTTAGTCTTCATATATGTGGACAAAATGGGAGTGATCAGTACATTTTAATACTGTGTTTACATTCACTGTAAAAACTCTAATTTCAAAACAGCCAATTAAATGCTGACTTACATTCTTGAAATACATTGCAGATTTTAGGATCACACACAAAAGAAAACCTCAGATGTTAAAGACAAAGATTAGACCTTTGAAACTGGTCCCTTTCATCCCTAAAACTAATAATTTATTAATACACACTACAAAACTACAGTCAGCCTCACAGAGCGGAATATAAATAGTAGTGGCCAAACAAGTGGTGCGTGCAGTTTTGTGTACGTAAATGTCTCATGCGTAGGTTCAGTGCAAGGTCGCATCCTTTCTGCACAGTTTGTGTGGACACTATGATGGTTTTGCTTGTCATTAGTACACTTTAAGGCCACAAGCAGAACTGAAGAACCCGCGCACTGCCTGTCTGCTGACCTCAATGGAAATAGATGTGAGCAAACTGCTAGCGCGCTGTGTCTCTGGTTTCATGTGGTTTTGCACCTACTGTCAGCCTGTCTTCCTTTTGGGTTTGAAGAGAAACTCATTTTTTCTCTTACTCATTTCTCACTCTCATCGCTCAGTCTTCTAGTTTTGAACTTGCACCATCACTGTTTCAAGGAAAAAAAATGACCAGAAAAGTATCTCTGCAGACAAGAAAGCCTTAAAACGTCTGAAAAGTGTAAAGATTGTCAGCTTTCAGTTTTGTTTTTTTTTTTTTTAATAATTATTTCTTAATATATTTACATATTGCTCCCAGGTGAGAACAGTCTGCTGTCTGAGTGACAGTTGCTGATTTTAATTTTGATTTAGCCAAATCCACGCCTTCCACTGAGCACTGAACTTCGTTGTTAAACTTAACGCAATGCTTCTGTGTCTCAGCCTTTGAATACTGCATGTCATCTCTCTCCTAATCCAGCTCCCACACATTCTGCACAACATCTGGACCCAATGCAGCATTATGGTTCATATCTCAGTAATTATATGATTCACTGCACAGTAAATGGCAAGCAGCACTATTTGCTCTTAATACTTTAAGGAAGTTAATTGACTTTAGCCATTAATTAATTAGTCTGTGATACACAAATAAATTGCATTTAGAGCAACAAACGATCTCAGGCAGTCAGTTTCTTTAAACAGGCTCAGTTTTCTGACATTTTACACAGCTGAATGAAGTTTTAAGGGATCCAAATCCTTGCTTAGAGAATGCTTCTGTTTAGCTTTATTACGACTATTTCCTAACCCTGTACAATGGTCCTTTTATGCTATCTCTCTCTGAGAGCTGGCTCTGAGTGTGCGTGAATCGTTCTGAATAGAGGCCATGCCGACAGTGCGAGTACTCCCACAGTTTGCGATTAAGAGCCTCTTTACATTCTGAAAACCTCAATTGCCGGGTCTTTCCAGACCATAGAGGAGAGCTGTGCTGAATATCAATCCACCAAAGTGAAGTCCCTGTGATGCAGCCTCACCATAGATACTAATAGTAGCTAATTAGCTCTTCCTAAGCGCACAGGGTCAAGAGTAGAGAGAATGAGTAAACGACCACACAGGAACGTTGATTGGTTTGTGTTTTTATGCAAAGGATGAAACAGCAAAGTGGCGTTCTTTGAGAATGTTTTTAAGTGGTGCTGGACGTGACCAGCAGTTTGCTCTAAAAGCCGATGACCCAATACATGTAGATCGAAATGCTTAGCAGTGTTTTTTCACACCCAGAGGTTTATTAAAGGCTGAAAATGCTAACAGTAAATTGATACTAGCAGGGTAGCAGTTGGCATAAGTGTACCCTGCTGGCGTAATGTGTATTTTCATACTGTTCGGCAGTAACATCACATCAGCTCAACATCAGTCAGTCTGTCAAGATTTCTACAAGGTTAACGCAAGTCATTCAGTCACATACTTTTTATATGTATCTGGTATTTACTGTATTTCAATCTTTCACAAAGTCATCTTTCTACACAAATTAGCTCTCTTTTTTTCTTTCTTTTTTTAAGAAGAGAACTCATTATTAAAATCAGGTTGTGGAGAGCTCAAACAAGCACCTTCAGCCCTTGATGGGCTCAGTTACATACTCTAGTTACACAAAGACCTGTTCAGATTCATATTGCTGTGCCGTATTCCTTGTATATTAATGACTTACTACACTTTCAGAAGGCTATTTTACAGCTCACAGAGGAAATGAATCCTTCGGTGTACCTGTGGAGTGAAAATTAATGCTGAATATAGATGTGTAAAGCTTATAAGTGCCTGAAGCCCTGACTTGCAGGCGCACTATTTTTAGTCCCTGCCATTCACATGCACCGCCCACATGTACACAGACACACATGCGTACGCAGCACGCAGATATCACACATACACACTTTAGCAGCAGAAGGTGCGAAAGCGCAGCACACGTGCAGAGAAGAGTAATTCGAGGCAGATGACACTGACCAGTAAATTTCATGAAATTTTAGCTGATGACTAATTGACATAAATAATTGCTAAATTGGCCAAATTAACTTATTAGCCATGTTGCTCTTGACAGTGAAAATGTAAACAAAAAACACTCATTCTGCTAACATGCATGCTAATAACATAGGAAAAAGTTATGTAGCTAACAAATAAATAAACATTACTTGTGCTGTCTTCTAAACATGCACCACATTAGACATTTCACAATGAATGCATTTGCTGCTTTCTTTTATTTACATTTATTTGCCTAATCCCAGTGCATCCAATTCACATTCTGCTATGACTGAACTCTAACAACTGTGGAAAGTGATTACAGTCAGCTTGAATAATTGCGATCGTATCAAATAATAGCGATTACATAATAATTGTGACTGGCCTGCTGACCAGATCATTACTGATAAACCCAATTCCCTTTTGATCTTTATCTCTCTCTCTCACTCTCTCTCTCTCTCCTCTTTTTTTCTCTCTTTCTCCCTCTCTTTACTTTTTATTTTCTCTTTCTTTCTTTCTCATTCCTCATTTACTATTTACTTTCTATCTCAGCATTTCTCTTGCTATGCTCTTGCTCTCTCTGTTTTGTTCCTTTCCCATTCTCTCTTCCCTGCAGCCACAGTGATCCGTGCCTGTGTCCTGCATGGCAAGTGGTTTTCATGATGGATAAAGATCACTGGGCTTTTTTTTTTCCAGGCTAGGCACTAGCCTCTGTATCTCTCTCATACACACACACACACACATACAAATGCACATATCCTCTGGTCGTAAGGCCTAGCCTCTGTATTTCTCTCATACACACACACAAACACACAAATACACATATCCTCTGGTCGTAAGAGACCAGGCCCATCTGAAAGCAGGACTATAACCGAGGGCTTTGCTCCAGCTTCTGCTCCAGTTTTTATCAGTCACCTAGTTTGAGATTCTGAAGCCATCCAAAAATAAGGTTCATTTACCTTTGCTTGAAGGTTCTATGAGTAACAATGTACGAGGCAAGCATGAACACAGCACCAGTGATTCAGTGCAGTTAGGTTGTGTACATCAGTTTATCATAATTTTGGAGAGGAGGAACTGGCTGGGGTTATGGAACGAATAGCTTTCTTGAATCCCAGTCTTAAAGTGTACTTTTGGTGTGATTGTCAGAGATTCTGATATAAGAGCCACTGTATCCGTAATATTCTGTGTATTAGGGCTGTCACAATTACACAGCTAACCTCGATAACTCATTTTAAAAAAGGCAATAATCTGTAGATTACTCTGTTACTCACATAATCAAGATAGACAGCCCTCTCTATAATACTGTATGTATCAAGATGTGATTGTATGTTGATGCAGCCTGACCTGAGGGTAAAAGAACAGGAAAACATGAGGATCATGGTCTAAAATAACAAGCAGATGTTGAAGTATTGTGGCCTAGAGAGTGAGATGTCATATCCATGTCTTGTCAGCGTGAATGTTGCCACTCTATGCTGTTATATAATGGGGTCCTGTCAGTCTTGCCCTGTCCCCCTCAGATACAGCAGGGTCCTCGGAGCAAGCCTTCCCTTAAGGACAACAGCTAGTGACATGCTAATGCTAACGGTTTGTGACAGTGGGATCATCACCACTGGCGGTTAAAATTGGAGTGAGACTCCTGAATGGGGCCTGTTTAACACAGAGGTACAAAATGCTGTATACTGAGGCACATCCTACGACTGGGGTTAAATCATTTTTCACAGGGAGTATTTATTAAATGCTGTTTAAGTGCAGTTGGTTTATTACAAAGAAATAATGCAAATATGTAGGGATGTGATGATAAATCTATTTGTAGATATTGAGGTGAAGATTGTAAGGTCAAGCCATAACAATGTTGAAAAATATTTAATGTGAAAAACTTCTATATACAAAGCTCTACACAGAATATTTTGACTCAGATAAATGAAAGTTCTCAACAAAATTCTTTAACAAAATAAGCACCTATAATTTAAAAGCAACTTGAATAAACCAGTCTACCCAGTGTGGGTGCATACAGGATGGATGCCTAGTTTTCACCTTTGACGATTGGTTAATTAGACAGTAAGTTAGAGACTCGCAGAAGAGAACGAAGAGCGTATTAATGATAGTTTTGCATTTCAGTGCACTGTTTCCAGTGTTTCAGTTTTTTTTGAAACTGTATTAAATTGTTACATCCTTAAACTGAGGCCATAAGAGCATGTGCACTCTGAACAGCAATAGATCGGGTTGATTGAGATGATTAACCAGTGAGTAAATAAGGAAGAAAGTAAGCAAATAATCAAAAAAGAGAACTCTCCACTTTGGAGATACTACACAGATAAGTATCTTCACTTCCTCCAACCCTTTTTGCATAGCACTATGACTTTGCCTCTCTGAAAATAGCATGTATTTTAGGACAGGCCCTCATGACTTCGTGGTATACAGTAGCACCGGACATAAGACTCTGTACTTTACAAATTAAAGTAAGACCCAAAATGGCTTTGTATTTGCCAGACATGTGTATAATATAACACTGTTTTCACAGAAAGTTACTAATGGAATGTGAATTGGAGCACGCTGGAACACATTTACGTTGTCACTTTTCCCCCGAGGGTGTTTCTTTGACTGCGTTTACATAATTTTTTTATTTTATTCTAGAGGTTCTATCTTTGAAACCGTGTTTTCCATGCCTGACAGGTTTCAGAATAGACCTTGGCAGTGGTTGCCATGGAACCCCCAATGGCATCTCGGGGTCTCTCTCCTTCCCTCCCCCCTCCCTCCCTCCCCTTCTCTTTTTAACTCAAAGTGGAGCATGTACATTATCATACATATTACAGGATTGAACATCATGGGGTGTACTCTAGTACAAAAAGTGGCTCGGCAGAAGTACAGATCTAGCAGTGAACAGTATCTGTAGTCTCATTTTTAGGATTGCATCAAGATACTTTATGCAGCCCTTAATGTCTCTGACTGTAGGATGTTTGAAATGTTTTGAAACACACCGTAATAAGACAATAGCAAAATAGGCTTACAGTTCCAGATAATTCCTTATAGAACCCTTCCTCATGGTTTTCATCATAGTGATGTTTTTGTGGGAGAATGGTACGCGCAGTGCTAAACGCACTCTTAGGCACAGTGGGAATGGCCCTTCAGACCCAACATCACCATCGTCATGACCACCATCATCATCATTTTCATCAACTACAGGCTCTTTGGTGATTTTTAATCAGTCATCCCCTTCTCTCTTTTTATTCCCTGTCTCATTCACTCTCACCCTCACTCTCTCCACTTGTCTGCTGAGTACACAATGCGAAAGTAGGCGATCAATTATTTACGGGCTCTCAAGCCGGTGGCTCGTGCGTGCTGTTTCCATTTTTAGAAGCGTTTGGCTGTCTAGGGGACTTCAATGGGCACTGTGTGTATTCATGGTGCAGGAGGTTCAGTAATGAACAGAGGCGTTTGGCTGCTGCTGCCAGAACAACTGCTCACAGCCTGTTCTTACACTTATTCTCACTGTACAATACACATATGCTTTCCGAGCACTTCACGTTCTTACTCTAGAATACACAGAAAGAATGTTTTGTGTTCTAACTATGAGCTTTCCATGTTCTGAATCTGAGCATTTCATATTCTTATTCTAGAATACACGAACACATTCTGAGCATTGTCATCATCAACAACACAGGAATAGAGTGTCTGCCTGCACCTGTCCAAAACATATTCAAGGGAAATTAGATGTTCACATTCATTTGCACTTTTATATTTATTTATTAACTGCACTGTTTGTAAATAGAAACACTACCGTCAACATATGTGCAATACCCTCATGTGTAATACCATAGCCGCTACATTCTTTTATATTCACCTTTTTATTTTACTTTTACATTTTATTTAAATTATTTTAATGTTTTATTTTTATTTTTACTTTTTTATAACTTTAAATTATATAGTCTTTCCTTTAATATCTTGCATTTTATATTAGCTTATATTTTTGTTTTATTCCTCGTTTAATCTTTTTTGTTAATGCACCGTCTCAATTTCGTTGTACTCTGTGCAATGACAATAAAATATCTTGAATCTTGAATACTCGTAATGTAGAAAGCACAGCATTTTATGTTCCTGTACTAAAATACTTGAACATGTTCTGAGCATTTCATGTTCATACTGTGGACTACACAGACCCTTTCTGAAAATTTCATATTTGTATTATAAAATACACATTCTAAGCATGTCATATGCATGGTATTATGGAATTCACAGTACTTTCGTATTCAAGAATACATGGGCACTAGGGCTGCAAAAAACAAATATTTTGATAGTCGGTTATTCATGTGAATTAATAAACAAATAATAGATTAATCGGCTTAAACGGGTCCTGTAAGTGTTTAATATTAATATTGTTACTGTTTTTTTCAGTAAGACAATGTAAAATAAATGTAGAATATCTTAACCATGCTAGTTCCTGCTAGTGTTTGTCATGAGCAAGTCAAATAACACTGGGCTTCCATGGAAAGCTAAGTCAGGCATATGGTTGCTGCCGGAACAAAAGCTTTTATCTCCAAAATGCTAAATTTGCAGGAGAAGAAAAATTTTCTTAACTTGTAATGGAAGTTAATGTAACAGGATTTTTTACAGGTGACTTAGGACCGTTTCTGTTGGTCCATTCAACATGAAATTTTAACACAACACAAAAGGACACCGACGATATGTTGTATGCGACCACTTGGATTGTTGCCATCTTCAGGTTAAGTCATTAACTCACTTCAGGATGGAAGCTGCTTTGAAAAGGAAAACAAATAATGGACAACAGAAATATTTGTCGACAGTTTTTGTTGTTGACATTATCAATATTGATGAATAATTGTTTCAGCCCTTGTGATATTGGTTTATATTCTCTTTCTTCAGTACATAAACACGTTCTGAACATTTCATATTCAGATTGTAGAATGCACAGGTGCATTCTTACCATTTCACATTGTTATTCTTGAATAAAGAATATACTTTGGAGATTTCTTTGAGACTGGCAGTCAGCTGGGCAGCTGTCAGGTGCTGTCAGATCGAAAGCTTGGAGATATACTGTACCCTAGAGCACACTCTCAGAAAAAGAGGCCCAGAGAGATTTGGAAATGTTTCCTCGATCCATCTTTCCCTCAAGGTTCTCTCTCTGTAAGCTCTGACTGATTCTCTGAGGGTTGGTTTGAAAGTTTAAAAATTTTGTTGACCTGTGTGACACTAAAATTTGACCGATGCTGAGCTGAATAGTTTGTTGCTGTGTGTAGTGTTTTCTGCTGATATACATTTTTCCCAATTTAAACATGTACCGATCCACCTGCTCAGAGAAATGCAGAGTCCAGAACTTTAAAGTACTCTAAAAATTGCTGAGAGCAGGAGGAAGCACAAATATATGGAAAATTCCATTTCGTTTGTTTGTGTAAAGTTACAACAGACCCCTAGCTAACACTAGCGTTCTGGTTAGCTGCTCGCTGTTGTTAACTTTCAGTAGCTAAAGCTGCAGTGTGGGTGGTTTGGTGAGCTCAGAGAACAAGCTCACCTCTTAGCTGGTCATACTTTTAGCTCATACACACACTGATCTCTCCCTCTCTGTATATGTATCTTCAGTACAGGATCGGGCAGCTGTATATGATCAGTAAACACAGCCATGAGCAGAGTGACCGAGGGGAGGGTGTGGAGGTGGTGCAGAACGAACCCTTCAATGATCCCACACATGGCCAAGGCCAGTTCACCGAGAAACGTGTCTACCTCAATAGGTGAGTTGCCTGTTTTGTATACACATAAACACAGTTACGCAGCCATAAGCACTGGACAGTTTCCAGGGAGAAAAAGAACTCTCAATCCCTGATTTACGCAGTTACTCACACTTTTACATATAAACACAAGACCTGAAAAATCTGGAAAAACCTGAATCTGAAAAGTGTCTAAACTGGCAGAAAGAATATACAGACAGCAACCTTCAGATTACCTATTGCTCTGTGTTCTAGTTAACCACATGAACCCAAGGGGTCCAGTACCGCCCCCCTACCAAAAAAATCTGCCAACAGAGGAGTTACATCACATGCACATTTAAATCTGCCACCAGAGGAGTTACGTTGCAAGCACGTCCCTGTTGGCAACAGTAAAATCATTTCCTCAATTTCAGCGAGTATAGCAGAAGCTTTCCATGTCCTGCTGTGTTTCTCTTACTATATAAAATATGCATGAGGCTTTCTTTCTTGTTTGGAAAGCTTTCTAGATTTTCCAAGCAAGTATCAGCTCATTTAGATTGCGGTTTGGATCAGTAAGGGCTTTTTATTAATTTGCTTAATCAGAGTAACAATAAAGCGAGACAGGTGACATATTCCTGTTCATGTGTTTTCTTGTTCAAAGTGGTAGTTTGGTAGACACAAACTGGATAAAAATTTATGAATTTTTGACTTTGTTAGATCATGTCAATTAAACAACATTCAGAAGTCATGTGATTCATGGGAAAGAGCCGATAAAACGACAGAAAAAGTCGCCTTTTTGCGTCTGCCTTAAAGGGTTGAAGGTGTAAATCACTTCATGAATGTTCGATTTGCTTAAAATTTTTATCTAAAAAGGTGCATCTTGAAAACTTTTCATGATTTGGTTTGATTCACATATTTTGGTGATAATTCATTTTAAAAATATACTGAATATACAAATGTGACTGGAGAAACTATTTACACTAGGGATGCAAATTTTGGCAAAATGAATAACGGAGCAGAACAGAGCGTCATTACGTAGTGATTAATCGTTAACCAGAAAACCTATAATCAAAGACACAACACAACAAAATATAATTTATGAAACATATAGTTCAGGTGCTAAAAGGTGATTGACTGAGCCACATTTGAAGCCGTTGTAAAATACTTGATATACATAGTTTATGGGTGCACACATCAACTGAATTCTGTATGATTGCACTGAGATATTAAAAAGTGGTCCCTGTATGGACCGTAGAGCTTAGCACTGATAGATGGACCCAGGCATGCGTACATAAACAGGCAGAAACCATATTAAACATACCCTACATAAGAACCTGGGTTTGTATAAATGTTTTTATGTTCATGATGATATGACCAAAACCCAAAAAGTTGATTCACATAGTGTAGATTATATATGATTATATCTAACAATAGGCTACTGAAAGTTCCATATTCTCATTACTAGCCAAGTTAAATGAACTTAAATGTCATGCATGTGTGCCATCCAGCACTTCCATCTCTGTAATTTTGCACACCCATGTGTGATTTCCTCATGCCGCTGTGCATCACTCTCTTTCTCAGAGAACAGGGATGAAACAGTTATCTGTCTTATCATTTGCAGATGTTTGCTTTCAGTGTGGTATATTGCTTTAAAAGTGGTCCTGAAAACCACAATTTGTAGCTGTATTTTTAGCTTTTAATCAACAGAATCGGTCAAAATGTTTTTATTTTTCAGTTAATGTTTTATTGGTTAATCATTTGCATCCCTGTTGTACCGCAGTGTTGCTTTTCTTCTTTTTTGTTTGTTTACATTTCAAAATAGTGTGCACATTTTATTTTGGCCGAAATGTGAGATCATGCTTCATTCAAAATGATTAAAATCTAGTGGCTCCCACTTAAATGTAGTTGGACACGCATGCGCCGGCCTTTCTCACTCAAAGCCCAGCGGCCCAAAGTGTTTCAGCAGAGTTTAGCAGCTACAGCTGGCCCGTTCTGGATCAGAGAATAGTCAAGGACACAAAGATCCACGTAAGCAGCTTTTTCAGTGTCAAATAGGAGAAGAGAGTAAGGATGAATGGACAAGGTGTGTGAGAGAGAGAGAGAGAGAGAGAGAGAGAGGGAGAGAGAGAGAGAGAAAGGGAGAGAAAGAGAGTGAGATGAGATCACAAGAAGGCAAGAGAGATAAGAGTAGACATAGATGAGAGAGAAGAATGTAAGAGAGAGAAAAAGTGTAAAAGAGTTGAAAGTAAAGGGCTGGCTTGTGCTGGACAAGATGAACGATTAATTGAATCAGGAACAGCCGTGTCAGCAGAGTAGCCAGCTTAAGCTTACGTGCCACTTTTTGAGTTGGCTTACTCTTAGATCTGTGACAGGAAGAGAGAGAGAAAGGAGAGAGGGTGTTGGGAGGGAGAGAGAGAGCTATAGATAATGAGAGAGTGTAGGACTGTAGTAATAAAGAGAGTTAGGATGCAGCAAAGCTTGATGAGGTTTAGAAGTTGACACATGCTTTCTTCAATGACTGGGCAATTTTGCTATCACAAAATTTTGAAATTAGAGCAGAATACTGTATCCTAATTCAGTGTGTATTGCAGACTTTTTGATGCACCTTTGTGTCATATTAAATCATTGCAGAACTCTGTCCAGTTTGTCATGAGTAGATGTGTGAAAAGATATTCTTTTCATAGTATTTTGGGTAATATATTCATTATTGATAGCACCAGAGTCCTGTAAAATGCCAGAATAATGATTTTCAGGTCATGTTGACCAGCCCTGGTGCTCCATCTGCAGTGGCTGTTCTTTCGATCTTTTTTCAGCAAAATAAGTGTTAATATATCTGCTCCTGAAGACAGGGATTAGTTGGGGACATTACAGCTCTAAGATAGATAATCAGCTGATATACTAAAGCCTTTTAAAATGATTTTAGAAACTATCCTGTCTCATTTCTTCAGTCTTGTATGCTGCACTTCTAAGGGCTGGTATGGTGATGTGAATGTCGATTTGAATATCCTATAATACATCATCTCCATTTCAGTAGCCTCGAGTTCTGTTTGGACTAAAGCAATGTCTGACTGAATGACTGTTGAAATCCCACCTTGTGCTTGTTGATTCGATGTTCATCCCTCGAATATCCCCCTCTAAAAAGTAGAGCAAAAAAGCTGATTGCAGTCTGACCAAATGGGTATAGAGCATATATTCGAAACTTTGTTTTCTGAAGCAATTTATATTAGTTCACCCCAAAGAAAACGTAAATGAACTTGTTAACCTTAATCCCAGGAAAAAATGTGGATATTTCAGCTGTTTAATCTGTTCTTCTTTGTTAATTATCTAATTTTTCAATGCTGTTGTCATTGTTATTGTAACATGTAAAGAGTGCAATCTAACAAAGGCAAAATTCTCAGCTGGCACATATAAAGGAGTGGCTTTGATTTTTTTTTTTTTTTGTTCTTGTTTTGTTTTTGTTTTTTAAGTCCGACTCTTGGTTTCATGGGATTAACCTTTCCATTTTAAATGTTCTAGGTAATACAGGTTATCAAACTGAAATCCATTCTAGTATTATGCTAATTAAACTCTGCATAGCTCAACCTACAGAAAGTTTTTTCTACACTGGACTCTCTAGCAGAATGCAGTAAAAATACTTGGCCTCTGCTGCTGGAGACATTTGGAGATATTTGATGGACAGTTTGGTACATTTTTAGAGCCTTCTGCTGATAATCCATACCAAGGGAGAAGCTTCTAGATCCTTCTTGGGAAGGGCAATCTAGGCAGATTTCCCAGACCCCCTTTCTACCAACTGTACACCAATTTGATCAGCTGTCCCAGTGTTGTTAGTGGTAGTTATTTTGCACAATTTAGAGAGAATCTGACAGTTAGCTGCAATGTATGTCATTTGTTTGACACTTCAGATGAAAGGAGCAGTTCAGAATGCATAAAAACTAAATACATTAAAGATTGTGTGCCTATTGCTTACAATACTGTGTAAATTTCCTTTTGGTTTAATTTGGTTTAATTAAAAAAAAAAAAAAGAACAAAATAGTCAAAACAAGTTGTGTGTCAAGTTTGTCAGTTTTTTTAGTGTGTACCAGTTCTCAGGGGTTCATTAACTTTATTAGTGCTTAGTTAAAAATGAAATACTGTGATATATTTGGAGCTTTTTCAGTACCATTAAGCACTAGCCAGTGAGTTATTGGGAGATGATTAATAAGTTTGGTGAAGTTGTGATTGAGGGGGAGTCGTTCCCCCTCGGCAGCCTGTGAGGAAAAGCTTGGCCAGCACCAATAAAACCGCTCTGGTGTGAAAAACCGTGGGCTTGACAACCGTGCTGTTGCCCTCGGAGACTGTCGCTATGTTCCCTGCCAATTAAATGGGAGGGTTTTTTTTTTTTTAAAGCTCAGCTCACGGAATGAAGCCGAAGCCACAGTCGTCTTCAAAGGGTGTTGCATTTAATTGCTTCTGATGTTGCCAGTTTCTGGGTGAATTCAACCTCAGCCCACCCACACGCGCCGAAAAAGCACGTACTGTTAGTGGCAGGCCTTAATAGGCGTGCGTCTGTTAAAACAGGCAGGAGCTTCTGGGACCCGGAGGAACTGGAGATATGGTGTGCACTGACTCCATATGCCAGTGATAATCTTCAGGCTGTCTATATAAAATATCTCTGCAGTTCAGGCAGTTTATTTCTTCTTTGTTTGATCTCTTCATTTCAGTTGACCATTGATTTTTGTAAAGTTTTCAGTGCAGCATTATTGTGTTCACTCTGTACAGTATATTGATGCATATTGGCAACAATGCTAACCGTCAAATGGATTGGATATCAGCCAGATCCACACTTTTGATCATGGTACAATTATGTGCACGTATAGTCTAATTGATGGAATCATGTACCCACCTGTCAGGTGGTTGAAAATGTTGATTTTTTCCTTTTTTTTATCTCAGACCTTTTCTTTCTTAAAATGTCCCTAATTTCCTTCATTATTGTTTGTAGTGGGTATTCAATAGGCATGCATCTGTTAGGAGAGTTTGGACGTTGTTCATAATTCCAGCAGGACAAACGAACCAACAATGATCATTTAATTTGGGCCACTGAGTCATCAGAGAACTGGAAATGGGTTTGTGATGGCAGAAACAGACTCTCAGTCCCAAATCTGAACTTGTGCACACCTGTGTGTGTTTGTGTGGGAGGATGGAAAGGTTAAACAAATTTTGTCCATTTATAGTTCTTCTGAATCCCTTCATATTTCTCCCATTCCGTCCTACTCTCTCACCTTTTCTTTAAGCCTGGCCTGAACTGAAGGCAGCAATTCAGTTGATAAGGTGAACCCTATCACTCATGAAGCATGGGTAACTGGAAAAAGGGGGGTGTATGAGAGAGAAGTGAAGATTTGTGTGTGTGTGTGTGTGTGTGTGTGTGTGTGTGTGTTTGTGTATGGGACAGAAAGGGAATGGTAAAGAAGAGTGTTATTTTTTAAGGTAGGGAGCTTACACACACACACACACACATACATATATATATATATATATATATATATATATATATGTATATATATATATGTATATATATACAGTATTGTGCAAAAGCCTCACAAGAAAAGTGTGTAAAATCATTTATCTCTGCAATCATTGTACTTTTGCCAATACACTACATAACATTACAGTCAATATGAATACACAAATATAGTAAAATGTAACTTTATGCTTACTGCCCAGATACAAATGAATTTATGTATGACTTTCTCAGGTGGCTTTTGCTCAGTACAGTATAAGACATTTTATTACTACGTTTAGGTTCTTGCGTGTAAATAATGTACGTGGGTCATGTTATTATTGCATATGGGTACTTACAGGATATATGTATAACTCCGTGTCCTGACATTGTATAAAAACAGAACTGTGTGTGTGTGCAGGAGAGAGAGAGAGAGAGAGAGAGAGAGAGAGATAGAGAGAGAGAGAGAGAGAGAGAAATGTTATTGCACTTCAGTCCCTGAAATTCTTTCATAATAGAGATACAGCTAGTTTCTTTGGCTTTTACATTACAGAGGAAAAATCCATTACGGAAATAGGGGCAGCACTCTTGATGTGCGGTCTATTCCGCTGCTCTGAAAGGCTGCATTATGTCCTTTTGGCCAGGGCTTTTTATGACTAGAAAGTATCTGGTGAAGTAAGGAAGCCTCTGGTAACACAAAGGAGTAAAGGAAAGAGAAAGAGCCTCTAGAGCAGCTGTGGTGCATCTGGTCCATCTCGGGGTCTGCATGACATTGTAGAGAGTTGCAATATGCAATGATAGCAATACATAGTCTGCAGCCCTACTGGTAGTACTGAAATATAGTCAGTTCTCTACTCATCTTTTATTTAGCTGTAAAATAAATAAATAAATAAAATCTCCTTCTGTTTTCCAGCAAACTGCCCAGTTGGGCAAGAGCAGTGGTGCCCAGAATCTTCTATGTGACAGAGAAGGCATGGAACTATTACCCTTACACTATTACAGGTAACACACTTGCACATACACATACACATGCAATGGTACATTGGTGCTTCTTAATCCAGTTGCTGCCATTAATGCCATAACGTGCCTGACCCAGCTCACGAAAGCCTTGAGGAGTTGAATGAGGTTTTGTAGAGTGATCTGTCTTTTCAGAATGTTTCAACATCTATGGCTGAGGCTTCTGCTAGTTAAGTGCAAAAGCCGCACCATGTTCCTATTTCCCTCAGCAGTGATGAGGGGTGAAGATCTCTGGCAGCAGACATCAGGAAGTATTAGAGGAGTTAATGAAATCTGCCCTGGGTCTGTTACGATGATGGATATATTTCTAAGTGTGAATGAATCTCCTCTACTGTCTGTACATACACGCTGACTATGAGGGCACCTATACAGGAGATGTTAATGACAAGAGTTCCTATAATACCCTGTCAATAATCAGAAGATGTTAGTGGAAGGATTTTCTGTAACACCCTGTCAGTTTGCCATAAGAAGATTAAAGTGGAGAAATTGAGAGAACTGCACTACAGCAGCTGAGGTTACTTAGAGTGCAGTAAATGAAGGCTATATAATATCGATCAGCAGTCTCCTGCTTTGCTGTTGAAAATTTTCATCACTGCATAAATAAGATTAAAGTCTAAAATCCCAAACACATCTGAAGTAGTTTATCAAGGCCTTATTACGCATTTGAATATTGGAGCCAGGTTACATTAGGGTTAGTCTCACAGGGCCAGATGTGATCTTATAACGAGTAATGTTTTGGTGCTAGACTACAGCAAAATCTACTATAAACAAGGGTGTTCTCCCTCTAAAACCCGCCCCCAAATTCCTCTAGTCTGTGCTCTTTTAACGCCTGGAGTACAACCGACAAAAGCAAAACAAGCTATCTAGTAAAATGCTGTTATTAGTGAACAGAACCGTTTTTCCCATACAAGAGACAATGTTTCATGTCGTGTTCTTTTCACATGCGACATCTACTTGCTTATTTGGTGGGGTTTTGGAGGGACCTTTCAGCCATGCTAACATCGATGTGCTAATGGCTTGTTGTCTGTCGGACATTGTTGACAAGAGCACCATCAACCCCTACTCTGAGCTTGGAGGTTGGATTGGTTTACAAATTAGACAGTTTGTTCCCACCCACATTTAGCCCAAAATTTCTCATGGTTGTCACCAGACTCTTGTTACAAGATCCTGTCCGGCCCTGCTAGAGCAGATTAAGGTGAGAGTTTTACAAGGCTGTAGACTACCTTGACATTTTGAAAATTTAAAGGCTGCTATTTGAAGGCCTCAGATGGCAGACAGTTTTACAAAACCATGAGACAACAGACAATAGAGAACTACATGAATTAGCCTAAATCATCAAGGTAAATATTAACATTTGGCAACACATCCATACATGTCTGACACATTAATACATATTACTGTGCCTTTATCGTTACATTTAATAGCTTCAGTACAAAATAATATAGCTGAGGAGTTTTAGATCTATTTGGGAAGCACCAAGTCCCCAAACTGCACTTCATCATTAGCATTTTAGCATTTTTGAGTGAGCTTGTTCTTTTAGAGGTGCAGATAGTGCCACTTGGTCATTTTAATTACACGTTGCAGTCATTCTTGGTACATTTCACCTTGTGAAGTTTGTTCCTTATTTTCAGCTGGAAGTTAACATGCTGACTGTGTTTTTGCTCTTTTGTTTGCTCTCGTCTGCTTCTGATCCTGCTCCCGCTCATTCATCCGGCTGCAGAATACACAGTAAGTTTACATTCCGCCTCCTCTGAACAGTTTTGTGAAGAGCTGGTAGCTCCATCAAGGGCTGCATTGTCTGCAGGTGTTTGTTCAAACTCTGCACAGCAATACCTGTTTCCAGTACTTCTAAATCCGTTGTTAAGGTGAATATAGTTAAGTGGTGTTAGGCAGTATCAGAAAGATACACCTTGTTATGTCTGATGCTAATATTAATACCTGATATTTTTACTTTTTTGCCCTTTAAAATGTACAGAGACAGGTTCATACAGAAATAGTGACCACTAATGACTGCATGCATAAATGTGCATTGTAATTATCAGCTTTAATTTCCGAAATAGTCCGATAATGATAATTACTTGTTTCCATTTACTGGTGAGCAGGTGTAATGTAATAGCTGTCGATATATCTAAATGACCCGACTGAGCACCACTGTCATAGTTGTGCATGACATATGGTATACAGGTTGTATACGCTGGGCATATGCTACTGCAGAACCATAGTCATTTTATATAGAGGCCTGAGTCATGTACTGTAAACAAGGTGATTGTTTGTTCATGTCAAATGGTACAGAAGTTTCACCCACTGAGATTTCCTGATTTGGTTAAATGGGCCTGTGTCGTGATAAATGCATTTGGTCTCAAACTCTGTAAGTTCTAGGAAAACTCTTGAAAGTGAGTCACTCCGTGTTATTTCTGTACAGTGGGGGTGTCAGGGGGTGGAGTCGGGTGGATGAACAGGAAGAAAAAATGACTCACGAGGGAGAGGGTCCCCACTTTCACTCGTCCTCTCACTTTCTTATCCATTTAACTCTCTCTCCTCTGTCTCTCCTTCTCTCCTTCTCTCTCCATCATTCTCTTTCCATGTCTTTCGCTCTTTTCCCCATCCTCGTTCTCTCTCTCTCTTTCCCTACTTCCCTCCCCCATCTAAGTGTGTCCTGAAGCCAGCAGGCGCCCACGCTTCCTAAGGTGTCGTTTTCAGCAACAGTGGAACTTTCTTTGTCGTAAAGCAGTTGCCATGGAAATCTGTCTTCTTGTTCCTGTGCTGTTATTAATAGCTTTAATGGTCTCGTAGAGAAGACCACGTAAAACCTCATGCTCAGATTAAAGTCACCTAATTCACACATGCACCTTATTTTAAGGAATTCTCCAAGTCTGCTATGGTCAGTCTCTATTTGCCCTTTTAGAGGGTTCCTGTTAGGCCTGATCTAAAATCAGAACTGATATTAATTGATCTATCTGTGCTTTATCATAGCAACTGTTGCTAGGTTGGACAAGCTTACCAGAGCACCAATATTTAGAGTTTTGTGCTGTTAAAAATTGTTAATGCTTTCTGTGTGTTAGGCGATAATTGTCAATGGTGCAAATTCATCATTGTTTACAGCGTGCAGTTTCGATTACAGTGTTCTGTAAAGTTTGTCCAGCATTGCAACAGTGGCTACAAAAGAATGCATTTGTGAGCAGAGCATCAGGACCTGCGGACACGTTGAGTTGGCACCTAAGTTTCTGCAAAAGTCCACAGGGCCTTAGGGCTTTCAAATTCTCCCATCCATTAAGAGGATCTGAAGAGAGCACTGGGCAGCAACTTTTCTCACCCTTTCTCATCTCTCTTTCTCTCACCTTGTCTCTTTTCAGTGTTCGTTTTTGCCAAAGTTCTCCATCCACATAGAAACCAAGTATGAAGACAATAAAGGATGCAATGACAATGTGAGTACATTGGTACTAAACCTGCCTTTCTGTGCCTGTTTTGTTTTGCTGTATGTATGTGTGTGTATGTGTGTGATAGCGAGAACGTTTCTGGACCCCCCCCACAACTTCCATGTGCGTTAGTGGGTTTTGTTAGTCTCAGCTCCCAGCACGCACTTTAAAAACTCTTAGCCATCACTAGAAGCTCATTGTCGTTCTCTGTATCTCTTTCTCTCACACACACACAGACACACTCACTCTCTCTTGCTTTTCCTCTTTTCTCTTTTCACTCTCTCTTTCTCTTTCTCTCTAACTCTCTCATGACCTCTCTTTCTCTCCCAGCGCACCCAGGGTTCAGCAGGGTGTCATCTCTTTTTTCATCTGTCAGTCTGTGTGTGTGTGTGTGTCTGTCTTCCCACGTGCCGCCCTGAATTGATTCCTGCATTAAGTGAGCGTTTTGCTGGCATACAGTAAAAGAATGCTGCAGACCATTTGTCACAATATCGCTAAGAGCCTCTCTTGATAGCACACCTGATAAAAAAAACTACAAAAGACTGAAGGATATCAGTGTCTGAATGCTGAGAGACGTTGATAAATGCAATACTGTGCAACACTCAGAGACCACTGTTCATATATTTAGTTTTCAGTCAAAATGGCCATAATACACTTTCATAAAGAAAGAGAAAGTCAACAGAAGATAGGTTTGCAATACTTGAGTTTAAAAAATTATGAAAAGATACAGAGAAAAGAGACTCCTAACAGTACTTAGAGCTTTCAGGTGTGAGCTTTTCATCTTTGCCAAACAAAGACGTGTTCACGGAACAACGCACCGGCCACCCCAGAGCACAGACCTCAGCATTGTTGAATGTGTTTGGGATTACTTGGATTGTGGAAAACAGAAAACGCAAAACCAACGTCCAAGACTGAACATTGGAGGTGTGGAAAATATCCCTGCAGATTTCTTTGTAATGCTGAAAGTGTGTCTCCCAAAACAGAATGAAAGCTGTAATAAAGGCAGTGATTGGACCCACATTTGATATTATATTTAGTTTTTGAGGTTTCTGTGTAGTAACATGTATTTTATCCTTTTCATCCTGATGCTGAAAACTTAATAACTTGTACTAAATGGCTGTTTTGACTATAAATTAAATAAATAAATGGTGATCTCTCACTTTTTGTACAGCACTGCACTCATCCACACACTAGTCCTGTGCAACTAAAGCCCTATTGGAGCTGGATTAGTTTTACCACAGGAGTCATGTAATGTGTTAGTGTTTTAACTGGCCGATTCCTACTAGATAGAGGATCTGTGTAATTTAACCAAAGAGCCTGCATTATTCGATAGGCACCTCAGTTCCGAACAATAACAAAAGGCTGTGCAGCTAAATGACTTACAGACTAGCATTAGGCTAGTAAAGTGGGTTCATTCAACTTACAAAATGCCAGACAAAACAGAAAACGTATTGCCTTGCAAAAGGGACTTTAATTTTCCTTCTCCTTGTAATTTAGCCATCACTAAAAATGTTGTGGATTTCTGTAGTTTTGTCATGAACTTGAGAATTAATGAATCGAGTTAAGTCAAACTCTATTTTAGCTGTTAGCCTTGACTACAGGTTGCAGAAAACAGTCCTGTTATTACTCTGTTACTGTGTTGTTGATTCGAACAGGACTACTATTACTGAGGGAGCTCAGAGTTTGGCGAGTTATAGAAGTTAATTCGCTCCAGAGGTATTACTTAGCAGACTTGTAAAAACTATGGACATTGCAGATTCGAACTAGATTAAAATCACGGATCTTATTGGGAATCATTCAAATTACTGCACCTCCCCAGGTAAAACTACTGCGGGTCAAATAGGGCTTAAGAGATGTTTTTAATGTGAAAGACTTTACTGATTAATGTATTATTTATATCAGTTGTGTCAAGAATATTTATCATATGGGCACAATAAAAAAGTATGAAACATAAAATACTATGCACGTCTTTGAGAGCCATAAAAATTGTTTAAAACTGTTTGTGTGTTGTAAGTGCCAGAAAAAAGAATAAATACAAATAAACATAAAGTATAATTAAACAATATTTTGTTTTTAAGTTATTAGAAAAATACAGTAACCTGTAACACAGGTTTGGTTCCTGACTTGTCTCTCTACTCCAGCCATCGCATGGATTTGTTGAATTCCATCGGCAGCACCTGATACAATTTAATAAAGGATTATTTACATGAACTAGGTATTTGGTAACAGTAAATACTGGACTTCTTCAAGGAAAGCTTTGGAAATGGTTAAGCTAAATCACTGACAGACATAAAATCATAAGATATTGTTTATTTGCTTTATTTTAATGTTTTTTCCTATTAACTGCTTACTGCCTAGATACATAGCTTTACATATAATTTTCTCAAATGCCTAAGACTTTTGCACAGTACTGTAGAGCTGACAGTTTTTCAATGCACCAAAAAATGTCATTTTAATTTCTTTAATAGCTTTAACATGTTGCTATGAAAGAAATTCCATATGAGTGAGTATTTGTATCACTCAGTTCTGACCCAGGGCAACAAATAATCCCTTGCAAATTTCACTTTACATCATTTAACAAGTGCTACAAAGAAAGTCTGCTACTATTAGCTACTAGTAGTAGCGGTTTACTGCTCACCTTTCCTCTGTGTTCAGTGCAAGGCTGCGTTAGAGAATGCTCTTTTTTCAGTTATTATGCAAATGCAAAATAATGAAATAAGAGTTTCCTGGCATATATATTTATAGCCTTAATAGTCTTGTTATTGGCTATTATGTAAAAAAGTTTCTTGGAGTTTTTAATCGTATAAAATGTTTCAAAGGTCACATATCAGTTTCTGCTGTGCTGTAATGACCTGGTATTTGACCCAGTGTTCAGGTTTGAATTTCAGACTGTCAACATAACCTTAGTCTCCTTTTTTTTCATGATCGCACCATTTTTCAGTTTTTTAATTGTTTCTTCTTTGACTGATGTTTGTTTCTCATTCTTTATCATGAGTCTCTGTTTTTCTTTATATCTGTGTTGATGGCTGTTAACAATCTCAGTAAAGTGCCACAGCTGCCCCAAGTCTAACTGAGAGCAGGGTAAACATGTGATATCAGTTTTGCCCTTCACTGTAATCATTCTCTCAGAAAGACTGAATGAAAAGAGATCATAAAGTGATGAAAATAATAAGCATGTGAGTGTGTGTTTGTGTTCGTTTTTTAAACATTTTCAGGGCAAGTAATGTCCTGTCCTTATACTAAAACCAGAGATAACCTACAGAACCAACAAAAATGGTGCTTTTACAAAAGCTCTATGAATCTTTTTTAAATCTAAAAGAGAAAAAAACATTTTTTTGGTGTCTGAAGTTAAGGTTAGGGCTATGTTTAAGTTTAGGCTTAAAATAATCTTATTACATATAGACACTTACAGATATGTAATACATAATGGTCCTATCATTATTACATGTAAGTACTTACAGATGCATAGTACATGTGGCACATGTAATTACATATTGGTATTTGCATACACAGTAAATATAGGACATTGTTTCACATGGGTACACACACACACACACACACACACACATATATATGTATATATATATATATATGGTATTATACATATTGTATATATTTATTTATACTCAGTGCATATACGACATATTGAATGACAAAAGCTTTTAACAATTAATGTAGCAAGATATAGCAGTGTACAAGCCTATTTCCAAAAAAGTTGGGATGTTATGTAAAATGTAAAAAAAATGATAACTTATTTGTATTTTTTCAATTAAATATAGGATTTAAATGATTTGCACATCATTTGCACATCATTGCATTCTGTCCCAACTTTTTTGGAAATGGGGTTGTAATTAAAACTATTTCTAATGGCCAAAACCAGATAATAAGGCAAAATAAAAGCTTTGATATGACGACACCAGTATAATTATGGGACGTATTACTGTTACATCTGGTCAAATTACGTTTTGTTAATTTTATAAGTAAAAATAAGTGAACATCCTCTGCGAATTAATTCACGATTACTGTTTTTTTTAACATGTTGGAAACAAAATAAAACGTAAAATGTGGCCTGTGCAAGAGTTTAGGCACACTCAGAACTCAGAAAATAAATAGAAACTGTGCACTAAAAATAGCAGACATGCTAAGTGAGGTTTGTTTCCTGTAGAAGATGTGTTAACATATTTTCACTTTCAAAATTCAACATTAACAAAAAATGTAATTTGACTAGAAGTATTGAAACTCACATGCGACTGTAAAATAATTACGTATGTGTGGATGTATGCGTGGATGCATGCTCCCGTGTAAATGAGAGAGCATTAGAGACTCTTTGCTGTACTTAGCAATTCTTTTCTCTGTGCGTTTCTCTGTATTTTCTTTCTAAAGGGGAGGCTGACATTTGTCCTTCAGTGCAACTTGATCACTCTCACACCCTCCACTCTACTCCAACCCTCACCCCACTCTCTCTCTTTCACGCACTCTCACTCTCACACCCTCTCTCACGTCAGCACTCTCTCTCCCTTTTTTCACTCTCATTCACTCACTTTCTCTCTCTCAGTTACTCGCTTGCTCACTCATTTGGTCATTTTATCTCACATTCTGTCACACCCCCCCACCCCCGTCTTGCTAGGTCAGGTATCGATTGGGGGCTCTCCATGTCCATAGATAAGGGCAGTACCACAGAGGGTCTTACACACAGTAGAAGCTTCAGCATCTTCCAGTGCATCTTTAGACTTTTAAACTGATGCTTTATCCTTTTCCTTGATTCACAACAAGGCCACCACATAAACCAGCCTATGCACAGGTTGAAATGTTCGAAGCAAATTCTATTATGAACCACAAGCGCATGAACCAAGTCTGTGCTACATATGCAGCATTAGTGTGACTTCAAATAGACTTAATATAGACTTAACCATTAAAATTATTCGTTTTGCATGCAACTGATATGTGATATGCATTCACCCCTCCCTGGGTGAGTTCTTCCCCAGGATGCTTAATTGGGTGGGTTGCAGATCTGCTTTGCAAAACAGTAATATCACCTGGAACTTAGGTAACATGGACCTAGTTGTTGTGAAAAAAAATATATTGGTGCGATGACCTAATACTCTAAACACAGAAGTTCCACCATCAGCACCTGACTCTTAAAAAAGAAAAGTCTGTGGAGTCTGACAGTTCATATAGAAACCGGCACACAGAGACATTTACTTCTTCTTTCCAAAGTCTGAGAATACACATAGTTTAATTCTTGTGTAAAGGCCAATCACCAACATTATAGATGCAGGGCAAAACAAAAAAGTCTGTCTGCTATAGTCTCAGTCACATACACTATGAGGCCAAAAGTATGTAAACACACCCGTGTTCAGGTGTTTCAGCTGCACCCATTACTAACAGGTGTTTAAAATCAGGCATGTAGCCGTGCTATCTCCATAGACAAACACTGGCAGTAGAATGGGTCATACTGAAGAGTTTAGTGACTTTTATAGTGGTGGCACCTTTGCCACAAGTCACATAAAATTACTGCCCCAGGAAACTGTGAGTACTATTATTATGAAATGGAAGCATCTAGGAGTAACAACAGCTCAGCCACAAAGTGGTACACCACACAAACTTATAGAGCGGGACCGCCGAGTGCTGAAGTGCATAGTGTGTAAAAATCGCCTATCCTCTGTTGCATCACTCACTACAAAGATTCAAACTACATCTGGAAGCAACATCAGCCAAAGAACTGCACATCGGGAGCTTCATGAACTGGGTTTCCATGGCTGAGCATCTGCACACAAGCCCAAGTTCACTATGCGCAATGCCAAGTGTCAGCTAGAGAGGTGTAAAGCACGCTGCCACTGGAGTCTGGAGCAGTGGAAACTTCTCTGGAGTCATAGATCACACTTCAATATCTGGCAGTCTGATAGAAGAATCTGTGTGCTGGAATGCTAAGATTCATGCATAGTGCCAACAGTAAAGTTTGGTGGAGGAGGGATAATGGGCTGGAGCTGTTTTTCATGGTTTAGGGCACTTTTTTTCAGTGAGGGGTGATGTTAATACTACAGCATACAAAGACATTTTACACTATAATATGCTTCCAACTTTGTAGCAGACGTTTGGTGAATACTCTTTCCTCTTCCAGCCCCTGTGCACAAAGCAATGAGCGCAAATTTCTAACACATACGCCAAAATCTTGTGGGAATCCTCCTCAGAAGAGTGGAGGCTGCTACAGCTATAAGCCAGGACAAATCTATAGTAATGCATATGGTTTTGGAGTTGCATGTCCAACAAGCTCACATAGGTGTGTTGGTCAAATGTCCTCATGTAGTGTAGCTTGTGCAACATTTTTGGAGATGTCTGGCTTTCTGCCAGAGTCTCAGTCGCATACACTATATGGCCAAAAAGACACCCCTCCCAATTGTTGAATTCAGGTGACCTGATGCAGCCACAGTATGTGTTCATAATTAGCTTGAAATGACATTTCAGGTTACCAAGGCCAGCTCCTTTTGCAAGTTGCATGTAAGGCCATATCCACAGACTTGAGAAAGTTGCTGTGAAACTAAGGAGCCATCAACAAACACAGGACAAAAGACAAAAGAGACAGTGACGATAGTTAACTCATTAGGGGGGTTAATCAGTGAAGTTCTTTTTCCAGCAAAACATTCCACTGGAGTGTAATTCTACTCTAGAAATATAGATTGGGAAAAAGCAAATATTGTTATGTGCCTTCTCACATACATCTCAGCCTGAGAGTTGAAATTGCATTATTCTGCTAGCAAATGTTCTTTAAGCACATGTTCAAGCCCTGCAACTATGCGTAGCTGCTATGACTGCTGCCTTTGTTAAAGGAAGTTTCCCAATAACATTTGAGACACTACCCCAACTTTACGACTGGTTTTAAGAGATGGAGAAAATCCCATGCAAAACCAGTTGCCCAAACTTCAGTAAATCAATATGACCATGCATTTTTTACGCAGTCGTCCCACATTTTGTGTGATCCTACTGCAGATGTGTTTATATGAGAGCGGGAAACATTTTTCATGTTTTTTTTTCATGTACATGCGCATTTAGGCCCATACACCAGCTCCGTAGATAACTCGTGGTCAGAAATACGTCATGAAACTGGCACAAAAGGCTTATTACATCTGGCCATCAGAGATCTGATGAGCCGATTTCAGCTCTCGGAGGTGTCATCTTCATGTTTGCAGGGGCTCATTTACCGCCGGTGGTTTTCCTGTATATAGAGACTATCAGAGACTTTCCTGGGGCAACTGCAAGTATTACAGTCAGTGTGAACCTGTTGAACTGTCTTCCCTACACTCTCTCTCATCCTGTCTTTCTCCCTGTACGTGTGTGTGTGTGTGTGTGTGTGGGTGTGTCGTCATTCTTCCCCCGAAGCACAGTGTGATAACACCAGCTCGCTAGAGTGAGCACACTGCCCCCACTGAGACACACTTACAGCCTCTCTCCGGCACTTCTTAATCCAATCCCATTACATCAGCTCTGCACTCTTAATACATACATTTATTCTACATTTAAGACATACTTGAGAACACAGCTTCTATTAGATAGTCTTAAAAGAGAGCAGCATCCATCTTGAAGCAATTTGGGGATCCAGTCCTCTTCTGTAAAAAACAAATGCATAGAGTTTCTCCTACTAAAAGTAACATTTCTAATGTCACAGTGCTTTGTAGTTGTAATTATAATTGAATGTTGTAGTGAGATGTCTAAAATCATTCCCAAAAAATAGATCCATGAAGTACTACTTAGTCTCAAGCATCCTCCAGGCAGCATTAGAGTCTTATGTAATAATGAGTGAAAGGAATATATAAACATTTAACCAACAACTCCCCCTAGTGGAACCACTGATGAAGTAACCCAAAAGCTTGGGGTTGATTTTAATTGCATGTAACCCAGGGCATTTCACTTTACAGTTACAGATGTCTCTCTGTGGTTATGCTCCTGGGGACACAGTTCTATTTTGTTGTGGACTATTTAATGCTATTCTACTGTGCTGTTAAACGAATGTACTGCTTTAAGCTAAATGTCTAATTTTACTCTCTTTTTGGGCAAATGAGTTTAGTGTTGCTTCAGCAGGTGACTAACTCTGAGTGTCTCTCATGTGTGTAGATCTTTGATAATGAGCTGAAGGACCAGGAGAGAGAAGTGTGTTTCATAGACATTGCATACGATGAGATTCCAGAGCGCTATTACAAGGAGTCAGAGGTGAGAAGTGTAAACTAACTCAAGGGGTCTCCTTGAAGTCATTAATGTCCATGTGTGGAATGTTTGCTCTTTGTTCTCTGAGCTTGCCTCAGCACAAAAGAAATCTTTCAAACCAGTCAAACCACATTGCTAACAGGTGGGCTTTTATCTCTTAATGCGGGGGTGTCAAACTCAACCTCTAAAAGGGCCATATTGAAAAATCTCAACAAATTGATAAACAAGCTGTGTTTCTATTTTATTTTTGCTTAACATTTTGCCCTGACACCAACTGGCCATTCTTTATTCAAAATGTGCCAACACTACAGCAGCAAGAATACTTGAACGATTCAAAAATAAATGTAAATGAAAACAAATATAAACTCTTGTTTATATAAAACAATAGAGTGCATTAGCTCTTATAGTCATCAAATGTCCCTGATGTACAGCAGTGGTTTTTTAAAGCTGACCATTCGTTTGAACTAGACACTTTTTTTTTGTGGCGCTGTCCCATAGATCGTTGTTAGGGGTGGGAGCACACATTATGTTGCAGTGCATGCTGGGTAGTGCAGCTCATGGTAAAATGAGCTAAAATTAATAGAAAATTAAAATTATTTTGCAGGCCGAATAGGATTGGGCCATGTGCCTGACTTCCTGACTTAAAGCCAATGTGTGTTTGAAACATTGGCTTTAATCTATCATAATAAATCTCGTCTTTGGTTCACATAGCACTACTGATTTTTAACAAAATGATAGAAAATCAAGATTTGATTTTGAAAAAATGAAAATTACATGTGATCAGAAACTATTACATGTTCATCCAAGGCATAACTACACAAAAATTCATCACTTTACACCAATCAAGTTATGTGGTATTTTTCCTTATTGTAATACACTTAACTGTTGGATATGAATTGGTTAATTACACCCCAGATGTTAAGCACTGTAAAGCTAAGATGTTTAACTATTCAGTTGTTCATTCACATGTGCACTGTTGAAATAGCCCCAATTTCATTCTTCAACGGCCATACTCAGTCAGAACAAGTAAACTTTATATGCTACGTATTTTGAACATGACATACTAATCTTTAAAACATGTTTGTGGATGAGCAGGACCTGCGCTATTTTAAATCGGAGAAGACGTCTCGCGGCATGCTGCAGGAAGGCTGGCGGGACACGCAGAACCCCATCATGTGCTCCTACAAACTTGTCACTGTCAAGTTTGAGGTGTGGGGCCTCCAGACACGCGTCGAGCAGTTTGTGCACAAGGTATGAGACACTTGCCGTTTTACCGGTGTATATTTTAAAAAAGAGCTTGACATTACAATGTGTTATATTGTCATAACTCCCCACCTCTTTTCTACCATTCTGTCTTCCCTCCCTCTCTCTCTTTTTCTTTTCCCACTTTCTTTCTCTCCCCCTACTTTCCTGTTCATTTCTCTATTATTCTATCCTCTCTTTCTCTCCTCTCACTTTTCCTCCCTTTCTTTTTTCTGTCCTTCTTTTTACCCCACATTTTTCTATCCCCTTTCTCTCTCCTTATCTCTTTTTTGCTTTCTCTTTTTGTCTCCCCTTTTACTTTTCTCTCTCCTCTTTTACTATTCCCCTTCTTTTCCTTTTTTTCACCCCCTCTTTTTCTCTCCCCCTCTCCCTTTTCCTTCTTTGTTTTTTCTCTCTCCTTTTGTCTTCCCTCTTTTTCCTCCCCTCTATCTTTTTTCTTCCTCTCTCCTTTCTCTCCACCTTTTTCTCCTTTTCTGTCCCTCTTCTCTTTTGCTCTCTCTCTCTGTCTCTCTTTCTCCTGCAGGTGGTGAGAGACGTACTGTTGCTGGGCCATAGACAGGCCTTTGCCTGGGTGGATGAATGGATAGGTACGTTTGAGGAGGCCTGCATGTACTGTTTGGGCTGCTTGCCTCAGTACCTTTTAATAGAACATCTATGCATGTTGGCTTATGTACATAGTAACATGGATGCTCTCTGTGGCTCGCTGTCTGTGTGTGTTCCTATTGTTTTGGGTTCAACTGATGTTAGAGCTTCATTCTCTCTTTCTTTTCTGCTAGATATTTACAATAATAGGTGTGTTCCTCTGTGAGTTTGTGTGCGCTTTACTCAAAGGTCTCTGTCCCTCTGGGTCCAATAACCACATTAAAGCTCCATTAAAGCTGATCTCAGAGAGAGTGGCTTTTACAAGTAAAATTGCATGTAAATTGGCTAATGTCAGCATTCTTTGTAACAGTAACAATAGTAACAATAAAATTGGCCTGCTCTAGGAGCTTTTTGTGATGAACAGATTCAGGAGGGCATTGTTTCAGCTACGTAGTCTGTTATGAGATAGTTTGAAATATTCTGTACATATGCAGTAGAAAGCATGAGCCTGAGTGGTGCCTGTTTCTATGTAGACCCTACAACATTTGGTAAGTGCAGTGCACATTGCTGATGCTGAAACAAAAAGGTTGCTCTCTTTACATATTGTAGCAGATCAGTGGACTCTAAAGAAGAATACGTAGATTACCCTCTGATATCTATGAAATAGCCTGTAATGTTTCTCCTTTCTTCTCTTACTTGGATGCTAACATCTTTATGGCTGCATGATAGAAGATCCTCTGTCCATTTTTGAAGTCATATTTTTTGTTTAGGGTTTGTTTTTTTTCCCCTTGGAATGTTGTCTTTTGTTTGATCTGCTATTCTTTCTGTTTACTAAGTTTAAGGGATGCTAACCATCCCCCTTCCTTAGGTTTTGCATCCCTTTGCCCGATTCTCCCCTCTCTCCTTCTCGTCCAGACCCTGCTCAACTAACCTCTGAGCTAGCTTTCCCACTGATGCCCCACACCAGCCCCTCAAGGTTCGAAAGTCTAGATCTAACATCCTCTCACCTTTCACCTGCGTGTCACATCCGCCTAAATCCTCAATCCCTTTGCCTTCAAACTCTCAAACTAACCCCTAACACCACTATGCCCCACCCTCAGTGTCCCTAACCGAAGATGCCCATGGTTTTTGCCACCTTCGTCCCCTCCCTTTTTGCAGATATGGCTTTGGAGGATGTTCGGGAGTACGAGAGGCAAATGCATGAGAAAACCAACATTAAAGTTTGCCATGACCAGCAAGAGCATTCCACCAGTTCATCTCCATCTCTGGATGGCTTAGGGACCCTTGACAAAGTCAGCGTATGTGTCGATTTCTTTTTAAACATCCTCTACCTCAGTGAGATGCCAAGGATTCCTCTTATTCACCTCAATTAAAAGTGGTACACTGAGATCCCACTCATTTGTAAACTGTCCCAACATTCAGCCACTATCTGTGGCTGTAACCAACACTCAATACAGTAACTGAGGCATGTATAAATTATAACATGATTGATCAATATAATTAAGTTGTTCTTTGGTTTGTTTGGTTTTTTTTTGGAAAAGCTAACAAAAAGCTTAAACTATTGTGGCTGTTTGGAACCCCTCATGATCCTGTGTGCCAGCTCTGAAGTGCATGGTGTTCTTAGTAGTAAGTAATAAATCAAGCTTCCATTTTGATGACTCATCAATATTTTGGTTTCCCTTTTTTAAAGACATGACAATGGATGAGGTAAGAGAGTTTGAGCGTACGATCCAAGAGGCCACCAATCAGAAGATCGGAATGTTCCCTCCGTCCATTTCCATCGGTGAGACGCCAGTCTCATCTCTGGCTCCTAACGGTCCAGCAAGCGCCCCATCCACCCCACTGTACACCGACGCCCCAGAGTTCCTCTCCGTCCCCAAAGATCGTCCTCGCAAGAAATCTGCCCCAGAAACCCTCACTCTGCCTGAACCTGTCCAATCAGAGTCTGCTCCTGCCTCTGGTTCAGCCGCTAACCACGCCTCCCTCAGCCCTGCACCCACTCAGAGTGATTTGGTTTGAGGCCCGCCTCCTCCTGACTTTCTTCCTTCATTATGGATCATCTAAACACAATTCATCCGCCGTCCTCGTTTCACTTGTTCCTGTTATAAATGCTATTTCTGAAAGACTCCAGTTCCTAGAGGTCATAGCCTAGCAGGTTTGGCCTCTGATCCCGTAAATGGGCTTCCTGCCTTGAGTTGACAGTTTATATTTTTTCAGCCTCAAAAGCATCAGTAGTGTTAAATCATAGAAAAAAATTTTGGTCATTTTTGCCATGTTTAAAAAAATCATGAAGACTGCTTGTGAAGGCTAGACAGAGTACCTGTTTATTCTTTTCCAATCATTTTATCATGAAATCATTCCAATCGATTAGGTGACTATCCACATGTGGCCTAAATATGGTTGCCTTAGCAACTGCAAAGCAGATATCCCCTGAGCAGAGCCTAGGATTAAGGTGAAATGTCATTTTCAAGAATGTCTCCTCACAACATGTAGGCACATAAATAACAACTTGTTAAAATTCAAATAGAACTCATTTCATATTCACTGACGTTTTCTCTTTTTTACCCTTTGTAATATCTGTTCACTCACAGCTGCACACATGCAACATCAAACCAATCAGAATGCTTCTCAGGTCTTCATAGGTCCCAGCCTTTCAAAAATTATGGCAGGAAATAAGTAACACTCTTGCTCAGATTTTTTTAGATCTACAGCAACCCAGGTTTCCAGGGTTACCTGACCTGTGGCCCACAGACTAGATTTGTCTGTCACGTTTTATTTAGGCATGCTCCAATCCAGTTTTTTCTCTGATCTCTGAATTCAGGGTATCAGCTGATATGGAGTACTACTATGATACCAATGTTCTGTTAAGCCACTCATGTTTCATAGTAGCATAAACATTAACATACAGTAGAGGTTAATGTAATGTAGCGGACATGGTCAAACACCAACATTCTCTTTAGGATTGTGCAATTTTGTTTCATTATTTTAGAAGATTCATAAAAACAAATTGCACTGTTACAGCCATGGCTGAGACTAATAGTGTTGAATGTGGCTTGGTCATGTATGACTGATATCCAGTCCGTTTAATAAGGTCAATATCAGTGCCGATACTGATATGACTCAATGACTAATATGATCTTTCCCTGTCCTAACCAGATAAGATGTACTTTAGCAGCCAGTCCACAAATCTAAATTTATTGTCGTCTACATTCTGTAGCCTTTGGCTAACACAGTTATTCTGCCGGGCAAAATGATGAAAGCACCTCTGCCTGTTGCAGCCTATTTTAGTACAGCCGAGAATAAAATGGTCACTTTCACAAATTCAACAAATTTAAACCCAAACTCTTTGAAATGAGCATCTAGACCTTTTTTGAGAGCACAAAGTGTAGGAGAAGATGAATAACATAACAGACTGTATTTCACAACAAAATCAGTCTTAAAGACTGTTCATATTTGCTGGAAATTCACTATGTGCTTTTCCCCTTTTCAGCATCTCAGTCAAATAAAGTCACGCATGTTCTCAGCCCTCAGTGGAGGAGTTCAGTGGGGAGCGTACATTTCTACATTTCTGGGAGGGGTTTATTGTCTGCATGTATGAACGGAATCAAACTAGCCTTATAAGCCTAACCTACGCTGATGTCTCTGGATGCCTGATGTCTTTGCTTACAATTTACTTTTAGAATAATGTCAGATGTAAATGCACACGGAAATATCTTAAAAATACACTTTCACTTTTCCAAACTCTTTTTTCAACTTGGCAAGTTTGTGCATATTCTTGACTTGAGAGAAGGCTAGGGGAGAAAAAATGTGACCCAAGGACATCCACGTTGTTGGCTGCACTCTTAAAATTCTTTCTCAACTAGCTGCTCTTTCCCTTTGGAAACAAATGTAGATGGTGATTATTACAAGCTGCATGGACTGTTCACAGGCTCAAGCCATGTGCATATGCATTTAGGAGGCTGGTGAATGCAGTTCAGTTGTTTTATATAGATGAAAGCGCATTAAAGTGAAACTGAGCATGCTCTTACTGAAACAGTGGCTCCAACAGTGCCTCTGCATGCAAGTGTAAATAAATAAATAAACAAACTTAATATGTCTGTATACCAAAATCTCAAACATGTGTAGTGGATAAAAATCCTCAGTTAAAGTTCCTGTTAGGCAGTTTTTTGTTCTTTTCCTGTTTTGTGTCTTAGTTTCTTTGAATAATGGGTAGAAAGATTTAACGTTCTTTGGTTATTTTTTATTAGTAGTAAATGACTGCTGTGTTTTAAGTCAGTCTGAAGCACCTTGAACGAGATGTTATAACTTGAGCCCAGAGCCATTTTTGACAAAAAAAAAAGAAAAAGAAAAAGAAAAAAAAAATGAAATTAAAACTTGACCGTGCTGCTACTTGAGTCCTTACAACTGCATTAGTATTTAACACCCAAAGTCTTTGATCCAGGAAACGGTTCTTCTTTCGATTCTTTTTGGTTCTCATATCTCAAATTTGGTTTAATTTTTATTTTTTCTTTTTTTTTCTTTTTGTAATTAGGTCTAAACATACACATATGACTTTATTACGCTATGCTACAGTTTCTTTCAGTAATCTTTTTCTAATTTCACACTGAAGGTCAGTGTGTACCATTTACTAATGAATTTTGTAATCATTAGTAATCAAACAGGCTTGCTTGCAGTGTCTAATTGGGACTTAACTGTAATATGTTATCTGAAACCCCAGTGTGTTCAGAAAAACTCAGCCTTGAACCTCAGCAGATATAGTCTAAGATCCATGGCACTGCATATGTACCTTGTTCCCAGGGATATGTTTCTATTAAAGACCATTGTGCTTCTGTCTGAAATGGGTTTTGTAAATAGGCTGTTATTTGTTTTGTTTTGTTTTGTTTTTGGGGGCTGTTTTGGGGAGTTTTTAGATTTGCCACGTGTTTGTAAAGTGGAAAATTTCGGAGTAGATCTCCTGTGAAGAGTGAGGATATTTTTTCTTTGTTTGTTAATTGAAGGATTGTTATATAGACTTTCAAATGGTTTGCTTCAAATGGTTATTTTTGTTCTGTTCAATTGCAAATGCTTTTACATGTTACGCACAGAAGGATTAATGAAGGTGAGCCAGATTCATTCTTACATTTGTTAGCTTTGCTCTCCTTTTTTCTATTTTAAATATCTTTGAAAACAAGTAGAAGAGTCATTAAAGATAAATGTTCTTCTTTTGTACATTTTAAAGAGATTATGTGGGTTTTTTGTAAAAATGAGTAAACAGTGGTTGCAGTTGAGTTTTCTCTGTTTTAAGTTGCTGATCAGCTTTTCTTATCTCTTCCCTCTGTGGCCTGAATATTGGCCAATTTGTGCTGCACTTCAAAGGCCAGTGCTACTTGGAACATGACTGAACTAATCTAGGTCCAGTTTCCCAAAAGCATTTTGTGTTAAGATCAACGAAGGAGTGGGTCAGTAAAAAAAAAACGAATTTTCCACTTATGTCAGATGTAGTAAATTGGCCAAGACATACTTGAGTCCAGATTTTGCTTCTGTAGTTTAGAACTAGAGCTACGAGGCTAACATTGCTTTTAAATGGTAGAGTGAGCATCTCACTGAACACTCTGTCTACTAGTTAAAGCAACAGTTCAGTGAAAGATCTAAGATGTATCGATCAGCTAAGACATTTTCGAAGTGCAGATTTTTGCTTCTGTAGTTTAGGACTGGAGTTACAAGGCTAACATTGCTAACATACACTAGGACTCCAAAATCACTCAAATAGCTCAGTTTGTTTCTGTAAAAAAAACATCACCTAAACTTGTCAACATGCTCAAACCACATCTAGGTCTTCATTAAGGTCATGTACACTTATTAATGTGGTTTAGGACACAGAGTTACAGAGTGACTGTGAGCTATAAAAATGAACAAAGCTCTGGGCAGCCACTTAAAACAACAGGATGTATATTCACAAACCACCTCAGGAGTCAGTGCTGATCTCTAGTCAACATTTGTGAGTGTGACCGCCGTAAATATGGAGGAACCTGATTCGAGATCAGTCCTGCTTTGTGAGTATCAAACCACATTGACAAGTCTTCGCAACCTTACTGAAGACCTGGCTGCAATTTGAGCAAGCTGAGAGAGGTTTTGGGGATGTATTTTACCAGAACTGTTTGGGTGACTATTGAGTTCCAGTGTTTATTAGCAATGTTAGCCTTGTAACTCCAGTCCTAAACTATAGAAGCAAAAATTTGCAGAAATTTCTCCAGAAATGCCTTGGCTGATCAACTATATCTCGCATATTTGTAAAACTATGTAAATTCGGTTTTTCACTGCTTAGTTGCTTTAAATAGTAGAGAAAGTGTTCAATGTGATGCTCACTCTACCATTTAAGATTCATTTAAGTGCTGAGTTGCTTTTGAGGAAACCCAGCCCTGAGGGCATTTGGAGCACTTTAACCAGCTGAATGCTCGTTGTGCTGTACAATGCTTTATGCTGATTCAGGTGCATCTCAGAAGCTTAAGTTTAACATCTACCTAAGTGTCAAATGACAGGGAGTTTCACCTGCTATATGAGTTGAAAAATAGTGTTGCTGTCATAACAGGACCTCATATCTCCATTTTTGATGGGTGCGGTGGGGTGGTGGTGTCACTTTTTGAAAATGCCAGCTTTATTGCCTTGACATTTCATGGTGAATGGACTATTAGAAATGCTCCAGAGTTACTTGGAATAAAAACTAATTACAATAACTTGCATTAATTTTTTTTTAAAGGGCCAGATTCACGTGTCTTAAGAAAGAAAATCTTCTTTAATGTGTTTTTTCTTAACTTCATTCTTAAGAAAAAAGTTACAAAAAAATGTTATTCTTCTAATAACTTAAGAATTGTCTTATTTTCTTTTCTCTTGCTTTCTGCTGTCACCCCACAGTTATTGTTTTTTCCAATGAGGATTTTTTCCTGTTGGCTGTTTCTTTCACCATCACCTCTAGTTTTTGTTGAATTGTTTAAACGCTTGGTTTGATGTTTTTCCTCCATTTTGCTCCTCTGAGCATATTAACGTAATGAAAACAACAGTTTTACAAATTCAAAATGTATCTCGTGTCGTTTATGGTACATGGCAAAATGCAACATAGCTTACATAAACATACATACAGAAAACAAGAAGATTTTCTTAAGAACATATTATGAAAATAATTAAGATTATTTTAAGAGAATATTTGGGAACTTACTTTTTTTTCAAGAATTGTATTTAGGAACATTCTTATGAATTTCTTAGTGTTTGTCTTAAGAACCTTCACAAGTTAGAAAGTTTTCGTGAATGCAGCCCCAGTTTTCCCTGCTTTTTTAGTTACTGTTTTGGGCATGGGAGGTTTTGTTATGACAGCAGCATCATGTTCATTTTATACGTTTCCAAACATGAAGCTCTCTTCTTTTGGGCTGCTGCACAACAATACAGTGCTGTGAACTGCCACAGTTGGCACAGTTACTGAAAAAGCGTATACTGTTTGGAGCTTTGACTTGGAGAAAACCAGCCCGAACCTCGGGTTATGTGTTTCCTGACTTTCAAACTGATAACACAGTAAGACTTGAACTTTCTAATCAGTAGTTAGTAATTCTGGTGTGTGTAGGTCAATCAGGAGCTTACAGCCATAAGAAGAAAACCCCAATTAAATTTCCTCTGTGTGAAATTGGAGTTTGAGTATTCTCAGGCCGTTAAGCTTACAGAATCGAAACGCTGTTAGTTGCACTTATTTCTGATGGTCCTCAAGATTTTCACTTTGAGTTTGGGACAGATAGTTATGCTTTTCTTTCCACAGGCCTAAGGAAAGGGACCAAGATTTTAATTTCTCTTGAGCCGTGGCTGGTGATGATGTCATGCTGGTATAGTTTCTTTGTCCACTACGAAGTGCCAACCTTTTTTGACTAATACACGGCCTCTCTGGGTTCCTGTACTCTGGTGTATTTTTACTGCCCTTAGCTATTATTTTGTTCAGATTAATTGTAATTATTGTTTCACTCTTTTCCTAAATCTTGTAGCAAATAAAATTTACTTGCTATTACATTTCTCCAATTGCCTGTGTGTTATTGTGTGGAGTGGCGGGGGGTGGGGTATGGGGTGTAATTCCTGCTTGAATTCCTGCTGATCATTTAGAAGACAACAACTGGACACTGAACAAATGGTTTGAAAGACATTAGTGGAATAAGTATTTGAACCCTTATATTTTAAAACAAAATATCTTCCCTCCTTTACTGGCAGAAATCTCAGCCAGGAGGTATTTTGGTCCATTTCTGTGTACAAAAAGATAATGTATATTCATGTTAATGTTTCAGGTCATGTATATTTTGAAGACATCTCATTTCCTTTAGCAGCTCCTGCAGATATTCTAATAGATCTGAATGATCTCAAGTTTAATACAGACATTGTTGCTCTGATTATGGTTGGCCGCCCTACAAGCGTGTGTCACATAAGGTCACTATTTCTGTTGTGTTTTGTGACAGTGATCATTCTTTTACACAAATAGTCCAACCTAAAATCCAACACGGCCCCAAACTACCCTCCAGCAAACATTTTAGTTAAACATTTACGTTTAATCTGCAACGAGAAATTGTCAAACACTAAAAAGTTGCGAAGCTGAAGTAAGTTTCTCGTTCAGATTCTCCTGTTCCACCTTAAATGGTGCAGCAGTTTCATTCTGGCATCAGACACCATTTAAGGTGGATCGGGAAATTTGAGCAAGAAGCTAGCGAGTGAGAAGCTGACTTCAGCTCATAAAAAGTCGAATGTTCAGAGACATTTTACAAGAAACTATTCTATTTTGATTAAATGTTTCCTGCCAGAGGTGCGAGAAAAGCAGCTATAGATGAGCTAAAGTTTAAAGCAGAGCAAATTAAGTCTGTTTTCATTTATTTTATATTTTTAGCCTATACTAGCACATTAGCACATACTAAAACATATTTGCAGCCAAGATGGTAAAATGGACATAAAATGTTGTGCCTCTCAAAGTGGTTTGATTTTTGTTGAAAGGACAAAATGGCTCTTCTTAACATTTGTTGTAGATCCCTGGTCTAGTAAGATCTAATAAAGAAAAGAGTAACTTAATTGTTACAAATCGTATTTGCACTGGGAGAATTTGGCCCATTATGTACTAATAATATGTCCTATATGTATTATAAATCTAATCTATATGTAATTTTAATTTACTTTTTTTCCAATAATCTTAATTTTATTTCATTTTTTTAATCTCAATTACTGTTTTTATTTATTTATTTTTCTTACCTTTTATAATCCTTTTACTTAACCTTTTAAATTTTAGTTTGCCTATTTATCCTTTTATGTTGAAGTCTTATTAAATGGGTTATTATCTTGGTTTTATTTTGTATTTCTTACAAAACTTCTTAATCAAATCTTAATTGTTCTCTTTAAATACCCAGAACCCACCGGTGGGCCCAAAGTGTTATTACACACTTTTAGAACCTAAGAATAGCTCAAGCAGTTTGCATTGAAGTCCTTGTAGTTACTGAACAATAAACCTTAGTATGTTATAAGCTTAAGATCTTATTTCTTTTGCCATTTATCTTGTCTGGCTTTCCTGTTCATTTTTTCTTGTAGTTTTGTTTATTGTAGTTTAACCGGATTATATTCCATTTTCATTTATTTTTCAATCCCTTTAATGTTGTAAATACTTGGCTACATTGAAAATTAGGAGCAATGTATTTTCCAGTGAAAATAAAGGTTGATTGATTGATTGATAAGAATTTTCTAAGCCTAATCCTAATCCTAGCCCTAACCTTAATTTAAAGAAACAAACAGATTTTTCTCTTCTCTCTTTCAGTTTTAAAAAGAATCATGGAGCTTTTGTGAAGGCCCTTTACAAAGTCAGGACCGTTTTTGCTGGTTCCGTAAGATTAGCTCTGCATTGCTCTGGTTTTGGTAAAAGGACAGGGCTCTGAAAATCTATGAAAACAAATACACATTCAATCAACAAAATGTCACATGGCCCGGGGGGCCTCAGTAGCCCAAAACAGAAATTTTCCCTCTTTCAGTTCAAATAAAGAGCTGTGTTTTTCTCTGCTTTAAATTACAGATGCATTGATGTACTATAAGAGACTCAGGCCTAATCCCATTTCACTCAGGCCTAATCCCATTTCACTCCGGTCTAATCCCTCTCTCCTACCACTTAGCCCTACCCCTCCGTTTGGCGCATTCATGCGAAGGGGTAGGGTGTCCCGATTTTTTGTTGAGATAGAGGATAATGGCGAAGTATTAGGACTACATGGCCCTCCAAATGAATGGTTTTTCAGAGGCACGCATGAGAAAAAAAGAAAAAACGGCAAGATGGCTGCACAAGTGACCAAAGAAACTCACAAATGTGAGAATTTTCTGTTTTAAAAATTTACGATAAACATCATATTATCTTAGTTTAACATCATTTCAGTTTATTATGGTCCTTTTCTTCATAACAAGCAGAAAAAATCGCTAATAGTATACTGATGTCTCGGTAGATAGCTAAATTTCTCGTTCCACCTTAAATGGTACAGCAGTTACACCGAGGCACCAGAATGTAACTTGCTGCACCATTTAAGGTGGAACGGGAAAATTCGAACATGAAGCTGGTGAATAGCTGAGTTCAGTTTCGTATCACTGAAGAATTACGGGTGGATGATAAAAAATAACCCTCTTTGTAGGCAAATGATGCCCAAAATGTAACTAAAGACCAGTAGCGAGGTTGCTGATCTTTACCCACCTCTGCTATCACTGCAGACTGGCAGGGTCGCCTACAGAGCAGCGCTAGTAGTTAATGAAGTACTGTTCTTTTTATTTGAGGGTCCCATTTCATAGAGGAAGATTTCAACCACTACCCCTTGTAACTCAGTTCCAAGGGGCGAGGTGACCCTCGAAGGGGTAAAGGTAAAAATAAGAGATAGGATTGGTTGGGGGTCTCAGTCTCGCGCTCACGCCCGCCGCTCCGCTGGGGGCGCTGCGGGTTCTTTTTCCTCGCGCTTCGTCTCGTGCAGCTGTGGGTGAAAAATATGGCTGCGCTGTATGAGTCGTACACGCTGTGCGCGCTCGCGGATACGGGACCGGAGGGAACGCGCGCGATCGAACCGGGTCGGGACCGAGACCGCGTGGTTATCACAGAGTCCGGCAGGGCGGTCACTGTGTATAAGGTAAAAGAAATGACACCTTTATTACAGTTTAAAAGGGGGGAGAGTAAACACCCCCACTGCACGCGCTGCCGGCGTGTAAACAACCCGGAGAGAGAAGTAAAAGTCAGTTTCTTATTCACATGTACTTGTTCGAATTTTCTCGTTCCACTTTAAATGGTGCATCAGTTATTATGTGACGCCTGAGGCACCAGAATGTAACTGCTGCAACATTTAAGGTGGAACGGAAAAGTTCGAACGAGAAGCTGGCGAATAGGAAACTTCCAGCCTGGTCTCGGATCCTCCAGCTGGGTGACAGTGGCTGTAAAATGAATATTATGTTCTTAAAAAAAGAAAAAAATCCTTTCTGGAAAAAATATTAGGACCATTAGGATTAAAATCTGAATTTTTGCTTTCTAATCGGAATTGGCTTAATGGTTACTATTAGAGACCACTAGGTTCATGTGGGACACCTTTAGATCCAATTAGGAAACCATCAAATGCATTTGGAATCAGTTTTAGAACAGACATTGGGACTTCTGGTTCCTTTCACCACCACTGCGAAGGGATCTGAGGGTAAGTTTCTCTGAGTCAAAGATTTAACCTCATGCCATTCAGAATGACTCGGTTTACTTAATCACTTAATTATAAAGACATTTAAAAAAATCAAATCAATTCTCATTTAATTTAGTAAAAAAGTATCCGGCCCTTCAGTCCCCCCATAGACCTGCAGTGCACAACGCCCGGCATCTGTCCGTATAGCAACTGAAGTGTGGACAGCTCTATTATTTCTTTTTTTAGGATCATTTTGGTCTAAATTAAAATGTGAAAGCTCCAAAGTTAGAGTCAGTTAAGACAGTAAAGCAGCTCAGGTGCTGAACCAACACAGTAGAATAAACTAAAACCTTAAAAAAGCCATTAGGGTTGGACGAGTGAAGAACTGAAACGGAACTGAGCGAAAAAGAATGTCCTATAATAGAAGAAAACTATTATTAAAAAGTATCAGCAGATAATGCTTTTAAAAAGTTGTACTCTGTAAGAGCAGAACGTTTAAGTAATACTGGGCCGCTGTGTTGATTTGCATTTTTTTCATTTTGCCTTTTTTGTAGTCCTACAGAAATGAGTTATATTTTGCTGTACTGCTAATTCAGGTCAGTGTAGTTCCAGTGTCCATGTTTTGTGAATGTTCATGTATCGGCATCAGCAGATCACATATGGTTTTGGATCACATATCAAAACAGTACTTAAATACATGCAACTTGGATGGATTAATATGAAAATATCATGTCATGATACTTTTTGAGACATTGTCACAATATTTGACATGTCACAGTGTCTTAACGTACAGGTATAATGTGCCAGTAGTGCTGCATTCAAAAACCCTGCGTACAGTAATTTTTGTTCAACATTTCATATACTGCACTGTGCTACATCCAGTTAACCAACACTTAAACACTTTGTGTTTTCAAGTACTGGCAATGTCTACAATATGCTCAGAGATGCATACTGTTTATCACATTAACAGAATTTATGTCAGTTACGATAAAACATCATCATATTTCTCACCTTTACATGCACCTAGGTAAATTTAGTTAGTTACTAGCCATCTTTGATTATCAACCTCATGGCAGCTCAAATAAATCCTACTGCTACCTCTCGTTTTCAGGTTTCAGATCAGAAGCCGTTGGGAAGCTGGACAGTGAAGCAGGGTCAGTGTATAACCAGCCCTGCTGTTTACAACTCGCAAACAAAGGAGTATGTGGTAGTTACAGATGAAAAGGTAAGTGGGGGAAAAACTGCAATTTAGGCCATGGTAAATGGCCCGATGATTATAGTAATAATTATTATTATTATAATAACAATTATTAATAATAATAATCAATAGATTTTTCATGGACTTGATTCCTGTTCAGGTTGTGCGAGTTTGGAATGATGAAGACATCAGCATTGAAAAAGCCTTCAAAGCAACAGTAAGTGTTCTTTCAGGTTCCCAGACACACTAGAATGTAGGCTGATCTGTTTATTGGGTTTATCAAAACATGCTTAAGCATAGTAGCTTGTAAGGCTGCACGGTATGGACAAAATATACTGTGCTACTATATCGCTCCATATTGTGTTTATGATTCAGCTTGCAATATTTTAGGTGTTGCAACAAAACTTCAGATCTCTGAAATAACATTCGGTCATTTTTAGTTTCTGTTGGTTCGCTCATTATGAAAACAAAAAAATAAAAGCAGGGACAGAATTGTTTGGTAGGGCAATTTAGTGAATGCTTGATATGATCTGAGTGAAGATTGACCTGCAGTGTATTTGACTAAAATGTTTTATGTTTATTGAATTATGTAAAAACTTTGATTCATCTAAACACAGAGAGAAAATCTCTGATTGGTCAAGCTGCTTAACATGCAGTAAAACTCTGTTTGCTCCTGGTTGCTGTACTAACTGGACTGTAAACCTCTGTAGGTGTCGGCGGAGGTGTACAGAGTGCACTCTGTACCAGACCAAGAGCCACTGGTGCTGTTTCGCCACGGGGCCGTCCGCTTCCTGGACTCACTCCTCGCTGCCCCTCAGCAACCCATAGAGGAGGTGCTGTCAGAAGAGGAGGTGATCAGGTGAGGATTGGGGTGTGAAGCAGTGAAGTCAGGAAGATTTGTTGTGATCATGTTTTAGTGTATCATAAAATCTCACATTTCACCAGGATCTGATTAAGTTATCTTGGTATGATTCAGAATTATTAAAAAGTAACTGGATGAACTGTTTACAAAGTAGCGAAATACAGATAAATGTTACTATAATTCAGTGATTCATTTTAACAGTCAGTGCAGTTGAATCAGTACCTTCAGACTGATTCTCTCTCTTATCAACATTATTCACTGTGGCAGATTTGATGAAAACAGCTGTTTGATTTCCCTCCTTGTTGTCCAGGTGGAGTGCAGCAGTGCAGACGGAGCAGCAGCTGGTGCTCCTCTTCAGCACAGAACAGGTACAGCAGCCAGATTAATCAGATTTCTTTATCCAACCATGCCAGTAATTACCAGTTAACTCCTTATTTAACTTATTAACATGGTTAATAGTGAGCGATAGCTAACAGAGCCATTTCACATTGTGTAAGTGAGATTTGCCACACTAGTGCTTATGAGATGAGCTCTTAAAGTTTTGTGTTTGTGTGTTTTTCAGAGAGGACAGCACTGCCTGTATGTACAGAGATTCAGTCCCAACGCTCTAGTGAAGCACAAGCTGGAGACGGACTCCACTAACTCCGCTCCTCTTAGCTATGCTGCCACATACAGAGATGGAAACATACACCTGCTGTACCTGTGTAAGCCTCCGTCCATCTTACATTCATACAATTCTTCGGAATTTTAAGAAGAAACAGCATTGATAACTGATCAATTATTTATTTATCTAGTAAAATAAATTTCTTCTTAAGAACTGTTGGCGAGACCCAGTTTTAATGTGTATTAAACTCTATTAACTGATAAATAAATAATCACTCGCCTGCTTCTCTCTCCACAGTCTCTAGCGGGTGTGTGTATGAGAGTGTGCTCCAGGCGTGGCCCACCGTCCCAGCGGTCTCTGAAACAGTTCAGGCTCTGCCCCGCTCCCTGCTCCTGAAGCTGCCCGTGGGTGAAGGAGAACTGACTGCTGCCTCAGCTCTGCCAATAGATGAGGCTCATATAGCTGTTGTGGGGGTCCCGCACCCCTCAGCTGGAGCTGGGAAAGGTAAAAAAAAAAATATATTATTTTGCCATTTCACTGAGAAGCATAAGAAATCAACATATCATGAAAAAAAATAATTTCACTCACGTTTTTTTAGTAAGAGTTTAATGTGGCAGGTAAACATTGTTAAAGTTCAAAGACACGCTGAACACTCCATACAGGCCATTTCTAGAAACTAAGCTGCTAAAACACCTTAAACAATTTAAATTTTTTCTTCTGTGATGTCATGAGAACAAACTCATTTACATGTATCCACTTATTCAGCCTACAGAAGTTTAGCTCCACCCAGTCACAGGCTTCATCCCATTCTGCTTTTTGGATATGGCAAAATACAGTACAGCCAATCGGAGAAGTGTTCATTTACACACATCTTTAGTTCACAACAACAAAAACAGCCTGTTTAATTCTAAGGGATAAAGGAGGTTGGAAAATGTCATGTAAAAGAGAGTTAGTAAAACACACATCTTATAAAAGATCCTCGGTAGATACAATAAAGTACAAAAAAAATGTGGGTTTATTTTAAAAATAAATTAAGTTTTTTTTTATTAGTTTAGTTTTAGAGTTTGTCTATATTTCACTACTCTGTAAATGACAGTGTATTTTAAAAAAAAATACTGAATAAAGTGAAAAGAACAAATCAAATTATAGTGAAATCTGACATTTCATGATTATTCGAATGGGGAATCATAGTCGAATCAAGGTCAGAGACTTGCAGGCCTGTATGAGTCTGTGTTAAAGGGTAATGTGACACAAACACATGCCTTGTTTTTGCAGAGCAACTGATTAAAGACTGAACTTATGATTTATGGGCTGTTATTGTCTATGAAGGATGATCTGACCTGACAGCGACCCACTATGTATTTGATCTGACAGAGGAGCAATGAGTTTCAGTGCTTGCGTATCACTGTTGATATCCTGTTTGTTTGTGTAGATTACCTGTGTATATGGAACACACATTTCCAGACTTTGCAGGCGGGCAGAGAGCTGGCGGGCAAGATATACGGCCAGGTTAGAAATACTATAATAATCTTTCTTTCTCATATATACATACACACACATACCATCTCTTAAATCATCAGCCAGGGTAGTTTAAGATTGCGTTACATGCAGGCTGACCACTAGACTGGGTATCATTCAGGATTTTTGGATAGCACTACCAATACCTGGACTTCAGTACACTGAGCATTATTTTTTTAGAACCTTCTTTTAAATTAGAAACTAAAAGTGGGCGTGGCTTAAACCAGAACTGAGTGTGAATCGCTGGAAGTGGGTATATTTACTGACCGAAATAGACTGCAGACTAATGAAGATATGCTAACATCACTAACACACATAATGAATGTAATTTAGACAGCCAATCAGCAGTCTGTATTAAAATTTGGTATTGAATGGCATGAATTGATAGTAAAAAGGTAATTTGGTCAGTAGCATAAATGTAACACATCTCCCAGTGGTGTCAATGCTTGTTTGCATGTCACAACATTTTAGAACATCCTGGCTTACAGCAGTAAATCAGTCATGGTGAAAAATATGACTGTCACTGTTTTTACATCATTTGAAAATACCAGCTGCCACTTATGAAGGAAGATTTTATGATGAACTTATGACATTGTAAATATGAAAACGTTGCCATGAAGTTTACTGTGTGTCTTCTGTCCTGTGTGTGCAGTTGTGGTGTTATTCAGGAAAGCTGTTTGTGCCTCATGGGAAAACTCTTTCTGTGATTCCGTTCGAGTGTCAGAAATCATCTCTGGCCGCCGCCATGGGGAAGCTGAAACAGACATCAGTAACCAACGGTATCAGGCTTTCAGTATGGAGCTGTATTGACAGCAGGAAACAAAATAATAATGATCATACTAATGATATAACAGTAGTAGTATTAATATCTAGTAAATTCATGTGTTAGTACTAATATACACTTGCTATCAAGGGCTCATAATATAATGTGTAGACTAACTCATACTAATGAACTCGTCTTTGTTTCTGTTTAATCCAGAGAGCAACTCTGGTCCGACTCTTGTGCCGTCCTGGAACGCTCTGCTCCACGCCGATCAGACACAGACACAAACGCAGGAGAGGAGCCGGGGAGCGGCCACAAAGAAGAGTGTAAGTCACATGCTTTAGTGTCTGAGAGTTAGAGGAGAGAATTTTTCCTTAATAGACAATTTAGAATACTTTTGAACTAAAGCCCCCCTGGATGGTCCATACTTTTGCTCTTTCCCTATGTGTTGGGGGTTGGAGTTGACCAAAAAAGGTGGACAGCCTAGGGAGCCTTGCAATATGGTTTGAGAACCACTAGACTAAAGCACACTGTTGATAGAGATTGAAACTTCTGTGGAGTAAATTGCATGTGGAAAAGTATGGCCGACGAAACTTTCATGCAACAAGATGCATGTTGTGAGCGGCGTGCAACTTTATAGTTACACAACGCAAACAAATCAGCAATCAAAGTTGCTCGCAACACATTCAGTTACTCCTCTAGTTAACCAAAATAGCAGCTTGTGTTTTTGATACACTATCATTTTGCAGCATCATTTTTGTAATCATCTTTCTATATTGTTTATAGTTGTCATTGCCATTTTTTCCCTACGATCTGCTACGTCTATACATCTGTCCTTTATCTATCTGTCTTTGGCACAAGGGGACTCCTTTTCAGAATCTTGTCCATTAACCCGGTGAAATCAGTGGTTTGAAAGTAAGTTGTTGGATGTGATCACGTGATACGTTACTGGCGTTTTGATTGGCTGTTTAATGAATCTTGTTCCACAAAGTTAAGACGCTTGTAACAGTTGCGGCTGAGTGTCAGTTGAGTTGCAGCACTCTTTATTGTGCAATTGAAGCATTTTAGTTTCATGTAGGTTTCACGCAGCTAAAGTTGCATGTAAGTTTCACCTGCCCATAGGAACAGATTGCATATGGAAATATCACAATTAAATTTGTCCAGATTTGTTTGTGTTTGAGATGCTTAAATGTGGATGTTGAAACTGATTGATGATTCTTTCCTTTCCTTACAGAAGACAAGCACAAGGAACCAGTCGTCCTGTCCAACAGCAGAGCAGCTGGCTGAGAAAATCAAGGTAATTTGTTTGCTGAGAAAAGGGCAAAACTCGAGTCTTAAATAGTTTAAAAAAAAAAAAAAAGTAGTATGGTGAAAGCATAGTTTAGATAGCTGTACCTGAGAATATATTTTTAATCTTTTTATCAGAGCGTTAAAGAAATCTTGTAAGTATTTACATACATAAAGAATCAGCCATTAATCACTCTTAAGGTGCGATTGGCTGTTGAACAGTTTTATTTTGGCCAGTGTTATAATTTTTATGACACAAGATTTGGGTGAAGCCGGTTCCATTTGTGGTTCCAGACCCTAAGCCAGACCAGCTACTGTATATGGGTGTGTAACTCTTGCATGTTCTGTAGGTGGGCTCTGAGAAGGAGGTGCAGAAACAGGTGGAGGCGTTTCTGCATGGATCACAGCCGGAAGAGCTGCAGCTGACAGCTGGCAGACTGGCATCTGCACTGGTGACGCGATGTCAGGCAGATCCAACCTTCTACCCTCAGGCTGCCCTCACTCAGCTGGTCCAAACAAACTACCTGTGCCACAGGTGAGACTGAGAGATGCCCTCATGCTTTTAACATATCAATTTTCTAAGCCTGATCTGGTGTGTCAGTTGTTGGTTTGTGCTGACTGACGTCTTGTTGTTCAGCGGGTGTCCTGACCTGCTGATGCTGACTCTGGAGAAGAGTGATTTCTGCCTTTGCCAGCTGTGTCTGCAGCTGTTCCAGGACATTCCAGAAGCGGTCACCTGTTGGTGTCTCAAGACCATCCTCAGGTAAGCAGCACTCCGTTGTTCAGCTTGGAGCACAGATTCTTAATCCAGTTATTAAAGGCACAGAGGCAAAGACTGGGTCTTTTAAAAGGGACACATTCACGGTGAATCAGGTGTGTTGGAGGGCCTTGCAGCTAAGCTAGTCCACTATAGTAAATTCACAGACTTTCAGACCAGAATAGTGGAGATTGTCCGTCCTTCACATAGGGATCAAGTGTAATAACTAGTGAGGAGCCAATACACATTTTTTCAGGTCCAATCCAATTCCGATACACAACTGCAGATGCTGATACAGATTCCAATACAAGAGCTTTTGTACTTTAATTTTATCATAAATATTGTTGGTATTGTTGGTAACTGCTGGTGTTTGATGACCCCCCTGCACTTTTTCACATGCCACACCACACTCTAGTGCATTTGTTTCTTTAGTTACAGACTGAAGTAGAGTGGGTTCATGGTAAGATGTGGAATGGAATCTGGATCGATGATGTTTTATGTTATGTTACGGCGGGTACATGGTCCAGCGCCAGCTGCGGACTGGAATCTGGATCAGTAAGTGCATCTGCCCTGTCCGTCCGATATCTGATGAGTGAATAACGTCAATATCGGGCCCAATGTAGGATCGGATCAGTCCCATCTCTGACCCGTGACCTCTTGAATTTGCAGTTACCACTGGTGATAACAAAAGCATGCTGTGATTTTGGGCGTTTTCACACTAGAGTTTTAGTTCGGACCCAGGACCGCTTGCTCTGCGATTTCAGTATGTTTGGTCAAGTGTGAAAGCTGCTTTCGAGCCGATCTTTGGTCCACCTAAATTTAGTGTTCTGAGGTTTGCTTCCAGCCAATTATGGTGCGGTCCACTGCGTCTGGGGTTACGTTATTGGTTCATTTTGTAGCTTATTGTGTCATTTCCCTTTTCAAGTTTCATGATGGCAGGGAAAGGATTGTTCTGGACAGTGGAGGAGACAGATTGACCTACAGATATACGGAGAGAAGAAAACTCTCAGTTGTTTCAGCATATAAATGATCAGCTTCAACTGGAAGGCTACACTTGAACAGTGGATCAATGTAATGTTTAAGTATGAACTCTGTCAGGACTATTTGAAAGTATGCAGAAAAGTGACATATGGAATTGTGCTGTCGATCCACGGTTTGGATGGAATTCCTGTGTGTGAAAGCAAATCAGTGATAGCGGGCCCAGAATCGATCCTGGATGCCAACTCAAGTATCCAGGACACACGTGAAAATGTCATTTATGTTAATTATTTCTCGTTCATAGCTCGACCTGAGAAATTCTGGTTCCGAACTTTGAATCCATACCACATTCGTGTTCTTAAGTAGTAAAGGTGACATTTTATCATGATTTGAATTTGATGGAATGTTGTTGTTCAAGGGCTGCAGCTAATGATAATTTCTGTAATAGGTTAATCTATCAAATTTTTTTCTGTTCTTTCAACTTATCGAGTACTCTAATGATAATGAGGTGGGTAAGTGACGCGTTGATAGTACTTATTCTTTTTTAAACCACTGTAAACAAACTTGTTGACTAATAATTGCTGCTACAGTTTTATTTTGTGGAAAGAAAAACATCTTTTACTTTTTTTGCTATGTGTCATTTCTTGACATCGAAAATAAACAAACATTAGCAGACTTGAAGCTATTGATATAGAGTTTAAATTAATATGAATTAACCATATAACTGCTTAATTACTGCTGATGAACAAGAAAAACAAGTTCTGTAGTTGTTTATGTAATTTAGGTCAGGCTGAAATACTGGTATATCAGATGAATATATCACAGCAAAGTCAATCAAAACTGGATAAATATCTGTTATTACTAGTGATTTCTGTGGTAGAAATGTGCTGTATGGGTATCAGTGAACAGTTTGGAGGCTGTGAATATAAGGCTCACTGTCTACTGACTGTAGATGTTCACACCTATCAAAACATCTCGGTAACATGTTTTTCCTCCTGTCTCTCACTGCAGTGTTCAGGATTCAGAGTTGGAACAAGTGGATTTAGAAGAAGATAGTCTGCTCTTCATGAAGGCTCTCACCCAGACAGCAGAGGTCTCAGATGGGGACAGTGGTCAGCCAAACGGTTTCTGCCCTCCAGTTCTGGAGGAGGAAAGCTGTGATGCTCCTCCAGACTCTGAGGTCCCTGGCACCAAGCCGCCCAGAGATCCATTAGCCCTGGATATGAGCTGCCCTGTAGGACCTCACAAAGGAGCTCTACTGTATCCTTACAGCTGCTGCTGATGCTGTTTCTTATTCTTTTCATCTAGTTCACCTTGTGTGGTGTATTCATAAGAATTTGGGTGGTGGGCTGATGGGGGCAGTGATGTGGTGTTCACAGAGTTTGTACTGTTTAACACCCCGCTACTCGACTGTTAACACTCCTTAAGCTCTAAGGGTCTGTATGGGGATCCATACTTTAGTTTCATGCACTCCTAATTGCAGAACTTGCATAGTAGTGACCAGATAGGTTATGGCTGTTACTGAATATTAAGTCTCAAAATCAGGAATTGAAAAATAAGCCTAAGGTTCAAGGAGTTAATAAAAGCTTTGCTATGTTTTCAACAATGCTAAAGTTTGAGTGCCAGTGGTAAAACTACATTAAATTAGCATTTTGGGAAAAAAATGTGGCCTGTGCAAAAGGTATGGAAGAAAATTTATATTTAATATTTTATTATTTTTTAAATTGGTTAAATTCAAACTACAATTCACAGAAAAATATCATATTTGTTATGAGTTTGTTCCTTGTAGAGGCCATATAACTTATTTCCCCTCAGAAAAGCTACAAAACGTGTCGTTTGACCATTGTGAGAAAGATGTGCTTCTCTCCATGTGTCAAACTCAAGGCCCATAGGGCGAAGTCAGGCCTGTGGCGCAACCCTATTCAGTCCACGTAATTATTTAAATTTTCTGTTATCAGCCTTTTTTAACCTGAGCTACAGTCCCCAGCATGCACTGCAACATAATGTGCATTCTAACCCCCTTTCTCTAACAACAATCTATGGGCCAGTTAGACAAAAAGAAAAGATGCCTCGTGTCTAATTCAAACAAATGGGTGGTGTTAAGAAACAATTAACAATTATCTGTAGCCTATTGTTTTATTTTAAATTGTTTTTGAATAAGTATTCAGTGCCTATTTTGCTGTAGCAGTTTTGGTATATTTTAAATAAACGATGGCCCGTTGAGGTCGTGGCAAAATGTTAGGTTAAAATGAAATAACAAAGCTGACCCACAGATTTGCTCAGATTTTTTAATATGGCCCTTTCAGGGGTTGAATGACACCCCTGATATGGAAGGTCAGCTGAAGAAATGGCAAAAATGAATGGCAAAAGCTTCAACGCAACAGTTCAGTAAAAATAAATAAATAAATCCCGTACCCTAAATATACAACTGATCACAATTTAATAACTGAAAAGTAAGCTTGGGGTTTAGGGGTCAAAAAATTTGCATCTTCTGTAGTAAAATGTTTTATAAAACCAAATTGAGATGTAAAAGTATGTCATTGGATAAGATATTTCACATTTTTTCATTACTGATCATTTTGCTGAAACAGCTCATCCAGTGTCAGACTTAGCTGAGGTCCCAGAACTAAAAAAACAAAATGTGAACAAAAGCATCTGCACACTCAAATCTGTGAAAGAATCTTTTGATTATTGTACAGATTTGAGTGTGTGGTTGCCTTTATTCACACACTGAATATTCATGCGCCAAAATGAAAAATGCAACACACACTAAAAGCTTTAATTCATGTTTTAGATCACTGTGTTGGAATCCTTCAGACATCCTTAACCCTTTTATAAGAAATGAGGTTCTGCAGACGCCGTACAGTGACAGTCTTTTGCTTCCCCACTTAAAGGACCTCAGTGTCCCGCAAGTTATAGTAAGTACAGAAGTACTGAAACAAGCGGTTCTGTGTTTTAACCTAAAACAATGTGCAAATGAGCTGTCTAACCAATCACTACATGGTTTTGTGTGTGTCTTTTGTGACCAATTACAGGTTCTTTGAATTTTTTTAAATGAATAAAGGTGATCACATAATCCAATAACCGCACATCGTTATAATCAAAATTAATGCAGACCAGGCTTTAACCACATCACATAGAGGTTTTGGGCCAGTGCATTTTAAAGTATTACAAGGCATGTCAAAAATGCAACGTGCAGCAATATAATCACAGTATGACATTGTGTCAATATTGTGAAGCCCCTGTGCTCATTTTCCTCTCTGTGTCCAGCTCCTCCTGCAGTACCTGCGGTTCCTGTATCTGAAGTATTCGCAAGATGCCCACTCTCGAATCCCCGCCCTCCGAAAGCCAGCTGTCACTCAGGTTTGATAGACTGTTCAGTGTTTCTTTGAACCTCTTTAATCCTGAAGTTCACACACTTTATTTAGTCACTCTCATAATTATATTACTTTCAGATTAATTTTGTAGTAGTTACAAAATCATTTGTAGTCAGAATGGTATCTGTCTCAATATCAGTAACTGAATAATTAGATTTAAGGGTTTATTAAAAATTTCCTTTTTTATTTATTTATTTTTTTTTTGTTATATGTAGTTTCCTAGTCCACTTTCATCTGTTTTATTGAAAACATTGATTCTAGACTTTTGAACAGTAGTGTGTTTAAAGCAAGTTCAGTGAAAAGCGTTTCTCATTACCCTGAAAACAGTCGATCTACTAACAACAAATAACTAAACAATAAGCCTAGAGTTCAAAGGGGTTAAAGTCCATAGAGACATTCATCCCATCCCCATATCTCTGTCTATGAGAGAGATAATCAATGACTGATTCCTCTTTCTTCCGTTGTAGATCATGGATTGGGTTTGCTTATTGCTGGATGCTCACTTCACAGTGCTTGTTTTGGCTCCTGAGGCCAAGAGTTTGCTGTCCAGTCTCCACAAGTTTGTGAGGTCTCAGGTAAGTCCACTGTAATGTACAGAAGGAGAGCAGTGGATAGGGGATTTTCATTCGCATTAACTTGTTTTAAATCAACCTGAAATCAAAACTGATATTTCTCACATTGCTACTTCATGTCCCTTATCATATTAAGCGTGATTAATCGTAAGTCATTTAAAAGACAGAATTCTTTGCATAATTTTCCATCAAGATGTAATGACTTGCTTACCTGCACCCCCTCCCCTCACCCCCACCCTTCATCGAGAGATGTTCTGCCAGCTCAGAGACCCTCCCTGATACAGTGTTGTATCCCGTCAGGGGAATCCTAAACACCATCTTAAGGGCCGCTCCATTACTTTGTTAGCTCAAGTGAGGGGTGTTAGATGAGCCCTCGGAGGGTTGAGGGACTGAGTGAACACAAGTGTCGACTTCAAAAGCAGAACTTGCCCAGATATCGCTGTGATGTGGCGCATTTCCCTATTTGTACCCCAGAATAATGGCAAATAAAGCTGTTCATAGCAAAAATACTTAACATTTCAAAACCATAACATTTGATTTGCTGAGCTTTAAGTTACAAACTACTCCACCTGTTTTACAAGACTGCTGATACAACTTCATCACTTTCCTTTGCTGCCTGGCTCCTTAGTATGCTAAAGCCTACACAGCTAAAAACGACAAAAAACAAAGGTTGTACGGTTCTACTCAAGTCAAGTCAAAGTTTATTTCTGTAGCGCTTTTTACAACAGTTGTTGTCACAAAGCAGCTTTAGAGAAAAATCTGGGTCCAAGCCTCCATGAGCGTCGCCAGTGGCAAAGAAAAATTCTTTAAGAGCAAGAGGTAGAAACCTTGAGAGGAACCAAGAGTCAGAAAGGGAACCCATCCCCCTCTGGTCGACACCGGACAGCAAACAGTAACAGGAGAGAATGAGATTTGACCACTATAAGATACGGAAAAGGGGAGAAGCAGGAGGAGCAGTGGCTCTGATTAAATAGTTCGAGTCTGTGCAGCAGCAGTATCATCAGGACAGTCAGTGGTGCGCAGGAGAGGTTTGCCAAGCGCTGTACAGCAGGAATCACTTTTTCACACAGGGCTCTGTAGGTTTGGATTTCTTTGTCCTTTAATAATCAAGATCTTCATTTATAAACTGCATTTTGTGTTTACTTGTGTTATCTTTGTCTAATATTTAAATTTGTTTGGTGATCTGAAACATTTAAGTGTGACAAACGTGCAAAAGAATAAGAAATCAGGAAGGGGGCAAACACTTTTTCACACCACTGTACGTTGTTCTCAGACTTCTCCAAAAACTTTTGCATTGCCAAGTTTGCATGGCTAGTTGATTAGCTCACTGAGGCTAATCTGCCGAGGGCAAGTGTGTATGTCTGAATAATCTGCTCCTCCCCTCCTACTGTGAGTGGCCACTTGTCCAACATGTGTGAAGTGTTTGAGTGAGGGCGAGTTGAAAAGGATTGAAATGGGGCCAAATACATTCGCTTCAGTAAGTGCCGAAGTACTGAGTGTATTTCTGTAAATAACTCATTACGGTTTGTTCTACTTTTAGGTGAAGTTGTACTCTGAACTGGGGAAGATCGAGGGAAGTCTGGAGGCGCTCAAAAAATCCAAGCAGTCCAGAGAGATTGGCCAGTATTCAATAGAGGTGATTGAGCTTTTTTAGACGACCTGTACAGATGCTTTTTAATAAAACTCTTCTGATGACCTAAAGTCTGTGCCGGTGTGACTTTTTTCTTGGTTGAATTTTCACACAGTTTAATGTGGTGCAGAGATTTATTTCACATATTAACACAGCCCTGCAGGACAGTTCAGTCTGCCCAGCCAGACAGAACAGAGGTCATACGTCAGTCTCAAAGGCACAGAAACAAAAACAGCCTGTTTTAATAGTAAGAGAGGCTGGAAAATTGTCATAAAAAGGAATGATAACTGTTTTTGGTACAAAACCACAAAAGTGTTTATTACTGTGAATGCAGAGAGACTTTTACTTCGTGTGTATGTGTACTGTGGTTTCTGAACACACGAGTTGATCGTTTTGCCTTTAGCTTTGTAGCATGATTAAGAATCAGCACTGAATCTGAAATCACAGTGTAATACACAACACACCATCATCTAATTCAAGTAATTGTTTATTTTATATGGTCTTAAAACCTTTAGTAGTCAGATGCAGGTTGCATTACCGGTCAGGCTCCAATATTAACTGCGAAAGCGAAATAAATAGTAAATATACAATATATGTCCAAAGGTTTATAGACACCTGCTCAGCATTTCTTCTGAAATGAAGGGTATTAATAGAGAGTGTCTTCCTTTGCTGCAGTAACAGCCTCTATTACTTGATGTGGGTAGCGCTGTCGCCTCACTGCAAGAAGGGCCTGGGCTCGATTTCCTGGCCGGGCTGTCTGAGTCCTTTCTGTGTGGAGTTTGCATGTTTTCCATGTGTCCCACAGTCCAAAGACATGCAGTCAGGCCAATTGAAGATGCTGAATTGCCCCTAGGTGTGAATGTGTGTGTCTGTGTGTCTGTCCTGTGATGGACTAGCGACCTTTCCAGGGTATTTACTGCCTTCCACCCATTGGGCCTCATTTACCAACGGTTCTTACGATGAAATTTCTTCTTAAAACCCACTTACACAGTTTTTACAGAGATTCTGATGTTCACCAGTGTTTTCTTATTTGTGATTTGTTCTTAGGTTAGAACAGAATCTACACACACTAAGCTTGCCTGAGCACTGATATGAAGCACCACAAAAATAGTGTTTAGCAAAAACAGAATTTAATTTTATACATTAAACTAGGTAAACAAAGGATGCCAAGTTACCATATTCCCATCATATCTAATGCTTTATATGTTAATATGACAACACAAAAACAGTACAATACAAAACTATTAACATTAATTACATAGACTGATCAGTCATAACATTAAAACCACCTCCTTGCTTTTTACACTTATTGTCCATTTTATCAGCTCCACTGACCATATAGGTGCACTTTGTAGTTCTTCAATTACAGACTGTAGTCCATCTGTTTCTCTGCATACTTTGTTACCCTGTTCTTCAACAATCAAGACCCCCACAGAGCAGGTATTATTTAGGTGGTGGACCATGTGAAGTGGTGGTAGCTTGTTAGTGTGCAGCGCTTGTGTGGTTGGTTTAGACACAGCAGTGCTGGTGGAGTTTTTAAACACTGTGTCCACTCACTGTCCACTCTTAATCCAAAGTTTACCAGATAGATTTGCATGCGTTGTTTTTAATACAAGTTAAAAGAAAAAAATCTAAATGAGATACAGCAGCAACATAAAGTTTCTCATATGTATTGTTGGATATGCGTTACACATATATGTTTGTGTATGTTGATATATGACTGAAATATGACCCATATTTGAAAATTGCCAGTTCCGAATAAGTTGGCATGTGTTTTATACATGTCTATATGTGACAAGTTGGATATAAGGGAAATCCATACATGCTAATATGTGTGATGTATGTGAAGTCATATTGCAGATTTAAAACTAAATTTCCCAGACTTCAGCTCTTCACTGTCAAATTATTTTCATAGTAGCTACAAAATTGCAGTCGGGATGGCATCTGTCCTAAAATGAATAGATGAATGACCAGATTCAGGGGTTTATTCAAAGTTTGTCCCTCGTTCAAATTATCGAAATCACTTGCTTTATTAATCAATTTTGTTCGTTGATTTACAGTAATAATAATATATAGATATCACGAAGTATTCACTAAAAGATGTTTTCAAATGTTTTATTTTATATTTAAAAACTGTAATGAATATGATGAATTCTGGATGACATTTTTTATTCCATTCTCAGGTCTGTCTTAGTAATTATGGGATTTTCTACAGCTTTGTTTATTATTCTGGATGTATCTAAAATGTCTTTCTTTCTTTCTTTTTATTTATTTATTTATTTATTTATTTATTGCAGTTTCCTAGTGTCCGACTAATTATCAGAAACCTGCACAACACAAATTTTATGCACTTGTCTGTTTTATTGAAAACATTGATTGCCAGACCATTGAACAGTAGTGCATGGTCAGTAAGTCTACCACTGTGGCAGATGTATGTTTCTCTCTAGAAAGTGAATAAATAAAGCAAAAGATTTAAAGAAAGTTCAGGGAAAAACGTCTCATGTTATCCTTACAGATTTAAGGAAAAAGTCTGACGTTGTCGGCAGGATTCGAACCTGCGCGGGGAGACCCCAATGGATTTCTAGTCCATCGCCTTAACCACTCGGCCACGACAACTTGACGGGTTTCCGAGCATCACGGTTTAAATGAGAACCGTTATTCATTGTTGGTGATTCATTATATTATATATGTTTGTAGACGTTTTACTGATTCCTCAGTGACGGCTAGTGTGATGAGTAACATCCTGTTTTAGTATTTTTTCCCCCCAAAATAAAGAGGCATATCCTTCTTAATCGACATTTTCGTTCCACCTTAAATGATGCAGCACTTACATTCAGGTTCCTATAAGGTTTATAAAACTATAAACTATAAAAAGGTCTATAAAGCTTTTCAAATAAACGCCTATGCGGCGTCTGGGTGTAACGTTAACTTAACTAACGTTAACTGCTGCACCATTTAAGGTGGAACGGAAAATTCTGGTAAAAAGCCGGCGAAAAGGAAGCTTATGTCAGTTTCGTAAACTACTCTGTAGTTGTGAAAAAAAATGAATAGGGAGGCATAAATATCGGTCAATGTACTCATCCTTTAAAATAAAAAAACTTCCTTTACAGTTAAGCGAGCTAATCCATTATCCGGATGCACTGCTCGCTCTTCACCACGAGGCGTCGCTGTGGTCGCACGTCCGCCGGTATGATCAACTAAATCTGTTTGAAATGAGTTTAATCTGAAGGACAGACTAAACAGACAGCAAACCACACAAGGCATTAAAACACTATATTTAAACTATAAGCACGTATATATATATGCAATGGTTTGCTAACATTTAAACCCTATATTTCATCGAAAATAGTACAAAGACAACACATCAAATGTTAAAAGTGAGAAATTTTATTGTTTTATGAAAAATATATTCTCATTTGTTGGCTGACAACAGGTCAGCCAACATGATTGGGTATAAAAAGAGCATCTCAGAGATTCTGAGTCTTTCAGAAGTAAAAATGAGGAGGGGTTCACCACTCTGTGAAAGACTGCATGATCAAATAGTGCAATAATTCAAGAAGAATGTTTCTCAACATAAAATAGCAAAGAACTTTTGCTTTTCATCATCTACAGTACATAATATCATTAAAAGATTCAGAGAATCTGGAGAAATCTCTGTATGCAAGGGACAAAGCCAAAAACCAGTATTTGCTGGCCGTGATCTTTGGGCCCTCAGGCGGCACTGCATTAAAAACTGACATGATTCTGTAGTGTAAATCACTGCATGAGCTCAGAAACACTTCTGAAAACCACTGTCTGTGAACACAGTTCATCACTGCATCCACAAATGTAAGTTAAAGCTCTACCATGCAAATAAAAAATCATATGTAAACATGATCCAGAAACACTGCTGCCTTTTCTGGGCCTCAGCTCATTTAAAATGGACTGAGGGGAAGTGGAAAAGTGTCCTGTGGTCCGACGAATCAAAATTCTTTTTGGAAATTATGGACACCGTGTCCTCCAGGATAAAGACCACTCAGCTTGTTATCGGTGCACAGTTCAAAAGCCAGTATTCATCATGATTTGGGGGCACATTAGCGCACATGGCATGGGTGACTTGCACATCTGTGAAGGCATCATTAATGTTGAATGATATGTAAAGGTTATGGCAACATATGCTTCCATCCAGACAACGTCTTTTTCAAGGAAGGCCTTGTTTATTTCAGCAAGACAATGTCAAACCACATTCTGCACGTATTACAACAGTGTGGCTTTAAAGTAAAAGCGTCCAGGTGCTAAACTGGCCTGCCTGCAGTCCAGACCGGTCACCACTGATAACAGTTGCTGTATAATGAAACAAAAAATACAACAAAGGAGACCATGAACTGTTGAGCAGCTGAAAACCCATGTTAAGCAAAAATGGGAAAACATTTAACTTTCAAAACTCCAGAAATTGGTCTCTTTAGTTCTCAAGCGTTTGCAGTGTTGTTAAAAGAAGAAGTGATGTAACACAGTGATAAACATACCCCCGTCCCAACTTTTTTGGAACTTGTTGCTGCTATCAAATTTAAATTGGACATATATTTAAAAAAAGGCTTTATAGGCTTTATTTGATTTGTATATTGTTGCATTCTAGTTTTATTTACATTTTGCACAGCGTCCTAACTTTTTTGAAAATGGGGTTGTAGTTTATATGAGGTGGTCTTTTCTTGTGACTACTTATTGAAAAAAACTTCATTCACTAGATCTGTGAATGAACATTGAAATCTATGGTAGCCCATTTCTGCCACCTAAAATGTTTTTAAAAATCCAGCACCTATTTTTTATTCTTAATAAGACTGCTGTGCCATTGTTTCGCGATACTAAGTCATTATTTTGAGATGCTATCTCATTATTTTAAGATGCTAAGTCATGATTTGAAGATGCTAAGTCATTAGTTCAAGATGGTAAGTCATTATTTTGAGATATTAAGTCATTGTTTTGAGATATCTCATTTTGAGACGTTAAGTCATTATTTTAAAATACTATCTAGATTTAGAGACGCTATGTCATTATTTTGAAATACTATATCATTATTTTGAGATGCTTAGTCATTATTTCGAGATACTATCTCATTTTGAGACAGTAAGTCATTATTTTGAGAAACGTTCACATTATTTATTATATATATTTATTTTTTCTTCAAAAGCAAAACTATTCAAAATATCAGATAGTTTACCAAAATAATGACTTATTGCAAAATAGCAATTCACTTAACAACGATAATAATAATTAGGTGTTGGATGTTTAATTTTAAGTGGCGGATTTTGGTTTCGGTCCTTCTGTTAAGATGTAAAACCTAAAAACGCTGAACAAAAACTTTCAGAAACTACTATTTATGCTTTATTTTTCATTTTATATGTTGACGCTGTATGAGTCCAACGGGTCTCCAGCGTTAGTTTAACTGACATTTGTTTATATTTATCACTTTGTTGAAGTCCATTCAAAATAAAGACGACTGTGTTGTATTTACTGTGGAGTCACATGGCCACCATAGAAGGCCGCGCTGTCTGTGGCTGCGCTCCAATATGCGCACTAGTACACTAGACTTCATAACTAGTTCGCGTGGGTTATTAAGTGCGTAGCTTCGAGGAATTGTATTCAAGAGCACAGCGACGCTCAGACCTGAACAGAGATGAGTGAGTTCAGATATCAGATCATCTCCTGCAGATTGTAGATTAAGGAGGAGACGCGCTTTAAGTACAACACTGTGCTGTTACCGCCATATTTAGTCATATCAATGACGCCATTGCTCCAAATGCTGAGTATAAATAAAATACAGACACGCACTTCTGGACTCAGAAAAACAGGATCGGAGAGGATTTTGTTTTCATGTATTTCGTATTAAATTTTATTTTTTTTCTAAAAAAAATATATCACATTCACAAATGCAAATTTAGAATTATAAAACCGTGTTTTTCCCTTATTTATAAATGAATTAAAGCTGTATAAAAATCCCACAGCTGCTAAAATTGTTATTTTGCTACCATCTTATAACATTTATAAAGACTATTTATTGTCTGTTTTTCTTTTCTTTTTGTGTCTGTAATTACCGTCAGTAATGATAATTATAATAATAATAATAATAATAATAAGCATAAAAGAGAAAGACAGATTTACAAGTTTGTCTCCAGAAAGATCAGACGTCACTAATGTACATCCAACTGTGGGTTTTGTAGTTCAGTTGTATTTTAAACTTAGTAACTATATTTATCACTCAGCAAAATATTCTACTATTGGAAAGTTTTCCTGACTGCGGTGCGTCTCTGATCGTAAGATAACTGTTTCACAAAGTTCAAGTGTTTCGCAAGTCTGGGCCTCTCTCTGCCCCTACTTGCTATGGCCCTAGATAGTGTACAAGGGCACAGGATGCAGGCGCGCGAATTGGAACGCTGCTCGTGTATGCTGGGCAGAGCTGGTCACGTGACCCTCCGTCGAAGGCCCCGCTGTAGGGAAAGAGGGGGAAAGGAAAGATGGCGGCTGCAGGAGAATAGGAGCGGGACGCCGGACGTTCAGCTTGAGCCTGGGCCGAAAATCGAGTCCGGTGCTTCTGCGTGGAAACGTCGGAGACCTCGGTGTTCAGTGGGAGTGTCGGGGGTGTTTTGGTCTGATTTCCGTGAAGCTGGGAGCCCGAGAAGAGTGAAAAAGACCAGGAAAATAACAACAACAACAATAATAATAGTTCACTGAGACAGAAATAGAGGAGAAAAGGCAGAAATGAGAGGCAGGAGAGGCAGAGCGCCGAAGTCCGATCTAGCACTGGGAGGTCCGGGAGCCCCAGCCCGAGGTGCCCGGGGTAGAGGAGCCCGGGGCCGTGGCAGAGGGGGCAGAGGCCGCGGCCGGGGTAGGGGGGGCACACCGCGGGACTCAGAGTCTGTGGTGGCTGCAGGGGAGAACCAGCCGAGCTCCAGGCGGCGGCGGTGGAAGTGGAAAGGAAGGAGGAGGAGAGCGGAGGCGGGAACGGAGAGGGGCGGGAGTCGCGGCGGGAGCAGAGGGAGACGGATAGCGGGGAAAGCGGAGTACGATGACCGGGACACTGAAGAGGAGGCGGAGGAGGAGAGCCTGCGGTCCGAGGAGGAGGAGGAGGAAGGGGAGGGGTTCGCACGCTACTCGGATGGTGATTATGTTTATGGAGATGGAGATGAAGACGATGATGAAGAAGTGATAGACGAAGACGACGGGTCGGATTATGTGGCGGAGGGAGAGGAGGAGGAGGAAGAGGGGAGCAATTTACACGGAGACACGCCAGGTGCTAAACCCACTTTCACTCATTCATACTTTCTCATTCACTCTCTTTCATTTGCTCTCTATCTTTTTTGTCTCTCTGTATCACTTTTTACTCACATCATTTTCTCTTTTTTCTTTCCCTCTCTCTGTCTTTTACTTTCTTCTCTTCTTCTCCTACTTTCCTCTCTCTCTTTCTCTCTTTCTCTCTCTCTTTCTCTCTCTCTCTCTCTCTCTCACTCTCTCTTACCTTCCTAACTCTCTCTTACCTTCCTCTCTCTCTCTTTCTCTCTCTCTCTCTCTCTCTCTCACCTTTCTCTCTATCTCTCCCTCACCTTCCTCTCTCTCTCTCTCCTTCTCTCTCTCTTTCTCTCTCACCTTCTCTTTCACTCTCTCTAACCGCTCTCTCTCCTTCTCTCTTTCCTTCCTCTCTCTTACTCTCCTACTTTCTGTCTCTTACCTTCCTCTCTCTCTCTTACTCTCCTACTTGCTTTCTCTTACTTTCCTCTCTCTCATTCTCTCATTCTCTCTCTCATTCTCTCTCTCATTCTCTCATTCTCTCTCTCATTCTCTCTCTCTCTCTTACTCTCTCTTACTTTCCTCTTTCTCTCTCTTATTCTCCTACTTTCTTTCTCTTACTTTCCTCTCTCTCTCTCTCTCTCTCTCATATGTCCATTTCATTGTGTTACATGCAGATTTCCCTCAGTAATAGTATTAGTAGTCAGTGGCCCTTTATTGTTGTGAGCTTAGGGGCCCCATCACTATATGATTTCATGTATTTTGTCGATCATCAAACTGACAGAAAGATTTTATGAAGATATTGCAGATGAATTTGCACACGTCGCTTAAACACACTTCGTACGTTTGCTGTTTATTTACAGACACATACTTGTTGTTTATATATTGTTTCCCCGGCTTATCGTATCACTTTATTTTTATTTCTCTAGCATTTTTTCCTTTCTGCATAATTAAGGCTTTTAGATGTAAACAAAGTCATCCAGAGTGGTTTGATGTGAAACGCTCCATTTTTGTTCACAGTGGAGATGACAGGAACCAGACGTTTAATATCTCTTAAATCTGCCTTAAAAGTACTACAAGAAATTCTTACAAACCTATAAGACATCATTAAAAAAGCCATTTATGATGAAAAAATAAAAAGAAGGCGTTGTGCGGCAAAATGGTCCCTGGATTTCCCAAGATTTACCCCTATTTGACCACTGTCAGGATTACATTTAAAAATACAGATTCAAACAGGGCCATTTTGAATAGTATATAAAATGGCTATATTCGTGTTGTAGACATGGTGACCCCTGGTTCCTATCAGCACCACTGTAAAGACATCTGAGTCCGTAGGTTTCGCTACAGTGAACCACTGCACACCAAACCACTCTGAATGACTTTGTTTGCATAATCACAACTTAATTATGGAGAAATGTTAAAAAATCAGTAGAATTCTCCTTTAGGTGTTAATTCATTTTCATTCTTTCATACTATTGGAATGAGTCGGGGGAAACAGTCCTGCCAGTAGTAATAAAACCTCAATTTGCACAGTGACAGTCACCCTTGTTTGTCGTTTCCTGGGGTTCTGGTTACACACGTATGCAATACATACTGTGTACAATAATAGCAAATGAAAAATATAGACTCTTTTCGTCTGGCTGAGCTGGGAACTTTCTGTCGCTCAAGCTGTAGGTTTTGCAGCAACAGTAGATTTTCACAGTGAAGAAGGAAGCCCCCTCTTCTCTCTTTGTCCATGCATGATACACTAAACTAATGTCCAGAATAAATTTGCATTGACATGCAGTCAGCCCATTTCTTTCATAACTTATGCTTGCTTGGTTAAGTTGTTTTCTTAGCATAATGCTTTTATCTCATTAGTCCAGTTCCACAGCTAGTGAGGGGCCCAAGCACCTGCAGCGTCACCGCTAGTCTGGGGTCTAGTGAAGTCCATTTGCAAGCAGCATGTACTCATCTTTATCATGACATACCTATAGTTCATGGCAAAAAAAGAGCATTAAATACACCTCTAAGGCAGTGAGACCCAGCAGTCTACCTGCACTGCACAGTTTTACGCTTTCCTTCATTTGAGTCACATCACCAGCTAATGATCCGGTTATTATGGAGCTGATTTTGGAAGCAGAGGAACACCAAACTTTGCGCTGGTGGTGGGAAACACTGTTTAGATAAAGATTAAAACCAAATCTCTGTGTGCTGAAGCAACTGCCCACTGACTTTCATTATAAGCACACAAATAACTCTCTGGTCTGTGTAGTCAGTATATTGCTACTAAACTGCAAAAACAAACTGTTTTGAATTAACTGATTTTATGTCAAGAAGACCACCTCATTTGTATACATCGATCAACCATCTACACTCACTGTCCATTTTGTCAGCTCCACTGACCATACAGGAGCACTTTGTAGTTCTGCAATTACAGACTGTAGTCCATCTGTTTATTTGAAGACTTTGTTACCCTGTTCTTCAACGATCAGGACCCCCACAGAGCAGGTGTTATTTGGGTGGTGGATCATTTTCAGCACTGCAGTGACACTGACATGGTGGTGGTGTGTTAGTGTGTGTTGTGCTGGTACAAGTGGATTAGACACAGCAGTGCTTTTGGAGTTTTTAAACACCTCAGTGTCACTGCTGGACTGAAAGTAGTCCACCAACCAAAAATATCCAACCAGCAGCATCCTGTGGGCAGTGTCCTATAGAATGGACAGTGAGTGAACATGGTGCTTAAAAATTCCAGCAGCACTGCTGTGTCTGATCAGCTCGCACCAGCGCAACATACACTAACACACCACCACCACGTCAGTGTTACGGCAGTGCTGAAAATGATCCACCACCCAAATAGTACCTGCTCTGTTGGGGTCCTGACCACTGAAGAACAGAGTAACAAAGTATGCAGAGAAACAGATGGACTACAGTCTGTAATTGAAGAACTACAAAGTGCTCATATGCGCTCAGTGGAGCTGAAAAAAGGGACAATAAGTATAGAAACGAGGTGATTTTAATGTTATGGCTGATGTATATCTGCTGTTTAGCCTATAGCAGTTTTTGCCATCAACTCACACTGAACTTATAAAGAGTTTGAGCTTGACTGCTTTTTGAATTAAACAATGCAGGGCAACCAATTACAATAGAGCTCATGTATATAAATTTATCATTATTATGCTAGTGTTGTCTGAGCTTTGTTCTTATTAAATACTTAAATACTTTACAAGCCTTTTAACGAGGTTCAGTCTTTTTTCAGATAATAATCCACTTTTTCACTATATCACTGTAATTCTCTGTAAGGGCTGTGTTTGGACTCATTTATGCAGCATAGTTCCACATTTTGCCTCTTGTTTTGAGATGCATTTGTCATGTATTGGAGTTTGCTTTGAAAAAACAGTGGCAGATTTTCTTTTTCTCCATGCTCACTGCTCTCTTTTGGGACCTCATCCTCGAGGGAGTGGTTGTTTATGTACCTGCTGCTGTGTTGTGTCTTTGCTTGTAACTTTTTAAATGGCATGACAGTATAAAACAAACACAGCATTTTGACTCTCTGCCCTTTTGTGGTAGGATTGTTGTCATGTTTCAAATACGTGTCACGAGAGGACAGAGCACAGTGGTATATACTGGTAGTAACTGTGTTTATATAATATATCTTACTGATGTGGAACTCGTGTACATGTTTGTACAGTCGCAACTGAGTGCTTCACTTTTCAGAGAACTAGGGCCAGCCTGGTTTACACAACAGAGCTCCACTTTCACCAGCATAGGTACATAAAAGGCATCTGTACTCCTGCCGTCGAGTTGAGACTCTGCTGCACAAAGCCGAGAGGCTCTTAGCGCAGATGATCCACTTTGACGTCGCTGAGTAGGCACAGCCTCTCAGAAGGAAAGGGATCATTGGTTGGGCACAGCTTCTGTTATGTGTCACTCATCTAGGTTTTAACCAAAGATTGACAAAATAATGAGTGTGAGAAACACCAAAGTTCTACCTTGTTTTGTGAATTGCTCTCACCTGTAGAGCCGTATCTGTCCTGCCTTTCATTTGCCCATCATCCTCAGCACAGAGCGATAAATGCTGCAAATTCCAGAACCGCAGGACTCTGAACTCCAAATCTTCATTCTGAGGCCTTTCCCACATAACAGGGCCTGACTAATTTAAAGGTTTTGTAGCTAATACTGATAGTAGGGGCTAAAGATTATAATAACTGATAATAATTCATTTTGTAACTGATAATAATAATAATAATAATAATAATAATAATAATAATAATAATTCATTTTGTAGTTTCAGTTACAGTAGTTTCCCGCAGCACTAAAACAAACCTAGGGGAGGCACCATAGGTGGGATGGGGAAGGTTAGCTAAATATATGAATACAGATGTGTTTTTAATTTTTTAGATGTGAAGCGCTCAGAGGAGAACATTTGGCACATTATTCTTTATCAAATAACCTGGCTTTGTTCAGTGCAGACAGATGAAAACTGACAAAATATGCATGTAGGCCAATTAAAAGGGGCCACATCCTACAATTTTTCTATTATTTTATTTTATATTACTTAAAACATTCCCAGCCTCTTTTTATGTTTGTTGTATGTGTAGCTCATCTCCCTCTCTCTCTGTCTGTTCTGTTCCTTTAGGCCGCAGAAGGTCGCGAGTGTACCGTCCACGTGCTCCAGTATTCGAGGAGAAAGATGTCCCCCCTCTTGACCTTCCAAAATCCTCAGATGACCTACTGGTCCCAGCGACGCATCTCCTTACCGCGGCCTCAATCTACGAGGTGCTGCGGAACTTCAGCTCGGTTCTGCGTCTCTCACCATTTCGCTTCGAGGACTTCTGCGCCGCCGTGTCGGGACAGGAACAGTGTACCCTGCTGGCCGAAACACACATCGCCCTGCTGAAGGCCATACTGCGCGAGGAGGACACCTCCAACACCAGCTTCGGCCCCACCGACCTGAAGGACAGTGTGAACTCGACGCTTTACTTCATGGACGGGATGACGTGGCCTGAGGTGGTCCGGGCTTACTGCGAGAGTGACCCGGAGTACCATCACGTCCTGAAGTTTCAGGATGGAGAGGACTATCCCTTCGAACCACTGGAGAGCAAGCTGAAAGGTAAGGGCATGTGTTTGTGCAAGTGTGTTTGTAGAGATATGGTACGTTTTCATTTAAGGGGTTTGTATTATATTAAAATGCTTTTGATCTCTTAAAAAAATGTACTGACGTCTTCACGCAGTTCATAGAGTCCAGCCAAGGAAACTAAGCAGCAAAAGCAACCACCTTTATTTGTGTATTTATTTATTTATTCACTAACCATGGTTGTGATGTCACTACCATGTAGGAGTCTACATTCTGAGGGGACTTTAAAAATGTGATGCAAGGCTAATTTACAGTGTGGTGCACGGGAGAAGGCGGTTAACCAGTGCAGTGCGACGGACAGTGAGACGGCACATAGACGTACAGAAATCCCACAAATTGAAGAATGGCCTTACTAATAGGATAACAATCACTTAATAATTTACTTAAAAATCGCTTAAAAATGTCTAACAGCGAAATATCAGAAACTCCTTGTGGAACTCAACAACCATGAACACATTTTAAAGGGGATTTCCATAAATTTTTCTGTGTAACTCAGTGATTGAGAGATAAAGTCTGTGGAGTCAGTGGTTTCTTGTAGAGAAATTTACTGACTCATATTTCTTTACGGTGGTGATGATAGGAACCAGCATATCTACAGCACGTGTAGCCATTTTATTCATTTTCAAGAAGAACCACTGAACCTTCATGTGTCTTCAGAGTTTTATTTGTAATGTTAATGATGGTAAAATAGTGAAAAGTTTTCCTCAGGGACTGTTTTGCTTTAGAACTCCCTGCATTCTCTCGGCCATATTTTAAAAAATAGGTTTAGGCAAAAACCTCCTTAGAACTCCTGTAAAACAATGTCTCTGCACCAGGCTGTGTATTCATAACCATTTCATGTGATAACCTACGGTGAGAGAGCTTTTAGAAGCAGTAAACTCTCCAGACGTCTGGTTCACCATCACTGTAAACAGTTTGATTCTGACTATCACAGAGCATAGCATTTCAAACCACTCTGAATGACTTTGCTTGCATGCTAAATGTTTAATTATGAAGAAAACTCTGTGGCATCGTTAGTGAGAGTCCTATCTTGGGAATACGGTCAAAAGCTGCACATTTTATCACCTTGTTTTGATATTAGTATGCTTAAGAACCTTTCTGGTGTTTAAACCATCTTTGGGTCAAAAGAGTTTGCAAAAGAAATCTGTACAATCATTATTTAGGAAAAATCTGTGCTCAATACCAAGAAAGACACTTAAACGAAGAATGTAAGTGTTGAAGATAGATATACCCAAAGAATTAGCACAGGGCTGCTTAATGCTAACTAAACCTTTGCAGGTATTTTTTCCTGCTTAATTAAAAAGTAACAGTAAAAAATAATTACTAGTCTGTAAAATGTTCTCAAATATTTGATGCTCAATGTATGTGAATGAAAATTTCAGATTCAGAATTGGAGATAATTAGATGACCACTCACGTCCACAGTTCTCAGTACAGATTCATGGATTAGTTTGTGAATTCATTTCTTCTGGACCTTCTCTCTGTAGTGCTGCAGTTCCTGGTGGATCAGTTTCTGGCCACTAACCTGGCGCGGGAGGAGCTGATGTCAGAGGGTGTTGTTCAGTATGATGACCACTGTCGCGTGTGCCATAGCCTGGGTGACCTGCTGTGTTGTGAGACATGTTCTGCTGTGTATCATCTGGACTGTGTGCGGCCGCCGCTGCGTGAGGTTCCAGAGGAGGAGTGGCAGTGTGAGGTGTGTGTAGCTCACCGGGTGCCAGGTGTGTGCGACAGCGTTACGGAGAGTCAGAAGACCCGCCCCTACTTCCGGCAGGAGCCAGTTGGATTTGATCGCCACCGCAGAAAGTACTGGTTCCTTACACGCAGGATCATAGTGTAAGTTAAAAGTCTTTAGGCAAAACCAACATAAAGTAATGATAATTCTTCACACACTGGATAAAAATCGAGAAACAAGTGCTGGAAATTAATTCTTATTTATTTGTTTGTTTGTTTGCTTGTTTATTTAACTTTTTTGTGCCATTGCACAATTTTTGTGTTTTTGATACACTGTTTGAGCGCTCTAGCAGTGACTGGTGCGGAGAGCAGTAGAAACAGTGCTTCCTAAAACACATGCTGCCATAGTAAATAGTAGGGCTGCGCAATATGGACATACATATGGTGTTCTGTAAAGCTGTTGGATATCATGATGACAATATGAGAAGTGATAAATTACTATTCACTATTGGGCAAAATAAAAATAATGAAATTCTAATAGTTACGTTAGAGCTGCAAGCACATTTTGTCCACTAAAGGACTAAGAAACAGTCAGCATTTCTTGAAAAACTATTTATAAAGACTTTTCTGTAACGTTTTTCTAAAACAAGCAAACAAGTATATATTTTACTTATCCGTATAGGCCCAAAACAATGAATAAATATATTTAATTCCTTAATTAGCACCATTATAGTATACAGCAAACATACATTTGTTGTGACAGAAGATATTACTACTTCACCCACTTTACACTCAACCCTGTGAAAATAATAACCACCTCATTTTATGTGTGTTTTGTAACTGAATAGAGCAGAGAGAACATGGTTCAAGCCCAGTACAGGGAAGCGTTGAGATTCTAATGCTGTTTCCTAACAATCTAATTACGCTGCTCTGGTGCTGCATATGTGAGGTATTTTGAATTGTTCTGTCATCGCAGCTCTTAACAATGTGTTTATGGCAGAAACTCATATCACCATAACAAAAATGTAATTTATCATACAGTTCTACTAAATTGTATGTTAAAGTAGCAATAGCAGTGCATTCTGCAAAGTGTTATGTTACTATGTGGTTTTGGACACAACCACTGTCTTTTAACCACTGTTTCTGATTGAAATAATTTGGGAATTGCTATGTTTTGATGCTGTTTTAGGCCTATATAATGGTAAAGAATATGGTTGTTGGAGAGTGTTATCATGTTCTCCCCTATTCACAACTGTTCAGTAGCCTTTTTTTTTTGGTAAACATAGCATTGTTTGATGCAAAAGCCCTACGCTGTTTAACACTGTGTCTTAATGGCAACAGCAAAACCAAAAAGCTCCCGTTATAATCAATAAAGCTAGAGAGAAGCAACTGGTGAGTTTCTAAGACCCTTTTATTAAACAATTTACAGAAAAATGGCCAAAGTGCTGTAAGTTAGATCTGAATTCTGTTGTCTCACTCATTGAAAAGGATACTTACCTATTTGGCTAAATAGACTTACAAGTTAACAGATACAACTGAGATGCCCAAAACATAAGACCAGGGTGGTTTAATGCTATTTTTCACTTTGTTATTAAGGCTACTGAAATTGTTTACATTCTGACACTTGACGTTTTCGGTGTAGACATCCTGAATGCTTTGGAACTCCGTGCTGTGCTACATTTGGACGCTCGCTTGCTTTTTAAGGACTTCTGTTATGTAACACAAAAGGAATTCAGCAGCGGCCGCAGGACACCACACAGTAGATCATGCTGTACATTGTGCTTAACTGATTTCACATGTCAAGGTCGTGCCTTTTCATGTGCTCACCAGTTAATGATGTCGTAATTCACAAGCATCACGCATCAGCATCATTTTATCATCTCATCATCCTGTCCCTTTTCTCCTGCAGTGAGGAGGATGGAGAGCATGAGAACAAAACGATCTGGTATTACAGTACGAAGGTGCAGCTTGCGGAGCTGCTGTGTGCGCTGGATAAGACCAAATGGGAGAAGCAGCTGTGCCGCATGTTGGAGGAGCTGCGGGAGGAGATCCACGCACATATGGACATCACAGAGGAGCTCACCAACAAGGCCCGCGGCAACAACAAGTGCTACCTCACTGCTGCTAATGGTAAGAGCTGTGAGAACCCAACCTGCTCTCAGATCAGTTGGGGTGTGGATGTGACGCTAAGGAATAGTGGTGCGTTAAAATTTTTTTGGCTGAAAAAATTTTGAAGGCTGTAATTTTGGTGAATTCCTGTTTCTTACCACCACATCCACACAACAGGTTCAAGATGAAAAGATTACATTTTGAAAATAAAACTTTACATCTCTTTCCCGTTTTTAAACGCCGGTAACAAAATATTAACAGGTATGACACCTTGAAAACACCTTGATGACAATAAGAAGAAGCGGTTAAAAAGACAAAAAGTTAAGAAAATATTCCACGTTGCCCTGAATTTTACATTTGGCCAAGAATTTTAATTTTAGTGCTTACTGGTAGGGAATGTTTGAGGTTGTATCCAATCCAATTCAATGATTAGGTTGAGGTTAGGGTTAAGATTAGGTTTTGGGTTGAGGTTAGGGTGAGGATTAGGGCCAGGATTAGGGTTAGGTTTTGGGTTGAGGTTGAGGTTAGGGTTAAGATTAGGTTTTGGGTTGAGGTTGAAGTTAAGGTTAGGATTAGGTTTTGGGTTGAGGTTGAGGTTAGGGTTAGGATTAGGGCCAGGGTTAGGATTAGGTTTTGGGTTGAGGTGAAGGTTACGGTTAGGATTAGGGCCAGGGTTAGGGTTAGGTTTTGGGTAAGGTTGTTAAGGTTCAGTTTTGCGTAATGAAAGTAACTTCACTACTGCCACTTCACTGATATGTTGTTGATGTGTTACTGATAATCTGTTAAGAGTTTATTAATCATCCATAAAGGATCACTCCAAATAAAGGGTTACCCTAAATTGAATGATTAGTTGAGGCACTCTCTCTGTAAAGGAGTGTGGGATTCTAACCCTCTCTCCAATAAGCATTCAGATACAGTGAAAGCCAAGATTAGGAACTCCCTGTATTTAGATTGTTATTGGAGTAATGTCCACATTTACGACCCAAAGTATTTAGTGGTGAATGAAGTGCAGTTATTTATGGCTCTTTTTGAAGTGCCTTCTTTTCTTTCCTGGTGATCTTATCTCTGTCCTGTTGAGAGGTTGTTCTGATCCTTATCAGTCTAAACCACATCAACATTATTTCACAACAGTCACAGAGGAATCCGAGGTGTGCGCTGTAGTTTAGGCTGCAGTGTAGAGCTGCCACTGTGTGTTGCTTAGAATGTAAAAGGTGTACAGGTGTAAAAGTGAAAACTGGTGTTACATTGTTCTGTTACATGGATTTTACCATATTGTACATATTATAACAAGCTGAAAAAGTCATAATAATTTGTTGCTTGGTTGATTTGATCTGTATTTTGAGCTATAGTACAGCATTTTATAGGCTTGGCATTGGAGCTGGTGGTCATGTGGATTGGATGAATTTATAGGGGCACTTATTGGGGAATTCCACCAATTTTTAAAAATTTCTGAATAATTCAGGCTTTTAGATGTAAATAGTCATTCAGAGTGATTTGATGTGAAATGGTCCATTGTAGAGAAACTTACTGATTCACATTTCTTTACAGTGGTAGTGACAGGAATGAGGGCTCCCTATGTATACAATACATGTATAGCCATTTTATTTACTATTCAAAATCACCAGTGAACCTATGTGTGTCTACCGAGTTTTATATGTAAATGTTAATGATGGTAAGATAGTGGTAAATCTGAATTGCCTCACAGTGTACCCCTGCCATGAATGGATTAAAATAAATGAATTTAAGCCAAACTTTAATCATAAAACAGTGTGTCAGACATCAGGCAGCATATACCTAACCATTTCATTTAACAGTTTTCTGTGAGGGAGCTTTTGGAGGCATTAAACTCTTCAGACATCTGCTTCCCATCACTACCACTGTGAACAATCCTAACTGTAAGTTTCTATTGTAAGGAGCATTTCACACCAAACCACTCTGAATGACTTTCTTTTACATCTCAACCCTTTAATTACGCAGATTTTTTTGAAAAATCAGTGTTCCCCTTTCATAGCTGTTCTGACTGAAAATTAAATATGTAAAGGCAGTTTAGCAAGACAGCTTTCATCAGCAAAGGCCTTCAGTGTCTTAAGTGTAGCCTAAACAAAGCAGTTGCTTGCCCAGTCTTTGTGTTGGGTGAGTATACTGTCCAGTGTGAGGGATTTTGGGTTAAATTGTTGTTCTTTCTACCATTCAGCCGATGCATTCCTTGGAAAAGTGAGGGAAACGGGTAGTGCATACGCTCAGCATGGTATCCTCTCTGTTTGTCATGGTAATACTCTTATCATTAATAGAGTCCCCCCACTGCCCCCTCTGTCTGCTTTGTGCTTTGTCCCTCCCTGATAATCACCCCTCCCACCACACACACAAACACAGTGAAAGCAGTGACTTAGTTGAGGATTAAGGAGGTCATAGTGTGTGTGTGTGTGTGTGTGTGTGTGTGTGTGTGTGTGTGTGTGTGTGTGTAAAAGAAAGTGTTTTCGTACTTTTTTAGGACAAAAGTGTCCTCACTGTGTAGGACAACCAGAGAAATGTTGTCAGGAGCAACAAAATGATTATGACTTTGTAATAAATAAATCATTTCTTTAGTTTTTGACATTAAGATTAGAGTTAGGTTAAGAATACTAATGTAATAGTAGATATACACTAGCACTGACAGTTTGAAATTACTGTTTGCAGTAAAAAAAAAATCATGTAAATGTGCAAAAGGATTTTATTATGAGTCTACTAGTCTACAGCTTGACAGATTTCAATTAATTAGTAGAAAGCTGAAAATTGTAATGTTACACAGCTGTACAGATATTTCTAATTTTTCAGAAAGCAGTATGACGTTAAAAATGAAGTTCTAAGAAAATAATATCCTAATTCCAGAATGCATAGCTTATCAAGAAATTACAGTATATTATTTATCCTTTAATAACTTCTTGGTGTCTCAAAAGCTCGAAAAGAAAAATCTTGAAATACTTTCTGATATCTAGCTGGTAGTATTTAAATCTGCACTGTATAAGTTAAAATTAAAAAAGTGACAGCAGTTTTTAATGTCACAAGTGTTTAAAACCATTTTCTGAACACAAGTGTAGGTACCAAACCTTTTCATGCATGGGGAATAATTATTACATACAAGTAGACAGGTAGAGACAGTTGATGTATGTCATACACTTGTATCTAGAGTTTGGTGCCCTGGACAAATTACATGTTTTGCTGATTTTCCTGAGAATAAAGAAAAATTTGCTGAGAAAAAAGAAAAACGTTCTGATGTCCTCTACAGAGAACACACTTCTGCACAGTTTAATGCACAACTACTGTTTATTAGCTAAATTTAACAAATTGCAGACAAAAAAATGTGGCCTGTGCAAAAGTTAATGGCAAATTGTATTGTGTGTGTATATATATGTACACACATGCAAATATATGTGTGTTAAACTTGAAAGTGTGCACTAAAATGTGCCATATTTAAGTATTTTAAGTATGCTCAATAGAGGATGTGTTGACTTTTCACTTAGAAAATCAGCAAAACATATATTATTTGATTTGGGGTGTTCAATCTTTTACAGATTGATGTAAAATTTCATAATAAGGTAAAAAAAAAAACAAATCTGTGTGGCGTAGTCTGATTCAGGCAGTAGGAGTGCTGCAACTCTATCAGTCTATCCGAAGAAGATCTACCTGCCAGACAGAGACTCAGTGCCTTTTTAGAGACAGTAGAAACAGCTAGGATGGAGAAATGAGATCCTGCAAGCATAAGAACCCAATAGCCATGGGATCAAAATGGACAGAATGAAAAAAGAGAGCGTGTCTGGAGAGCAGCCAGGCTGGAACTCTTCAGTACCGAGGTGAAGGGGGTTAAGCATATTGTCACTGTCCAAAGGAAAATGTCTCCATTTTTGTTGATTTTTACTTGAACATCACCTTTATATCGTGTGAAAATTTCATGATATCAGTAGAAATACTCCCAAATCACTTGAAATAAAAACCTTTTTTACATTAAATTACATTAAAAGTTAATGTTTTTGCATTCTTCTGTAAAATTCCTATGTTGGAGATACATGGCCGCAACGATATGACAATACATGAGAAGTAAACTGAATACGGTAATTTTTTATGTTGAAAAATAGCCTGTGAATGTTATTTTGGCCAAAGACAAGCTTAAAAATGTATCTCTTCATGCATCCATGCATCAAGGTGTGTTTTTAGACCACTCAGAACGACAGTATACAAAGGTATGAAATTGATATCAAGATATTAATTGGCAGGTCAACAGTTCACAGTGCAATAAACATGGCCTGGTGCTGTGGGAGAAGCTGCCACTGCCCCACTGTCCACATTATGAAGTTCATGCTGTCCTGATACTTATGCTTTATTGTTGTAAATGCATTTTGAAACTGCAGGAGGAGGATGAACAGAATTAAATAAAACTTTATCATTTTCTCTTTTTCAGAGGAGATCCTGGAGCGTATAAGGGCCAGACAGGAGGAGGAGATGGAGGAGGTAAAGAGGAGGGCAGCAGAGGAGCTGGAGAGACTGAAGAAGGAAGAAGTGGAGGTTGAGCCTTGCGCAGCTGAGGAGGAGGAGTCGGAAAAGCCTGTGGATGAATCTCCACAGACCCAAACAAGCACTGAAGAGGCCACCCCTACAGGTAATGAACCAATACATTAGTTATAAATTAGACAGTATAACTGTGGCCTCTTACGTAGGGCTGGACAATTAAAATATATGGTATATCGTGATACTTGGACATTACCACAGTAAATGATGCATAATGTGCTGCACTAAATCCAATTAACCATGTAATACAACATGCAGTAGGTCAGTGTCCTTTATGTAAATTTCTTCAATATGCTCAGAAATGCGTATTATCACTCAAGCAAAATTTATCACAATAACAATCATATTGCTTACTGTTACTCTCATGGTCTGACACTCTTATGGCTCTTTCAGTTTTTTTTTATTTAGTGCAGTTATTCTGTAAATTTAGATGATCTTGCATTGTACATTTGTGGATAACATCTAGCTAGCTAACTTAACATTCAACTCATGGGGTTGTTCATGTGGTCATTTGAGTCCTTGAAACAAGAAAAACAGTATATGTGACATTTTTTTGTAAAAAAAAATATAAGCATAGTAAACAAATTAATGAATGACTTTGTGTATAAGTTGATTTTCTCTATGGGAAAAATGAATATTTTCAAAAATTGCACCTTGTGATGAACGAAAGTGTTCCAAAGCTGATATGCTTTGCTGTGCACATACTTTTTCCTCTGAATGTCAACAGTTGTCAAAAAACAAGTATTGCTCCATGTAACCTAACAGTGCTACACACGGAGCAGAGATTGTAACAAATGTGACCTCACCAAAATACTGCAGCAGGCTCTGTCAGCTGTTTTAGCAATAGTAGTTTACAGTTTGAGAAGGTGGTGTTGGTATATAACAGTGTTGAACAGCTTGCTTGTAGCATGAATGCAATAGTATTTATATTTCAACTACATAGTGACCTCATTAAGAAAATTAATTCAGAGGTTCTGGTGATATTCCAAAACATACGAAGGAAAAAACTCGGTTTGAAACATCTTTGTTTACCACAGGATGCGATATCAGCAGTTTTTGAAAACCCTGTTCATTTTTGCCATAGAGAAAAACTGCTTAGACCCGGCAGTTTCCTAATATGGTCATGATACCAACTACAAACTGATGCGCAACTTCAAAGCTCTAGTGTCATTTGCATACTTAGGTTATGTGTAGGTTATGTTTCTGTCCTTGCTTGGCTCATCAGCATGTGTTCCTCTGTAGCTGAGGTGCCCTCTGGTGGTGCAGTGAAGCACTGCAATTCAGAGTCCCTCAGTCCAGGGGACTCTGGGGCCTCCGCCCCTCGACTAGCGGAGCCCTCTGGGTTAGCTGCAGTCACTGAATCTCAGCAGAGCTCCAGAGACCTGGAGGATCTGCCTGTGACGGCAGGTATGGCACAGAAAAACGACGTACTTATCTGCTGATGTGCTTTTAGTGCATGGATACATCCACTGCAAACGGCAACACTGCATCATCATTTGCTTCCTCTAGGGGTGCACTGATATCAGACTTTTAAGAGAATTCAAATCTGGGGATTTTGTGGGCCAGTCCAGATGTGTGAGCGCTCCTGAATGTTCATCATGCCAGTCAGTCACATTCGCAGCCTGTGAACATGATAATTGTCATCTTGAAATACAGAGATTGGAATGTTATGTTCCTCACTAAGATGAGGTTGTCCAGCAGCTCAGTGTAAGCACTTCGGTTCAAATTTACTGTCACCTCCAGCAAAGGACCCATTTCCATGTAATTAAAACACTCCCAGAACATCACAGAGCTTCTCCAGCTTGAACCACACCTTGCACACAGTCCTCATTAAAGGCTTCCTGAGGTCTACAATGAACACGACGCCCAGCATCGTTCACATACAGGCAGAAACAAGATTCATCTGACCAGATAACACATTTCCAGTCATGAACAGTCCATTTTTTGTGTCTGTTCGCCCACTGTAACCGGAGCCTGAAGTTACTATCACCTTAAACACGCAATGTGACTATTTTTTTTGTCCGGGGGGCTTATTATTAAATCAGATGTGACAATTATAGTCAGTAATTAGCTGTATGTATTGGCACTGGTGTTAATGACATTCCCAGATTTATTTTACGTGGGGCGCTTATATATCGGGCACCCCTAGTATCTTCATCTTTTGGATTCATGTGCTGCGTTCATGCCCTCATTCATTCACCTGCTTGTTTGGCCTGCTTCACTGTCTGTAAGATGCACATTACAAGTTCTATCATGATTGCTGTGTCTTCTTTCACTCTGCATTCTCCAGCTTGTGTCATTTAGAAGCAAAGAGTTTGCATTACTCTCTGGGGTTCTTTTTATTCGATTTAGAGCTAAAGTGCTTTTCAGTAACTTGCAGTCAAGCTTCATTGTGAGTCAGATATCAATACTGCGGCTTCAGTTTCACTTCAGTGCTCGAAATGGTTCTCTGTTCTGTTTAAGGATGTGACAGTTTCAGGAAAGTATCTGAACATCAAAGACAATTAACTATATAAGCAATACGCACATCACCTCTAAGTATCTCATTGATTCAGATTCAAACTTGCAAAAAAAAGAAAAAGTAATGTGGTTAATGTTTAAGTAATGTTTAATGTTAGACTCAGCATAGATTCTGCACATTTTTTGATTGTGCTTTGTGACGTTAATGTTAATATAAAAATTTTTTTAACATTTTGAAAATGGAGACATGCTGCATGAGATGTAATATGGGGCGGATTAGGATTTTGTAGTGTTTTTAAAGTTCAGCTCTGAAATCAGTTTTGCATGATACTTTGTAATCTTTTGTTTTGAAGCAAAATTTCTATTTTTTTTGAGCCAAACTAATCTGTATAGAAATCAAGGCTTTTAACACATGAAAGACTGAAAATCAAATCTTGATCGCAGAATCGCATCAAACCTGAAAATATGTGTATGTGTTACACGCCTACTCTCTACTCAGTCTTTCTCTCTGTCTTTGCTTTCTTGCTCAGTGGTTTTCTTTGCTCTCTGCATCATTGCAGTGAAAATGATGTATGCTTTGCGTTCACTGCTACTGCTAACTGCTGCCAAATCAGGTCATTAGCAATATGTGGCTAAAATGAACTGATTGCTCCAAGTCAACTGTTGCTGCACCACTGTACATGCTGTGTGTGTGTGTGTTTATAGACGTTAGTGTAACAAGATTTTTTCCCAAGCAATTTTGAACTGTTTCTTTTGGTCTGTTTATCATTAAGTTTTAACACAGTGCAAAGGGAGTTTTCAAATTATGCAAAAAAAGTAAAAATCAACAAAATTGGAGACACAAGGCTTTTGTGAGACAGTGACGATTTACATTTGTAAATTAAAGAAACATTTTATTAAGTTGTTTATGTTTCTACAGCCTTTATTTCATTACATTCATTACTTCATTATTTTGTGCCTTGTTGTTGCATCCATTTATTTTGCCTCCTCTCCTTGCTCCTTTTCTGAGCCCTGAGCAGATCATAATACTTCAGTTTTCCTACTTTGTAGTAATTTTAAATAGGGGCTTATACCTGTAATTATCACTGATTATTTTCAACTAACTGATTCCAGTTTCTAATAGTAAGTCATTTGAATTAGTGCCTCCACTTGGATTGTTGCTGAAATCAAGACTAGTTTTTCTGATTTCACACCATCCAAAATCCAAAAAGTTTTTTAGTTGCACAGCTAGTGGCTCAGAGTTTTGTCCTTTCTTTACTAATTAGTGTTGACAACTATAAAAGTAGTGATTTTTTTTTTGTTTTGATTTGTTGGTTCATCAGCAAATAGTACTGGTGCACCCCCACCTCTTTTTTTCCAGGCTCAGCCTACCGTCTACCATTTTGTCTCCCTCTAGATAAGTCCTTAGGTTCCGGTACTGATGCTGGGGAGGTGGTCGCCTCACTGCGGACCCCCCAGACAGCCGATGAGAGCAGCAGAAGTAGTCTGAGTAGGATGGATGATCCGGACGGTGCAGAGAAGGCTTCCGTATCCAGCCAGGAGGAGAAGGGTGAGTCAGTTCATTTCTATTGCAAAGAAAATCTGCACATCTCGTAGGTGCAGACCACTTCCTTCTTGTTGGGAGTACTATTTTTTCAAGAATGCAGTAGATTCAAATAATGGAAAATAGAAGAACTGCCCATTTCTGCTATTAAACCCAGTCTGACTCACAGGGCTTTATTATTTATCACTTGAACATCTGCACTTTGCCTTTTTTGTTGGGTGTCTTGGCATGTTTCTTTGTGGTTTTTGTACTTAAAATCCAAATGTGTGTGGGTTGCAGCAGTTGTACACATGCATGACCTCATCAGTCCACCATCCAGCTATAGGAAAAAACAATCTGAAGTGTCTGGACAAGTGAATGGTGGTGAATTGGAGTGAATTTCTTTATGTTTATGTTTGCAGGCGAGGGGAAAGAGAAGAGCATTGGAGAGACACCATTTGGAGTGAAGGGGGCAATGACAGCCACACGCATGGTCACTCGACTGAGGAACCCAGACAGCAAACTTAGTCTGCAAAAGAGCCAGCAGGTGGCAGCAGCGCTACATGAGGCCAATAAGGGATACAAGGAGGGAAAAGAGGTGATCACAAACAGCCATTGGTACTGTTGTTTATAATGTTTCTCTAAAAACAGGAATGTCCAACTTAGTCCACATTCCATGCTTTTCCTCAAAAACACCTGTTTTAACTCCAAGATATGTTTGAGCAAGAACATCTGGAAAGTGTGCTGGACCGAACCTGTAGGACCAGAACAGGACACCTGTGCTGTAGAATTAAAGTCCTCTCCTCTCTTCTGTTGTCTTGCCCTCTCCTCAGGTTCTGGTGGTAAGCCAGCAGGGAGAAGTTGCCCGTCTGAACCCACGCAACTCCAAAGACCTCGTCATGAAGGGCTCGCTGGGCTCATTCTTCCGCCTGGGTCAGGAGGGCAAGTACCGGGTCTATCAGAACCAGTACAGCACTAACGCTCTAGCCCTCAACAAGCACCAGCATCGAGAAGACCACGACAAGCGCAGACACCTGTCGCACAAGTTCTGCATGACCCCTGCTGGAGACTTCAAATGGAACGGCTCTGTGCATGGCTCCAAGATGCTGACCATCTCTACGCTGAGGCTGACCATCATCCAGCTGGAGAACAATGTCCCAGCACCCTTCCTGCACCCCAATTGGGCCTCTCACAGGTGTGGAAGTTAAGTAGCTTTTACTATCACTAGCCTAGCCTCCAAAACTGTTCTAGTTTTGAAGTTAAAACATTAGTAATTTGTATTGATTGGCCAAGACTGTACAAAAAAGTTTAGATGTTTAATTTTATAGTGTTTTTGGCCAGAAAAAAAATGTGCTTTGTGCACACATGACCAACACGGAACCTCTTGCCGTACCTGGCCAGTATGAAAGGCTACATTGACTAACATGAGCATTAGCTGTGAAAAAAGTGCAAAAGTTACCACTACTGCCTAATTTTAGGGCTGATGCAAATGTGCGAATATTGATGGTTAAAACCACAGATATGTGGTACACAGTAATACACTCACAATATTTAGGATTGTTTCGTTTTGTGTCAGAAGGGGCCAACAAAGCCCAAGACAGTTTCACACTGAGTCAGTTTTGAACACATGCACATTACTACGAAGGACATCTTTTTTGTCAGAAGTTGTGGTAGCTCCTGTGGTTTATTCACTCCTTTCAAAACTTGGAGCTCAAGCTCCATCTCATAGCACTGCTGCGGAGCTCCACCGAGAATCTGTGGCAAACTTCTTTAACAAAATGGGGGGTTACCCAGTGTCTGGGTCTAGGTCGCACTAGCTAAAAGAAAAATGAAAACTCAATTGTAACTTATTCCTCGGAGAAACAATTTCCTCTCCCTCATTATTAATTAATTTATTTAAAGGTTAGTGGTCAGGTGATCAAGATTACTTGCTGGCCTGCCCACTAATTTCTATGCTTGTGGAATCACTGAACTGTTAAAGTGCTAGTGAAAATACCCAACAGAACTGCAAAAGGGAATTTATCAATACCATTTTTTTGAGACAGACCTTAATAGTTAAATTAGTATCTAGCTGATTTTAAAAGACGTGCATTAGCTAAATTTGTTACATTAATTAGAGAAGAGAGCAATCGAAAAGCACTTCTCTATAGCTGTAAGTAAAGTATGGTTCATAGTTTTGATCCCTGCTCCACATCTGTTGCTCTTAGCAACAGTCTCTGTAGAGTTCGAAGCTCACGTTTCGAGTTTTACATCTTGTTGGAGTCTTTTTGGCTGGTTGAGCTGTAGTTGAATGTCCTCTAAAACAAGATATACACCATTGAATTTTAGACATCTTGTTCTTTGGTGACTCACAGTGTACATTTGAATAGACCATTGTGTATGGACAAATCCTATGATTTACATTGTCTGACAGGTTGTGCTAATCTGGTTCTGTGTTTTTATGTTTCCTCTCAGAGCTAATTGGATCAAGGCTGTGCAGATGTGCAGCAAAGCGAGGGAGTTTGCTCTGGCTCTAGCCATCCTGGAGTGCACCATCAAACCAGTGGCCTTGCTGCCTGTGTGGAAGGAATCACTGGGACACACACGGTAAACCTTACTGAGAGGGTCATCGGCGCCTTCATTAGTGAAATTTAAACCCTGAACACATATCTGAGAGTTCTGTGCAGTGACAGTGGGATCTCGTGTTGTTCTAAGACACAAATTAATTTGCCATGACTGTTGGCTGTGTAGCTGGCAATGTAGCTAGCTAAAGGGGGGTCCACACTGAGAACCTGGGAATTTTTTCATTTAAACCTGCAAATAAAAACAGAAGGATCTGAATTTTAAAAAGTTTACAACAAAGAGAAGTTATGAAGAGTAAAATAAAGAAGAACTTTTCAAGAAAAGGATTGTGCTGTTTCTAAGTCACTACTCAAATTTAAGCAAATTTGTAACATTGGTCATTTTAAGACTTTTTTGTCCAGAAAGGTCAGTGTTTTTAATCTTATCTCTTCTATTTAGGTTTATGTTTAGATGAATCTCAGGTGCATTTCATCTACTCATCAGAGACTTGCAAAGATTTGTGTCCAGCTTGAGTGCACACTGTTACTAAAGCAAAAGACGGACGTACAGGACTAAATACTAAGAAATTCTAAATTTGTATTCAAATTTTAAAGATTTTTCTTTTTTATTATTACTAATATAATTATAATATATATGTAATGAAGAAGGTTTGTAGTAAATTAGAGAAATATACAAAATGGAAACACTTACATGAGTTTTGGGGGATGTCCAAATAAAATATGAAAATTATAACCAGTCAAAATGAGCGTCTAGCTGGCAATCCATTGCAAAAATTTGGTGATAACCCCTTAAACATGTATAAATCTGCCTCCAGAGGAGTCACAACACAACACGTGCATGTTAAGTGTTTTCTGTGAGCTGCTGTGTTTATCACTGTATAAAAGATGCACAAGACTTCTTTTATTGTTAGATTGCTCATTCAGAGCAATTTTGATTACTAAGTGCTTATAAAAATTACTGATTTCTTAATTCAGAGTAACAACAATGTGACTAATGTATTAAGTATATTCATGTTGAAGTGTTTATTTGTTTACAAATATAATACATAAAAAGCAGGGACTGTTCGGTTTTGTTAGATCGTGTTCTCTACATATCAAATAAGTGAACGACAGCATTCAGAAATCACTTTATTAAACAAACGGACCAGATTAAACAGCAAATATAGTCACAATTTTGTTCGGCCTTAAAGGGTTGAACTTCAGCTAAATTCCTTACACAGTGCGGTGCATTTCACTGTATGTTTATGGTACTGCTGTCACCATCAGGTGAGAGGAAAAACTACAACGTGCTGGCTGGCAGCTCAATTATGACCACCTTAAAACAGAATCTATGGGGTAATTAAATACCCTGGGGTGCATTTGGTCCCAGGGCCAGACTTTGGACACTCCTGTACTAGTGGTCTCAGAATTTTTGAGATAAGCACCGGTGCGTTCACAATTATCAATCAAATAGTTTGTTAATCAAGACTATCCCTCATAAATGAGAGAGATGATTACCTAATTTTACCTAGACAATGAAATTTAATAACAGTGCTATAAGAACCTACCTAATTGGCTCATCTGACACTTTAATGAGAGTTATAATGTCTTAAAATGCCTATTGTGCCACTTTCTTATAGCTGTTCCATTTTTAACAACACCAAGGACGTCTCAGCTTCTAGGCAGTAACTTTATAGCAAAATAACAGTAACTTTAAAGACCGTCTAACACAGACTGGAGTTGTCTATCTGTTCTGTCTTTAACACCAGCTGTAATTCTCGGGGGCTCCTAACATCAGTAGGACTGTTTGATGGTTTTCTCCTCTTATTTGCCTTCTCTGGCTACATTACATCAAACGAAGCAGAACGCCATTTAATCACATTTTGCTAAACTTCTCCCTCAAAGCTGACCGTGCTGACCGCTGACCGCTAGCGCCGGTGCTGCACGCGATGCACAAGGATGTTTGCCGGGCATCAAAGGGGCGGTTTGTGTTGTAAGCTAATATTTATGTAGAGTCCATATTACTGGGTGCAGCCCACTTACAGCGGAGCTCACAGTGCAAGAGGGAGAGTGGATTTCCTGCCCTGGGTTTAGCCCCAGGGCTAGCGGCTGCATTAGCTGGCCTGTTTCCCCCCACAGACCCACCAGAGGCTCTTTAGTGTAGTGTTAGGACTGGAGGTGTTCCAGAATAAACCCAGGAGCTACTCTAGTGGGTCTTTCATCAAACTGAGAGTTTGTGTGTGTCAGAGAGGGAGCGAAAGTGGGTTGGTGGGCCGAGTCTTGGGGTACGTTTGTGTTTCAGCACGGGTGTGTGTGTATGGTGTGGGTTTGAGGCATTCTGTTTGATGACCAGCGTTTTTGCTGTGTGTGGTTCAGGCTTCACCGCATGACGTCGCTGGAGCGGGAGGAGAAGGAGAAAGTGAAGAAGAAAGAGAAGAAGCTGGAGGAAGAAGAGATCATGCAGCAGGCCACCTGGGTCAAATACACATTTCCTATTAAACACCAGGTGAGCACAAGCTTGTGTGTAGTCTAGGGCCTAACTGAAAATGTTGTGGAAATGCTGGCAGTTCAATTCTGATGATGTAAACAGTAATTCAGAGCGGTTTGATGTGAAATTGTTCACTATAGAGAAATTTGCCAACTCTGGGTTCTTTACAGTGGTGGTGAAAGGAACCAGGGGCTGGACTCACAAAAGTGTCTTAAGAAAGATAATCTTCTTTTTCTTAACTTCATTCTTAAGAAAAAAGTTATGAAAAAAGAGTAATTGTTATTTCTCAAATAACTTCTTTTCTTAACTATTTTCTTAATAATAGTTCATAGAATATATGGAATTCTTGAAAATATTATTTACTTAAATCTCTTCTTAACCTTATGATAACTTCACACTTGTCTTAGGCTGTAAGAGTTGACAAGATCAGCATCTAAATTTATCATGGACACTGCCTCTGCTCCTCTAGCCTATCCTCATCCGTCACCCCACGATTGTCATATTTTCCTATGAAGATTTTTTTTCCTGTCGGCTGTTTCTTCCACCATCACCTCTAGTTCTTGTTTGCAAAATTTTTGGTTTGATGTTTTTCCTCTATTTTGCTCCTCTGAGCGGATTAAACTGAACAGTTAAAACAAATTCAAAATGTATCTTGAGTCATTTATAGTACAGGGTAAAATGCAACGTACATAAGAAAACAGTTAAGAAAATAAATAACATTATCTTAAGAGAATATTTAAGACCTTCCGAAGTTTTCTTGAATTCATGAATTGCATTTAAGAACATTCTTATGAACTTCTTAGTGTTTCAACCTTCGCAAGTTTTTTCTCAGTAAAGCTTTCGTGAATCCAACCCCATTTAGTATTTTTAGCTCCCCATTGACCTAACCCACTCACTCACTCGTGTTTAACAGGCTGAAGATTCTCCATAAGGGAGTGTGCTTAGCACTTCAGTAGATTTTGTTCTTCAGTAGTGTGGTGATTTGCATCAGAGACGCTGTGTGTTCCTGTCATACGTAATGTTGATAATGCTAAAATACATTAACAATATACATTTTCTTTGGGTGCCATTCTGCCATGAAAAGCTTATCTCAAAACAGTGTTTCAGACATCAGGCAACTTGCGTTTAACCATTTCATGTAATAACTTTCTGTGAGGGAGCTTTTAGAGCAGTGATCACCAACCGTCCTCCTGGAGATCCATGAACTAGCAGAGTTTGGTCCAACCTGCATCTAACATGCTGCCCCCTCCCAATACCTGCACTAATGTATCTGATCCAGCCAATCAAGGAATCACAAAGAAGTTAATTATCTGAAGCAGGTGTGACACATTGTGGTCCAAACTACACTGCACAGGAAGGTAGATCTCCAGGACCAGGGTTGGTGACTACTTTTAAAGGCACTAAACTTTAGACATCTGGTTCTTATCACCACCACTGTCAGCAAGTTTCCCTAAAACAGAGCATTTTGCATTGATGACTCTGTTGACATCATAATGGCTTAATTATGCAGAGGCTTTGAAAAATACCTTGTATGGAGCTAAGAATTCCTGTGTCTGATAATATTGGCCAGCGTAACTTGGCCAGCAGACTCCAGTTGTTTAAGTTAAACAGTACTTTACTATTATGATTATCTGTTGTCAGCTGTGAATTGCTGTCAAACATTATTATCAGGTCTCAGTCATCACTCAAATGAACAGCAGAAACTGTAATAAGAGCAGGTATTGAGTGCAAGTTTAGTGGTTTGTTTAAAGACTGAGCATGAACGCACTAAATTCTCAATGGTTTTCCAATGTGTGTTTGGTTTGGTATAAAAACTAATGATTGGTGCTCTTTTGATGGTTTTTTGGTGATATTTATAAATGTGCAGGACATCAAATTTGACAATTTATTTGCAAACCAATACATCAGTCAGGTCCAAATTCAGTCAGACTGTCATCCACAAAGACAATAAAGTGATGCAAATATGCAAATGTAAATAACAGATATAATCTCTTTGTCTCTTTACTGTCTTGTCATGGTCCATGCTTACCCACAGATTCTCCAGTTCAGATGACCAGATGTGTTTAATCACCCTTTTCTGACCAAAATCACAACCTGTTTGCATTACTTTGAAGTGTGTTTTTTGTGTAATAGGCTGGCTATGTTCTGATTATGTTAACATCAACCTTCTTCAAAGACAAACAACCTGGTATGTTTAGAGTAGGCTGTTAGATGATTTGTGAGTTCTTGAAAAAAACAGCCATGTGTTGAGAACACAGTGATAGTATACATAATATTAAACAGTTTAGATGATTAACTGATTGGCCTTTGAAAATGTAGGGTAATGTAGAGCTTGGTAGAGTCCAGTGTTATGCACTGTATATTGTCAAAAATAGCAAAATTAGTTTGAGTCTCTAGTCTTGAGGCTTCAAAGACGTAATATGTTTGTGTAATAAAATGTGCTTCTGGTTTAAAGGTGTGGAAGCAGAAGGGTGAGGAGTACAGGGTGACGGGCTACGGCGGCTGGAGCTGGATCAGTAAGACTCACGTCCATCGCTTCATGCCCAGACTACCTGGCAACACCAACGCTAATTACCGCAAAGAGCTGGAGGGTGAGTGCAGGGTTGTTCAGCTTAAAAAAAAAAACACTAGTTTAATTCATCCTTTACTGTATTTGTTCACTTTAATTAATTACTTAATTCCTTCCTTCTGACCATTTTTAATTTAAGGTTCTTTTATTAATTTTCGTTCTGTTTTGCCTCCAGCTGCCAAGAGTGGAAAGAACTCTTTAGATCTGAAGAAAGAAAAAAGGGAAGTGAGCCCTGAAACGACAAGCAGCGGCAAAGCAGAGGGGGACCAGGAACCAAAGGCGGATGAAAAGACCAAGGAAGAAAAGGAAGTTCCAGCAGACATCCCTGACTCTCAGCTAGATGAGGCAAAAGGTGTCTGCTTTTTTACGTCTTCATTTTTCTATTTATTTGCATTTTATTTTATGTTTTTTCATAACAAGACCTTTCAGTAATGCTTTACCGAGTGCTACACGAAGATGTGTTCATTTTTCATTTGTAGTTTCTGAGCAGGTCCTGTGTGTGTGTGTGTGTGTCTGTGTGTCTGTGTGTGTGTGTGTGTGTGTGTGTGTGTGTGTGTTTATTATTTATTTACTCATAAGGGAAACCCACTAAGACCTAAGACCTCATTTTTAATGGTTACCTAGTACAAAATTAAAAATCACACAAAATACAATAGATAGGATTGTTAAATGAATAATATTGATGACAACGATCATTAAAATAATAATAAATGAAAGATAGAGTGTAACAATAATAGTAATAGTTCAATTTATATGGTGCCTTTCTCAACCCCAAGAACACTTTAAGAAAAGATCAGAAAATAACAAAATACATAATGAACAATAAATAAAACAACACAGAACACACACACACACACAAACCAACTCTACGTTTCCAACAGCTAGCGAGGTGGGATTACAATGACCACAGTATAGAGTCACTTGGCTAGTCTCACTCCACAGCTACGGTGCGTCACACAGGCAGCCAACCTAGGAAGTCTTGAAGGCCGAAAATGTCTTTAGCCACAAAGGCAGAACATTTTCCTGCAGCTAAACACCACCAGGCCAGGCAGCCTCATAGCAGCACTGCAGCACCACCCTAGTGGCCGGCCTAGGCAGTCACGTAGCCGTGATGTAGCGTCACTTAGGCGGTAGGCTCAAGAGGCCTCCTAGCTGCTCCGTAGCGCTGCTCATGCAGCCGAACACTACCAGTCCAGACAGCCCTGTAGCTGCAGTGCAGCGTCATCCAAGCAGCCGGTCCAGACAGCCACAGTCTGTGACGTAGTGTCGATCAGGTCCCCGGTCCAGGCAGCCTTTTAGCCACAATATAGGCCACATCATAGCTGTGATGTAGCGGCCAGCCCGAGAAACCTCTGAGTCATGGGTGGAAAATCACTCTCAGCTGCTATCTCGTTGGAATAACGGCAATTTCCTCAGCCAGCAGGGAAACATCAAAGCATACACACCAACGTTGTGCCAGCGTACTTATATCGGATCGAACAGGCACACACACAAAGTAGACGAATTAAAACTATAATGTAATAAATTAAGTGTAATAAACATTCACACACATAAAAGAAATGCACAGATAAAATGTGGTTCTAACATTGACAGTTGTGCAAAAGTAGTGAGTCAGTGAGACCTGTTATAATACTTGAAGTTTTTGATTTAACATATTTCAAGTATAAGGTGCAGTAAAAGCAGGAGCTTGCTAACCCAATTCTGATTTTATTCTTGGCACCACAAGTGATGTTCCAGAGTGTGAACGACGGTCACATGAACTCTCCACTCTGACAAACTGTGAGCTTAAGTATTTTGGCAGCTGCCCAAAAAGTATTTTGTAAATATAAACAGCCCAACGCTTATATCTTCTGTGTCACCCTCTTGCAGGCTTTGCTGGGAACAGAAGTGCTACAGTTCCAGAAGAGAAGCATGAAGAGGGAGCGCCAAGGCAGTCATCTCCACGACACCGACCTTTCAACTATGACGTAGTGAATGTGAGCGAGGGCTTCCTGCTCCGAACAGCCTATAAGAAGGTGGTCAAGCCTTCCAAACTGGATGGGCTGCTCGAGCGGCGGGTCAAGCAGTACGAGATTGAGGAGAAGCGCCGGCCCGAATGGTGGAAGTCAGTCATCGCTTCCAACCCCAAGGTGGTGATCCAGAGACTTGAGGTTAAAGTGGACCCGCAGGCAGGGATAACTATACGACCTGAGGTCAAATCTGAGCTCAAATACGAGGTTACAAAGACTGAAGAGGGGCAGGAGTCTGCCGGCTCAGACGAAAAGCTAGCCTGTTCTGCTCTGGGTTCTACAGAAGAGCCAAAGTGCCTCCAAAGAACAGATGGGTCAGCAGATAAGACTGTGGAACAGGTAGGGCCTGATGGAGGCAGGAAAACACCTGGACTGAGCCAGTCTCAGTCTGCTGTTGAGTCAAATGATCAGTTAACTACGCCACTTTTCTCAGGTGACGCTGCTAAGCAATGTGCTAGCGTAGATGTTAGCAAAGGTAACCAGCAAACAAGCATAAGTACACCAGCACTCAATAATGTAACGTCATTGGAAGAGAATGGGCTTGGGTACAAGGATAAGGAGACCAAGGGAATAACTGTTATGGACAGTATAGCACCTCCAAAGCCTCCTCTTTCATTGCAAATGAATGGAAAAGATCTGACCAAAAGTGTTGTGACCAAGATGAATGATAGAGGAATGGAGGAAGACGGAAAGGCTCTGTCGCTCAAGGAGGCTGTGAAGCCTCTGATGAATGGAAACACGGTATTGGATGGAGATCCAGAAAGGAGAAACAGCACAGAAGATAACCCAGAATACCTTCCTCCTCAGAAAGTGCCCCGTCTGGGTGACACTGTGGAGGAGCTAGCCCTGTCCTCTCCAACTATACCTCACCCAACCAAGGCATTGCTCACAATGGACAGCAAAGAGCACAACAACATGGAAGCTAAGCTGGACGGGGTTGACGAAGTGACCCAAAGGACACTTGTTCCGTCTCCTGTGCTTTCAGTAGAGGAATCGAGCCTTAGCAATGATTTTGCAGAAAGCAACTGCAATAATGGTTCTAAGACAACAACAGATACCACAGTGGTCACTCAAGTCACCACAACAACAACAACCACGGTTTGTACAGAGTCACGCACAGCCCAGAGCTGCAGTGTTTCCACTCTCACCACCACAACCAAAACCACCATGACACGTGTGACCTCACCGACCCCACAGGGTCAATCCGAACGCGTTGCTGTCTCCAAGGATACAAAGACCACCTTGACCTCCTCATCCTCTTCCCCCTCGTTATCAGTGACGGTAAGCCGGGAGCGCTCTACACGAGAGCGGGTCCAACTGCAGAGCTTCAGCCACACCAAGAAGCCACGTTCAGGCTTGGCGCTGCCGTCCTACCGCAAGTTCACCACCAAAAGCTGCAGAAAGAGCATCTTTGTCCTGCCCAGCGACGAGCTGAAGAAGCTAGCACGGAAAGGAGGCCTCAGGGAAGTGTCCATCTTCAGCTACAACGCCAAGCCAGCCACAGATATCTGGCCATATCCTTCTCCAAGACCCACCTACGGCATCACCTGGAGGTCAGTTAGTTACTACGTCAAATCAGTAAAATTGTTTTTTTGCGTTTTTTTTTTTTTTTATTTTTGAAATTTTCTGTTTGCATTGTGCTGTTTTTAGCCAGTCTGTTCTCCATCAGGTCAAATGGTCTTTGTCATTTCTCAATATAAATTGTACACATTGAAAGCGAAATATCTTTCTTCAGGCCCCAGGTTGCAACATACCACAGCAGCAAATTACACTTCTGATTAAATACATTCCAATTGTAGATTAAATCCGAGGTGTTTATATGCTCACGCTACTCATTAATGTGATGGAAAATCTTAACTTACATGCACACAACAAGTAATCCGATCCAAAATTATGCGTATGTGTAGAGTACCACTTAGTATAGACATTACCATGACAACGAGCATCACCTGAGTCAAGTCAGAGTGGTACAAGCAGCAGTAAGTAGTGCTTGTGTTTTTAATTACTTTAAAATGATGTCAGACTCGGAAAACGTACTTGATGTCATGTTCTGAGACACATAAGCTGGACGCCCATCCCACCACTGTCTTTTAAAGCTCAAAGCATGAACTTTGTCTCCTCTGCAGACCAGTTTCTGCTCTGCCATATTGAATGTTAAAAACATGCGCTGTGACGTGACGCACAGGCGCAGAACGTACTTAAACTTTCCGATTGGGAATGTAGTCAGATACAGGCATTTACATGGTTATTATTCTTCTGTTTAACAGATTATTTACAGGATTACTGACCGTTCAATTGGATAGAAATGTATCTCCGAACGGCCTCAATTAGACAAGTCTATTCTGATTTAGATGTTTACATGGACTTATTTAGATGTTTACATGGACGTATTCTCACAGCAGCATGCAGGTAATTAAAGAGTGTGAAGTTGGAGGAGAAGCTGTTGCAGAGTCTGATGGTGGTGGAATGGGTACTCCAGTACATTCTGCCAGACGGCAGGAGGGTGAAGAGTGCACAGTGCTGGCAGCCTTGCAGATTTATCCTCTAGTCTGTCTGTCTATATATCTGTCTATTTGTGTATCTGTCTATTTGAAGTGGTTCACAAGTTGAAGTCTTCTTTAGGAATAATAATAATAATGGTGATGATGATGATGATGATAATAATGAAATAGAAAATAAAAAACATCAATAAAGTACAAATTAATTTAGAAACCTTTCTAAAATTAACGATAAAAGTAACAATAAAAATAAAAAAATAATAGAAATGTCAATAAAAATGTCAGTGTCAACTAGTGGGTGGAATTGGATACAGCTAAATTGGGGGAAAAATGCTGTAGTAAGAAAAAATGTTTTAAGGTGCTTTTGAAAACAGTGATAAATAAGCAGCTTTTTGAAGCGATCCATTGCTTCATAGAACTATTTTTATTATATAAATAAATCTATATAAATCTACTAATCAGTTTTAATATTCCAAAGGCAATCACCATCTTCACATTAATGCATAACAGTGCAGTTTTGTTTTGCACCCTTGTTCTTTAAATAAGTGTTCAGCTTCACAGTTCAAAAAAGGAGGCACTGGAAGAGAAACAGCTGAAAGCGTCGCCAGTTCTGAGTGTTTGTAATTGTTTCATGTTCCGTTTGTCTTCTTTCCCTCTTTGCTCTCTGACCGTAGTGGCCCCTGAAAGGAGACATCAAATTATTTTCATAGGCTGTATGCTCAAGACGTTAGTCACCTTTACTTAATAGGCAGGATGCAACAGTGGTGCCTTGACCACTGCAGCTTTTTCTTTTTCCCTTTCAAATATAGCATCTAGGGAAAAAAAAGATATCGTTCCTTATTTGTTCTGTTTCAAAACATTATTTCAGCATGTTAAGCTGTCCAAGGCAAATAAATCCACCATTAGGAGAGTATTTTGTTTAGTACAAAGCCAAAGCCTTTCTGAAAAGCAAAATGAAATCATTGGAAATCTGTTGTGTGTAGCACATTATTTCATTGATGTCAGCGCCAGAAACATAACTAAAACCTCTTAGGGATAAAAAGGTGCTTAAGACCACTTTCTAACTCTTAATTCTGTAATAAAGTATAACAATAAACAATGAACACTTAGCCTAAAAAAATAATATTTTTATAAATGTCAAGTACATTAGGTTTAAGTGTTGTTAAATTTAGGTTAAATTAATTTGCTGTACAACCGTAATCTGTTGTGTTTGGAATTCAGGTATCGTCTCCAGACGGTGAAGTCATTAGCAGGCGTGAGTCTGATGTTACGGCTGCTTTGGGCATGCCTTCGCTGGGACGACATGGCTGTGAAACCTTCCCCTAATGCTGGCACAACGCGCACAGGTAACTTAGCCATGTACTGCACTGTACTGTTGGCTGCAACTATGTGTTCTTGCACTCTAGTAGTTGCCGGTACACCGCTAGTGTTATTCCACATTCCAGCGGTGTCCGACATTCGGAAGCATGTGTATACGTGACACACAAATGAGACAAATAATTTAAAAAGCTCAGTGAAGCTGAAGTTGGCTTATTCAGATTTCCCATTCCACCTTAAATGGTGCAGCAGTTAGTGCTGCTTCTTTTTAGTTGCTATGGAAAATTGGAGCAAATAGCTGCCAAATAAGAAGCTAACTTCAGCCTTTTAGATATTTAGACGTGAAATAACATCGTTATAGCAGCATTTTTGTCAGGCCCGCAGGGCTAGTGTTAGAAGGCAGAAACAGAATATTGATATTTATCTACATATTGCTCTTTGCTATTTTGCACAAAAATAATCAAATTTACTTTGATTGTTAAAAAATGGTTCTTATGGAAAAGTGAAGAAACATTCCAGACTAATAAACCACTGTTAACCACCGTTAAGACAACAGGCTGACACTCAAAAAGCCACAAGAAATGTTTCAGAATAATTAATGTAATGTAATGTACTGTGTTTTCTGGTTTTGTGATATAGAAACATCAGAGACAGAGATCATTACCACAGAGATCATCAAGCGAAGAGACGTTGGCCCGTATGGGATCCGATCAGAATACTGTATTCGGAAGATCATCTGTCCCATTGGGGTACCAGAGGAGCCTAAAGGTGAGAACAGAGTTTCTTCTGTTGAGAGCAATCTAACCAGAGGTGAGCTGCACAAACACAAGTTAATCTTAATCGTGGAGCATTTTAGAAGAGTATTGCCATTAACTGAGGGATTTAGTTTTGGGAGAATGCAGAATTGTCCAGAGGCTTAGCCATGGGCCACACCTGATAGCACTGAAGTTAAACAGCACTTAATAAACCACTGCATTGAACTGCATCAAGACAGCCTGTAACTGAGTCTTTTTACTCTGTATAACAGATACGCCAACACCGCAGAGAAAAGGTCTGCGCTCCAGCGCTCTGCGGCCCAAACGGCCCGAACCCACCAAAGAGACCGGGCCAATCATCATAGAGACATGGGTGCCCGAAGAGGAGCTCGACCTGTGGGAGATCCGAGCCTTTTCAGAGCGGTATGATACAACCCTTTCCTTTTTAAACATAAAATAAAACGTCACTTATGGATGGGCAGCATCATTATTGTTATAAATTCCTTAAAATTACTTCACAACATGCTTTTCTGAGCATAATTAGTAGTCATGCAAGGAAATTAACATTTCTAACGCAAACCAGAACCAAAATTCGACACATATCGATACCAATTTTTTTTTTTTTTTGTAAGATGTTTTATTTATATTTATGCTTTTAAATAAATGTAATAAACTATAAGGCAATAACAACATTAATATGGAACAGTCATTCATAGAAATGAGGTTTATTTTTTAGTTCTACCTGTCAAGCTGGATGTAACAGAAACAACTTTTTATTTCACTGTTGATCTGCTGCTCCAGCTGTTTGAACATGTCTGTGCTGACCGGCCCAGGAGAGCGAGGAGACAAACAGCATTTTTACTCAGTATTCCTGTCTTCATTATCAGTAAAGTTATTTGTGAAGACACTGTAACTTAGCATTTAAGTGAAATTTTTAATTCTCTTTTTAATTTGAACTGTGTCATCTTATATGATCTCAAATTAAAATAATAATATAATAGTATTTGTTACTATTAAGCTTTATCACATGTCTCCAAAGCTCTTTGAGCTGTCACTGCTATTAAAGTTGCTCTATTAATAAAGATATTTTTATTGTTATTAAATCTTTTGTTTTTGGCCAACGTTTTTGGCCTATTTTTCGCTTTTGGCTGAAAAGTGTCACTTTTGATGTTTTGGTGGTCGAACTTATGGTGCATCCCTTAAAGTCATTTTTAATTGGATTTAGAGCAGTACAATGTGTGAAACGTAGGACAAAAATCACACTCAATAGTTTTTGTTAGTATTTTTACATGTGAAGCATCTCATGGACCTGACTTGTGACTCACTCACTAATTTAGGTTTCTTGTGAAGATTTTCCTCAAGGAGGTGCTGTTAGCACAGAATTTTTTGTTTTGTCCAACTTATTGCCCATTGTTTTTTTTTCTTCCCATATAGTGCTGTGTTGATGAGTGTTGTGGTGGTAAAAATGTTTGCCATATTGAGTAATTGTTACAATGATGACCTCCTTAACAATAATTTGTAAAATGCCTCCTATCCATTTGAATATATATGAATATGCTTGCGTGATGAACAGCAACCGTGAGCCCTGACAGTAAAGTTCTTTTATGTTCTCTGTTGGATTCAGGGCAGAGAAAGAGAAAGCCCAGGCTGCAGAGCAGGCCAAGGTTAGTGCTCAGAGGAAGGCTATGGAGCTTCAACAGAAGGTGGGAAGATGGAGTCATACAGACATCAGTCCAGTCCAGTTTGAATCCGGTTTAAATTTGCACCCTGTTTAGATTGGATTGTAGTTCAGTTGCTTCACTAAAAAAAAAAAAAAACTTCTTTAAAAGTTCTACATTGTAGTACTGGGCGTTACTGATAACGCAGTATTAGCGTATTTTCCAAATGTATCACAGTATCAGATGATATTTAATGGGAATTCCACCAATTATCCAACATTTCCACATAATTAAATTGTTAAAATATGAAGTCATTCAGAGTGGTTTGATGTGACATGCTATCTTCTAGAGAAACTCAGAATTGTTCACAGTGGTTGTGATCGGAACCAGACATCTGAAGAGTTTAATGCCTCTAAAAGCTCCCTAACAGAAAGTTACTAGGTGAAATCATTGTACGATACACTGCGGGATGTCTGAGGCGCTTTAACGATAGTTTTAAGCAAAACCATTTTAAAATCCATGTACGGCGGAGGGATACATGCAGGATTTTGTGAGGCAAAATAGTCCTTAAAGACAACATATTTTTTTAGATTCTCCACTGTTTTACCATCATCAACGTTATGTATAAAAAAACTCAGAAGACACAGGTAGGTGTAAAAATGTATATTTTTGTATATTTGTGCTATATTTTTGTTGTTGACATTGCAACCTATGGTTCCTTTCACCACCACTGTAAAGAAATCTGGGCCTGTAAGCCACTCTAGAAGGAACTGTTTCTCATGAAATCACTCTGAACGACTTTGTTTACATCTCAACCACTGAATTATGCAGCAATTTTGAAAAATTGGTGGAATTCCCTTTTAATGAAGCCAAAAATCAGTATTGTTTTTTGACACCAGTACTGGTGTAGTGGTAACAGAAAACAGACAACCCAACAATGTAGTGTAATTTTTATTTAACATCTGTTAAATAAAGTGAAAAAGATAGCCCAGGGCATTGTCCGACTTCTGCAGAATTCGCTCATTACTGACACTTGTGCTGTGTATTGTCACTGTCCAATGAAAAACAAGTATCCCCAAAATGGTAAGACTACAGGAGAGGGCATAAATGGGCTTTACTTTCAATGTAAGTTAAAATTGAAAAAAAAAGAGGGTCGTGTTTTTCTTTGGACAGCGATGATATGTAAAAGTTTTGAGGTATCACATTAGTTTGAGTGCTGACCGTTACCCTGTGCTCTTTTAGAAGCGTTTGGAACAAAAGCAAAGTTCTGGAAGTTCAGCGGTCACTCCTTGTAGCAGCCCCTCCACCCCCAGCACTCCCAAAGTCATTGTAGGGTCCCTCACCAGCCAGGTCTCCCCTGGAACCAAAGTAGTACTCGCTACCAAGATGGGCACGCCAGTAACATTACAGCAAAACAAAAACATACAGCAGACATTCTCCACCTGGGTCAAAGGCCAAGGTAAGACAAACCAACATTCTGTTGTTCAACTTAACCTCCACTTCTATGCTTTGTGCATAGAGGATTATCAGTAGAGATGAGCACACCATCCTCCTCTGCCTCCTGTGTGACATTTAAATGTCTGAGTGTGACCTTTTTTGTGCATTTTCGTTTTAGATCCTTGTTTATTTCCATTCTCTTTGATCTTGCATTTAAATGGATTTGTTCCTAAACCACTGTGGCTGAACTGCCCACAGCAGACATGCCTGCTGAACCCTCCAATCATACATGGCGGTTTGCTGTTGTTGAATGAGTGGAACGTTTGTGACGTTGGCCTGCATGACGCACTGCATGCGACAGTGGCCGAACGCAGACTCTGCATGGGCAGCAGCAGCTGACCGTTAGCTGTCTCGTGGTTGAATGATGGTTTGCCTTGCATCGTGACGAGCGTTCGGCATGTGGTGGTGTCATCCTCTTCTGAAGCTCAAGGCTTTGTTCCATCAGTCCATCACAATGAGCAATTAAAATATGCCCCAAAAAATCATCAGCATAAAACTTCTGTTTGCAGAAATATCAATTATCTATTGCAGTCTTTTACTAACTGTTTCACAGTTTAACCCCCTGAACAATCCAGGTTTATTGCATACAAAGGCTAATTATTCAACTACACACTTAAAAGAAATGGTTCTTCAAGGGTTCTTTAGTAAAGAAAATAATTCTGAATAGTACAATGAACACTCAAAGAACCCTTTGCATGATTAAAGGGTTATTTGCATTGTAAAAGTGTTCTTCAGACTGATGATGAATATGCTGTAGATGGTTCTATATTGAACCTTTTTGAAGATTGTTCTATGTAGCACCAGAAAGGGTTCTTCTATTGTAACAAGCTTGATGTAGTAACAGTAGAAAACCCTTTTGGTGCTATATAAAAACCCTTTTCCAAAACATTCGAGGTGTGGACTTGAGTCATATGACTTGGACTCAAGTCAGACTCGAGTCACAAATTTAATGACTTGAGAAAATCAAGAAAATCGAGAAAGACTTGCGACTCGACTTTGACTTAATATGCAGCCGAACACTGGCTAACATGCTGTCCTTAAAAGGTTCTAGTACTGTTAGCATTATTTAGTGTTATGGCCTTAAATTAGCTAAAGAATGCAAACTGACTTGTTTAGGACTCAAAGATTAGGACCACTGACTTGGGACTCCACTTGAGACACGCCTGTACTGACTCGGGACTTGAATCGAGACTCAACTACCTTGACTTAGGGCTTGACTCAGGACTTGAGTGTCGAGACTTGAGACTTACTTGCAACTTAGTGATTTGTTTCTAGCTCTGCCATTTTCTTTACTAAAGAACCCTTGAAGAACCATCTTTTTTAAGTGTGTACAGGGACTTCAGTGCAAACTATTGGAGCAATTCTTAGATTACAGGAGTGTGTAATAAAAATTTAAGGGGTTAAACAAATCAAAATGAAAACAAAACCATTTAAAAAAGTAAATCTAATATTTACTTTTATTTAAGTAAATAAAAAAAAGTTTGCCAAAAAATGTTTGTGTGGGTACGTTGTGTTTATAGATGTTGCTGATGGATGATTGAATACAGGTCTTTGTCAGCTACCACCCACTCATCACATCGTTTTCTTTCTCGACACATTTACTCTCCTCCACCACTAACTTTTAAATTACTACGATTTTTTTGTGAACACTTTTTCGGTGCCCTCACAGTGTCCAACAACACTGTCACCTCCGTCTCCTCAACGGCGGGGCAGATGTTCCAAATCTCAGGGAGTCCCTTGGCTGGAAAAGTCATCACGGCCAAACTCCCACTTCCTGCCAACAGCAAGATCGTCACGCTCAGCGTACCCACCACACAAGGAGGTACTGCAGCTGACTGTTACTGTTAGACATCTGCTGACCGTTGCTAATGATTGCTGGTGATCGCTGAGTTTTACTCACAGCTTCTGACAGCTAGTGAGTGTTACTGACGACTACTGACATTTTGGTGTAAACTGGACCGCAGCAGACAGTAACATCAAATTTATCCACTAGAACCGCATCAGACAGTAATATCAAATTTATCCACTAGAACCGCATCAGACAGTAACATCAAATTTATCCACTAGAACCGCATCAGACAGTAATATCAAATTTATCCACTAGAACCGCATCAGACAGTAATATCAAATTTATCCACTAGAACCGCAGCAGACAGTAACATCAAATTTATCCACTAGAACCGCAGCAGACAGTAACATCAAATTTATCCACTAGAACCGCATCAGACAGTAATATCAAATTTATTCACTAGAACCGCAGCAGACAGTAACATCAAATTTATCCACTAGAACCGCACCAGACAGTAACATCAACTTTATCCACTAGAACCGCACCAGACTGTAACATCATATGAATCCACTAGAACCGCACCACACAGGAACATCGTTAATCCGGTAGAACTGCACCAGACAATAACGTCAAGTTTATCCACTAGAACCGTACCAGACAGTAACACCAAATATATCCTCTAGAACCACACCATACAGTGACACCAAATTTATCTACAAGAACCACACCAGTAACATTAAATTTATCAACTAGAACCGCACCAACAGTAATATCAAATTTATTCACTACTTACGCACCTAATTAGCTTGTGTATATTCCCAGTATTCGCGAGCACTGCAGTGAGAAATGTTTGTATCAGGTCAGTCCATATGAAATCACTGAAGGCCTCTTCAGATGTGCTTAATACTGAGAAATAATATAATTGTGCCAATATATTGTGTGCAAAAGTTTAAGCTTATATCTTTATTAGTTTCTGAGATATATATGCTTAAAAATTTGACAATAGTCTTAAACTGAGTGAAATAGAAAAAGGTGCAAACTTTAATAAGTCATAGCTTTTGAACTATTGGTGCTAGATAAATGAAATAGTTTGGGATTATTTCTGGGAACATTTTGGTAATAATTAAGTTGCTTAACTGCCAAAACACAAGATACAGATATGGAACATCTGAAATATATTCATTTTTATATATTTATTTTGGCACACTGACACTGGTCCTCTGTATTTCCACATTGCAGCACATCAAATTTTTCAGATTTTGCTATTTCTGATATCACAGTAATCTTTTGTCATTTGTTGTTAATAACCTTTGTAATTCACAAAGGTTTCTGATTTTTGAGCCATTGCAGTGGCAACACATCATTTCAGCCTACATTTCAAATACTTCATGCTCGTGTCTGTCTATAAAATTGTTTACTCAAATAAAAAAAAACAATGTTGGTATCTTGAGCTATATTTAAGCATCAAATATAATTTTTTATAGAAAACAGAGCCGTATTTATGTGCTGCAGTGTGGAAAGACAGAGGGACTAAGTTGCCCCCATGCACTTTTTCTCCCCACATTTTATAACATGTCATAACATGTGTATCTTCTGTTTTTGTAGTTAAATATGCCTTAAACCAAAGAATACCTGAAAAAAATGTGTCCAGCATCAGTTGGTCAAAAGAAATTGTTTTGCGCCCTTTTTTAGCACTTCAAAGCAGGAAACAAGGCTTCTAAAGCCTCTGTATCTTAGGAAGTAATAAAGATACAGGCCCTGAAGTTTTGCCTGAAGTTTACTGGCATTATTTTGTAAGGAAATCTGACATGGTCAGTGGGGAACATTTTATAAAATCTGAAATGTGGATTTACCTTTTTAGTTGTTAAATAATATACTTAGAAAATGGTTATTTTATTAAAAAAAATAGTTTGAGAAAAGCCCTCAAATTTCTGTTACACCATACAAATTTACTTTACATTTCAATCAGAAGGTGCTGGGAGAAAGAATACTTAATGAATAACAAACTGTATAAACACGTTGCTGCTCCTGCTGTTTTTTGCTGTCAGTGTGAGATTTTTCACACTGGGATAATTAATGCCATTTAAAATGATCACTGGGAAATGTCAACATCATCAAAAACAAGCAACAGCCCCATTTGTCCCAAACCCAGCCTCAGACACTCAGTCCTAGTGCTGCGTCTCAACTGACACTCAAAGTTAGTAGAAAGGCACAAAACTCACTGAAATAAGTCTGTTTTTTTGCCTCTTAGTCTTTGACTGTGTATGTGCAGTCTAGCCTTGCTGCTTGGTGACATAAGCTTTGGAAAGAGAATTCCACTAGTTTTTCATTTAGATGTAAACATGGCCATTGAGAGTGGTTTGCGTGGTTATTCCTCAACATGGTGATAGAAACCAGACATCTGAGGAGTTTAATGCCTCTAAAATCTCCCTCACAGAAAGTCATTACATGAAATGCTTATGAATACACTGCCTGAATCATGAGACATTGTTTTAACTTAGTTTTGAGAAAATTTTGGTCTAAAACACATTTTTAAAATCCATTCATGCTGGAGGGATACATGCCAGGCATTGTACGGCAAAAATAATGACGAGAAGAAAACGTCATTTTTCAGACTTACCATTGTTTTACCATCATGAACATCACATATAAAAACTCAGAAGACACGTTTAGGTTCACTGGTGGTTTTGGATGGTGAAAAAAATGGCTATATTTCTGTTGTAGACATTGTGATGCCTGGTTCCTATCACCACCACTGAGTTAGTAAGTTTCTCCGCTATGAACCATTTCATATCAAACCACTCTGAATCACTTTGTGTACTTTTCAGTGATATAATTATGCAGAAATACCCCCCGTGTGGGATTTTTGCCCTGGTTCTCAGGGTCTTTTCCCACGATGGGTCAATAGGTGTTTTATGACCTTTTTACACCACAGCAAATGCTCCACTCTACAACAGTTTAACCGTTTTCACACTAAACACTTCAGTGTTTATGTATCACAGATGCTGCACTCTGCTAAAAAGCTCACAATGCAAATAAATAAATACCTTTCATGTTACTAGTGCACCCAAACATAAGACTGCCTGCAAAATTTGTTTTCTCTTTCTTATCTTGGTGGGTCAGGATCCATTTGAAATATATTAAAAAGATTTAGATGTTTTTTACGACGCTGGAGGAAATAAACGTCATTGGCCGTGGCTTCAACCAGGAATCCTGAAATTATGGCATTTCTGTGGTTCGCAACTGATTTTTTTTTTCGTGTTAATTATAATTATATCTCAGAATTTAGATGAGCTGTTGGCTTTGTTGCCTAAACCACAAAAAAAACACTCACTGATGACAGGCTTCCCCGACTCTTCTTCACATGGTGTACAAATACATAGTCATATGCTAAAGTTTGAACACCCCCTGGTCAAATTGCATGTTTTGCTTTTTTTCTAAGTGAAATATGTTATGCATCCTCTACAGAGAACACACTTATATATGACCTTTATCTGCAAATTTTAGTACACAATTTCTACTCAGCTGCTCAGTTTTACATATTGGAAGAAAATAAAACAGAATATAAAAAGTTCCATAATTTTTGCACTGGCCAAATTTTATGTTTAATTTTTTTCCAAGATGTTAAATTCAGCGAATAAAGAGTAACTGTGCATTAAAGTGTGCAGACGTGTGTTCTCTGTAGAGGATATGTTCACTTATTTTCACTTATAAAATCAAGAAAACATAATTTGACCAGAGATGCCCAAACTTTTGTATATGCCTAATGTATAGTTAGATGGCATAAAAGTTAGAATACTTGAAGACTTGCTCGTCACGTTTGTGTTCGGTTCTTTATTGACTGTTTGAAAGCTTTGTCTATTTTCATAATGCAACAGTTATTGTTAATGTATGGAAAATGTTAATAAAGCAATAAGCCACGAGAGGCCGTGGGTAACTCACTGCCTCTAGTGCCTTATTGCTTTTATAAAATGGCAGCCAACATAAAATATATTAAAATACACAATGTTTTAGATAATTATTTAAGTTACTATTAATAAAAATCGACATAAACAAGTATTTTTCCAAGAAATGTAGTTCCTTTAGAGTACAGTATTGTTGCTAAGCATCCATTGACCGCTGAATGAGGAGAAGAACGTTCAGTTGCCAGTCACTGTGAACTGCAGACATTTCATGATTTTTTTAAAAAACTTTTTATTGTATAACATATGTAACAGCACTGTTTAACGCAAATACTTTCAGTTTATAAGTACTTTTTGGTCACCAGATTACCACCATGAGTCTTCTACCAGTCTGACGATGCCACTTTTCTTATGCTGGGGCTGAATCTCAAACGGCTCCCTGCTCCCTACATAGTGCACTACGTAGGAATTTGAACACTGACTCCTGCACCCCAACAATGCAAAATATCGCTAAAAATGGTCATTAGGGATTCATACTCAACAAGCAGTGCACTATTTGACAGTAGAAGCTAGAATAAACTTAATGTTACACAGCACACTATTTAGCTAGGGAATATGGAGTCGTTTGGCATTTAGGCTGGGTTTGATGCTACTTCTGAAGCACAGACATATGAAGCGTGTAAGCCATTCAGGTAACATTCTTTAGACTTTTATATTGCCGTTTTTCAGTGAATCATAATGTGAGTACTTTAATTCAAGCCTGTGATATTAACTAATGTTGGAGTTGTTTAGCATGTTTGCTATCTTTTAGCCTGTTTACTAGCTGACCACCCTAGTTCTAGTAAATAAGTTGTCAGCCCCTCAGTTTAAACAAAAACCAGGTTCTTACTTCATCAGTACATTCTGTGCTCCATGTGGTCAGCATTAGAGTCAAAGATTACTCAGCTCAGCCAATCAGATTTTAGGACCAGAACTATCCGTTTTATAAAAATAAATAAATTGTGGCTGGTTTAGTTGAATGCATCATATAGTTATCTTAGGAATCCATGTCACCTCGCTTCAACAAACCCCTACACATGTAGAATGCGCTTTTAATGATCTGACAATAAGAATTTTCTATGTACCATGCTGACAGGATCACTGATTTCAGGTTGATCTGGTCTCTGATGATTGTTAGTGTTTGCTGGCTCGTGTGTCCTCTGATTTCGATATCTGTTCAGGAGTACAGGCTACATAGGCCGAGCCCCTTCCAGGGTGTTCCTCCTCACGTTCAGACGAGGCTGTAGCTTCAAAAGTTCCTCAGTCCTCTGCTTCACTCTGTAGCTCAGCAAAAACATAGCTCAGCTCAGCTAGCATGTCACCCTAACTGCTGCCTTCCTGGCCAATTGCATGTTTTGCTTTTTTTCTAAGTGAAATATGTTATGTGTCCTCTACAGAGAACTCACTTAAATATGACCTTTATCTGCAAATTTTAGTGCAGAATTTCTACTCATCTGCTCAGTTTTACATATTGGAAGAAAATACAACATAGAATATATTCCATAATTTTTGCACAGGCCACATTTTATGTTAAATTTTTTTCGAAGATGTTAAATTCAGCAAATAAAGAGTAACTGTGCATTAAAGTGTCACCCTAACTGCTGCCTTCCATGATGAAAAACGGTGAACTAGCCAAATGAAAGAAACATAATAAATGAAAATTAATTTAAACAAAATTGTGATAGTGATAAATAAAAAATATTGATTGTAATTAGTTTCACCCTTAGTTTAGAAATGATACAAATGACTCATAAAGCTGTTCTTGAACAAGAGCGCTACAATCACAGATTCTGTCATAGCAACTTGTAGCTGGGCTTTAGCCTGACGACTGATATGCTTTTGCTGCATGCTGTATATGTTTTAAACTGCAGTAATGTACATACTTAAAATTATACTTTATCATGCAATAGACCTGGGCGATAAAATATTTTGTGTGCATATTATTTAATATTTTTTTAAATTTGCACGTAGCTGGGGATCAGGAAGATTCTTTACTAAAGGTTCTGGGTTAGAGCTAGCTGCTCTATGGTAATACCCAGTCAGTTTAGCTTGATAGTTTTAATGCCGATCTGAGGCAAGTTGAACTTTAGTAGCATGACTTTACTCTATATGTACTCAAGTAACAATTTAATATAAAGTGAAACAAGTAGAAGTAGTAGCTGTTTAGTAGGTAAAACTAGCAGTACTCTCCATAACAGAGAAACTACTAGCCAGCTTCTTAACATCTCTCTCTCTCTCTCTCTCTCTCTCTCTCTCTCTCTCTCTCTCTCTCTCTCTCTCTTTTTGTTAAAAAAATAAAACTGAATATTTGGACAAGGTGTCTGCACACTTGTTAAACGAACGTGATCTCCAGTTTTCCAACATGTTTAGCAAGCTTTGTAAGTTAGGCCTCTCTAGTTCTCTCTCTGTTTTCTATTCCAACATGGCAGTTGCCTTTTATGCATCACCATCAGGATCTTGTCAATCGTCAACAATATCCGATTATATCACCCTATCAGCCAGGCCTGTTATGTAATGTAAATATCATTGTTTTGAGAACAAGTACTTGTTCGGGAATTCCAGTGAGTGAGTGACTGTAAAATGCTATTCAGGCCAGCCCCTCGTATTCACACATGCGGTAAAACTTCTGCTTTGTGTGAAGCACCTAAATGACCTATTAAACCCGACTCCCGCTCAGCGATTGATGTATTTTGTTAGAGAGTAGGGAGCGTGTGCATGTAAGAGAGAGTGAGAGGGGAAGCTTGTAACAGACGGGTGTGTGTTTTTCCAGCCCAGCCGTTTCAGGTGGCGTGTTTGTTCTGGAGAAACTGAAGGAAGTCAGAATGAAAACAAGTTTTCCCCCGGGCCGGTGAGTGTGGTGCAGGTAAACCTGACTGCATAGAGAATCCCTTCTGCTCTTTTCCGTCTAAACGCTTTGGAGGAGAGTGTCGCTTACCACCTCCATCCATCCATCCAGAGAGTGCTGTTTGATGTTGGGCCACAGGTGAACCCCACCCAACCTCCAGCTTCAGCTTTCAGTCTCTGAAGTGGAGTGTTTGGTAGGCTGTGGGTCTCTAGTTGATGAGTTGCTGTTTCTTTTAGGGCCTCGCTGAAATGACATTTTATGACTGATACCAATTTTAATGGGCTAAAAATTCACATAATCAATAATGGGACGGCATGATATGAGGAATGAGTTTCAATTTTTTTGACTTTTTGAGTCATAAAAGTAAAAAGAAAAAATGGAATTAAATCTCATTGCATTAACTTGCATTAGAAGTAAAGGATGTTTTGCCTTCTGTGAAGTTACCGTTTTGGAGATCCTTGTTTTTCTTTGGACAGTAATGTTATTTTAATTATATATAACTGTGCTTTATGTAGGAAAATATAGGAAATAAATAGGCTTAGTTCCTTTAAAAAAATATAAGGTCAAAAAGGATTTAAAATTTTTGACCTTATGCTGTAGGTTCAAAAACTGTGTGCTAAAATGGATAAATCATAGGTTTGGCATGAAATTAGGAATATTACATTAAAATCTAAAAATTATTTTGCGGAAAAAGATTAAATTACATAATTTGAACTTTGACCTTAACAATAAACCTAAGTGTGAAACTAATTGATTTACAGTGAAATATTATTGTTAAACTTGTATTTTCACCTTTTTTTTAACGCTTCATTTGTAAAATTGTACCTCGCTTGCAAGGAATAAAATAATGCAATGATATCATGACTTCAAGCACATTCATCCAGTAATATTTTCAAAACCTTAAAAAAGCAACAACAAAAAATACTCTGCTGGCAAGAAAGTAAAAGAAAATTTGGCTGAGTTCTTTAGGCACTAGAGCAGCACGGGAGAGCAGTCAGTCCGTGGCAGAGAAATCAGGCCTAACGGTGTTTACATGCTCTAAGGAGGACTGCCATGTTTTGGTGAATTTCCTGTTGGAGCCACAAGCTGCGGTTACTCTTAAGCCACCGAAAAAGAAGTGGTGGGAGAGGACAGTTGGTGGGCTGGCGTTTGATCCCTGAGAATTTCTTTTCATCCTCCAGTTTGAGTGAATTTGTCGTTCTCTCCTCATCATTTAGGGAAGTCCAGATGCGAAATGCTAAAAGATGAAACGTTCCCGGTGTGTGTCTAAAAATCAAGACGAATGAATTCAGCCGATTCATGCATCATTCATAAGTTTGCCCCGCCCCTGCTCAGATCTCATTCGCTCTTTGAAGAGGCCTGTTTACCTGCTCCGCCAGTGTTTACCATGGCAACCATCAAAGGACGTTAAAAGGGACCCACCACACAAATGATCCATTGAGGTGTAGTCCAGAAATGAACTTTCAGACCCTTTTTGAGATGCTTTCACTCCTCTAAAGCACCGGTTTGGGGTGCAGAGGTGAAACTGTGGTGGAGCTTCAGGTGTCTGTCTGAAGGTGTTGATTGCATCAATGTTAAAATCAATATTGTTGTTGTTGTCTACATTTCACTACTGTATAATCACACTATATGGCTCAAGGTTTATAGATACCTGCTCATTTTGCGTTTCTTCTGAAATGAAGGATATTAATAGAGAGTTTTGCCCCTCTTTGCTGCAGTAACAGCCTCTACTCTTCTGGGAAGGCTTTACTCTAGGTGTTGGAACATTGTTGTGAGGATTTGATTGAGCATTAGTGAGGTCAGGTACTGTTGTTGGATGATCAGTTCTGGACAGTCCAGCTCATCCCAAAGGTGTTTGATGGAGCTCCATCACTCCAGAGAATGCAGTTCCTCTGCTCCACAGCCCAATGCTGGGGGCTCTACACCGCACTAGATTGTGCTTGGCCTTGGGCATGATGACCATACGCTCATGTCTCTCCAGGGCATCCCATTTTATTGGTCAGTGCTTTTCTATGGAGATTATATAGATTGAATTCACTAATTAAAGGGATTTCTGTAACTGTGTGGATGCCAAGTAGTTTAAATCTTTTATTGTTTGCAGTGCTTTTAAAATAACTGTGAGTTGTGCCAAATATTCAAACTATTGATTTTGTAGGCGTAATACTCGTTGGAGGAGACCTTCACCTTCCCTGATTCATACAGATTTTAGTGAAGAGACATTGTGAAAAGTCACTTTTATGTAATCTTCAGGGGGAAAAAGAACTACCTCACAGTGGGTTCAGCTAGAGAGGCTTTCTTTAATCTTGAGTATTTCAGATGGTTGTGTAGATGGGTGGTCTTGGATTAAGGGATGATACATTGTAGCTCTTTGGCAGGAGTGTTATTGGGTGTGTCCTAAGACTCGAAACTGCTAAGAAAGAAATATGTAAAGTTCGGAGAAGTTTGTCAACCAGTGCTTCTTTTGCACCTGAGCTGGTTTGATCCAATCACAGAAGAACTATCCAATATACTTATATATTAAAGAAATTGTTTTGCTTAGAGAAGGTTCTGATGGAAATAAATTCACTAATTTCTGTGAATAGTAGTGTGTGTTTTTTTTTCTTTCAACCTGCTTGACTTTGGTATGCACTTTGCATATTAAACAGGACATTTAGGGTTTGTGTTTTAACCATAGAAAGGGCATTTGAACCATTTTGTCCATTTTAACTATGTTTTGAATATTCACATTTTTAAACAGATATTATTTGTTAAAACAGGTATTATTTTTTAAACAGATATTATATTCCAACTAGATAATACATGATTCTGTATAAAACACCAAAAATGTGTAAGGTTTAACATTTGTTTAGTGCTTGCTTTGAACATTAGAGGTGATCTGTACCTGATTGCTTAGTTGATTTAGTGATTTATTTAGTGATTTATCATTTATCTTATCCCTCACAGCTTACGAGGACTTCAGAGAAGGCCTAATAATTTCTGACTAAACTAAAAATACTGTGATGTCTTTATTTTTAGTTCATCTTTATTTAATCATATTAGCATGCTTGTTGTATTTAAACGTTACAGTAACTTGAAGTAATACTTTTTTTCATTGTAAGTTTTGGTTGGACACAAATGGATTAAAATCTTTTCAAATGGGTGGGACCAATTTTGTGTGAAATTTTGTTTAGGCCGTCTGGAGGTTCTAGATACGTCACTGCCACTGTACCAGAACCTTTAGGTTTCTGTCAGTCAGCTAGTAATCTATATGTATTTTACAAGTTTTAAATGTCCGTGTTTAATTTAGAATGGTCACAGAAATTTCATGTGCGCCAGCATTAGCTTAGTAATAGGAAAATCCATAGGGATGCTAGCAAAATGGTGTTATCCTCTTTTTCTTGTTTTTATTTTTTTTTTCTTTTTGTTTTGAAATGTATGGCCTGAAATGAAGACCTAATAGTCATTGTTCACCATTCAACATCCTTATATGTACATAATCGCGCCAAAAACAGCTACCATAAGGCAAGTGATATGCCTGCTCCCACTCAGCCATTGCTATGTTGGATACCACAGAAGACGACACAGTCCTCCACCATTGGATGCTAATATGTTCTTACACTAGTGCATGAGGACATGCTCTCCCTGCTGTGAAGAATCTGCATAATCAAAACTGAGTACAGCTGGGCCCTCTGAACCTCATTAAAGTGGAATTTATGTCTTTTTAGAATACTGGTTCCCTGTCCTCCGTTCGGGGATGCCTGTGCACATTTTTGAGTCTTTTCCTCTAACACACCAAACTGAATTCATCTGGTAATTATGAGGCCCTTCATGACTGAAATGGGGGTGTAGAAACAGCAGAAACACAAAAATGTGCAGTCCTCGGAATTTGGGCAAAAAAGCCTTGTTTTACGAAATGCTTCAGATTGCAGTGAGTGTCTCTAATGTGAGTCTGCATGTCTCTCAGGTGTACAGCAGAAGGTTGTTGGCATAATTCCATCCAGCACCGCTGGCAACCAGCAAACCATGACCACATTCCAGCCAGCAACGGCCACCATCAACATCAGGCCCAACGCACCGGGAACACCTTCACAACAGGTACGTACATACAGTGGCCTCCTTTCCAGTGTTGTGCCAAATGGTTCCCACAGATTTGTGAAACTAGTTATGACTCTTTTCCCACGCTGTACTGCTAAATCAGGAGCAGAATTAACTTAAAGTGTCTTAAGAAAGAAAATCTTCTTAAATGTATTTTTTCTTAACTTCATTCTTAAGAAAAAAGTTTTAAGAACTTTCTTATGAACTTTTTATTGTTTATCTTATGAATCTTTGCAATATTTTTATTAAGAAAGCTTTATAAATCCTGCCCCATGACCAGAAAATTCGTAAGGGAACCTGTAATCCACTGTGGCTCACCCAAGGCTAACGGGCTAACAGCTGCACACACCAAAGAGCTTGTTTAATTTAAGCTTTCTGTCGCTTAAACACCATACACTCAACATTGTCTTCCCAGATATGACCTTTCGTCTTTTATATGTGTGCCATTTGAGCTGGAACCGAGCCTGTACTGTTCTGTGTGGCACTTTTAGCCTACTAAGTAAGCTAGCCTTAGCTTAGCTAACATTAGCACACTGCAGCTCCAAGCACCACAGAACAGGTTTGATTCCAGCTTTGAGTCACTCCAACATCATTCACCTGACTTCACTCTCTCAGACATGAGTTTATCGTCTACACTTGTGTCAGTTAGTTGGAATCGAAGCTGTACTGTGATTTGTGGTACTGTTTGGACCTGTAATCCCCTAGCTATGCTAACCAAGGAGAAACCTTTCCTTTCAGATATCTGTCGATCCAGCACCACTCGGTGGACTTGGCCAGAATAGAGTCTGTTCTGTGGGGAGCAGAGTTGATATCAAATTAACATAAGAGTGCAGTATTCCGTACAGTACTCCGGCATTTCAGTAGTTATTGCAGAAATACCAAAGTCATATAGGATGTAATGATTGGTTGGACTAGCAACCAAAACACATTTTGATTGGTCATATTTGGGCCAATACTTTTAAAGAAATAGGAAATAATATCATGTGTGTCATCAGTTTTCTGTATACCAGCTTCCACAGAAGGATCGGTTTTCCGTACAGTGTTTTCCTAATTGCATAAAAATGGTCATTAACTGTTTATACATTTTTAAAAATTGAATTAATATAAACAGTGTAAAGTGAGGTCTTGGTGTGAAGCTGCGCAGCTGCAAGGAGTCTGCTAAAGTAGCTTAGCTGATGGTGTAGACTTAGATTAACAACTCAGTATTAAACATACTGTGTTTCATGGTGATAATCCATTGTTTAATATTCGTTGGAGTGTCAAATATAATGTTTAAACGTACTAAAATGCATTATAACTGGTCATAAAAGCTTTCCCCACCCCATTCACATTCGCATTCCCCAGCCGCCATTTTCAGGTAGTGCTGAGGGACGGTCACTATTTACACAAATCCGATGTTTGAACTCAGCTTAGACAGTCTTGCCCACCGTTTTAATGGAAATAAGAATATATATGACTGTCTCAGATGTATCGTTGATAAATGACAAGAAAGTGGTTTTATTACACAAATAGGAAAAGTTGCAAGTGTACAAAATACTAAAGTGTACATGTACTGTGCCCTTACATTAGCTAAGCTAACACTAGCCAGGAAAGTTGTTGTGGAAAAAATATAATAGCTAATTGTAATAAACATAGAAACATCAGTGTTTAAGAAACCCAAAAACTAAAAGCAGTTTTACAAAGGGAAAAAATTAATGTGTAATGAACGCTAATTTAGAATTGCTTTAAATGTGCAGTTTCTGACAGAATATTCACCATAATACTAAAAACCAAAACATTGAAAATAAAAAGAATAAATTAAATTATAATATAATAGTATGTAAAAACCATGATAATGTAAACTTTGTGTTCCACGTCTACTTAATAAACTCCCAAATAGTTTTAGTACAATTTTCAATTCAAATGAACGGGTGAAAAACAAGCATTATTTTTAAATTTATCATTCAATAAATATTAAACCATCGTCTAATAACTGCAAATGCAATATATTAAACACTAATAAAGGGGAAACACAAATGATGATCAAATACTCTTTCACAATAGTAGTGATAGAAACCAAAATCTGAATAGTTTAATGCCCCTAAAAGCTCCCTCACAGATAATTTCTACATGAAGTTGTTATAAATACACTGATGGATGTCTGAGACATTGATTTATAGTAGTTCTGATGTAAGGTTTTAACCTAAAAAATATTTCTAAAACCCATTCTTAGAGGAGAGATACACACAAGATATTGTAAGGCAAAATAATCAGATTTATCACTAACTTACCGTTATCGAAGTACATATATAACTCAGAAGGCGCGTGTAGGCTTACTGGTGGTTTTGGATGGTAAATAAAATGGCTATATTTGTGTTGTAGACATGGTGACGCCTGGTTCCTATCACCACCACTGTAAACAAATCTTCAGTCAAACATTTCATGTAAAACCTCTCTGAATGACTTGGTTTAAATCTTAGTGACTGAATTATGCAGAAATATTCAAATCATAGCTCACGTTTAACTAGGGCACTCTGAGTAGTGCTAGTTGTTGTGCTAGTGCTGGCTTAGCTACCATGCTTACTGCTTTACACACCACAATACAGATTTTATTCACCCTGTTGGAGCTGATCTTTCTTGATTTTTCCTGGCTGTTTGGAGACACAGTGAAAAGGCACAATAATACATAGTGAAGCCAAAGTTCTCTTGAGATGTTGACTATAAAACAGCTGTTCTCTTCTCTCCACATGGACACGCACCCTTGCACAGGCTCCTTTTATCTATCAGGCACTCCCTTTTTGAATGAAAGTTACAAGGTCGCATACCAGATCGTTATTCACTCACTGGAACATTCATATTCCCTTACTGAGACAGTAACACAACAATATACAAAGAAAATCAGTGCATCTACGTGAATGTTTCTGCATTACTCATTATCATTAACTCCCTCTACAAGCAACAACAAATTCATCACACCTGGAACTAATAGTTACATGTATTAATAAACATAATCACATTTTTATAGAACCTTTCATGCACAAAATGCTGTTTAAAATGCTTATAAAACAGCATAAGTAAAAAAGAACATATAAAAGTAAAAAGAGAGCTAATAATAACTAAATAGAACTGCTTTCAGCTGCTTTTTAAATCTGATGGTGGGTGTCTGTGGGAAGTAATAGGTGAAATGTTCCAAATCTTTGGTGCATTTTTTTCATTTACAGTACGCTTATTACTATTAAAAATCTCCTGATTGATACATTCTAATAATTATAAAAAAATATTGTTTTTTCAAATAATTTCTCTCTTAAGGTAATAACGACCGGAGCGCAGCTCAGACCAGGGATGACTGTATTGAGAGCCCCAGTCCAGCAAGGGGCCACTCTGGGCAAGACCATCCTCAGAACACCCCTCGTGGTCCAGCAAGGTAAGCTTATCTTCTTATAGGACTCCTCTGGGATTAGTATGGCCCCTCATTACAAATGTTCACTCAGCTGGTCTTAGGTCAGGTGAATTTACGTTGTGGTTTCCACAAGAAATTTGTGTAAGTGTAGTTTAGTTCAGTTCCATTCCATCCCACTCTGTTTTGTTTAATTCCATAAACTTTAGTTTTCCTCACTAAGTAATCATTATTGCAGTTCTAATTTACATTACAGTTTAACATTTTAAGACACAGTTTGGTGAAAAACCTATCCCACATATAGTCAGTCAGCAAAGGCATGTTTGCTTCTTTAGTTTTGCACTGATGCTACAAGGCAAATGTAGCTAACAGGTATTAAAAGACAGACCGTCAGCCTGCAAGTTGTCTATAAATTGACCAAAGTACAGAGAAAATCAGGCTTTAAAATGGTTATTCCGACGGTTTTAGCTATGCAACATGCTTTTGTCTATTTTATAGATAACAGTATGTCATACAGCATCAGAAGCCAGATAAACAAGGCTGTTTGAGATTACTGAACAACTCAAACATCACATATGAGCAATGAGTTTTTTCTGCAAGTTGGTCTTACTGTGTATATGTCTCTCCTTTCAGGTCAGGCTGGTCAAGTAGTGACCCAGATAATCCGGGGGCAACCTGGCACCCCTGGCAGTCCTCAAAGCAGCGCTCGAGTTGTGGAAACAACACCCCACACGCCCTCCCAGGGGCAGGTCAAACTCACCCTCGCCCAACTCACCCAGCTCACTCAGGGGACACAGGTGAGGCATACAAACCTGACAAAATCAGAGTTCTATGACTGTGGATGCACTGTGCTGCAGACTGTAGTCTCAAATCAACCTTGTGGAGAGTAGTGATGTGCATTCTGACTAATTTCACTAATCAAGTACTCACAACAGTTAAAACGGTTAAAAACGGAGAGTAAAAATACCTCAGCTGAAGAGGTTTACTGTTTTAGATGATAGCTCTGGTGTTAAAAATCAGTAGCGCAAAATTAGAGCAGAGGAATGCATGTGAAATCAGCCTTTTAATTCAAAAACTGTCCAAGAAAGTCAGTAGTTTTCGTGTCAGCTGAGTAACCAAGGCTGCCTCTTCAGACAGCTAAACGACAGCTTGCTGATATGGATTCGTTGTCTTACACATAGTATTTTCCCCTCAGTGATAAGTGTGTCAACATGTTGTTTTGTCGGAAAAAAATATATTTCCACTGTTTCTACCAAACATCAGAGAGTAGTTTTTTTGAGTAGTTCACTCTTTTACATGTCAGACCACATGGCCTGATTGGTTGAAAAGTGTTCTACCTGAGTTGTTAAATCTGATAACACACAAATATCATTCCACTGACCACCAGCTGCCAAGTTAAAACAACATGAGTTTTGCAGTTATCTGCTGGAACAACTTTTTTGGTGGAAGGAAAAGAAAAGTTCTTTGCTTTACTTTTTTCTTTATTTGCCGAACTATTGTACAAAATCATTAGAGCGGTCATGCTTTATTGTGATTACCCATTTTCTGCTTGTACCTGTGATGGTTGCAGCCCTGCTTCTTACAGAATGTAGTTACAGCTTCTCCTGAAGATCTTATCACCAGTCTCAGACACCTGGTTGTAAGATTCAGACCTAAATGATTAAATTAAAAACTACAGGCTGTGTTTGAGTCTAGTATGGTGTTCTTAAGCATGCAGGGTTTTAATATGTGATGGAGGAGTGCCCTAAAAAGCCTTTATGAACTACACAAGCACTACTTTATTCCAAATGTGACTGTCAGCCGTTCTGCTGTCCATAAAGGGAAGACATGACAAATGTCCTGGGACAGATAGAGGAAAAACTGACTCGAATAAACAGAGAGTGGGCATCTGAAATATTCCCAACAGGTGTTTCCCTGCAAACCGCCTGGGTGTGGACAATTTGTGGTGGCTACAAACTTTCCCCCAGAATGTCATCTAATGACAATACACACCACGTTTTTCAAGGCCAGCTTTTGTAGAAAAAAATATTTCCGTAGCTTTTGTGTGTGATTAGCCTTTAAATGTCTATAATCTAGCGGCGCTCTCTGATCTAATTTTCCTTCCTGCTGTTTGTTTTTGTCTCAGAAGCAGCAAGGAGCAGTGGTGGAAAGGCAACAGGTTGGTGCTATTTCTAACCTCCAGTTCATGATGTGCACGTATGTGTGTATTCTATACAGTGCCGTGAGAAAGTATTTGTCCCCCTCCAGATTTTCTCTGTTATTGCATATTTGTCACAGTGAATGCTTTAAATCATTAAATAAAGTGTAATATTAGACAAAAATAATCTTATCAATGATCAGTTGTAATTTTTTGGCCTTTTTTAAAACATAAAAACTGTGTATAATGTTGTTAATGGTGTTCTGCAGGCTGGAGGTCAGGGTGTGACGGTGATGGTTCAGGGTCAGGGCCAGACAACAGGTCAGCTACAGGTGATCCCTCACGGTGTTACGGTGATTCCTGGACCCGGGCAGCAGCTCATGCAAGCTGCTTTACCCAATGGCCAGATGCAACGCTTCCTCTTCACACCTGCTTCAGTGGCCACCAGCACCACACCCTCGACACCAGGTAACCCCAGTACTACAAAAAAAACACTCTCCCTCAGATCTGGAGGCTCTCAGATTCATTGTTTTTTATATAGGAAATATGTCAGAGCAGGAGGGGATCCCAAGTTCTAAGGCTGCAGTGATGAGTCAACAAAGTCATCTGTGCAAAAAGTTGACATTTTCTGGAAAATAAAAGCCTTCTAGAATGCTTCATAATTTTTATATATACAAAGTTATTTTGACAGGTCAGAGTATTGGAATCACAACACTTAAGGCATTTTCATGATACATAATACATGTCATTATATTTTGACACAGACATAATTCCCTAATAGTGCCACATTTTATAAACTGCCATCCAAAAATCTGGCTACAGTGACTTTTACTCATGATTTCACATACTGCACTGCATTAAATCCAGTAAAGCAGGACTAATTATGTTCTTTTTTTAATCAAACATGTAAATAGTCTTTAAGTATGGACAGTCAATATGGATGATATCCTCGATACAGTCAGAGAAGCATATTGTTTGTCACGCTAACAAAATTGATCACAATGACAATAAAATATCATTATATTTCCCACCTATGACTGCAATACACTACAGGAAGTGTAGAGAGTGATAGGGGCTCTTAAAGATGGCATGATACTGAAATCTTGAGTATCAACTTAGTATCAGCTAATAAGATACGTTGTCTTAAAGAATTACTAAGCTTTAAAATTAGCTATTCTTAACTGAAACATGTCACTCTAGATGAGCATCTAAAGGCATTTTCTTCAGATACCAGCCCACTACCAATGCCTGGCATTGGAGCAGTGTTACCGCTGCTTCAGTTGTTTCATGGCACTGTAAAAGACGAGAACACGTGTGATAAATGCCTTTTCCTTGGAATAAATTTTTATAAGTAAGAACCACTGTTTTAAAAGTGCTGTGAAACTGTGTGAGCTCACTTTTAAATTTGTGTCTTTTCATTTTAATGTTCCTTCTCTGTTCACCAGGTCAAACACAGCCATGTGCCCCCTCCCCCGCACAGCCTGCCCAGCAGGCTGCAGCCCCGGTTCAGGCTGGAGTTCTCGCCCCCAGAACCCCGCCTACAGCCCCCAAGGCCCAAATGCCTCCCCACCCTCAAGCCCAGATGCCTATCCAGTCCCCCACTCCACTCCAGGTCAAAACCACTCTTAATCAGGTCAACCTAAAACAGCAACAGCCTCAGATGAGCCCCACAGTGCAGGTGAGGCCCCAAGTGCAGCTGCCTCAGGGGGCTCAGCTCATCACAGTGCCAGGGCTGCAGTTCCAGCTGCAGTCCCAGCAGGGTGGTTCACCAGGGCAGCCCCTTAAACTGCAGCTGCCCATACAGATCCAGCAGCAAGGCGTGGCAGGTCAAGCAGGCACGCAGTCCCACCAGATCCAGAATGTGGTGACTTTACAGACAGCCAGCGTCCAGGAGCAGCTCCAGAGGATCCAGCAACTCCGAGAGCAGCAGCAGCAGAAGAAACGGCAGCAACAGGAGGCAAAGAGGGAGCAGCAGCAGCAGCAAGCTGTTAGCCGTAGTGAGCTCATACAGAAACAGGTGAGAGAGAAAGGGCCTCGCACACAAGCTACACCTCTAGGCCCAGTCAGAGCAAATATACAGAGCACATGTGAGAAGAGGGCCCCACAAGCAAGCTGCACCACTGAGCCTATTGAGTTACACATGCACAAAACCAGAGCAAGTTCATTTAAAGCAGGTTTGTGACGGCCCCAGAGACGAGCTGCACCACAGAGCCTACTAAGTTACATTCTTGCATAAGCAAAGCAGGTTCACACAGGCAGGTCTGATGTGAGGGAAGTCCCTACAGATGAGCTGAACCACAGAGACCTCTGAGTGACACTGATACAAACAGTGGTGCTGACTCCCATGACCGAGGTCACTTGTCTGCGTTTATTTTTCAACGCTGCTGCTGTATGTTTATGTGCTTTTTTCCACGTATGTGTACGTTCAACCTACTGTATGTGTATGCAGACAGTGGCGAGAGTGATTGCCCACGTGCATGCACGTGTGTTACAGAGGTCTGCACAGGACCAATTTTTTTTTTTGTCCCCTTCCTGCAAATTTCATCCAGGTCCCACAGAAAATCTGCACCCCCTTGTCATGCTCCCACCCACAGTATCATATAGCTGGTTTCCATCTGCATTAGTCTTGACTGAAAATGACTGCTACATCAGACTCACATTTATTTGGCTTTACTGCCATATATTCACCTTCTTAAGAACACTTTCCGCAGCTGTGGCTCTCTGACTACCTGAAGGCTCAAGTGTTTCCATGGCCTACAATAAAGCAATTTACATGTTGTTCAAGTGATTGGTTGCTTCACAACTGCTTAGAATGAGTGTATTATTGTTGTTTTGCCGTTAGATACTATTTATAAATTTCTTTTTTTCCCCAGTTTCCACCCCAATTTAGTCATATTCAGTTTTGCCCACTAGTTAGGACTCCCCCAATCACAAGATACCACCAGCACTAGGAAGGCGAAGGCTAGCACAGCCTTCCTCAGAGCCCTGTGAATCCAGCCATCTTTTCAAACTGCTGCTCACGCAACGTCGCTGGACAGCCAGACGCACTCTGAGAAAAACGCAAACCTTCTATATATTCTAATTATTTAAGTGATTGTAATTAAACTATTTAAGCTTTTTATTAAATTGTCGGATTTCTTATCATGTCTGCACTGGGCTGGTTATCCAGCTGCTTCTGCACATGACACTGAAAATTAACCCCCACGCTGCAAGTTAGTGTGGTGGGTTCGGTGGGACTCAAATGCAGACCTCTTGTGTGTTATTCTAATCTTTTTTTTTTCTTGAACACTGTTTACTGTGTAAACAAATTCTGAAAACATTGTCTTAGCATTCGTTTGGTTTCTTTGTGAGTGCATTTGTTACGGAATGAGCACATTTTTTTGGTTCTGTGTTCTGCAGGTAGTGATGAAGCAGAATGCAGTGATTGAGAACCTAAAGCAGAAGAAGACCGTGACACCTGCAGAGCGAGAAGAGAATCAGAGGTGAGTCTAGTACTACTTTTCTGCCTGGTACACCTCACTTCCTTTTAGTCTGGCTGTACCATGTGCACGTTTAGACCACTCAGTGCACTCATACCCCTCTTTACCTCCTTGTCTTTCTTCAACTTTGGAACATGCTGGACCGATAAATAGATGATTATTCAGATATTTCTGATAAAATTATCATTCTATTCTGTTCCTCAATCTTATATTTCCAGCAAAAGCTTGAATATTTGAACTTTTGAAACAGTTGCTACTTTGGTATAATAGGTGGCAATAGATCTGTCATGCAACTATTAAAGTACAGGCCTAAAATGGCCAAATTGACTGATTAACAATCTTGCTTCCTAGATGTCAACACTTAGTAGCTCTCAACTTACAGCAGAAACAGCTGGAACACAAACAAACATTACTCACCACTGTCCCCCAAAGGTGTTATGGCACCAGTCAGAAGTTAGAGCTTTTGTAGATTATGGAGAGTTAAAAGGCTGTGAAATAGAGGACAGTGTCTCAGATGGTGACAAAACATCCAGTGCATTTCAGAATTGGATCTGTTTTCTTGATAATTTTCTCCAGTTTTTGAACATGTCTACATAATTAAATGATTAAGATGTAATTAGTCGTTTCAAGTGTTTTGATGTAAAATTCCCAGTTCCAGAGAAAATTAAAGTAGTCAGAATTGTTCACAGTGGTAGTGATAGGAACCAGACATCAAAAATGTTTAATGCCCCTAAAAGGTCCTTCACACTTCATTAAGTATACCTACCTTGTTTTTACACACCTTATCCATTTTATCAGCTCCACTGACCATATAGGAGCACTTTGTAGTTCTACAGTTACAGACTGTAGTCCATCTTTTTCTCTGCATACTTTGTTACCCTGTTCTTCAATGGTCAGGACCACCAAAGAGCAGGTATTACTTGGGTGGTGGATCATTCTCAGCACTGCAGTGACACTGACATGGTGGTGATGTGTTAGTGTGTGTTGTGCTGGTACAAGTGGATCAGGCACAGCAGTGTCGCCGGAGTTTTTAAACAATGTTTCCACTCACTGTCCACTCTATTAGACTCTCCTATACTCTTAGTCCCGATATAAAGTCAGAGACAGTAGCTCATCTTTGCTGGACAGTCTGTGTTGGTTTTCCTATAGTCTTTCATCGGTGGTCACATGATGCACTACAGTCTGTAATTGTATAACTACAAAGTTCACATATATGGTAAGTGGAGCTGATAAAATGGACAATGGGCTTTATTCACCAACTACTCTTTTTTTTTTTTTTCTTTTTTTGAGATTTGTTCATAGATAAGAACAGAATCTACACACACACGAGCACAAATGTGTGAAAAATTCTGTGGTTTAAGAACACGTCATGAATCTGATGTAGACTTTTTCTTTGGACCTTTCAAAAGGACACATTTAGGATAAAAGGAACATATTGGTGAATGAGGCCCAGTGAGTGTAGATATAATGAGGTGTACTTAATGAAGTGGCTGGTCAGTGTAGATTTGAGAAGGTTTTGGTATAAAATTTATTTGTAAAATCCATTTTTGGTGAAAAAAGGTGTTCATGCAGGGTGTTGTAAGGCAAAATAGCACCCATAGAAAACTTTTTAGATTTGCCATTATTTTACTGTCCTCAACATTACCTATGAAAGCTCAGAAGATGCATGTAGGTACACTGGTGATTTGGATAGTGAATTAAATGACTATATTTGCGTTGTAGATTTTGCAACCCCTGGTTCCTGTCACCACTACTTCAAAGAAATCATTAAATCATAAAGCTTCTCTACCATGAATCATTTTACATCAAACTACTCTGAATTACTTTGTTCACATCTCAACCACCAAATTCATGAGAAAAAAAAAAAATCAATGGAATTTCCCTTGAAATCGTACATTTTTTTGCTTCGTGGTTCTAAAACACTCTTCAGGCATAAAACTGAAGCATCAGGAACTTCATATAATAAATAGGGGTAATTATTGATATCCAGGCGATATAGACATATATTGTAGAATAATATTTAACTATATTGCTCAGCTTTAATGCCATCAGTCTTCATTCTCTTCCAACACCTACCCCGCCCTGTCCCCTCTGTGCCTGCTGTATAGCCTGCATCTGACCGGTCGCTGCTTGTCATATTTTCCATTGTGCAGTGAGGCTGCTGGAAAAGCCCCGTTTTAACCCAGGACCACAGCATGCAGCATTACACTCAGCCACAGACACCCAAACTACACCTGGAGCTGACCAAATGTCCTCCCAGTTTCAGCCTCTCTTAGCACTTTGGCTGTCCCTCTCTCGCTCTCTGCCTCTCTCTGCTTGCATCCCTCCACACTTCATGCTGTGTGTCATGTTGAGTCTGGGAATCACGATTGACCTCTGGCCCTCCACAGCTGGTGCCCCCCCACAATCCCACCCCCTTCCTTTTCTACATGCGGCCCGAGTTGTGAGAGCCAGTGGAAGAGTATCTATCACATCCCCCCACCCAGCCACCATAACACATCTCCGACATAAAATAACAAACACGCCCTGCTAACACACACTCATGCTCTCCCGGCCTGAAACGGGTAAATATGTGCTTCAGGAGTTAAAGGGATAGTTCAGACAAAACATGTAGAAACTAGCTGTTTCTACATGTAGCCACCTATAGTCATGCTAACATGTTACAACTGTTTCCACCACGTTTTTTTCATTTTAGTCTTCTATAACCAGTGCTAGTCTAAGGGGAGCCTGACTATTCCTAGTTCTCCATTATACCATGAAATTATTGCAAAACACTGGAGCACGTGTAAGCAAGTCTTTAAAGAATGGGGTGAATGGAGCTAAATTGCTAAAAGTGTTAATTAAATATTGTTTTAATCTTTCATGCAGGGATTACCTTTAATTTCGGAAAGTAGAATGGCATATTACATTTTAAAAAAACTATAAAAACTTACCAATACTTTTCTGTGTTTCTTGTTTTGCGTTGTAGAATGCTAGCATTAAGACTACTGAGTGGTTGGCATTACAGCTAATGAGTGCTGACTGGTTGGCATTACTGCTACTGAGTGCTGATTGGTTAGCGTCACAGCTGCTGAGTGCTGATTGATTGGCATTACTGCTACTGAGTGCTGATAGGTTGGCTGAACTGCTACTGAGTGCTGATCGGTCGGCTGTACAGCTACTGAGTGCTGATTGATTGGTATTACTGCTACTGAGTGCTGATAGGTTGGCTGAACTGCTACTGAGTGCTGATCGGTCGGCTGTACAGCTACTGAGTGCTGATTGGTCGGCATTACAGTTACTGAGTGTTGATTGGTTGGCATTTCAACTACTAATTGCTAATAAATTGGTGAGCTAATTCTATATACAGTGAACCATTTACAAATTACAGTATTGCACAAAAGCTCTGTAAAGACTTATTTATTTGGGACTCCCTCAGGAGTGCCCTCTAGTGTCTAACCAGCCCATTTGGTTCGAGTGGTAGTTCACCTCACCATGCTAACGGCTTCTACCATGTTAAGTGCTTCACCTACTTCACCTACTGTTTACCTGCATGGGTTTCATGCTCTTGTTTAAAAACATACATTTTTAGCCAGACTATCATTTTTAGCCTTATATTATATTATATTTTCAGTATGTTAAAGAATTAGTGACTGCTTCTAAGGATAACCTGCAGAATTTAATGCTTTTATTAGGTGTATGAAGTGATGTAGTTTTGTGGAGCCCGTTTGAACGGATTATAATCAACTGAGGTCATAAACTTTCCATTAGATATTGATCTTGGAACGTCAAGACCAACATAAGTCAACAAAATTACATACTTACATTTTATTCGCATTCCCTGACTTCAGTGGCTTCAGTGGAATTTTATACAAATTCCAAGAATGGATTTAGTCCAGGAATTCTTTGAATTTGGTTTGCATTTAGAGTGAAGGCACATACTGACATTCAAACACAAGTTACCCAGAACAACCCTGAATCTACCAAATAATTATTCGTATTTGTACAAATCAATAGCACCTTGCTTAGAATTGAGTGTGGATCTGAATCTTTTCCAGGATGATCGTGTGTGCCCAGGTGATGAAGTGCATCCTGGATAAGATCGATAAGGATGAGCGTCAGGAGGCGAAGAAGCGGAAGCGGGAGGAGACGGTAGAGCAGAAACGCAGCAAACAAACAGCCAGCAAACTCTCAGTCCTACTTTGCAAGCGCAAAGAGCAGCTCAAAGCAGAGATCCTGAGGAAAAGAGCGCTGCTGGACAGACAGCTGCAGCAGGAGGTCCAGGTGAGTGTGGGGCAAGTGACATGGGCAAGATAAAGTAACATAGGTAGGGGAGTTTGAATGATAGACTCAAGGTAATGTAGCCCTGTAGGTAAGTCTGGGGATCTAAAATCAGAGATAATGTAATAAACCAGGTAGACTTAAAAGATCTGCTGTTTCTATGCTGTTTTTCTTTTACGCCAAATACAGTTGAACAGCCAAGAGATGTTTGGTGTCTTTTAGTTTTTCATTGGTGCTATGAGGCTAATGTAGCTAACAAGTAATAGAAAAGTATACAGTACTTCCAATACTGTGATTCCTCCCTGTGCTGTTCTGCATATGCGGATTAAAACAAAACGGCAGTTTGGTAAATCTTTACTTAGCTTCGTCATTATTCACCATCTCACTACAATGCATTACGTTTTAACCTTTTTGGGTCGTGATGACTAATACAGGAGGCTAATTATTCTCAACACTTTACCAGTTGATTTACATATTATACACAACATAGCATAATCCAGATACAAGTCACATCAAACAGCCAGGTGTAAACAGGGTCACTGTTATCTGCAAAAACAGACAGAAGTACCTCGCATAGCTAAAAACAAAAAGAGCATTTATCTGTTTGTCTGTTTTTTAAGATATCAGTCGTCACAAGGCTAACTGGTGGGTGTAAACTTCCCTTGCTTGTTAGCTACATTAGCCTCATAGCTCTGGCGCAAAGCTATAGAAACAAACTTCAGAGACCAGTTTGCAGACCATTGATGACTACATGAGTATATTTGTTAGACTGCTATAATACCATATTACTGTGTCCTTTGCATGCTCTCTACAGGAGGAGTTGAGGCAAGACTTGTTGAAGATTCAGCGAGAAAGAGAGCAAGCTCAGGCCGCTGCAGCTGCCGCCGCCGCCGCTACCGCTGCTGCTGCTGCCGCTGCTGCTGCTGCCCAGGTCACGACCACTCTCCCTGCACAAAAACGCAAGCTAGAGGACGAAAGCGCAGCCAAGACGAAGAAGAAGAAGATGATCACCACTACCTCAAGAGAAAGCAAGAAGGACACCAAGCTCTACTGCATCTGCAAGACTCCATATGATGAGACCAAGTAAGTATGTGACCGAGCAACACTTCAGAAAAAGGAGGATGTGGATATATTCAGTGCTTTTATGTTGCACCTTCTTGGATCTGGAGTGTTCTAATATCACTAATAATACACTTGTACAGTGTGTATATATACAGTATAGTTGACTGTGTAAATTAAGTAAGGCTTTAGAGGCCTGAAATAAAGAGCAAGAAATATTACAGGTGCTGTGATAGGCTGCTAACTTTCTGAACTTTTTTTAACTGTGGCGTTCTTGTACTGTGCTGGACTATGCAAAAGTCATAGACCTTCATTTATTTAATTTCCCGTCAAAACAGCCATTAAGTACACGTTTTTCATTTTTCCGGAGATATTTCTGAGATTAAAAATAAGATTATCTACTTGCATAAGGAAGGAAGTTTTGGAGTTTCCAAAACTGGAGTTATTAAAACACACAGACAAAGCGAGACTCCTAACAACTGTGCAAGACCTGGTAGACACCAAAACTGTCCCCATCAGATAAACAGCACTTAAAGCTCCCATCTTTCAGAGTGAGTAGAAAATCAAGCTGCTTCAGATGTGCAAAAAATCCACAGGTGTTTCTGTCCATCCTTCCACTGTGAGAAGACAACTCAGCGCTGTGGGCCTGAAAGGATGTGTAGCTGTTCAAGACCTAACTGAGAAAAGGAGACACATCAAACAAAGAAGATGAACAATGGACTGACCACCCCAGAGTCCAGACCTCAACATCACTGAATGTGTTTGGATTGCTTCAGAAAATGATCAACCAGCTTTTAAGACTGAACCTTTGGAGGTGTGGAAACATATCCTTGCAGATTTCTTTAAGAAACTGAAAGCGAGTCTGAAAAGAATGAAAGCAAAAGTGCAACACAGTTGTTAAGGCTTCTGTGTAATATACTGTTAAATATATGTTTCTTGCTCTTTTTTGCAAGAGTGGAGCTTGATTTTCTCCTCTCTCTCAAAAATGAAAGCTTTAACTGCTGTTTATCTGATGGGACAGTTTTGGTGGTCTACCAGGTCTTGCATGTCATTTTTTGAACTCCAGTTTTGGAAACCAATTTTTTCCACTTAATTTTCTTTGGCTTTGTCCTTCCTTATAAAAATGGATTATCTTATATCTAATCTCCTCAGAAGTATCTCCTGAAAAATGCATGGCTTGTACCTAACAGCTATTTTGATAGGTGGTCTCTGACTTCTACTAGAGCATCTTGCCTTTCCCCTAACAGCCTTCTCTGTGTCAGAAAGCTAAGCAAATGCAGGAATGTCTTTTTGAACCTAGCAAACCAGGTCGTGAATCTTTGCAAATGAAGGAGTCTTACTCTGTCCCTGCCCCCCACCCTCTTCCCCTCGCCCTTGTAGGTTCTATATAGGCTGTGATTTATGCACTAACTGGTACCACGGTGACTGTGTGGGTATCACGGAGAAGCAGGCGAAGAAGATGGATGATTATGTGTGTGTGGAGTGCAAACGTGTGCAGGAGGGGAGCGCAGAGGAGCTTTACTGCATCTGCAGAACTCCCTACGACGAAGCACAGTGAGTGTCGGGTGTGGGTGTGTGATAGAGCTGCTAACTGCTCTCAGAAATTAGATTCTTATAGTCGCCTTGTTTGGTTTTTTTATATTTAATGTAGTCCAATTTTAAATGCATTATTTTTCAATAAGACGAATAACTGTGTGGAAAATAACCATGTGAAATGGTCAGATTTACTTGTTTTTGAGAAATGGCAGTGTGTATTGCAGTCACAGTATTTACACAAAAGCTTTTTGTATGCAAAACTTAGAGCGCCCCTGCTCAAAAGGTGTGTATTGTTGATATGCTAAATGAAAGGACGTTTACACATCCTCTACAGAGAACACACTTCTTCACATTTCAATGCACAGTTGCTGTTTATTTGCTGAATTTAACATATTGTTTGAGGGAGCTGTTTGAGTGTAATGAAGTGTGTGAAACTAAGCACAACACACACACACTACTCCTGACAAAACCACAGAGAGAGATCACATTAACTTAGCACTGTGGGGTTCAGAGGAGTCGCCTCATTTGGCAGAGCTGTATGGAAGCTGTTAAGAGTTGCACAAGGCTGAGAAACATGCGCCTCCATCTGATAAAATTAAGTGTGAGGGACATGACGCGGCCTGAGAGGAAAAGACTTCTCTGAATTTTACACCATCGTTGTTGCAGAAACTCAAAAGCATTTAGTCACTTTATAGAGGAAGGAAACGGGCTCTTAATTTTGAATGTCAGTTTACATAATGAGATTTTAGCCCAAGTTACCTTTGGATCATTTCTGTTGGTCCATTCCTAATGAAATGTTCACAAAATGGCAGCTTAAAATCTCAGCCTTTTTACATACTGAGGTTTATTATTCAGTAAGCATATGGATTTCAATGCAAACTAAGTAAGATTTTGATAGGACAGCAGTATATGTTTGGTGAGATGATTTTTGCATGCAAATAAATGGACTAAATGACATTATTAGGAATGTTTCTCCTTTGAGAATCCCATTACCAGGTTGATGTTATAATTGGCTTTGTTTTTAGGTAAAACATGTTTAATCATGTGTTTAAAGTTTTGTTTTGCTGTTTTTTTTGTCATAAAGTCTAGCTTTTTTTTACTAAACAAGCATGTTTTCTTTGACTGTTTACAATAGCCTAACATATTAAGTAGAAAGCTGTTTAGATCTTGTCAGTTGTCTTTGGCAACGCTGCAAAAATTAAAGGCTGATAGAAGTCCTACCTCTTGAATAAAGCCAAAGGCCACTCATTTTATCCCCTTCTTGTGATACCAGCACTCAACAGCACTCAAACATTTCAGGTGCCTTAACCATATTTGGACCAAAGCAAACAAGAATTTGATTTAAAAAAAACCTTTCGAATCATTATTTAAAACCTGCTCTTCATACCAAGGAAGACACTTTGATAAAGCTGAGTGTCGAGTATGAACGCAACCAAAAGGATTAGCACGTAGTTACTTCAGGCTGGCAAAACCTTGGAAACCTTTGCCAATGGATGCACATCATCTACAGACTTTTACTGGAAAGCATAGATTGGTTGTAAAGTGGCCCTGCTGGTGGTGTTAAACAGAGCTGCTTTGTGACAGGTTTTATATCGGCTGTGATCGCTGTCAGAACTGGTATCACGGTCGCTGTGTGGGGATTCTGCAGAGTGAAGCGACGCACATCGACGAGTACATCTGCCCACAGTGCCAGTCCACTCAGGAGGCCATGACCGTCCTCACACCACTCACAGAGAAAGACTACGAGGGCTTACGGAGAATACTGCGCTCACTACAGGTCTGTTTGTCCTTCTGTCTGTCTGTCTGTCTATGTCACTCTCTAGCTAAGTTCACTTTACTTGTTGCTAAGGGCCACAACACTTCAGTTTAGTTTTGCTCTCATACACCTGTATTTTTCACATACCAGTTAAGCTGCATTCACATTACAGGATTGAATCTGAATCTGTTTACAGATGCTTTTTTCAGCACAGTGTAAACAAAAAGAGTCAGATTTGATCCATTCTTAAATCATATAGATATCTGATATGTTGCCATGGTGATCATGACTAGAACATCACATTTCACTTCACGTGCAGTCAGCAGATCACAGCCTTTTCAATTACTAATTACAGTTTCATGTAATTGATGTGAACCACCTAATACATACTTTTTATGTCTCTTGCTGTAACTCCCTCCTCTTACATTTCCTTTTATACCATATGTTGAAAAGTTTGTAGACGCCTGCTCATCCGGTGTTCTGAAATGAAGGGTATTAATAGAGAGTTTGCCCCCCTTTGCTGCAGTAACAGCCTTTACTCTTTTGGGAAGGCTTTACACTTGATGTTGGAACATTGCTGTGAGGATTTGATTGAGCATTAGTAAGGTTTATGTTGGATGATCAGTTCTGGCTCATTCCAGCTCATCCCCAAGGTATTGGATGGAGCTCCATCACTCCAGAGAACGCAATTTCACTGCTCCACAGCTCAATGCTGGGGGGATTTATACCCCTCCAGCCCACAATTTGCATTGTTCATGGTGACCTTAGGCTCTTGTGTGGCTTCCAAGCATCCCATTCTATTGGTGAATGGTTTTCTATGGAGATGATTCAAGCTTTATCAGCAGTCAGCTTAAATTGTCCCAGTTAAAAGGGGTGTCTGGATACGTTTGGACAAATATTGGATCTCACCAACCCACTTACTCTTTCTGAGTCTGCCTCCATCTCGCTGTCTATCTTTTTTCCTTCTTCCTATCTTTTTTATTTCTGATAGTAAAATAAACCGCCATTTCCTCTCTGCTTTATCTGATCAGCCTGAACTTTGGAAGGCTTCCCAGGAGAGTGTTTTGGTTTTTTTAATTATTATTTCTGTTCTTTGTTCCTCCATGTATGTTTCTCTCTTTATTCCATCTCTCTCATTCTTACTGTGCCCTCCTTTTGAAGGGGTTTTTTGTTTGTTTGTTTTGGGTTGAAGTAGCTGCATTCTATAGTTTAGACTCAATATGCTCTCTCTCTCTCTCTCTCTCTTTCTTTCTCTCTCTCTCTCTCTCTCTCTCTCTCTCTCTCTCTCTCTCTTTCTCTCTCTCTTGCTCGCTCTCTCGCTATCTCTTGCTCTCTCTTTCTGTCTCTGTCTCTCTCTCTCTCGCTCTCTCTCTCTCTTGCTCTCTCTCTGTCTCTGTCTCTCTCTTTCCCTCTCTTTCTCTCTCTCCCTCTCTCGCTCGCTCGCTCTCTCTCGCTATCTCTGTCTCTCTCTCTCTCTCTCGCTCTCTCGCGCTCGCTCTCTCTCACTGTCTCTCTCTCTCTCTCTCTCTCTCTCTCTCTCTCTCTCTCTCTCTCTCTCTCTCTCCCTCCCTCTCTCTCTCCCTCTTTCTCTCTCTCTCTCTCTCTCTCTCTCTCTCTCAAGGCTCATAAAATGTCGTGGCCCTTCCTGGAGCCGGTGGATCCAGAAGATGCACCTGATTACTATGGAGTAATAAAGGAGCCTATGGGTAAGCAGTCGTTTTATTGCTGAAAAATTTGACAAAGATAAAATTTATACAATTCCTCCCTCTAATTATTAGATAATAGTACATCATATGTCTTCATTTGTTAGCTACATTAGCCTCATAGCTCCAGTGCAAAACTAAATAAAATAAACTTTAGACACGAGACATGTCTTGACTGACTACATATGGGATGGGATTGTGAGTGATTGAGGGTGAGAACTGGAGTGAGGGAGAGAAGGAGTGTGGGAAGGACAGAGTAAAGAATGAGTGAAGTGAGGGAGAGTGTGAAGAGTTAAAAGCAGACAGAGAGAGAGTGAGTGTCTTTGATTTGGCTGATCTGGGTTAGATCTGTGAGGTGTGAAGGTGATCTGTTTGTTTAGATTTCTTACTCTGCCTCACTTCCTCTCTCTCTCTGTTCACTGGTAGCAGTGCTTATGAAGGCTGCAGTTGTTCAGGGTGGTTTTCCAGGCATTGCAAGCCTGTGTTTACAGGAGAACGGCATCTTAGTTCAGCACCTTAGTTAGGTTTAGCATAGGTTTTATTGGAAATGAATCATAATGGCTGATTAGGGGAATTCAAGCAGTTTATCAAAATTTCTTCATAATTAAATTTAAGAGAAAATCAGTGGTTTGATGTGAAATGCTCCATTTTAGAGTCAGAATTGTTCACAAGTGTGGTGATTAGAGCTGGGAGGTCATTCGATATCGAAACATATCACGATAAATGTCACATCATTATTTCTTTCAAGCTGATTTTTGCTCCTGAGTGGTTAATTGCTGTTTTAACTATCCTTTATAGTCAGAACATGACAAACACTCGCCAACAGTGGAACATTTCACAGATCTGTCATGGGAGAGTGGGGGAAAGTGTCTGGTTAGCTGTTTCACCAGCTGGAAAAGCACGGCCGCAGTTTTTGTAATATTCATAATTTAAGAAAGAAAACAGATTGTTTTTTGCTGTTTGGTGACGAGTGTTAGGCTATCTGGTTACAAGTGCTAAACTGTTTAGCTTCTCAACATCAGCTTAGTACGAACAGCAAACACTAGCTGGCTCCATATGTCAGTGATGGATCACACTGCCTTACTGCCATCACTCCTACCACATCCATGTCAGAGCACATCACAGTATTCAAACACCAGCTGGCAGACATCTGTATTTCTCTATTCTATCATAGTTGTTTGAGGGGTGAACCGCGATATATCTGACGCTCGCTGTGTAAAAGCATTAACTGCAGTGTGATTCTCTCACACAAGACAAAGAGTCCTCCTTTTAACTACACTTAAACTGAAATCTATACTTTTTGTCTTGTTTGATCTACAGTCACATCCGTTCACCATGCTGTGCGAGTTACGGAGCACTGCTTCAAGTTATCCAGCTGCTAAAAACAGCTAGCCTGGGAAGCTAGTGTTCTCCCACACTCCAGTGCCACGCAGCTCTTTTGTTTAAATCAGGGCTGTAACTTGCATGAACCCACTTCTTTCTTTCACTTTCATTGCTTAGGAACACACTAATACTAAAATATGACTGTAGTTGTGTGAAGTAGATGTGATTCAACGCTGCTAAAACTTGTTGGGGTGTAAGAAAAGAGGTGAGTTCGCTGTAGGACAGTACAGTTAGGCCACTTATCTCGTCACTCACACTCAGATCTGTCACAGGAGAACAGATCGCCGATCGCTCCATTCAAACAGGGAATATATAACTCCATGTTTCAGACGCAAAACATTACAAAGAAATCTAAATGACTCGAGCTCACAATCAGCTGCCGTCTCTTTTTCTCTTTTTGTACCTGCAACAGGTTTATTTTGTAGTACTGTTTGGACAAGTGGGTGTGTTTATCATCGCTTTGTGAGCGCTGAATCAGTAATTATAGTGACACGGATAAAATAAGACATACAAGCTCAGTTAAGCCTGAGTATGAGCAAATTCAGAAAGTTTATGGGGTATTATCATAGTTACTGTTTCTAATGCCACGTCATAAAATCTGCCCAGTCACTATTTTGTGTGTGTGGCTTTTCTTCCGTATGGCTTTTGTTTATATCTTTAGTCTTTTTGTCAGTGGTTGGAGAACCAGAACTTGAACTGTGGATCATTTTCTGCTTTGGTCCGGACCAAGGGAACCAAACAGCACGCTCTAAAATGGCTAAATTTGAGTCAGTATGATTCTCTACAATCCACCGTTTCACATCAAAACACTCTGAATTACTTTATTACATTTCAACAGTGGAAATACACTTTTTTTTTTTTCTTCAAAAATGGTGGAATTCCCTTTTAAGAACATGACATTTGTAACATGATTAAGTCTGAAATCCACCAATTCAGCATCCAGACTAACAGGTCTTGTAAATGCATGTGAATGGAAGCATACTTAAAGGGGCAGCAGTTTTCTTTGAATTTGAAAAAAGCTCATTTAAAAGTTGGTTTGATGTACAACAAGAGAAATCATCTTTTACATTCTTGCTATTTTCTTGTCATTGTTTGAATTTAAACTGTTGATATAGAATATAAATGTAATTCCTTGCATAATAAATAATATAATTATCAGTGGTGTATTATGTGTACATCAGATGTGTAGTAGAATAATTGAATTACTTCTAAAGCTTAACTGTAAGTGTGTTGGAGTAAGTTGTTTATTGACATCCTTCCACATTTGTCCATAGTTTTCAAAGAAATGCGCTCTCTCTCTCTCTCTCTCTCTCTCTCTCTCTCTCTCTCTCTCACTCTCTCTCTCTCTCTCTCACACACAGATCTGTCTACGATGGAGGAACGTCTGTTGAAGCGCTATTACAGTAAACTGACGGACTATGTAGCAGACATGACCAGAATCTTTGATAATTGTCGTTACTACAACCCCAGCGACTCACCCTTTTATCAGTGCGCTGAGGTGCTGGAGACCTTCTTCGTCCAGAAGCTCAAAGCCTTCAAATCTTGCAGGTAAAAAGGAAAATAACGCGCACACACAAACATGCCTAATCTAAATCTCCGGCCTTCTCCGGACTTGCAGACTCGCTGACTTTATGTGCACATTACTGAGCAAGTCCGTAGGACTGTTAGCATAGAAATTCGCTTAGATTCATAGGGAAACGCACATGACAAATAAAATGGGAGGAGTTACAAATAATAATAATAATAAATACAGTTTTTTTTTTTTTATTTTAAGCTGCACTATGCATGATTTTTTGTTATAATTAAAAGAAGTAGCATTATTGAGTGAGAAGAAAAAAAACATACTGACATGTGGTGCTGTGAGTCACCCTGAAATAATAATTTAAGCGTCTTTATATATTCATGTTGCATAAACAGGCGCAAAGAGAAGGTCTGGCTCGATGTTTAGGTCTCAAAAGCAAAATCAACATTACAATGATGAAGATATTATGATAGTAGTAGATAATTTACTCACATCCTTGGAAGACACGTCCCTCACCAAGTTTAGACTGAGTTCTCTTTGAATTCTCTTCCACTCATCGGACTGATCTGCTCTGAGCTGGGTTCTCAAGCACAACCCACACTACAAAATGTTCTTTCCCATTTTGCATGCAATTATACATTTCCACCAGAGAGGTCTCCAAATCCCCAAAACTTACATAGCTTTAAACAAAAGATGAATATCTTTCAAATTAAGTAATACACAGTTTGTCTAGATGTGCAGATTTTAGTGTGAATATCAACTATGGAAAGAAGTTCAGCTGAAGTATAATGTCATTAGTGCATTGTATACGCTTGCAGCCCTGCAGCCTTGCAGATTAGATGTGATGACAGTGAGAACTTCAGTGAACATCACAGAATGTAGGCCTAAAGTCATTGAGACCAGAGTCCAGAGATTTAGATTGGGCACCTGACTCTCTCTGTTTCTCTCTCTAACACTCCTCTCTTCTCCTCTATTTACTTTGTCCTCTCTGTCTCATTTCATGAGTCTATCACCTTTCTCTCTTTTTGACGTTTATTTTAACTCTGTCTTTGAATTCTGGATCATGCTTGCTCTTTTTGCCAAGCTGCTTTTTCACTTTTCACTCTTATTTTTCCTCTTACATCAAATAGACATTGCTTTACTTTTTGTAACGTTTAACACAAAGTGCCTCTTGTTTGCGTATTTCAATGCAAATAATCAGTTAGGGCTGTGAAAGTTGACAAAGTAATAATAAATTAATAAATTATATTTAACACCACTCATCTTTTTAAATGCACTTGACTCGTTTTCTGACTTTGACCTTTCATACCATGTGTAGCAGTGCAGGCTGAAGCCATGGCACGCTGTATGTTGCGTGATTGTAGCCCTTTTATTGAAATACAGCTTTTAAATGGCTTTTAAAGCTTGGTGGAGCTCCAGTTCCTCTCGAGAGCCTCCAATGTAACAAGAACCTGTGAGCTGTATGAATGACAGAGAGAGTCTATAGTCACCAGAGTTGAACCATCGACTTATATATGATACATTTAATCACTGGTTGGTACGTGCAGATACAGTTGCTCTCACTGGACTTCAGTGACTAAAATGGGAAACTGCAGTCACTGTGGAACTTAGATGTTTATTCTATTATTATTATTATTATTATTATTATTATTACTGGAGAAGTCTTTAAAAAATAAAAAGAAATACAGAATTCACTTTGTATCACTATCGGATATGTACATATTTTTAAAAAGAAGTAAAGAGAACGAAATTACATTGTCTCAGTACATCAATTAGTACATCAGTCATTACTGTTTTTTTACTATATTGTAATATCATTCAGTATAGGCAATATATGATGTAAGTGTACTGTATATGTGTGTGTGTGTGTGTGTCTTCCAGTTCCAATCCATGCTTTTCTTAGGAAACTATAAATAAAAATAATAATTTAAAATTTATATAAAAATCCAATAAACTAAATCGATAAATACATTTACTTTTACAAAACTACGCAAAAATGTGTGTATTAAAAGTGTATATTACTTTTAAGCTGCAACAGCATAACGTCTGACTTTGGAAATCACTTGACTTTCATGTTCAGTTTCTGTGTTCACCTCAAGATTAACTGTACAAAATAAGGCAAGATTAATCGTGATTAACTGTACAGAAATACTGTGATTAATTATTTTGATCATTTGACAGCCCTAGTATGTCATATTTTCATTTTACCATTGCACATTTTTATTTTGCACTGCTAGTTACTGAACGACAGTATGTAGTGTCAGTACACTAGCTCTTCAGGTGGATGCTTATTTTGTTATTATTATTAATTTTAGTATTATCATATGCATAATTTTCTCCACACAGTTCAGTTGTGTTCTGCATGCATTTTCATACGTCAACCTGCCTCTCTCTCTCTCTCTCTCTCTCTCTCTCTCTCTCTCTGTCTCTCTCTCTCTCTCTCTCTCTCTCTCTCTCACTCTCTCTCTGTCTCTCTCTCTCTCTCTCTCTCTCTCTCTCTCTCTCTCTCTCTCTCTCTCTCTCTCTCTCTCTCTCTCCCTTTCTCCCTCTCCCTCTCCCTCCCTCTCTCTCATATTCACAGATTATGATGCCTGGGTCACTCTAAGCTAGCCAGTGGTGGACCTCAGCTGTGTTTTTCTTTACGAAAAGAAAAAAACAGCATGACATTTTTGTATGGACAAACCCCCCTCTAATCAAACCAAAAGCAGTGTGGGGGCGATATGGGCAGATGGAGTGACCGATCATAAAGTGGCAGCCATGTCGGTAACTCGTGCAATCAAGGGAGAAAAGCTACTTTTTTCTTTTTTTTTTTTTAAACTTATCAAAGTACATTTATTTACATCATCAAGTATGTTTTCCACTGAGTTTCAGTGATGGGCCTCAGTGTAATGTATTTAGTACTTTAGAAACTTGTCTAGATAAGCTTTTTTTTATATATATATATATACATTTTCACACACCAGCGGTGTGAAAACAGGCTTACCTCACAAATCTTGTAACATACTTGTCCTTATTCGGACATTTGGAAATGTTAAATGACCTAATTTGTTAGTCTTTTACCTCAGTTTGTATTCGTACATAATATTTTTATGCATTAAAATCCTTTTGTGAAGGAGCATTACAGAATAGAGACCATAGATTTGTTCCATAGGTATGTGGACATCACATTTCTGATGAACTCCATTCTAACATTAATTACAGTAGGGACAGGAAATATAGATTCACACCAGCATGGCTGCTACCTTTTTTATTTTTTTTATTTTCCTGTTGTTATTAAAAGCTAAAGAAAACGACCCACTGGCATCCTTTTTTTTTACTGTGAAGCTTTTAATAAAAAAAATGTAACTCCAGCTGTCATCCTCCTGTTTCTTGTTTTCTGCATTCTGTAGGTCTCATAACAACAGACTACAGTCTACAGCTTCTTAACCTACAGCACCCCTAAGCTCTTTGGTAACTGTATAACCGGGAAGTCGGTACTCCCAGTGATGAGGCCCTGTCTGAGACTACTAAGGGAGCACAATGCACACCCCAGTGGAACTCCTGCTGTTACAGGATGTGAGGGACTGGTCAATAGGATGTGGTCATCAGGGGCTACAGGACCATTTCAAGGCAAAAAAGAGGAAAAGAGCATCAGTTAGCTCTTTTAAAGTGTCACATATTGTCACTGTCATAACAAAACCTTGTGTCTCTAAAATAGGGAAAGAAAGAATGTTCTTCACTTTAAATGGAACTACATTTTATTCTGAGGAATTCTGGCCCATTTCTGTTGTTAACAGCACATTAACATGATAAATTATTCAGTGCCACAATTTTTTAATGCAGTTAACTCTTTTTCCTCGTATGACATTTCACATCAGCTGTAGAAGTCCAGGCTAAAGCCCAGCTGCAGTGTGCTGTATGTTGCTTTAATAGAATCCACGATTGTAATCCTTTTATTCAAATACAGCTTTAAAATGTTTTTTTAAAGCAATATCTTCAGCAGACGTATGGAAACCTATGGATACATCAATGAGCAGCAAACTAACAAAAGCAACAGCAAAGTGGAAAGGTCCGGTTCCCCTCCAGAGCCTCCATGAGCTGAATGACTGTGGACCACTTCTATTGGTCCATGTGTTAATAGCTCATTAATGTGACAAAGTATTAGCACCACTGATTCTTTTAGCACCGTTAACTAGAGCTGGGCAATATGACAGTATTTATCATTGTGATAAGTTATATCACAGTGTCATATCACTGTTGTCGGAAGAAAACCTTGTATCTCCAAAATGGTAACTTTACAGTAGAGAAAACCTACTTTACTTTTAATGTAAGTCTATAGAACCAGACTTTTTTTTCCCCAAGTCGTTTTGGGTCATTTCTTTCGGTCCGTTCTTCATGAAATTTACACACAATGTAAAGGGCAACAAGCATTTTCAGATTATGTCAGAAACTGAAAAATAACAAAAATGGAGATGCAAGGTTTTCATCTGACAGCAGTGATATACTTTTCTGAGCATATCATGGACAAATACACTTACTGCATGTTTGATTACAAAGAGAGCATGATTAGTCCTGTTTAATTGGAATTAGTGCAGCACAGTGTGTGAAATGTTGAATACAAATAATCAAATTCATAGTTTTGATAGTATTTTTAAAATGTGGGCTTACTTTTTCTGTTCCAGTTTATCAAATCAAATGTATATCATTACATCATGTAGTGCAAAAAAACTTTTTGAGGTATCGTGATACATTTTGCCACATCGCCCATTAACTCATTTTCCTTATTTGACACCAGCTGCCGTAGTCCAGGCTGAAGCTCAGCTGTATGTTGCTATGATAGAATTTGCGATTGTAACCCTCTCGTTCAAATACAGCTTTTAAATGGCTTTTAAAGTGATACCTTCACCATCTTCAGCAGACACTAGACAGTGCTCGTGGGAGAGCTATGGATAAGTCAGCGAGCAGCAAACTAACAAAAGCAAAAAGGGCCTCCACAAGCTGTTCGAATGAATGTGAAGAAGGTTCACTTCAGATAGACAGTTTCGGGCTATTTGTTTGTCCATTCAGCATGAAATGTCCACACAGTGTAAAGGGTAGCGGTTACAAATGGTCTAAAATAAACAAAGAAAAAATTAAAGAAAGTAGAGATACAAGGTTTTGACAAGACAGTGAGGATATGTAAATAAGGAGGACTGCCTTTTCTGGCCGAGGATGGACCATAACCTATGAACTGTCCAGACTGTTGTGGTCATTTTTCCAGATGAAGTGGAATTTTGGCCATTTTTATAGATTTCTACTGTTTGTTGTATCAATCTGCATCCATTCTCCTGCAGTCTGAGGCCAGTCTGTCCTTCCGTCCTCCTTTTGTTCAACCAGCTACCTGCTGAATGCTGTTTTCACATCAGTTTAGATCACTGTTTTCTGTTATTAGCCTCTCAAAAGAGGTGCATCTGCTTTAAACCCGTTCAAACCTTCCACCACCACACTTGGCAGCACACAACTGATACTCCAGCCAGGCTTGGAAACAATATGGAGCTCAGATAATGCAAGTTATGTATATAATTCTGTTCTCTTTGATATATATATTATGGGGATTGTTTTGTTGTTTTTGACACCAATTTTTTTGTTTTGTTTTGTTTTTTACTTTTCCAGTCATAAGCTTTTCACTGTTGCGACTGTTTAGAGCAGTGAAACCACAAAAAAAACTCCCAAGTCCTCATGAATAGGAATGTTCCTCAGGAAGGACGGTCCTAAAATAGCTAAAAGAGGCAATTAAACCTTAATGTAAAGAAAAATCTCAAGGAGCTTTGGGTCATGCAGCTTTTCCTCCCTCGAACCCCCAATGTGCGGAAATGCGGAAAAACAAATACATTATGGTCTGTACATGTGGCTCTCTGAGACAGCGCAGGGGTAGGAAGGCATTTTTTATCTTTTACTGCTGGTTAGTTGGAGGTTTTAAAAAGATTCTTAGACATTTTTATCATGTTTGGGGCTTTATAATGTGAAATTCACACAGACACACTGTTGGAATTTGTCTTGTTGGAATTTCAGGGCAGTATTTCAAGGGAGAGTTTCAAGAGCAAACGAAGCTGAATGCATTCCCTGTCCACTTTATTAGAAACCCCTGCCTTGTATTTCCACTCACTGTCCACTTTATGAGCTCCCCAACCTTACACAGTTCTGTGAAAAAAGTCAGAGCCCACTCTTCATTTAATTACTTTCCAGAAATTGCCATTTTTCAGCTTCAGGAAAAAGCAGAAAACAAATGACACAGAAGCCTCAACAACTAAATAGATCCACTCTTTGCCTTTATTACAGCTTCCATTCTTTTCATTTGCTTTCCGTTTCTCAAAGAAATCTGCAGCCACACCTCCAAAGTTCAGTCTTAGATGTTGGTAGCATTTTCTGGAAGGATTGACAGAATTACCTGTTGCTTTGTTTTAGATCTCTTTAGAAATATCTGTTAAAATGAACAACCTGTACATACAGTAATGGGCATTTTGAGTGAATATTAAGTAAATGAAGGGTGGTCTCTGACTTTTGCACAGTGCTGTAGGTCCACCATATAAGTTTACAATTACAGACTGCAGCCCATCTGCTGCTGCACAATTTATCAACCCTCCAATGACCATTAATGAAGTGCTAGAGGATGGCTAACAAAAAATGTTTATGAACAGATGGGCTAACCTCTAAGTGTACAAGCTACAAGGCAGGAGTTTCTAATGAAGTGGCCATATATATATTTTATACACACACACACACACACATAAATACATACATACATACATATATGTGTGTGTGTGTGTATATATATATATATATATATATATATATATATATATATAAATATACACACACACACACATATATGTATGTATATACTATTACATGTGATAAGCTATGAGGCCTAAATACACTCCTTACCGAACAGGCCAGTCTGTGTCTGTTTAATTCATTTATCTACACAAGCAAACGCATAGACTTCATGTAGTCACAAGAAGGCACTGGTGCCCTTATGTTTGACCCTCCCTCATATTTCGACAAATATGTCCTTTTTTCTTTTTTGCATCTTTGAGATGTATTTTACATGTAGGTGAAATGACCCTTTGTATTAAAATGCTGCATATTGTGGGCATAACGATTTAAACGCAGGGGGGAAGTTCACCAAGGTGTTTTGTAAAGGAAAACACACTCAGTTTCACATTATTCTGTATAATTTATTCAGCAGATCTGTTAGACACTTCATTTGTAGTAAGACTGAAGACAGATTTTGGTGGGGGGGGATATCTATGTTTTTAACAGACTGTGGCAACTAAAGTTATCTTTTTGTACTTGATAGAACATCTTAGATAATAATAAAATCATGTTTTTTGACAGCAAATTGTGCTTCTTGTTTCCTTTGAGCATTTTATTACATCAATGTAAGCAGCAAAAGTGGACAAAAAAGTCCTCCAGTACTGACTTCCCTATAGAACTTCAGTTTAACTTCATATTACTACCATGACAAACATGCATTATGCAAATATAACAGCCACTGGGAATCTGTAGTGTCAAACAATGAGTGATAGCCTAGCCACTGAGCTATAAGCTAATAAATACAGAGAAGCTAGCATTAGCTACTCTTACCTCACTGACAAAATCATAAAGAAAACAGTGATGCTGTCTTTATTCAGCACAGTTGCTCAGGCAAGGGGTTGCCAGACATGGCCAGTGCCATCCTACCATGAGGTGTAGACACCCTTCCAGCCACTACAGTAAATTCCACTCAAAACCTTAACTTTATTCTTGTTTGTTTTGCTGAAGGAAGTGGCTAACATTGGCTTTTTACATTAGAAAAGCATTAAAAGCACCTAAATAAATCTCTACATTGGAGTATTATATGTTCTGCTGTACGTGGATTACTGTAACATCACTGTAACTGAAGATTTCAATGTTCAGCAGAGAGTTCAGGGAGCAAAATGTACAATATTTTTCACATAGCGTAATGGGAAAATGGGATAAAATCACTGTTTCAGAGTGAAAATATATAAAAAAAATGTGATTAACTGATTATTAATGCTATTATCTTGTTCATCTTAAACTAATAATTTACCCAGTACAGGTCAGTAATGCTGCTCTGTGAGCTACATAATATGAAGTACAATGCTAAGATGAGGTAACTATCAAAAATACATCAACAAAACACTATCAAACAAATATTGACTATCATATAGTAACATCTGTCATTAACCATGTAAGCTAAATACTTTTTCCAGCTTGGTAAATGCATTTGTTTAATAGTGCAATATTCTCTCATAATGTTACCTCACAGTTTGCCACCCCAAAAAGTTCTGGGTCTAATCTGACCATCATTGAAAAGGTTCTGGCTACACCCCTGTTTTTGTCTGGCTGAATGACTAAAAAATTCTCTATGGTGTCCATTTTGTGTTGAAGCCAAACTGAGGTAAATTATCTAGCTAGCCAGGTAGCCTTGCTATCTTCATCTTCTTGCTATTGTCTATCATTTCTGTTGTTTAAATAATCCACTCTCTCCATTGTAAAGATGATTTGAACAGTTATTACAGGTATACAGTTTCAAGAAGACATTTAGCTTCCTAGCAGTAATGCTAGCTGTTCAGCTTCTTCTGTATTCGCTAGAGAGGGGAAAAAAGCTTTTCAAACAGGCCGCCCCCAAAGATCCACACCAAAGCACTTTTAATTTTTCCAAAAGCTTCTCCCACCTTCAAGATACATCAACAGAAGGGGCTTTTGCTGGTCATTAAAGTAGAAAATCTTATGCTAGAGGATTCTGTGGCACAACTCTAGGATGTGCCACAGTACAACAGAAGTAGCCATGGTTTAGTTTTTCGTTCTCGGGCTCTGTTTTCTTTTTGGATCCTGTTGGTCTAAAATAAAATGCTAAAGCTCTAACTGACAGGCTAACTAATACAATAGAATTAAATTAAACCTAACAAGAGAGTGCTGCCCAGTGTAAATGGCTTGAATGAAACTGAATAGAAAAGCAGATTTCTCACATACTTGAGTATTAGTGAAAGTGTTAACATTTGAAAATAGCATTACAAAAGTTCAAACATATTGTATTGTTTAGGTACATAACACTGAGGAAATTGAAGCTAGCTCTGATCCCTGGGAAAGAAGCTAATAATCAGTATAAACATCAGTGTAATAGGCCATATCAGCCCAAAAGGAGCTTGATTAGTACTGTTATTATAGGCTTGCTATATGCCCTGCCCTGTTTCTGCTCTATCACAGTGATCTGTGTGCGTCTAACTGTGTTGAATGTGCCCTTATAGCAGATCATATACTTCATAGACCATGACCATGACCATGTAAAGGTTCCAGTTGACTCTCCACACGTCCACAGGCTTCTTTATCGCTGGGAGCCATCATTAACCTCGAAAAGCTGTAGAGGAAGTGAACTTTTTGGGAACAGCTCCTTCGTACACACACAGTGAGCAATTTCCTCGCTATCACAACATCTTTCAGAATGCAGTGAACCACTCCAACAAAGAGGTAAAAAAACAATATTTTATTTAATATAATTTTTGAAGGAGACAAAATGTGCATCCGCAGTGCATAATAAAATGAATCTGCCATTCCAACCTCCAATATTCCTTAGACTCAAACACAATGTTTCCCTTCTTATATTAAACATAGTCGATTAGCCAAGACATGTTTGGTAACACATGAACCTTAAACGTTACCCAACGTGAACTGATTAGCACTGAATCTTTATACATTTGTTTCAAACGGTGTTGAGTTGTTAAATGGGCATTCTGGCCTGAAACTAGCATTTAGCATGTTATTTGTCATGTTATGTAGTATTCTATAGCACAGAAGTAGCACAGAAATCTCATGTTTAACCGAATTTATTACATCATTTTCATGTTTTTAATCGCACTATAATACAGCAAGCATTACACTAACACAGTATACAATCACTGGGAATCCCTGTGGTTTCAACCAATTCTAACTGCTAGCCACTAATCTAGAAGCTAACAGAAACAACCAAGCTAGCATTTGTATAACTCTTGCCTTGGTTGTCAAATAAGGTCATTTTTATCTTCCTTAAAGATACGATTCAACTGAGGAATTCTGAAAAGAAGCCAAACTAAGGAAAAATGTCTAGATAGCAAGGTAACCATGCTAACTTTAGCTTTAGCTTGCATAATACAGCAACTCAATGGAATAAAGCTTCTTATCTGAGTCATTTCTGTGGTCTAAGTAATCTATTCTCTCTACTGTAATAATGATTTGATGATTATTACATTGCAATAAAATAGTCAGTGTCCTAGTAGCAAGATTAGCTATCTTGGCTAACAGGAATAAAAGCATTTAAACAGCCCTCCCTCAAAGTACATGTAGTTCTTCCACCTTCAAGGTGTGTCGTCAGAAGGGGGTTTTCCTAGACTTTAAACCAGAAAACCTTGATGTAGGCTACTTCAACATCGCTGTAAGAGGCAAGCAGACCTGTTTACAACAGATTTAGCCATTTTTTTATTTCCAAATTTTGGCTTAAGTGTCCCTTTAAGTAATCTCAAATACATGTGGTGCATTTCTATATATAACAGTGTGTCATACAGTGTCAGAAACCATATAAGCAAGTCTACTTGAGATTACTGAACAACTCCACACATGTTTTACATTGATGCTAATGAGTGGAGTATAAGCTTCCATTACCTATTTGCTACGTTAGCCTTGTAGCTCCAGAGCAAAACTAAAGAGGCAAATTTCAGACACCAAACACGTCTTGGCTGATCGACTACATTTCGGGCACATGTGATTTTGCTGGACTACTCCTTAACAAAGAGAAGCCAGTTCCTTTAAATCTTTCCTTCCAAGGCATACAGAACGGGGAGTTTTATAGGTTCCCTCTCTTTTCCTTTCTCACCCAACACTTCCATAAAGCTCCTCTTCTTTTCGGCCTGTACCTCTCCCATCTCCCCTTCCACTCCGGCCCCTTCGCACACTTCCTTTGAGTTTGAGCCAAAGCCTCTGTGTGTGTGTGTGTGTGTGTGAGGGCAAACATTCACCATAGGTGGCGTTACATTACCAGCCCTGCAGGCTTCCCTAAGGCCCTGGCCGGTGTTTTTGCTTGCTGGACCCTAAACAGAACCGCCCTCTTTCATGTAACCAGGTGCGCGCAGGATCAGATTACTGTCCGATTAGAACGCAAACACACACACACTCCCACACACGCCCCGATACACACCGGCCTTCTCCATCTTCACTCACACTCCGTAATCCGATTTCCTATTGAAGCCCATTCCCACCAGGTAGAGGAGGAAAAAAAAAGTAGCTCAAAATAATGACTTATTTTCTCAAAAATTCATTACTTTTTGAGGTATAATTAGAATAATTATTTCAACATAATAATTCAATATTTTGAGAAAACAAGTCATTCCTTTGAGATACTGTCACAATATTGAGAAAATTAAGTCATTTTGAGATCTTAAGTCAATATTTTGAGAAAATAAGTCATTTTTTGATATCTTGAGTCAATATTTTGAGAAAATGTCATTATTTCTAAATAGTTTGAGTAAATTATAATTATGAGATACTAAATCAGTACATTGAAAACATAAGTGATTGAGATCTTAAGTCAATATTTTGGGAAAATAAGTAATTCATGATATTTTGAGAAAATGTCATTATTTCGAGATACTAAATCAATATTTTTAGACGAATAAATGAGATACTAAATCAGTATATTGAAAACATAAGTGGTTGAGATAGCAAGTCAATATTTTTAGACAAAAGTCATTGCTTTATTTTTTTTTTTCATATGTATTATATATTCTAATTAAAAATTTTGACACATCCCTGCCTTTTTCTCTTCTGCCTGGTGCGAAAGGGCTTTCATACATTACTGCTCGGAGAGTCAGATGGAAATACAACCTTGTCTGAAAGAAAAGGGTTTTGGTTTTCAGTTTTGTTTTTTTCTTTTTTAACCTTTTTTCTCCCCTTTTTACTTCCCCTTGTCCCCGTTCCAACCCCATCCCCCCGTTTCTTTCATTCTTTCTCTTTTTCTTTTGAGCGTAACAGTGCATTTCCTGAATTCTGATAAGAAGCTTGACTAAAGGGAGAAAGCAATGTTAAGAAAACGGGGGCTAAATAGGACCTCTGTGTTCTTGGCTTGTCCCGTGGCAGTCCTGCAGACGGGGTAAACGACCGTTCCTATTTTTCACTAATGCTGGCCCGGTGTGGCCGGTCAAATGGTGTGAACGGAAAACAAACAAAGCATGGGGAATGTGTTGTAATGACACATGACATTCCCGCAGTGAAAAGTGTGATTGGATAGAGGACAGTGAAACAGGGTGTACATGTCAGCTGTAGGTAACATCAGGTGCTGTATATTTTGTAAAGAAACACTAAAATCTCTGCCAACAGCTCTTCCTTATCTGGAAGTGTAAATTTAAGTGCCCACTGAAAGCGTACTAGGTTGCGTGTATATGTGGTCGTGGTTACCCTCATAAAAAAAGCCTGCAGTAATACAGTAAGAAGCTATTAGATTTCTGTAGACTTCAACACTTTTACTTGCGTGTAATATTCCTGTAGTACCATCTTATAATGATTTATAACATTTTTGTGCTACATTTGTCAGTTTACAACAGGAATCCTAAAGAATGTTCTGTAGTATTACCGTAGTTCTTTTTCAAAAGGGTATTGCTGCATCTATCCACTGTTATCCATTATATATAAACATAAAAAAATGTAATTTTGCAGTTTTTCTCTGAATGTCGTGAAGGAAACATTTAGCCGGTTCTTGGTTCATGTTCCAGACATGAATCAGATATTCTGCGACTGGGTGGAATTCAGCAGATTCCCCCCGGAGTCGTCTATGAAAGAGGACAAGCAAAAAGGCAAGCATTGTACAGCAAGCAAAATATCCCCACTTGGATTTGATTGACCCTAGGACGCTCGGACAGAGTGGACAGAGAAGCCATTGTTTGCTTGTCCCTCTCTCCTCCGATAATACTGCATGATTATGAGGTTGTTTCTTTTTTATTTTTACATAAGGCCGCAGTTAGTCCTCCCGTGCAGCAGGTGTCAGTAGCGAGGCTACTAGTTTCTTCGTTTTCCTGTTATTTTTCTTTCACCTGCACCTCGAGCGTGTGGCCTCCTGAGCTTTCTGGTGCCTTCTCTTGTTGAAGCGTTTGACGTAGTTGCTGCTGCGCAGGAGACCATCGCCTGGTTTGAGCTTGCCTCCAACGAGAGCAAGGAGACTGGTGGGAAGATGGCGTCTCCGGTGATAAATCTGCCCCATTACTATGTATCGGCTGCCTGTAAAACATAAAACATCACATATTCCGGATCAAATAGAGGAAAAGAGCATTATTTTCGTGGTCATGGGTGTTTAACCACCAAAAAAACATTGATTAACCCATAGAAGTCAGTTATTAGCAGTGCTAATTAATATGGTGTAATTTTTGTATTAATTATTTTGACTTGCAAGTAGAGAAACTGCCGATTCTAAACTTTCAATTCGTACCACATTCGCTGCGTAATTAAATATGCAGTTATATATTTAAATGCATATCAAAATGACAGGAATAACTCTCAACGTGAATAAATTTCTGCTAAATTAATGTGAAAGTTAAAAAAAAGGTTTGGATGGCTGGTTTATTTTCTTTACTACACTTCTTTGAACTCAAAATTGGCTGATGAGCTGACTGCAGGCGTCCACTGGACTGTTATGGAGTTTAAAAGTCATTCAGTGGAATGTAGGTCATTACTTCATATTCCGTTAAAAAAAACATCACAGGTTCACCTAATCAGGCTGTAAAAGCCAAAGGGTTGAAAACAGTGGACCCATTCACTCCATGAAGGAGTTACTACTCACCCAGTTTGAAGTCTGGACAGGGCTTGGTGCATTTGAAGGTGTCCAGCACCAGGACGTTCACTTTGAAGAAGTATGTGTCTGGAGTGACGTAGAGGCGGCTCATCTTGTAGAAGCCGTCGCTGTTCACCAGCAGAGTGACCAGCCTGATGCCTCGACGGATCATATCGATGTCGTGGACAATGCCGTTGATGGCTGAAATTTGATTAATGATCATATTGTTTACCTTGGATTGTCAATGGACTGTGAAGCCTGATACATCTAAACTCTTTAAAATAAAGATGACAAATTGGTTCTTTGTTATGAACTAATTCAGGTTCCATCAAGCAGTGGTTCTCAAAGTGGTCCTGAGGGACTCCTGATGCTCCATACATCAAAGCCAAGAACGATTAGTGAACCTTTTTAAGTACACTCTTGAAGCAGATGGTGCTTCAAGGGTTCTTTAGTAAAGAAAATGGTCTTATATAGAACCATGAACACTCCAAGAACCCTTTGCATGATTAAAGGTGTTCTTTGCATCATGAAAGGGTTCTTCAGATTGACGGAAAATGTGCATGAATGTGCTATGGACAGTTCTATACAGAACCTTTTTGAAAGGGATTCTATATAGCACCCAGAAGGGTTCTTCTATTGTTACAAGCTTGAAACTGTAACAATAAAAGAACAGTTTTGGGTGCTATGTAGAACCATTTCATAATGCAAAGAACTCTTTAATCATGCAAAGGGTTCTTTGAGTGTTCATGGTTCTATACAGGACCACTTTCTTTACTAAAGAACCCTTGAAGCACCATCTTTTTAAGAGTGTACCTTTCATTACTCTGCAGTACTGTACTGTGATTTAAGCAGACTATAGCAAGGTTTAGCACCCTAATTCACACTTTCTATTGGTCCAGCTGTTGCTAGGCTGGCAAAAATACAATTGAAAGTAATGAGAATTGTGGCACAGAGCACAGTTTTAGTCGAAATATGCAAATTAATCATATCGAACCACTAGAATATTTAGTGTTGCCACGTAATTTTGAGTTTCCAGTTTTAAATGGTTCATCCCCAAACAAACTGTGTTGTTCTAACTAATCGAGAGTAGGCAGAATTTTACACAACAAAATAATTACACACACAATCTCTCCTAAAATTAATATAAATTGAAATTGAAAGTACACCTAGGTATTTGGACAAACACTGCATTGTGTGCTTCGATTTTTCATTAGGAGTCATATAATATAAGCTGACTGTGGAGCAGCACTCCTTCTCAGGAATCAGGCACTCGGGCTTCACTGTAAAACCCGATTTGCTGAGAACTCAAGTTGTTTATGGAAAAGTATTGGTTCATTTGAGGCTCCATTACTGTGAAGGTCACATTCAGCCCTAATTTAACTTAACTAGCTCTAATATTTAGATTCTCCTGCAACTCAAATGAGGCAGTTCTTTTCCCTGAATCATTTGAGTGAACTCAACAAATCGGTTTTATAGCATGCTCATCGATAGATGTTCAATGTGTTAAACTGAAAGAAACTCACCAAATTCACTGTAGCAATAGTGTTCTGTCTCGTCCTTCTCTTTTCGGCATTCACTCAGACACACAGCATCCTGGGTGAAGTCTGACTCTGGAACAGTGATATGGAGATATGATGAAACATGGAAAAGCTTGGACTAGTGTGGACTAGTAAAGCATTCCTTCTGTGCACTGCATTGTGTCTAAGATGCATTCAGATAAAATAAGTTAAGCAAAAGTCAGTCATTTTCATTGGACTCCAATTTGGTATTTTCAAGATTATGTCTCGTCTACACGAAGACTACAGTAAGACTGAATTACAGTGGGGACTTTTAAAGACTAGCATTAGGTTTGCATATTTGGGGTGGAGGGGAGTTTAATCTACGTCTAAATTACACCATCAGTGAGGGGTTAGCGCTGGAAATCATTTAGCTAGGTTTTAGCCGGGTCATTTAGCATTTACCTTTGGCCTAGGACTAAATAACACCTTCAGTGGGAACATGGCATTGGTAATTGTTTAGCTAGGTTAAGTCATTAGCACCTGGCTTTTGTGTAAATCCTCCTGAAATATCCAGCTAAAACCAGCTTTTTGGTGGTAGCTGGTTTCAGAAGGTCTAAGGTGTTCACTGCTAGTCATTAGCTAGATTCTTGCTGATCTAGATGGTAAAGGTGGTTGACCAGCTGCACGTTCAGCTGGACTAGGCGTAAACCCTATGGGAATCAATAGTTTTTGCCATCAGTGAAAGCTAGAAATCAGCTATGTTTTTAGCTAGGCCATTTAGTATTCAGCTTTGGTCTAGGACTAATTAAATATTCAGCAGGCCTAGCGCTGGCTAAGTTTTAGCTAGGTCATTTAGGCCCAATCCCATGTCACCCCTTGACCCTACCACTTAGCCTTAGGTCATTTAGCATTCAGCTTAATACTATTTAGCAATTGTACTTTCAGTGGACTTAGCGCTGGAAACCATTTAGCTAGGTTTTAGCTAGGTCATTTAGGCCCAATCCCATGTCACCCCTTGACCCTACCACTTAGCCTTACATCTCTGCTTTACACGTTCACGCCTAGGGGTAGGGTGTCCTGAGTTTTGTTGAGACAGAGGGGTAGGGCGAAGTGTTAGGGCTACATGGCCCTCCAAACGGAGGTTTTTCAGAAGCACACTCCATATAGAATGTTGTGAAAAAAAGAAAACCCGGCAAGATGGCTGCAACCAAAGAAACCTACAAATGTGAGAATTTTCACAGTTAAAAAATGACGCTAACCACTGTGTTATCTTAGTTTAATGTCATTTTAAAGTCATTTTAATGTATTATCGTCCTTTTTTTCATAACTAGCATAAAAAATCGGTAATAGTACGCTAATGTCTCAGTAGCTAGCTAGCTAAATTTCCCGTTCCACCTTAAATAGTCCAGCAGTTCTGAAACCTGAAGTGCCAGAATGTAACTACTGCTCCCTTTAAGGTGGAACAGTAAAATTCAAACAAGAATCTGGCGAATAACTGACTTCAGCTTCATATCACTGAAGAATTAGGGGTGGGTGATAATACATAATTATCGTATCCCCCACTTTGAAGGCATATGATGCCCTAAATGTAACTAGCGAGGTTGCTGAACTTTTCCCTCCTCTGCTATCACTGCAGACTGGCAGGGTCGCCTACAGAGCACCGCTAGTAGCTGTTAATGAAGTAATGTTCTTTTTTATTTGAAGGTTGTTCCATTTTGAAGGGAAAGATTTCAACCACTACCCATTGTAACTCAGTTCCAAGGGGCAAGGTGACACTCGAAAACAAGGGGTAGAGGTAAAAATAAGAAATGCGATTGGGCCTTAGCATTCAGCTTTGGTCTAGGACTAAATTATACCAAAAGTGGAGACTTAGCGCTGCAAATCATTTATCTAGGTCATTACGTATTCAGCTTTGGTCAAGGACTAATTATATTTTACCTTCAGTGCGGACGCAACACTGGATATCATTTAACGAGGTTTTATCTAGGCCATTTAACATTCGGCTTTGGTCAGGGACTAAATTATACCATCATTAGGGACACTGGAAATCATTTATCTAGGATTTATCTATGACATTTAGCATTCATCTTGGTTTATTCCTGTCCAGAAAAGCATCTCTGAGTCATTCAGAAATTACAGATGTAATAAATTGACTGCATGTTTTAAATAAATGACATAGACGTGACCGTGTGCCACTGGAAAAAACCACTGAGTTCATTCCACCGTCGTGCCGTCGACCAAAGCTGTCAATGCCGTGTCATTACATGAGCCAAAGGCCCTACATTCCAGCCAGCATGGGACAGGGAAGGGCTATCTTTTTGATATCCGCTCACTGTATCCTAGCCCATTTCACTTAGGCATATTTCACATTCTTTTTTTCCCCAGTAATCTTATGGCTCGTGAAGCATCAGCACAAAGGATGCATTCAAGCGAGGGAGCTAAGCAGCAATTTGGGGCTTGAGGGAGAGAGTAATTAGAATAACTATCCACCCTCAGCAATCTCTCCCTCTCTCTCTCTCTCTGAAACACACACATTCCTATTTCCTCTCTCTGTGAATGGGAGTGTAAATCTCTGACCTCACAGTGATTCAATGTAATTATGATTCTTTAGAAACCAATTTAATGCATCACAACATCTCAAAATTCACCATGGTCCAAACTGACTTACAATATTTTGGCGCAATTCAGAACTATTTTTAAAAATACACTAAATATCTGCAAATTTACACAGTAATGGAATATAGACTATAAAATTAACTAAGATTTTTTTATATTGGGAAAATGAGAACTATATAAGAAATATATTTTGGCCCGAAGCTGAGCACATTATTATATATTTTTATAATTGATTATAGTCAATTCCAATATTCCAAAATTGATGGTGCTTTTTTTTTACCCCCCTGTCAATGACCGATAGATCGATATCTGTACACTGTGGATTCCCTATGGGAAATCTGGTGATACGATACCAGAAAGACATGGGACATTGTACAAAAATAGACGTTTTCACATATTTACACATTCCGACACTGTAGCCCCTGCCCTTTTGCTCTCACACTGTGCTTTCTCGCTCAGCACGTATAATAATTATTTTAAAATTCTGAAATTAGCGATAATAACTCGCTAGTTTCATTGTAAATATCTTATTGTCATTGTAAAAAAACAAAACAAAAACAAAAATTGGCTTTATGCCAGATTCTATGGAGCTTACAGCGACATTATGTAACAAATTTACCTTAAAATACCAGCTTCAAAATCATTCTGATGGTACCCTGACTTAATAGGGAGAATGGCATTTCTGTCACTGCCACTCCAGGCCAGAATGCCTGCTATAGCGCTATGTTTTTTTGGAGGAGCGGCACGAGACTTCTCGCAAGAGCTGCGTAGCGCTTTACAGCATCACGTCACACACCAACAACTATGTCTCTTCAGTTATCTATAATAAGTAGCTTGCTATTCCCCACATGGACATCATGGCAGAGGCTGCGAAGAGACCGAAAAAGACAACATTACCCGAGGAAGAGAAAAAGAGAGAGTGACCGAGCAAGAGACCCGACAGGAGTAAATCTCAGACTGGTTTTTACTAGTTAGCAAGAGCTAAAAGAAATAAAAGGATGCAAGACAGTCATGTTTAATGGGAAAACGACAAAAATCTGACAGCAGAGTGTTCATCCCTGCCAGTGTTACTGTGACTGGGGTTCAAATCCCAGCTTTGGCAGTCATGCTTTAGGCTGCCTTGTGAGGACCTCTAAGACTACGCTTGGTTTCTTTTGATAAGAGTATTTCTAATAAGCTACACATTAAAATTCAATTTACATTTATTCTGTTTTTGAATTGTCCAAAACGTTTATGGATTAATTTTTTACAGCTTTTTAAAAATAGGCAACAAATACAATAATAATGTTTATTCACTTTTTCCCCAAACCTCTTAGAGGGCTAAATGCAATGTATTGATATGAAATACTGTGGTATAGTAAAATGTCTCCCAATGTTCAACTTTTTACAAGGCTGGAGTCAGCTTCTCCTTCGACAGCTTCTTGTTTGAATTTTCTCGTTCCACCTTAAATGGTGCCTGAGGCGCCAGAATGTAACTGCTGCACCATTTAAGGTGGAACGGAAAAATTCAAACGAGAAACTGACTTCAGCTTTGTGACATTTTAGTGTTTGACAGTTTCTCGATGCAGATTTAACGTATCAGTAAACCAGCTGGAGTGCTTATAAATGCAAATAAGCCCCTTTGCCTCCAAATTATCGACGTTCGCCTTAAATCTTTCTCTTTCCCTTTTCGTTAGCTAGCAGGTCGAGAATGTTGCCTGCATTGCTATGGTGACCAGCAGTCTGTGAGCCAATTTAACCGGTGAATTAACAGTTACAGGCCAAATTAACTCCAGCGGTTATGACCATTTAGTTTCAAAACTGTCCTAGAACGATCAGCAGAGCTTTACTTTACTGCAAAGGGGGATTATTTTATTTTTTCCTAAAAATCTAATTCTGCTGTCGAGCCGCAACAGGGCCGTAAAAGAGCCGCATGCAGCTCTGGAGACACCTGTTGCCAACCCCTGGCCCACTCCAACTGTGCACCGCAGCTATCAACTATGGATGCACGATCTAATCTTTGATCCGATCTAACCTTTCCCTCCCCTGATACTGATTCAGATGTGTAAATACCGACTGGCCAAACCGATACCAGCCAACTGTTAAGGGATTGGAATTTCATAGTCATCATATACATCAGAAACAGGGCTGAATGTGGATCAGTCACCGGTAAAGCAAATCAGTGCATCACCAACCATCAACCATAAGGAAACTCTACAAACCTTTCTTGAGGATGTCGAAATGGTAGAGCAGGCTGGAGCTGCGGCGGTTGTGCAAGATGAACGGTCGAGTGATGTTCAAGCTGCTGCCTCCACTCAGCCTGGACTTGCCAGGCCTGTTTTCTTCAGGATCCAGTCGTCTGTTGGCGTTCTCTTTCTCTTTCCCGCGTGAGTTGGACGTGGTGGGCTGAGGCCGGCTGCGGGATCTGGAGTTGTGGTTATGGTAAATGTCAGATTCACTGGGTGGGGGGTTGTTGGACTGGACCACCGGGCTTTCAGGTGTGGCTTTCTGGGTGCGGTTCATTACTCCAACACCAACACCCGGGACGACTTTAGAAGGTATGAAAGGCTGATTTGCACGCTGGACGTCATCGGTCCGCGTCTTCTCGCTGTTGTGCTCCACTGGAAAACGGTCGTCCTTGGACCCCTTCTTGCTCTTGCTGTGAGGTCCAGGCCGGGGCAGAGGCGCCAAGTCCACATGTTTAGGCCAAACCCCAGTAGCGGGCAGGACATGCATGGACTTTGGGTCTGCAGACTTTTTACCTTGTTCCAGCAGCTCATTGACAGGCAGGGAAGGGTCTTTGCCTGCAGCCCTGGTGTGGTTGTTGGAGTCAGACACACCGCTTTGCACCGTCTTCTCTGGTGGAGTTACAATCAGGGAGAACAGCTCTGTGGATGACACAGTGAGCAGTTAAGAGACATAAAGCAATACAGAATAAAGCTATGACAGCAAAGTTTTAAATTGCAAATCGCTGTTGTCAGAACAAAACTTTGTATCTCCAACATGAGGAGAAGGAAAAAACTTACTTTACTTTTAATGTAAGTCAATGGAACCAGACTTTTTTCCAAGTATATTTTGGCCATTTCTGTTGGTCCATTCGTCATGAAATTTATACAAAATGTAAAAGGCAACCGACATTTTTAAATTATTTCAAAAACTGAAAAACAACAAAAATGAAGATTCGAGGTTTCATAATATACTGCCCCTACAAAACATATACGCACAATTAAACATATATGTACAATATATGTGATGTTTAAGAATATATGTGCTAAATACATTTAAAGGTGCCATTTGTACATGTTAAATATATCTAAAGGTATCTATTCTTAATATTTGCATACATTCATATGCAAAAGTTTGGGCACCCTTGGTCAAATTACATGCTTTGTTGATTTTCTAAGTGTGAATAAGTGAACACATCCTCTACAGAGAACACACTTCTGCACATTTTAGTGCACACTTGCTGTTTATTTGCTGAATTTAACACATTGGGGGAAAGCTATAAACATAAAATTACGCCACATTTTTTATTTTGAATTTTACTTTTTCCCAACATGTTAAACTCGGCAAATAAACAGAAATTGTAAAGTCAAATTTACAGAAAAGGCCAATTGAAGTGTGATCTCTGTAGAGGATGTATTATTATATATGTCTTATATTCACTTAGAACACAATGTAAAAGGACTGACTGTTCAAACATATTTGTATTATAGACTTCGTTAGCATAATTTTATGCTGAAATCTCTGGTGAATATGTTAAAGTGCACATTCATAATTCATACAATAGCCTGAGAACATTTTGATGGGCTATTAGACCTGCGAGGGCGTTCTGAAAGCAAGACCGCCACAGAAGCCAATGGTAGTCTATATTTTAGTTTTTGCTGTATATTACATTAGAAGCACACATTTCACAAAACCCATCAGCACTGTGTTAACACAACATGAAATCTGTAAAGCTATGTCTTTGAGCAGCATGCAGGATTATTCCTTTAAAGCTGAGTTTAGTAAATGAACAGTCCGGCTGAGTGTGCACTGAAATTAAAGGGTATGGCGGTCTGCTTATGCATGTCTCACTCTTCTGAAGTCTACATAAGCAAGCTTGAACATGTGAAATTTGTTTTTCAACATTATTATTTTGTCTATAATATGTACCCAGAATGAAAATCCCTTAATTCACTCAGTTATCTCTGACATTAAGGTCACTTTATCATCATCATAAGTTTCTTCTTCTCATATTCGGTATAAAAAAGTGGGCCAACTGACTTGGCTGACTGGTTTGACTAAGAAAAAGAGAATATCCTATTGTAAATAAATAAGTGCAATCACTTTGTCCACTTTCAAAGATTCAACCCAACACAGAGGTCATATTAAAACACACTTAAAACAGCAGAACGCTCATTTCCCTTCATGCACATCTCATTAAAACTGCTAATGTAATCCAAAACGTGCAGCCTCACTCATCAGACTCACTAAAACACATATTACACTATTAACTCCAGCGCCTTATTTCCATATTCATTGTTAATGTCAGTGTTGAAAGAGGCTGAGCGTTTCAGTGTGTGTCCTCACCGTTAACAGCATGCTCTTCAGCATCAGACAGCGCGAGCAGGACGGACAGCAGGAGCAGAAAGCCGGCCATGCTGGAGCTGCAGTGAGTTTGAGGGGGTTTTACAGGGTGACTGATTTTTATGCCTCCGGCTTAATTCTGGGAGTAAGGGGCGTGTCATATATACACTTAGAGAGAGAGAGAGAGAGAGAGAGAGAGAGAGAGGAAAAAGAAAGGCAAAGAGGAGAGAGTGAGAGAGTGAAAAAGAAGAGGGAGAGAGAGGAAAGAAAGAGAGAGATGTGCGAACATGTGGTCAGTTATAATAAACATAAGCTGTGCTGCTCGGCCCTCTGTTTTGTATTTGTAATGTATTTGTAATATATCTATCGCCCCCTACCGGACTGTATATGTAGAGAGGTTCCATATATATACATATATGCATACACATACAGATAGATCGCGATGTGTATATATATATATATATATATATATATATATATATATATATATATATATATATATATATAATCTTTGCTGCTCACACTTCTGTTCTGTATGCGTACACTGAGCTAAATGGACTTTTTAAAATTTTTTTAAATTGACTATTTATTCACTGCCCCCTAGTGGACAACAGAAACAAATAAATAGAGAGAGCCGCTGCGCAGGTTGATATTAAAGGGGAATTCCACTAATGTCCTAACATTTCTACATAATAAACTGCTTGAGAGGTAGACACAGTGGTGGTAGGAACCAGACGTCTGATAAGTTTAATGCCTCTAAAAACTCGTGTAAAGGTTTTAAATACGCTGCCTGAGCTGTTGTTTTATTATAATTTTGAGAAGATTTCGGTGTAGAACATGTTTTTAAATCCATTCATGGCTGCGGAGGACATGGCAAAAATAGTCCCCAAAGAAAACGTATTTTTTTCTGGTTTATCACTACTTTGTCATCATCAACAATTCATTTGAAAACTGAAAAAGATCACTGGTGGTTTTTGGATAGTAAATGAAATGGCTATATTTGTGTTGTTGTCATGGTTCCCTTCACCACCACTGTAAAGAAATCAGAGTCTACAATCAATCATTTCACATCAAATCACTCTGAATAACTTTACATGTTTACGGCTCAATACTTCAAATATGCTGAAATTTTGAAAAATCAGTGGAATTCCCCTTTAGCTTTCTTCTGTGCAGAGTGAACTATTAAAGCAGTAACTCACTCCTGACCTCTTTTTCTATTTATCATTGTAATTTTAACTTGTTAGTCTGTTAATTTTAACTTATTTAGTCCGTCTCTCTTACTATTTTACCCTTTTCATGTTTTTACTTAGCTTGTTTGATATTCTTACACCTTTATGACACTGCTATAAGGTCTTTTTAAAATGTTTTATTATACAGCATCCTTGGAGGACTTGAATATTCAGAAAATCAAAGAGTTGAATCAAATTAATGTGAATGAGAATCTTTATTTGATAAATACAAGATGATCAGGAATGTTAAACTGTATTAATATGTGCAATGTTACAACGCCATTTCCAAAAAAGTTGGGATGCTGTGCAAAATGTAAATAAAAACAAAATGCAGTGATGTGCAAATAATTTAAACCCTGTATTTCATTGAAAATAGTACAAAGACATTTGTTGAAACTGAGAAATTTTATTGTTTTTCTGAAAAACATTTACCCATTTTAAATTTGATGCCAACAACACGTTCCAGTTTACCACTGTGTTTCATCACCTCTTCTTTTTAACAACACTCTGAAAGCGTTTTAGAACTGAGACACTGCTGTAGTTTTGAAAGTGAAATGTTTTCCCATTCGTACTTGATATAGGATTTCAGCTGCTCAACAGTTCAGGGGCTCCTTTGTCGTATTTTTCATTTCATAATGCGCCAAATGTTTTCAATGGTGACAGGTCTGCAATGTATACAGGTCATTTTAGCACCCAGACTCTTTTAATACTGAGCAATACTGTTGTAAAACATGCAGAATGTGGTTTGACATTGTCTTGCTGAAATAAGCAAAGCCTTCCCTGAAAAAGACGTCACCTGAATGGCAGCATATGTTGCCAAAACATGTATATATCGCTCAGCATTAATGGTGCCTTCACAGATGTGCACTTTACCCATTACTAATGTACTAATGCCCCCAATACCATCATCAATGCTGGCTTTTGAACTGTGCACTGATAACAAGCTAAGTGGTCTTTAGTCTGGAGCACACAGTGTCCATGATTTCCAAAAAGAATTTCAAATTTTGATTCATCGGACCACAGGACACTTCTCCACTTCACCTCAGTCCATATTAAATGAGCTGAGGCCCAGAGAAGGTGGCAGCATTTCTGGATCCTGTTTATATGTGGTTTCTTCTTTGCGTTTTAGAGTTTTAACTTGCATTTGTGGATGTAGTGATGAACTGTTTTCACATACAGTGGTTTTCAGAAGTGTTTCTGAGCTCATGCTGTGATTTTCACTATAGAATCATGTCCGTTTTTAATGTAGTGCCGCCTGAGGGCCCAAAGATCATGGTCAGCAAATATTGTTTTTTGGCCTTGTCCCTTACATACAGAGATTTCTCCAGATTCTCTGAATCTTTTAATGATATTATGTACCGTAGGTGATGAAAAGCAAAAGTTCTTTGCCATTTTATGTTGAGGAATGTTATTCTTGAATTGTTGCACTATTTGATCATTCAGTCTTTCACAGTGTGGTGAACCCCTCCTCATCTTTACTTCTGAAAGACTCAGCCTCTCTGAGATGCTCTTTTTATACCCAATCATGTTATTGACCTGTTGCTAATTAACCACCAGGTGCTTTTTTTAGCATCCTACAACTTTACCAGTCTTTTGTTGCTCCCATCCCAACTTTTTTGAAATGTGTTGTTGGCATCATATTCAAAATTGGCATATATTTTTCAAAAACAATAAAATTTCTCAGTTTCAACATTTGATATGCTGTCTTTGTACTATTTTCAATTAAATATAGGGTTTGAATTATTTGCACATCATTGCATTTTGTTTTTATTTACATTTTGCACAGCATCCCAACTTTTTTAGATAGATAGATAGATAGATAGATAGATAGACAGGAAACACACACAAGTAAGGTATGCAATTAGTGTTATGTACAAGCAGCACATGTACACAGTGTCTGTGATTTATACAAATCTATATAAAATATTAATATTTTTGTATACAAGCACATTTGCATATATTTATGAAATATACTATAGGTGTTATAGGTGAGCAGATCTGCTCAAATTTAGAAAAATAAAATTGACAAAAATGGAGTTACATGTTTTTCTTTGGACCCTGACGCTATATAGGTTTATTCCCTGCAGAGGATGTGTTTGACCAGGGGTATTCAAAATGTTGCATAGGACTGTGCATCAGTGTCAGTATCTTAGGCTATAGTTAAATGATCTCAAATTCTTAGTCTGCATTCTTTTTTCTCAGGTCTTTCATCCTGTGTTCGGTGATAACACTCAGTGGTCACATTATTGGAAACCCTTACCACTTTGCAGCAAAGTCCACTTTGCTGTTGTGCAGTCTGTAAGTGTATACCACCCTAATACAGGCCCTGTGATGTTGGGGACAGGCCTTAGATCAAGGCCCTTAATTGTACTGTCAAGGGCGTTTAGTGTTCATTTAGTCTTCACTTAAAATAGGATACCTAGTGTTGTACTTCAGAGTACTTCACTTGGAAACACCTGAAGCTACTCACATTTGGTTTCCATACATCTTTAATACACAGTGTAAAATACTTAGAAGAGTAGCATCTTTAGGGGACAACTTTTGTCTTGACTAAGATGTTTGAGTCGGGTCATTTTGTACAGTGTACAAATAAGGGTTACTTTTACAATAAACATACATTGTTCTTAAGATGACTCTCCTTTATTCTCGTACATTGGTTGTGTTTCTATGAGTGTGTAGAATGAATGCATTTAGTCTGTTAAATCACTGTAATTGGGTTAAAAGTAATGGCTTCCGTCGACCCAGATGGGACTCGAACCCACAATCCCCAGCTCCGGAGGCTGATGCCTTATCCATTAGGCCACTGGGTCAACACGCTCCTCTGAGGAGAAACAAAGCTTTTTGAACAATAGCGCTACACAACTTCCAGCGAATGTTTTTGATTGTAAAGTGAACTTTACAAAGCACAGTTGTGCGCAGACACACGTAATTCAATGCCGAAAGCACCGAAAACGTCTGGACTGTCGTGGAGATCGACTTTATATCGAATTGTATAAATTCTCGCGACAACACGGCTGTTCCCACGGTAACGACGTTGCGCGTTGTTTTTCTCTGCGCTGATAGAAGAAGCCTATAAGATGCCGGCTTTCTCGCATTCGACCAATCACGGTCGAGTGTTAACCCTACGTGGGCTGTTCTTGTACCTGCGTCACTGCAATCCAGACATAAGGAACTGGTACGCGGTAAGCACGCCGGCCGTGGCAGCAAAATATGTACTTTAAAAAATGAGGCGATACCTTAGAGTCGCCTGTTTGTGTGACAGTGGTGTGGGGTTTTTAAGTGTGTGTTTTCTTCGTGTTGGTCTGCCTTTAAGATTTAATCAGCTTTCAGTTTTTCATCGGACCACATGGCCGGAAATCTGAGTGGGTTTATGTAACGTTAACTGACTTAATTTGTCTGACAGCAGATGTAAAGAGTGATTTTAATACAAAAAGGAGGATTTAAAGATGTAAAACTCTGTTTGTGTCCATTAACGACTTTAAATCCACAGAGTCAGCTTATTCGCCAGCTTCTTGTTCGAATTTTTGCCGATCCACCTTAAATGGTGCAGCAGTGAACTTAATTTAAGGTGGAACGGGAAATTCGAAATTCAGCCTTGTTTTAAATCCTATCTTAAGCCTATAAAATCTACAAATGTCACAGTAATAGTCCACTACATAAGATATTTCCATTTTTACTGTGTTCTTACTTTATTTATTTTCAAGCTATTCTAAATTGTGGCCTGTGATTTTCTTCTTATGCCAGTTTGTGTGTATCTGTTACAGTGAGTAAATGACTATGTCGTGTGTTATATTTGCTGAATAATATGGCAGAAGAGCTGGGCAGTGTAAGAGGGTTTATCGTTATGATAAATTACACCACAATATGCTTTTCTGAACATAGCCAGTCTTGTTTCATTTGATTTAGTGCAGCACAGTGTGTGAAACGTTGAATACAAGTGATTGGATTCATAGGTTTTGACAGTATTTTTAAAATGTGGCAGTACTTTGTGGCTCTAACTTGTCAGAGATAATAAATATTGTGACACATCGTGTATCGTAAAAACTTCCTAAAGCATCATGGTGTTACATTTGGCCATATTGCCCACCTCTGCATGGCAGTGTGACGTTGTTTATTTGTTTATTTATTTTCACCCATTGTTCATCTTCTCCATGTATATAGAAAATGTCTTCTGGCTCAAACGACAGCGTCGCCCGTTTAAACCAGTTCAAAAATAAGGGAAAAGATGCAAACGTAAGTAGAGGGCTCATCTTAGCACAACAATGTTTAGACATTTATCATGTGTTTGGTCAGATCCACTCACTGAACTTTCTGTTCCTGTTTTTTTTAGGAATTAAGGAGAAGGAGAATAGAGGTCAATGTTGAACTACGAAAAGCCAAGAAAGACGAGCAGATTTTAAAACGGAGAAATGTCAGCTGCTTCCCTGATGGTCCCTCTTCACCTCTTCAGGATCAGAATCAGAATGCTCAGGTAAAGGTGTAGGATTCACTGTCCAAATAGACCCTCTAATAGTAAATTCAGTGGTCATTTCCTGCACGCAATGCCAATGCAATGGCTGCTGCACATGAGCCTAAGGGTTCTGACGCATCAAGGCGACTGTCAGATGCCATTAGGCAAGCGTCAGTGGCCACCCTTACCTGGTAGTTTGTGTTGCATTGTTGGCTCTAGTTGACTCGTCAGCTCTGTTTTGGCTAATTGAGCATGTTGAATCGGCATCGGCATCTGCAGTCAGTGGTGGGAGAGAGCTCAGAATCGGTGCACAAGGAGAGAAATGAAAGAGTGCAAAGCAAGAAAATGGCACTTAGTAGTGAGTGTGTGTGTGTGTGTATATATATATATATATATATATATATATATATATATATATATATATATATATATATATATATATATATATATATATATATATTAACCATTTAGGATGCTTAAGTAAACTGGTTAAACTAAGTAAGTTAACTGTGGCTTGTTTAGACCTATGTCTGTATTGCTTTCTAACGCTAGTCCCACAGAACCATCACCAATGTTGGTAAATGCAGTTACAAGCTTGCTTCTTATTTGGTAGCTTTTTATTTTAGTCTTCTGTGCCTGGACAGGCATCTGATTGTAACTGCTGCACCATTTAAGGTGGAATGTGAATTTTGAATAAGAAGCCAACTTCAATTTCTTACATGCGTTCCATACATGTGTGTCTCTGATCATCAGACACTGCTGGAATTTGGAAAATATTACAGTCTTTCACACTTCAGTACCAGCTGGTGCACAACTTGCTTGGCGCACAAGGCCCCCAGCATTGTCTTATGCAGCTAAAAGAGTTCGGCAGCTTCTCAGGCGGTATGAGAGAAAGCACAGCAATTTCTCTGGTGTTCATTTTAGCGTGGGCTAGAGGGATATAAAGCCCCCCAGCATTGGACTATGGAGCAGTGGACCTGTGTTCTCTGGAGTGATGGAGCTCCATCCAGTGCCTTTGGGATAAGCTGGAGTGTCCAGAACTGATCATCCAACATCAGCACCTGACCTCGCAAATGCTCAATCAAATCTTCATAGTAATGTTCCAACTTCTAGTGTAAAACCTTCCCAGAAGAGTAGAGGCTGTAACTGCAGCAAAGGGGGCAAACTCTCTATTAATACCCTTCATTGCAGAAGAAACGCTGGATGAGCTGATGTACAGAAAAGAAAATGTATCATTTTGGATATATAATGTATAAAGGTACTACATTTGTATGTGTCAGCGTACCTTAAATGTGTTTTAGTAAGTATTCTGAAGATTTTGCACTTCAAGTTGTTCCTCACCTCACATTTGAAGTTGTCAGATGTCGTGTTGTGTTTGTGGTCAGTTTTGGCTGCTGATGTTGCAGTTTTGACTGACTGCTTATTTTTGCGCTAATTCTTTCCTGTTTTTTCAGTCCTCTCAGCACTGGAGCGTGGAGGAGATTGTGAGCGGTGTAAATAGCCAAAGCCTGGATCATCAGCTGCAGGCCACGCAGGCGGCAAGGTAAGAGACAGGGCACCTGTAAGCCCATTACTGTGGCCGTCCTCCTGCCACTGCAAACTTCGAGCTGCTGCTAAACATTTAGAAGATTTCCTTAATAGATACTGTTCATCAAATTAATGTAAAATAATAACTGTAATAATTTTTGCAGAATTTAATTAAGATGTAAACAAAAGTCATTCAGAGTGGTTTCATGTAAATAGTTCCATTCTAGAAAGACTAAGGGTGCATGTTTGGTCTGAACCTTCAGACTTTTCGGTTTGGTCCGAACCAAAATAGCAAGTGTGAAAGGTGCCTTGGACCACGGTGTGCACCAAGGGACCAAAATTTAGTCTGAACAAACGATGCGGTCTCGGTCTGGATCAAACTGAACCATGGTTTATGTACAATTTTGTCTGATGAATAAGTCAAAAGTCAACTTGAAAAAAAATGCATAAAAATGCCAAAACCTATCCCTTATTTACTGAAAAGATGAGAGAGGATATTCATTTTCCTCTGTTCAATTGGAAAAGGCTACCCTGGGGATACGCAGCTCACATAGGTGATGACAACAGGACATAGGTTTGTGAGGTTAAGTTCTTTAGTGCGCTCAGCAAGTTGTGATACCAAAACTAACCAGATCAAATGACTCTGAGGTGTAAAAACATGTGTCAGAATTGTTCACAGCGGTGGTGATAGATACCGGATGTCTTCCTCCAAAAGCTCCCTCACGGAAAGTAATAACATGAAATGGTTATTAATACACTGAGACATTGTCACAATGGTTTTGCGATAAAGTTTTAACTAATAAGTCTATTCATGATGAATGGGTACATGCAGGATGTAAAAAGCAAAGTAGTCCCCAAAGAAAACATCTTTTTCGGATTTACTGCTATTATATCATCATCAGCATTACATTTAAAAACTCAGAAGATACATGTAGGTGCACTTGGAAAAGAATACTTTGAAGAGTTTGTTGAAGATGCATGTATAACATGATAATATTATGATGCCAGTACCCCACAACTTCATAGGCTTCAGATAGTTTGTATAAAGAGAAATAAGATGTGTCCAGAATGATAATCATAGCTGTGGATGATTCTGTAATGATTCAGAAAGCTATATAACATTGAGATTTAGGTTATAATAAAGGAAATATCCGGAATAGCTTACTTATATATGAAAAGTGGTGATCAAATCTGAAGGCAGATATCATTTAATAACTTCTTGGTGTCCCCAGAAAAAAAACATAGAAATATTGAATAAAAGATCCTAACATACACTATAGTGTCTAGCATATAGTTTTTCAATCTCCACTGTAGTAGTTAAGCAACAGAACACAATAGGGAGTGTGTTATCGTGAAATAACGATAATAATTATAGCGATAACACACGACCTCAAGTGTTCTATTGCTTTTATATAACAGTTAAATAAATAAAGTAAGAAATAAATAAACTGGGCCGTGACCGTGTCATTTAATATGTATGTATGTTAGCAATTCTTTCCGCCAAATTATAGTTCCTTAAGAAGCAGTTTGTTGCTACGTCAGAGTAACGAGCTCCGCTCACTCGCTACACAGCCAGGTGTTCATTCTCCAGCTCCTTACACAGACCAACTGAGAGTTTGGGAGTTTAGTGTAGTCTCATCTTCAGAGTCTGACTGTCGGTCAAATGTGATCTTAGAAGTATCCATTTTCTGTTTTTGCAGCAAAGTAAGAAGTAAAAACGTTCAAATGGCTTGAGCGTCTCCTACAGCTGTCAAAGTCGTTGCTTAGCAACGGCATCTCAGTGGAGTGATACAGTATTTGTGAAAAACCTGTGATGTTATGGCGAAATAACAGCACGGTTAGAATGCCGCTCAACCAATCTGCTTGCGTGGCCGGAACTAACTGTTGTATGATATTGAATAAAATAACAGTGATTGTTAATATGGTGAGAGATCATAAACTCTTGAACAGTAGTGGATAGAAACCTTTAGGTTATCTTTTACCATGAGAGTTTCTACTTGCAGAATTTTTGCACTGCTGGGTAGGCCATCAACTGTGAATTCATCACCATTTCCTGTGTGCAATATAGTCAGTACTCCATGTGAATATGTGTAAAATATCTCTATAGTGTAAACATTTTTTTTGCTTTTCTATTTATAATGTTTATATTGTTAATTCATCACCATTCCCATGTGTAATATAGTCAATGCTCTCTGTGTCTGTTGTGTCTCCATGTGTCTCCTGGTGTCTCCATTTGTCTGTTGGTTCTAGTTATTGTGAAAGGTTTGCATGTAAAAGGCAGCCTTTTCAAATGGTACTAAAAAATAAAACGGTTTAAAAAAAGGGTTTTCCTCTGACTGCAGGGATGAGAACTGTTTGCACATTCAGTATTTTGGATAATACTGTGTGAAGTAATGCTGAGTATAAAAGTGTACTATACTCACAGAGTGGAGCATGTGATCAGGTCTGACTGACCACTTTCTCAGACGGACAGGCTTGTGCTGTGTTTGTATGGCAGCTTGCTGTAAAAAGCAGTCAGTGGACGTCATCAGTGCTACGTCTGAAAATATTTCTCCTGTGGACCTGGTGAACCTGAAACTGGCCTGATGAGGGCTGATTTGTATCAGGAAAAGTGAAACCAGCTTGTAAAGCGTGTATGTTGTTGTTATCTGAATATCAGTACACTCATACAGTTTGCATGTTCAGCAACACACAGGACAGACTCTAGCACTTCCCTCAAAAGGTGCAAATACGGAAATGGTTTCTGTTATTGAGTTTACTTGGCGAATGCCAGCTTTTCATTGTGTAAATCTTTGACCTCTGAAAATTTGATTATGACTCTTATTGTATTAGATTCTGAGATGATTTTGGTGATGGAATATAGACAATAAAACCAACTTTGCAGGCTTTTTTTAAATTTTATGTTTATATTTTATTTTGGGCAGAAAAATAGCAATTTTATTGAATATTCTTATAGCCAATTATATTGGATTAAACATTTCACAATCAGAATCGGCATCGTTTGTGTGGTTAACAGCTATGTCCCTTATTTATGATGTGTGTGAGAGCTTTTGTTGCCGATACAGAGGTGTCATGTTTTCATTTAAAAGCTAAAACGTGTGCTTTACAGCACCAGTTTATATGTTAACCTATGGCTTTTTTCCCCAACATCAATAGAAAGTTGCTGTCCAGAGAAAAGCACCCCCCTATCGACTCGATTGTGGACGCTGGTCTGATCTCCAAGCTTGTGAGCTTCCTGGCGTTGTCCGAATGTCCACCAATCCAGTTCGAGGCTGCTTGGGCCCTGACCAACATTGCCTCGGGAACCTCTGAACAGACCAGAGCTGTGGTAGAGGCAGGAGCTATCCCAGCCTTCGTCAGCCTCGTCGCCTCTCCTCATCCTCATGTCAGCGAACAAGCCATCTGGGCGCTTGGGAATATCGCAGGTGAGTTTTGCAAATTATTGTAGCAATATTCTTATTTCATTTTTTACATTTTTGACTTTTTTACCTAACAGAAAATTATCCAATCAGAATTTTTTCTCAGTGGTGTTTGGGTAGATACAGCCAAAGTGGGGTCTCCCATTAGTTAAGACTTCAGGAGCTGAACTAAAGGCCTAATGTGTCAGTTTAACCACCAACATAATTAAGAACTGACAGTGGAATCAGCCAGTCGCATTTTGATTTACAGTTGGTGGGTCCAGTTTTGTCATCTTAGGCCAGAGGCTTTAAACCTGGGGGTCAGGACTTACTATTTGATTATTCTTCTGTAATTTCTACAGTGTGTTTACTGGTGTGTGGGGTGAGGGGCTGGAAGAGGGCACCTTGGCGAAGAGAGGGCCAAATATTTAGGCCAAATATTGAGTGCACATTCAATAAAATGTTTGATTTAAAAATTCTAAAGTCTGTGCAGTTGAATCACCACCTTCAGAGTGATGCATCACAGTCCATAGATGCATTTTTTTACCAGCAGGAAGGGATAAACAGTAAATTTGGTGGACAGTGTTATAGTTTAATCATGTTGTACAGTTTGACAAATGTAGTGTTAGGAGTCTTGACAAAGGACGCTCACAGATACAGTGTTGTGCGCTCGCCCAAGCCTGCTGTGAGAGCAGATACTGTCCCATAATACAGAGGGTCTCGTAGTATATTTCCTAATGTCATTTAATGATACCATACCATCTGGTGCTTTTGCTTGTGCTAAAGCTGGGCTTTGGAATTTGAGAGCTTATTGTACTTTTGTTCTTTAAAGGTGATGGCTCCACATACAGGGACAAAGTCATCAAACATGGAGCCATTGACCCGCTGCTCGTACTGCTGTCTGTTCCGGACCTGTCCATGTATGCTGTAAGTGTTTCTTTCATGACTACAGAACACTTGATTAAAATGACAGTGTCTGTTTAGGTTTGATGTTAGGACTGCCTGATATGTAGTTCGGATGAAGTGATACAGTCATAGCCTGTGTTCCAGACAGGTGTACATGCTTTGGCTTCATGGTGAGTGTCTTGCTTTGTTTCCAAAGGAAACTGGATTTGCAGACTGCATACGATGTTCATTTTCATAGCAAATTTGCCAAACTGCTTTAATATGACAAATTTTACTTGCTTTACAGTAAATCAATCTAGGGCTGGAACTAGAGTTTGCATTAGTACTGAAACATCACTCACTTACACTGTGTGAAGTCAACTGTGTATTTCTTCCTGTGGGGTTAATAGAGTGTTTGAGTATCTTAAGTGAAGTGCTTCAGTTAAAAACAGCTCATTTAAAGAAAAATTAAGAGGTGTTTGTTGTTTGTATTTGGTGTTATTCATAAACAAACTAGACCTAATTATAAAGTAATAAAGAACATACACTTATTGTTTTATTTTTGCTTTCAGTAAGACTGTATTGACAGTAAATCCATCTACATAAATGCATAAAATTTCTAAAATTATTACAGTATGTGGGCCACTGTATGTTTCTCTAATCACTGTTTCTCGTTTCCGTTATCATTCAAATGTATCATTAGGATTTTAACACTTTGTTGCAGTCCTACCTAATCTTTAGGTTTATTCATCCTTTATGGCTTTTTTGCACCATAAAAGAAAAAAAATGTTGTATGGACAGAACTTTGAGTGACGGTGGCACCAAATTGTTTAACTAGTCAGTAAGTTAATCGATTATAGGAAGAATCTTTTGTTGCTTCCTTAAGAAGGTGTGTTTGAATGACATCAATTAAACTCCAAGCCTTCAACAAACTCCCTCTTTTGTTACTGACTCCTCTCTTACCTTCTGTGCAGCCCACCTACCTGAGGAACGTCACCTGGACGCTGTCTAATCTTTGCCGGAATAAAAACCCTGCCCCTCCTCTGCCCGCGGTGCAGCAGATGCTGCCGGCACTGTTGGTGCTCCTTCACCATGAAGACCCCGAGGTGCTGGCGGACACCTGCTGGGCCGTTTCGTATCTGACTGACGGTCCTAACGAGCGCATCGAGGTGGTGGTTCAGGCCAACCTCGTGCCACGGCTGGTGCAGCTGCTCGCCTGCGGAGACATCACCATCGTGGTGAGTCCTTCTGGCTGAAACTACTTTTTAAGGAATGTGCACCTTCTGTGCAGTGATCTAATGCTAATGCTTTCTTGTGAATTCCTCAGACTCCAGCTCTGCGGGCTGTAGGGAACATTGTAACAGGTACAGATGAACAGACGCAGAAGGTTCTGAATGCTGGGGCGCTGGCTTTGTTTCCCACGCTGCTGCGCCACCCCAAAAACAACATCCAGAAGGAGGCGGCGTGGACGCTGTCCAACATCACGGCCGGAAGGGACTCGCAGATCCAGGAGGTGATCGGAGCAGGTCTGGTGCCCCTGCTGGTGGAGGTCCTGCAGCAGGTGAGAATTCAGCGGGTCACTCAGGCTTTTGTGACCAATTATCTAGGCCACTGGTTTCCAGGTCCTGCCAGGCACATTTTTGTTTCCTCCTGCCATAGCGTGCCCACTTAGCTCAGGAAGGACTTGGATTAGGTGTGTGTGTAGCAGGGAAAATGTCAAGATGTGCAGGGTAGGGGGTTCTCCAGGACTAGGGTTGCCACCCACTGCTGTAGGCTGTACTATAGAATTAACCATTATTTTATGTGGCGTGTATTTATATGGAACTTGCTCTTCGTTCATTGAAAAAAGCGGAGATGTACTGTGAAAAGTCCAGATTTTAAACTTTCAATCCATACCAAATCCAAACGTTTATGTTTGTGTGTATAAGAAGAGATACTTTGGCATGATTTGAATCTGATGCAAAGTTGTGGCTTTGTTTTGTGTAAAGAACAAACATGCTTTACGTTCTTCCTAGTTCAGACTCAAAGCTGTTGATGCTGAATGTAAATTTAATGTACATTCATAATTAATCACATAATTACATTGTGTTATTACATTTAAATAATATAGCAGCACAAAAGCTTTGTAAGGGCTAAGATGTCTGATTTTGCAGCCACTAATAATATTAAAATAAATTATTTAATTTTAATAATTTATCCAAACACCTAATACCCTGTTTTTAGATGCAAGGGGAAACCTGCAAAAACCTTTCAAACCCACTAAATTAATTAAATAAATTGCAAATATTAGAACTCGATGATACTAAAATACTGATCAGGATTCAGACTGCACAGGAGCTTTTGTTTTCTGGCAGAAGTTTGACTATTCAGTTTATCAGATTGCAGAGCTACATTCATGTTCACCTGGGAGTGATTGTGGTAACTGTGGTAACTGTGGTAGTGAGTATTATTGACTACCCAGTTAGAATTTGACCAATCATCCACACACATTTCAGCATTTACTAAATTGTATTGTAGCTAGGTGGCTATGATGAGTGAAGAATCATTAAAGCATTGTTAGCTAAAGGATCTCTCTAGGTTTGATTCCATACGTATCATTCCAGTGATCCATATAAAGAATATGATGCAGCTACAAAGAGGAAGAAAACAAAAGCAGTCGGACGAGCAGCAGGGTCCATCCAACCAGCATTTGAAACTAGAACAATGTTTGGCAAGGACAGCTTTATTGTTTTATTAATTAATATATTTAGTTATTTTTAGTTATATTTAGTTAGTTCCAGTATCAGCCACGACAAAGTTTATTGGTTTCTGTGTATATCATCTATAATTATGAGTGATTATCACTAACTGAAATGTAGCTCAGAATGAGAACTGAGAAAACTGGTCTCAAAGTTTTTCTTCTGTGTTTTGACCACAGTGACAACCACAGAAGTTTTGTATTGAACTAGTGCACCATTTTAGTGCACATTAAGAAAATAAATAATGTCAACAGTGGTTCAGGTTTGAGGTTTGTCTGTGTTTGTCTGTTTGTACAGGGAGAATATAAGACCCAGAAGGAGGCTGTCTGGGCCATCACCAACTACACCAGTGGAGGGACGGTCCAGCAGGTGGCGTACCTGGTTCAGTGCGGTGTCCTGCCCCCTCTGCTCAACCTGCTCTCAGTCAAGGACAGCAAGACCATCTTAGTAATCTTGGATGCAGTCTTGAATATTTTCATGGTAAGCTACGAGGCTCATGTATCTAACAAGTAATGGAAACTTATACCCCAGCAATTAGCATTGTGCTAACCTGCTAAATCATTACACAGTCACCTCGGACGGACTTGCTTATGTGGTTTCTATGACAAACTGCTTTAGAAAAATAAGCCAATGCACATTACATCGCTAAAAACAGAAGTAGCTGCTATCTTGAAGCCTGAATTTTCTCTGAAAGCCATTGGAACTGCCATGGAATTGTGTTAACCTGTAAGCCGAATTGCCTAATTACAGTGGCCTGAAGTTAGTCTTTTCGTGCCAACTCTGTAGCATCTTTGATATACCATTCTAACCTGCCACACTCCATTTTAGGCATTGTATTTCTGTGGTTAAAGCGAGCCTGTTGGTAATTTATTGGCTGTATTGACCTGCAGGCGGCGGATAAGATGGGTGAGACAGAGAAGCTTTGTCTGATGGTGGAGGAGTGCGGAGGGCTGGACAGGATCGAGGCACTGCAAACCCATGAGAATGAAATGATCTACAAAGCTGCCCTCAACCTGATAGAGAAATACTTCTCAGGAGAGGTGAGTGATGGTGTATTTGTCTGGTGGAGATTTAAGGCTGTTTTTCAGTTTGAGTTAAAATGCATTCCATCAGCACTACAGATGGTTCATTCTTATCTATCAACTTTTCTGCCCAAGACTGCTAATCTACAATCACTATATTATATAGTAACTATATTATAATAATGACTGTATATTTATAAACAAATTGAATAAACGAATCAGTCCAAAATGATTCAACTGCATCAATTTCAGAACTTTTAATTATAATAATACACACATTCAGTTTTGGGCCAAAACAAATCCTCTGGCAATTTCAAATATAAAAAAAATCCCCCCAAATCCTTCAGTCAGTATTTCTGAATTGTTTCAAGCACTTGTCAGATCATAGTGAAAGAGGCCTTTTCCCATCATAAGGAGCACTCTTACTGGCAGGAAAGGACGGGTCATTTGTCTCCCACTCATAGAGTCTTAAGGCAGGGAAAATACTAAACTGTGCAATACAGGGGAATTCCATCACTTTGATTGGGAAGTCACATTAATTGTGTGCCAAAAAGCAGCTGTTTCTGCTTTTTTGTGTACTTTTCTCACTTAATGATGTGATTTCTCAATGCTGTTGTCACATTTATTTAGATTTAAGAGCATGATGTAACAAAGCTGTAGATTTTTATTTTGTTACAAACTACGATTTTGAGTAAGAAAACACATGAACATCATTCACTTCCCAGACCAGTTGGTCCATACAGGGAAACAACTAAACTGTGAAAACAGCCCGTTTGGAATTCATTGTTTTCATGGTGTCACAAAAACCAGTGCATTTACATATATCCGCCTAATCAGCCTGCAGCAGTTTAGCCCTGTGCATCCTGAATATACATTAAATATATCATATATATGCAATGGACAGTATATTCTCGCACTGTATCTGACTCATTTCTCTACTTTCAGGAAGAAGAGGATGAATCTATAGCTCCTGAAGAAACCACTGATGGCTATGCCTTCCAGATTCCAGAGAACCAAAGCACTTTTAATTTCTGAGACACTCCTCCACTACCCCACTCCTTCCATTCTGCTCATTTTATTAATAGTATTACTTTTTATATGGATTTTTAAAAGATTTCAGCTATGTACATAAATACTCAGGCTCTTTTTTGCAGTTTTACTCTGAATTTTGTAAATAAACAGTTGAATATGAAAGATATTCTGTGGCTTACTTGTGTCTTAGTTAGTAAGAATTTTAAAGGGAAACAGGAAATGACATTATTTTCTGCATAGCGTCACTTATAACACCATTACGAAAACATATTCTTCATGACAGCAGTCAACTACTAAAATGTCTGTATGCTTTCTGTGCAGTACCTAATATAAATAATACTTCCATAACATGGAAAACTAATTGTCTTTGCTTTGTTGAAAGACGAGTTTGAAGTAGTCTGTGAACATGGCTTTCAAAACATCTACACTTCCCAGTCCATGAATAAAAGCTTAGCCGCAGAAACAGTTTTGTATCCCTTATTTCTGTGATGTCACATAGAACAGTGCTTTTATATACAGTATATCCACCTACTCAGCCTACAGCAGTTTAGCGCCACTCATTCACACTGAATATATGTGTTTTCAGTGTTTCAGTCTGGACTGTCTTTTTAAACAAGACACAATACAGAGCAGCCAATCAGAACCGAGGCTGTTTAAATAAATCAGTCTTAAGTCACGGTAGCAAAAACAACCGGTTTGATTCTAACGGATAAAGAGAGATTGAAAAATGGTCATGTAAAAATGAATTGTTTTGGCACATGAAGTCACAAAGCTCAGTGGACCTCAGCTCAGAACAATGTAGGATATAGGCCTTTTAATGCTTGCATGAATCCTGCACAGTGACCCATCACATATACTGTATGTCCAAAAGTTTGCAGACACCTGCCCATGAAACATGAAGGGTAGTAATAATGAGTATGCCCCCCTTTTGCAGCCTCTACTCTTCTATGAAGGCTTTACACTAAATGTTGGAACATTGCAGTGAGGATTTGATTGCATTCAGCCACAAGAGCATTAGTGAGCTAGAGTACTCATGTTGGGTTATGGTATCATCTTCCCTAATGTCTTTATATATCAAAAACAGTTGGACTTCATTATAGCATCACCATATACACCGATCAGGCATAACATTATGACCACCTCCTTGTTCCTACGCTCATTGTCCATTTTATCAGCCCCACTTACTATATAGGTGCACTTTGTAGTTCTACAATTACAGACTGTAGTCCATCTGTTTCTCTGCATATTTTGTTAGCCCCCTTTTACCCTGTTCTTCAGTGGTCAGGACCCCCATGGACCCTCACAGAGCAGGTACTATTTGGGTGGTGGGTCTGTGGAGCTGATAAAATGGACAATGAGCATAGAAACAAGGAGGTGGTCATAATGTTATGCCTGATCGGTGTATATAATATAAAAATAAACGACTTTATGTACTTTTCTGCTACTCATTCGTTTATGTATGTATTTTTTTGTTATTTTCACTTTTCTGCTACGCATTCATCCATTATTTCATTTACCATAGACTACAGGCAGGGATTGAGGTGGAAACCGCTCAGCAGACCTGCCCTTGAGGAACTGCAGTGTAGTGCAGCACTTCAGCCGTGCGAGGTCGCTGTAGACACTGTTTGAGGCAGAAAGTGGAAATTAAACTCCGAGCAAAATAAAGCTGGCCGTCCCGCAGCAGCATGGGTCACTCTCACAGCCTCTTCGCCGCGGAGCACGACTAAACGGTTGCTTTTAAGCCTCATAGAGCCGAGAAGTTTCCTCCAGAATAAGACTGGCGTCATATTACAATGCGAACTAGCTGAAACTAGTTGCTCTTTTTTCGCGTTTATTTGCTTGGTAACGCTGGCGTCAATGCGGGAGCTGGGTTGTGCACATCCGGGGCAGCAGCAGCAGCGGCAGCAGCAGCATGCCGTGTGTTCTTCTTCGCTCACTTTCTAACGTTAAAGAGCAGCCTGAGGAGCAGGAGTCCGCTTTCTGAAAGCCACAGCTACAGCTCCATCTCTCTAGACGGTTCAGAAGATAAAGAGACGGACGGCAAGCTGGAAAAGAAAGGGGAATGTCTAACCAAGGAGCCAGGAGAAACGGGCCAGTGAAACTGCGCCTGACAGGTACGAACTGGAACGCTTTTTGTAATGATTACGGTCATTTGCTGTACTTATAGCTACTACAGTTGCTATAGTTACTATTGCTGTTGTTAGTTGCTATAGTAGTTACTGTTAGTCGTTGGGTTGCTAATAGTTGCTGTAGTTCCTGTAGTTGTTATTTGTTATAGCAACAGCTACGATAGTTGCTATAGTTGGTCGTCATGGTGATGATAGTTGTGGAGTTTCCACAGTTGTTGCAGGGCTGTAACTAGTTGCTGGCTATAGTTATTACAGTTACTGACGTCGTTAGTTGCTATAGTTATGGTTATTACAATTACTGACGTCGTTACTTGCGATAGTTAGCTATAGTTTCTGTCGCTGTAGTTAGTTGCTATAGTAATAGTTGTGGAATTGCTAACACTTGTAGTTCTTGTAGTTGTTATTGCTGTAGTTGTTATAGTAATAGATAATATAGTTGCCATAGTTACAATTGTTGTAGTTAGTCGCTATAGTAATAGTTGTGAAGTTGCTAACAGTTGTTGTAGTTCCTGTAGTTCTTATGAGTTAAGCTAGTTGCTGTAGTTATTTGTTATAGTAATAACATTAGCTTTGGAGTTGCTAACATTTGTTGTAGTTTCTGTAGTTGCTATAGTTGCTCTCGTGGTTCGTTCTAGTAATAGTTACTATGGTTGCCATATTTACTGTTGCGGTAATTAGTCGCTATAGTCATAGTTGTGAAGTTGCTAACAATTGTTGTAACTTAGTTCCTGTAGTTGCTATAGTTGCTATAGTTGCACTTGTTAAATATATGAATAGTTACTATAGTTGCCATAGTTACTGTTGCTGTAATTAGTTGTTATACTCATAGTTGTGGATTTGCTAACAGTTGTTGTAGTTCCTGTAGTTGCTATAATTGTTTGTTATAGTAATAGTTACTACAAGTACTATAGTTACTATTGCAGTAGTTATTTGCTATGGTAATAGTTGTAGAGTTGCTAACAGCTGTTGCGGTCCCTGTAGTTGCTCTAGTGGCTGTAGTGATTTGTTATGGTAATAGTTGTGAAGTTGCTAACAGTTGTTGTAGTTTCTGTAGTTGCTATAGTTGCTGTAGTTATTTGTTATAGTAATAGTTGTGGAGATACTACAACAGCTGTGGTTGCTATAGTTGTAGTTGCTGTAGTTGGTCACCATGGGAGTTTTCACAATTGAAATGCTGTAATTGCTATGTTTATAGATATTACAATTACTGACCTCTTAGAAACTACAGTTATTGTTCCTACAGTTGCTATAGTTACTGTACTTACATCTGCTATCACTGCTACAGTTGTAAGCCTAATAGCTAGTTGTTTTAATTGCTGTAGCTGTTAAAGTTTAATCGATGTAGCTGTTTATGTTGTAGTTGAGGCTGTTGCTGTTGGTTGCTTTAGATGCTGATCGATGTAGATGATGTACACTGCAAAACGTATTTTTTGCTACTTTTTTTTAACTTTACTAATTTGTTAAAATTCCTAATACAAATCAAGTAATACTTACTACTTCTTTTATAATCTTTAATTATGTAGATACATCTAGTTAAGATCAGTTGATTTGGGGAGCAGACTGAAGAATCTTATGTCTAAAAAGCTTACCAGCATTCTTAGTTTTGTTGGTTTCTTGCTAAAGTTGTTTATCTTGCTATAGTTGTTGTAGTTTCTATAGCTGATATAGTTGTTTCAGACTAAGTATTTATAGTTATTGTAGCTGCTACAGTTGGTTTAGTTTCTATCGAAAATTCCAAAATGTTTTGATCTGTTTATCAAGTTACCCAAGATAGCTAGCTTGGGTTTTTAGTCATCCATCTGTATATCTATCCCTCTCATATTTGTATATCGGTGTATGATCCTAAATTAAATTTAATATCAAATAAGAAATGAAAACCTGCTTTAAAATGCAAATGCTAACAGAGTTGTGGTTCTGGCTGTAGCTGATTATAACTTTCAACATTTACATGATTCTGTTTGGCGCCGGTTCCAGTTGCATGTTTTTTCGGATGCTGCCGAAAAGAGTACTTTCCATCGTTATATGGTGAAGAAAATCGATACTTCATCATATCAGTCAAATAATGGTTACAGTCATCGTGGGACCCTTCAGGGAAAGTGTGCTGTGCTTACTTGCTCTCCCACTCTGACTAAGCAGAACAGCCCACCGGCCTGTCTTTTGGGAGTTTCTTTTATGATGATTTGATTGGAAATCTCAGTAGACACAACATCCTTTGTCCTGGGAGTGAAGGGGTCTGACTGTTTTGTTTTGACTGATGTTGAGGGAGCAGCCCACATCTCTCCAGGGTGAGGCTACAGCCAGACAGATTACACAGCATGAATTCGCTAAGCATGTCAGGTGAATACAAGCCCATCTGCACAATGAGCTGTTGAACAGGGTCACATGCTATATTTTAAGAAAGGAAAGGCCTTGACAATGGAGCATCACCCTTGGTATTTTGTCGGAGAGCTGGGGTAACCAGTATGTATCGAGAACTGTAGTATGTGAGTTTATCAGACAGATAATAATGATTTATTCATGCTTGGTGAGGCATTTGCGTGTGTTTCGTCTGGACCGGCATTGTGGTTTAAAAACCTTCACAGCAGCAAAATGGTGAAAATGTTTTATTTGGCTCCCCAGCATGGCTTTCTTGTGGGCTTTTTTTCGGCAAAAAGCTGAATGGTTTTGAAAAGATTGAGTGGGTAGAATGTGAATTATGTATGTAACTATGAAAGGTTAAGTTTTTGCCTGATCTATTTGCAGTTTCTCTTTGGTGGGTCCAAAAATGGATGTTCAGGAATTGTTCTGGTCCACAATGTTCTGGTGTCAGGTCCACCATGAAGGTTCCTCATGTCTTTTAATAGACAGCCATGGTTTTTGAGTCTCACTTCATGAACTCCCTTCCAGGAAAAGTAACAGCAACACAAGTTCTTGTCCAGTGTGATCCAGGGCTGCATAATACATCATTTGTTAATCATTATTGCAATATTGGCCTTCTTTCTGAAGGCTACAACAGACAAACAAGTCTTTAACCAACGTTTTTTTTTAATTATTATTATTTATTTTTATTGTGTGCTGTGCACATCCTGACCAATCACAGCTTCAGCAGAGTGTTCCTGTTAGTGTTTTGACAAATCAAGGTATCAAATGAATGTAATTGTTTCTTTCAAAATAATTTGTCTTAACCAGTTCATATTATTGATTCCCCAATACATTTTTTAATATAAGCCACAATTGCTCTGTTTAGCAGTTTACTGACAATACTATCAATTTGTCCATATCGTGCAGCCTTAGGCAAATGTTTATTTGAGCTTTACCTGACCACCTTCATCTAGAAATATGCATGCATGTATACCAAACTAGGGATGCACGATGATCAGCAGATAACTGGTTAAAAGATAAGTATCACCGTTGGACGGATGTTAAGATTTGTCCAATACTTTAAACTGATATTTGATGATGTGTTAATTGTACCCTGGAAAAACACAACACTTTGGCGACATCAGGCTAATATGCTAAAATATCTGCATTTTACTGCATTTGTAACCCCTCAGAAATAAATCTTATATGTGTCTATAATTTTTGCTAATCCATGTAGATGTAATCCTAATGTCTATGTTTTGCAAATGTTTATGTATCAGCATCAGCAGATTTGTTCAAGAAAAATATCAGCGATAGGCATTATCCCACCTTTCTCATATCGGTGCATCCTTAGACCTTCTTCCTGCACTCTCTGTTGTTTTAAGCTGTAGCATGAATTATTATGGACAGTAATTTTGATGTGCTTTCCTGTATTTAGAAAAAAGAAAACCTGTTCACTTGGAATACACTTATAACAGAAAGATTTCTATTAAAATGCCTTTTAAGTCTAGGGGATTTTTTTGTATGTAAAGCGAAATGTCGAAATTACTGTCTGTGGTAATTGACTGTGTGCTACAAATGCAGCAGATTGAGATTAGATTGAACAAACGGTGGAATATTCCTTTAATGCAGGTTAGTGCAGCTGTTTGAGGCTTTTAATTCGTTATTGTGCATTCGTTGCTGTGCATGCTTATCAGATGTTTACTGCACATGTGTAGTTTATGTATCAGTGTTGAGAAATACTGTAAAAACAGCGCAAAGACAGAGTTTGTTTTATTTCTTCTGCCATCTGAGTGCCAGCCTTGGCACCAGCGCTAATAAATGAACTATAAATGCATGTCTTTATCCCTTGTACTTGGCGTATTGCTCACAGTCTGAATCAGCTTGCTGCAAAATAGAGGTTGTTGGAGGGTTTTTTCAGTAATAAGAATGGAAAACAGAGGTCATGAAGGATGCTTTTTTTCCGACAGTGCCATTAACTGTTGATATTTTTGACATTTTCTTTACCAGAAACCACCACGATTAGGTTTAGACGTTTAGGAGTATGACCAAAGGTCAACTGATCAACTGCCCCTTTTTCCTACCATAAAACGTTTAATATCTTTTTTTTTTTTTTTGCTTAAGCAGACATAAGCAGAGCCAGTTCATTGCTGTTTCATGTCGACTATGTGATAGACGATCAAGAAAATTCCGTTTTCCCCCTCACCAAAAGCTCAGAAACTTGAATCAGAATGGTGGATTTTCCTGCATCGTGAGATCTCTAAGCATTGCTACGGCACGTCCCGCTTTCTGAGTGATCAATAGCCTTCTTTCCCGACTCCCTCTGAAAAGCCTCTCTATGCCGTGTGAGCTGGGTATCAATAGGAGATGTGTGCTGTAGACGGCTCGATGCCCTGAGTGCCCCGGCCAACATTGAGGGAAACCAAACCCAAAAAGGGGTCTGGGGTCCGTCCCTGAGACCTACGCTATGCTCAAGTTTGTAGACACCTATCGTTTCTTCTGAAATCAAAGCTATTAACAGGAAGTTTGTCCCCCTTTGCTGCAGTAACAGCCTCTACTCTTTTATAAAGGCTTTAAACTCAATGTTGGAACTTTGCTGAGAGGATTTGATTGCATTCAGCCACAAGAGCATTAGTGAGGTCTGGTACTGATATTGGATGATTTGTTTTGGATCCCAAAGGTGTTGGATGGAGTTCCATCACTGCAGAGAATGCAGCATTTGGACATGGCAGAACACCTAGCATCCCATTTTGTTGGCCATTGCTTCTTTATGGAGATGTGTCTTTGCTGTGGAACACCTATTTCAGCAATTGGTGCACCTAAAGTAGCTGAATTTACTCTTTAGTGAATGGATGTCTTAATACTTTGAGACACATAGTACATAAAAAAAACTTTAAACTATTGTAAAATGAAAGCATAATTAACCTCTCCACTCAAATTGGCCAGCGGTTTAACTTGCCAGCTATGCAAAGACAATCTCAATGAGGGGTGGTAGGTAAAGCCCCCAAAGCAAATGTAATAGTCTATAGAACATTGAATTATGTTAAGCATCTGCTATAGTATGTTTGACACAAAGTAACATAATCAATGCATACACTATATGCAGATAAAAATTAGATATTAAACATTTTAAGGAAGGAGAAAAGGGGCAGTTGATCAGGTGAGCTTTGGTCAAACTCTAAAACCACATCTAAAACGTGACTGTCAAGTGTTGAGCTTTAAATAGCCTCAATACATTTGTTAAAAACATGACCTCATATTGTCAAAGGATGTGGTCATGTCCAGTTCTATTCTCAATAGCTAAACTACAGTGCCATCTAGTGTACAGACCTTGACAATTGACTGTAAAGTGGTTTCAGTTGTCATTAGCTTACTAGCTTCATGCATGTGCAGTAATAAGCTGTCCAAAGGCTGGTTTCCACTAAAGATGGGCCTTTTGACTACTTTTACTATTTGAATGTCCACATTTGTAAATATCCCAATAAAAGAAAATGTGTTATATCATTATGAACAAATGAAGGTAAATTTTCATCTATTATGTATACATATTTTAAGAGGTGATACTTGATCATTCAGTTGATTTAGTGGTATATCTTTGCGTTTTTGATGTATGTGGTTTTGGTTGACCTACAGATTGATAACTTCAGCTGCACAGTATTGCATGTCCATGATTTCTTTGTATCTCATTCTTCACTGTCAAAGTTATTTAAAGCTGCACTATGTAATCCCTATGATCGAGGGATTTGGAGACCTCTCTGGTGGAAATGTGTAATTGCATGCAAAATGCAAATGGTACTTGTATGTGGTTTGTGGTTGTACTTCAGACTTCATTTCCTCGAGCAGATGAATCTGATGATTGAAAGAGAATTCAAAGAGAACTTGGTGAAGGACTCGTCTTCCGAGGACGTGAGTGAATTATCCGCTATTGTCATCATATCTTCATTATTATAATGTTGATTTTGCATTTGAGACCTAAACATCGAGTCAGACATTCTTATCTACCTGTGTGTGACATTAATATGTAAAGAGGTATGACGTGGTCTTTGACGCCTCTGACATTAAAATTGTTATTATTTAAGTGTGACTCACAGCAGTGCATGGATATCATATTTCAGCTATTTCTGTTTTTTTTTCTCCTGAGTCATTAATGTTACATCTTTTAACTTTAAAGTATGACGTTGATTTTGCTTTTGAGACCTAAACATCAAGCTGGACCTTCTTTTTCAGCCTGTATGACATTAATGCATTAAGACGTATGATGACGTATAATGTACTCCGACTCAACACTTCAGAGTTTTAAATTGTTATTTCAGGATTTACAGTGTGACTCGCAGCAGCTGTTTTTTTTTCTCTTGTCTTAATAATGTTACTTTTTTCATTTTTAACGATAAAACATCTTACATAGTGCAGCTTGTAAATGACAAGATAATACACAACATATTTTATTATTTTCCCTTCAAATTACACGTCTTATTCCACTACTCAGTGAAGTAATGTGAGTTTGAATATCGATGTAATTGAATTACCACACCCGCCCCTGGTTTCTTTTTCCCACTGTGTCTTTGCCCTCCGGGTCTTTTGGCTGCCTCTGTATGTTTAGCAGGAAGTGGAATTCAGGCTGTCTGCTCATAGGCACGTCAGTGATGCTCGTCCTCCGTTCTCAGAAATTACTCGCAGCAATTCCAGAGTCTTGCATGTTCACTGTGTAGGCAAATGTGTTTCTGGGGAAGTGAGAGACTGAAACGCTGAAGAACAGACTCTATAGTTCCACTAGCTGCTTTAAGCCTGAAGGCATAAACACATTTGCACATTTGTAAATATTAGGATGTTTATATTCACTGAATCAGTTTAGTGATTGGGGTGCCATTTCTTTCCCACTGATGTTACATTCACAAATATATATGTAAAGGTCTGTTATAACTGCACTTTAGATTGAAACATAATCATTAAATTACTTCAAAAATTGAATTATTTTTACATTGATGTGTGAATCCATTTAACATCTCTTTGCTAGAGATCGGCAGATTTTTGCTGGTCATGAAATCAACAATCGGACAATTTATTGATTTTTATTTTGGCAGATCTTTGCATTTTTGTGCCTTAAATAATGAGAATATGTGAGCAAATAATGTTGTTTATATTGCATGTCTAGCTAAAAGGAAGTACTGGAAATGTGCTAGTATCCATGTTTTCATTTAGCTTCAGATTTAAAAAAGATTAATAATTGGCTAAAAAAAATTAGCCAATTTCCCTATAAAGAAATCGGACAGAAACATTCACAACTGGTGCATCCCTAGTGTTCACTGTGCTAAAAAACTCAACTCTGTTACTTATTTAAGCTAGAATCAGCAAAAAAAAACTTGTCCCTGATGTGGAGTAACATATTCCTTGAAATGTGAAATGCATGTTTTCTTAGATTGTGTTGAAAAATGCTAAAAGGAAAGAGTTTAAAATTTATGCGTTACAATGTCTACATGTAGAGTGCAGAGAGTTAAATAGAATCGTTCAAATAAATAAATAGATAACCAAATACCAGCATGATGACTCCACTTTTCCTTTTTTTCAGTCTCTGTGGGCGATTTACACTTTTCAGCGTTTTAGGTGCTTTCAGCTCGATGAGTCATGGTTTTCTGTGAACTTGCAAATGATCTCAGACCCTCTAAACGAATTCACAAACGAACTGAAGTCGGATCACCTCCTGAGGTGGCTGTGATCTCAGTGTGGTTTGTTTTGTGGTCTAATTTATGATTGCATGATATAAAAACAAAAAGGTTTTGTGGTAATACCACTGCCCTGCACACAGCAGACCGGGGTTCGATGCCCCATTCAGGAAAGAAAAAATAAGAGTGCTTGGTCCAGACCCCTAACGCTACGTTCGCATACCTCTGTAATGTGATTAAATCACCGCTCTGGATAAGAGCGCATGTCATAAACGTAAATGTACTGTAACCCCCTGTGTGTAGTCCCTGTTTTCCACCCAGCTAGCTTGTGTGAAGTGCTGACATGAACTCTAACATGGGGCCTGATTTCACCCCTCCGCATGTGGGCATGTTTTAACGTTTTACATCACTCTACTCGCTCACGTGTGAGGTTAATGAGTGACGTTCATACCTGCAAGCTAAGCAGCGAATGCAGCTCTTTTTATTGCAAAACTAAACCGTAAGCTTTTTGTTTTTATCAGATTGTAAAAATTCCTCCAGGTTTGTATCTCTTTATCTCACAGTGGCACTTAATGGTTTAACTAATGTTCTCACCTAAGACCTCACACTTCTCTTCATTGTGGATAGCCTCTCTGTGCGTTTATTGCTAGTTACTCTGTGGGAGAGACTTTATAAAATTCTCTGTTCTGCGTTGTAAGAAACCTTATCTCTAAAATGGTAACTTTATAGGAGATGGAAATAAACATTCTTAACTTTATTGACTTTATTGTAATGAGATTTTGTTCCAAGTAATTTCTTTTGGTCCATTCATGTCATGTTGACATGTGGGCTGCTGGCGATTTCGAATTGTTTGAAAAACGATATATTAATATCATATTACAGTCATATGATATTTGCAAATTTCTTTAAACACATGCAGCCAAATGAGGCTTTGTTTGAGGAGTTGAGGAGTTAATTTAGCTGTTTTGTTATGTTTTGCCATTTGGCCAATTTGTATGTTTTTTTTTGACCACTGTCTGACCAACCAGTTGCTTTTGAAAGTTATTTTAAACTGATAACGCCTTTTGGATGCTCCCCAGAAGGTCCTCAAAATCGAACCATGAGTCCGTTCGGCTTGGTTTACTACTAATAGACAGTTCATTGACGTGGATGACTGAAACCCTTCACAGATGTTACAGTTCACGGTTGTGTACAATCATAATGCAGTCTGGTTTCTATGCCTGGCTGAGTGCTTGAAATAGATTATGTCTGTAATGGGTCTGTAATTTAAATACTCTAGTGTGGCTATAACTGTAATACTATTATTAGACTGTTGGTGTTGGAGTGTTTTTAGTGTAAGTGAATATTCATGTAGGGCTCTAACTGGAAGCCTCTAATGCAGTTTCGCAATCTTGGTCCCGGAGTCCACCTGTACTGTACATTATACTGCACCTGACTCCACTCATCGGCTCATTAATAGGCTGATGAGAGTTGATAAGAGCAGAAGTGAGAAAAATGCTGTGCAGGTCAAGAGTCCTCCAAGACCACTGCTGAGAACCTCCATTCTTATGTACAGTTATATTATAACTGGAGTTTCAAGATGTGGACAGCATATCGTCTCCTTGAAATAATAAGGTTCTATCTGACATTTATTGTCAAAATTGAGTTTTTCACATATTCTTATACTGTGATAACGTCTTAACATTATGTGAGGTATTTCATAAGTTGCATTAATTATGTGTTTTTAGAAAACAAAAAGGTTCAAAGTTAGCGTTTGCTCCAAAGACAAAGGTTCTGTCTGTGAGCCAATTAGCACTTCTAACACACACAAAAGGACCAATCAGGTTCTGCTTCTTTGTCATGCACCGCTCTGCTCAGTGACTGCGGGAAGTTTATAAAACTTTATGAAACATGAAAACATGTTGCTGAAACTCTGCCTTTCGTCTTGCAGATCTTTGCGAAGTCTTTTTGTCTTATATGTTAGAAATATTAAGCCTTAAAGGTCATTAAAATAATAAACATTTGAATTGATGGGGTCTTAATTACATCATGAACAGTAATTTCATTCATTCATCCATCTTTTCTTTTTCTTCTTTCTCCCAAAATAAGATATTTTGGATTAAAGTCAACATTTCTGATATAACATCAAACTGTCTTTACACTAACCTGCTACACTTACTTGCTGGGACAGTTTAGTACAGTAGCTGGTTTCTGTCTAACTTAAACTAATAGTTTCTACCTAAAACTGACCTCTGCACTGGATAAAATATTAGCACTAACCTTTATACTTAATCTGCAGTGCTTTTTTTGAATATGATTTGTGCCAAAACAAGAAATAAATGTCATACAAATTAAATAAATGATAAAAAATAAATGTCATAAAATAGAAAGCATTACATTTAACATTCTGATCATGTAGACACTCTGTTATTAATGTGCACTAATTTTATGTTTTAAAATAAATTGAGTATAAATTGTTTGTGTTACTTAAAAATCATTGCTTCTTTTCATGTTTTGCCAGATTAGAACCTTATAATTCCAAACAGAAAGTGAGTTTTTAGGATTAGAAGGTTCTGTCTGCATTTGACCTGTTCCAAAAAAACTTATTTACAAATTTGATTTTGATATTATACATTTACGATACATTCAGGGTGTCTGTCATTGTCATGTATGAAAGAGATGTGCTCCACATATCAGTTTTGCTATTGGGGATGCAAAATCTTTAAAGCTCAACGTCTCAGAACTGCTCAGAACACAGATAGAACCTTATAATTCCAAGGAGACTGTATGGTGATTATATTACTACATACTGTATGTGTGATGTGCCTTGCTGTGTATTAAAAACATATTGATTGACATGATTAATGTCTGTGCAGTTATGTCCAAAATTTTAACTTGATCGATGAACAACTAGATGTGCATCTATTATTCGAGTGTCCATAAGAAGGAAAGGGAAAAAACGATTGAAAATAAAGTATGCCTTTAGGGTTACCTTTTTGGGTGCCAGTAATGTTAAATGTCTGCATTCCTGAGAAAATCAAATGTTTTGTAACATGAAACGATGCAGAAAGTGAATTACAAAAAATGTTGTGTCAGACATTTCTGTGTAATCTGGTACCAAAACGTGCATCTAGAACCTACAATAGTGAGCATGAAGAGTAGCACTATTGTGCAAATAGGATCAATGTGCAACTAGGACACAAAACGATAAACTAGATAAGTAAATAAAGTAAAATAAACTAAAAGATAAAATAGTAAAATATTAAGAATTCCTGCCGGAATTGCACTCTAACAACACTGTAAAAGTTGGCAGCCCTGGTGCTGCTCTATGAAAGGCTGCTCCCTCAGAGGTCAGCAGAGCTAAAGCAGTAGCAGTATTGGTCGAATTTACGAATTTATGTATGAGAGTTACCATAGATGAAAATTTCAGGTACTGAATTTCACCCACAAAATTTATTCACCCCAGAATTGCTCATCGCAGCAAATTCTAATGAAATACATGTAATCTGGCCTGCAAAAATTCACTGACAAACACAAGTGTGTTTGGGCCTTTAGGATGTAATAAGCTTTGGAATTTAAGAAGCGAGGCAAACAACATGTCAACAACGTCAATTATGGAAATGCGTCGACAACTAATCAGTCTTTGTTGGCTCATCGTTGCAGCCGTGCTGAAGAAGCCTGCAGAGCCTGGCTTGCGTTTGACCCCCGGCGACCTTTGTACCTCTCATGACTGTGCATGTTCAGCTCCGGATCTGTCCCAGACGGGGAGACAGACGGCCGCACGGCTGCCCGCCGTCTCCTCGCAGACGCAGACGACTGAGCGCGTTTCGTGCTTCCTGTCTCACCACTTCCGCTGCTAACCAGCAGAACGCCACATACACACACATACATACACACACACAGCTGCTTCTTAGAAACCAGAACGGAGACTGAAAAGAATTTGCACGTATGTTTACCCCGCTGCTGAGTGGATGACCTTTTGCTCAGTGTCTGCAAAATCACGTCTACGTGCAGGCCCTCTTCTCCGCTTGCTGCCTAATCAGTTTGGTTTGCGTGGGGGGACGAGTCTTGCACAACACAGAGACAGTTATGTCATATCTGTCTTTTATTTGTTACAGGTTTTCACGCATCATAAACCAGTTTCAAAAGTCAAAGCAGAATTATCAAAGTCTGCACTTTACAGCGTACAGACCAAGAAACAGTAGGGGCTCAATGTTCAGTAGATCATGCAGTTGTATGCAAAAGTTTTATAAATCCTCTGCAGAGAACAGACTTCTGCACGTTTTAATACACAATTACTGTTTATTTGCAGAAGTTAACATAATGGGCCAGGGAAAAAAGGACCCAAAGCATTAAATGTGGCCTGTGTTTGGGAGATTTTATATTTTAAGTTGTATTTTCTTGTATTTTAAACAATAAATAGAATTTGTGCAGTAAAAACAGCAGTCATATTTAAGAGTGTTTTCTGTAATGTGACTTATTTTCACTTAGGAAATCAACAAAACATATAATTTCCATATATTTGTACTATATATCATTCAAAAATTAAAAAAGCAAGACTGCATATGACCTTCTCTCAGAAGTCTACCAAAATTTTTATGTTTATAATTTCCGATATATATATATATATATATATATATATATATATATATATATATATATATATATATATATATATATATACTTTTTTTTTCCCCTTATTAGAAGCACATTCAGTCAGTGAATTGATTCTATAGCCATAGTCACCGTGGCTCAACTCGCTTTTGGCGCCCCCTCAAGGTAGCTGGTTGTCATAGTGACACCAAATGAAACTAAAAACAAATTTAGTTCAGAAGAGGCTGAAGGCAGCAAGACAAAAGACTACGGACAAAAAAAAGGAGAGTTTTGGGAAAAACTACATCAGCGTTCAGATGACAAGACGATTCTAGTAGCACTAAAAACGCTACGCTAACCTGCTAGCTAACGTTAGCATATGTCTTTAGTGGTTCTCTCTGACCAGTCAGTAATCTGCAGTGTTTTTATCTCACCTTTTGTTATTGACTCAGCTCGCTTGGAACCTTGAAAATGAAAATGGTACCACAACAGTACTGGGTACCAGGGACCAGCTTTCGCCTAATGGAAAACCAAAAAAGGCAAGTCGAGTCAAGCTGGTACTGTGCAGTGGAAAAGCACCTTATATGTAAATGTAGTGGTGGTAGGTGAACTGGTAGGTGAGTTCTGCCATCTAATGCTACATATAATGCAATGAGCTAAACGTTAGCACATTTAGCTGAGTGGCTAAATCAGGGATGTTTCAGCAGAGACGTTATGAAGGCGAAGGCCGGTCACTGGTTGAAATATGAATGGGGAAACTCATAACACTCAACATGCCGTCTGTTTACAGTACAAGTCCCGCCCTTCAATAAAATAAGCCAATCAGCTTGCAGTTGACCCACCTTAAATAATGCAGCCGTTACATTCAGGTTGTTTAGCACCTTTTCCTCCATGCCCACGGGGCTAGTTTTAGAAACTAGCATTGATATAGGTTTTTGTATATATAGTTGTTTTTTCTATTTTGCACAATAAAAATTATTCGGATTTACTTTGGTTTGGTAAAAATTAGTCTTTTTAATAAGGGAAGGGATGTCCTAGAATGATGAGCCACTGTTAACCTACAAAAATATAGAGCTTCGTTCACCAATCGTCATAAAACCGACATGGACTTTTTTTTAGGACCTTTCTAGAGAGCACATTTAAGAACAAACTTAGGAAGATATTGGTGAATGAGGAATGAGTTCTTAAGCATCTAAAATGGTTTGAATATTTTTTTTAGTTATTTGTTTATTTATTTATTTACTTATTTATGTAAGAAATTTTATCTTGTGAAAATATCATTCCATTGTCAGACAATATTGCATGATTCAAGCATTATATCTTTGGGTGGGTCGGGGGTGTATTATTTCCTGAAACAAGCAAAATGACTTATCCATGGAATAAGACACTTTTATCAAATACAGTTACTTAACACGAGGAAAAACATCTATAAATAAGTTAAAAAAATGTGTTGGTCTCTTCTCCCGCTTGTTTATCAGTTGTATTAGCAGTCAATGCAGTATAAGTGTTTGTAGCTGCTCATACATGCACACAAAACAAGGACTCACAGTACATTTTGTCTGCACTACAAAAAATGATCTCTTAACATGTGAAAACATCTTAAATCTAGTCAATATATCTAATATTTCTCATTATGTAGCTGCTGAAAGAATATTCTAAGATTGTTTAACATATTTCTATATAATTTTACTTGTAAGTAATTTTCTCTTATGAAAGTGTCTTATTCCATTGGAAGATCATTTTACTTGTTTTAAGCATTGTTTCTTAAAACTGAGCAAAATTATCAGCGTCATTTCTCAAAACAAGTAAAATGATCGCCAATTTAATAAGACACTTTCACTAGATAAAAATACTTGAAACAAGCAAAAAAAGCCTAAAAATAAGTTAAATAATCTTATAATATTCTTACAACAATCTTATAATGAGAAATAGTAGCTATATTGAGTAGATTTAAGATGTTTTCACTTGATAAAGACATCATTTTTTTCAGTGTGACAACATATTTTTACTGAAAAGCTGCTGTTTTGGACAGAAGAGATGTTTCATAGCTTTATCAGTTCCCTAAATCCCCAGTGTTCTCGTTTTGGGTGGGTTTGAAAGGGTCTTGTTCAGTGGGTTTGCTGTTCTGCTGCCAGACTGAAGCGGTCTTCACATTTAGCTTTTTCCAGTCGTTCACTGTGCTGAGGTGTGCATGTATGATACACTGTTTTGCCTGCAGAACTCAGTAATTACTCATGGTTTACCACGCCGTCGACCCTCAGAACACTCGCCCTGAAAGGGAAATTCCACTGATTTTTAAAAAAAATTACGTATAATTCCATCGCTAAGATGTAAACAGAGTGAAGCAGCATGTACCTGTGCATGTCTTCACCATGGATGTATTTTAAAAACATGTTTTAGCCCAAAATTTTATCTCGTAACTATCATAAAACAATGTCCCAGATATCAGGCAGTGTATTCATAACCATTTAATGTAATAACTTTCTGTGAGGGACTTTTAGAGGTGAACAATTCTGACTGTAAGTTTCTCTAGAACAGAGCCTTTCACACCAAACCACTCTGAATGACTCTGTTTACATTAATCATTAAATTATGTAGAAATTTTGAGAATCAGTGGAGTTTCCCTTTAAGCGCTGAGAAAGGGCCCCCCGCAGTCTCTCACATGCTGGGAACCTATTAAAGCCCTTCAGCAGACGGCCTTCCCACCATCCTCTCACCTCCAGATGGGCCGTGGACTGTTTAGAGTGGGAAAAGAAAGCAATGACCTGGAGGAATGTGAACAGGCACAGCCTTTCTCTTTCATTCTCTCTCATTCTCTCTCTCTCTCTCTGTCATTCTCTCTCATTCTCTCTCTCTCTCTCATTCTCTCTCTCTCTCTCTGTCATTCTCTCTCATTCTCTCTCTCTCTCTCTCACTCTCTCACTCATTCTCTGTGTCTCTCTCTCTCTGTCTCTCTCTCTCTTTCTGTCTTTGTCTCTCTGTCTGTCTAGCTCTACTCTCGGTTAATCTCAGTCTCTTTTGTTTCTCTCTTTTTCTCTGTGTGTCTGTCCTATTTTCTCTTTTTTTTATCACTCCCTTTCTCTGTGTTTCTTGTTCTTTTTTCTCTCTCTATTATGGTCTCTATTTATCAGTCTCTCTCTCTCTCTCTCTCTCTCTCTCTCTCTCTCTTTCTCTCTGTTTGTGTTTTAGTGTGACCTGTTTGTTGTTTTAAAGTGTGGTGGTAATCTGAGCTTCCTCTGATTTTCTGTCTGCGAGAAACCCACATTTACCCCTACTGAGAGAGAGAAAGACAGAGAGAGAGGGAGAGAGACAAGGAAAGAAAAGGCTGAGTGACTGAAAGAGACTAGAGAGACCGGGACAGATGAGGAAAGAAAAGGAGAGGCAGTCAGAGTGAGTGATAAAGAGACATAGACAGGCAGTGAGAGAGAGAATAACTGTCCAGTCATAAGTTAGTTTGATACATTTTGGCTTCCTCACAAAAAACTAATTTCATTAAAGGGTAAACTAAATTACTTAAAGGGAAACTCAGGGCATTTGGACTCTATTCGTAAACTGAAAACTAGTGTGTTAGAAGCTTTTTCTACACGTCTGCAAAAAAAAGATTTTGTATCACTGAGAACGTTGAGTCTGAACTTTTGACTGAAAGTCTGTCCGACACTCTGTTACGGCTCCTTGTGTGCGAGTGAGGATGGCGAGTGGAAGCAGAGACTGGGTTTGTTTAATTCGAGGTTAGAGCGGCAGTGTGTGTGTGTCTGTCGAGGGGCTGTTGGGCACCATGTAAACCCTGCACACCTGCAGCCCTGCTTCTGCACCGGCTCTGCTGCATGTTTATGAGTGTGTAAAGTCTGGCAGTGTTAGATGGAGCTCCAAGTTTGGAGGCTCTCTGAGGGGAAAAGGAGATGAGGGTGAAAACACAGGGGCAGAGATGGGGGGCAGCTCTGAAGTGGCCTTGAAATAAGAACTGAAACCATAACATTTAGGAGGGGAAACTGTAACGTTCAGGCTCTTTCAGGAGTAGCCTTTGTCTCCAGCATTGGCTGTTTGATCGGATCATTAAATCTTGGAGCTTTTAGGGATGTGGACAGTTTGTGGGGTGAGGATTTTAGGGGGGGGTTCCACCATTTTTCTGCATAATTAAGTCATTGAGATGTAAACGAAATCATTCAGAGTGGTTTAATGTGAAATTCTTGATTGTAGAGAAACTTACCAGCTCAGATTTCTTCACAGCTGTGGTGATAAAAACCAAGGATCAATGTCTACAATACAAATATAGCCATTTCGTTTACTATTCAAAATGCCCATTGAACCTTCTGAGTTTTTATACATAATGTTGATGATGGTGAAATAGTGATGAATCCAAAAAAAATATATATTTTTCCTTTGGGGGGTATTTTGGCTAAAATGCCCTCTTTGCCATGTATGGATTCAAAAAATTCTAGCCCAAATCCTTAGCTTAAAACAACATCTCAGGCATCAGGAAGTGTGTTCATAACCATTTCGTCTAATAACTTCCTGTGAGGGAACTTTTAGAGGCATTAAACACTGGTAGGATGCCTGGTTCCTGTCACAACCACGATAAAAAATTCTGTAAAAAAGTTGGTAAGTTTCTTTAGAATGGAGCATTACCTCGTTCAGTTAAGCTGCTTCTAAACTGTGGAACTTAATTCACCTTTTATTATACAATCAAGCTCAGTGCTCACTATTAATAAGCATCTAAAAACGAATCTCTTTAACTTATCATTTCATCAAAACTCTGTCTCGTGGTGTTTATCTTTTAATTTGATCTGTCATTTTCTTTTTCTTATGATTCTAAATGAATACTTATCATTTCTTGTATTACTGTTAAGCTTTATCACTTGTCTGTAAAGCACTGTGAGCTGCCACCAGCATGAAAAGTCCTATATAAATAAAAATTATTGTTATTATGAATTTTTGAAGAAAACCAATTTGTCCCCATTTGAAAACATTTATGAAGACTTAAAGGGACGTATTTTTTTATTGTATTTGACTATTTTCCCTATATGTGTGCATATGTACCAAAAATAATCATTTCCAACCTCTGTTTTTCCCTTAGAATGAACCTTTTTTTGTTACTGCACCTTTAAGTCTGATGTATACAAATGTAAATGAGCTATGTTCTGATTGGCTGCCATGTATTGTGCCCTATTAAAAAGCAATCCAGGCTGAAATACTCCTCATTACTTCACTGTGAATAGGTGGTACTAAACTGCTGTATGCTAAATGAGTTGATTTTTGTGACATCACAAAAACAGTGTATTCAGAACGGGTTGTTTCCACAGCCACTCACGCACTGTATGGACTGAGGAGGGAACAATATGAAAGTTTACAGTATTTACGTACTTTACAAACTTTAATTTAAAGAAATGCAAGGAAAGTTCAGTTTTCTACAGTATGGGCCCTTTAAGATGCTTTAGTAAATCTGGCCACAGGCCTGAACCCTAGTCTGCTCTACTGTCCAGTATGTTGGAGCTAAAACTGGCCTTTTCCTCTGTTCCTGTTCCTGCCGTGGTGCGTGTGCCAGTCCGAAACTGACTCTAGAAACGGACACGTCCGTTTCCCAGGGCTTCACCCTCACCCCTCCTTGTTCTTGTCCTCCCTCTCGTCGTTCTCCTTTTCCTGCATTCCTGCAGCTGATCCGGGGCCAGATGGGGGATGATTCATCGTCTCTGTATGGGCCGTGATCGAAAAATCAGACCGCTCGTGTTCCCCAAAGCCTCTGAATGAGATTAGACGGCGCTTCGGGCGGCCGCTGCCTCTGTGCGTCTGTGTAATTGGATGTTGTAGTGCTGCAGATTTGAATGTGTCTGCTTTAGTTTTGAGGAAGAGAGGAAATCCAGCTTTATCAGCCCCTCCAGGATTCCTCTTATCTCTTTCTCTCTCTCTCTCTCTCTCTCTCTCTCTCCATCTCACTCAGCTGACTTTTCTGCACACTCCCTCTCTCTCCCTCTCTCTCCCTCTCTCTGTCTCTCTGTCTCTCTTTCTCTCTCTCTCTCTCTCTCTATCTGTCCATCTCACTCAGCTGACTCTTCTGCACACTCCCTTCCTCTCTCTCTCTCTCTCTCTCTCTCTCTCTCTCTCTCTCTCTCTCTCTCTCTCTCTTCTTTATCATTCCTTACTGTATTTATTTTATACTGTTGCTTCTCTCTCCTTCACTTGCTCTCTGTGCCTTTCTGTCCGTCTCTCTGTTCTCTTTCTTTTCTCTCTCTGTTGTTCTTTCTTCAGTCTCTCTTTCTTTTCTTTCTCTCTTGCTCTCTCTCCATCTCTCTCCGTGTCTTCTCACCGTGTAGGCGAGGTTGATGTGGCAAAAAACATAGTATCAAGATACTTCTAGACCTTTTTTACAATACACAGTATGCATATTTTCTTTTTCTGATATCTGGGAAGTTAAAACTAACAACGCCACAGTTAATAAATACTGTCAAAAACTATGAAGAAGTGATTTGAAACATGACTGATTATGTCTCTTCATAATGGATCATACAGTTGTTCAGTGTTCTTTAAGAACTGATGGTCCCTGATTCGCTCAGTGATGTGACTGATAATCTGAATCAGCTCACACTCAGAGCTGAACTGTACAGCAGAAGTGAAAGTAAACATACAGGGTAATATCAGATCTGTGTGTCTGTGTTTGTGTATTTGTGTGTGTGTTTGTGTGTCTGTGTGATTCTGTCTGTCTGTCTGTGTTTATCTGTGTGTCTCTATGTGTATCTGTGTGTCTGTCTGTGTGTATCTGTGTGTGTGTGTGTGTGTGTGTGTGTGTGTGTCTGTATGTGTGTGTGTATCTGTGTATGTGTATCTGTGTGTGTGTGTCTATGTGTGTGTGTGTGTGTGTGTGTGTGTGTGTGTGTGTGTGTCTGTTTGTGTCTGTGTGTGTGTGGGGTGTGTCCAACCCCAACACTACACACTCGATGACATAATTGGCATGCAAAATATTTTTTGTCTGGAATGGTGTGTGTGTGTGTGTGTGTGTGTGTGTGCGTGTGTGTGCGTGTGTGTGGAGGGAAACTGTGTAACAGGCAGGGAGAGGAAGTTCAGTCCAGATAAGAGGCGCCGTCTGTGTGTGTGTGTGTGTGTGTGTGTGTGTGTGCGTGTGTGTGTTAAAGCCCAGACCCGACCAGCACCCATGAGTGGACAGTAATAAAGTTTTTGTTTTTTTAAAGTACTGTCATGTGCAAAACTTTGAACACCCCCCATCAAATAATATTTTCTTGATTTTCATGACAATAAGTTAACACATCCTCTACTGTCTGCTCAATTTTTATTTATTTAATAAGTTTAATGTATTGGGAAAAAATGAAAACATAAAGGATAAAATGAGCAGTAACAGGGCTGAAACTATTGAATATTTTCATTTCGTTTCATTTCAAATATTCTATTGAATATTATCTTAAATATTTTTGAATATTATATGACAATAAAAATGAGATGTTTTAGTTTATAGTTTAATAGTTTAGTTTATAATTTTATATTATATATTTTATATAGTTTATAATTTAATAATTCAGTTGACTTAATGTTCTTTTTTGCACTGTTACAAATTGGATGTATTTACTTTGCATTTTGATAAATAAACCATAATTTAAATGTTATAAGGTAATGAAAAACATTACTGTTAAATAATTATTTCATAGAAGGTTTATAATTCTACCGAATCTGGCAACCCTGTTCTGTCTCTGAACAGCAGTGGGTTTTGCCGGAGAGCAGAAACACCATCTTTTTAAACATCATTTTTTTGGTCAGTTCATCTGTGAACAGTGGGGGGGTGATGAAAGTTTTGTAAGCTGCTCAAACCCACTCAATTCCAGGGTATGTTTGAATAATTTTCCTGCAGCTCTGGGCAGATATCTAGCCAGCACGCTCTTGTTTATTCTCTGCAATAAAAATCTGCTAGTGAGCTAGATGGCCAGCTACAGTAGCGGTGATGATACAGCCATCCGTGGTCTCGTTCTCTCTGGGTGGGCTGGATGGCCCTCTTTCTTTCACATCACTCATAACAGTGCTAGCCAGTGCCGGAGTCAGTTAGCTGACGTAACAGATGTGGCGGTTAGTGTTCTCCTCCAAGCACATTCAGCTGTCCAGTGACGTTGCACTAGCAACAGTTTGAAATTATGCAGTATCCGACTTCATATGACTCTGAGGTGCGCTAGCCTTCACCCTTCTAGTGCTGGTAACAGTGTGTGATTAGAGGAGACCTAGTGGGTGGAATTGGACATAAATAAATTAAGGAAAAAATTGGAAATAATAAAAATATTACATAAATAAATAAATAAATAAATAAAAAACCTGTGAGCTGTCAGAAGGGGTCTGCAGCTGAGTGCAACTGTTGAGAAGCTAGTATTGGCTTGATGAATGTTTGTTTCCCCACAGAAGAGCCCAGGGTCAAAGAAATGGTAAATGTGTTAAAAAAAAAAATGGAAAAAGGAAAAAAAAGATTTTCCATTTTCAAATATTTTAATTATCAAGTTTCCGAATATTTATATATTTACCGAACATTTAGTGCAGCCTTGCTAGCCTACACTCTTAAGATTGTCAGGTGTTCTTTAGTAAAGAAAATGGTTCTAACCATGAACACTCGAAGAACTCTTTGCATGATTAAAGGGTTCTTTGCATCATGAAAAGGTTATTCAGGTTGATTGAAAATGTGCATGAATGTCATATAGATGGTTCTATATAGAACCTTCTTGAAAAGGGTTCTATATAGCACCCAAAAGGGTTCTTCTATTGGTACAAGCTTGACACTGTAACAATAGAAGAACCATTTTAGGTGATATACAGAACCATTTTCAAATAGGTTCTGAATAGAACTGTCTATAGCACATTTTCCATGAATCTGTGGAACGATTTCATGATGCAAAGAACCCTTTGATCATGCATCGTTCTATATAGAACCATTTTCTTTACTAAAGAACCCTTGAAGAACCATCTTTTTCAAGAGTGTAGGTAGCAGGTGGAACTGACCACAACTAAACTGGGGAGAAAACTGGGTAAACTAAACACCCTTAATTTTAACCAAATAAAAAACATAAAACAAGGTTTTATAAGGTTTTGAGATTACAGAGATGCTGTATTTTTGTTGTGTGTGTGTGTGTGTGTGTGTGTGTGTGTGTGTGTGTGTGTGTGTGTGGAGGGTGTAGTGTGAGGAAACTGAAGCGTTTTTGTTGGGAAGAGAACAATAGTGTGAATGAGGCGCTCCTGCAGTCTAAACAGGGAGGAGTGGTGGGGCGGTTAGTCTAACAGCTAGAGAGGTGAAGGGATCATTTCCAGCACTGCTGTTACAGACGGAAACACGGCAGTGACCTGTTCTTGCGTGTGCTCGTCTGGCTTTAGACGCAGACACAGTGGTGCTGCCTAGTGGAGTCCTAGTGGAGGCTGTGATTTGGGGGGGGAAAGGTGATGAATGTTGCAGATTGGCCTGTGCTTGGTGCCTGGTTTGCAGAGTTATTGTAGTAACAGCCACCAAAATTCACTTACTGCTGATTTATATGTCCATTTTTCATTTATTCATTTATTGTATGCAAACCATAGCAAGACACTAGTATTCTCACAAATGAACATAACTGATGTGATATCCGGCATTAATAATACATCTGTTGTGCCTAATACAGAGATTGTTGCAGAAATGCTGCTGTTGAGCTGTGCTGGTTAAACACCCTCAGCGACAGTTTCATGTCCTGATCGTATCTTCATATACTCTGGCCGTATTCCATTTACACTTTTCACTAAAATGCATCCCCAGTTCCCTGTAAAAGCTTGTGAGCACATGCATCATTTCCATATTATTATTTATTATGTCCTATTATTAATGCAGAAAATTCCCTTAGATTTAAGCATTTATTGGTTAATTTGTAAAATGTAAAGGCCATTTTTAGAGTGTATAATAATGTGAAAATGGACCAGAAACAGGCATTGTAGGGTGCATTTTCAAAAAAAGAAAACAAACAAAAAACAAAACCTGGCCATTTCCATCCAATTATAAGGTAGGTGTTTCAAATAAAGTGGCATGTGTAACAATTTTAACGTGGATAACTTTTAATGGAAGCTACCACAAATAGCTGCTTATAGCTGTCTCCATTTCCAGGAGAGTCTGTGGTGCCGGATCACTGAAGAGAGCGGTTCAGTTTCAGGTGTGTCGGCCAGTGAAACAGAAACCTATGTGTGTAGCTTTGCTCTCATGGAAGTCGAACATTTCCCTGTAAACAAACTCTCAGCCACGGTGTTAATCGTCCAGCTGACAGCCTGCTGTGAGGATTTAACCTACTGCTACTACTGTTTAACCAACTGTCTCTATTTACATCCTGGCCTTTGAGGTTTCACTACGTCCAGAGAGCAGCAGTCAAAAACACCAAGCGATAATGTTCTCGGCGTGTTTTCCTTGACTGTTTGATTTCGTAGAGGAGGTTTAGCTGTGTTGTGACATTTGAGAGTGATTCTCCTTTTTGTGCTCCTCTGAAAAGCCATTGTTCTCAGGCCTCCTGTCTCAGAGCAGGCCCGACTTGTTTTTCCAGAATTAGCCAGCGTCGACCTGGTGACATTTTACGCTGTGTCAGCTGTAAAGGAAAAAATAAGGGACCTTTTTAGGAGGCCTAATTTCAACAGGAGAGTAGCTCCCAACTGAGCTCCATGCTAATGCGCTAAGCAGTGGTGAACTGAGTGTGAAATGTGTGTATTTCTTTGAATATCAGATAGATACATGCTTTATGTGTGCTTAACACAAAACAATATGCATTGCTTTCCCTTCCAGCACAGATTTGATTTGTTTCATTCCCACAATCCCTTGTGTCACAGTCTGTAAGAGTTTTATAAGATGGATTTAGCATTATATGCTAACCATATGATCAGAAAGATGAACATAAGTCTTGTGTGGTTTTAGCTTTTGTAAAATGACAATAGTAAACAATTCACTCTCATCCCTTGGAGACACATCCTTCACCAAGTTTTGACTGAGTTCTCTTTGAATTCTCTTTGGATCATTAGGTTCATCTGCTGGGGGAAGGGGTCCAAAGCACAACCCATGTTACAGAATGTTCTTCTGCACGTTGTGTGCAATTACACATTTCCACCAAGGGGGTCTCCAAATCCCCCAATCTTACATTGTGTAGCTTTAAGTTAACGCTGCATTTTCATTACAAGAAGCCAAATTGCTTCCCTCAACAACTGTTGGCCTCTTTGGGGGCATGTCACTAAAACTCAAGCAAGTTAAACTGTCCAAACTGCATAAGCGTTTTGTTGTGTCAGTCTCTTTATATTGTCTCTCGCCGCCTTAATTTGATGTAAATTATCCAAATTATTATTTTTTTAAATCAGCGTATCATTTTTGCATGAAGTCACTGGGTACATCATATGCCTAACATTTCAGTAGCACCAGCAGTCCTGTATCCTTGCTAACCTTTTTATAATGCAGCTTTGAACTTCATTGGTACCCATCATTATTAGAGAGCCTGGTATTTGGAGAAGGGTCTGTACTCATTCCTGAGGCTTACCTCTCCTGTGTTACCTATCTGAGGCCCCAGAGAGGTGGTGGCGCTGTTGCCATTAGTGTTGTGGTGTGGTATTGTAAATAGAGCCCATTGTGCAGATTTTTGAATGAAGATTTTCCATTCTGCAGTTTTTTGAATGAAAAAACTAAATGCTTGCTTTAATGATGTTTTCCCTGTTGTTTATTGTGTAGTTAAATAAATTGTTTTTAAATGAGCGATTTTATAGTGCTGTTATTAAAACACTTAAGCCAGCATGTTGTTAGTAAATACAATAAGAAACCAAACACGTGATCTTGATGACAAAAGAGATGCTTTAAAAGTATACGACTGGGAAAATGTAACGCAAAGTTGCTAGCAATCAAAACAGCTAGCTGATTTTCTTAGTCTTTGAATGTTTTATAATAATCATAAACATTGCCTACACCCCAGTCAAGCCTGATGGAGGTTCTGAGAATGGCCTCGGTAATATTAGCTGGCCAGCTAGTTCGCTAATCAACCATATTGATATTAAAAGTCCACTAATATATTTGTGACTTAAGTTTGGTGTACATCTAAATATACTACAGAATCGTATCAAAAATACGAAAAAGAAAGTTGTTTTGCAAAATTATTGCGTTTATTTACTTTACAACTATTTTCGCTTGCTGTATAGTTTTGTACACTGTGCTGTCCGCCATGTTAAATTTCATTTTTAATCATGTGACTTTCAAAAACAATGTGACATCATTTCCCGGACTCGGGGATGAGATAGGTCTTAGAGGAGAGGTGGACTGACAAATGAGATTTACAGCCTGACTCTTTTGGATATTTGTAGAGAGTGTGATTTTATTTTTACCCAATTTTTCCCCCAATCTCCACTATCCCACGATGCTACCAAGCTATGAGAGCGAAGGCTAGAACACCAGCCATTGCAATGTCATTGGACAGCTCAGCATGCTTGGAGGAGAGCACTAACTGCTAATTCTGTTACGGAGCTAACAGGCACCTGCATTGGCCAGCATCAAATTGAATGACAAGGCCAGTTATGCTCTCTTCCCACGTTGGCGAACATTATAACTACCATAGGGCCAAATATGGTTGCAGAATCTGTTCTCTTTAAACACTGAATACTTTTAGCCTTGAAGGTAAAAGAGCTTCTAGTATTGAATTCTTGTGTGTTTGAATGAATACTGAAAACCTCATGGCCTTCACTTGATCTTTGCACTGAGAGTCAAAGGTCACTCGCTGCATGTGGCTTAAAGGAAATGTTTATGTGACAATGCTGCAGTTTGTGTGGTCTTATATGCCTAACTGGCTAATATCTGCTTATTTGCTTCAGTTTTAGCAGCATTTTTAGTGAACTTTTCCTTTAAGAAAGTCTTTACAAGCGCTTGGGTTGTACAGAGTCTCTCTGGTCTATTATCCGTTCCCATCCATTATTGAGGATCAGGCCACCCATGGGTTAAGCCCTTTGACCCTTATGACTGTGAGCTTGAGCTTGACCTGGATTTTCCAGGGATTGCTGCGTTACTATAGTCTGGAGGATATAAACAAGCATCTGATTTAGATTTTGGGTAAAGCACTGAGGTCAGCAGCCCCATTGGCGAGTTTCTGTTCATTCACTTGCTTGAAAGTGATACGCTGAGTGTAAATTACTTTTTTTGCATTTAATTTTCATTATTGTTTGTGATTTTTTTTTTTTATTATTATTTTTCTTAATTTCTTTCTTTTTTTGTATTGTTATTAAGATATCAATTGTTAAAGTACAGTTGCAGGCAAAAGTTTGTGCACCCCTGGTCAAATTCCATGTTCTATTGATTTTCTAAAGAAAAATAAGTACATCTCACAAAAACATAAAACATGGCTCGTGCTAGGGCACATATTGTATTTTATGTTTTTTTTCCCCCCAACATGTTAATCTGCACTAAAATTTACAGTAAAATGTACTTAAATGTGTTCCCTGTAAAGGATGTGTTCATTTATTTTCACTTAGAAAATTAACAAGACCTAATTTGACAGTTATGAAAAGTGCCCTGTAAATAAGGTTTAATATTAATTAATATTAATATTATTATTATTATTATTATTATTTTATTATTATTATTTATTCATTTAGGAGGGCGGGCAAACTTGGAGAACCAAACAGGGCCGTTAAGTTGCTAAGCTAAGAAAGCTAAGCAGGAAAAAAGCATATGTAATTTGGGAATAAATGACTCAAGTGATGCAGATTCCTTGGTATACCTGCGGGTGTTGTTACCACACTTATGTTATAACATTCATGGCTGACGTTATTGATGGAATTTTGAGTAAAAGTCCTGGCTAATCATTTAAAAAGAGGCTAGCTGTCATTCCTCATCCTGGAAATATTTATTGTGGCTGTTTTAAGCCTTCTTGACTCATTCTTGTGTGAAACTGCGGTCAGTGCAGCGAGGGAGAGGTGAGAAGTTCATCCCTCTATTCATTATTCAGCAGGTTTGTGTTAAACGTGGAGCTTCCACTTGTTCCTTAGGGAGGCCGAGCGGTGTTAAGTGAGGGTGCTCTCAGTGAGGTGCTCAGTGCTAGCCTGGAGCGCTTTAGCTTAGCTTAGGAAGGCTGGTGAGATCATGCAGAATTCACAGTGACAGGGTTGCTTTCGCAAATAACACTCGCTAGGCTGAAATCGCTGCCTTTGACAGCAGGTTCATGTGTGTTGACCTTCGCCTTCAGCCCAAAGCGGTGTAAAATAACATTGCTGTCATGTCAGAACTTGGTAACTTCATTTATTTGTCGAACACATATGAATATGATGTTATATGAAGGTTTCAGGACGAATGGGCCAGTAGAAATGGATCAGTATTAGTTGAAAGTTGAAAGGCAATTCCAAAGACTAGACTGTTCTACGTTTATGCATAATTCAGTCGTTCAGAGTGGTTTGGTATGAAATGGTTGATTGTAGAGACTCTTTACAGAGGTGGTGATAGGAACCAGGGGTCACCATGTCTACAACATAAATATAGCCATTTTATTCACTATCCAAAACCAACAGCGAACCTACATGTGTCTTCTGAGCTTTAATATGTAATATTGATTAAAAAAAATACATATTTGGGGACTACTTTGCATTAGAATGGACTGAACATACATCTGCCCCACGAATGCCTTTTAAGTACAGCATCTGTGCCATTTCTCCATGTAGAAAGATTTTTTTTCTCACTGCTTTTGGTTATGGATCTCAGATATATGCAGCCCTCTCCATTTTCTAATAGATAAATATCTTCTTTATCTTATTAGCTTTTCATCATGTTCTTAACTTTAAGTCTAAACTTTGAAATGGCTCTGTATTTTTCATTTGCTGTTCTGGTCTGCAGAATTTACAGGCAGGGCTTCTCCTCTGCCACCCGTATCATTTTGCTCTCTTTTTTTGGCATCTGCTGTTTTTTTTTCCCCCATCGCTCACAGCCCTGGTGTGCAGTCTATTTCCAGCCTCCATCTCAGTTAAAGGCTGTCAAGTGTGTTTGTTTGGCCTCAAGTCGGCCGCAGGCCCCAGGGCCAGTGGTGGGAGAAACCACTGGGTTCCCAACAGTCCTTCTACTGCCAGGCATTCCGGCTAGTTTTTTTATTTTTTCTTAAGGCCATCCTTACAAAATCTGCAGTCAGAGGTCTGCGCTGGTCCCCATGGTGTAGCTCCATGTTGGGCCCCATTGGCCACCTGTGCGTTAAGACCCCTGGTGCAACTTGCTTGTGGGTCCTGTGGCACATCTCTGCATTCAGTCACCTTACACAGCTCCATCGTTGGTCCCATTGGTCACTTTGGCATTGAGCCTTTTGGTGCAACTCTGTCCTCTCTCTGCAACTCTGTGGGCCCTGTGTTCCAGCACTGCTTTGGGCCTCCTGGTGCAGCTCTGTCATGGGGTCCATGGCCCAGCTTTTTGTTGGTACTCATGGCAGAGCTCCATAATATTCTCCTATATGCCAGTTCTGTTTTTGGCCTTGTGGGGCAGCTCTGCTTTGGGCCTCCTGCCTCATTTCTATTGTGGTCCCCCTGGCACAGCTCTGCACTGGGCCTCCCATAGCAGCTCTGCCATGGGCCCCATGGCCCAGCTCTGTGTTGGTCTGCCTGGCAAAGCTCCATTGTAGTCCTTATGAGCCAGCTCTGTCTTGGGCCCTATTGCCCAGTTCTGCAGTGGGTCTGTAGACAGAGCTTTATCAAGAGCCAGCTCTGGTGCTGCTCCATTGTGGGGCATGTGGCTCAATTCTGCATTGGGATGCTGGGCCTCCTGACGCAGCTTTGTTGTAACCTTTCTGGCGCGGCTCAGTCATAGGCCCTGTGGTGCTTGCTCCGGTTCTTAGTCTGCAGCTGCACTCCAAATGGCCCGGTTTTACGACCTGCCAATAGCTTGTAGATTTGTGGCCTTACTGCTCCTTTGTTGAGGGGTGTGACAGACTAAGTTCCCGAGCTTAGGAACGTAAAACAGCATAATTGAAGAGAGGAATGTTCTTGGCGTTTTGTAGAAATGTAATGTTGTAATGTTCTTAGGAACATTCTTAATCTCTCTGAGCATTTAAAGTAAGGAGTATTGCTTCCTAATGAATTAACCATATTATTAAACTAGCAGTTTGTTTATTTTTTATTCAGACTGTTTACAAGTTGGCTGAGGCCTGGAAATAAGGGATGTATGGTACATCTGTCACTGCCTTGCACTTAGTTATTACAACGGATTTGCTTGGACCCCTCAAGGCTTAAAGGGCTCATATAATGAAAACTGATGTGAATTTTTGTCACTTCTTTAAAATAAGTTTAATAGTTTGATATAGTATGCAAACACTGTTAAAACGTCAACTCCCTGTCCATAACATAAAAATATGAAAACTAAACTACTGATTGTTTTTTGTCACAAAAACCATTGTATTTACATATGGCTGCCTGTTCAGCCTAGAGCAATTAAGCCCCACCCATTAATGCTAAAGTTATAAGGGGTGTTTCAGCCAAGACTGCTTTCAGAATAAGACCATACAGGCAGCCAATCAGAACAGAGGTCTTTTACATACAGTAATCTTAAAGGTACAGTAACAAAAACAGGCTGATTTATTCAAAGCGATGAAGACTGTTTGAATATGGTCATGATGAACTGTGAGTGATTTACATAAAACTACGGATTTCATTAGTGGGAAAATTAAAAACAACTAATGAATATAAAAACATATAAAATATAAAAATGTAGGGAGTAGTGAATAGTGGACCATTTCTGTTTCTTCCAATAATGTTCTGCAGAGTGCTCCAATGTAGGGAATAGTGATTATTGGACCCTTTCTGTTCCCTATAATAGTGTTCTAAGTAGTGTTCCAGTCTAGGGAATAGTGAATAGCGCTCAAGTGTAGGGAATAGCGAATAGGAACCATTTCTGTGTGGCATAGTGACTGGGGAACATTTCTGATCCTTATAACATATAATCTGTTCTAGATAGTGTTCTTGATGTTGCAGCATAGAGAATAGTAATTAAGGGACCGTTTTGAATACAGTGTTTGTGTCTGTAACTGGGGTTGTTTTTGGACCTGGCATGCTCCATTACACATCCTCTGGCATCCCTGACGAAAAAGAGCAACTGCAGCCATCAGCAGGCTCCCCTGGCCAGAATGTCCCACCACGTTACTGCCGGTCAGCTCTGCAGGAGGCTCCCTCAGGGGTGTCTGCTTTCTTTTTGAACCTTATGGTAAGCCTGGGTCACTGGGCCAAGCCAGGGGTCAGTATGGCAGTTGTGGCCTGTGAGAGAGATTGGTTTTCTTTGGCCTTCAAAAGACACAGGTTACAGGCGAAGCGTCCCAGGGGTTCCTTTCTGTCTACCAGTGTAAATGTGACCTCACAGCATGAATTCAATGAATTATTTACTCAAATTTCACATTAAAGCTCAATTTTCACCATGATTCAGTTTAATTTGATTCAGTTGAGAATTATAGAGAATAAAAAGAGTGATACACCATGCTTCACGTTTAAGAAGTGCCGTATCTTAATAACACCAAACCAAAAAGTGAGTACATAATTTATCGAGACTTATTGTAATCAATTGCAATTTTTTTACCACTTCAAATCATACAGTCACTGATTCTAAAATCAGTTGTAGCATTCTGAAATGCGGTTCAATCACCACCTTCAGATCGATGCGTCACGATGCACCGATGCATTTTTTTCACTCCTATTTCTGTCCCCTGGCCGCAGTACCTGCGTCATGGCAGAGCAGCCCGTGTAACAGATACGGCTGTGGGCGGAGCTTGGCGTGGCGCCATGGCGATGCGATGGCGGTAAAATCCTGGCTGAGACGGCACCCGATCAGAGCAGTGACATTAACGCGCGGTGCTTTTGTCCCGACTCAGCTGCTGGAAAGGGTCAAGAGGTCGTCGTCCAGGAGCCGTGCAGAGGGTTCATGTTCAACTACAGCAGCAAAGCTGAGAGATCATAGCGCAGTTAACATGTTCTTCTAGAAACACTCTGTACTAGTGCAAGCTCTTCATGCATATTGACTTGTTCAAAGTCAAAGTGCACTCAGTCTAACCAGTGAACTGAAAGAAGATAGACTCACTCCAGTTTATTTTGAAATCCCTTCCACTTCTACTCACTGGCCACTTTATCAGAAACCCACTGTATAAGTGTACAGTTACAGTCTGTAGTCCTTCTGTTGCTGCACAATTTATCAGCCCACCTCTACCCCATTCATCATTGATCCATTTCTGAGCACAAGACTGCTGCTGACCAGATACATACTTTGCTTGCATGTTGACAGCAAAAAATAGTGTTTTGTCAGGTAAAATGATATTTCTCCTGTTATGGGTTGTTGTAAGCTTATTTCTAAATTATTTAACTTATTACCAAACATTTTTTACTTCTTTTAAGTGATTTTATTAAGTAAATTTATTTCAATATATTGAAACCAGGAAAATGATCTGCCAATGAAGTGAAGAATTTTTCTTGATAAAATTACTTAAAACAGGTAAAAATGTCTACAATTAAGCTGGATAATCTTATAATAAGTGCACAACTATCTAAAAATAAGAAATATTACATAGATCCACTAGAATTAAGATTCACTTGACAAGATACTATTTTTTTGCAGTGAACCATCGTAGTCATGGTGCAACCCCAGCCAGTGTTTTCTGGTAACTTTCTGGTAAATGAGTAATTGGTAGCTTAATAGAAATACAAAGCATAACGTAAAATCTAAAATGCAGAAGCCAGCTGGAAAATCTATTTATGCATTCTGTTTGTGGGTATGGACTTTTTTAATTTGTGTGGGGTTGTCATTTTTCATTATTCTCGGGTTCTGAATTCTTTTTCTTTTCTTTTTCAGTTCTCTGTGCGAAGAACTTGTCAAAGAAGGACTTCTTCAGTGAGTATCAGGTTTAAAAATTCTTCTTTGTGGTTTCTGCTGTCCGTTTAGCCTTGTCTAATGTTTGCTTCTTTGGTTTTGAATGGAGCTGCAGGGCTTATGCATTAATTAGCATTGTGCATCATTAAACCATCAAACCATCACTTTAAAAACTTTAAAAGCTGTGTGACATACTGATATCTATAAAAAATGACAGATTGCAGGCTTTAATATGGCTGCTACTACTGTGATTAGATAATGTGATGTACTTTTGTCCATTTTTAATAGAGAACAGTATATAAACAGTGTCACAAACCACATAAGCAAGCGGACGAAGTTGAGGCTTAAAAGTTATACTCCCAACATTTTTGGTTCCCAAAGCACACTTATAATAGAAGTCAAGTCAAAAGTCTGTACTGGCTGTATTAGCCTTGTAGCTCCAGCACAGAGCTGAAGAAGCAAACTTCAGACGCCAAACATGTTTTGGCTGATTGGCTGCGTTTGGGTTCAGGGGGGAGAGGTCCTTCAAAGCACAGAGTAAGAAGAAGAGAGACTGTTTTGTCTAGAGCTGGGTGTTGGTAGAATCCGGAGCAGGATTTTACGTAGCCAGTTAAGGACACTGTAACATTCCTCACTTCTCAGCAGACACAATACGCTGCTCGTCAAAAGTCTGGGGACACCTTGTCAACTTACTTTTCATTTGATTAATAAAAATACATATAAAGGATAAGTGTTCATAAAGCAGCTACAGCTGAATGATTTGGGGAAAGTGTTTAATTGCATTGTTTTATGACCAATGTTGTGATTGGGAATTAAATGCGATTTTCTTCAAGAAGGCAGTCTATTTTTTCCAAGTTAAGGCTTAAACATAATGTAGTGCGCCAGATTGCCAGTTCAGAAGGTTTGAATTATTCAATTTAAATAATATATCACTGTTGTTGGAAGAAAACCTTGTATCTCCAAAATGATAACAAGAAAAGGAAAAAACCTACTTTACTTTTAATGTAAGTCAATGGAACCAGACTTTTTTCCAAGTAATTTTGAGTCATTTCTTTTGGTACATTCATCATGAAATTACAAGAAATTAAATTACACACAACGTAAAGGGTAACAGGTATTTTCAAAAACTGTAAAATGCCAAAAATGGAGATACGAGGTTTTCTTCCGACAACAACATATTATATAATGTAAGATATAAATAAAATTGCACCTCTTTCAATTTGAAAATTTTTGATAAAAAAGCAAGTAATTATTCAGTCCTGAAAGCAGCTCTGTGCTAATCCTTATATATACTTATCTTCAGTACTCAGCTTCATGTTTATCAGAATGTCTTTTTCTTGCTGTTAAGAGTAGGTTTTTTTTTCTAAATAATGATTCCACAGGTTTTTTTTTCCAAACTACTGCTAAAAGCACAATGTGGAACTCTTTTGGCCCAAAGGTGGTTTAAACAGCTGAAAGTGCTGATATCAGTACACAGGAATAAAAGGTGTGGCTTTTGGCTTAATTCCCAGAGTAACACCGTCACTAACATAGGCACAAATACTGTGTTTACATGTGTGATATTGTTTTCCTTCTAAATAAAGTTTTAGTCTTAGTTTCCCGGACATTGGTCAGGCTAGGGATAAAAGATGAATTGTTTTCATATCAAAAATGATTTGAAAGAGTATTATTTTCTATCTTATATGATCAACAACATTGTCTTGGCAAAATTTGACCTAATTACAGAGCTGTAGATGCGTTGGACCACATGCGTCAGGCTCCAGTCCTCGCGGGCCAAAACAATGCAGGCTTCAGCTCACTGCCTCATTAAATAAACCTGATTCAGCTTATCTGCTAATTAACAAGGCCTTCATGAACTGAATTCAGTGTTCGAGTGTCACCAGAAAATTTGTTAATAATATAAGTATCTGTAGGTCATCTATAGGAGACCTTCCAAATAAAGTGTGACCCTAATGTTATTAAACTGTGGTACCAGATCCCTTTGCTAATTTCACTTTTAAACCTGTATTTGTTTAAGCTTATGAATGCAAAGTATTTAGAAGCCTTGAGCCAGAAAAAAAGTGGGTATACTGGTCTTCTTGACCTTAATTTATAGAAAATAATGGCAATTCAAACCACCGTCACAATATTGATTAGAAAAATGGCAGTTAGATATTTTGCCCACAGATCAAAACTAGTTTTAGACTGAATTGAACTCCAGTGCCAATGGACTGACCACTGACAAAGAAAACATGTTTATTTATTAAAAACATTTTAAAACAAAAAAAACAGCCATTATAGCAGAAATTGGGCATTGATTACACCCACAGGCCTCTTTCTTTACTTTCTTTCACAAATAAATATGCTCACAGACATATGCTCTTCTATAAACACAGCTGTAGAAGGAAATCACCCCAGCCTGGCATGCAGGTGCATGTGACTCAACAAGTCTGACCTGTACAGAGTTACAGACGCTAACCTGTAGTATCATAGCCCGGAGAACATTCAGACAGCACTCACACGTACTGAAAGTACATTTTTCCCATCATTACTTCTCAGTGAGGCGGTGCTCTCTTATCTGCGTGTCAGACTGGGCTGATGTGGTGACGGTGTGGAATGTCTGAACTATAGACCTGTGTTAAATTTACCCGACTGCTACTGTTACTGCTACTGTTACTGCTACTGTACAATCCTCACATGCACAAGACTTTAGAGGAGGACTTGCCGGTAATAATCTCGTCCCATGCCTTACTGAGTCATGACCACTGCTTATGTATCTCATTCCCACACCTTATCAAGACGTGGATGTCATGGCCACGGCCTTACTCTCTCGTTCCCGTGCCTTACTAAGTTGTGACCACAAGATTGTTAAGCCATGGCCACAACTTAGTAAGAAGTAGGTACAGGATAATTCAGTCTTGATGGTTCTGTCATGGCTAGGACTTAGTAAGGTGTGGGAGTGAGATAATTAAGCCATATTCACAGCTTAGTAGGGCATGGGAATGAGATAATTAAACATGACTTAGTAAGTGCCACCATTGTGAATAAGAATGTTCTTAATGGTTTGGCTGGTTAAATTAAAGGCTAAATAAAGTAGGCATGGAAGAAGGATAATGAAGTTGTGGCCACAACTTAGTAAGGCATGATAATGAGATAATTAACCATGACCTAGTAAGGGCTGTCATTGTGAATAAGAATTTTCTTATTAGTTTGCCTGGTTAAATTAAAGGCTAAATAAAATAAAATAAAAAAAAAAGCATGGAAGTGGGATAGTGAAGTTGTGGCCATAACTTAATAAGGCATGATAATGAGATACTTAAGTTGTGGCCATGACATAGTAAGGCATTGGAACAAGGTAATTAAGCCATTGTAACTACTTAATAAGGTGTGGGAGCAGCATAATTCAGATAGAATGTTACCAGACAAGCTCTGTACTTCAAGATTAATAGCAATTTTTTTTTGTTCTGTGAAGCACTTTAGCTTATTATTTATGTTTTACCTCCTGACTCCCAGATATTTTTGGATCAACATCACATCTCACATGATTTCATTTGGTTTATTGATTTAAGTTCGCTGTGCAGCTCAGGCAGTTTTAAATGGGTAATATACTAACTATATTGACAGCATGTAACATTGCACTTGAACTTATTTTGATTGAAACTGCCTCTGGTAAATAATTATGGGCTGTTGGCAGAGAAATATTTTAAAATATTTTAACCCCAATAAATGGTCGCGCTTCATTCCCACACCTCACTAAGTCATGGACGTGATCAGCCTATGTCATTCCCGCAATTTACTAAGTTGTGGACGTGATAGGACTATGTTGTTCCCACACCTTGTCTTACAAGTTGTGGACATAATAGGACTTTCTCGTTCCCACACCTTACTAAGCCATGACCATGGCTTAACTGTCTCGTCCCCATGCCTGACTAAGTTGTGATCACAAGATTGTTAAGCCGTAGGAACAGGATAATTCAGTCTTGTTAGTTCTGTCATGGCCAGGACTTAGTAAGGTGTGGGAATGAGATAGTTCTATCACATCCATGACTTAGTAAGATATTACTAAGTCATGAATACGGCTTAACTGTCTTATTCCCACAACTAACTAAGTCGCACTAAGTCTTATTCTCACAATAGAACATGTCTTTATCAATACAAAAACAGCTGCCAGCTCTATTAGCGTTCCAAACCTGTGGTTTTATTATATTAGATCTACATACAGGAACAGAATTTATCCTCTTTTATTATATTATAACCAATTTGAAAATGATTTGTTGGGGTAAGAGAATGAAAATATTTTGTCTGAAAACGTTTGTCTGCACTGAACTGATTGATTTTTTTTTTTTTTATTTGTGTTTTTTAGTAGATCGTTATTGTATTATGTGTGAGTTTCCATAGGAATTAACTTTCTTTTTTTTTTTTTCCTCTGTTAGGACTGCCAGATCCCTTCGCTAAAGTTGTGGTGGACGGGTCAGGCCAGTGCCACTCAACAGACACGGTCAGGAACACACTGGACCCAAAGTGGAACCAGCACTATGACCTGTAAGCCACACATAGCTACACTTTTCCTGCTCTCAGAAACGTATTGGCTTAAATGACAGATTATTTAGAATAAGCATTGATTAGATTTAGGTTCAGGGTTAACGGTGAGAGTTAATGCTCTCTATTGGCCACAGATGCACTGATGCTAATAAGATGAGTGTGTGTTTTAATCAGTATTAAATAATGATAATAATAATAATAATAATAATAATTAATAATAATAATAATGATAATATTGCAGCATTTACGAATCCATCAAGCCAAGAAATCTGGTGAACAACAGCTGCTACTGTAAGCATCAATGTTGTAATATTTACTGAACTCCAGAGTCTGACGCTCGTAAATGTAAGCGCGAGTGTACTGGCTACATGTTTGAGACAGATGACTTGAGGATAAGCACGATATTTGGGCCATTTTTTGCCGAGTCAGAAAAGCTGTCGTGTGCTTAAACATGTGCACCACAGGTTTTTATCTGTTTTGCACAATGAAAACATTTTAAATTTGCTTCAGTTGTTAAATATGGTTCTTAATAAAAGTGAAGGAACATTCTTGAAGCCACTGTTAACTAACAACAGTAGGTTTTCTTAATATCTAAAATTCTTTTTATTGGTATATGTGTGTGTGTGTGTTTGTGTATGTGTGTGTGTGTGTGTGTGTGTGTGTGTGTGTGTGTTTCCCGTTAATTGAAGCTTAGTATGTAAAAGCAGATCACTGCCTTCACTAAAGCATTTCTTTTAAGTGGAGTTGTATAAATATTGGGATTTATGTTCAGCTGTGAAGTAGTTATTTGGTATCAGCAGATACCTGAGGATCAGGTATCGTTATCAGAAAGGAAAAAGTGGCATCAGTGCATCTGTAGTTTAAAGCCAACAAGGTTTCTGTTGTTTTGCTAAATTTAGGGAAATATATCAAAACTGTTGTAGTAATGGAATATATCGCTGCTGTCAGAACAAAACCTTGTATCTGCAAAATGATGATTTTACAGGAGAAGGAAAAAACCTACTTTACTTTTAATGGAAGTCAATAGAACCAGACATTTCAAGTCATTTTGGGCCATTTCTTTTGGTTTATTCATCATGAAATTTACACACAATGTAAAGGGCAACAGGCATTTTCAAATTATGTCAAAACAGAAAAACGACAAAAATGGAGATACGAGGTTTTCTTTCAACAACAGCGATATATATATATATATATATATATATATATATTAGGGGTGCGGGAAAAAATCGATTCTTAGATGCATCGCTATGCGGACATGAACGATTCTGAATCGATTCACAAATGTCAAAAATCGATTTTCTAAATATTTAATTTATAACGTAATGTTGACGGAACGCAAAAGGCGGAACTGGAAGTGGGTAAGTGCAGCGCCTGGACAGTCTGTGACGGCAACAAAAACACCACTGGATGAGCGAGAAATCCGACCGGCTCCCTCTGCATTAAAAGCCAGGTTAGATCAGGAGTCACAACCCAAATGATCAGAAGAGACATTTTGTCCTTTCAACAAAAATCAAACCACCTTGGGAGCCACAACATTTAATGTCCAGTATGTCTCAGTATGTGATAATGTCCTAGTATAGACGAAACAATATAAATGAAAACGCAGATTTACTCTGCTCTGCTTTAAGCTTTAGCTCAGCGACAGCCACTTTCCTCCCATCTCCGCCAGAAAACTTTTCCTCAGAAGTAGATCAGTTAAATGTCTCTCAACGTTCGACTGTTTTACGAGGCTGAAGTCGCTTCTTATTCTCCAGCTTCTTGTTCGAATTTACCCATTCGCGAATTCGAAAGAGAAGCGACTTCATCTTCGCAACTTTTTAGAGTGTGACAGTCTCTTGTTGCAGATTTAACGTACCAGGAAACCAACTGCAGTGCTTATAAATGCGAATAATGCATCGCTGCTATGTGACCTGCAGTTCTCAGTCATTGCGAAACAGGGCTTTCGCGCTATGTTTCACACGTCCCGTCTCAAAGACATTTTACTGACACAACGATCCCCCCCGTCTCTCCAACGAGACCAAACCCGAAGTTATAAAATCACTAAACAAAACGGGTAGAATAGCTGTAACGTGCTGCATGGACACACATTACCACTGGATCTTATTTCACTGTAACTGCGCATTTTATCACAGATGAGTGGCAGCAGTTTCTTGTGCTCCAAACAAGAGCACTGAATGAGAGCCGTCTAGTTCACTTGCCACATTCCATTTGTTTTATTAAAAAAGATATTGGAAGTAAATTCATTATGGATCATTACAAATACTTTGCTTTAAAAGTACCAAGTCACTTTAAATAACAATAACACTGAGTCACTTAGTCACTTTAAAATGTATATTGTCTCTATATTCTTTGTATATTTTGTGTATATTTAATATATTTCAGTTGTTTTTTCTTGTATTTTTATTTTTACTTATTTACTTTCTGTAGAGTGATTAGCTGAGCCTCACCACAAGCATTTCAATGCATAAATGTCCTGACATGTTGTGCCAATGCCAAATAAACTTGAAACTTGAGCTCACACAGTGAGAAAATATAAATGCTATATAGAAAAAAATGATGCATCGAGATGCATCGATAATCGTTTTATAATCGCATCGCAGCCCTCTGAATCGTAATCGAATCGAATCGTGAGGTGTCTAGAGATTCCCACCCCTAATATATAGATATATTATAATATATATAATATATAGATATAAATATATATATATATATCTATATATATAATGTTGGAGTATTCCTTTATCCCCTTAAAAAGCCACCTCTATAGCCTAAGAATAGCTACATTATTTTGCATTGAAGTTCCTGTAATTACTGAATAAAAGTCTTAGTATGAAATAAACCTGGAATGTCAATGGAGTTAAGTTGTTACTGCTACAGCTGTGCAATGTTTTTTTTTTGTCCATTTATATTCGTAAAACTGTTGGAGGTGAGCATGAAATGATTTATGTGTGCAGTTTGGAGAATGCAGATTGGTGTATATAAGCTTGCATTGCTTGATATAGCTTTACAAGTCTTGACTGATTTTCATGACTTTTTTTGCCGTTTTCTCCTGTTTGATTTGAGCTGGGTGGGACTAAATTCGGAGCAGGTGACATCAGAGCTGCCACAGTACCAATCAGAGTTAGCAATACATATTCGTCAGCTCCTCGCCTTTCTCTCGCTCATATAAAGCGACTGATCTCCCACTTCTCCGAGTCCCAGACAAAACTCCCAGCAAGCTTGTAGAATTTTAGTAATTTGTATATATTTCTTGAATTATAAAACTCTTTCCCACAGCATATTTACTATACTAATAAAACAGAATTTTAAACATTTGAAGCCATGTTGAGGGGCTATTGTTTTCTCTGAACTGTCCTTTTAAGATGCGGTGTCTGTGGGAGGCTTCTTGTCCTGTTAAATAGGCGGATTATTTCTTGATCAGTGTTGATGACATGCTTGGCGGTTTCTGAGTTTGTGGTTGAGAAACGGCCTTTCTAGAGTGTTTATCAGGCAGTCGTGCTGCAGTGTGTTATTGAACAGTGAACATTAGAGCAGCTGCTGCTGTTCTGAGTGTTTATCAGTCTGTCTGAACGCTCTTGGATGAATTCCTGTCGGGACCCAAAGGCTCTGCTGGCAAACAGGTTCAAATGACAGAGTTACAGAAGGCAGAAACTCATTCATTCTTTCTTCTCTCTCTATCACTCTTTCCTTCTCTACTCTCTCTTTTCTCGACTTGTGTCTTTCTTCCCTCTTTTTTCTCTTCTCTGTCTCGTTTTCTTTCTCTCTTCTTTCTCTCTTTACGCTTTCTTTCTCTACTCTCTCTTCTCTTTCATTCTGTTTTCTCTCTCTTCTCTCTTTTTGTCTCTCTCTCCTTGTCTCTTTTTTTTCTCTCTCCTTCTTTCCTTCTGTACTCTCTCTTCTCTCTCTCTCCTTGTGTCTTTTTCCTCTCTTCTCTCTCTCTCACTGTCTCTTTTCTCTCACTTTTCTCTCTCTTTCCTTTTCTCTATATTCTCTCTCCCTAATTTTCTCTTTTCTCTCTCTTCCCTCGCCCTCTGTCTTTCTCTCTCTCTTTGTTTCTCTCTTCCTTCTCTCTCTTCCTCTCGTTATCTCTCTTTTCTCTTTCTTCTCTCTTTTCTCTCTCTCACTCCTTCTCTACTCTCTCTTCCCTTTCTCCTTGCATCTTTCTGTCCTCTTTTCTCGTTGTCTTTTTCCTCTTTTCTCTCTCTTTCCTCGTCTCTCCTCTCTCTCGTCTTTTCTTTCTCTTTTCTGTTTTCTCTCTCTCTTTCCTTCTGAACTCTCTCCTCTCTTTCCTTGTATCTTTTCTCTCACTTCTCTCTCTTTCTTTTTCTCTCTCTTCCCTCTGTCCCTCTCTCGTTTTTTCTCCTCTGTCTCTCTCTCTCTCTCTCTCTCTCTCTCATTTTCTCCTCTCTCTCTTCTCTTGCCCTCTCTTTTTTCTCTTCCATTGTCTCTTCCTTTTTCTCTCTTCCTCTCGTTGTCTCTCTTTTCTCTTTCTTCTCTCTTTTCTCTTTCTCTCGCTCTTTCCTTCTCTACTCTTTCTTGTCTCTCCTTGTGTCTTTCTTTACTCACTACCATTGTCTCTTTTCTGTCTTATCTCTTTCCTTGTCCCTCTGTCCTCTCTCTCTCGTCTCTTTTCTCTCTCTCACTTTTTCATGCTGAACTCTGTTCTCTCTTTCCTTGTATCTTTTTCCTTTCTTCTCTCTCTCATTGTCTCCCCTCTCTCTCTCTCTCTCTCTCTCCTTGTCTTTCTCTATTCTCTCGTTCTCTCATTTTCTCTGTTCCCTCTCCTCTGCTGCTGTCGCTCTTCCTCTCTCTTTTCTTGTCTCTCTCTTCTTTCTCTTCTCACTCTTTTATCTCTCTCTCTTTCTCTCTCTCTCTCTCAGATTCTGGCAGTGTGTTTCTGAAAATAGAATTATGGGAATTATATCACCAATCAGAGTGAATAAAAGATGTTGATTATGGCTGTGCATGTTAGCGGACATCATCCTGAGAGCAGCGACGCCACCCGCCATTCAGTCTGAACAGACACACACAGACGATAAAACACACTAATGTACACATGCAGAGACACACACACACACACACACACACACACACACACACACACACACGACTACAACACACATACAGACGAGACACCGTGGTGTAAACTGTCTCAGGGGTCCAGCAGACACCTGCTCTGGGGTGGGGAGAGAGTGAGTGTGATATTGGTCCCTGTGGAGTCAGCAGTCAATGAGAGAACACTGCACTCCATGTGTTATGTGGAAAGACGTCATGTGTACAGATGGCAGGTCAGTATCAATGGGTATCTACCAGTTTCCAGTTACCATGTTTTAGCGTTTTTTTTAACTTTTGGCTTTTCCCCACCTGAAGCTTAGTGAACCACACCAGCACATTTCTATTAGCCAAAAGTCACAAAATAAATAACATTATTTGCTTTTTATTGGGGCCAAACTGACATTTAAAATTACTTACTGAAAAATCTGTGGCATATTTAAATAACATGAAGGGCTTATGAGTGTTGACCCCAACATCAGGGAAATGTGAGTTCAATCCCCAGTGATTCCACAGTTAGGCTTGAAGTCCAAGAGTATAGTTGTCCTCTCTCTGGGTGGTTAGGATGGTCCTCCCCCATCACTTAGCGCGATAATGGCCAACGTGGGTCTTCTAGCTGATGTAACAGAGTTAGCAGTTAGCGTTCTCCTCCAAGCGTGTTGAACTCCGATAACAGTGCATTAGCAGCAGTCTGAAAAGAGCTTCATGCGTCTCAGAGGAAGCACTTTATTGTCCTAGTGTGACAGCATCGTGTGTTGAGGAAGACCTAGCAAACTAGCTAGCTTAGTAATTTTTTAAAAGGGGAAATATCAGATTGGTATCAGTATCAGTAGTTAATCATATCTGCACAGTATCTGTATTGATATTGGAAGAAAAAGAATCTTGGTACCACTTTAGAATAACACTACCCTTATAAAAGGTTTATGAATGGTTTAAAATTAGTTTATTAATAGTTATTAATTAGGTCATAAACACACAAGTTATGACACACAAATAAAAACAGTAACAGTATTAGTTACACATTCATTTATATAGTCAAATCACAGATCTTGCTGGTTGCTGTCAGCTTTATCATGTATTCATATTCACCAGACATAACAGCTCACTTTTGCTCTTTTTATGAATGTGTTATAATGCTTTATTCATGATTTGTTCATTTTATTCATGATAATTAAGTTCATGACCTAATTAATAAGCATTAACAAACTCATTTTAAACCATCCGTAAGTGATTTATAAGGCTAGTCTTTTTCCAACCTGGTACCAGAATCTCTAGGTCCATGCAAGGAAGGCTACAGCACGGCTTTATCAGTTCACCAAGCAGCAGCCACTCTTATCTGAATGAACCTTGTATTGTTGTATAGTTTTTGAAACAGATGGTTAGATTGTTGATGCATTGCAAGTATTAAGTAATCTTTAGCAAGATCTTTAATGACTTCTCTAGAAGTAGGCTATTTATGGTAAGAGCATTTACTGGATGTAATATACTTCTACAGTACTGTACACTCTTAGCAAAAAGGGTTCTATATAGTACAGTGTTCTTTGGCTTGTTCAGTAGTGGAACCCCTTTTTGGTGCTATATAGAAACTTTTTCGAAAAGGGTTCTATATAGAACCATCTACAGCATATTCTCCATCAAAGTGAACACAATGAACAATGAACCCTGTAATCATGCAGAGGGTTCTTTGAGTGTTCATGGTTCTGTATAGAACCATTTTCTTTTCTAGAGAACCCTCCCTGGTTCCGAACAGCCATCTTTTTAAAGTGTGTAGTCGACTGGTTTCTTCCACCTGGACTTTTTACATTGTGACTTTTATACAAGAAAATTAATTAAAACCTCTGATTGTCTCTCCTAACTCAGAGTGTCAGTCATCAAGAAGCACTTTCAACTCATAATTAAGAAAATTTATTATGATTATGGTTATGATTTAAATTTGCTGAAAAGTTATTGTGTGTACAGTCTTGTAAGAAAGCAAGAAAAAAAACGACTCTAAAACGACTCGAAATCTTTTCCATGCACACTTGCAAATAGAGTACTATGCAAAGGTTAGAGACCATTAATTTAATTAATTTAAATGTATTAATTAATAAATTAAATGTACAAGTTTCTGAAATATTTCTGAGGAGATTCGACTCATAACTACTATATAGAAGCTGCTAGATCTCTGAAACTGTCCCTCAGATTAACAGTACAGTAGTATTTAGGGAGACCTCTCTGGTGGAGATGTGTAATCGCGGAACAATATTTTGTAACATGGCTTGTGCTTCGGACCCCTTCCCCCGAGCGGATGAATCTGATAATTGCAAGCGAGTTGAAAGAGAATTCAGAGAGGACTGTACTATATTATCTACTGTTGTCATCATATCTTCATGACATAGTGTTGTTTTTGCATTTGAGACCCGAACATTGAGCTGGACCTACGTTTTGAGGCTGTGCGTGTGACGTTAATGCGTTTGATGTGGTTAAAACTCCTGCAAAATTTAAGCACACGCCATGATTACGTTGCTATTTAAACTGTCAGGTAGGTTTTACTATCATCATTAAGACATTTGGTCCTCATTGGCTCATAAAAGCTTAAACCCACATATTTCCACAGGCCTTTCATCTTTAAGAGAGGAGAAAATCAAGCTCCACTCTTTTGTCAGATCTGAAAAAACACAGGTGTTTCTACTCATTCCTTTCCAAAAGTAAACAGACACAAAGAAGAACAGTTGCAAATCAAGGAAAGTTACTTAAATACTGTATATCGTGTGTGTGTGTGTGTGTGTGTGTGTGTGTGTGTGTGTGAGTCATCTAAATGTCTGTGTCTGAAGATGTTTTACCATCAGTGAAGTATTTCAGATTAAGGATTTCCAGAGAACTCCGCTTTGTAGTTGGCCAGACAAACACACAAAAAGCCTATCGATACTGGGTGTGTGTGTGTGTGTGTGTGTTTGTGTGTGTGTGTTTTGGATACTCATTCTTCCCCAGAAATGTGTCTCAGCTGTAAATATGGCACTGTGACATTTATATTTGAACACTTTATGAATACGTATTTTATTCATGTTTACTGTAATGTTCTTGTTACCTCATGCTTGCAGGTTCTTATTTAGAACCTCAGGAAAAAATAACAACAACTACACGCTGTTAAAAGTATAATGACCTGTTAGTTGATTATTTGTTTATTAAAAATACACAACACAGGGCTGCCTAACTGATTCTGAATCAGCCTCCTTAATAAACAGGTCCACTGTGCTGATTTAGGATCAGTCAACAAAGACACCAGTTAAAACATACCTGACAGCAGATTTGCGGAATATAAGGTTTAACACATTCTGTACAGAGAACACACTTCTGCACATTTTAATATGTAATTACTTACTTTACTTGCTGCTTTGAACGTACAGGGCAAAAACTGAAACATTGTGACCAGTGCAGAAGATATGGTACAATTTTTATGTTTTATTCTTTTTTTTTTTTTTTCAATTTTTTTAAACTCCGAAAGTAAATAAAATTGTGCATAAAAATGTGATATTTGAGTGTGTTTTCTGCAGAGGATGTGTTCACTGATTTTCACTTAGAAAATCAACAAAACATGAAGTTTGACCAGGGGTACATCATTTGTATACAGATATATGTCATGTATCTCTCTCTCTCTCTCTCTCTCTCTCTCTCTCTCTCTCTCTCTCTCTCTCTCTCTCTCTCTCTCTCTCAGGTATATTGGTAAATTGGACTCGATCACCATCAGTGTTTGGAACCATAAGAAGATCCATAAGAAGCAGGGGGCAGGGTTTTTGGGCTGCGTCCGTCTGCTCTCGAATGTCATCAACCGCCTCAAAGACACTGGCTGTAAGTCATCTATGTGTGCATGAGTTTGTGAAGCTGGGCCTACGCTGCATGACTTTTAGCCCAAGTTGAAAATTTCAAGCGAGTTACCGGGTCGGGAGCTCAATTGGAGGCAGAGACAGGGACACAGGGAGATGTTTTAAGTTGCGGTGCTGAATTTTTAAGCAGTATATGCGTCACGTGGGATGTCATGCAGAATGATTGGCCTTTTTTCATTACATTTTTTTTGATAATGTACATTAAACAGAGAGTGTCATCACATCCCATATTGTGGCGAGAGATGACATATACCCACATAACTGACCCATCAAAGTGCTGGCGCACACCCTGATTTCTCTGCTCTCTCTCCTTCTGGACAAGCCTTTATGCAAATGAGTTGAGTGACATCCAATCAGATTGTTAATGTTTGGCATGGTAACCTATTGTAAAACACTCTCAAACACACTCCGAGCGGGAGATATATTTGCGCAGGATGCTATTATGCTTTTTTCAATTTTACAAAAATAATATTTGTTGGCTTTGGTGCTCAAAAATTGCCTACAGCTCTGCACGTTTTCTCTCTTTGCACCTCGAACCGCATGTGTTTTAGTGACGCGCCCCAGAGCTCAGGCTCAGCTCACTTTAATAGAAATACATCGTTAACGTAAACAGTGCAGGTTTTTAAAACGTATGAATAAAACATAAAAATGTAAACTCCACTGTAAAACAAGCAGATGTAGGTCTTTACTATGCTCAAATTAGTTTCACGATCAGATCTTTTTTTTTATTTTTATTATTTTTAGCAGTTGCAGTAAACAAACCCTGAAATCTAGGGGTGCTGCCACACCCTTAGCACCCCCACTGCCCGCATCCCTGGTCAGAGATATTTGTTTTTAACGAGTTATAGCATTCACAAGTGCTCCAGAATTTCAGCCTCGTGAAACATTTCAGCCAAAAATCATCACTAGTGGCATTTTCAATTTTTGGCCAAAAAAGAAAACAGGAAGATCATTTTGGTGGAAAAAAACAAAATATTAAATAAGAACTGATTCAATAAAACAATGAAAAACTGATTAGTCAAACCAGATTTTGAATGATGGCTACAAGTAATACTGGGCTGCCACAGGAGACGTTTGGAAACACTGACAAAATAAAATCACTATGAACTGTCTTAATATTGGTTGTGTTTATTCTAATATTAGTGTCTTTTCTGTGCAAATAAACACAGTTCTTGGATAAACAACTGTTTATATCTAATTTTCTCAGGTGCCTAAAACACAGTACAGAGAGTTAGATTTGAAACACTGAAAGAACAAGGTGTTTAACAGAGATCTGAAAGCAGTGGAAAAGCAGTAGGTCTGATGTGATGTACGTATGCATATCTGGCTCCATTCAGAATGCTTAAACACACCTGTCTGTGTGTGTGTGTGTGTGTGTGTGTGTTCCATTGGGACCACCAGAGTAAATGTGTCTGGGGCACGTTCACAAACCTTTCCCCGGGGTGTCTGGGTAAGGGTGGTGGTGCCAGCCTGACTGTCTGAGAGAGGAAAAGATGATCATGATGATGATGATGATGATTAAGTCTGATGATCTTTAATGATAAAGAGTCTATAGAGATTGTCCAGACACTCTGGGCCAGATGTTTGCATGAGTGCAGCTGCAGCTGCCTTGATGCGACTACAGTTTGTGCCCAGAATTCACCTGAATATGATTTATTAAGAGCCATAAAATAGATGCAGTTTCCGGCTGTTTTAGAGGAGCTCCTCAGTTAAACTATGCATTTTTTATTCAATATCGTTGGTGGCATATGTTTTGATTGCTATGTGTATAATTTACAAAGCAAAAAAAGTCACTGAGTTTTTGTCTTCGTAGGTGAGAATACAAGTCAACATTTATAAAAGTATTTTTGCTGTGTTTAAATGCTGTTTTTATTGTTGGGGCAGCTGTTTACGATTTGTTTTCATTTAAAGAGAGCTGTCTGTTTTATCTGGCACAGCCGTCTTTTTGGAGAGGTGTGAGCTGTTTTCACAGCAGGGGTTCTCGCCACATCACTGCACACATTGTGCCACTGCATATCTTCTTACACATGTACATCTGGTCCCAAGAGTGTAATTCTAATGGTAAAAATTGGCCTCTTTTCCACTATTGGGTTGAAAGGTTCTGAGCACAGAGAGTAACCGTTCTAGTGGCATCTCCACACAGTCTCACATGGAACATGTACAAACCATGGTCGGGACGATTTTCTTGGCATGGTTGGCTATTCCGTGCTCAAGGCCACAGAACTTTTGGGTGAGATGATGTACTATTCGCTGATTGGTTCTACATTTAGGTTGGTATTGTGCCAAAACCGAAAAACAGTTAGGTTCAGTTCGTTTACACCGTCGTCAGATAAATCAAAGTAGTGCACGAGTTCCAATCCACCATTCGATGGATGTAAAGCCATCTATTTAACAACATTTGCTAAATGTTAATTGGCGCTGCTAACTAGGAGAGAGGAGATGGTTAGCATTAGCTTAGCTAGCATTCTGCTAGCTCTGCTCAGGGGCGGTATTTACATTAGGCAAAGATAGACAGCCCAAGAGCCAGTGTTAATGTTGAATAACCCTTTACATTGTGTGTAAATTTCATGATGAATGGACTAAAAGAAAACCCAAAATGACTTGCATTAACAGTAAAGCATGTTTTTTCCTTCTCCTGTAAAGTTATCATTTCGGAGACAACAGCGATCGATACATACATATAGCGATCGATACATACATGTATGTGTATTATAGCATATGTTTGTTTGTAGATTTATTTTTAGTTATTTTATTAAATGAACCTATTTTAGTGCATTGACAGATAAGTATAAACATATCAGCATTAAGCAAAATTATCTGCCAGTATGGAGAATTTCTTATAACAAGTAAAAAAATGTCTAGAAATGAGTTCAAGGGCCTGTGTTATGGAAAAACAAAATTTTCTTTTTATTATTATTTTTTTTTAAATAAAAGAGGGTAATGTAGTACGTAAACACTTAAAATTTCAAAACACACCATTACCTCACCAATTCATACAGTCCATATATAAAAGCCATTTTAGAATTCATTGTTTTAGTAATACCATAAAAATCATAAGAATTTACATTTACATATATCTACCAGTAATAAAGAATTCAGCTGATTGGAGCACAATACAGTCATAGCAAAGCTCATTTACATATGTCAATTTTAAAGACACAGTAACAAAAACAGCTTGTTTAATTCTAAGGGATAAAGAGAGGTTGGAAAATGATTGTGTACTAATAAATTATGGCTGCTTTTCAACCACATCTTATATGGGGCCCTTAAGTGGAAAAAAATAAAAAATTAATAAATAAAATTGAATTTTTTGTTTAGAAGAATCTCAAAATAAGAAATATTAGGTATATCAACTTAATATAAAATGATTTCCCTTTCCAGGGTATCATTTTTTGCAGTTGTGCCACCCAGGAGCCCAGAGCCTGAACTAATTTAAAATGTGTATCCAGGAGGCCACATTCCTGTCTTTTGCCTAGAACCCCAGATTCACTAAATCCACCGTTGGCTCTGCTCACCACAGAACAAGTTCAATTCTGACTAACAGAAGCTACACTGAGACAAGTTTAGATGATAATGACTCAAATCTGAGGAAGCGAAGTCGAGCGGCTGGTGTTGGAGGGTCAGAAAGCTGAAATGAAACTTGTTCTGTGGTGTTTGGCTCTGTAGCATCCTTGCTAGGCTAATGCTAACCAGTGTCTCTAGCCTACAAATCCAAACACCTCCGTCTGCTTTGCTGTCACAGGTGTAGATGATAAAAGCTTTAGCTCTCATGTCTGAGGGAGCAAAGTCGAACGACTAGTGTTGAGCCATAGCCTGCTGGGTTAGGCTAACACTAGTGTAATGTTAGTTAGCAGGTTAAAGTGCAGTAGAGGCTTGGTTTCGGTAACTGATGCACAAATAACACCAGTTCAGAGGATAAAGCACAAAATTGAGAGACGGCTTAAACTGGACATGTTTTGAAGCATTTAGCCAGTTAGCCGTCGCTGAGCCACTCGTGTACAGTTTTCTTCCCTACTTCCTTGTTTGTATTTAGCAGCACAGCAGATGGAAAAAGAAACTGCAGTTGGTCTCACGAGTCCACACCAATGTGAAACGGCACAGGACAGCCCTGGGAACCATTTGGCTCCACGGTGGAAAAGAGGCCATTCTTTCAGCTTGTGTTCCAGGCTTGTGCCCCCGTCTGCCCGCTGTGTCTGCTGCCTTTGTTGAGGGAAGTCTCACAGTAGCACGTCTTTTGAGACCCTAATGCAAATTTGTGGCTGATTTTAAAAGGTAAAGGATAACTGATTCAAAACCAGCCTCCACAAGTTGCTCAAACTCTAGTAAATCGTGATGAATATGTAATCAGCTACACATAAATAGATACATTCATCCATTTTTTTGTGTGATCCTTACACGTTTTGTGAGGCCCTCCCTCAAGTGCTTATGCATTAGCAGGTCTTAATTTGTAAATGATGAGGTAAAGATGGATCCAGCAGGTCGGCGGGGAACAACAGTGAGGTCACCCCATAACGTTGGATCTTATAACTAATCTGTGTTAGCGATCCTCTTATGATGCATCGAATGAACTTCCTCTCAACTAACAGCTTGTTGGGCATTATAAATAAATAAGCCAAAACCACAAATAAAAGTCGAATTGCAAGCCATGTGACATATTTAAAATTCCCATGTTTATATTGAGCAATTAAAATTCCAGTTTTACTAGCAACTATTATTATGTGAAGTTTGTGAGCGTAAATAATAAAAACACTAATTCTGGACGTTCAGTTGTACAGTACTGAACTTATTTAGCTCTTTAGACCTTAACTGAGTCGTTAGGATCTGCAGAAAGATTTAGCTGCATTGACATTTGCAGAAGAATGATTTTTGAAAATAGTTTACTGCAGAGGTTGTGTTGGGCTCTAACAAACAGCCAGACGAGCAGATGGTTTCAGAGACAGACTCGGAGAGAAAGACAGACGGTGAGACACAGATAGACAGACAGTCAGACCAACAGGAGACAGAATGGAGTCTGTACCACTGTGGTAGAGTGTGCAGCCGTCTCTGGAGATCAGTGTGGTTTATGTGTTCGTCCTCAAATTAGGGCGTAGGAGGTCCATGAGAAGTTCTAACAATTTGGAATAAAAAGTGTTGTTCACAAAGCATTTGGCCACTAGTTTCCTGTACACTCTTTAGTAAAGAAAATGGTTCTATATAGAACCATGGACACTCAAAGGACCCTTTCCGTGATTAAAGGGTTCTCTGCATTGTGAAAGGGTGAATTTTAATGCATTAAACGATATAGAGCCTGTGGTGGTAATTTAGGGTTACTGTCTGCTCACTAGACAGGTGATGTTTCTGTGCTGAATGTGATCTGTGTCACATGTTAGTGAACATTTTGTTATTCACTGGTCGTTTTCCAACTGCAGACTCTCTCATGCATGCAAATGTGCCCTTATATAGGCCCCTGTGCACTTGTGAATAAAATTATTTATTCAGTATCATTCAGTATACCTGGTGTGAAGTTTGCATCATAAACATGTTTAATAATTTAAGGAGCACTGATTTTATAAGGCTAAATGTGTTATACATGCATCATCGCAATATGTGCACGTGCATGTATAAGAGGCGAGGAGGGGTACGCAGCAGTTGGTCAAATGTCTGAAGAGGTTGGGCACTTGGGAACCACTGCCTTAAAGGAATTGTTTGATGAAAAATTTAGTTTACACAATTGTCCACTTTTCCCAGATGCAGACGATCTGCCCAGACATGTTTGGTGTCCAAAGTTGCTTCTATTATTTATTAAATGCAACAAGAATTTTTTATTTTTTCAAAAAAGTATTTGATCAGTATTAGCACTAAAAATGCTATGTTGAGGAGAGGTTTGGAAAGGGTTACACTAAAACTGGCATATATAAAATCGCTACTTATTGTATTGATGTTATTTGTATTTATTGGAATATTAATGTTTTTTTCTGAACAAATAAACCCTTACTGCCCAACTAAAAAAATTTTTATGTCAGTTTTTGACATAATTTGAAAATACCTGTTGCCCTTTACATTTTATATAAACTTTATGAGGAACGGAACAAAAGAAACGGCCCAAAATGATTTTGCAAAAACATCTGGTTCCATTGACTTACGTTGAAAGTAATTTTCCCCCTTTTTTTTTCCTTCTCCTGTAAAGCTGTCATTTTAGAGATACGAACAGCGATAGGTAAATATATATATATATATATATATATATATATATATATATATATACGGAGTAAGAGAAAGAGAGAGTCAGTGTTTGGAGTTATTGGTATGTGTGTGTGTGACTGTCGGAGCCTCAGAGGAAGTGTGTGTCTCACCACAGATCCTCACTCAGCTCCCCAGCAGCGGCACATACACACACTGTGATAGAGAGCTGTGCAATTTTCTAGGAAATGTGTCTGTGAGTGAGTCTGTGTGTGTGTGTGTGTGTGTGTTAGTCGCCAAAAGAGGAAAACCGCAGTGTTTCATGTCTGGCTCATCTTGTATGTCCTAAAATTTCCCTCCTTTAGTCTCGGTGTCAGTGTGGCACTGCGTCTGTGCTTTACAGTGAAAACTGGCGCCGAAAACTGTGCACTTATTCCTCACTCTCTTCCTCACTCTCTTCATAGGTGAAAGGTCAGACTGTAAAATGTGACCAGTTCCAGTCAATAATAGTGATGCTTCATCCCTAGCGATGTAAAATGTAGTGATACATTACTCTGTATTGAAGTTATGGTGGAAATAATGCCTAAAAATCCACGACTTATTACATTTAATGCCTTTTATTAACTACACTTCCTACAGTGCAAACTGTCTGAATTATTGAATTATGTTTTGTATAATTTGGAGTCTTACCTTACAAAAAGTTTATTATATTTGCTGTGTTATTGTATTATCTGTTTAATTTGGTTGTATTTGTTCTGACAGATCAGAAACTGGACCTGAACAAACTAGGGCCCAATGACAACGACACCATCCGGGGCCAGATAGTGGGTGGGTACAACACACACACATGTAGACAAGCACACAAATACCATAGTACATAAGTACATAAACTTACATGTACTCTAATATTATTGATTGTAGATTTTTCTATGGCGAAGAGAACTGAAACTTGAGCTGGGTGGCCTTTTTTTTCCTCCCCAATTTAGTCGTGTCCAGTCCCCGCCCCCCAGTAGCTAGGTCCATCTCTATGATACAAAGCTACCAAGGGTGAATGGTAGTACATGCTTCTTCTGAGACGCATCAAGCTCCACCGCGTCCATTTAAACCGCCTCTAATGCAGCGTCATTGGTGGTAATATACACTTGCATTGGTTAGCATTGGTTAGCGTTCTGAGGGATGGAGGTCGAATGACGGCAATTGTACCCATCCAGAGAAAGAGAGAAGACAAATATGATCCCGGCAACACATGGCAGTGGCATCACTGGGGATTGAACTCATCACCTCCTGACACTTATACAGTTCTGTCACTGGGTATATTTTGATTCTCCACTTCCTGATGTTTTAATTACATGCACATGTCCTGCGTTTGCACACCTAACCGATTGATCGAACCATGTGCCCTGTCACATTGCTGCCATCACACAATGTTCTGTCTGTAGGACTTTTTTTTCTTTTATGGTGCAACAAAATAGAAGAAGCAAAATCACTCTTACACTTCCTGTGGTATGTTGATATGTTACAGTCTGTAAGACTGTCGACTGCAAATGAACCTTTTCACTCAATTGTTGTATTCGCTGTGTGTGGTGCTCATTCCTTTTAATATGATTCTGCATGAATACACTGATGTAGCCAAGACATTGAATTTCTGACCCTCTGTTGTGTGTATGTGTGCAGTGAGTCTGCAGTCCAGAGATAGAATCGGATCAGGAGGCCCGTTGGTGGACTGCAGCCGTCTGTTCGACAACGAGTTACCGGACGGGTCTGTTGCTCTGTTCCTGCATTAAACCTTCCTGCACCAACATACTCGGGATGGTCATTTTAGTCAAATTTTGTAATATTAGTCAAATGTTTGTAATAATTGTAATGCATCATTAAAAAATGTTTAAATAATACCCCCACCCCACCAAAAAAGTATATAGGGCTCTTAAGGCTAAAGGCTACTGCACACTGGATGCATAAAGCAGACAAAACACACCACTCAGCATTTCTCTACTGCTAACTACATTAAACCCAGACCACAAATCCGCAGTAGGGGACATGTGAAAAGAAAGACCAAAGTGTAAAGTCTTTAAGATAAACAAATGATTGTCAATGATTTGTGTTCATCTCAGCTGACATTCCTAGTCCAGTCACATCATATTTCATCACATACCATTTAGCTAAAAAAAAAACAAAAACAATACCAAACCATAAATTCACTTAATGACACTAAAAGTTGAGTTTCATTAAACTTAGTGAGAGTATAAACTGAGCTTAAGCTTGATGTTTATTGGTGCTTGTCTGCAATGCTTCCTATGTGCTATAACTGCTGTTTATACTATCTGCGGCCCAGCAGCAGAGATGCTCTGGAGGGGTGGAGCTTATTGTCCAGTGGTAGCATTTATCTGGCTGCAGTAGATTTTCTATGAGTCTTTTTTTTGGAGTAAACAGATTATTTTTGACAAAAACGTAAGATGCAGGCTCTACAGTGCCCTCTAGTGGAGGATAGAATTTAGAAATCTCATAGTTCTTTAACATGAGAATGTATAGCAATTGAATGTAGTTACTGAATAATTCATGGTAGATACTAAAAAAATTAATAGTATGTACTGAATAATTCATAATGGTTACTGAATAATTTTATAGTAGATACTGAATAATTCATAGTAGTTACTAAATAATGCTTAGTAGATACGGACAAGTTAATAGTGTTTACTGAATAATTCATAGTAGTTACTGAACAATTCATAGCAGATACCGAATAATTCACAGTGGTTAATGAACATCTCTTAGTGGATATTGAATAGTTCTTTATAGCTACTGAGTAATTGATGATGAAGGAAACAGACTTCACAGCAGACTGAAAGTACAGTGTCTCTCTCCTTTTCATTTACACTGTTTTACTGTTTTTATGTAATGTGAAGCACTTCTACTGCATTGTTATATATGAATGCTAATTTAAAATTATTATTATTATTACTGTAGTGGTAGTGATATTTTACAGTGTCATATTAAGCTGCATAATATTCTGTGGTATTCGTTCTGTGTGTAGCTGGGAGGAGAGGAGAACTGCTACAGGCCGGATTCAGTATCTCAATCACATCACACGGACTACACAGTGGGAGAGACCAACCAGGTCAGAACAACATGAATCTCTCTCTCTCTCTCTCTCTCGCTTTCTCTCGCTCTCGCTCGCTCCCTCTCGCTCTCTGTCTCTATCTCTCTCTTTCACTCTTTTCTTTGTCTGTCCTTTGTTTATCTCTTACTCTTCTGTCACTTTATCATTTTTGTCTTCCTCTTCTTCCTCACGCTCATGCTTTTTCTCTCTCTGTCTCTCTCTCTCACTTGCTTCGCAGATACACACACATCATATAATAATGTATGTCAGTGACCCAGCAGTGGGTTATTGTCCTAACTTTGCCAAATGTTCCTGTCAGCTTCATCATATTTCCAGTTTATTGAATTTTTTTTCTTACAAGTGAAATGATTGATTAGTGGAATGTGTTGTGACCTGAAGTGACATTTCCTTGGCTTCATCCTGTGGTCAGTGTTACAGCACTGCTGAGTAAACAAACAAGTAAACGAGTGTTTGGGGAAAGGAGGGCTGATAAGTCTGGCAACAGAATGAGGGAAACAGAGCTAGAGCAGGAGACTGAGAGTCTCCGACACACACGCACAGTTTCTTTCTGAATCATCAAAAGCAGTTACTGAATCGTTTATAGTAGTTCGTGAGTCATTTATAGTTGTTATTGAATCATTTAAAGTAGATACATCAGTTACTGAATCATTCCTGTAGTTGAAGCTACTGTATTCCTCCTTCTCCTTTAGGCCAGCCTCTGAGTACTCCAGTCCCGTCCGGCCTCTCAGCTGTGTGTTAGATGAGAACACACCCGTCCTGACCCCTAATGTAGCCACCAGCATCCAGCCCAGTGACCCTCGAGTGCAGGAGAGACGTGTTCGCTCACAGAGACATAGAAACTACATGAGCAGAACACACCTACACACACCTCCAGACCTGCCCGAGGGATACGGTTAGTACACACAGTGAACCATTACACACATGGACTGGCCAGCCGGACTACTGGGAGGCTCTCTATAAACAGGGTATATGTAGACTGACAAAATGGGGCTACAACAAAAACAGTCAAACCAACATAGTGTTATCCTTCAGCAGACGTGAGGATTTTCATTAACTGTCTGCTAAATGCTTCAAACAAAACTCTTCAGTAACTTGTAAGTAAGTAATGATGTGATGAAATAAACCTCACAAACGTTTTTCTCACATCCGAAAGGCTTTTCATCACTGTGAGCAACTGCTTTTTTCCCATGAGACGGATGAAAACTTGTGCAAGGATGTGTATACACACTGCGGTGCAGATAACCAACAGACGTATAAAGACCTTTACACACCAAGGGTCATTAATTTGTGTGATTTATTTGGACGTCAGTTAATTAATTTGAGCATGCATGTAACCAATGATATCTTGCGCACCAAATGTGTTTTTATGGACAGAAAAAAATGCGACATTGTTAATGAAGCATACAATATAAAAAAAAAAAAACACAAAATGTGGCCTGTGCAGAAGTTATGGCACATTTGATATGTTTTCTTCCAGTATGTAAAAAATTGTGCACTAAAAGTAGCAGAAAATGCCATATTTACGTTTGTTCATACATACATACATACATACATACATACATACATATGTATTACATACACATTTACATGTGTTAACTTCAAAAATCAGCAAAACATAATTTGACCAGTGGTGTTTAAACTTTTGTACTGTAATCTCACTCACACGGTCATGGTTGACTCCTGCGTTGGCATGGCGACAGCCAAAGTGACTGATCATCTGTATCTCAGCAAACTGATTTTACTCTGAGGCTCTGCTACTTTTGTTTGGAATGGAAAGTAGCACACCCATTGTCATTAAGGTGTTTTTTTGCTCTTGGACACTTTCTGTATTTGTGCTGATGTTTTTTTTTTGGGGTTTTTTTGGGATGCAAAAAACACTGCAGAACTCCCAGTCAGTCATGCCCAATATGTTTATTTTTGATGCAAAAAAATCAGAATAATTCGCTTTTTCATGATGCTTCATGGAAAAAATTCAAGCACTAGAGCAATGCCAGGAAAAAATGTGTCCTGTTTGGACATCCTAACAGTAAGCAACAGCTTGTTAATGATGGCTAGCGTTGTGTGATGTGCAAAAATCTAGCTAGCATCCTCAAGCTGTAAGTACACAGCGGCATTACAATAAAAAAAAAAATATGCATATCGTTGCTGTTGGAATGAAACCTTCCATCTACAAAATAGTAACTTTACAGGAAAATTACTTGTTAATGGAATAAGTAATTCTTGACTGTTTCTCTTGGTCCATTCTTCCTGGAATTTTACACAATGCAAAGGGTAAATGGAGTAAAATAAAAAAAAAGTACACCAACAGTGGCGATATAAGGTTTTTGCAACAACAATATTTTAAAGCAAGTAGATTCTTAATTTACACATCTGCCATTAAATGCTGTAATACTTAGTGAGGCAGTGGGGGAACTTGGTTCTGTTTTTCTTTGTCAATCACCCGTTTTCCACTGCCTTTATTTGTTTTGTGTGTCAAGCTTTCGCCAGTACACAGATGGAAACATGCTGTAATGATCTGACAGATGCAATTTTCTGTTTCATGCATGACCACGCCAGGAAAATAGTTAGGTTCTCTTGTTGGTATGGAGCACTGACAGATGTGCGTGTGCCCTTATAAGGTCTGGTAGAGTTGCCCTCTGCTTCACACTCCAGTAGCATCAGCGTCTGAGAGTGCTCTTTTATTGCTTCCATGTGTGTAAGCAGAGTGTAAGTTCTTCTCTGTGTCAAAGCATTAAGACCTTCTAGTTCCACGTTTTCAGTGGGAGACAGTGGACTGCTGACAGGACAGTCTAGCACCTGCACGCTCTGATTAGACAGGCCTGGAGCTGTAACATGGACAGAACGCCGAATGGTGTTATGTTGAAATAAGCATGGACGTGCTTATTTCCTGAAAAAGGTGTTGCTCCAAAATTCGTATCTGTCATTAATGGTGCTTTCACAGATGTGCAAGTTACCCACTAATACCCCCCCCAATACACTGACAGACCCTGGATTTGGAACTTTATGCTGGTAACTGTCTGGATGGTCCTTTTCTTCTTTGGCCTAGAGAACACAACATCCATAATTTCCATACACAGTCTGAAAAGTTTCACTGTGTATCAGTGCATTTCAGATAAGCTCAAGCCCAGAGAAGTCGGCGGCGTTTCTGGACAAATGGCTTCCACTGTGTGTAGTACAGTCTTAACTTGCATTTGTGCAGCAATGAATGTGGTTAGTGACAACGGTTTGTCAAAGCAGTCTCGAGTTCATGTGGAAAACCATCACAGAAGCATGACAGTTTTTAATGAAGTGCCATTTGAGGGATTAAAGGTCAGTTGTGGCTTTTGGCCTTGTCCTTTATGCACAGAGATTTCTTCAGATTCCCTGAATCTTTTGATGATATTAAACACCATAGAGGGTGAAATACCGAAAATCATTGCATATACTTGTAGAAGAACCTTGTTCTTAAACTGTGACAAGCCTTGACCATCCTTACAGTCAGCGCTTTTAACATGCTTATTACAATGACTAATTTTAGTTAAGTGAAAGCTTTTTGCTGATTTTGTCTGTGCTCTTTCTTCTCTGTTTGCTTCTGCAGAACAAAGAACCACGCAGCAGGGCCAGGTTTATTTCCTCCATACACAGACTGGTGTCAGCACGTGGCATGACCCACGAGTGCCCAGGTAACAACATGCTTATGCGTGGCTCAGTGGTCATCTCACTGGATATACATACAGAAATGTTGCCTTCTTCATTAAAATCTGCCCCTGAAGTCGTTGGTGTGCATGCATGTAACTATTAAAAAATAAAATAAATTCACTCTGCATTAGTCATGGTACAATATATAAAGTACATGGAATTAGAGCTTTTTGTTTGGTATTGTGTGTTCTTGTAATTGATTAATCATATCTTAGTTTTGATTCATTCAAAACATTCAGCCATTATTCTGAGAGTAGGAACATTAAGTCTGTATATCTGTGTTTGTGTTCAGGGATCTCAGTAATGTTAACTGTGAGGAGCTTGGGCCCCTCCCTCCCGGATGGGAGATCCGTAACACAGCAACGGGCCGGATCTATTTTGTGGATCACAACAACCGAACCACACAGTTCACTGACCCACGTCTCTCTGCCAACCTGCACCTAGTGCTTAAGTGAGTCTGATATTTCTTTCTGTTCTCAGCACATAAGAGCGTGTTTCAGTATGTTACAGCACAGGATGTTACAGCACAGCATGGTATGACACGCTACAGGATAGTACAGAATGTTCTAGCACTATACAGGGTAGTACGGCACATTACAGGATAGAACAGCACATTACAGCATGCTACAGCACAGCACATTACAGCATAGCATGTTACAGCATGTTAGGATAGCATAGCATGTTACAGCGCAGCATGTTACTGCATGTTACAGGATCATACAGCATGTTCTAGCACTTTACAGGGTAGTACAGCACAATACAGAATAGTATAATGTGTTATAGCACTTTACAGGATAGAACAGTATGTTACAGGGTAATACACTAGTTACAGCACAGCATGGTACTTCATGTTACAGGATACAGTACAACATGTTCTAGCACTTTACAGGCTAGTACGGCACTTTACAGGGTATTACAGCACGTTTCAGCACAGGATGTTACAGAATAGTACAGCACGTTACAGCACAGTGTGTTACTGCATGTTACAGGTTCGAACAGCATGTTCTAGCACTTTACAGGGTAGTATAGCACAATACACGATAATACAACATGTTACAGCACTTTACAGGATAGAACAGCATGTTACAGGATAGTATAGCATGTTACAGCACAGCATGTTACTTCATGTTATAGGATAATACAGCATGTTACAGCATGTTACAGGATAGTACAGCATCCTACAGCACTGAGGATGACTGTGGTGATGATTAAGATGATGAAAAGCACTGTCCAAGGTGCTGGTATTAATCTCTCTCTCTCGCTTTGTCATCCTTTTCACTTTTCTCTCTTTTTTTCTTTCTTTATTCTCTCTCTCTCTTGCTCTCTCTCTCTCTCACCTTCACAGCCCCAGTCCAAATGGATCTCGTGCTAGTGTGGAAGGCTCAAATCTAAGGTAACCCAACCTTTGCTAACTCTGTATCTCTTATTCTACGCTTAGACATTTTTTGTGTTTCTTATATTTAACATATTTGATTTATTTTTTTAAATGTTATAATTTAATATGTTTGTGTGGGTCAAATCCAAGTCCCAGCAGGCTTCCGTCCTGCTACGTTGATTGAACTCCCTCATATCTGGATTAATGTGTGATTGACATGTTAAAATTAAAAGTGATAGTTCAGTAAAAAATCTGATTTCACTGTGTTAATCTAAACATAGTCAATTAGCCAAGACATGTTTGGGGTCTGACATTTATACTAAGTCTGAAGCTAATACTAATAGAAACTTATACCCCACCAATTGGCATTGTGTTAACTTTGTGCCTAAATCATAGTTCTTGCCTCAAACCTTGTGTGTATGTAAGTGCTTCACTAGTGAGTACTGGCCGTTTCCTCTCAGCCAGGCAAACGTTCCTGTTCACTCCAGTGAGGTTTCGTTTTTTTTCGTTGTTTGGCCGTCAGAAAGGCATTTTTATGGCTTATTAAAAGCACACAGTGGAACATCGCCGTGTTAGATTGTTTGTGGGTTCTTTTCCACATCTGAAAACATTCATTACTGATTGACAGTTGATGTGTTGGCTGTGTGAGTCAGTCCAGACAAGTGGAGATCGCTCAGTGACAAATGCTCAGTAACAGAAGGATTGTTTTGTTTTATTGTTGCTACAATTGTTTTATTGCTTTATTCTTGTTTCGGAGGCAGACACAGGAATGTGAGAGTTTGTGCTGTGCTGGCTCGTTCTCCAGGCTCACTCTCCAGGTCTCTTATCACAGGAAGGTTGTAGAAAATTCCACTTCGCGCCTCTGATTGGCCGAGAAATGCTCTTCTTTACAGTGGTGCATGCTGGGTAAAGAATTGCAGGATTGGATGTCAAGGTCGTTGATGAAATCTTTACAGCGAATCCATTCAGTCACAGGAAATGATTCGGTGCATCATGAATTTGCTACTTTTCAATTCGATTTGATCACTTTGGAATGATTCAGATTTATTTTCTAACATACACTAAAGGCTGAAATGTGACTGGAGAAAAAAAGTAGGCTGAGAATTTTATTTTGCTCAAAAAGTGATGACATTTTTATTGTAATTCAAAATCGCAAATCAGTGCAGTTAAATCACCATCTTCAGATCTGTCAGTGCATTCACACCCCATTGCACAATGACTCATCTTCTGTTTCCTTCTTTCTTTCTAATTTCTTATTTTCTTTCTTTCTAATGAAATCCTATCATTTCCATCAATCATATCATTTCACAGCGTCATATGATGATTTAGTCTGTAAGACAGTATTGTAACAGCAGTATCACACGCACAGTAGTAAACCCTCCACACTGTTTACAGAAATAAAAGTAAATAAATAAGAAATGAGGTGATGTATGTAGGAATGAATACCGTTTTTCTTTGAAACAGTTCTCTGTCTGACCTCAAACATGCGCCACTATACTGTCATTTTAATGAATTGATTTGTTTTTCTGCACAAATATTTATCCACCTCCTCCCTCCAGAAACAGACTTGACCCGATCAGCAGCTGTACGTAAACCATCTGAGAGTCTAGCGCTCTTTTTGTGGTTTCCGTGGAAACAACCAAATTAGCTGCCATCAGTTTATTTGAGAAGTGTCTGGTTGGACGCAGTCTGGTTTCACTTTGACAAGTGACACAAATCTCCACTATAATCTGATATTCTGCCTGTTTAAAGTTCCTTGTTTTGTACATCGTCTGAAAATTCACAACGCAAGAAGTGAAATGCCCATGAATGATCAAAGATGTGATTCTTTAAAGAACCTTTTCAACAATTTGTTTCCTATTTTTTCTTTTAGTGAGTACTGTTCTTCAGAAAGTATATTCAGATCTGTATGATAACCGTTTTCTTCAGAAAGCTGTAGAGAATCTGGCCTCTGGTCTTTCTCTTGACTGGCCTGTAGTGATTGAACAAAATGAACCCGCTCTTTGTCTTTCGAGAGTATGATGTCTTTGCGTTTGCGGTAACAGAGACTGTAATGTAAAGTTAATCTGACCTGGCGTGCAGACTGGATCCTGACTCCAGAATAGCAACACATCCAATCTGACCGTCTTTGACTGCCAAGTCTGGCCTCTTTATTACACACACTGCATACAGGCTGCTTATAGAAAAAAATACAGCAGTATTGTAATTGTATTTTTTATGTATTTTTTTATGTGTAGCCACTGTGTTATTTCTGTAAGCAGCGGTTTACGTATACGTAGATGTGCTTTTCTAGGCCTGTCTCTGGTGTAAGGGTTCCCTGGATGCTGGACACTGTAAAAGTTTTGTGTGGGAAAGGGAACGGGTCGAGCTTTCTTCCCTTTTTTGTGTTAGTTTTTGCTATAATTTTTTGAAGAATTGAAGAGGTTGAAACATTGAAGAATTAAAGAGGCTCCTTTAGAAGCTCCGCCCCCCAAATTCATGGACCTGCATTGCCAAAACTCTTTGCAAATGCCGTGCCGACAAATAGCATAATGCTAGAATGAACAATGGCACAGCAAGTAATGTAACTTAGCTATGTTGTGGGTTGGCAAACCGTTGTTAGCGTTGCTGCTGCAAAGCTAACCAGTTGCTATCACAAACAGCAAACGGGACAAAACAAAACTAACCTATTGGTTCTGTGAAACAGAAAAAATAAGTCTCCAGCAAAACTACTGTGACTGATCCACTTGTACCAGCGCAACACACACTAACACACCACCACCACGGCAGCGCTGAGAATGACCCACCACCCAAATAATCCCTGCTCTGTGGGGGTCCTGTTGGGGTCCTGACCACCGAAGAACAGGGTAACAAAGTATGCAGAGAAACAAATGGACTACAGTCTGTGATTATAGAACTACGAAGTGCTCCTATATGGTCAGTGGAGCTGATAAAATGGACAGTGAGTGCAGAAACAAGGAGGTGGACATAATGAAGTGGCCGGTCGGTGTATAGTGAGTAAGATTAGGACGCTATGTCTGAAAATACAGTGCTATGCAAAAGTCTTGCACAGCTCAACAAATTGTTTTAAACATTTAATATCAGCAGTAAGAGATGTTGGGAGTCAGCACAAAGGATAAAGGTTTGGTTCCAGACTTCAGCCATTGTACTTATTAGCTAAACCGTATATTGTATGATGACTATAAACAATAGTATGTATAAATAACAAGAGAGCACAACTGGCCTTACTCTCTCTGGGTGGGTGGGAGGGCCCCTCCTCTCCCCATCACTTAACGTGATGCTAGCTAGCGTAAGCATTTGTTAGCTGATGGAACAGAACCAGCAGTTAGTGTTCTCCTCCAAGTGTGTTCAGCCGTGCAGTGATGTTGCATTAGCGGCAGTTCGGGAAAGACGCAGTGGCGTTTCATAGATCTCAGAGAAAGCCTATGCTAGCCTTCGCCCTCCTAGCGTTGGTAGTATTGTGTGATTCGGGGAGTCCTGACTAGTGGGTAAAATTGAATATGACTAAATTTGGGAGAACACAGGACAAAATCGCATAAAAAAAGTGTTGCCTTATATAAAATCACTGCTTATTGTGTCAATATTATTGATATTTATTCTTCTATATTTATTTTACATACAATACATAGTTGTATGGCTATAGCTTATTCATCATACAGTGCAATATACTGGGCTATGTCCAAAATTGTGCCATATTCACTTTGTAGTGTGCTATTTTGGGAGTCTGTCATTGTGTAGTGACCCAAAACGTAATGAAGAATATCCAATTACAATCCTCCAATACATTTCAAAAGATAATGGGCAAACGATGTATCATAGTGGACACAGGATACCCAAAATCCACCATGTTGTATATGACAGAATGTGACAACTGTCACAGAGTGATGAGCAAACCCACGTAGTGTTAGAATACCATATTGTTTAGCTAAATGGGAATTCCACAGATTTTTCAGTTATATTACTGAGATGTAAGCAGAGTCCTTCAGTGCAGAGAAATTTACAGACACTAATTTCTAATTTCTTTACAGTGATGATGTTATCAACCAGGGGTCACTCTGTCTACAACACCAATATAGCCATTTTATTTACTATCTAAAACCACCAGTGAACTGGCATGTGTCTTCTGAGTTTTTATATGGAATGTTGATTATGGTAAAATAGTAGTGATTTAAGAATATATAGTTTTGGGGACTATTTTGGCTTACAACACCCTGCATGTGCTCCTCCACCATGAATGGATCTTAAAAAAGGCTAAAATCTTACTGCAAAACTGTTATAAGACATCAGACATCAGGCAATGTATTTACAATCATTTTATGTAATAGCTTTCTGTAAGAGTGCTTTAGCTCTTCTGACGTCTGGTTCCTATCAACGCGAATGTGAACAATTCTGCAAAGACTCTAGAGGACTCTGCGGAATCTGTTCTCTATAAGTGTTTTATATTGTACTTCTTTTTTCCAATGTAGTGATTTTGGATCATTTTGAACACAGTGTATCTCAGGTTCAGTGCAGTAGAGTTGTATAATCACGCTGCGGGGTTTGGCTCAGTGCTTGGCCTTCTCCTTCTATTGGTAAGGCACACTGGCCTGTGAACTGTTGAACTCGTCGGTGGGCCAAAATCCCAGTAAGACTGAATAAACACCGGGCTTCTGAGCACCGTGGAGGTGGCTCACATATAAAACAAACACACACACACACATCCACACTTTCAAAAGACTCTTTATACAGTAGGCGCCAAATGTGCACACCACATATCCACACTACTTAAGAACAGCGACAAGTCTGCTCTCCCCAGGGAACTGACTAGGACGTCCACATTTATGTGTGTACTAGAGTTGGAAAAATGGACGAAGGTGGTGATTTAACTGCACTGATTTTGTTGGAATGTTAGAATCATTTCTATTTGATTTGTTTTGTTATATTTATTTGCACCAAAATAAAATAAAACATATGCCCTATTCTCTATATAATGCACAGGACATAGTTTTGGAATATAGCCAGAAACAGCACACTGTATAGTGAATGGGATACAGTAAATGGGACATAGTTTCAGACGTAACCCAGAGTAGTGCACTACATAGTAAATAGGATGCAGTTTTGGACAGGGCCCAGAATAGTGCACTATGTTATGAATAGGACACAGTTTCAGATGTTGCCCAAAACATCGCACTATAGCGCACTATATAGTGCACTATATAGTGAACAGGGCATAGTTTTAGACATAGCCCAAAACAGTGGACTATGAAGTGGACATAGCCCAAAATAGTGCAATATATAGTGCATATGATGTTTTTTTGCACATAGCCCAAAAAGGGCATTGTATAGGGAATAGGGCATATTTTGGATATAGCCTAAAATAATACAGTGTACAGTGAATATGACATAGTTTTGGACATATCCCAAAGTAGTGCACTACATATTGAATAGGGACATTGTTTTGGACATATCCCAAAATAGTATACTATATAGTGAACAGGTTTTAGTTTTGGATCTAGACCAAAATAGTGCACAAATAGTGCAAATCTGGTGGAATCTGATTGGTTTCGGTCAGTTTTAATGACATGGAAGGTTTAAAATGGGGTATATTATAATGAAAAGTCTATGAATTTTCCACAGTTCCTAAGCTTCAGGTGTAAAGAACTGAATTTGAAATATACACTTTCCTATCCCACAGGGGAGGGGTGATGCCAGTTCTGTTGAACTTTCGAGTCTTCTTAGTCAAGGCCTGTTTTATATTAACCACATATTAACCATTAAACCTTAAGTTTACTAATGGTTTCATAATGCCATGGATTTTCAGAGGAGTAGTGAAGGCTGCCTTGCTGTATTTCAAAAACAAAAGAACGAAACAGATCAGTGCAGCACATATTTAAGTTTATGAACCTTCATGCATGAAACATGTTCCCTCAGTATTCTTTTGCTTGTTCTGTTTCATTGTGTTGGAAAAAAATGTGGCATGGTGTGCAAAGTGGCTTTCCGACAACTCAGGCCAAAACCGACCAGAGGAATGCCAAATGTATGTTTAATTACACATTGCCTTTAAATGACCTTATTATCCTGCGCTGGAGCGCCATCCAACATAGACCCGGCGCGTTTGTTTAAAGCTTCCTCCGTTTCTGTTTCCTTTTTCTCTCCACAGTTTGTGGTCACTAACCTCAGTCGCTACCCGCTTGTTGGCATGAGTGGCTCTGACAGCGAGCCAGTGAAAGAAGGACCAGCTTTCTTAATTACACATCCTCACTGCGTTCAGACACACCAGAGACATATTTTAAAGGTCTGGTCCAAATAGAGCAGACCAAATGGAGTTCTGTTCTGTATTTTTAAAGTACAGTTGTAAAGGGTGGGCGTTAGTGCACGCTGCTCAGATTCTGAAAACCACACTGGCAGAAGTGCTGATGTTTAGTCTCTGTGGTTGGTGCCGTGACCCTGTAGACTGGCTGTGGCATTTTTGAGGAATGTTGGGCCTCTACACAGCCGCACTCTGTAGCACAGGTTATGATAACCTTTCAGTCTCCAACAAGCGCCAGCATTCTCCAGCAGACACCAGTGCTCTCCAACTAGCACCACTGTTCTCCATCTTTAAAGGAATGGATTTTGAATGTAGCAGCATGGGCTGACGTTTAACACCATTCTCCGTGATTCTCCGTCATGCACCAAACACAATCATTCTCCATCAAACACTACCATTTTCTATCAAATGCCATTACTCTCCATCAAACATAATCATTTTCAAACACACCGTTCTACGTCAAATGCCTTTGCTCTCCACCAAACGTCATCATTCTGCAGTATTCAGCATTTTCCAACAAATACCACTGTTCTCCATTAAACTCCACCATACTCCAACCAATACCACTATTCTCCATCAAACACAGTCATTCTCAAATACCACCATTCTCCATCAAACATCACCATTCTCCAACAAATACCACTATTCTCCATCAAGTACAATCATTCTCAAACACCACCATTCTCCATCAAACAGTCATTCTCAAACACCACCATTTTCCATCGAACACCATCATTTTCAAACACACTATTTTATATCAAACACCATAATGCCATTGCTCTCCATCAAACACCATCCTTCTGCAGCATTCAGCATTTTCCAACAAATACCACCATTCTCCATCAAACACCACCATTCTCCAACAAACACTATCATTCTCCATCAAACACCACCATTCTCCAACAAATACTACCATTCTCCATCAAACACTATCATTCTCCATCAAACACTGCCATTCTCCAACAAATACCACCATTCCCATCAAACACTGCCATTCTCCAACAAAGACAACCATTCACCATGAGAAACCATTGTTCTTTATCAGACCATATTTATCACCATTTTCTATCAAACACCACCATATTCCACCAAAAACCACCATTCTACGTCATATGCCACCATCCTCCATGAAATGTTGCCATTCTCCACCAAACATCATCATTCTCCACCAAGTGCTATCATTCTCCAACCCAGACCATCATTGTCCATCAAACGTTAGCGTTCTCATTCAAACACCACCATTCTTTAACAAACACCCTCATTCTCTAACAAACGCCATCATTCTCCAACAAACACCACCATTCTCTAACACCACCATTCTCTAACACCACCATTCTCTACATACACCATCATTCTCTAACAAACACCACCATTCTCTAACACCACCATTCTCTACATACACCATCATTCTCTAACAAACACCACCATTCTCTAACACCACCATTCTCTACATACACCATCATTCTCTAACAAACACCACCATTCTCTAACAAGAACCACCATTCTCTAACAAACACCATCATTCTGTAGCATTCAGCATTTTACAGCAAACACCACCATTCTTCTCCAGACAGTCATTCACCATCAAACACTATTGGTCTCCAACAATAACCACCATTCGCCAACATACACGCACATTCTGTTCTGTAACACCACCATTCTCCGTCAGACGGCATTCTCCATCAAACACCACCATTTTCCAACAAACACCATTATTCTAAAACATACATCACTACCAAACACATTCTCCAAAAAACACCACTGTTCCCCATCAGACACTACCATTCTCCACCGTACACCATCATTCTCCACCAATTACCATCATTCTCCACCACACCGTCTCTGTCTATCAAATGCAGGATTTCTCAATAAAACGCCACCATTCTCCACCAAACGTCATCATACTCCACCAAGCCCCACCATTTTCTACCAAGCGCCACCATTTTCTACCAAGCGCCACCATTCTCTACCAAGCGCCACCATTCTCCACCACAGACCATCATTGTCAACAAACATCAGTATTCCCATTCAAACATTAGTATTTCTATTCAAACGCCAGCACTCCCATTCAAACACCACCATTGTCCACCAAACACTAAAACAACATGGTCACTCAAGTTTAGAAAGTTTCAGTAAAAGAACTGTCAAGCCAGATAAACCAGTGTGAATGGAGGGAGGAATATTCTCAACACTCCCAGCGACCACATACAGGTTTGGGTTTGTTGATGTTTGGTGAATAAATGTTGGGTTGGCCTACTCTGGGCTTTCCCCTTGCTGACTGCTGTGCATGAGCTTTTCTTCAGAAACGACTCAGTGTAATTATATATGCTAAAAAAATACGACAGCGTGAATGATGGAATCTTTCTCCTGGAATTTCTCACAAAACCAGGAAAGTCTAGTTGCAGACAGGTTAAAGCTGACCAATCTGAATACTCTCCTGAAAACTGCTTAAATACTTTAATGAAACAGATACACTGATGGAGTATATTAGTTTGCTGGGTAAAGAGCATGACTGACTCCTAAATTTTGAGGCTTAAGCAAGGACATAGAGATGTTAAAGCTAGGCAGACAATTTGTTTGAACTGTTTTAGGCATGTTCCTTCAAACGTTTGCTCCGCTCTAGTCTTTTTTCCCTGCCCTCCTTTTCCTCCATTGCACTCTCACTCTTTTTCAGCTCCTCCTGTATGTTCACCTTCACAACGTCCATAACACAAAGCTCTCTTTTCTGTGAGCGCTAGAGTAAATATGTTGGTAAAGCAGGGCAGGAAGGCTGTTGAGGGTTTGGGAGATTACTTTTTCCTGATGTGGCTCTGAAAGCGTACTGCCAGAATTCACAGCATATGCACAAATATGATCTCCTTTCTTTTCCTGTTCTCTTGGCAAAATATTTGTGTTTGGAATGGTTAGAATAGCCTGTGATTAAACAGCAGACTGCAGGGTTGTTTTAGCATTAGCTGAGCAGTGAGGCCTCTTTTAGATGCTGACCAGATCTACATATTTGCTCGGTGGGGTAAAGCATGCAGTGGATTGGAAAGGTCAGTTAATTTTTAAACTTATAACACTCTGAGGTGGAGAGTTATTGTTGTTTTGCTGTACATTTGTATTGACTTTGCATCATTAATTAAATGTAATTACATAAATAGTGAGTTACATTTACATTCTGCATCAACAGGTTCTGCTCTCTAATTTTCTCCTTTTATTTTGATGTCAGACATTGACAACTTGCCAAAAATGTAATGGATGTTTTTTTTTTTCTTTCAAAATAAACATGACTATACTCACAACAATAACTTCATCAGATTCGAATCATAATAAAATATCTTTCTGTTCTACTTATAAAGACGAATGTGGTGGTTTGAATCTGCACTTTCCACAGAATTTGTCCATTTGTTTTTATGAATTAACAGTAGGGCTAGGGTTACTATCAATTAATCTAGTAATCTAACAATTTTCTGATTAATCGAATAATCTGTATTTTTCTGTTTTTTTATGGCGTGCAGTAAAAATTAACTGAAAAATAACATACTATGCAGAGCCTTTTAAAAATTCCAGAAAACTTAAAGACTTTTAAATATGTTTTGCATGTTGTATATTTACAGTGGTAAGACGTAACTGAATATTATCGGAGGAGCCTGTTAGCCTGTTAGCTGCCTGACGAGCTGTTCATCCTCGTTAAACAAAACCTTTTACTTCATATACATGCAATTTGTAACATCAACCATTTTATTTTATTTCATACACTTAAAATTTGTAGCTACAAGCATGCATGCATTTGTGAGATTCTGCTGGTGTGGGTGTCCTCTCTTTCAGTGGTGCTCGCAAAAGTGACTTGAGTGCTGGTAGCTCCACCTTGTGGAGAGTCTGCTAAATATGGCTCTGTAATGACCTGATCACTAAGCCAGTTCATTGATTGTTTGGTTCTTTTTTGTTTGTTTGTTTAAGAAAAGATGTGCTGTCATAATCGGGGAGCGTTCCATTCTATCTAATTTCTATTTTCTCTCTCTCCAGTCGTCACCCCCAGATAAAGGACCAGTCTGCTTTGTGTAACGTCCCAGAGGAGGCTGAGTGTCTGACCGTGCCGAAATATAAGCGGGATCTGGTGCACAAGCTGAAGGTTCTGAGGCAGGAGCTGTCCCAGGCGCAGCCACAGGCCGGCCACTGCCGCATCGAGGTCTGTAGAGAGGAGATCTTTGAGGTGAGCACCTACTCCAGAACTAAGAACTAAGGCTGGCAGTCGATACTGTGTTAATGAGGTCTTGATTTTATGAACAGTGGCTATCAAGGTGACAGTGTGCATCTTTTACTTGCTAGACAGTGAAGAAGTCTAGCCATTCACTCGCAACATCAAAACAGAGCTAGTGATCTAGCTGTTTTCAGTGTTGAAATAATGGAGGGTAAAAGGGTGTGAGATGGAGTAAAATGTCTCAAAACAAGAGAAGATTGTGGAGATAAAGGCTGCATGTGCTTTGCTGTGTGGAACAGCCTGGATTTTCTTAAATCAGATGTAATGCAAAGCAACCAGAATAATAAAACAAATAATTTGAGAATAATAATTAATAAATAACAGTAAATTCTGTTTTCTTCCAGTTTCAAAATGCGATTAAAACATAAAATTGACCAATAGGAAATGCATATAGTGTGTATTGGTTATTGAATATATGTCCTTTTTTGTTTTTTTGTTTTTTCTTCCAATTGAAAATGAAACTACTTTCATTGTGTGAAAATTTTGCTGAATGGACCAATAGAAGTAGGTTACTATAGTTTGCACTTAAAGAAAAAACGTATTTAAAGCCAAGTACTCCTTTCTTTCTTTTGTGAAGTTAACATTTTGGAGAGACTGGTGTTGTTCTATCAACAATGACATATTGAATCATTTGTGAAAATATGTTATGATGAAATTTTTAGCCATATCGCTCAGCCCTGGTCTTAACCCTGAAACGTGGCAGGCACAGTGGTGGGCAGCACTTCTCTGAACAAAATCCCATCCAGATGTAGTCTATTGTGTACGAAAAAGGCCTTTGGCACACAATAGGGGAAGCTGTTTAGTGTACACTGATCAAACACTGTTTCACAGCCGTTTTGGTGTAGTAGAACCGTCTACAAAGCAAACATGGGTTTTTATAGGTCTTATATGTAGAAACGTAAAATAGTTTACAGGAAAAGCGCGCAACAAAACATTTCTAACAATAGCTGGGATGGACACGGGTCAGGTGCACTGTGGAACAGCACCATCTCCCTGGTCTTTCAGAGAAGCTGCATACTAAACCAGGAACGTTTCTCAAACAGCAGCACATCTTTCTCTTCTCTTCTCTTCTCTTCTCTTCTCTTCTTGTTTTCTTCTTTTCTCTCTTTTTTCCCCTTCTCTTCTCCTTTTCTGTTTCCCTCTCCATTCTTCTCTTCTGCTCTTCTCTTCTTTTCTTCTCTTTTCTTCTCTTCTCTTCTCTTCTCTTCTCCTGTTTTCTTCTCTTTTCTCATCTTTTTCCCTTCTCTTCTCTTCTTTTCCTTTCTTCTGTTCTCTTTTCTGTTTTCTCTTTTCCTCTTTTTTCCTTCTCTTATCCTCTTCTCTTCTCCTTTTTCCTTTCTCTTCTCTTCTCTTCTCTTCTCTTCTCTTCTCTTGTCTTCTCTTCTCCTTTCGTTTCACCACTCCTCCCTTCTCCTCTCCTGTTCCATTCCTCTCTCCTCTTTTCTCCTCTCCTCTCCTCTCCTCTCCTCTCCAGTCATGTGTTTCTTGAAAGGAAAGCATTCCTGCTGCATGATTTCAGTGCAGGGGAAGGAAGGGGCTGAGAGAGGGAGAGAGAGAGAGGAGTGGAGGAGAGGTTGATTGGGAAGTTTGGCCCAGATGTAACTTCATAACTCTTGTCTTGGCAGCCAGTGATGAAAAGTATTACTTCATTGGCATTCCTTGACAGAGGAGATACCAAGAAAAGCCTGTTCCTGAGTGTCCCGCATCAGCGCGAATATGAGGAAACAGGCTGCTTAGGAACCACGCTGTACTTTCCAGCAGGTCACGGCTCATTGGTTTATTAAAGCGATACACTGTATGTCCAAAAGTGTTCACATTCAGCTACTTTCAGTTGATTGCAGCTTGAATAATCTCCATAGGCAATAAATGGGACACACTGGAGGAGCCTAAGGTCACCCTGCCCAGTGCCAGACATGGGCTGGAGGGGTATAAAGCCCCCCAGCATTGTGCTGTGGAGCAGTGGAGCTGCGTTCTCTGGAGTGATGGAGCTCCATCCAATACCTTTCGGATGAGCTGGAGTGTCCAGAACTGACCATCCAACATCAGTACCTGACCTCACTAATGCTCAATCAAATCCTCACAGCAATGTTCCAACATTCAGTTTAAAGCCCAGAAGAGTAGAGGCTGTTACTGCAGCAAAGGAGCACAAACTCACTATTAGTACCCTTCATTTCAGAAGAAATGCTAATTCAGCCAACATGAAAGCTGTGCGCTAGCTAGCTTTTTTCCATGTTTATAGATAAGAGTATGTCATACAGTGTCACAAGCCGTTTAAGCGAGTCTGTTAGAGATTACTTAACAGCTTGACACAGAGTGTGATAATCTGGCAGGATGCTAATCGGTGGGTTATTAGTTTCCATTGCTTGTTAGTGACATTAGCCTCTAAAGAAACAAACATCTAACATAAAACATGTTTTAGCAGATTGACTGTTTTGGGTGGGGGTACGGTTGGAGGTTGTGTAAATTAGGTTTTTCGCCGAACTATCGCTTTAACATGTGCTCAGAAGGCAGCAGCTGCCAGAGGAATGTGTTCTTTCTGCCTCCGCTGGGGGTTTTATTCTGTTTTGTTTAAAGCTCGGAGAAGTGGAAACAGTGGAGTGTTATTACATAATTTTAAAGAGCGCTGTTAGCTCACTCTCTCTCACATTGTCCAGCTTCAGCTGACATCATACCCAAGCATCCCCAAACCGCCCCCCCCACCCCACCACCACCACCACCACCGCCGCCACCCCTCCTCTCCGTGTTCTTTTTTTCCCTCCACAGTTTCTCAGGAGCTGCTTGTACAGACTGTTAAGGAACTGCAGGCTGTTATTCATGGCCGTTCTGCCCCAGGGCCGGTATAGCCATCCTGGGAGCATGTTTTGCAACATGTTTTTAAAGAGGCAGAGAAGTGGGGTCAGAGTGCTGGCATGCAGCGTTAGCCAAAGATCATCACACAGCATTTTCCTTCATCTTCATCAACAGTTCAGAAAAAAATCAGTTTGGCTGCTGAATAAAAACTCAGTAAATCATCTTGGACTATCGGATCTGCTATCAAGACGCTAACTCATCATTTCAAGCAGCAGCAATGCCAGGACTGCCGTTTTAAGTGGGCACGGAAAGTTTGCGGTTGAGCCAAATTAGAATTTCTCAGTGTAAACAGGCGGGTGGTCTGCAACAAGTATAAACCTTAAAGGGCCTCTATCACAGAAAACTGAATTTCCCTGTTTTTTCTGATAAAAGAGTCTGTAAACATTAGAGTTTCAAAACGTATAGTTCAATCAAAAGTCCGTACAGACCATAAATGGAAACTAAGGCTGTTTTTAGAGTTCATTGTTTTTGTGTTTTTGTCATAAAAACCCACAGATTTACATATGAAGGGGTTCATTGCAAAACTCACTACAAACCACACTCTTAAACAAAATGGTTCTTCAAGCGTTCTTTAGTAAGGAGATGGTTCTGTATAGAACCATGAACACTCAGAGAACCCTTTGCATGATTACAGGGTTCTTTGCGTTATGAAAAAGTTCTTCAGTTTGATGGAGAATGTGCTATAGATGGTTCTATATAGAACCTTTTTGAAAAGGCTTCTATATCACACCCAAAAGGGTCCTTCTGTTGTTACAAGCTTGACATTGTAACAATAGAAGAACCATTTTGCATGCTATATAGAACCCTTTTCAAAAAGGTTCTAGATAGAACCATCTTCAGCATGTTCTCCATCAACCTGAAGAACCCTTTCATGATGCAAATAGCCCTTTAATCATGCAGAGGGCTCTTTGAGTGTTCATGTTTCTATATAGATCAGTTTTCTTTTTTTTCTTTACTAAAGAACCCCTGAGGAAACCATGATTTTTAAGAGTAAAAAATGTTCCAAAATGTTCCAGAACTGCTACAAATGGATATACAGCATTTTGGAATGAAACTCTCCACATATCCAGCCATTCATGTAGAAGTTATAAGGAGTCTTTCAGCCTGGACTGCATTTTGAATCACATGAAATTCAGGGCAGCCAATCAGAACAGAGCTCATTTACATATATCAGTTTTAAAGGTACAGTAATAAGAACAGCCTGTTTAATTCTAAGGGATAAAGAATGGTTGGAAAATACTGCTGAAAAAAATGAATTATGGCCATTTTTGGACATGTAAAGCCAAACAAACTTTATACGTGTATCTCGGGGGGAAAAGTAGGAAAAAATGTAGATTTTGTTTGTTTTAATAAAGGTGTTTGCTAAGCACCGCACAAAGTGCTGTAGGAAGCAGCTGCAGTAGGACACACGGCCTGCTAGTCAGCCACAATAGTGACTACTATAACTTTAATAAACGGCGATGTCTTGCATGTGTGCCTTCAGTGTTAATGAGCTGGTTGATGAGTTGGAGAACCATGCTGACTGTATTTATCTACTGCTGTATGCTCTGTGGTGTCCTTTAGTTCTCCTTACTACTTTAGGAGTTCTGTTCTTACACATAATGGTCCTCCACACATTAATTTCCAAAATGCTGACCGCGTAGCTGATAATGCAGGACTCAATAAACTCAGATTTCTTGTACTGTTTGAGTTTGGAGTGTGCTGTTGGCTCAGGAGGGAATAATGCTTATAGGCCTGCCACGTTCATGACATTTTAGCCATATAAATCATTGTAATTAACAATGTGTCTTCTTTTATTAATTGTATGCAACTACTGAAGTACAAGACTGAAGTTGCCAGATTGGCAGGTCGTCTGTCTTATTTCCTTGCTCCTGATGACAGATGGTGGCTCAAACATTACTCACCACTGCCCTCTAAAGGTGTTATAGGACCAAGTGCTATTACAAGAGTTATAACTTCTGTTGTTTTGTAAGACTCAATAAATGCATTTTCTGTTTTATTTGATTTACATGCATCTGATAAAAACGCACCCAGTTTACATTCTGCTTATTCCTGTGAACAATAATCGCAGTCAACTTAAACTTACACTCTGTGGGTTTTGGGGATTTGGAGACCTCTCTGGAGGAAATGTGTAATTGCACACAATGTGCAGAAGAATATTTTGTAGCGAGGATTGTGCTTCAGACCCCTTCCCCAAGCGGAAGAGTCTAATTACTGTGTTGAAAGAGAATTCAAAGAGAACTCAGTCAAAAAGTGTCTTCTGAGGATGGAAGTGAATTATCGACTTTAAATAATTAATAATCAAAAAGTAATGAATACAGCTTTAAATAATGGGGCAATGTGAAAACTCAAGAAGATTCAGATGAATGAGTGCATTTTCTTTTTTGGTGGGGTGGGGGGGGAAGTGATTCACATTCCTAAAACTTTAATGTTTAAATTAAATTTGAGAAGTCATTTTGGGTGGGTCAGTAAATAAAGTGGGTGGGCATAGGTCCATTGGGCTCATTCATAATCCCGCCACTAATTTTAATGGCTGGTTAGATGTTTAATCGTTCCGTTTTGATCCTCAGCGTAAATGTATCTAGGCTCACGCTACAAATAATGGCCCTGAAACCCCTACAATGCGTTTGCATTGCTTTCTGTCATCCAAAGTTGTGAAGATTTACTAAATTACACGTTTGTGTGTGTGTGTGTGTTTGTGTGTGCAGGAGTCGTATCGGCAGGTGATGAAGATGAGGCAGAAGGACCTGTGGAAAAGACTGATGGTGAAGTTTAGAGGAGAGGAGGGGCTGGACTATGGGGGTGTGGCCAGGTACAGGACATCAGAGGACCAATCCTCTTTAATTTGCACACAGACAAAAATTCATGGCTCAGTTGTTACTGTGCTGTGTTCACAGATAATATACACTGTGTATCAGTGTATTATATCAATCAGACTGTGAATTATCAGTCAAATCCTACTACTGATAACACTTTAAGGCGGTCATTGTCTGATTCTATAATGATGAATATGTAAAAAGCATACTCATTAACTGTAATAAAAATAAAAGCTATATATATATAGCTATATATGAAGAAATGTGTTTTAGTGTATAAAGGATGGTGTGGAAGTGGATTTCTTTTAAGTTAAACATTAAATTACCCAGAGATGAAGATGTTTTTGCATAGAGTCACTTTGGAATAAAAAAAAAAAATCGTGTTCTAAAATGTTAAAAATAATTCACATTTATATTTGATAATTATATCATATGAGGCTGCACAAATTTACAGAATGTCTAGTATTCATTAGTTGACGCCCTGCTCTGTGTGCTGCTGTATCTTCTTCAGAGAATGGCTGTATTTGTTATCCCATGAGATGCTGAACCCGTATTACGGCCTGTTCCAGTACTCACGCGACGATATCTACACCCTCCAGATCAACCCTGATTCTGCCGTCAACCCGGTGAGGACACACACTCACACACATACCTGAGGACATACTGCATATCATTAGCAACCTTGCAGTCGTATGTAAAAGAAAATCAACACATCCTCTTGTAGGTGAAACACATCCTCTACAGAAAACTTAAATATGACGTTTTTTAATGGCTGAATGTTAGTTGTTGAAAAAATATAAAATGCGCCATAACTTTTACACAGACTATGTTTAGCCCATTAAATTATTTACACACACAGACATGTATGTATTTAAAAAACCATCTACTTTCAAACCATTCAATTTCACATTATTTCATACTATCTCACTGTATAAACACATTATTAACTCCATGTGGGCGTGTGTGTGCTGCAGGAGCACCTGTCGTATTTCCACTTTGTGGGCCGGATCATGGGCATGGCTGTGTTCCACGGTCATTACATAGACGGGGGTTTCACTCTGCCGTTCTATAAGCAGCTGCTGGGCAAACCCATCACCCTGGACGACATGGAGTCTGTGGACCCGGATCTTCACAACAGCCTCGTCTGGATACTGTGAGCGAGCAAAAGCACCTTCATACACACGTAGCCCCAGAGTAATAACATCAGGAGATAATTTGACTTATTACTTGTGAATATTTAAATTTTATTTTGTTTTTGAATTTTGCTATATGTTTATATTACATAAGTAGAAAAGTTCATTTCCCGTAAAAATGAAAAGTGATTGAAGACAGCTTACATAATTCCTCAGGATTGTTAAGGTGTTTGTAGATTGTTGTAATGCTGTCCCAGGTGGATCTTGCTCTGTGGTTCTTATGTTACCCATGATGGTTGTTAAGGTGTTGCTAACCAGTTGCTGTGGTATTGCAGGTGGTTGCTAGGGTGTTAAGAGTTTATTGCTATTGTATTCTAGGTGTTTGCTATGGTGTTGCTGCCTGGCTGCTATTCTCTGGTAGTTGTTAGGTTGTTGCCAGGTTATTGCTGTTGTGTTCTAGGTGGTTGTTAGAGTGTTGCTAACCAGCTGCTATGGTATCTCTGGTGGTTGTTAAGGTGTTGTTAACTGGTTGCTTTGGTATTCCAGGTGGTTGTTAGGGTGTTGCTGACCAGCTGCTATGGTATCTCTGGTGGTTGTCAGGGTGTTGCTAAGCAAAAGCTTTGGTATTTCAGGTGGATGCTACGGGGTTGCTGATCAGCTGCTATGGTGTCTCAGGTGGTTGTTAGGGTGTTGCTAAGCAGTTGCTTTGGTATCTCTGGTGGTTGTTAGGGTGTTGCTAAGCGGTTGCTTTGGTATTTCAGGTGGATGCTAGGGTGTTGCTGACCAGCTGCTGTGGTATCTCTGGTGGTTGTTAGGGTGTTGCTAAGCAGTTTCTTTGGTATTTCAGGTGGATGCTACGGTGTTGCCAGATTAATTCTATTGTATTCTAGATGGTTGCCAGGGTGTTGCTGACCAGCTGCTATGGTATCTCTGTTGGTTGCTAAATATTTATATGTTTTTACATAATTTCATATCTAAATTACGTAATTATGTCAAAACATGACAAAATATGACAAAAATGTAAAGGATGGTTTTCCTCTCCACAAAACTGCACAGTAGCTGTAACTTTTCACAATAAATTCAATCATTTTGAAACATGAAATGTACTAAAACATGAATTTTGTGATTAATAACTTGGGTGACTTTCTCATTCTCATTGTGTTGGACAGGGAAAATGACATCACAGGGGTGCTCGACCACACATTCTGCGTTGAGCACAGTGCTTACGGTCAGATCATTCAGCATGAGCTCAAACCCAATGGCAAGAGCGTCCCCGTCACCGAGGAGACCAAGAAGGAGTACGTCAGGTAAGTAGGCCACCGGGGAAACTTTGGTTCACAAAGATGATACATTAGCCTGTCCGGCACTTTTATTTGCCCTCAAAGACACCAATTCTGTGCATCCACTTAACATTCTTACAGACCCAACAAACTTCAGACTTAACTTATTATGGCTTTAAACGTATCCACTGAGCTCAGTCAGAGAGTTTTAATTGTGAACATGTTAAATTGACAGCTTCTCTGTAGCTTCTAGTTTAGCTGCTCTGTGTTCTATTGTCCTTCTCTGTTTTGGGTAATTGTACTGTAACTGAACTGTTTGATTACCACAGCAACTGAACTAACCTGTGTGTTTAATCTGTAGGCTGTATGTAAACTGGCGTTTCCTGCATGGGATCGAGGCTCAGTTCCTGGCTCTGCAGAAAGGCTTCAACGAGGTCATTCCACAGCACCTGCTCAAAGCCTTCGACGAGAAGGAACTAGAGGTATGGACTGAACCACACACACACACACTCACGCACACACACTCATACACACCCTGTGGAGTCACAGGAAGAAAGATGTATGCTGTATGGGAGTGTATGTAGGATTTCCACAGCACGTGTCCTCTCTGTCCTGCAGCTGATCGTCTGTGGTCTGGGGAAGATTGATATTCATGACTGGAGGGCGAACACGCGGCTGAAGCACTGCACAGCCGACAGTAATGTGGTGAAGTGGTTCTGGAAGGCGGTGGAGTTGTTTGATGAGGAGAGGAGAGCGAGGCTGCTGCAGTTCGTCACCGGCTCCTCCAGAGTTCCTCTGCAGGGCTTCAAAGCCTTACAGGGTAAAAAAAAACACCATCCACACACATCTGGTTACCATGGTAATCGTGCAACAGTAGTCACTGCTGGCTACCGTGGTAACAGCACAGCAGTAGTTACTGTGGTTCCCATATTGTATTAGTAACTGTAATAACTTCATAATACTGATTATGTTGGTATCCACGCTGTATGAGTCTCCGACGTAACTGTACACTGCTGGTTACTGTACTAAATGGGCAAACTGGTTACTGTGGTAACCATTCTATATTAGTTACTGTTGTAACCACACACCACTTGTTACTGTGGTAACCATTCTATAGTAGTCACTGTGGTAACCACACACCACTTGTTACTATGGTAACTACACACCTCTTGTTACTGTGGTAACCATTCTATAGTAGTCACTGTGGTAACCACACACCACTTGTTACTATGGTAACTACACACCACTTGTTATACTGTGGTAAGCATTCTATAGTAGTCACTGTGGTAACCACACACCACTTGTTACTATGGTAACTACACACCACTTGTTATACTGTGGTAACCATTCTATAGTAGTCACTGTGGCAACCACACACCACTTGTTACTGTGGTAACCATTCTATATTAGTCATTGTGGTAACCACACACCACTTGTTACTCTGGTAACCATTCTATAGTAGTCACTGTGGTAACCACACAACACTTGTTACTACGGTAACCATTCTATAGTAGTCACTGTGGTAACCACACAACACTTGTTACTACGGTAACCATTCTATAGTAGTCACTGTGGTAACCACACAACACTTGTTACTACGGTAACCATTCTATAGTAGTCACTGTGGTAACCACACAACACTTGTTACTACGGTAACCATTCTATAGTAGTCACTGTGGTAACCACACATCACTTGTTACTGTGGTAACCACAGACTACGTGTTACTGTTGTAACCATTCTATTGTAGTCACTGCGGTAACCACACACCACTTGTTACTGTGGTAACCATTCTATAGTAGTCACTGCGGTAACCACACACCACATATTACTGATGTAACCATTCTATAGTAGTCACTGTGGTAACCACACACCACATATTACTGTTGTAACCATTCTGTATCAGTTACTGTAGAAACTGCACAAACTGGTTAAACTGGTAACTATATTAGTCACCGTGGAAACTTCACACCACTTGTTACTCTCGTAACTATTCTGTGTGAGTCACTGTAGGAGCTACACAACACTAGTTACTATGGTAACCATAGTGTACAGGTAACTGTGAAAACCACACACCACTTGTTACTGTGATAGTTGTCCATTCGGTAACTTTGGTAACCGTGCACCTCTAGTTCCTTTAACAAACAATAGCCCTAAATTCCCAGGCTTATTACATCCTAAAGCTTATTATTCAGACATTGCATGTCAGACAATGATTGTTTAGTGAGAAATGGAAGTCTGGAGCCACCTGAGCATTTAAGGTGTTAAAAGGTATTGAATATAACTTTAGATTATCTTTGTATTGTGATAATTCATTGTGTTGTGCGTACAGCTAGATGTGTGTGTAGATTTGGCTGATTTGGCATCTAAATCTTGCTGATTGTGTAGGTGCAGCAGGACCCAGACAGTTCACCATCCATCAGATCGATGCCAGCACCAACAACCTGCCTAAAGCACACACGTGGTAAATAAACAACAAATAATGGTCTTACATTTTCACAGAGAAATATCAGACGTCTCCATTAAAACTTATTAATTACATTCATACTGTTTTCTTTTTTGCTGCATGTGTTTTACTTGTATTCTTATAAAACTGTCTTCTCTCCCCCGTCATCTCGTCTCTGTAGTTTCAATCGCATAGACATTCCTCCCTACGAGAGCTACGAGAAACTGTACGACAAGCTGCTGACGGCCATTGAGGAAACCTGCGGCTTTGCTGTGGAATGACCGGCTGCATCTAGAGGAGAGGGAGTGACCTTGCAGACATACACAGACTGGATTCTGAGTCGTCCAGTGGCAGCATGATGTCACTGCAGAGGCTTGAGTTTGCAAATACAGCAAGAAGAAAAAGTATAAAACCACCATTCAGAAAGACTCTATTTTTGCTTTCGTTTATTTTTTTGTTTTTTTTTCTGCCCGTACATTTTTTTTGTCGTCTCTCAGCTGCTATAAAACGATTTCAGATAAGTCCTCTTAAATGTTGAAGTTTTCCTCATTACTGAGATTCAGTCAAAGATTCCAGATGCGCTCACTGTGAGTCCCCATATGTGGGCATCCATCTACAGTCTGTTGCAAAAGTTTGAACACCCCAAGTCACAGTACTCGTTTTATAGACTGAAAACAAGTTAACTCATCCTCTGCTGGAGGACACTTAAATGTGGCATTTTTCTGCACATTTTAGTGCCTTTCTGGTTAACATATTGGAAAAAAATGAAACATAAAATATAAAATGTGCCATAACTTTTGCACAGGCCACGTTTTATGTTATATTATCTTCCCAATATGTTAAGTTTTGATAAATAAACAGTAATTGTGCATTAAAATGTGTAGAAGTGTGTTCACTTATGTTCATTTAGAGAATCAACAAAACGAGTGTAATTTGACCAGGGGTGCATACGACTGTAATATGCAAAGGGTCAAGCCTCTAGCGAAGGCCGCTGTAGTAGCCGACCCGAATAGCAGGTTAGAGCTGCGAGCTGAACGGCTGGTCAGATCGCAGCACTGCACTGTTTGGTGCTTTAACTCACCAGCTACTCAATAAACCCTTTATGTTATCAATCTGACCATTGAGAGCAGGTAAAACTATGAAGCGCTGTGGCCGTCCACAGCTGCGTATGGACCTATGCAGGATAGTCATGCAGAGTGGATGTGCAGGTTGTACGAAGGAAGTAGAAGTTACGAGTCTGCGTGTGTTTAGCTGCACTCAGGACGGGAGGACGACCTTCATACCCTGCAGTTATTTAAAGGAATCTTCCAGCTTTTTTCAACTGAATCTTTATCTACTGCTTCTGTATCAAACCGTCGATCACCACAGACAATAATTTCCCTTTCCCTTCACGTTTCTCTGAACTGTGAAAAGAACAGAAAACCTGTTCATTCAAAACTCACTTATAATGGAAGCCTATGAGCAGCTGCTGAGCTCAGTACACGACTATATCTCATTATTCGAACTCACAGCTGTTACATTCTAACATTACATCTATCTTATGAGGTAACATTACTACAGATTCTTCCCTCAAACCAGTACCATCTCTGAAAGGCAGGTGTATGCCAAAGGTCTTGGCACCCCGGTCAAATGACCTGTTTTGTTGATTTTCTGTATGAAAATGAGTTAACAAGTCCTCACATTTCTATTTGCTGAATTTAACACATTGGTGGGGAAAAAATAAACATAAATTGTTTTCCATGGCCCATTTAATATAGTATGATTTTGCTAATATGTTAAACTCGGCAAGCAAATAGAAATTGTACACTAAAGTTTACAGAAAAGTGTCATATTTAAGTGTGAAAATTAAACAGTATTTTTTTTTACTTAGACAATGAACAAAACATGTAAAACATAATTTGATCTGGGGTGTTCAAACATCGAACCTTTGCATATGGCTAAAAAAATTGACAGATTTAGGGCTGGATTTACGAAAGTGTCTTAAGAAAGAAAATCCTCTTAAATGTGTTTTTTCGTAACTTCATTCTTAAGAAAAAAGTTACGAAAAAATTTTGTTCTTCTAGTAACTTCTTAAGAATTGTTTTATTTTCTTTTCTTAATCATTTCCCCAAGAAGAATTCTGAGAACAAGTGGTATTTTGGAAAATATTATTTTCTTAAATGTTTTCTTAACCTTACGTCAGCCTCACAGTTGTCTCAGGATGTAGTAGTTGACAACGTCAGTGTCTAAATTTATTAATTTATCTAGTCCTGCCCGTCCTCGTCTCTTGCTTTCTGCCATCACTGCACATTTATTGTATTTTCCAAAGATGATTTTTTCCCTGTTGGCTGTTTCTTCCACCATCACATCTAGTTCTTGATTGCTAAAATTGTTTAAACGCTTGGTTTGATGTTTTTCTCCATTTTGCTCCTCTGAGTGGATTAAACTAATAACAAAAATAAGTTTTACAAATTCAAACTGTTTCTCATGACATTTATGGTACATGGTAAAATGCAACATAGCGTACATAAGAAAACACACACACGTTTTCTATACCGCTTATCCTTCTGGGTACACAAGAAAACAATGAAGATTTTCCTAAGAAAATATTCAAGAATATCTTAAGAGAACTTCTTAAGTTTTTTATGCATATTTTACTGAAGGACTTCATCAACAGCCTGTTTCATTTCCATTAAACTGTTAGAACTACATCATCCTACTGTGTTGGAAATGTATAAACACAAATTCCTCCCTCTGGTAAACCAGCCCCAACTCCAAATTAACACACTATACAGATTTACAGCAGACAGATATGTCAGACTGAAGAAAGTGTTTAACTGCCCATTTGTTTCTAAATATATTTAGAGAAAACCTGTTTTCTGCTTCTTCCTAAGCACAGAGGAAGGTGAAATTCTTGTGTGTGGAGATCGACTGTCTGATAGAAATTAGAGTGAAAAGTGCTGAAATATTCCTTTAGCTTTATTCCTTGCTGTTGTCACCAGACGAGCTGCAGTCACATTTTGAGTTCCCTTAAAAAGACACTGAGGTGAACAGAATCCTGATCCTGGATCAGTTCCTCATTGTTTTTGTCATGTTTATCAGGAAACAGAATGTAAAAGCTGACTCTGAATCAGCTCTGAGGATCTCGTGCATGATTGCAGCCGCGGGTCTTTGGCTCGAGAGCACTTTAGAAGCATCGGTGCGAGAGAAGATTTGGGCTGAAGAGTTTGTATCGTGCTTAAGGGAATAGTTCAGCACAAAATCTAATCTAGACAGTTTTCCACTTACCCCAACGTAGTCGATAAGCCAAGACATGCTTGGTGTACAAACTGTGCTTCTCAAGTCTAAAAGTGGAACTAGGAGGTCAATGTCGCTAATAAACAATAGAAATCAGTAGTCACCCAAATCTTTTTGGTAAATACGTCTTCAAAAGTTCTCTCAACATGCATCAAGGTGTTTGTTAAGGCGCTATAGACTTGTCAACGTGATTTAGAGCACAGTATAACTTATTGTGTGCTAAAAAAGAAAGTCATTGTGTGCCAGAACGCAGCAGGCACCTGTCTAAAACGTGCTACATGCTAAGGCTCTGTTCATTTTTATAGGTTACAGTAAGTCTAATGTGTTCTAAACGAAATCTGCAAGACCTTAATGAAGACCTGGATGTGGTTTGAGCGAGTTAAGAGAAGTTTTGAGGATGTATTTACAAAAAAGATTTGGGTGACTATTGACCTCTAGTGTTAGCAACATTAGCCTTGTAGCTCCTCAAGACTAAAGAAGCAAAATTTGGACACCAAACATGTCTTGGCTGATGAGCTGAAGTGAAAAATTGTATAAATTAGATTTTTCGCTGAACCTTTAATCTTTCATAGGGCTTTTCATTTGAAGAAATGTATCCATGTGTTCTTTGTATATTGCTTAATTGTTTCAGGATTTAATCTCAGGTCATGTAGGATTAATTTCCCACTTTTTTAATGTATGAGTGGTCAAACAGGTTTTAGCTGCATGTTCACAATTTTCTTTGTATTTTAAAGGCTTTGTTGAAGGCAATGAGGGGAAAACAGGCCCAGGAAACCTGAGTCTGAGCCTGACTTCTGTAATAAGATCATGCTAACTGGATCCCACCAGCATCGTTAGCATGTTAGCATGTGCATTATGCATCGATCATGGAATCTACCAACATTTTTGTTTCTGAAATTTGAAAGAAGTCTTGGTCATTCTTGTGTATGAACCAGTTTCTTCCCAGCGATGACTGCCCCCAGTTTTATTTAGTCCGTGTATACTCTTTTAATAAAGTAGAGTATTCTCATAATGGTGCTTTGTAAAGTTTAAAACTATTTTTCATATGATGATAAGAGCTTTAAAGGGTTATGATGCAGAAATGAATCCCTCCACAACTGGCTTCCATTAGTTGAACACATGTTCAGACTTTAGCATTAAACTCACTGAGTTCACACTGTTGTCTTTGACAGTTAACTTTGTCTAGTGTCCTCACACGAAATCATGTATAATGTATAATCCATATCAGTCATTTTCCAGCATGTTCCACTATAATCTTACTGACTTGATGTATAAAAAGGTATGTGAGTGGCTTTTTTGTGCTTCAGTATGTACAGAACGAGTGTGCACATTTTGGTCTTGTGTAAATAAGCTTGTTGAACACGCTCAGTTTAATTGTTTTCAGATTTTCGTTGGAAATTTGTATTTATTGCTATGGCTGTTCTGTGAGCTTGTACATAAAACAACACATCTGCAGGGGAAGTGTTGCATCTGTACGCCTTCAAACACGAGCAATAAACTCCGAGCTGTTTGCAATCAGCAGCTTTCTGCTTTAACAGAGAATGACCAGCGATTCTGCCTTCGCCTTGATTGTTCGTGTGCAGATACAGGGCAGACAACTTTTACATTTTTGTCAGTGAGATTGGGCTGGATTGGTCAGGGGGACGGGGAGAGGGGGGCTATTTGAGGTTGGAGGTTTTGGGGGGTGGTGGTCATGGGTTGAATGGTATTGGGTTGGGGGTGGTCCACAATTTTTTACGGAATAGAACTGTTTTTAAAGGGTTATCTCAAATATTACTAGATGGATGGATGGATGGATAGATAGATATACTGAAATCTCTTCTTAAATATTACTGGATGGATGGATGGATAGATAGACACTGAAATTTCATCTCAAATATAGATGGATGGATGGATAGACAATGAAATTTGATCTCAAATATCACTAAAACAAGTCGTAAGGTTGTATTTTGGATGTTTCCACATCAACACTACACAATAATACAAAAGCAATAATTCTAATATATTTAATGTATTAGAAAATAATCAGAACTAGTGACGGGAAGTTTGATTTGTTAAACAATGAATCGAATGTCTGAGTCAAATGATTCATTTTCCTGCTGGAGGTGGGTGCTGTGCACACTTAAAGAAGATGGTTCTTCAAGGGAATGGTTCTATCCATGACTTCTATATAGAACCTTTTTAAGCTTAAATGGATCTTTGCATGGTGAAATTGTTCTTCAGATTGATGGAGAATGTTTGTATATGTTGTTACATAGAACCTTTTTGAAAATGGTTCTAAATATCACCAAAAAGGGCTCTGCTACTGTTACAAGCTTGACATCGTCACAATAGCAGCAGTAAACTCTGAGCTGTTTGTAATCAGCAGCTTTCCGCTTTAAGACTGATGACCAAATGACCAATAATTTTTGCCTTCGCCTCGATTATTCATGTGCAGATACAGGGCAGCCAACTTTTACATTTTTGTCAGAGTGAGATTGGGCTGGAGGGGTCAGCGGGGGTACTGGAGGTTGGCGGTTCTGGGGGTAAGCAGTCGTGGGTTGGACTGTATGGGTTAGTGGGGTGTCTTATTGTTCCAGATTTTTTTAAGGAATATAACTGTTTTTAAATGTCTGTACACTGAAATTCCATCTTAAATATTACTAAAAAGTTATAAGGTTGTATCAACATATTAATATAGAACCGATGTATCAGAACATTTTCAAGCTTAAATGGCTGCATAGTGAAATGGTTCTTCAGGTTAATGGAGAACATTAATACATGGTGGGGGGGGGTTGGTGGTCAGGGGTTGTACGGTTTTGGGTTGGTGGTGTTATTGTTCCACAATTTTTAGGAATAGAAATTTTTTAATGTCAATGTTTTAAATGACACTAAAATTCCATTCCAAATATAGATAGATAGATACTTTTATTGATCCCGAAGGAAGAAGGAAATTTATCAGTATCAGAAAATATTCTGAACTAGTCAACTGATTCATTTTCATGCTCGAGGTCATTCTTCAAGAGTCCTTTAGTAAAGGTAATAGGTCTGAACCATGAGTTCTGTATAGAACATTCATGGTTAAATGGTTCTTTGCATGGTGAAATGGATGGATGGAGAATGGAGAAATTTCAGCTCTTTTTGAAAATGGGTCTATAGAGCAGCAAAAAAGTTTCTGCGATTGTTACAAGTATGACATTGTCACAGTAGCAGAACGCTTTTTGGTGCTACATAGAACCATTTTCAAAAAGGTCTGAAACTTTGACAAACATAGCAAGAGTAACTAAGAGAGCCGAGACTTGAGAAAGTTTCCGAAACGCAATCAAGTGATTCAATCAAAATCATTTTGAGTGACTGAATAAATAATTTAATCATGACATCAATCGAACAGTGTTCACACATGAAGGAAGACCAATCCAGCAATTAGAAGTTCAAAATAATCATAAAAGGCTTCGAGGATCATTATTAACGTCCATGTGTTGCTCAGTGGTCCACTCAAAGGTGGAAAGGTGCACAATTTTTTTTATTATTACAGAAACCATCTAAAAAGGAAAATGGTACAAAAAACAGATCAACACATTTCCATCAGCAGTTTAGTAATGGAGGAAGACTTTCTGTTTGTTAGCAGCAAAAAGGGTTTTGTGTGTTTAGGGCGAGTTACTCATCATACTCAGGACTCCAGGCTGATAACAGAGGCCATATTCACAACGTTTCCCAGCAATAGCTGCATGGGCACAGTGTCGGCAGAGCTATTTACAATGATTTGGTCTCTCTGTAACAGTTCTTATCTGATTTCTAATCAGATCTTGGTTCCTAAAACTGGATCTGACCTCATATGGATCTGCTTTGTGGTTTAATTAAATACTCCATAAAAACAAATACAGCTACAGAGGTCTGGGTTGAGGTCAGCTTTGGAAAACACTTTTTTTGAATACACATTTAAAGGTACAGTAATATTTTGGGACTATATTACTATAATAAATTGAGAGGGATTATTGAAACAACGTACAAATTCTGTTTCTTTATATTTCGCTGACGTCATCTGTCTGGGCAGATTTACTGGTATCCTCTGATGTTCTGATATCCATCCTGATGTCTCATACAGAGGACAATATATAGAAATAGCCTCATCTCAATTTATCCAAGCACTGAAAACCTTGCAGCTTGTCCCCAAAGTGATCTTTCAGCAAAAAAATAAAGAATAAAATACACGTCTTTACTCGTACGCCACATGTAGTCGATGAGCCACAGCACGTTTGGTGTCTCAAGTTTGCTTCTTCAATTTTGCACTGTAGCTACAAGGCCAGTGTAGCCACCAACTGAGAGTTACTTAAATATGCTCACCTGTTAGTATCAAGCTAACTGCATCAAACCGTGTTGAATTGTATAGAGATGCTAATGTGGTTAGACACTGTGTTAAAGCTTGGCAAAATGACTTTATCGCTGCTGTGAGAACAAAAACTCCAAAATGAGAACTTTACAGGAGAAGGAAAAAACATACTTTAGTAATTTTGGGCTGTTTCTTTTGGTTCATTCATCATGAAATTTGCACGCAATGTGAAGTACAGCAGGCATTTTCAAATTATGATAAAAACTGAAAAATGACAAAAATGGAGCTATGTTTTGTTCAGACAGCAGCAAGATATATATGATGATATACATCATGTCACAAGACAATACGTTTTTTTGAACACATTGCGCATATCAGCACTACTTGAACACTGACCAACAGCATGTTTAATTATAGAGAGCAGAATATTAGTCGCGTTTAACGTGATTTAGTGCAACACTGTATGCCAAATACTGCATAAAAATAACTGTGTTCAGTTTTTGATAGTATTTCTTTTTAAAATGTAGCACCACTGGTTCTTTTTCTCAGTTCCAACTGATCAGATGTCTGAAAAAATAAATATTGTGACCGTGTATTGTGAAAATTTCCGATATTTTTATATATTGCAATATTTTTACTGTATCGTCCACCTCTACACTATATGATATACTGTTTTCCATAAAAAGGACCAATGTAGAGATTTAATTTCGTTTTTAACTATGCAACATGGCATTGTCTCCAGCCATCACTGACTGACTATACAATTCCGAGGGGAATGTGGTGGCAGGCAAGCGTTTTTTTAGGGTGCATAGAAGAAAAGCACCACAAATATTGGCTGAGAAGCTGCTACTGAGCTACAGACTGAGAAGCGTCTCCATCAAGACTCACTCCTCCAATAACCCGTTTCAGCAGGGCACGTAACACAGTCACGCCACAGAGAAGCTGCTTAAACTGTAGAAAATAAACACACTTCAGTTTCCCGTCATAAAAACTTGCCAACTTTCTTCTAACTTTGCTTAGTGTGGCAAACACACTTTTACAGCCTATAAATCACATCTTGTTAAAGTAATAAAATGGATAATGCTTACTGTGTTAGCCTACATGCTACTGCTGTGTGGCCTACACACAAAGATGGTTCTTCAAGGGTTTTTTAAAGACAATGGTTCTATTTAGAACCATGAGTTCTAATCATGCATGCTCAAATGGTTCTTTGCATGGTGAAACTGTTCTTCAGACTGATGGAGAACATGTTGTACAGGTTCTATACAGAACCTTTTTGAAAAATGTTACACAATGGTATAGGGTTCAAGTTTGTACAGAACTCATGGTTCTAAATAGAAGCAACACCTTTACAGAAGAACCACCTTTTTAAGTGTGTACTATTGTTATAAGCCTGGGATTTTGACGACTCTGATGGAACAACATCAGCCAGATAAGCATTCATGTTTCGCGAGGAAAGATATTCCGTGCATGAAGGTCTGCAGCCAGCAACTATGACTGTGACGTGTCGCTCCAATATGAAAGTTTTGAAGCCAATCCGACTGATATGACTCTTAAAAAAGATGGCTCTTCGAGAGTTCTTAGTAAAGAAAATGGTTCTATATAGAATCATGTACACTTAAAGAACCCTTCACATGATTAAAGGGTTCTTTGCCTGGCAAAAGGGTTCTTCAGAATGTGTTGTAGATAGTTCTATATAGAAACTTTTTGATAGCACCAAAAAGGGTTCTTCTATTGTTACCATGTCAAGCTTGTAACAAGAACCCTTTTTGGTTCTATATAGAACCCTTTTCAAAAAAGGTTCTAGCTAGAACCATCTGCAACACATTCTTCATCAATTTGAAGAGCCATTTAACAATGCAAAGAACCCATTAATCATGCAAAAGGTTCTTTGAGTATTTTCTTTACTAAGAACACTGAAAGAAGGGATTGCAATTTACACAATACTAATCCGTCCTTTAAGCTTCTATTACTGGTTTAGCGACGTTAGCTTTGTAGAGCCAGCGCAAGACTAAAGAAGCAAACTTCAGACCAACACGTCTTGGTTGCCTGACTACATAAAGAATATGGGGTAGATTGTGTTAATTTGACTTTGGGATGAATCATCACTAAGTTAAGTGGGAGGGTGGGTTGAGGGTGGTCCCACAGTAGCCCTGGTTGATGAGTTCCTGCTGGTCTGGAGTCAGTGTGTACAGCCAGAGCTGTACTGGAACGAGGCCATCTGCACACGTTTACGCAGCCGCTCCACCTCCAGATCCCGGAAGTAGTCTTCCTCATCGTTCTGGACAATGATCTTCTGCAGCTCGCTGATCTCTCGCTCCATCCTGGTCCTCAGCTCCCGCTTCATCTTCTGCAGAGCCTGTAAAAAGGAAGTTCAGGAACAATGAAGCCAAATGGTTCTTCTCATGTCACAGTTATACAAAGACTAGCTTGCACACAAATAATTGGTAGCAGTTATTGCAGGATTATGATGCGTCATCTAACATGCGGAGATCATGCTTGTATTATTATATCATATCATAGAAAACCACTTTTCTTAAATCAGGAAGTTTGATGCAATATGTAAACACTTAAGTTTCAAAATCATTCACTTAAGCTGCAAAACTTCACAGCCTGTTTCAAATTTCATTGTTTCTGTGATACATCCACCTGCTCAGCCTACTGCAGTTAAGCTTCATCAATACATTATAAAGTTCAGCGTTTCAGCTCTGACTGTTTTAATAGAGGCATGGCAATCAGAACAGAGCCCGTTAAGTGTGCTTTTCCAATAAACTTAACCGCAGCATAACACTTTCTCTACACTACTGTAACTCTACGCTCAGTGAGAGTAAGCATTTCATACATGCTCTACATTAGCAGCGTGTATAAATGGCATGTTATGAAACATGACCGTAGACAACTACACTCCAAATATCTTCCACTACAATAGCGCCCCCTGGCTTTCAGACAAAGCTGCTCATTTAGACAGCCACTGCTTTAAGCTAACATGGTGAAGAGTAAAAGGAAGCTAGTAATCAGTAATGATACATTTGCATAAAGACATACAGTCAGTATAGATTTTAATCATGGTTAAAAATTACTGTAGGATTCAATAATCATGAGGTATTAGTGAGAGAATCAACATTCTAGTTATCTGTTCCTTTTAATTCTGCATGATTGCAAGACGTAGTTTACTTTGAGTTCTTAGCGAACAATTAGCTACAGCCTACAGTATCATTCAAAAGTTTGAAATCACTCAAGTTCAGAATTTAAAATTTTCATATACAATAACATACACTATATATTTAAATATTACAAGCTAGACACTAAAAGAAGCTTTTAGATATTTAATATCGCAAGGTGTTATTACATACTGTAAACTATGCTGTATTCTATTATGTATTTAATGTCAAGCTATCTACACTGTAAAAAAAACCACATCAGTACTGTAACATTTAGTGGTTAATACCCATTTTTTAAAAAAAAAAAGGTAAATGCATGGAAATAAACTACACACAAACTGTATTTTAACAGAAATTATCCCGTTTAATTCGCAAATATTTGTACTTATTTTAATGTTTTTTTTACTGTAATTATTATGGTAAAATATAATATGTTGGTAAACTACAACCCCGTTTCCAAAAAACCTGGGATGCTGAGCAAAAAAAAAAACAAAACAAAATGCAATGATGTGCAAATAATTTAAACTTTGTATTTAATTGAAAATTTTTTTGTATTTAATTGAAGTTTTTTCGGAAAAATATATGCCCATTTTGATGCCAGCAACACGTTCCAAGAAAGTTGGGACGGGGGGGCATATTGACCACTGAAAGTGAAACGTCTTCTCACTCTTGCTTGATATAAGATTTCAACTGCTCAACAGTTCAGGGTCTCTCCTTTGTCATATTTTTAATTTCAAAATGCGCCATGTTTTTAATGCAAGGCAGGTCAGTTGAGCATGTGGGTTATTTAACTAGATAAAAACACTGATTTCAAAATTTTAAACAGTGATTCCAAACTTTTGAATTGCAGCGTATTCTGCCATTAATTAGTTGGGCCAGTGTTCTTTAATCATTCAAACCCAGTCATTTTTCACCAAGACAGTAGTCCAGTCAAAATGGGAGATCAGGGTTGGTAATAATTACCAACGTCAGTAATAATTACTGACGACCCCAGTTATTTAATCCTGTGTGAAAGGGATTTACGTTGTGGAAAGAGAAACTGGGTTTGGGCGGACAATCCTATAATGTCCAGTTCCTATTCGGTGGGATGTGGTCATGGCTGCCAGTTTGTTCCAGATGCTTCAGGGCAGCTGAAGATTTACTGAAGAGATGATTTAGAGCAGGGCTTAACTCACCTTCTCCTGGGCCTTCTTTCGGACCTGTATCTCCTGCCGTTCCAGAGCGAGTCTTTCAGCTAGCATTGAAAACTGTAAAGAAGCCAAACAAAAAAAACCAAATATTAGTTAATAGCTTCAGCAACCGCATTTTGCTGTACGTATGCAGCCTGGACTTATTACTGCATATTAACACTGTCCAAACTTATTTTTATCTGTCCAAGTGACTGACTAGCCTCAAAGACTGAGTGACTCATCAACAAGCATCACCATTCTCCACCGTTCGGTGACCAGCCTGCAGGAATATTTTACACATGCTGCAGGCTGGTCAGAGTAATTCGTTTAATAATGAGTAACCCATGGAACAATCTGCAAGACGGAAAGTACTGGAGAAAAAAACGCGACATAAATCTTAATGTCTTTTCCAAAATAACCACCAATCATTTTTCTGTTTTCCTTCGTTTTCAGCCAAAGACGGTCACATTACTGCTTGTGGAAAGAAGACGAGAATGGAGGGCTCAAAGTCACTTCAGTATTTTTAGTCTCCTGCGCTACACATCTCTCACTGTGAAGATGGAAAAAGAAACGTCTCTGATTTCAGCTAATATGATTCCTATTTTATGCACATCGCTTTGTTCTTTAAAATAAATGTGCAATCATGCTGCCCACAGACAGACAAATATCTGGTAACAGGAGCTGTTCAACTAAGTCTGGTACTAGATGCTTAGTAATCAGCTAATCTTCCAAACAAAGCCAAGAGCTGAGCCTTCATAGGAAGACCCTGTGGGTGCAGGAGGCCTCACAGACTGAAAGGAGAATTCCATCGATTCTTCAAAAATTTCTGCACAATTAAATGGTTGAGATGTAAAAAGTCATTCAGAGTGGTTTGGTGTGAAATGCTCAGTTCTAAAGAAACTTTGAGTCAGAATTACCCACAGCGGTGGTGATGGGATCCAGACGTCTGAAAAGTTTAATGCCTCTAAAAGCTCCCTCACAGAAATTATTATTACATGAAATGGTTATAAAGAAACTGCCTGATGACAATGTTTATGATCGTTTTGAAAGAAGGCTTTGGCCTAAAAAAAAAAAATAATAATACACTCCTGGTGGAGACACTCGGGGAGTAGTAAAGCACAAAAGTCGTCCCAATTCTTTTTTTTTTTTTATTTATTTAGTACTACTTTTTTTTAGATTTGCCACTACTTTAAAATCAACATTACATACAGTACAAAACTCAGAAGACACATGTAGGTTCACTGGTGGTTTTGGATGGTAAATAAAACGGCTATATTTGTGTTGCTGACATGGTGACCCCTTCTTCCCATCACCACCACTGTAAAGAGATCTGCGTCAGTACTTTTCCTCACTTCAAAATATTTCACATTAAAACACTCTGAACGACTTTGTTCGCACTGCGACAATCACAAAAATTTAAACTGGGTGGAATTGCCCTTTTAAGCAATTACACACCTAACATAATTAGAACAAATAACATGAAAATGTGCAAGCTTGTAGTGTTTGCGACAAATAACGTGTTTTTTTCCAGCTTGTTCTGGCTAGGATGTAAGTGGATACAGGACAATACCTGGTCCCTGTAATAGTTCTCCATGGCTTCGATCTCATCTCTGTGTTTACGTTGGTGCTCCAGCCGCTGTTCTTTAGCGTACGCACGCTGCTCCCTCAGACGGGCCTTCTGCAGCTCCAGACCCTCCTCAAATACCTGCCGGAACATCTGCACACACACAAACACATCTGTCACTGTCCACTCGGCTATTAATCATAACGAAAATTAAAGGGATATTTCAACCAAACAATGCTAATATGGCTAACAATGATTAAAAGCCAATGGCATCATTCACTAGCCATATTAGCATTAGCACAGTCAGGCAGCTGGTTAAAGTACACGGTTATGCTTCCACTGTACTGAACACTGCAGTCTGCTTAAAGCAACAGGAAATAAACCAAGGCCTAAAGACATCAGGTTTTATTAATGGATGACAGCCCCTAGTCTCCTACAAAGTCCTGCTTAAACTACAGCAATTGCATGTTGCAAAGAGAATGTGTGCTAGAGTTTACATGGTGATACTGCTGATCCAGGATCTTTGTCTTTGGCATGGCAGTACTAAAAGCATGCCAAAATACTCACTTTCTCCTCGCGTGTGCGGGCCCTGAGCAGCCGAGCACGGAGCTGAACATGGTAGTCATTGTGGTATTTGCGGGCGCGGGCCACCTGCTGCCTCTGTTCACGCAGCTTATTCTGCGTAGACTTCTGCTGCTGGATTCTGTCCCTGAAATCCTTCTGTAGTGAGTGTATAGAGAGAGGGCAAGTGTGAAAACAATAAATTTCAACAACTTAAATTTCCTCTATATAGATTATTCAACACTGTCCTTATACATCATTTGCGTGCACATGTGCTGACTGCATCATTCATGAATATGAGCAGCACAGCATGAGCGCAGGAAACACTAAACTCAGCGAACAATCATCTGACCAAGCTAATATAAAACTGATAGATAAGGGATCTCTGTGGTGAACAGAGAGACCCAGCCTTGCCTAAACAGATTCAGGAAATTTCTGTAAGCTTTACAGTTTAATCACTAAAGTTTAATATTTCAGAGGTTTCCACTAACTACTTTCTTGGTTTCCAAACAGCACCAGCTGCTCATCATTTTAAAACCAACATAATTGGTTGTGTTTGTTCAAAGGTAGGAATTGTAGCAGGCCTTTTAAACTGATGTTCACTAGGATTGTTTATTTCTTTCTAAATGAATACTGGACTTTTCAGTTGGTACAGATCTGTATGGGTTAGAGTGTAACAAAAGTAAAGCAATGAGTGGTGAGATTACTTTTTCCAGGAAGTAATCCCTTTAAAGTTTGAGAATTAGTAATTTGTAACAGATCATTTTTGTAAATACTTCAACACTAACTGGCAGTCAAATGACTATAGTTTGAAAATAGACATATTTCCATTCGAGCCTCTTGCTTTAAAAGATGACCAAATACAGCTCTAAATGAAGACACAAGTGTCTTGGGTGACTAATAACATGTAATTACAAAGAAAAGCACATACTTAGTTTGAAAATATCCAACTTTCACGTTAAGTTAGGGCCTTGCAAAGTCCATTTTCACACACTTTTTTTAGACACTTTTCCCCCCCATAAATGCAGGTTTAGGCTGTGTCTCACACTGGCCTACGTGTGTGTACGTGTGTAGGTTCTCACCAGGCGGCGGTTGTGCTCCTGCTCTTTGCGGATGATCTCCATGAGCAGGTCATGTCTCCTCTGAGCTTCCTCCATCTGTGGAAAACAGGAAGCATCATTAAAATCAGTGTCTAATGCACTTTGATATGATGCTTCTATAACGAAATCAGATTTGTTTAACACATTAAAGTGAAGCTTTACTAACATATACAGCTCTAATACACTAACAAAACCTTTCTTTTTACCTCCACCAAAGGCTTTAAAACACATTAAACACAAGTTCCACTGACTCATACCCAAACACAACACTCACCACACCAGCCCCCGTAATCAACTAAACAAAATACTGAACAGGGAACTAGAATGGGGAATTTGGAATTTTTAATAGGATTATGGTCTGACCTAGTTGGGGAGTCTGCATGTGTGCACTGACCTCATTAGTAGTTTTATGGTTTGTGTTCTGACCTGGTTGGTGAGTTTGGTGGAGCGTGCGTGTCTGCGATGGTTGTCCAGAGCACTAAGCTGGTCGACCTGTCGCAGCTGCTGTTTCCACATGGATGACACTGTGTGAGAAGAGAAGGGCAGAGGCGGGTATTCCTCCAGCAGAGCCGGTAACAAGTCATTCTCCTTCACCCGTACTGGAAACACAGAGACAATCATTCCAGGACTTCATTTTTCAGTGAACGGGAGCATTTACTGAAATATCTTCAGGTGTATTTGCTGATTTAAAATTAAAGCCTGAATGAAATAAGGCTGGAATTCAGGATTTGTGGTAAAACACACACATATCAACCTGAATATGTTGTATGAGGTAGAGATGAACAATTAATAATTAACATGGAAACTGCATTTTGAAAAAGCACAATTTCTAAGCAAGAGCTGCAATTTAAATAGAAAGGCAAAGGTTGCATTGACAAAGCCAGCTAAAGCCTATGCAAAACACTGTAAATTGTTTGTGATAATTGGGCTGACAAAGTAATTCCAAGTAGTTGTTATGGTGATGCTACGAGGTTTTTAAGGTGTCACTTGGTGGTTGTTACGTGGTTGAGGCAGATGTATAAGCACTACATTATTAGCAGAATGACTCAGTTTCAAGACTTTGTCTTGTATTGAGCATTCTCCCATTCATTACTATGGAAAAAATGGCATTCAAACAAATTTTTGATTATAGAAGAATAATGACAAGAAGAAAACAAAGACTAGTAGGTAGGCTTTTCCAAGTCAACTTAATTAAATTAAATGGAGAAACGAAACCTAACAATGTACAGCTTGTGCACTGGCACTCTCACACACTACATCTAACGTTTAAGTGTCAAGCCTAAAAAAGGATGTGCTGGTCTTCCTGGCAAAAAAGGCATGGAGCCTCTCTCATAGAAAATAAATGTATTTGAACTGTAATTGTTCAGCACTAATATAAGCATTCTGCCTATTTATTTAAAATTTAACTTGCACATTTTGTTGTTAGGAATTACACAGGATGTCCTACAGGGAATACTCTTAAAATGTATTTTCCTCAAATAACATTTTTTTTTACAGATTTAACATTTGGAGAAAATTATGCATTGTACAACCATAAGCATAAGACCAGTTCAACAACAACATCACATCTTTGGGGTATTGAGTGAAATACTAATAATTACAGAACATTGCTAGCGTAACGTTCACTTATTAGCTCGATAGCCAGTATTCAGTACTACCTTCAGTTTTTCCTGAGCTCCTTTGTCTGAGAGCACAGAAAGCACAAAGTGATGATGTATACAAAGACCTCACTACCCACAACATTTAAATGAGCGTGGGGAAGTACAATAGTTCCATGCCAGTTGTAAAATTACATACATGTGTTCTGTATCAAGTTTTACCACAAGCTGGAAATTGTCTGAGAGTACTGCGTTGCTACACTTGCAGTATATTGGAGTTTGCAATTTTGCTGTCTTCTTCTATGCCACATAGAAGCCTATGGAGGGATTTTCTACTGTGTCTCACTTGAGAGACCTTTTAAATACTATCTGACGAGAGATTTAATGGCTCTCTCTATTTAATGGCATATCTCCAGTGGAAACCTGTCCATACAGCATCTCTCCAGTGGCCCAGTCTATGTAGCTACGGCAGGGGGGAGAGAGAGAGAGGGAAAGAGAGGGAGAGAGAGAGAGAGCTTACAGGGCGCCGTTCTGCGGGGTTGTGTCTGCCGTCGGCCGGACGATGGAGGTCTGGTGCGGGACGTCCTGTTTGAGAGCGACGATTTAGATCTGGAGGTCTGAGATGACTTTACAACTTCTCTACGGATGGCCTCCCTGTACTCACGCTCCTATTTAAACACACACACATAGTTTGGAGGTCAAAACGTTTTCAAAGCCTGGTATATAACTATATATCAACAATACTACATGTATGGTGGGGTTAACTGGTAAAACTGATATTCTTATTACAGAACTGTTTAAAAGGTCAGCCAAAAAGGAAATTAAGTACAGGTTATTAAGTTTTCAGCGCCAGAAACGTAGGCAGAAAACAGATATTTAACAGAAATTACACAGAAACTCAACAACTAAAAAAAATATAATTATTTTCAGTACTAAGTGTTTTCACCCTTTGCTTTTGTTGCAGCATCCATTCTTCAGGTTTTTGTTAAAGTGAGTTTTTCAAAGAAATCTGTAGGGATATTTTTCCACACTTCCAAAGTGACCAGTTCATTGATCTGAACACCAGCAGCTTCTTTGTTTGATTTTCAAATGTTCTTGTTTTTGTCCATTTCATTTTCTCAGCGAGGCTTCTTGACAGCTACACATCGCTTCAGACCTATAGCGCTGAGTTGTCTTCTCACAGTGGAAGCATGGACAGAAACACCTGTGGATTTTTTTCAGAACTGAAGCAGCTTGATTTTCTCCTCTCTCTCAAAGATGAAAGCTTTAAGTGCCGTTTATCTGATGGGGACATTTTTGGTGTCTACCAGGTGTTGCACAGTTGTTAGGAGGTCCATTCTTCTATAGCTTTAATAATTTTATGAATTCTGGTTTCATAAACCATTGTTCTCCCACACATATTTTCTTTTTACTTGGATTATCTTATATCTAATGTCTTCAGAAAAATCTCCTGAAAAAGTACTTTCGCATTTAATGTGTTAAAAAATTTCAAAAAAAGCAAAATCGCCCTTACAGCCTCCTGTGCTCGAAGCCTCTCTTTTGCCAGTTCTGTTCTCTGACGCTCATCCAAATTTTTCAGCTCCGCCTTATATGCTTCTGCCACCATCTGCAGGCCAAAAAAGGTAATACACAACATTGTCAGGGGACAATAAATCACAAGCACAACCATGTATGTTAGAGAAAAAGTATGATTTGGCCTTTATTATGATAGCATGACATTGCCTGCTTTTCTGCAATGCTTTGAGACATCTGAATCTGATTTGATCTGAAGCCAAAAAAGCCTTTATTCAAAACCAACCAACAAATACATAAATATATAACAATAAAAACCCCACAAAACTGCTCCTGAACCTCAAACCCTTTGTAACAATTTCATTTTTCATGCCTGGGGACCCCATTCGAGACACAATTACATGTTTAAATGCCCCAGATTCAACTCATCAGGAAACTACTACGTGCTTTATTCACTGACACAGACATTCAGGTACCCAGGTCTATGTGCTGCTCACTGACCTGACTTTTCCTGTGCTTATCCTGGTGGTCCCGAAGCACCCCATGTTTGATTCGGGCCATGTGTGTCTGTGAGTCTGCGAGTAGAGTGCCCTCTAGTTGGCTCCGGAGGGAACGGCGTGCGGGTGGAGGGGAGGGGGAAAGGGAGCGGGGGCGAGGTCTGTCCATACTTGCTGGATCTGTGCAGGCAAAGAGAACAGAGCTTCAATGCAGCATTTCTTATTCTTTATTCTTTCAGGATCACCATCATACAGCTTGAATGAAATGTCACATACATGTGGCATGTTATCGTATCTAACGTCCACTTGGATGTTCTGAAAAATCTCATTAATGACCAAGTTCTCAAACACAAATAATTGCTTTCAAGCTCACATTTATAAACCCATATTGTTTAAAAAAGACCCATGTCCTACATTTTTCATGCATTTTATTTTTTCCACTTATGTATTTTATTTTTTCCACTTATTTTTTCCACTTGTGGTTTTATTTACCAAAAATAGTCATAATTGACGTTTACATGACCATTGTCCAACCTCTGTTTCACCCTTACAATTACACAGGCTGTTTTTGTTACTGTGCCTTTAGGACTGATATAATATAAATGAGTCCTGTTCTGGTTGTCTGCCTTGTATCAGTGGTTATAATCTCACAGTCAATGGGTGCTAATGAGCTAAACTGCTGTACAATTAATTCAAAACGGGTTGCTGCAGCCCTGTTTCCATCTATGGACTGCAAAGACTGGGGACATTTCAGTTTCCAAAAATGTGCCCTTTAAGTCTATCAGTCTTTAAGACTAAAATTCAGCCTACATATCTTATAGCCTAAGTATGTGATTTGCACCATGCGTTTGGATCCTGCTGTAACCTTGCAATTTCAATTCAACTGCATAAATTATCTACCAAGTTACTCCACTATTGGCATTCCATGAATATTTAAAAACACTGTACAGACTGTAGCGGAACATCAACTTACACATCCTAATCATTTATAACTGCCCATCATATAAATAGCAGCAATATATCATGCCAGGTGGTTCTGGTTCTCCAAATGAGCTGGAGAAACTCTGTTCTCTTTTGCTTTTTTTTGCATTTCACATCATTTTTTGTGTGTCGCTTTTGGTGTGCAACAGCCTTTACACTACTAATCTGATTCATTCTGCAAACGCCTTGATAATTAGTTGACAAGATAAACAATGTGAACAAAAGCAGGGAGAGAACTAAACAGTGCAGCACAGTTAACAGGTGGATGTAGTAGATACCTGTAGGTCTGGGGGCACGTCTGCACTCCATGACGCTGTCGCTGTGATGGGAGCGTTTGTCCTCCTCCTGGGGTTTAGGCTCCTCCCCCGTCTCTCCCAGAGCTCTCTTCAGCATCTGTAGGGCGGAGACACAAGTACATGAATGAGACACAGCAGGTTTATGACTGACATGTACAGACATGCATGCATGCATACATACATTCATGCACGTTGTACACGCAACATTTTCAGAGAGGGTTATTATAAGCCAGACTTTCCCAGTCAAGCTTTAGCTGGTAGTATAACACTTAGAAAATGCTAATAGCTTTCAAAACAGGGAGTCTCTTACACTTTGTCAGTTTTTGTACAGATTTTTTGTCTTTTTGTCACAAGGCTAGGTGCATACTAGAAAATTAGGCTAAGAGAGGGGATCATATACACAACGAGTTTCGACCGCAAAAACTCAAAATCCCAAATCTTGCAATTATCACAAACACGAGAGTGAAGCAAAAATCTCTAAGTGTGGATGAAAGTGGTTGGGAAATGCAGATATGATTCAGTCATCAAAGGGAAATTCTAACAATTTTGTCTAATATTTGGCATAATTCAGTCTTTGAAAAACATACAGTGGTTTGATGTGAAATGGTCAACTGCAAAGAAACTTAAGAAAAACAACTATAGTCCCAGCACACTGTAAATGTTTCATGTAGGTCAGTGTGAGGACCGTGAAGTCACACTACACTGACCAGGTCGAGCTCCTCCAGACGGCGGGAAAGTTTCTCGGACATTTCCTGCAGCTCCTGCTCAGTCTGCCTGTTTCTCTGACTGCGCCTGGACAACGGCTCATCTGTGCCCTCCTCAGCCAGCCTGATAGAGAGAAGAAAGAAGGAAAGAAAGAAAGACTTTTCACTTTAAAAAAAAGGAACAAGACAGACAGAACATTCAAAGTTTTCTCATCCTCAACACTCCCAGGTTGTAACAAGTATTTCCATTTCCATAAGCTTATTTTTAGAACTCACATTTTTGTTCTAGGACGTTTCAGTAGGTATGCGTATGTAATTTTGTCCCTGAATGTATTCATTTCAGTGCACACTCCTCCTTACCCTGCTCTCCACCTCCGGCCTCTGGAGCTCCTCCGTCTCCCAGATGACGAGCCTGAGCTGAGCGGCCGCTCTTCCTCACTCTCCTCCTCCTCCTCCTCCTCTTCCGGGCCGCTTCTGTGCACATCCTCTCTGTGGCTCTGACTCTGTTCGTCGGAGAGAGTCAGCAGCAGGATGTCTGGCTGAGTTCGGAATAGAACCCTACGCGCTGCTTCAGCGCCAACCTGATGGAGACGGACACAATTTCACATTAACCAAAAGGGGAACGCAAAACAGTTTTCTTCTCTTCTGATAAGTCACTGTGCAAAGACATTTTCAAGTTACAATGATTTGTATGTTTGAAAAAAATCTAACAGTACTCATCACTCCCCATTCAACATAGTCCAGTTTCTGCATTAATAATAAAGGCACAACAAAGAGTGGCCAATCAGTTCTGCTGTATTTACATATTGTCGCTGTCCAAAAAAACAAAAAACAAAAAACATGTATCTCCATTTTTGACGATTTTTAGTTTTCTACATAATTTCAACACACCAGCTGTCTTTTACGTTGCACAAAATGGACCAACAGAAATACTCTAAAATCACATGGAAAAAAATCTTTTTACATTGACTTACATTGAAAGGTTGAAGGTTTTTTCCTTCTTCTGTAAAGTTACTATTTTGTTTTTCATTGGACAGTGATGATATACTGGTCTTAAAAGGTACAGTAACAAAAACAGCATGGTTAAGGGATAAAGACAGGTTGGAAGACGGTCATGAAAAAATAAATTATGACCAGTTTTGATACAGAAACCTGCATAAATGTCATAAGTGGACCACGGGGAAAACAATAATATACAAGTAAAATGCAGGATATGTTTGTGCTTGTTGTTTCTGTAGCAGTTGGTATTTTTTATGGGGTCGGGTTGCTAACCCGACGCCCAATCATCTTCCTTTCTCAGCCGGGCTTGGGACAGGCCACAGAGCTGGCTATTAAGGCAAAAGGGTGGCAGTGTTGAGGAATCAAAGATTTAGAGACGATTTGTAAAGCTTTCCTAAATTATTTTGACACTCCATACATTTTGTTTTGATTTTCCGTAAAAGACGCCCACAGGGATGCAGCGCTGGCTTTACTGGCAATCACCGGGAAGATTCCCCATGCCAGGAAAAACTGCTTGAACGGCAGACACACGAGATGGACAGTGCAATTAAGTGAGTGTCTGTGGGGGTTTTCCTCCATGGAAAAATGTTTAAAAAATTGAAAAGAAAAGTGGTCTTGATTGATGTAAACTGCAGAGGGGAAAAATGTGACAGCCTTTTGAAAAAAAAAGTGTTGTGGAATAAATGTCCTACCTCCATTTGTCCTTTGGGAGCCCCCGAGTGCGGTTCTCTCAGACTGGGCACAGACAGCGCACTGTCTGCTTAGACACAAAAACAATTATTCATCCTTACAGCAACCAAACGCTAACCTGCTCAAACAGCAGGCGTATATCTGATTGCCTATGATTAAAACAAAAAAAATACACAAGAAAAAAAATACACAAGAGAAGTGGAGCAGAGATCAGTACATTAATATTTAAAGAAGAGGTGGTTCCTCTCTGATTTGAGTGACAATAAGGAAAATGACTCTACCTGGGGAAGCACTGGACAGTGAACGGTGCAGCGTCCCATTTATCTGAACATCAGATTGTACCGTGGGAGAAACACCATTCTGTATGAGAGGAAGCAAAACAGAGGAACAGGGCTTATGAATTGTTAGTATTCATATTGTAATAATATCAAAAACAACAACAACAACAACAACAACAACAACAACAAAATTACAATTACAAAAATAGTAATCAAATTTACTGCTGCACTGCACAATATAATCATAATACTAGTATTGCAATTTGTATGCTACATACATAAATATATTAAAACACTTTTGTATAAATGTGTAATTGCACGCAACATGTGGAAGAACATGAGTTGTGCTCCGGACCCCTTCCCCGAGTACATGAATCAGATGACCGCGAGGGTGTTGAAAGAGTACTTAAACAGAAGTGAGTCAAAACTTGGTGAGGGATGTGGGTGAATTATCTACTATTGTCAACATATCTTCATCAGTATAATGTTGATTTTGCATTTGACACTTCGAGCCAGACCTTCTGTTTGAGTCTATGTCTAACATTAATACGTAATGACATGATGCACTCTGACAAACTCTCGCAAAATCCAAACTGATTCGCAGCACTCACTTAATAATGCTGCTTCTTTCAATTTTAACAAAAGAAAATCTGATATAGTGCAGCTCTGATGTCAAACTGAAAAGTAACAAGTAAAAAAGGTTAGTTTGTTAGTAAATGCTGCTCCTCATATTAAGCACAGTTCATATTAAGCATATCATTTAGCAGATAAAACTCTTTGTAAACTTTGACCAAAACATAATGATCTTTGTCCCAACTCATAAATTTCTAATTTTTAATGACATTACCTCGCACCAGTAGGTTGGTAGTAATATTAACCAATAATATCAGGTTTCACACCCACCTCTGACCACCCCCCACATACCATGGAGAGAAAACCTCAGCCAGAGACCCAACCTGATACCACGCTTCACTCAGAAATACAAATTCTACACTCACAGCACGGAAGCAAAATGTGTTAAGATTTAAGAAAATCTGCCAATTAATTCTTTAATTCTTTAATTCTTTTGTTTCTTCTTTTGTCCTTATGACTGTTTCTTGACCATAGAACTGATCTTTTGGTTCCATGTCAAATATGTCAGTATGACTGCTAAGCAAACCAAAATGCAGCAAAGTATCAGTTTGTTCTGAACCAAGAGAACCAAGCTACAAATATAAATGCATGCTATGAGAGAAAATAGATCTGTTATTTTTATCAATCCAGAATGAGCAACAAGAAACAGGCTCATCACTGCGGTTTTGCGTGTGGACATAAAGGTCACTAAGTGAGTTTCCTCTCATGATAACGTGTGCATCTCACTAGATGAGCGTGTAATGTGCAAAAAGTATTTGCTCTCCATTTGCTTATCCAAACAACAGCCTCAGGTGTGGCCTTTCAGCTTCACCAAAGCACCTCAGAGTCTTTGTGTGTCTAAAGGAAAGAAACTTCCTCTCCATGCAGCACTGAGTGAAGCTATGATGTAATTCACAGGGCCTTTTACTCAGCAGCTTCACAACAATGACCTCATCTGCTACTTGAATCTACAGCCTCTTATATTCATGTTCCACAAGGATGTTTTATTTTCTTTAAGTACAGATCACTGGGCACTCTGAGGAGACGGTACAAATCTTTTCTAAAGCGCCTCAAACGATTTCAGTTGAATTGAAACGTTGAAACAGTTTGTGTTTTTGAAGCCAGGCAGACATCCAAGAGTGCTGGTGTGTTTGTTATGCCCTGGTGTGTGTTTGGGAATCACCATGGTGATGACGCCGTTTGACACTAGCTATTAACAGTGCTGAGACGTGGAGGGGAAAGACGCGCGTATGTGTGGGTGTGTAAAAACATGTTGGGACAAGCAGTGGAATCCTTGAGACGGTGATGCAGAGTTAGAAACTTTGAAGTACAATTTTCAGACCAAATACTAAGCATGATCTAAAACTTAAACAAATATATATTCCCTTTTATTTTAGATTGTTGTCTGGCATGCTTTTTTCATTCTCCTACCTGTCTAATTGTACCGTTCTGGTCTGTAGGGGACGTGAGGCGGTCAGAGGGTGGGGGTGCTGGCCTGTCTGGCCGCTGAGGGGTGGTCTGGCTGGGTGGCTGCAGGGCAATGGCTGAGCGGAGCGGCTCCCGCAGCAGAGTGGCCTGAACTGCTGAACCGTGGTCACCTGGCTGAGGGGCAGCTTTTTCAGCTGTCACCCCTGAGGGCAGGGTGTGGGAACGTACTGAGAGAGACAAGAAAAACAAAGAAGTCAGGACCTCAGTGTTTCATGGGTAGTTTTCCTATGCAAATTATTTTCCTAGTCATAATTTAAATTTAACAGCTAATGGGGAATCCTGAGTGGAAACCCTGAAATGCTGGACTGTGCAGTGAGAATTCAATTGAGAAAATAAGATAATCTTTCTACTATATATAAAAAAAAAAAACAAAGATTTACAATGACCTAATGCTCAAAATACCACTTTATGTAAGTCGATGGAAAACTCTGATATTTCCAAAACAGCAAAGCCTGCTCTCATGTACCAGTATATTTCCATCCAAACTTATACTTTAACCCTTAAAAGTTGCAGTTATCACTGACAAAAAATAAGCATGTTGCAATTTGATATTCTCTCTCACTCAACAAGCTGGGAAATTTGAAACCTTAATAGATATCACAGGTGTTTGTAAGTAAAAGAGGAGATATTTTATAATGATTTGAATTTGATTTGATTATTTATGTATGAACAGTTTAGTTCTGCAGAAAGAAACTCTTTTACATTTCTGCCATGTTTTCGTCATTTTTTTGACATTAAAACAAATGAAAAAGTTAGAATGGCAGACTTGAACCTGTCAGTACAAATTGTAAATACAATAAACTGTGTAAAAATATAGCGTATTGTGTAATACTTAACCTGTCTTGCAAAATGACAATAATAACACTAGACCTTTATGTGTTAAATGGGGGGAAAAAAACAAAAACAAAAAACAAACAAAAGCTAACCACATGTAATCGTAAAAGATTCCAGCCTGGAAGATAAAGGCCAAAGAAGCTAAGAGATTAGTACCTTCATGCTTCATGGTGAATGTACGGGCAGAATCACCCAGTCGGATCAGCTCGGCCGTGGACTCGGATTCTGCTCCGTTCCAGGAATGGAGGGAATGTTTGCTGGACTGGACGGCTGAGCTGAAACATGGAAAAAGAAGACAGAGAAAAACGAAAGAAAGAAAAAGAGAAAGAAAGGCAGATAAAATGTCATAACCAAGGCAGAGTTTATCTCTAGAAGGCTTCACTGTTTGAATATGATAGCATGGTTATGACCTCATGTTGTCTGTATTCCAGACCGCGTATCGTGAGTCATAGTGTAAAGAGCTATGCCACCATAAAGACTGGTTCAACTGCATTCAGTACTACACAGTCAGTCACTACTACTGCTGCTTTTAAATAAGCACTTCACCCCAAATGATGACTTAGAAAGACAGCCTCTCATCATTTATTTACATTAGACCTTATCTTAGCTTACATTTACCAACATATGAAGCATTCCAGTAATCTCTACATAAAGATTCCACACATTTCTAATCTAGAGAGTCCATCATTGTTAATATTTTACTACACAGTAATATATAGCACACATTAAAACTGTTTTAACATTTTCTTGATTTTCCAGGTGAAAATAAGATAACTTATCCTCTACAGAGAGCACTTCTGCACATTTGAATACACAATTACGGTTTATTTGCTGAATTTAACATATTAGAACATACAGAAATTGTTTAATTTATCTTTATTTTATCTTTATTGGCAGAACTGAGATCTGCAGCATTTTCCTGAAGATCCCAGAATCTGCTATTTCCATGGTTCCAGATTCCACTGTGCCAGCTGACTGATCCAGCAGTAAAAGTATTTATTCTCGTTTGATGCTCCATAAAATTCTAGTTTGACAGGACACAAATCAAACTTTTAAAAACCTTAACCTGATAGGTTTTAACAGTCTGAAATGTGAAAAGTGAGCGAATTCTCATGAGCGGTGAAGTAAGTTTCACTTTCACGTGATTACTTTCTTCAGCAGCTTTCAAATAATGGGTGCAAAATGTTACTACGTGTAAAAAAATCATTATTTGTCACCAAGACGATCAGCTCCTCTTAGTTCTCCCTCTTTAGTTTGATAAGATAAGGGATTTAAAGTGAATGCATTTTTAAACTCGTAGCACACATTGATTTGTGTGGACTGCTGAAACCCCTGAGAGCTGAAGGTCCATCAAAGTCCAAGCATGATGCACCAACATGAAACCTAATGAGCCAGTCCAGCCTTTTAGCAGATAGAACACACATTATGGGTAGTTAAGAGTTTTTAAATGACCCACATTTATGATTATTGTTGATGAGGAGATATGATTTCTACCCGATTGATTTATATTGTTTTTGCATGAAAAATAAATTTTAAACAAATAATGCAAATAAGGAAAAGTCTCAAAACAGCAGCATAATTTGTAACTTTATTGCATTTAATCCAATGTACTGGATCATTCTACATTAGTTACTTGTTCCTTTGTGTTTTAGTCTCAGAGCTTTTAGTCTCAGTGTACAGATTTTAACTTTTTTCCTGTTAAAATCAGGGAATTTGTTCTGGGGAGCAAACCATGACTTCTGAACTTCAGGCTTTGAGTATACATGTCTAAACTCAAATTACACTGGTACTCAAATTTGTAATCTTTATGTTTTAAATATTTCGATATATTGCTCCACTTAGTTTTGGCTGTTAAAATCAGAATTTGCCATCTCTGTGAGGCACAATATTTAAGTCACCTATACTCTATCATTCTGTTTCACAAAAGTCAAATTCTTGTTGAAATTAGTTTCCTCTTTTCTTTATGTAATTATATGTCTTCAATTAAAGACAAGTAATCCAAAAGTAACCAAAAGTAATCAGATTACATTACTTTCATAACGTAATCCTTTATATTAGGTACATTTTATAACAGATAATCAGTAATCTGTAACGGAATACATTTTCAAAGTAACCCTCACAACCCTGGTACCTATCACTGCTGTCAAAAAAACTTATGGCCAACATGGTAACTTCACAGCAGAAGAAAACATGTTCTTAATTGTTAATGCAAGTTACATAAACATTTAATTCCAAGTGATGTTGGAGAATTTCTATTGGTCCATTCCTCATGAGATGGTCACACAACGTTAAGGGCAGCTGCCATTTTTCAAATAAGTAATTCAGTACGTAAATAAATAAAACTGCCTAAGTAACTAGCAAATAAACAGAATAATGAGGCATGTAACACTTCAATAGTGATGATATGTAATAAAGGTAAAGTGTGGATTACTGAACCGTACTAATAAGAACAGTCAAAAATCTTCACTCCAGCACTGACATTTGAAGCAAAGTTCAAAAGCACAAAATGTGCTGTGACATACCGCAACTCTTCCTCTTTCCTCATACTGTTCGACTCATTCTAATCACATGACTGTTGCAAACAGTCATGCAAACAGGACATTTAAACCAGTGCGAGTCTACTGTCGTGGTTATCAGGGAAGATCTAACGGCACCTTTAATTTCTTTGATGAGTTACTGGATTTAAATCCAAACTGACTCTGCTGACTCTGACTTTGTGTGTGTGGAATACTTACTGTACACTGGAGGTCTGGGACATCCTCTCCTCTTTATCCAACACACACGTTTCAGCAAGGTGGGCTGTACCATTGACTTCTGTGTCAGGAGAGAGAGCAAGAGAGAGGATGAAGACCCTGGAGACAAAAACCGATCAGTAAAGCAGATGCTGACACACGGCTCTGTGCACACAGTGATGTGAACTCAATGCAATGTAGAATCAATACTGTACAGTCAGCTCACAATAGTGAGTGAAAAAAACAACCACATCCACTTTATATTAACTGAGTATACAATGGACTCAATGAAAACTCAGGTTAAAGCAGCCTTATGTACGACTGTCAAAACTGAAAGAATTACTATTACTGAGTCAGAAAAATAAAAACAGGCTAAAACATGGTGAGCAAGTGATGCTGCGTGTTGCCCTGTAAAGCCTGAAATAATCATTTAAAAGTCAAAGATGTTGTGTCCAGGGTTTTTCTGACTACGTCATATGCCTGTACGTATTAACCTCACACGCACAAAAAAAGGAAGCTAAAAGTAGGTTTGGGTTAATGTTTAGGTCTCAAAAGAAATATCTGACATTACAAACAATTACATTATGCTGATATTTCAATCACATCCTCAAAAGACACATCCTTCACCAAGTCTTGACTCAATTACACATTTCCACCAGAGAGGTAAAAAACTTAGAGTTTAAACACATGAATATTATAATATGGAGAGATCATCCACTGTGAAATAAAGGAACTCATGTTCATAGGGAACATACTGTATAGGGTCATACTGTATTCAATTTATCACAATTGTATTGTGACTACTGTACTGTGACTAATGTTAGTTTGGGGCTTGTATATTAGTCTGTGGCTAGAGCATTAGAGTAGGACAATATAAAGCACAAATTTTTTGTTTCAAATACTGTACTTTTCTAATGTGGAATGCTCTAATAAACTGAAAATGGAAACAGTAACATATTAACATAAGTACATCTGCAGCCACTCCTTATTTTTGTTGTTACACTGCTAGTTCATATCTGGTAGTTCTTTAGGCTGGAAGACTATAAGCAGGGTTTGACACTAGCATCTACGCAGTGAACTCTCAGGTACGATGACCTCCAGCCAAAAAAACTGACCTAAACATCAAGACTGTGTGCCAGTTAAATGAATGTAAAGAACAGAAACAACAGACCTCTCTGATACAAGACATCCCAGGGGTTTAATTAATTAGGCAATAACCAGAATGAAGCACCTGACACCCCCAATCAATTTCAACAATAACAGTATCTCATATACTGTAATGACTTTAACCTGACATCTTATCAGGCAATCATAACTGTTTTGGTTATAAATCAACATAATGTCAACAGATCAACATCTTCGGGACACAAACTAAAACTAATGTTACTTTTAAACATTATTACATCGAGGGATGCACAGATATATGAATTCGAGGCCAACATAGATATCTGATCTTTTTCATTTGCCAATACATAAAAGGACAAAAAAGGAGAAAACAAGATAAAATAGCATTGCAAAGAAACTGAGTAAATACAGATATTTTAAAACTGTAACACACAGTAGTGCCACATAAGCATTCTGCTCTTTCAATAAATAAGACAGTGTGAAATACTAATATGATTTCATTTCAGTATCATTGTGCATCCCTAGTTTCATCAGTTTGTCAGGATGTAAAAGATATTCACAACAACCACCAACTACAGAGCAACAGCGACAAACGTCAGCCCATCACTCTTCTTTAAAAACTGCAAGCAATTATTTACAATCTGTGTCTACTCAGGACAACAGAAGTGTTATTATATACAGTAATTTCCTTCTACGCCAAAAATGAAAACTATGGTTATTAATTAAAGTAATGAATTCAGCCTCTCCCATTACGGAGTAATCACTGCTGGGTCACAGTTCGGTCAGTCGCAGTACGGTAAATAGCACACGGAGGTCCCTCACAATATCCAAACGGCTGCCAGTAATCCCAGCTTGAGCCACTTTCAAAGCCTGTTATGTCCAGTTCATGTACAATGGTGAATTTACGAATGAAATACCAAACAGATCAGCAGGATGGAGGACACTGGCCCTGAAACACTGGCACCCACTCATCACATACACTGGGTCATCACACCAGAGGACATTCTGACTCAATCTTTCACAAAAAGACTAACAACATAACTGCTTCTACAATCATACAGTAATGCAGGACACATCGACATTTCCCAAAAACAAACAAACAAACGAACAAACAAACTAGTGGTAGTTTGAAGCGACAGTTCAGTGACAAATCAAATTCTTTCCCAAATTTTAAATGTTACTCCAATTTGAATGGTGGCTTAAAGAGTAGCTGCAGCCAACGTAAAGTGTTTTGTATTGTACTTTCATGCTGCAACTTACTGTTACTAATTTTCTACTTTAGTACATATAAAAACATAACACACATGCATTAGATAACTTCTCTAAAATAATCTTTGCAGCCTGTTGACAGCAGGTCAACATCAAATTCTGAAACCTGTTGCTAATCCCAAGTGAGATTTCGGTCAGCAGCTGTGACAGCAGAACGACTAAACAAAACAGAATTGGCTAGAATTGACCAGAATACAATTTGGTAAACAAGACTGGCTGTGAAATGCTGTATAGACTGACCGGAACAAAACCACTTTCAGGTTCATCTTGCAAATATTGAAAACTTTGAGCTGAACCTGATATTCTGGCAGTTTTATAGTTCTATCTGTAACACAAAAGGGTACTACTTTTTTGCGCTGAAGGAACTGCCAATGATAAAGCACATTTGATACAAGCTAGAGGTTTCTTGCTTTGTTTTTACTTTATTTTGCAGAAGTGTTGTATAAAAGCCACACTTGAGGTCATGCGTTATTGTGAATAACATCATGGCTGGGATATCTACAGTACTCTTAGCTTCAATTCGTGCCTGCAACCGAATCACAACTGATAATACACTAGACAAATCTGTCTAAGGCTAGGATGTTATGCGCACCTCCATTCTGAAGCTCCTCCTCGTCACTGAGCTGCTCGGTGAGATACTCCAGCAGGCCATCAAAGATCTCAAGAAGGTTTTGGATGGAATCCTTATCCCCTCTCACGATGTTCTCCCCTACAGGGAGAAAATAAGATGAAAAGATACAAATGAGATCAGGAATTGGACCACTGCAGATGACAAAAGGAAGCAAATAACACAGACTGCAGCCAACTTGGCCTGCCAAACACAAACCGTAGAACCAAGTTCCCTCAAAACATGCCCCCATACAAAAGCAGCAATGTTCCCCCAGAACAACAGCCTCTTTTCAGTGGGTATGCAGTGGGATGGGTTGAGTCCCCAAGCAAACAGCTCCTGCTGAATCACCTGACAACCTCTCCGCATCAGGATAAATAACTTTATAGTACAGCAGGTCTATTTGTGAGGTCTAGCTGATTGACCGAAATGTGTGAGATGGAAAAGGAAAGAAATTAAAAGATACCTAGTGTTGGTTTCCTGGACATAGATTAAGCCCAAGCCGAACTAAATTTCAGTGTTAATGGAGAATTATCAATGGAAAATCTTCTCAGTCTAGGCTGAAGCTTAGTAACAGGTCCCTAAAGCAGAAAGTAAAACAGCAACAAGCGCTTACCTGTGATGTGAGATAAACTAATCTGGAGATAGTCCAAGGCCAGTGAATCAATCACTGATTGTACATTGTGGATATCATCCTCCTGGCTCTTTGGGACAGCTATGTAATCTGAAACAAAGTAGAAAATAGGCAGCTTCTGAATAGATGCACCACAATATCACTTCCTTTGAGATACAGATCCTGAAACCTCGAGGAAATCTGCAAAGCTTTAAAAGTTTTAACTTACTCTGGAAATATGTGCAAATTAAAAAAAAAACATAGATGACAAAAGTCTACCTAAAGTAAAGGAATTACAGTTTTATTATAAGACTTTTCAACTTTTAGATTGTAAGCTGTATGAGGTTACTGATGTTACACTTGCTTTTTTTACTATGAGCAGAATTTCAGACTAGTTTTGTAACAGAATCTGATTTCTTTTTTCCAGTATTTTTCAGTATTAAACCAATCTAACCTTTAGGTCAGAATCAGAAAATGGGCAGACTTTACCTTTTCTCCCCATGTGTGTAATCAGCTCAGGATGAAATTTCAAAATTTCAAAATTTAAAATGTTAAGTTATTCAGAGACCTATGATATGAAATGGTTTGTTCTAGAGAAATATAAAAGGTCTGAATTATTCACAGTGGTGGTGATAGAAACCAGACATCTGAGGAGTTTAATGGCTCTAAAAGCTCCCTTACAGAATGGTAACACATTAAATATGAATTCATTGCCTGATGCCAGGGACATTGTTTTACAATACATCTGTGGTAAGCTTTTGGCCTAAAATGTACTTTTCAAAAATCCATGCTTTAGAGGTATATGCAAGGTGTTAACGGGCAAAATAGTCCCCAAAAAAACTTTTTTTCTGATTTGCTGCTTTTTTACCATCATTATTATTCCATATAAAAATTCAGAAGACGTGCAGGTCCACTGGTGGTTTTGGATAGTAAATAAAACAGCTATACTTGTGTTGTAAACATTGAGACCCCTGGTTCCTGGTTCACATCAAACCACTCTGAATGACTCTTTTTACATCTCAACCAATACATTGTGCAGAAATTGTAAAAAAAAATCTGTACACCATTCTGAAATGTTGTACCTTTCTGTGTGGTTTCAGGTCTCCAAAAATGCATTTTTAACCACAAAAAAGAGAAAATGGGGAAAAAACATAGCACAGAAATTCATTTTAAGATATTTACCTGGTACCTTCTCCCCTAAGATGGCCTCATACAACGCCACAAAAACATTCGCATCGCAGTCTGTGAGCCTCTGCAGCCTCAAGTTAATATGACACTTACAAAGGAGATCATTGGCCACATCTACCCAATCTGTGGAGAAAAATAAATCATCATCACAAGTCACATGTGCAAACTTGTACTGTGAAGACTTGTACTGTGGAGCCAAAAATACACTACAAACTGAACAGAGCTTGTTTGCAAAGAGCCACAGGGTTCAACCGTCACTTACAAACGACTGTGACTGCCCTCAAATTTGATCAGCAATATTATAACATGCACACATTTCCATCAAAACAGACTAGATTTAAAAGGGGATCTCTCACTTTTTTAAAAACGCAATGTGTATTATGTAAATATTTAGTTTCAAAACACTCCAGTCACTCCTCCGTCCACATATGGGAACTAGGCTGGCCATTTTGAATTCATTACTGTTGTGATGCCACAAAAAACATAGCATTTACATATTTGGCATTCAGCAGCTTAGTTTCGCCAGTTCACGCTGAAGTTATAGGGAGCGTTTTCACCTGGACCGCTTTGTGAATGAGGCACAATATACGGCAGCCAGTCAGAACAGAGCTCATTTGCACATATCAGCCTTGAAGGCACAGTCTTTTAAATGATAGGATGAATGATGCTTAATATAACCAGGGCATATTAAAGAAGAATTCCACCATTTTTTAAATTCTACTTTATTCAATCATTGAGATGGAAACAAAGTCATTCAGAATAGTTTAATGTGAAATGCCTCTCTGCCATGAAGGGATTCTAAAAGAAATTAGGCTAAAACCTTCTCAAAACTGTTGTAAACAAAGTTTCAGGCATTAGGCAGTGTATTTACAATCATTTAGAGTAATAGCTTTCAGTGAAGGAGCTTTAAGAGGCATTAAACGCTTTGGACGTCTAGTTCTTATTATCACCATTATGAATAATTCTTGGTAAGTTTCTCTAAAACTGAGCATTTCACAACAACCCACTCTGAATGACGATGTTTAAATCTGAATGCTTAATTATGTAGAAAGTGTGAAAAAAACAGTGGAATTCCCCTTTAAGGTACTGACATTACGGACTAAGGTAAAAAGGATCCGTTTGGATTTCAGGTTGATTTTAAAGTCATTTTACTCAAGACGACTCAAAGCAAGGCCAAATTTTTGTCAGCTTATCATCAGATTCACTTCAGTTTCGCCACCATTTCCTCATTCTATTGCTGTAGTTCCTTTGCACAATTTAGCTAGAATTTTCACCCATTTTAACCTCATGAAGTTTTGAGTGATCTGATGAGGTCAGTCAGAAGCGTTAGAGCAGAAAACTAGGACAAACACCAAAACGTTGAAGGCAAGCAGAAATCCAGGACTGAGTTATGGGAAAGAGAAGATAAGGAGGATCTGTCAAAGGACAACTCACAGCTACAATCAAACATTTAGACATTTTGAAAATACATAGCGTTAAATGTGGAGACAGACAGAGTAAAAATGCTACCAAACACAACAAATACAAGAAATACAAGCTCCCAGCTGGTATGACTAAGAGGAATTCCACTTATTTTAAACATTTCTGCATAATTCATTCGTTGAGACATTAACAAAGTCATTCAGAGTGGTCTGATGTGAAATGGTTCACTGTAGAGAAAATCCAATTGACATTCCTTTACAGTGGAGGTGAAAAGAACCAGTGCTTGCCATGTCAACAATGCAAACACAGGCATTTTATTTACTATCAAAACTGACCAGTGTACCTACCAGCATATTCTGAGTTTTTATACGTAACATTAATGATGGTACAACAGTTATGAATATGAAAGAACAGGTTTTAATTGGGGACTATACTATCTTAGAACACACTATATTTACCTCATCACAATAAAAACATTTAAAAAAATCAATTTAGACCTAAACCTGACCTCAAAACTATAGCATAACAGTGTCTCAGGCATCAGGCAGCGTATTCGTAAACATTTCATGTGAGAGAGCTTTTAGAGGTGGACGTCTGGTTCCTACCACCACCACCACTGTGAACATTTCTTAAGTTTGTCTAGAAGCAAACCACTCTGAATGACTTTGTTTACATCTTACCCATTTAATAAGAGAGAAAGTTTGAAAATTTGGTGGAATTACCCTTTGACCAGCACTGGTAGGTTCATGAGAAATTCAAACAGCCAGAAGAAGCGAGAGCTTAAGTCATTTTTGACTAAATGAAGGCACAAAATGCTCACAAGTACAAGCATCACCTAAAGTAAGATATACCTCACAATTTTAGCCGACTAGCTAGCTGCTTTCATTACCCCGCTAACATAGATTAAGCAGTGTGCTACAGCTACATCTACATGTGTTTTAATGTCCTGTAATGTTGTTGTTTAATGAGAAGAAAAGCCGATGATTTTTACTGCTGTTGTGACTCCTGAGCTTGGCACCAGTTAGCTTAGCTTAGCCTAGCTGTGACGGACGGACTTACTTCGCTAAGCTAACGACTGAACAACTTTCACTAACTCACCTCGCTCCTCCGTTCCCATTCCGGGGATTGAGCCCTTCCTGATCGGTGACTGAGTTTAAAAGTGTCTTCTAAGAATCAAATGAAACAGCTATCCGTTGTTGACTCCGGATTAAACCAAACACAGCGGCATTTTTAACACAGAATACCCGGAGCCGCGTCCAGCAACGTTCACCAACTGCCGCTGCCCACCTTCGGGTTGCCAGATTGGAGCGACTGATCCAGCCTAGACTCGGTTTAAACCCGCCCACTTTTCCATTAAAGGGGAAATCCACTGATTTTTAAAAATTGTGCGTACGTACGTAAATGGTTGAGGTGTAAACAAAGTAATCCAGAGCAAATTAATGAGGAATGCTTTGTACCGCGGAGTCAGAATTGATTGAAGTGGTGGTGATAGGAACCAAACGTCTTACGCATTCAAATGCCTCTGAAAGCTTCTTCCTCACAGAAACTTTCTTCATTATATGGTTACAAATACACTGCCTGATGTCCGAGACATTGTTTTACTGAAGTTCTCAGGCAGGGTTTTGGCCTAAAACATATATTTTTAAAAGTCTTTCGTGGTGGCGTGATACATTGTAGGGCGTTGTGAGGCAAAATAGTCTCCGAATAGCTTTATTTTTCCAGATTTACCACTATTTTACCATCACCAACATCACACGTGAACCTACAGACACATGTAGGTTCGCTGGTGATTTTGGATGGTAAATAAAATGACAGTGTTAGCGGTGTATAACGCGGCCCCTGGATCCTATCACCATTACTGTAAAGAAATCTAAATTGGCAAGTGTCTCTACAATTAATCATTTCACATCAACCCACGCTGAATGACTGTTTACATCTCAGTAACTGAATTAAACAGAAATTTTGAAAAATCGGTGGAGCTCCCCTTTAAACCAATCTGGCAACACAGTATGGGAACGGCTAAGGACATTTAAAACGCGAGGATTGTTCCGATTGGCTGAAGCTCTTGAATGACGTCTAGAATAGAGTTTTTATGAAACTCTATTAACAAACGGCTGTACATTTGTCATAGGTACATATTACAACACAAATATATTTTATGAAAAAAATGAACATAGATCTTTCCGAATCTCTGTTTATTAATTTACTTGTAGAAATTCAAGTCTCTCGTTTTTTTGTCAGATAATAATTTCTCTGACATTTTTTCCGTTTTTTTTTATTTTAATGTAAGATTAAATAGATAACAAAAAGCTAACAAACCTGAAACAAACCTATGACGCTTCCATAGTGACCGCTGACGTTGGTCTCGCCAAGCACCCGTTGTATCCTTCCGCTCCAATCTTGCCTTCACGAAATTAGTTCCTTCGAATATGAACAGATACGACCGCTTTAAAACATAGAAAAAGCCAAAACGTTTTTTGTGTAATATTCATATTGTCGACGTACATTATTAAATATGCATGTCAAGCATCCAAACCTGAATACATAAAGGACATGCAAATCATCGTTCGCCTCCAAGGGTTAAAAATATTGCCGGCGGAGCGGATTGATACGTAACTTGCAGGCGCGCAGCCGCTGAAACCGGTTCTTTTTCGACCGGCTTTTTCCGAAGCCATTTTTATAGTGATTTTAAACGAGGTCGGCGAAGAGGAAGACTTATATTTTTGTGCTTTATTCTAAGTTTTCTTCTTCCGTTTAAGCTTTAGTTATGCCTGGATATTCAGACAGAGATCGTGGAAGAGATAGGGGGTGAGTTTGGGGGCTTATTTATTTCTTCACCGTTTCTATAAAGCAGTGAATCGAGTCGAGCCAAACGATTTTTTGTACTTAACGTTACCCATGTACATTTACTAACGTCTCTAAGGCGAAAAAAACGAACATTATAACTTTATACAGTTCTGTGTTTCTTAAAAAATCGATATATCTGATGCTAGAAAGCGATTGTAAGCTTGTCAAACGGCGTATGTATGACGAGGCTTTCTATTTGCCGGCCTGTTGTTCGAATTTCCCGTTCCACCTTAAATTCTGCAGCAGTTACACTCTGGTGTTCTGGTTCCGGAGGCGCTAGAATGTCGCCTCTGCACCATTTAAGGTGGAACGGGGAAATTCGAATAAGAAGCTGACTTAAGCTTCGCGCTAACGTTAGTGTATAAGCATATATATCATGACTTTCATGTTTATATCAACAACATTGGAGTATTTTGTGGGTTGTTGTTGGTCATGGTTTGTCTCCAGGGTCACCAAGTGGTTGTAAAAAAATGTGTGGAGGATTCAAAATGCCGGCCGGCCTGCTTTTGTTCCTCTTCTACTCCCTCAGAGCTAAAATGGCAGCGGCAGCAGCGTTTAGCGACGTGGCTGCAGAAATGTGGCGCAGGAAGGTTTTCATGAACGAAAAAATATAAATACATCACGATACCCAACTTCTAATATGATTCATAACTCAGTTCTCCCGTGTAGCCGTTTTTAAATAAACGGGCGAATTTGAACTGCAAGGCTTCTCGCCTGTATGGGAGTGGTAATCAGACGTAACGGGTAGGAAATGCGGGTTTTGGCTGAGTTTGACTTTAAAGTGGAATTCCACCGATTTTTCAAAATTTCTAAATAATCAAATGGATGAGATGTAAACAAAGTCATCCCGAGTGGTGATGTGAAATGCGCCGTTATAGAGAAATACGCCGGGTCAGAATTGTTTACAGTGGTGGTGATCGGAACCAGACGTCTGAAGAGTTTAATGCCTCTGATAGCTCCCTCACAGAAAGTTGTCACATGAAACGGTTAGATATATGCTGCCCGATGCCGGACACATTGTTTATGATAGTTTGGTGATAAGGTTTTGCCGTAAAAATATATTTTAATCTATTTATTTCATGGCGGAAGGGTACATACAGGGCGTTGTAAGGCAAAATAGTCCCTAAAGAAAACTTGTCAGATTTATCGCTCTTTTACTGTAATCAAATTACTTATAAAACCTCAGACGTGTAGGTTCACTGGAGGTTTGGATAGTAAATAAAATGGCTATATTTATGTTGTAAGAATGGCGACCCCTGGTTTCTATCACCACCACTGTAAAGAAATCCAAGTCTGTAAGCTTAAACATTTCGCATTAAACCACTCTGAATGACTTTGTTTACATCTCAAGGACTGAAACATTCAGGTATTTTAAGAAATTAAAGGGAAATTCCACCAAATTTTTAAAAATTTGACCCAATTCAGTTGTTGAGATATAAACAAAGTCGTTCGGTGTCTTTTAATATCAGTTTGTGGAAGAGAAACTTAACAACATGGAGTGTTTTACAGTGTAGCTGACAGGAACCAGGGGTCAATGTCTACAACGCAAGTGGCCATTTTATTTACACTCCTAAACCTTTTGAGGTTTTATACATAAAGTGGATATAAATAAATCTGAAGAAATAAGTCTTCTTTGGGGAACTGTTTTGTTTTGCCACCATTTACATGCACCCTTCTGACATGAAAGGACTTAAATAAAGTCAGACAGAAGCCTTTTTAAAAAAAAAAAAGAAAAGAAAAATGATAACACAATGTCTCGGACATCAGGTAGTGAATTCCTAACCGTTTCATGTAGTAACTCAGAAGTATTAAACTTTTCAGACATCTGGTTCCTGTCGCAACACTGAACGGTTCTTCTTGGCAAGTTTCAAACAATGTCAGTTGACTGTGTTTAGGTTAAGCGAACATGGCGTAAAGTTGATTTTCAGTGATTCATTCCTTTAATTTTTATGCTTTTTTTTTTTTTCTTTTCTGCTTCTTTTTCTACAGATATGGCGGCGGTGCTCCCCGGTTCGGCTCTGGCCGCAGTGGCCCCCCTACTGGAAAATTCGGCAACCCTGGCGAGAGGCTCCGTAAGAGACACTGGAACCTGGATGAGCTTCCCAAATTTGAGAAGAACTTCTACAAGGAGCATCCTGATGTCACCAGGAGGTCCATGGTTAGTGCTAGCCCTGATCCTTTGCACGTTTGAAATATTAGTATTTAGAATGTCTGAAACCCCATGACTGATGGTTTTCCCCAAATGTCTTTTCTTGCAAAACAGCAAGAGGTGGAACAGTACCGCAGGGCCAAAGAAGTTACAGTGAAAGGAAGAGATTGCCCCAAGCCTGTCATGAAGTTCCATGAAGCTACCTTCCCCAGTATGTAGATTTGTTTCATGTACACTCAATATTTCAACTTTCTGCTTGTTATAAGCTGTTATAAGCTCATTGACATATAAACATTAAGATTACTGCCATCTACTGCTCTGGAGTAAGTTAAAATATGTATTAAGTAAAGTATTAAGTATGAAGTTTCTTAAAATATATTCTGACGTTACAGATTACGTGATGGAGATTATTAACAAACAGGCGTGGTCTGAGCCCACCCCTATACAAGCTCAGGGCTGGCCTCTTGCCCTTAGCGGAAAAGACATGGTCGGCATCGCCCAGACTGGCTCTGGAAAAACACTTGCCGTGAGTTATTTGAATTTGAATCCCTTCATCTCTGAAACATTGTTTTTCTGGTCCTTGTCACTTACTGGCCATCCTGATGGGCACTGGTAAAGAGTTAACGTTTTTCTTGTCTTTACAGTACCTGTTGCCAGCTATTGTACATATTAACCACCAGCCATTTCTTGAGCGTGGAGATGGACCTATTGTAAGTTTTGCTGCACTCCTCATATTTCTCATTTTCAAGAATTCAAGTGGTTAGCTGCTGTAGGCTGGGTGGTTGACCTGTGACACCTTTTGCAGTGTCTGGTGCTGGCGCCTACTCGTGAGCTGGCTCAGCAGGTGCAGCAGGTCGCTGCAGAGTACGGAAGAGCCTCACACTTGAAGTCCACCTGCATCTACGGAGGAGCTCCCAAAGGACCCCAGATCCGGGACCTCGAGAGAGGTGAAACTGACTTTTGGGTTTCACACCTGCATTTGTTTGTTTTCATAGCTTTTTGCTTCACATATATTCTGACGATTACAGTTTTTCTTATGTTACTGAACTGCATGTACAAGGCATCAGTAGTTAATTCTTTGTCTTTGTTAAGGTTAAATGTCACTGAGCTGCAATTGAACTGTATGAAAAGTCTTGTGTCCTTCTGTATCATTTGTTTGCAGGTTTGTTAGTAATATGTTTATTTATCCTTTCCAGGTGTTGAGATCTGCATTGCCACTCCTGGACGTCTGATTGACTTCCTGGAGGCAGGAAAGACCAATCTGCGGCGCTGCACATATCTGGTTCTGGACGAGGCTGACCGCATGCTGGACATGGGCTTCGAGCCACAGATCCGCAAAATTGTAGATCAGATCCGGGTGAGTGTTCGCGGACATGCCATAAAATTAATGATGGGTAACCGCTATATTTAATTGAAGTGGTTTATGATTGAAAGGGCATTCATTTAGAAAATACAAGTAAAAAAACAAACAAAAAAAACTGGCAGCCTATTAGCTTTTTTATTGTTCATCTTTTTTATTGGATGGTGGATTTTTACTATCACCATAATAACACCATAATAACTTCTCTTGTATTTCTTTCTGTTTCACAGCCAGACAGACAGACACTCATGTGGAGTGCTACCTGGCCCAAAGAGGTGCGCCAGCTGGCCGAGGATTTCCTTAAGGAGTATGTTCAGATCAACATTGGTGCTCTACAGCTCAGTGCCAACCACAACATCCTGCAGATCGTGGACGTCTGCAACGACGGGGAGAAGGATGACAAGTGAGTCAAGTTTTGTGTGTGGAGAAAACAATTTTGGTAATACTTTTGGTAAGATCAAACAGGCAAAATGTGAGCTAATTAGGAAGAGAAACACTTACTTTAAAACATTATGGGCTGTCTTATCAAATCACTTACTGTTTGCATACAATGTTTAGTTATGGTAATGATCTAGTAATTATCTTTTTTATTATTATTATTTTTAGACTGATCCGCTTGCTGGAGGAAATCATGAGCGAGAAGGAGAATAAGACTATCATCTTTGTGGAAACCAAGAGGAGGTGTGATGAACTGACACGGAGGATGAGGAGAGATGGGTAAGAATAAATACTTTGCACAATTTAGGCTGTCATTCCTATGAATGTTTAAGCTTCTGGCTTGTGGTGATTTGTTGGAAGTAGTGCTAAGAAAAGATGTTCTAAATCAGTGGTCACCAACCCTGTCCTGGAGATCTACATTGTGGTACTCCTGCTTTAGCTAATTAACTTCTTAAGAAGTCCCTGATTGGCTGGATCACATGTTTTACTATTAGGTATGGGGGAAGGCAGCATGTTAGGTGCAGGTTAGAACTAAATTCTGCAGGAAAGTACCTCTCCAGGAGGAGGGTAGGTGACCACTGTTCTAAATGATATCAAACCCCTGAATGAATGTGACTTGCAAAAAATGTGTGTAGGATATGTAATTACTTAACTCATAATTTAGTTTTAATTTACAAATATGTTGTGTTCCAGGTGGCCTGCCATGGGAATTCATGGAGATAAAAGCCAGCAGGAGAGAGACTGGGTTCTGAATGGTAAGACGCTGCACATGGATCATTTCAGAGATACAGGTGCAAATCGTCAGGTTTCCTGCAATTATTATTGTTCCCCTTTATAGAATTCAAATTTGGCAAAGCCTGCATCCTCATCGCTACAGATGTGGCCTCTCGTGGATTAGGTCAGTATCTCATCCTAAGATGATATTCCACTTTGTCGTCTCTTGCTTTTTTTTGTCCTTTAAACAAAGCCCCAACAGCAAAAACAAAAGCAGAACATTGTTTCACTTTTAAAGAAAGTGATTTTGCTTTCTTTAACTTTTCTATGCATTCTCTGAGTTTTTCTCACCTAAAGGTGGAGTCTTTGTGGCAGGGCCTAGGCATGACAAGCCCCAAGGCCGGCAGAGGGGGAAGGAGGAGTGGAAGTGCGTGACTGGCGGCCACCCAGTCGCTTAGAGAGGTGAAATTTAAAAAATGTCCGAGCTCAGCTCTGTGTGCCAGTAACCTTCAATAAGGCAGTGTGGCTAAGCCTTTGCTCTGATACTCGGTTGTAACAATACACATCTGTTCTCTGTCCATGGATTACATTATAAATACACCTTATACACCTTTGGGTAACGCAGCTTATCCAGCCATGTTTCTGTCTCTAAATACCAGCGAAAAAGAGGCTTACTACAGGTTTTGCTGTTCTTTGCCTTGCATGCACTTTGTAAGAGCACTGTATGGCAAATAGTCGCTTGATTGAGATTTGGAAAGATCCTTTACTTTCAGAGCTTGTTGAAGCATGGAGTTTGCGAGCAAAGGTATTAAAAATCCTATCCAATATTTTTTTCCTTACTCAAAGTGCTGGTGTTCATGAAATGGAGAGAGCAGTTTTCAACTTTTTATTTTTCCTGTACTACAATTGGTGAGAACTGGCACATGTGTAAAGGGGCTCTGGGACACCTGTAGACAGTGGAGCAGAAAGTTCGAATCTTAAATAAGTAATTCTCAAAAACGAGTAAAACGACAACAAATCCAATTCCACGATTGAAGTTCCTCCCTCGCCTGCATTTTTTTAAAGTCATGTCGAGACCTGCCAACGAGAGACATTTTCTCAAGTGAACACTGGCTTCTGGGAAGATCTTGCCTAGACGAGGCTGTGATGAGGGATTTTGCTGACGCTCAGTAATAGCTCAAACAGAAGGGGGAAGGATACAACTAAGCGACAACTGGTGTTTTTTTTCCCCTTTATTTTTGTACCTTTTGGCTCTTTTGGGTGCCCTCACGTTAACCACGGTCTGTTTGGTCTGGGCAAGACAGCAGTGTGGCCTTTATTAGCAAGCTTCTTATGAGTGTGCTGAAGGGAAAAAAAAAGATAAAAGGACCTGTAGAGCCAAAAAGCCAACTGAATGGTCCTGTGTCTGTCGGCACATGAGGAGGCAACAGTGCGCATAGTGGCCCTACTGCGTTAGAAGCACCTGGATGTCACTTGACAATTTGTGGGGAGTTGGCTGCATTGGGAAAGGACTAGTGAATGCATACTCCTTAATGGTAAGCAGTTTATTCTCATGGTTTAATAAAGAAGGAAAGTGGGAGGGGGGTGGAAGACGTTTTAGGATCATTGTTTGTAATTTTTTTTTTTTATTTGGTTTCTGGGTAAAAGCAAATGGAGTGTGCATCCTTTCTCTCTTCCCATGGTAGTGTTCCCACGGAGCTAGTTATGATTTTCTTTTCTTTTTTAATTTTTGGATTTGTGCCTTAACACTTCCTTGTTTTTTTCCAGCGCAGCTCAGTATCCAGTAATTGTTCAGATTTTCTGCTGTTTGCTAACTTGTCTTTCTTTGGTGTGGCTGTTGCGGTGTGCAAAAAAAATGTTGCCGCATTCCCCTTTTTTGCCACACTGCAACGTTTTACAGATGTGGAGGATGTGAAATTTGTCATCAATTATGACTACCCTAACTCCTCTGAGGACTATATCCACCGAATTGGGCGTACGGCCCGCAGTCAGAAAACGGGCACAGCCTACACCTTCTTTACACCGAACAACATGAAACAGGCTAACGACCTCATCTCTGTCCTCCGTGAGGCCAACCAGGCCATCAACCCCAAGCTTCTGCAAATGGCCGAGGACCGAGGAGGTGAGAACATTGTTTGAATCTGTGGCAGCAATAGAAAATGAGTAGTAATAATCCTAACTTGACTTCAGAAAGGCATGTTTTGGAAATGACTAGCTGAGCTTATCTAATATACTATCCTCACCATTGTATCATGAGTTGCACTGGTGGAGTTCAGTTATATTTGTGATTCTGTGGCTCTTGTTTGTTTGACCAAAATCCATATGTAGTCAATACTAAGTAAAAGCTAGTGTTGGATTTCAGCATTGTTATTAATGCCATCTTTGGGGGGCCACTTAAAATAGCTCGTCCCCCCGAAGTAGTTTACCTTCAAAATACATCTTCAAAAGGGGGGAAAAATCTTACTCTAGCCTATTGTGGCACTGCTGCAAGAGGCGAGCAGGCATGTTTACAACAGATAACTACTTTTCTCCATTCATTTTGGCCAGAGTGTCTTTACAGCATTCTTAATGTGCTTTTCTTTTAACATATTCGTACAGTAAAACTAACCATTCTTTCTGTACCTTGTGTCCTACAGGTCGTTCCAGAGGTGGTCGGGGAGGCTACAAGGACGACCGCCGGGACCGGTATTCCAGTGGGGGTAGGAGAGATTTCGGTAGCTATAGGGATAGAGATTCTGACAGGGGTTACGGTAGCGGACCAAAGGTGCAGAACGGCAGTTATAACGGGGGTAACAGCTACAACAAAAGTAATAATAGCAACAGTAACTACAGCAGCAATGGCTACAGCAGCAACGGACAGGCCAGCTACGGCAACGGGGGGAACCCGCCCAATGCCTTCGGGGGTCAGAACTTCCAGAACCAGTCGTTCCCGGGGAACCAAGCTCCAGTCCAGAATGGAATGAACCATCCTCCTTTCCCCTTTAACCCCCCTCAGCCCCCACAGGCCCACCAACAGCCCCCCCAGCCGATGGTGCCCTACCCCATGGCCCCTGCCTTCCCCCAGTAGACTAGAATCAGGCTGCACACAGACGCACACACTGATACTGAAGTAACTGTCTTGTTTAAGATGATTATTAATATTATTATTATTATTATTATTATTATTCATTATTATCCTTTGTACTGTTTATTTTGCTTACAGCGAGGCTGGTGGTTTGCTTATTAGTGCACCCAGCCAATTACAAACAAGTCCATGTGATTTTGGTGCAGCTGAGGAACAGCTGTACATCCTTGATTTTTCTTTTTTTCATTTTGTCTCTTTTGTTACATTCCTCAGTAATTTATTTTCACTAGGTAATGCACATTTTTGGTTTAGTGTATATTCAAAGTGGTATGTCTAGAAACCTGAATCGAGGACCACGCATGGACCCTCACAATAAAGGAGGAAAAAAACACTTGTGTTTGACTCATTTATGTTTGTAAACTGCATACAATAAATCTAACATTTATATCCTGTAAAATGTGTTTAAAATGTACATGCAAAAAAATTAATATGCATCTTTAGTTGTTGTACTATAAAAGAAAATTTGCATATTTACATGCTATAAATTAATTTCCATACTATGAAGTATATATGGTTTATTATAAAAATTACTTTTGAAGCAATGCTGCATAAATGATACTTTTGCCTTTTGAGGTAGAAGAGTCGTTTGGGGCATGATAAATTTGAAAATTTTATATTAAATCATTTTTTTGTCCTATGTAGTTCATGTACTACACTCAGACTTTCCCATACACATTTGGTACACGTTAATTTTTAAGTGTCTATAACACTGAGGGGGAAAAAAAAAAACATTGTACTGCAGTTGTGATGGAGTGGAATACTTCCACCACACCGCCCATTATCAAGGTTAGACCTAACATAAGTTTTCCAACTGTAAATTTCCTGATTTGTCTGTGTATATTGCAAAAAGTTTAACAAAAAAACACAGTATATATACTCAGTATATTTTGTGTGAAGGTGCTGGGGATGCAGAAAACAAATTATTAATGTTGAATAATGAACCATAATTCATCCTTTTGATCTTCTAAAGGTTTTTTATCCAAAGACACCCATTAATTTTCCATCTCTATTACTTACTATTTACCTGTGGCCGTATTAACACAAAATACATTATTTGAATATAAAGGTCTAAAGTGAAGACATGTATTTTATAGATCATATATATATATATATATATATATATATATATATATATATATATATATATATATACACACACATCACTTTTCTTACTCTTTAAATAAAATGTTTTATTTATAAACCTCTTTTTCATTCCCAATAGCATTTTTCATACGCTATTTTAATTTTAAGCTTTGAATAAGTATATTTAAACTTGAGAAACGAAATATCTGTAAACAGATTGCACAGCAATAAATAAATAAAGTTTAAAAACAAACACGCGAGGGACTTCTTTCCGGAAGTCGTATAGCACTTCCGTGGCGCCGCTTCACGTGTTTGTGGGATGAAAACAGCTCGTTTGATTCAATGAGATCGGGGAGTTTCAGTAAAATATTATTAAATTTAGCTCTCGGTTTGAATTATGAACAAGCATAAGAAGCATATAGTCACTCTTTATGATCCAAAAAAGCCGTCTAGGCAGCGGTAACCCAGCTGCTGCATTAAGATAACTGTTAGCTCTTCATGCACCTGGTGCTGACAGTGTGGAGAACAGAGCTGAAGAACCTGAAGAACCATGCTTACATACTGCGTGAGAAAACGGCTCTTTCTCCTCAGCCGAGAGACACTAAAGCCTTCAGTGTCCTCAGTGTCGCCTCAACAGAGGAGGTGTGAGTCCGGAGGTTCTATGCTGGAGCTCCAGCACTACATCAGCTCCGGCAGAGCAGGCAGAGGATCCACTTACGGTCCTCTGGGGACAGAGCTGAAGAGGAACGTCCTGCAGCAGTGGTGGGCTGCAGTGGTCAGTTTAAAACCAGAAGTGTTTGGGATCAGCACACCCTGCAGCTCCATAGACGGGGGCACTCTGAGGATTGTGGACGGAGAAGCTTTGGGGGAGCAGCTGAAGGATCTATCAGAAGCGCAGCTGAAGGAAAGACTGCACAAACTGTTTCAGCATAACCAGAGTTTGAGGACTAGTCTCCTCCAAGGTGGGTGGATCTGGGCTTTGGGTGCTGATTCATGAATTAATGGTCTTTTTGGCAGTTTTGAGGGGCCCTTGTTCTACATTTTTGGGTCCACTTATAACGTTTGTATATGTATATCTGTATATATCTCACCTCTTAGATCAACTTACATAGTTTGCTATATGTGTGTATTATGCCTTTATGTATCAGAAACAGACAAACTAATTTTACATGACCATTTTTAGCATCTTTTTATCCTTTCAATTTAAACAGCCCCTGCTTTTGGATGAAAAGGGTGTGGAGGGTGGTCCTTACTAGTGTAACACCTGCTGCATACTTATCACTTATGTTCTGAACTGCAGGTGCCTTGGAGCAGTTCGTCCCCTCTCTGGAGCTCATCATCAGGAAGCTGCCGTTTGGACTGGCCGAAACAGGTTTGTGCTACCACCCTGAACCCGAGCGCTCGGATACAATCGGTTGGTGAGGCTTCAGCTTTTCCCCTCGTTGTTTCACTAACTTTCACTTGTTATCATTATGTCACATGTCAGCATAAATGTGCACTATACTTTAAAACATAAGTAAAACACAAAATTAACTGTATATTTGGCTGGTTTCTCAGTGTCCTGTATTACCTTTGACATTGCACTTTAATCCAAGGGCTAATCCTCACTCATTACTTTTATCTCTGGTTAGTATAATAGGTTTTAATTGGGATTATGTGAAAGAGATTTTGTTCCTGTATTGCCTTAACTCCTTGTTGCAATCCATATGCAAGTATTTAATCCACCCTCTGTGGTGTGGCAGTTTCACTGAGGTGACCGAGGCATCCCTGGTGTGGTTCTGCTCCCCTCGGACCTCCTCCCAGTGGCTGGACTACTGGGCACGGCAAAGACTGCAGTGGTGGAGAAAAGTGAGCGGATTTACTCTTATTAACAAATGTTAATGCTTATGTGCTTACGACAGGCTTGTTGTCTGTTGATGTTGATGAGCACACTAGCGCCCCCTTCGTTGAGGTTGATGAATTTCTTTAGAAATTTCACTCTGTTTGTTCCTGCCTTAACAAGTCCTCACATTTAGCCCAGAGTTTCTCAGGGACTTGTAGTATGAAGTCACCAAGACTGAAAATGCTGCATTATTTTTTTAGTCAATTAATCTTTATGTCTACATTTTAACACATGTAGGAATGTGCGTTACACTTCACACTTTAATTACACTCTTAAAAAAGATGGTACCTCAAGGGTTCTTTAATATAGAACCATGAACACCAAGGATCCCTTTGCATGATTAAAAGGTGCTTTGCATGGCGAAAGGTGTCTATGGATTGATGGAGAATGTGCTGTATATGGTTTAGAGAATATGCTGTATTTTTGAAAAGGGTTCCATATAGCACCAAAAGGGGCTCTTCTGTTGTTACAATGTCAAGCTTGACACAATAGAAGAACTCTTTTTGTTGCCATATAGAACCCTTTTGAAAAAGGTTCTATATAGAACCATATACAGCATATTCTCTAAATTTCAGCGCCAATAGCCAATCACCGCTGGACATTTGTTTTAGTTTAGGCTTGGAGATCTGGGTCAGGGAAACTGGCCATACGTGACATACTGTACTCTGTATACAGACACCTTTTCAAAAAGGTTCTAAATAGAACCGTCTACAGCACGTTCTCCATCAATATGAAGAACGCTTTCACAATACAAAGAACCCTTTAATCATGCAAAAGATTCTTTGATTGCTCATGGTTCTATATAGAAACATTTTCTTTACTGAAGAACCATCATTTTTAAGTGTGTACGTTTTGAATAATTTCCAGCACTGGTTCATTTCCAGTGATTTGAATAATCGAGAGATTGAATCATATCAACATTAAATTTGGGTTAACTAAAGAACGAGTGCCTCTTTATGTTTAATAATCGTTATGGGGCTCCTGAGTGGCGCAACCATCTAAGCGTTGGCCCTATCATCAGGAGATCGCAAGTTTGATCCCTGTTGATGCTACAGCCATCCGTAGCCGGGAGTCCAAGAGAGCACAATTGGCCTTGCTTTCTGGGTGGGTAGGATGGCCCCTCCTTCTCCCCCCATCACTCAATGCGATGCCAGTCAGCGCAGGCATCTGTTAGCTGACGTAGAAGATCTGGCAGTTGGCTCTTGACCTTATCACCCTCCTGGCGTTGATAGTATTGTGTGATTGGGGGAATCCTAACTAGCGGGTGGAATTGGAAACTACTAAATTGGGGAGAAAATTGAGTAAAATCCCACCCCCCCCACCCCCCTAAAAAAATTTATGTGTAAAATATGTGTAAATTTTGGAGTTTTAGAATAAGTTTTAGATGACTTTGTTGAAAGTGAAAGAGTGTAAGTTTTTCAGTGCTCTTTTTGATTAGGTGGTTTTGTTTTTTCTATTTTTATATATTTATTGTCCTTTTTATTAAAGTATTTCTGTTGATTGATTTCAGTGCGGTTAACCTGCTCCTGCTGTAGTTCGCTTTAGGTCCATCTGACTTCAGCGTCTGTGACGTGTTGAGTGAGGAGCTGAAGGAGGGGGCGTCCCGTGGAGTGAAGGTTCTCTATCAGTTCCCCTCGGGCTCCGAAACCCTGGAGACTCTGTGGAGTTTTGGAGACACAAAGCTGCTCAAAACTCACCACGGCAGCCGAGCCAAACTACTGGTAAACATCAACATATTTCACACCTATACAGTGGCACTGGCAAAAATCAGTTCTAGTCTGATGTTTTGCTCCTCTTGTATTTAGTAGTGTAAGCTGTGCAAGTGTCAATTTCACAACAATCCAGTTTTTAAGCGAATTTCACCATGATTTCATTTGATCATTTTAACACAATTTAGAATTATTTTAAAAGCTTTACTGAATACACAAGGGTTTAATTATGCAACAATGAAATATTGGTCATTAAAAACAACTAACTAGCCTTTTTTCTTTATGCACACATTTACTCAGTCATAAAAACAATACCTTTCATTATTTTGCTCTTGTTTTGTATTTACAGTGTAGGGATGGGAGGAGGTCAGTTGTGCCTCACGTTCTCTCGGTCAGTGCGAATGTGGACAGAGGAGTGCTGGCCTTTCTGTTTAACTCCTTACAACACGTCCAAAAAGTGGACAGCAAGCGGAGACTCTATCAGAGAAAGGTAAGCCAACGTGCACTTTCTCCACATTCTGCAAATGAAAATAACCATAATTCCTTATCCGCATTTACGCTTCCCTGCTGTGCGGCTTCCATTTTCCAAAGACGTTATCTCAATGCATTTTGGCATCAGGATTGGATCACATCCCACAAAAAGACAGCGATACATCAGCATTTTTTGGACTGTAGGATTTAAGTGAAAGCTAAAGTCTAAGCATATGGCCTCTGCATAGATATTTTTTCTTCAATTTCTTACAGGTGCTGAAACTGCATCCTACTCTAGCCCCTGTTAAAGTAGCCCTGGACATGGGCAGGGGATCCACCTCTGAGCTACGGCAGGTAACCGATATCTTGTTGTTGAATCTTCAGAAAGACTTAAAGAGACAATTTAGTCAAGATTAACATTTTAACCATTGCTATATCTGTTGTAAACCTGCCTCTTATGTTGGTGCCACAATAGTCTCTAGAGCAAGATTTTATGGTATAAAGGCTAGGATACCCCCCTTCTGATGATGCATCTTGAAGGTGGGAGGAACCTTTGGAAAATTCAGGGGCTTTAGGGTGGGTTTTTGGGGGCGGTTTAGAATACCCCCCCCCATAAGCTGGCTAATACATTCTTGCAAGGAAGCTAAATACACTATGTGGACAAAAGTACACATTACACCTACAGGAGTAATGTTTGCCCATTCATTCAGAAGAGCATTTGCTCGCAATCTCAGTTCTAGTTCATTAAGGTGTTTGGTGGGGTTGAGGTCAGGGCTCTCTGAGGGCCAGTCAAGTTCCTCCACACCAAACTCACCCAACGATGCCTTTATGGACCTTGCTTTGTGCCCTTGGGCTCAGTAATGCTGGAACAGAAAAGGGTCTTTCCCAAACTGTTCCCACAAAGTTAGAAGCAGAACTGTCTAAAATGTCTTGCTCTGCTGAAGCATTAAGATTTCCCTTCACTGGAACTAAGGGTCCTAGGCCAACCCCTGAAAAACAACCCAATAGCATCATCCCTCCTCCACCAAACATTACAGTTGGCACAATGCGGTCAGGCAGGTAATGTTCTCCTGGCATTCATCAAACCCAGACTCATCCATCAGGCTGCCAGACAGAGAAGCGTGATTCGCCACTCCACTGAATACGTCTCCACTACTGCAGAGTCCAGTGGAGGCGTGCTTTACACCACTCCATCCAACGCTTACCATTGTATTTGTTGAAGAAAGGCCAGAATACAGCTGCTTGGTTTCCATGCCATGAAGCTCCCGGCGCACAGTTTTTGTGCTGCTGTTAATGCCAGAGGATCGCTGGTGACTTTTATGCACTATGTGCCTCAGCATTCGGCGACCCGCTCTTTAGCTTTACATGATCTGACCCTTTGTGACTGAGTTGCTGTGGTTCCTAAACATTTCCACTTTTCAATAATACCACTCACAGTTGATCATGGAATTGAATTGAATTGTATTTAATTCAGAACCATTAGCCAACTTGCACACAGAGGAATTAGACCTCTGCATTTAACCCATCCATGTAGTGAAACACCCACATACATGCACACCGGCGACCTTCCGGTCATAAGGCTGGTTACCTAACCTCCAGCCCACGACCTAGGAGGGAGGAAATTTCACTAACAGTGGCGACTATTACAGTGCCACACTCAAATTTACTGAGCTCTTTAGAACGACGCATTCTTTTACAAATGTCTGTAAAGGCAGACTGCATGGCTAGGTGCTTGATGTTATACACATAGATGGATGGATGGATGGATGGATGGATGGAAAGATGGAAATTGCAGTGTTTCAGTAGCAAGACATATAATTGCACATAAACTTACATATAATAATCAGGAAATAAAAAATAGAAATAAAAATAGACATAAGTTAAGTATAAGAGAGTACAAATAAAAGTATATCTGTTTGCATATTTACATAGTATATGGGACAGATATGTTGTATTTAAATGATAGCAGGCACTGAGTGGTAAGAGAGTCTAAAAGCACAATGACTATAGACATAACTAGGAGTTGCAGCAATATTACAGTGTGAAGTGCATAGTGAAAGTGTCACAAATGTACACCTGTGGCAATGGGACTGAATGAAACACCTGAATTTAATGATTAAGAGGTCTGACCCAAAACTTTTGTCCATCTAGTGGATCATGTCTGTTTTATTAGTCTATGTCGGTGACTGTGTTTACAGTCAGGGTTTCTTTACTGTGTTGGATGAGCCCAGTGATTGTATGATTAATTTGTGTAATGCATGCTGGATATTGTTGAGAAAAAACTGAAGGACAAAAACACGAAAAGGACACAAAATTGCGAATTTTGTCAAACTGGCGAGGCTGAGGGCTGCGATGCTGCACTACATAATATTATATAACGTGGAATAATAGAATAAAATGTTAATTGCTAGTTTTAGTCTGAAATACCCCTTTAATAGTTTTTGGTATAAAATAAGTAATAACAGATTTATTACACGTGAATGTTTGGTTTTAAGTTAACAAGGCCATATTTTCTAAATCTTTTTTGAAACTTTCTTCAAAAGACTTCAGCTGTGATTGAGAATTACTTTGGTTTCAAATCTTCCTAAGGTTTGTGAGGGCTTGCTTCAGGAATTTCTGGAAGCGGGAATCTCTGCATGGCCTGGATATTTGGACACCACATATTCCTCCATGGAGAGTCTACATGTCAAGTTAGAATGATTTTAGTTTATAAAACACTTAATAAGTTTACCTGAAAGGCACCGTGGCTTTACATTAACTGTCTGTCTTTGCTGTCCTGTCTTAGGTACGATGAGATGGGTGTGCTGTTTACAGTGATGATTACTGATAGTACGCTGGAGAATGGACTCCTGATGGTCCGCAACCGCAACACCACCGTCAAAGAGACCATGCACATCTCCGAGATCAAACAGTTTCTCCTCAAATACATCTCTGCTGCGGAAAACATCTGAACTGCTGAGTTAAAATGATCCAACCTCTTTAGTTTTGGACTGGAGGCTAAAATATATGGACAAAGTTCAGACTTCAAGACCTCAGACTGTATATAGATCACAGTATGTCACGTATGGCCAGTTTCCTAGACCCAGACCCCGAAGCCTAGACTGACACAAATATCCAGTGTTGATTGGCTCTTGGCGCTGAAATTTAGTCCAAGGCTAGACTTAAGCCATGTTTGGGGAAACTGGCCCACACTGTCAGACTTAACTGTGATATGATATTACTTCACAACTCAACACAGGGAGTATGAGGTGAGGGTGTGATGATTTAGTTTGCAGTTTGCACAATGCTAACTGGTGACTGTTAGCTTCTATTGCTTGTTAGCTTCAGTGCTAAAACCACAGGAGCGAACTTCAGACACAAACATGTTTTGCCTCACTGACTGCATTTGAGGTAAGCGGGGTAATTTGTGTAAATTTGATTTTTGGCCAAACTACCACTTTAACAGCAGATTGTACTTCATATTGATGATTACAGTCAGGAGGGGAATCTGTTCAGTGATTCTGATTAGTTTTCATATATGCAGTCTCTTATGATCAGTGTTATCTACTTGCATTTGTGTTACTCGGTCTGCCTGTGTCATACATTACGCATAATTAGAATTTTTTTGAATGCTTTTTTGAAACCTTTGCTCAACTGACATTTCTGTTTGGTGTCAAACATACTGAAAGCAAGTTATGTACAAAATTTTTTATGAGCCAATAAAGACAACAAGCTATGTATTTTATTTTTATTTACTTATTTATGTTTTTATCATATAAGTGATGAAAGTTGAGGATCACAACTTTGTGTGTTTCCAAGTAGCATAAACAATAACACATACTGAATGAAAAAATTTTAATGTTAAATAAACTTCAGTTGGTAAATGAGCAGAGCCCCGAAGGTGACCTGGTGATTTGTTTTTAATAAGGTGTGGCCACAAATGAATATATTGAGGCCACCAGTTATGTTTCTTATGGCCATTAATATATTAAATTGTTGCCAAAAAATATTCACCGTGTTACATTAGGGGCTCTGTATACATGATATGGGTGGTGTTGAAGTATAGTTTTGCAGCTTTTTAAAATCTGTTTACTTTATGACTTTGAACTAACTGCTTTTTTTAGACGATTTTAGAAAGTTATGTAGGTAGAATGTAGAGATATTAAGAATATTATTTATTTTTAAATAAATAGTTAGTAAACACAGGGGGATTTGAGCCTATAGAGATGAATTGGCTACACTGGGCCTGGGGTGAAGGGAGTAAGTCGTAGGGTGTATAGACATACAGAAATTTTGCTTGTTTGTAAACAAATATATTTGGTTAAAGAACCCATGTCCTACATTTTTCTTGTGTTTTTAATTTTTGACCCTACCATTCACTGATGACAAATGTGTGATTATATGTACCAAAAACAGTCATCATTTATTATTATATGACTCTTTCTAACCTCTTATTATGCCTTAAACAGAAACAGGTTCTTGTAGTTACTGTACCTCTAAGACTGATACATGTAAATTAGCTCAGCATGCTCTGTGTTATGTCTCATTCAAAAAGCACTCACTCCATATAACTTCAGAGTGAATGGGTGGAGCTAAACAGCTGTAGGATGAAAAGAGAAGATATATGTGCTGTAGATGGTTCTATATAGAACCTTTTTACAAAAGGGTTCTGTATAGCACCAAAGAACCATCTACAGCACATTCTGAAGAAATCTTTAATCATGCAAAGAGTTCTTTGAGTGTTTATGATTCTAGATAGAACCATTTTCTTTACTAAAGAACCTTTGAAGAACCATCATTTTTAAGTGTGCATGTGAAGACTTACTGTAAGGAAGAACTTAAAAAATGTCTTCTTTACAAACAGTGAAGTTCTTGCTAAAGCCTGAGTGGACTGATAAATCACTGTGTTTAGCCAGTTGCTAAGAGTTAGTGAAGTCTTTTGAAGGATGACTGAACTGAGTAGTGGACATGTTCTCAAGTGTTAAACTTAGCTTTGGTGCTGTACTGGACTTGTAGATGCATCCTATGGCAAGTGACGTACACGTCATTAACTGAAAATCACAGCTACTCATTTAATAGTCAAATTTGAAAGATTTTGTTATTGGGATAAAGCAAATTGTTGGCTAAGTTCATGAAAGGGCAGTGGGTTTATGGGAGCAGCAGAGCACTGAGGCAGGCCATAGTGTCAAAATAGTATCAAAATAGCATTGAGAACTTTGTATTAATTTTTGATTAATTGATTTTTTCATGAAACCTATTATCAGAAGAATTACATGTGGAAAACAGCATCAAATAAATAAAAATCTCAGCAGAGTCTTTTCCAATGTGCTTCATCAATATGTCTTCTAAATGCATTCAGAATACTTTACCTTTTTTAGGATTGTAATGGATTATGTTACTGAATATATTTAGGACGGTGTACTCAGTATTCAGCCATCACTACTTTTTAAAAGTATTCTACCCGACCCTGTTGAAACTCAACTACTAAAAGGGCCATACTAAAAAATCTCTGTTCTTTAAATCCGTGGGCCAGCTGTGTTTTTATTTCATTTTTACTTAACTCTTATTTAAAAAATATGCCAAAACTGCAACAGCAAAATAAGCATTGATTTCAAATAAAATCATTTGTTTTAGGTAGTTTTTTAACTGCCTATTTGCTTGAACTAGACACCAGGCATCTTTTCTTTTTCTGCTTTTTCTGCTGGCCCATAGATTGTTGAGGGAAGGGCGTCAGAATGCACACAATGTTGCAGTGCATGCTGGAGACTATAGTAGCCATCTCTGATGAAACAGGTTGATAATAATAGAAAATTAAAATAATTTGGCGGGCTGAATAGGACTGTGACACAGGCCTGACTCATGGGGAGTATAGAGTATAGAGTAGGGAGTAGGGTGTAGGGAGTAGGCAGCAGGCAGTAGGCAGTAGGGAGTAGGCGGTAGGGAGCAGGCAGCAGTCGGTAGGGAGTAGTGAGTAGGTAGTAGGGAGTAGGGAGTAGGCAGGCAGTAGGCGGTAGGCAGTAGGGAGTAGGCAGCAGTCAGTAGGGAGTAGGCGGTAGGGAATAGGCAGCAGGCAGTAGGCAGCAGGCAGTAGGGAGTAGGCAGCAGGCAGTAGGGAGTAGGCAGTAGGCAGTAGGGAATAGACAGCAGGCAGTAGGGAGTAGGGGGTAGGGAGCAGGCAATAGGGAGTAGGCAGCAGGCGGTAGGGAGTAGGCAGTAGGGAATAGGCAGTAGGGAGTAGGCAGCAAGCAGTAGGGAGTAGGCAGGCAGTAGGGTGTAGGCAGCAGGCGGTAGGGAGTAGGCGGTAGGGAATAGACAGCAGCGAGTAGGGAGTAGGCAGCAGGCAGTAGGGAATAGGCAGCAGGCGGTAGGGAGTAGGCTGTAGGGAATAGACAGCAGGCAGTAGGGAGTAGGCAGCAGGCAGTAGGCAGTAGGCGGTAGGGAATAGACAGCAGGCAGTAGGGAGAAGGCAGCAGGGAGGAGGCAGCAGGCAGTAGGGGGTAGGGAGTAGGCGGTAGGGAATAGGCAGCAGGCAGTAGGGAGCAGGCAGCAGGGAGTAGGCAGTAGGGAGTAGGCGGTAGGGAATAGACAGCAGGCAGTAGGGAGCAGGCAGTAGGGAGTAGGGAGTAGGCAGAAGGTGGGAGGGAGTAGGCGGTAGGGAATAGGCAGTAGGGAGTAGAGTGTAGGCAGTAGGCGTTAGGGAATAGACAGCAGGTGGTAGGGAGTAGGCAGCAGGCAGTAGGGAGTACGCAGCAGGTGGTAGGGAGTAGGCGGTAGGGAATAGACAGCAGGCAGTAGGCAGCAGGCAGTAGGGAGTAGGGGGTAGGGAGCAGGCAATAGGGAGTACGCAGCAGGCGGTAGGGAGTAGGCAGTAGGGAATAGGCAGCAGGCAGCAGGCAGTAGGGAGTAGGCAGTAAGCAGTAGGGAGTAGAGTGTAGGGAGTAGAGAGTAGGCAGTAGAGAGTAGGCAGTAGGGTGTAGGGAGTAGGCAGTAGGGAGTAGGGTGTAGGGAGTAGGCGGTAGGGAGTAGAGTGTAGGGAGTAAGGTGTAGGGAGTAGGGAGTAGGCAGTAGGGTGTAGGGAGTAGGCAGTAGGGAGTAGGGTGTAGGGAGTAGAGTGTAGGGAGTAGAGTGTAGGGAGTAAGGTGTAGGGTGTAGGGAGTAGGGTGTAGGGAGTAGAGTGTAGGGAGTAGGGTGTAGGGAGTAGGGTGTAGGGAGTTGGGAGTAGGGTGTAGGGTGTAGGGTGTAGGGAGTAGGGTGTAGGGAGTAGGGTGTAGGGAGTAGAGTGTAGGCAGTAGGGTGTACGCAGTAGGGTGTAGGGAGTAGAGTGTAGGGAGTAGGGTGCAGGGAGTTGGGAGTAGGCAGTAGGGTGTAGGGTGTAGGGAGTAGGCAGCATCGCTGTCGCTGTAAGCGCCCCCTGCGCTTTTAGGCCACGCCTCTCCAGCCGGGCTTTACTGCCGGGTCAGAAAGGCTGATTTCCTCTCGTCGAGCCGTGTGCTGGTGGGACAGAAATGGCCGCCGAGAAGCCGAGCGAGGTAAAAACAGCCCCGAATGAGGAGAATAAAGAGAACCAGACGGACGGAGGGCTCAGTTTGGAGAGTATCCTTTCAGGGTTTGATTCATTCCGCCGCTTCTGGGGGATCTTCAGGCGGTTCTTCAGCTCAGCCGGCGGGCTGAAGGGGGGGCTTCATCTCATACGTGTCACTAAATATTACAGTCTGTTCAGGGCTCGTTTAGTCAGTATCAGGAACCAGACGAGGAAAAACACTGGAACCAGTATTTATTTACCCTAATCAATCTTACAGACTCATAATCTGCTCTTTGCCAGCTGTCAGTTTGTCGTTCTCTCTGTTGTATTTTATTCACACTTGAAAATGATGGTTCTTCAAGGGTTCTTTAGTAACGGCAAGGTTTCTATTTAGAGCCATGAGTCCTAAAAACATCTGCATGCTTAAATGGTTCTTTGCGTGCTGCAATCGTTCATTAGATTGATAGAGAACGTGTTGTAACCTATATGGTACTGGTTTCTTTTGAAAATAGTTCTATAGAACACCAAAAAGTGCTCTTCTAATGTTACATTTTCAAAAAGGTTCTGTATAGAACCATACACATTCTCCATCAATCTGAAGAACGGTTTTACCATGCAAATTGTTCTTTTTAGTGTTGATGGTCCCATATAGAACCACTGTCTTTACAGAAGAACAGTTGAAGAACCAGAGTCTATGTAGAAGAGTGTATGTGGAACCTTTTTGAAAATTGTTCTTTATATCACCCAAAAGGTTCTTCTACGGTTACAACTTGACATCGAAACAATAGCAGAACCCTTTTTGGGCCTATCTAGAACCATTTTCAAAAAGGTTCTATACAAACCATACACAACACATTCTCCATCAATGAAGAACCATTTCACCATGCAAATCATTCTTTGAGTTCTATATAGAACCACTGTCTTTACTAAAGAACCTTTAAAAACATTTATTTTAAGAATGTATGTAGAAACAAAGGGTCCTTCTACTGTTACAAGCTTGGCATCATGACAGTAGCAGAACCCTTTTTGGTGCTATGTGGACCCATATGCAACACATTTTCCATCAATCTGAGGAATCATTTCACCATGCAAATGGTGGAGTGTTTATGGTTCTGTATAGAACCACTGTCTTTACTAAATAGCCCTTGACGACGCAGAGTTTATGTAGAACTTTTTTGTAAATTGTGCTTTATAGCACCAAAAAAAATCTTGACATCGTAACGGTTCTAATAAGGGTTCTTTAACTGTTCATGGTTCTATTTAGAACCATTTTCTTTACTAAAGAACCCTTGAAGAACCGTTATTTTTAAGTGTGTAGTGTTTCACATCAAACTATTCTAAATGATTTTGTTTACATCAAACCAGTTAAATTTTGAAAAATTGGTGGAGTTCCCCTTTAACACACATCAATGGTTTACTGATGTACATTTAACTGAATGCGAAGCCAACTGTAGTCACAAAATGTGACAAATGTAGGATTTTATGGCAATTTGTCGACATTATAAAGTTAAAATGTGCCGTATGTCAGGTTTAGTGATTTTTCCTGAGCGCTGTCCTCCAGTTCTCCAGATTATAAAAGATTCCCAGCAGCAGCATGGGCTCCGACATGGAGATTACCAGCGGTACAGGTGAGGCGCTCTGCGAGATGACTTATTGAACCGCAGTGCCGGTGGTGTTTTGATGGCTCATGTTGATCCCATGTGCTTGTTCTTTATCTTGCCTCGTCTCAGAGGATATTGCTCCCGGAGGCTGCGTCGCCTGCGGAAAACTTTGGGCTTCAAAATGGGCAACCGGCACAAATTTACAGGCAAAAAAGTGACTGTGGAGATGGTGTCCGACAACAGGTACGTCGGAGTGGTGATTTCTGTTTAAGCCATAGAACACAAACGGGGACGCATTGTGGTGAACATCATGACTGTGATTTGGTCATTTCTTTTATTCTTGTAGAGAAAAAAAAAAAAGTAAAGAAACTCAAAACGTGTCAAATGTTTTTTTGGCCAGAAAAGTGGTTCCAACAGCCAACAGTAAAATGACCATTGTTGCTTAGCAGCTGTTGGACAGTGGAAACTTACTCTGTACTATACTATACTTACTATAACTTACTATGTCAGTGATTTTTTTTGAAGTTTTGATATTGTATTTCAAAATAATGATGTACACGCACACATTTTCTAAACCGCTTATCCTTCTGGGTCGTGGGAATAATGATGTAATGTCTTGAAAATTTGACTTGCCTCAGAACAGTGACTTATTTTGTCATATTTTTGACTAAGTATCCTGAAATATGTTCTGAAAGATTTTGACTTGCTATCTCAAAATAACTTTTCCCAAAATAATATTTTTCTTCTATTACTATAATTACTGTTCTTTGATTATTATCCCAATCCCATTTCTTATTTTTACCCCTACCCCTTGTTTTCGAGTGTCGCCTTTGTCCCTTGGTGCTGAGTTACAACGGGTAGTGGTTGAAATCTTCCATATGAAATGGGACCCTTAAGTAAAAAAGAGCATTACTTCATTAACAGCTACTAGCGCTGCTCTGTAGCCAACCCTGTGAGTCTTCAGTGAAAGCAGAGGAGGGTAAAGTTCAGCAACCTCACTGCTGAAAAATGCCTTCAAAGAGGGGGGGGATGATAATTATTTATTATCGCCCACCCCTAATTCCGCAGTGATATGAAGCTAAACTCAGCTACTCGCCAGCTTCTTGTTTGAATTTTCCCATTCCACCTTAAATGGAGCAGCAGTTGTGACGTCTGAGGCAGCAGAATGTAGCTGAAAGGGAAATTTAGCTAGCCTAGCTACTGAGAGCCAGCCTAGTACTAGCAATGTTTTTATTTATTTATTTATTTATTTATTCTTTTTCAATGGTTGTTATAAAGAAAAGGACCATAATACATTGAAATGACCTTAAAAAGATAATTTGATGGTTATTGTAATTTTTGATGGAGAAAATGCTCATATTTATAGGTTTCTTTAGTGGCTTGTGCAGCCATCTTGCTGTTTTGTTTGTTTTTCCCCCTCATAACACTGTTTGGAGTGTGACTCTGAAAAACCTCTGTTTGGAGGGCCATCTCAACAAAAATTGGGACACCCTACCCCTACGTGTGAACAGGACAGTTAAGTCATTAGAATGAGATTGGATCGTTGCTGCTTGCAGAATTTTTCTTTGCCATTTTGTTTTCTTTAGCATGGATTGAATATTTAGAAAGTTGTAACTTTTTTGTAAAGGTTAAAAGTGCATTTTTTAGTGAGGTTTCCAAGTACAGTTTAAAGGGCAGGTGGTGATTTCAGATGGTGTTTTTAAAAAAGAAAAAAAAAAATTAAAATTAGGTTTTGATGTTACAGCAATGCGTTTCCCATTGTCCTGCCACTGTTTTCTTCTTCTTTTAGGTATCTGTTGCTGGTTGTGATGGAAGCAGAGCGGGCCTGGAGTTATGCTATGCAACTGAAGCAGGAGGCTAACACTGAGCCCAGGAAACGCTTCCACCTGATGGCGCGCCTGCGTAAAGCAGCCAAACACGGAGAGCAGCTGGAGAGGCTGTGTGAGAGCCCACGTGTTGATGCCAAGACCAAACTAGAGGCCCAGGTATCCTTTACTGCTCACACAGAAACTGCCGCTGAGCGGTCATCATGACTCTTTAGGCCCTAAAGTGAAAGTCAAGCTTTTTAGATCTGCCAGGATTCTGTGTCATTAAGCTCAACTGCTTTGTTGAACTATTCATTTAAACTGAATGGAGGCTCGACACAACTGGCTATTTCATCTGAAGCTTCATTTCCAGACTGGTTACTTTAACTTTAAACAGCGAGTAGGATGTGATGTAAATGATATGTCATTCTAATCATGTGCTGAACTCTGCAGGCCTACACTGCCTACCTGACTGGAATGGTCCAGTTTGAACTGCAGGAATGGAAAGCTGCCATGGAGGCCTTCAACAAGTGCAAGTGAGTGTGTTTCCTCCTGACCACTGTGGTCTCCATTCATGAAGAATGTCATATAGGGAGAGCTGATCTAATGGCTGGTTTGTTAAAATGTTTGTAATTTCTTTAGTCTTTTTATGGAAATTCAACCCTGGGCAACATTACAGTTCTAACAGCTGCTGCACAGATGTCATTATTGCTGTAAGGTTATGATTAGGAGTCGACAATATGTTATTAGTATGATTAGCACTCCTAGAACACTGAACAACCGCATATATCATAATCACAGATTTAGGCCAATTGACAAGTGCCTGTAAACAATAACAACCAGTGTATAGTAACTGCATAGCAACAAGTAACTAATTGGATGATAGCCCATCATGCTATAATCTTATTTTATTCATTTATTTTTGCAGGTTATCTGGTTCTTGTAGTTTATTTTTGCAAATGCTGAGTTATTATACTTTTAAATTGCCGCTACTGCTTTGTTGGTGAATTTAGTCTGTTGCAACTTAACATCAGTGGAGCTAAATAGCATGACACATATTGTGTATCATGGGGGGAGAAGTGTTGTGATATTTAAAAATGGCATATTGTTATCGATAAGTATCAGTATCAAACCAATATCAGCAGAAAATGCTAGATCAGATATTGAACAAAAGATTGTTCTTTAAGGGTTCTTTAGTAAAGACAATGGTTCTATAAAGAAATATGAACACACAAACCCTTTGCATGATTAAAGAGTTCCTTGCATCATGAAAGCGTTCTTCAGATTGATGGACAATGTGATGTAGATGGTTCTATATAGAACCTTTTCAAATAGATCCCAAAAGCTCGATATCAGATCCTCAGGGTTTCATTGTCATGTTTTACAAATACTTGCAATACATTTTTAGCACATTGTACACCGTTAGTCATATATTTCTACTATAATAGTGAACTTTTTGTTTTATTTTTAAATAATGTTACTGTCCTTCAGGACCATCTATGAGAAGCTGGCGAGCGCGTTCACTGAAGAGCAGGCTATTCTGTATCACCAGAGAGTGGAGGAGATCTCTCCAAATATACGCTACTGTGCTTATAACATCGGTAAGTTGCACACATACATACACATCACGCTCTCCCACTCCTTTTGCTGTAGTGTGTGCTGACTGCACTTACTGCTTGTGCACATACAGTCATGTGCGTCCACAAACCAAAGCAGTAGGACTGGATTGAGATACGTTTTGAGCTTTGATACAATTTTTTACTCTGAAGTTGAGTTTTGATGACAAAAGAAACCCCACTACACTTTCTAAGAAAAAAAAAACATTCAATTGAGCATGGGTGTGTCCAACACAAGCTCCGCCCCCTCCTCGCATACTTTTTTTTGTTTTGTTTTTAAGTACTGTATTGAAAAACCATTACACCTTACATGTATGTGTTTTCCCCCCTATTTTGTCTGTAGGTGACCAGAACGCCATCAACGATCTGATGCAGATGAGGCTCAGCGCAGGAGGCGGTGGAGGCATGATGGCCGAGAAGCTTGAGGTCAGAGATCACGCTGTCGTGGCTGAGTTTATTTTCTGCTCTTGTAACCCTGCAGTACAGTCTGTTACTTCTTGAGCTGCAAGAGAGAATATTATAGTGCAGAACTGCCTGAATCTGCTTCTAATAATCTACCACTCTGCAGAGTTCCAGTGTTTAATCATGTTCTATATAAAAGACATTTCAAAACAGTACATTGTGCCTGTTTAAAATGAATTAAAATACAGAAAAACAGAACAAAGCCATTTGATACAGTAATCAGTTCGATTAAAATAGTAAGAAACTAAAATTAAACGATGTAAAAATTACAGCAATTGCAGCAGGGGAGCTGTTATGCTATACTGGAAAAGGTTATTTTATTAATTAAGCCTTGAATCTGTCTCTGCCTGATGTTGCCTACCTCAAACAGCTCTAAAGACCTTGATCAGGCAGATCAGATATGTTGGATTAATATCAGAGTTGAACTGGATTTTAGATCTCCAGGAGCTGGGCTTTTGTTTCTAGTGATAGCAGGTTTCAGTAAGGTAGTTTCACAGCTAGAGGGCGCTGCAGGGCTGCTGTAAAGTCCTCTTTAGTAAACCAATGCTTTTCAGAAAGGAGCCAGCAGGCAGCACCTTCCTTGTTTAACTGTATGGCTAAATAAATCTTAATGTGTCTGAATAAAGAGTTTGGGGTAAATCCGTCTTTTTACTTTGAGTGACGCTCTTAATTATGTTTATTTTATGAAAGCAGAGGATTGAAGAATCAGTTTTGTTGCTATCAAAACAATCATAGCATTACAAGAGTTTTACCAGATGTTTCAGTAGTGACTGTTTCAGAAATGACAGTTTTAGCTAATTTTGTGCAGAACTCAAAAACATGACAGCAAACACAATTTTTAGGAATTGTACACAAAAAAAAACACAAAAAAAATACTTTATTGTAGAAAATATGTGTTTCGGTAGTGACAGTTCTTAATGTTCCACACTGATTTTCAGACTTTGGGACACGTTTGCTTCAAACATGCAAACATGGGATCAAACTGCTCACCATGTGGCTATAAGGGACAGGGATGAACACAGTTTTAGTCTGAAGGCGGAGCAGCACTGTTGCTAAAATAAGGCTTTGCCTGCAGACTAACACTGCATTTCAGTAGTGACATGAAAACGTTGTATTTATGAAAAAGTTGTATTTATTTATTTATTTGTTTTTTAAATTAAACATTAAACTGATAAAAATTTAACTTAAATGATAAATCAAAATCTTTCAATTGCACTTTAAAAGAAACTAAAAATGTAAGTATTATTTTCACAAGTGTAAAAAAAAAAAAGGTGCCCTATAAATGATGATTTTGTATATATTTATAAATGATAATTCTGTAAATATTTAGCTTATGAGTATCTCAGTCAGTGTTGGGTTTAAATAGATCATAACAATCATTGTAAATATCTAAAGTATGAATACCTTTCTTATTTATTTATTTTTTTAAATATGGGACAGCAGTTTAAACTAATTCTTTAAAATTGTCTGTATATTTTATACCCCGTTTGTGCACATTGTGCACTACCTGTGACCTTAAACAGGTTCATTGTTTATTTGGCCTAAATCTCTAACACTCTTTAATGTGTTTTTCTTCGGTAGAACTGTGTAACACTGTATTAGCTTTTATTAAAAGTGAAAGACTATAAACTGCGGGTTGGTAGAAGTACATTTGCTTTTGGTGGAAACTTTGGTGACTTATTTTAAATCTTCTCTCTGCAGGCTCTGATCACTCAGACGAGGGCCAAGCAGGCCGCCACCATGAGCGAGGTGGAGTGGAGGGGTCGTACTGTACCTGTTAAAATCGATAAAGCCCGTATCTTCTTGCTGGCGCTGGCTGACACCGAGGCTGCTATTGCACAGGTCAGAAACCTGATCACCTTCACATACAACCACAACAACTGCAAACGGTTTGCTGCAAATGGTGAAAAAATGCAACAAAGTCGAGCTACTGGTGAAGAGATAATAATAATAATAATAATAATAATAATAATAATGCATCTTATATATTTAGCACTTTTCATTACATCAACTCAAGGTGCTTTATAGAAAAATAAAGAAAACAACATGGAAAAAACATGTATAAAAGAGAAGAGTCTAAAGATTCTACTTAAAAAGATCCAGAACATCTTAGAACAAAAAAAAAATCCATAAAACACATCTAAAAGGAAATGTCTTAACATTTTTGTTAAAAGATCGAGTTTCTAAAACAAAGCAAAATTAATTCATAAAAAAGGTCAAAAAAGAAAAGTCTTACGAATCTTCTTAAGAAAAGAGATCCAGGATTACTTAAAACAAAAGTTAATTTACAAAAACATCTTTTTAAAAAGAGATGAAGATCCAGAATTTCTTAGAGACTCAGTAAGCTTGTTCCATAATCATGGACCCAGTACACTCAAGGCATGGTACATGCTAGATGTACGTCAAAATAGTCCAGGACAAGAAAAAAAAGTGTGTCCGTGTTATTTTACGATTATTAACATTATGTGTAAAAATCAGAACGTGGTGCTGTTGGATAGTAAAGTTGTTGTTAAGTTTGTAAATAATTTCACATCAATCCACTCAACAATTTTGTTTGCATCTCAGTGATTGAATAATGCAGGAATTTTTAAAAAGTGGTGTAATTATCCTTTAAAGTTCGCAAATATTGGTTTGGAGGTCCGACTGTAGGAGAAGCCTTTTGTTTGGTATAGAACCTTCATGTTAGGTGGAAAGATTCTGTAAGCTTTACAAAGGTTCGCCACACTTAGACATTTCATTTACGTAAATGATGATTTTCATCCATTAAAAGGATCTTTAGGGAACCTAAATGGGTTCTTTTAAAGCATCACTCCAAAGAACTCTGTATTTGTAGCACTGTGGAAGGTTACTCATGCCTTTTCTTCCAAAGTGTAATCATATAATACTGATTAGCATCTGCTCAGCCCCAAGAGATGTTTTTCAACCACACATGCATACATTCCCCTAAGGCTCTCATTAAGTGTTGCCTTTGTGCAGAGTAAAATCACATGCTTTGCACTCACATACGCCTTTACAGTCGAGCTTGGATGACCTTTCTCTGTATAGTTGGCACTAATGTGGTCTGACCGCACATTTTTGATGAGTATTTAGTTTATATACCATAACATCCAGTCTGAATGAAAACAGACCATCCCCAGTCTCTCCATCAATCCAGTAGGGGGCACTCTGTGCCATGCTGAATCCACTGGTATGCGGCTGTGGGTGTACCCTCCGCCCCCGCAGCTGACGGTTGGTATCTCTCCCACCCCGCCACTCCTCAGCCTGAGGCTGCTCAGGCGCAGGCATGCTGTCCTGTCGCAGTCAGACCACATTCTGGACTGCACCCTTCCGCCTCTCGCTGCTGATAACCATCTGCAGGAGCTGATCAGCATACAAAATACATCAAAATACAAACAGATGTAAACAAGAACAAGAAACCACTGTCTGACTTTCATTTCTTCTAGGTCACTTTTTTATCGTGAACAAGGATTAGTTCAGCAAAAAATCAAGTTTAAACATTTCCATTTTAACCCCTTTCGTTGGTGTCTGAAGTTTATTGCTTTATGCTGGACTATGAGGTTAATTTTGACTGATTGCAGAACTGTCTCCAAATTTATTTAAAAATTTTCATGCTCTGCCTGCTTTCGCTTACGTTCAGCAAAAACATTTTTCGCTTGCCTCGGATGTAGTCGATTGGCCAAGATATGTTTGGTGTCCAAATTTTGCTTCTTTAGTTTTAAGCTGGAGCTCTGAGGTTAACATTGCTAACAAACACTAGAAGTCAATAGTCACCCAAATTATGTAAATACACCCCCAACAGAGCTGTGACAGTAAAACGTACTAAGCCACACTGGCAAGTCAGATCTTAATGAAGACCTGGATGTTGATTTGAGTGGGTCGAAAGAATTTTTGGAGTTGTATTTATACAGAACAATTTGGATGTCTATTGACTTCTAGTGATTGTTAGCAACATTAGCTTCATAGCTCCAGTGTTACACTAAAGAAGCAAAATTTGGACACCAGACATGCCTTGGCTGATTGACTTCGTCTAGAGCAGGGGTGTCAAACTCAACCACTAAAAGGACCATATTAAAAAATCTCAGCAAATCTGTCGGCCAGTTTTTATTTCATTTTGCCCAACATTTTGCCACGACCTGAACGGGCTATTGTTTATTAAAAATGTGACAAAATGCTAAATAGGCACTGATTACTTATTAAAAAATAATTCTAAATAATTTGCTTGATCTAGACACCAGGCATCTTTTCTTTTTGTGTAACTGCTGGCCCATAAACTGTTGTTGGTGGAAGGGGGTCAGAATGCACACTGTGTTGCAGTGCATGCTGGGAACTGTAGTGCATCTCAGGATGAAACGGGCCAGTAAGAATAGAAAATTACAATTATTTCGCAGACCAAATAGGACTGTTTCACAGGCCTGACTTGGCCCATGGGCCTTGTCTTTGACACAAGGGATCTAGAGTAAGATAAAATTACAAGTTTCCAACCCTGCCCCACCTGAGCATGTTAATCGGAGTCATCTGGAGCATCCTCAGGATTACAGTCAGCTCTGATGGATCAGGGCTGGAGCTCACAGATGATTTTTTTGAGCGTTCACTCTGTTTTAGGAGGTGACCTCTAATACGCTTTTGGAGATCGTGGCTCTGTTGTGATTTAAAAGGTGTGAATCAGGTTGAAAGTGTGAGATTCAGACTGAAAGTGATCCAGTTCGCTGGGTTTCAGTTCACTATCCCTTTCTGTGATACACACTGTGGTGCATTCTTACTATAGCCTCTCTCTCGCTCACTCGCTCTCTCCTCCTCCTCTTCCTGGTTAATGAACTGGTTTCTCTAGTTCTGTTCTTATGCTTGTAAGGTGTTCCTCGGGTGGGTTTGTGGCACGCCTGACCACAACCACAAAAGTATCCACACAGTTCTTCAAATGAGCAAACTACTTTCAGATGCACACATTGCCGAGGCATTCAGTTGCACATAGAGTTTGCATAATCTCCATAGAAAAGCATTGACCAGTCTAATGGGTCACTCTGGAGCAGCACATGAGCCTAAGGTCACCATGTCCAGTGCCAAAAGAGGTATAAAGCCTGCCAGCATTGGGCTGTGGTGCAGTGTAACTATGTTCTCTGGAGTGATGGAACTCCATCTAATACCTTTTGGGATGAGCTGGAATGTCCAGAACTGACCATCCTATATCAGCACCTGACCTCACTAATGCTCAATCAAATCCTTACAGCAATGTTCCAACATCTAGTGTAAAGCCTTCCCAGAAGAGTAGAGGCTGTTACTGCTGCAAAAGGGGACAAACTCCTTATTAATACCCTTCATTTCAGAAGAAACACTGGAAACTTGGAGTTTATAAAGAACAGATGACTATTATCCTCTCTGTAGATACTGTAGATGTTTGCTTATGAAGGAATGTCCAGAAAACCTGTTCAGTCGCCTGTGAGGTTTTTCTGTGTGCATTCCTGCTGCATCTGCTCCAGCACTGAATGCCACTCTGTATGTTTTCTCTTTATACATTGGATTTGGCAGTTCTTGGCTTTCTGTTCCTCCCACTGTGTCTCTGAAGTTTATGTAGGTTCATGTTTTTGCTGTATCCATAGACGTGTTCCAAAGCCTTGGCTGCGGCCGAGGTAGGGCGGGTCCTCGGTAGGACTGTCCCATAAAGATTCCTTCTTAGTAGCCTATTGATCACACAAATGGAACAGTCCTAACAAGGCTGAGTGGTGACGTCACGAGAAAGACCCCACCTCTTGCAGTTGGGGTGCGAAACTGGTGAAACTGTCGCATTGTGTTTATTGCCTTTATTTCTTCAATTTCAATTGATTTAAAAACCAATATTGCTAAATTGATGGCTCAAGAAGGTGTAATTGTGTAATTATTCATATTAAAAAAAAAACAAAAAAAACAACAAATTGTAACTAACGTTTTTCAAGTGTGTGTGTGTGTGTGTGTATATATATATATATACTATAGAAAAAAGACTCAGGTTCTGTAGAAGAGTCATTCTACAGAAATGCCCATTTTTGTGTCCCTAGAGTTTACATATTACATATTTTATATATATATATATATATATATATATATATATATATATAAAATATGTAATATGTAAACTCTAGGGACACAAAAATGGGCATTTCTGTAGAATGACTCTTCTACAGAATCTGAGTCTTTTTTCTATAGTCAGATTTATGCCAATTCTTAAATGTAAAGGCCACTGTTAACCTATTAAAGTGTGTGTGTGTATATATAATGTATATATTTAGTGTAAGATTTTTTGTTATAATTTAGTATTATTACTGAGTCAGGAGAAAGAAAACAGGCAAAAATACGGTTTGTGCGCCGCTGTCGGGAGTTTTTCAGACCACATTATATGTCTTTACATATTAACGTCACACACACAGGCTCAGAAAGTCCAAATGTTTGTCAGGTAAAAAATTGCTTGCAGTGATCAGATTCATCTGCTTGGGTAAGGGGTCCGAAGCACAACCCATGTTACTAAAGACACTTTTCGACTGATTGGTACCAGCTTGACTCGATTCAACTCTACTCTCCTTTTTTTGGCTTTCCATTAGCCAAAAGTTGGTACAGATACCAAAAGGTGACAAACGTAAAAATGCTACAGATTACTGATTGGTTGGAGAGAACCGCTAAACACACATTTGCCTTTTTAGAGCAACCAAATTCGTCCCGTCGTCTGAACGTTGTAGTTTTTCCCAAACTCTCTTTGTCAGCAGTGTTTTGTCTTGCTGCCTTCAGCCTCTTCTGAATTCATTTTGTCCCCTTCACGTCTCTGCAGTTTCGTTTGGCTTCGTTTCCCAAGTAGCTGGTATCATAAGCAAGCGGCTTAAATGTGATTCTGCACAAAGCATGCAGTTACACATTTCTACCAGAGAGGTCTCAAAATCTCCAAAACCTATGTAGTGTAGCTTTAGGTGTTTTATTTTATTTTTGGGAGAAAATGATGTAAATATACTGTACCATGATGTATACCAAACCTTAAATTGTGGTTATGAGTGTTTAGTAGCTCTAATATTTCTGTTCTTTTCTGTCAGGCGGCCAATGAGGAGACAAAGGAGCGTCTGTATGAGACCCTGTTGGCTGAGTGCAGAGACACCATTCAGGCTGTGAGAGAAGAGCTGAGGACTGATGTGGTAAGGGTGCATATATTTTATTTTAACCCCTTAAATACCCAGGCTTATTACATTCCTATGCAATGAAAACCCTAATTTGGTAATTTAAAATACAGTTAATAATCTGCCTTTCAGATGCATCACTGTGATACATGCTGTATGTGTAGTGAGAAGGTTATTGGTCTAGCACCTGAAAAAGTTTCAAGTTTCTGAAGTGTATGTGTGTCTTTAACTCTAACAGAAGCAGAGAGAGAGAGCAGCAGACGGCGCAGAAAGTGGAAAGGTCTCCAACCTGCAGTACCTGCACAGGTTAGTGCTACACAAATGCGACAGTAGCAACCTTCTAGCATTCTTCGTTGAGCTGTGGTTTAGGCTCTTTTAATTAAATGAGATGACGGACAAAAGATAACCAATGAGGATGCATTGAAATTCTGACCACTGAAAAAGGGCACTTTCAGTTTTCAGCCGAAAGAGGAAAAAAAGCTGAAAATTTAAGACATTAAATAGGCCCACAATGAAGCACCAGAGTACAGCAGTTTATTAAATAATTAAAATCATAATTAAAAAGAGAAACTGAATAATTTTTTTTTTTCTTTCCAATCTATTTCCAGCTTGGGTTTAGCTACATTTAGTACAATAATTCAAAAGCATAAATAAAACTACAAAATAAAATGTGAAGAAAATAAATAAACTAAAAAAACTCGTTCATATGTGTCGTGAAGTTTTTTCTTTTCAGTGCATCACTGATAAATGGCAAAATAAATGACAATTTGGGTTAGCGTTGTTTTGTTAAAGTATAATTTCAGATGGTGCAAAACCTCACAAATAAAAAATTATATATATATTATGTGTATGTGTGTGTCTGTATGTGTGAGTAGCTACCTAACCTACATTAAGCTGTGGACGGTGGTGAGGAGGAATGAAAGCATGGCGCATGCGCTGCAGGCCAAACTGAAGGAGCCACAGACCGATGAAAACAAAAGAGGCCCCCGACCCCAGGACCTGATACGGCTGTACGATATCATACTGCAGGTACAGACGCACACAGGCAAATTCTTTTGACCAATAACTCGCCGTTATTGGTCAGCGATTAATCATTAACGCAGCCTAACATAACAAGGTGCTGTGATGTAATCTGCTTATTCACATTTACCACATATTAGTTCAACTTAACAAACATGCACTGACCGACCACTTCCCAAGTCCACCTCCTTGTTTCTACTCTCACTGACCATTTTATCAGCTCCACTGACCATATAGGAGCGCTTTGTAGTTGTACAGTTACAGACTGTAGTCCATCTGTTTCTTTGCATATTTTGTTTGTCCCCTTTGACCCTGATCTTCGGTGGTCAGGACCCCCACAGGACCACCACAGAGCAGGTGGTGTTAGGGTGTTGGGTGATTCTCAGCACTGAAGTGACAGTGACGTGGTGCTGGAGTTTTTAAACACTGTGTCCACTCACTGTCCGCTCTATTAGACACTCCTACCTTGTTGATTCACCTTGTAGATGTAAAGTCAGAGACAATAGCTCATCTGCTGCTGCACAGTTTGTGTTGGTCGTCCTCCAGTCTGTCATCAGTGGTCACAGGACGCTGTTGGCTGGGTCATTTTGACTGGTGGACCTTCTCAGTCCAGCAGTGACACTGAGATGTTTAAAAACTCCAGCAGCACTGCTGTGTCTGATCCACTCGTACCAGCCCAGCACACACTAACACACCACCACCATGTCAGCGTCACTGTATTGCTGAGAATGATCCACCACTCAAATACCTGCTCTGTGGTGGTCCTGTGGGGGTCCTGACCATTGAAGGACAGGGTAACAAAGTATGCATAGAAACAGATGGACTACAGTCTGTAACTGTAGAACTACAAAGTGCTCCGATATGGTCAGTGGAGCTGATAAAATGGACAATGAGTGTAGAAACAAGGAGGTGGACTTAAAGAAGTGGCCAAATTTAAAACACATTTTTAAGTTTCACTCTTGGTCCATTGCTCACTAATGTAATCTCCATTCAGAACTTTTAGTCTTGTTTTAAAGCCACTATTCTCAAAAACACTGAACTGAATCACACAGTCTCACACTGTAAAACCAACTTGGCCGGCCATCTGTGGTCATTATCTTTTTCTTCCTCCTAATCATGCACGTTTTGTTCTCTCCTGTTGTTCTCCAGAGCCTGGCGGAACTGTCAACCTTGCAGGGTTTGGAAGAGGACCACACCTTCCAGAAGGAGGTGGCCCTGAAGACACTGGTCTACAAGGCTTACAGGTGTGTGGATGTATGAACTGATCTGAGTTCAGACTGATCCACCCCAGCAGTGTAATCGTATAGCCCAAGAAATGCTGAGTCGTCTGAACTGGTTGGAATTGTTGAAATTCTGAAAACGGGGAAAATTCTTGAGCTTTAAGGTAGACATTAGAAACATGTCTGCCTGTTACATTTAAGTTACACTCCCACATCTGATCTCTGCCACGTTGTCCATTACAATAGACCAGGATTTTCAGGTGCTTCTGTTTTTTTTTAACTATACAGATTTTCAGTTTTCAGTACGGGGACATCAGTTCATCAGTATTATTGTCAGTGGTAATCGGTTGTTCACTACAGGTGCAGCTGATGAAAATCAGGTTGGAGTTCAGGCTGCAGTTCAGTTCTGTCTGTCTGTCTTTATCTCACACTTTCTCTGTCTGTCTGTCTGTGTATCTCTTTCTATGCTCTCTCTGTCATTCTATGTATATTCGTCTATCTGTCTCTCTGTCTGTCTTTATTTGTCTATCTGTCTTTATTTGTTTGTTTTGTATCTCGTTCCTGTGCAGGTGTTTCTTCATTGCTCAGTCCTATGTGCTGGTGAAGAAGTGGAGCGAGGCGTTGGTTCTGTATGAGAGGGTCCTAAAATACGCCCGTGAGGTCCAATCCAAGGCCAAAAACCTCAATAACAGCTTAAAGGTACATTTAGACAATGGTGCTAATCCAAATTCATTCATTTATCATTAATACACACATCATGTGGTATTATTAATGTAATAACTCAACCAGTCATGCTAACGTGGCTAACAGTGGATGGAAGCTAAAAGCTAACAATGTGCATGATGTCATTGTAGTAAATCTAATTGATGGAAATTCAGTTTTACTTGCTGTTTTATAGGTGGTTCGCACCAACAAGATATTGATAATAGTTACGAATAAAGGTTGCCTTGATGTGCTGAGTGAGAAAAGGACTGTTCGGTCATCATTAGTGGATTTAGTGGACAAGTCATGCTTTGCACTGTGGAAAGCACGTCATTGCATACTTTTCATAAAGTCGTCTCACTAGAAATCGTAGCAATACTGCATAACCTTTGACACTTATCACCGTCAAGTCTTTTAAAAATTAGTTTTAATGCTCTTTTAGATTTTCAGAGTTTTAGCCCAGATAAGTTGCAGTCCTTAGTGCCTGTGAGCTTCTGCTGGGTGTTGACCAGCACGCTAATGAATGAAAGTGTGTTGTCATAAGTGATAGTAGCTGATGATTGAGAGTGGACAGGTTTTTCTACTATTTTTCAAAGAACGTGTGGTATGACAAGAATGTCATTGTCATTGCTTAACCAGTCTTTCTCGTTTTCTTCGGGCACTCACAAGGACCTTCCGGATGTCCAGGAGCTTATCGCCGAGGTCAATGCGGAGAAATACTCCCTTCAGGCAGCGGCAATCTTGGGTGGGTCCTTGTCTCTGTGGCCATTTTGTTTCTGCTACACACTTATAAAATGGTTTTTCAAGAGTTCTTTAGTCTATAAAATGGTTCTACATAGAATGTTTGCATGATTAAAGGGATCCTTGCATAGTGAAAGTGTTTTTAAGATTGATGGCAGTGCTTTAGAAGGTTCTATAAAGAACCTTTTTGAAAAGGGTTCTGTATAGCACCAAAAAGGGTTCTTCTATTCGAACAAACCTGACATCGTAACAATAGAAGAACCCTTTTTGGTGCTATACAGAAACCTTTTCAGAAAGGTTTTCCATCAATCTGAAGAACACTTTCACAATGCAAAGGCACTTTAACCATGGAAATGGTTCTTGGAGTGTTCATGGTTCTCTATGGAACCATTTTCTTTACTAAAGAATCCTTAAAGAACCATCCATTTTTAAGTGTGTAAAGCTCAGTGACACCCAGTGACTGTAGTTATTAAACAGATGGTGTTTATGGTGTTTTGAGTGTTTCATGGCCCATTAAATGAATCTTTCTGTGACGTTTTGTTTGATCTTTTTTCAGATAAGGAGGATGTGGCTGAAGCACCTGTGCAGCAGCAAGTGAAGGACACCACAGTAAGAGACAATATTCATCTATATTCAATATTCATCTGTTAAACCCTTAAAATCTCAGGCTTATTTCATACTAAGGCTTATTATCCAGTAACTACAGGGACTTCAGTGCAAACTGGCTGAGCTATTCTTAGGTTATAGAAGTGTGTAATAAAACTTTGGGCCTGCCAGTGGGCTCTGGCCATTTAAGGGGTTAATGATTTTAGCAGTGAGTCAAAGTCACTAGCCGGTAGCTAGCATTATACAAATGGATGCTAGTTTACCAAAAAAATGATCTGCTCGGGGAAGGGGTCCGAAGTACAACCCACTTTACAAAATGTTCTTCCACATATTGCGTGCAGTTACACATTTGCACCAGAGAGGTCTCTAAATCCCCAAAACTTAGTGTAGCTTTAACATAAATACATCATAATTTACATGGGAAAATTACGGAGGGATCACAAACCAGCTGTAACATAAACTACAGACTAAGCATAAGACACTTTCACATTTTACGGGAGTGTTTATCTTTGACCCACACACACACTCTACTCTTTATGGGTGGAGAACAGTGGAATGTTGCAGGGCAGAAAGCAGTAAACATGTGTAGTGTCTGTCTGAGTGCAGTGCGCTGCTACAGGGCACGGTTTCAGGTCCAGGCCTTTAATAGCATGGATGGCATGTAGATTAGCTTTAATTTGTCTGTCAGTTTTGTGTGAGAATGCTGTATTCGTCTCCTCTAAGGATGTTGTTTAAAAGGTCTATATCCTGCGTATTGTATTAGACTGAAATAAACTCCTTTGTTTCAAATAGCAAGGAAAATTTGCTTTTATTTTTTTGAGCTAGCTTCCACCACCACCTGCACGCTTAATTTGATTAAGTGTTGATCAGTATTAATGTGTTAAATGAACACAGACATACATATAATCACTTATCATTGTTTTAATGGTATTTATTCTAATGTGTGTGTTTTTCTGAGCCAATAAAAGCTGTCCAGACAAACAGCAATGTTGTATATGCTTTTGTGATCTCATTTTTACAGTACTAACTATATTTAACTATTACATTTCAGTCATAATTAGCACCGTCAGCAGTTTGGGTTAAAATATTCCTTAAATCCTTTCTAGACTCCCTTGCTCATTATGTCTTGAACTGATGTTGAACTGATATCAAGCAAACATTAAAGTACGTTGCTTTATAATTAACCGGGCGTCCGATTAACGGCTAAGATTGTGTAATCCGTTGCTGCGCTGCAATAGAAACTACTTGTGGGTTGGTGACACACCCTGAAGAGGCATCTTAAGCAGCTGTGCTTATAAACACACACCTACACAAACGCGGTGATACTGTCACCCGCCCTCCTGCATCCCGTCCTTTCACAATACGCATACCATCACACATACAACTCTCACTTCTCCTTTTCTCACATTTAAACCCTTAGAAGGCCACAGTTATTGTCATTTTGTTATACATTTGATTTCTAGAAGTTTTCATATGTAATTACACAGGTTCACAGTGTGCACTTGAAACATTTTCTGTTTTTTTTGATGTTAAGGAGCAGCAAACGTGGCAAAAATGTTAAAGCTGTTTTTTTTTGTTTTTTTTTGTTTTTAATCAAATTCAAATGATAATTCCTTCTCTTTTTTCCCCTCCTTTCCTCAGCCTCTCTCCGAACGACTGGACACCTTCCGTCTTGACCCCTCTCTCCTGGGCAAGCAGCCCAATCTGGTGCAGTTTCCCCCAGACTTCCAGCCGATCCCCTGCAAGCCTCTGTTCTTCGACCTGGCGCTCAACCACGTGGCCTTCCCGCCCCTGGATGACAAGGTGGAGCAGAAAGGCAAAGGCGGCCTCACAGGCTACATCAAGGGCATTTTTGGCTTCGGCAGCTAAACCGAGGCTTGGGCTTCGCTCGGGCTTCCACGTGCAGAGACCTGGGAGCTTGGAGTCAAAGCTGGAGTTGCTCTCAAATCTCATTCCCTGTCCATCCTTCATGTTCTTCTGAAATCAGTCATTAGTATCCTTCACTCCAAGTCCTGGAGTGGCAGAAACCTGCAGAGTTTGGTGTTTTAACTCATTTAACAAGTGATTCAACTCATCAGCTAGTAAGAATTAGCAGTTAGGCTTCGAGTTGAATAAGAGGATGAACTCTGATCTCTGTAGGAATGTGGCCTTCCAGGGCCTAAGTTTGACACAGAAACACACGAATACATCCATTTGGCCTTTGTCCTGTAGAGGGAAAACCTAAACATAACACAAAAAGAGATATTTAGAGTGTATTTAAGTGTCCAGCCCTGGGGGACCATTCTACAAAGCCTAAATTCTTATACACCCAGTTCAAATAATGGGCTAATAATTAAAGCTTTCATGTGTTAGATGAAGGAAAACTAATCTCTGTAGGCATGTAGGCCCAACAGTTTTGGGGTTTCCCTCGTTCACTAAGAATTGGTTCAACTCATAATCCACAGATAAAAGCCCTTCAAGTGGTAGCAGGTGTGTTGGTGCAGGAATACTTTTAGCCGGTGTCCAGTTTTGATCCTGAGAAGCTGGCATACAGCACAGTTTGGCACCTGTACGCTCCAACGCACCAACTGAACATGCTATCTAAGCTGAGTTGAATCACGTATTTTAACAGGAAGATCACCAAAATGTGCTGGTCTGTGGCCCTAATTTTCCTCATTCTCCAAGAACCAACTGCTCATTGGATGATTATTAAGCCCTTCATAAGCTGTACCAGAAAACAGAAAGCTGTAGAGTGTTGTGATCGTCCAGAACTGGAAGACAAAACACTATATAGCAGTTCCGGTCCTGGATTCCAGTAAGGATGACTTGGGGTTGTTTGATATGGAAGAAATACAGCATCATGATATTTGAAGACATTTTCACAACACACAGTATGCATCACTGTGTTTAGTTTTTTCTGAGCTTTGAAAAGACAAAAAACTACCACCGTGAAAAATACTGTGAATACAATCATTTTCATTAACGGTCTCACCAACTCTTTAAATCCAATTAAACGGGCCTAATTCTCTCCAAGTACTAATGGTATGTGTGGTATGCTCAGAAAATGCTCAAAATTTGTCACAATATGTTAAAATATTGTCATACTGTCCACTCCTAGGTAGTATGAAGGTGGCCAATCAGCTGCATCAGCAGCTCAGTTCTGTATCCTCCAGTGATTACAAAATCCAGGGCTGGATTCAAGGTCCAGATGTGACTAATGTGCATCTATGTGATAGCCAGTTCAAATTCACATCATGTATCTTGATTAGGGGGTCCAACGTTTGTCCTGAAGGGCCAACATTTGGTTCTCTTCCTGCACAAACTGGTAATTCACTGATGAGTTGAATTGGTTGTGCTTGAGTATCACCAAACTGCACCGGTTATTTATGTAGTTATTTCGTTTTGGCATGAAGGGTGTAGGGCACAAGGGTTTGAGGGCAATTTTGGACCACAGGTTGGACCATTCTTAGCTCCAGTGCTCTCGTCTGGTGTCCTAGTCTGACAGCCCTCCTTACTGTTTCCGCATTCAGTGGCGACTTTACTGATTTAGTATTTCTTCAATTTTGTTCAATTTTAACCTCTTGGTGCAAAATGTTAGCATAAGTAAGCCAGTGTTGTACAATTAAACTGACAAAAAAACAGACTCTACACAGGTATGTTAAGACTGGAAGTAGTGATTAGATTTTTCCGGCTCTGGAACGCCTGAAATTGCGTCTTGTCAATCATCCAGGATAAAATGGGACAAACTCAAGATGAGTGAAACAGAGTTCACGACCATGCCACTATGAGGAGCATCAAGTTCTCCTTAAGAACCAAATCGGTGGTGGATTATAATCTCTAACGTGCATTTTGTACCATGAACTCCAGTCTTTTCGGTTTGCACGATTATATATAAACGTGCACCACGTAAATGAACTTCAGTAGATAAACACAGATGGAGAATCTTGTGCTAAGCTAGTCTGAAAACCACTTGTCAGAATTGTTACGCAATGAGCCACTCGTCTCTGTCCTGTTGTTGAAAACCTACAGAGGGAATTTTACATGTTTGTCAGCACAGCCGCCAAGGGTTCCATCTTTAGAGCATAGACGTTTTCCAGTAGACAGGTGCTGCTGTTCTTCATGGTGACTAGAACCAAAGTCAATCTCTCCTCTCTTGCATTATAGCACCTCATGGCTGGTCATATACTGAGTGTCTGTCTTCTGTACCCATTTAAAACACACCTTTTTATTATCTTTGTCGCGTACCTGCCACACCCTGGCTAATTTACTGATATTTTGTTTCTGGTTCTTTTGATCATTTTAATTCTTTTCTTTTTCTTTCTAAAATGTCTTGTAAGAACGTAATGGTGGTGAGTGTTAGGAAGAGGTTGAATTGAAGGCTGGAAACATTTTCTGTTGTGACCACCATTAAAACTGAAAAATGGAACAGTTTAATGAAATGATGAATAAATGTGGGAATGAAAGTTGGTGTAAAGACTCCTAATTAAGTAAACCGCACATGAAGATACGCTGAATGGTTTGAGTTTGTTTAGCGCTGCAGTGATTGATGTAATAACCTTCTCAGGGAACTTTTAGAGGCATTAAACTCTTCAGACATCTGGTTCCTATCATCACCGTGAACAATTCTGACTCAGTAAGTTTCTTTAGAATGGAGAACATAATAAAAGTCACTCTGAATGACTTTGTTTTCATCTTAACCGTTTAATTATGCCAAAATTTTGAAAAATGTAGTTGCCCTTTAAAGCATTTGTTCAGTAAAAACCCTGTTGTTTTGCCTAGACCAGGGGTGTCCAATCTTATCTGCAAAGGGCTGTTGTGGCTGCAGGTTTTCATTCCAACAAAGCAGGAGCTCACATGATCAGCTGTTTGAAGACCAAGACCAACTGATTAAGCAAGTAGAATCAAGTGTGCTTCAGCTTGTTTGGAATAAAACCCTGCGGCCACACCAGCCCTTTGCGGATAAGACTGAACACATCTGGTTTAGACGCTTCCATTTCACAATGATACCACATACAGTTGATTGGGACAGATCCAGCAGGACACCAAACTAACAAAGTGACTCGTGGCAAAGGTGACATCCTATGACAGTGCCACATTTAAAGTACGACTCATTCTGCTGCCAGTGTTTGTCTATGGAGATTGCAAGGCTATGTGCTCGATTTTATACAGCTGTAGTTGCTCCTTCAATTTTGCACTTAAGGCTATTGTAGCTAACACAATGGAAGTTGATACCCCACCAATTAGCATCTTGCTTACTGCATGCATAAATCATTGCATACTTGCCTCAGTATCTCTAATAGATACTTGCTAATGTGGTTTCAGACACTGCATGACATTACAAAGGCTCAGTATGAGTAGGGATGCCATACCCTCAGTCACCCTCTCACCCTGTAAAACTGCCACCCTTTTCCATCCTCCTTAGGTTAATTTTGCTATGTGACATTGCCTAAGATGTCTTATTATCAAAATTTTCTATTGTATTGTTCTCAGAACAATTCACAGGCCACCCCAGAGTCCAGATGTCAACATCACTCAATGTATTCGGGGTTACTTGGATTGTGAGAAGCAGAAAATGCTAAACCAACTGCTAAGACTGAACTTTGGAGGTGTGCTTTCAGTATTTAATATATCTACTTTTTGCCTCTGCACCCTAAGCCACCTAGTATTACAACTTCTGCTCTTTTCAGGAGGCTTGCTTTGAATTTTTCAAAGAAATCTGCAGGGATTTTTCCACACCTTCAAAGTTCAGTCATAGAAGTTGGTTGCATTTTTTGCAGATTTCTTTGAGAACTGAAAGTGAGTCTTCTGAAAAGAACAGAAGCTGTAATAAAGGTAAAGAGTGGACACATTAGATACTGGAAAAAAATGATAGTTATTGAAGTGTCTGTGTAATGTTCCTTTAAATATGCTTAATAACTTGCATTTAATATCTGTTTTGGATGGTCATTAAATAAATAAAGGATGGTCTCTGACTTTTGCACAGAACCGTACATAAGGTAAAAAGTGCCAGTCTGTATTAGTGCACAGCTTGTTTGTGATTACACGTCCAGGTTTGTGTGCGTTTGAGACCAGACAGTAATAATAATGTGTTTGTGAATGACATGTATGTGATTACATGTCACACTGTGTGAGTGTCTCCGGTCACCTCTGTCCTCCACTCAGCGTACTGCGCATTGATGACCTTCTCTGACTGTCTCTTCTTGTCTTTGTGTCAATCAGCCGTCCACTGTAGATCTTTATCACTGTGAGCAGGATTCTTTCACACATTCCACAAACCCTCACAGAGCAGCCGGGGTGAAATCCGGGCCTGAGGAATGTACTGTGCACACTTAAAGACGCTCACGCACTCGTGCTGAAGAATGTTCTGCAAGTATTCACACATAGTTACAATAACTATTTCAGATATTCTGTTCCTAAAACCTGAGATATTTTTAATACTTTTATTAGTGGGGAATCCTCAATGTACCTTGTAGGCCTTTAGTGAAGGTCACATGATTTCTGTAAAAATAAAAATACATATCAGGTGATTAATGTAATTAATCTCTACGAGTACTGTAGTAATACTCATTTCATTGTTAAGTTTTGGTTGGGAACAAAAGCGTTAAATTCTTGAAATGCCCAATGGAAAATGATCCAATCAGGACTGTTTACTCCATAGTATTCAGGTAGATGCAGTCAAGCGAGTTCTCTCATTGGTTAGGACTTCAGGAGCTGAACTGAAGGCCTTACATGTTAGATTAACCTCAAGTATAATTAGGAGCCACTTTTGTGAGAAGAAATGTTACTCTAGTTCAGGGGTCGGCAACCCAAATGTTAATAAGAGCCATTTTGTCCTTTCAACAAAAATCTAACCTCTTTGAGACCTTCAACATTTTATGTCCATTTTACCATCTTGGCTGTAAATATGTCTCAGTATGTGCTAATGTACTAGTATAGGCTAAAAAATGCAATATAAATTAAAATGCAGACTTACTTTGCTCTGCTTTAAGTTTTAGCTCAGCTATAGCTGCTTTTCTCACATTTCTGACAGGAAACTTTTCCGTGAAAGTAAACAGTTTCTTGTAAAATATCTCAATGTTTGATTTTTTATGAGGCTGAAATCAGCTTCTTCTTCGCCAGCTTCTTGTTTGAATTTTCCCAATCCAGCTTAAATGGTGCCTGAGGCGCCAAAATGTAACTGCAGCACCATTTAAGGTGGAATGGGAAAAGTCAAATGAGAAGCTGACTTCATCTTTGTGACATTTTATTATTTGACAGTGTCTTGTTGCAGATTAAACATATCAGGAAACCAGCTGGAGTGATTATAAATGCAAATAAGTCCATTCGTCTCTAAATTATCAATGCTGGTCTTGAAAATTTCTCTTTGCCTTGTTGTTAGCTACTAGCTAGCTAGGTGAGACTGTTGTCTGCATTGCTATGTGACCAGCAGTCTGCGTGCCAACGAGTTAAAGGTTGGGGAATTAGCAGGTATAGGCTACATTAACTCCAGCGTTTAAGACTAGTTATTGTTAAAACTGAATGATCAGCAGAGCTTTATTTTACTGCAAAGGAGGATTATTTTATTTTTACCTAGAAATCTAATTCTGCTGTGGAGCCACAAAAGGGCAGTAAAAGAGTCACATGCAGCCCCAGAACCGTATGTTGCCAACCCCTAGGCCTTCTGCAAGTTCTAGATACATCACAACTGCGAGTATGAGGGGTAGTCCAACCAATGCATCAGAGGGAAAACAGCAGCAGCTCCAAGCCAGAGATGGAGTCACTGTAAAACTGCTACGAGGTAAAATCTATGTTAATTTGTATGTAAGCTTCAAATAAAACATGGTATGTCTTTTACAATTTTTCATATGTCCACATTTAATTTAGAATGGCCAGACAATGTTCATGCCAAGCACCCTTAGTTTAATGCTAGCATATGCTTGAAATTCCATAAGGGAGTTAGCAGAAATTAGCATGTTTTGTGTTCTTGTTTTTGACTTAGTTTTGACATTTGTGACCCGAACTGAAGGCCTAGCTCTCATTAACATCGTTCATCACTGACTTTTATTGCCTGTAAAGGTTTAGCAATCAACAGTATAGTAAAAAAAAAACAAAAGAAGTGTTCAAAACAGTGTCCACCAAATCACTAGCCACCCACCACTGCTACAAAAGGGCACACGGCATCATCACCCTGGACAACAACAACTCACGTGAGGAGGGGGGCACCAACCTGAAAATCTCACTGCTCACAGAACCCTTTTCACCCATAGCTTTAGCTAAATGATGGCTGGCAAAATTCGAATATGTTTTGTATTGTGTTTCTGTATTGTTTATAGTTTTATAAACTCACTATTTTGCACTGGAGCATTCTACTTTGGAGTCTTTTATTTTGGAATTTTTCTGAGCCAAATGACGCTGTGCTGTATTAGAGCTCAGCAAAATGACTTTTTAACACATAAATGATCAAAAATTAGCACTAAACCTAAAAATATGTGTATGGCTTTTATACTAATTATAAGTAACACTATTTAAATGTGTGTTTTCATGGCTGTCATGAAATATTTATAGTGTGCCACTCTGAATTCAGCATTTTCCTTTGTCGGTGAATGTACAATACCTTCTCCAGTGTCTTACGTTTTGTTCAGGCATCAAATTAACGTCCAAGAGTGTGTAATCCGCTGATGAATAGAAGACAATCACAGACAAGAGACACACCCCAACATGGCATCCTCCTCACAACTACTGTCCAGTACTAGCATGGTGAGTGCAGTCTGTGCTTTGGGGCCTTTTAAAGAGATATTTCACTGCAGAATGCTAACAAAGCTAACAATGAGCCATAAATCTATGCTAACATCGTTAGCATGAGCCTAACTGCACAGTTCTCTCTACCAACAGCTGCCTTTCATTCATTATTAGCAACGTTAGCATTTCTGGGTGAGGTGTTCTCCAGCTATCTGTCAAGATCTCAGGCACTAAAGGTCATGATAAACTTGCAGCTTTTTTGGGGAACACGGTTAGGCTAGTAAGTTTTAGCCATGGATAAAATTGCATTTTTATTATATTTTCACTATAAAATTGTCTTTTTTTATATGCATTTAAATAAAATGTAAGGACTTCTAATGACACCATATTGTGATGTTAGATCCAAAATATCCCAGGCTACACCTCACAGTGTAAACACCTCAGTGTCACTGCTGGACTGAGAAGAGTCCACCAGCCAAAAACATCCAGCCGACAGAGTCCTGTGACCACTGATGAAGGACTAGAAAATGACCACCACAAACTGTGCAGCAGCAGATGAGCTATCGTCTCTGACTTTACATCTACAAGGTGAACCAACAAGGCAGGAGTGTCTAATAGAGTGGACAGTGAGTGGACACAGTGTTTAACAACTCCAGGAGCACTGCTGTGTCTGATCCACTCATACCAGCACAACACAACTAGCATGCCACCAGAACGTCACCCAAATCATACCTGCTCTGTGGTGGTCCTGTGGGGGTCCTGACCATTGAAGAACAGGGTAACAGAGTATGCAGAGAAACAGATGGACTACAGTCTGTAATTGTGAGCGACAAAGTGCTCCTATATGGTCAGTGGAGCTGATTAAATAGACAAAGTGTGTAGAAACAAGGAGGTGGTTTTAATGTTATGGCTGATTGATGTATGTATGAAACATGCAGTATGTCGCTGCTGTCGGAAGAAAACCTTGTATGTACATTTTTGTCGTTTTTCAGTTTTTGACATAATTTGAAAATGTCTGTTGCCCTTTTCACTGTGTGTAAATTTTATAATGAATGGACCAAAAGAAACGACCCAAAATGACTTGGGGAAAAAAGTCTGATTCCACTGACTTATATTAAAAGTAAAGTCGTTCCTTCTCCTGTAAATTTACCATTTTGGAGATATGAGGTTTTCTTCCGACAACAGCAATGTACTATTGTTGATATGGATTATATATATTGTATGCAGCTGTATTCTAAAGTTTTAACAAGACAAATTTCATGATTTGTTGATTTTCTGAGAAAGTGTAAATCATTTCAAACTTCCTGTACAGGGAACACACTGAAATATGGCATTTTTTCTGCACAATTTCTATTTATTTGCAATTTCTATCTATTTATTTCCATATTGACAAAAATAAAACATACAATATAAAATGTGCCACTTTTGCACACAATCCTGATTGCTTTCTAGACCTTCTAGGTATGTGTATACATTTTAGTTCGTACTTATTTAGTATGATATCATGCTTGTCATATTTAATCACTGCAACTATTGTAGTAATACTTATATTTCATTGTGTCGTTTGGCTTGAAAAAGAGTTAAATCTTTGAAACACCCACTGAAAAATTATCCTAACAGGATTGTTTTCTCTGTGGTATCTAGGCAGATAGAGCCAAGCAAGTTCTCCCATTGGTTAGGACTTCAGGAGCTGAACTGAAGGCCTTACACATCCGATAAACTACCAACATAATTAGGAAGTGACTGGAATCAAGCTATCATGTTTTGATTTAACAATTTTGTGAGAAACAACATCACTCTAGGTCAGGGGTGCACAACTGCGACCAGTATTGAGCGTCCCTGCGTTTAACCAATTTCCATTACAAAGCAAAACCATCATGTTTTAATCCTAATAGTGTTCTTTTTTTCAGCAGGTGTTCCACATTATTTATGATAGAAGTAAATAAAAACCTACTTATAACCTGCTTCTGCTTTTGTATGTCTGATTATTTTTGTTATATATATATATATATATATATATATATATATAATTTCCAGTGCGTCTTCATGTTTGGTGACCTAGAGCAGTATAGGCCAAGTACATAAAGGGTGGGCATTAAGAGAGAGAAACAGATACAGGGACAAATGGATAGATAGAGAAAGAGAGAATGAGAGAGAGTCTGACTCACAGTCACTCTCCCATGTGAGTGCGTATGCTGGAAATGTGGGCTTGCCACCACAGCCCTGCTCAAAAGAGTGGCTGGGCTGCATTCCGAAACACAGGCCACCCTTCACCTGAGCCAAGAGCACACTGTACCCTCAGTCTGCTCAGGAAAGAGATGCATGTAGGTGATGATTCACATGTGTAAAATATGTGTGTAATGAATTCTGCTTGTGCTTCTAGGCTTTCTTAGTGTTCTCATCCTTATGAATACAGAGTACAGAGTGAAGCGTAGTCACTTCTGATGAGAGTTTAGTTGGGTTGTATTATTAGATAAAGTGATTCATGTTATTGGTTGATATTAGAAGATTTTTTTTTTCAGAATTATGTGAAGTCATGGTCATTTCCTTTCAGTGTTTAGGCCTAATGGATGGGAAACATCATGTCTTCTGAATGCTGAAGTATTAGTAGTGGTCAAATTTTGGTGACCACATGACTTACACTTTGTTTTTGTATTTATGAATGGATAAGTCACACTGATCGAAATGGAAAATCTTGTTACAAACATAAGAGGCCCTTTGTCCTTGATTTTTCATATTTTCTCATGACTTGCAAACTGAAAAAAGTGTAGAAGATAAAAATTGGGGGAAGAATTAGGTAAGAATCCATAACTGGATTACCAATACGGAGACATGTAAGATTTATTCCCAAAGCGTTACAAATGCAGATATTTTGGTAAACCATTCTGCTCTTCCAATACAGCATGGGAATCAATAGGTTAGCATTCCCTACGAACCTTATTAGTGATCAGGATTCGGCCATGTGCACAGGCTTCTTTGGTGCTTTAAGTGCAGTCACAGAGAGTAACTGGCTTTCCTATTAAAATGCACTGGTTAGTCATTTTCAATGAGTGTGTTTACATGCACTCAATAGTCCGATCATAATCGGATTTCTGCAGTTGTCTGATTATTCAAATGGTCATGTAAACAGCATACTCCGATTTCTTAGATCAGAGTAAGGCCTAGAAATCCAATAAAGAGGCTGGATTTTAGCTCAGTAATCAGATTTCTCAGTGCATGTAAACTCTTACTCTGATTTCTGTCGGATTTGTTAGTGTGAAAACAGATGGCGGTACCGGAAATAAACAAGCAGCGTGATGGCAGCAAAACACGTTTGGACTTACGCTGAAACCAAATGCACACTTGACAAAATTAAGACAAACAATCAGTGTTTGACCTTTTTCCTTATAGGCCAAATCGATAGATAACAACATATATTACCATTAGCCTATTTTTGGTATTCAATACTTTTTTATTATTATTGTTTTTTTTACTTTTTGCTGATTATTTTCACCAATTATGACAGAAAAATAATAAAGGTGAGAGGCCACATGTCCATTGTTTTAATAATTCTACACTAAAACCTAAGGGATGTTTTATGTGAACAGCAGGAAAAATCCATAGGTTAGCAATCCATATGCCTATTATTAGCAATTAGACTGTATCCATGAAATAGGCTTCCTTGGTGCTTTAAAGTGATAGTTCCCTCAAATATACACAATTTTCACCTTCCCGTAGCCAAGAATTGTTTGGCTCTTTAGTAATAAGTAATGGAAGCTTATGTCCCACCAATTAGCATTATGCTAACTGCATGCCTAAATCATTACACATTTGCCTCAAACTATGTCAAGCAGTTAAGGAATCTTGTATAGACTTCTTATGTGGTGTCTGATAGGGATGCACCCATATATAGACATTTATAAAATGTAGAAATTGGGACTAAGGCTTCTGAGTGGTGCAACCGTCGGTCCTGTCTTCAGGGGAGAATGTGAGTTTGATCTGTGTTTGATCAGTGATGCCACAGTCATCCGTGTTCAGGAGTCCAAGACTCCATTAATTTCCTCTCTCTCTCTCAGGGTGGGTAGGATGGTCCTCCCTCTCTCCCCATCACTTGCATCTGTTAGACCAATGATGCTGGTGCATCATGTGTCTAAATTCAGTACACCTGGATTACCAGTATGGAGAAATGTAAGATTTATTTCCAGGGTGTTACAAATGCAGATATTTTGGTACAGCGTTCTGCTCTTCCAGAGTGCAATGAACACCTCAACTATCAGTTTGAATTACTGATCAAATCTGTCCAGCACACAGATCAGGGTAAAACTGGGTCCGTTTGACTTTTGGCCGAAGTGTTGCTTTACAGATGATTTCACAGAGTAACTGCAGTGCCTGCACTGAACTGTTATCCACACTGTTCTTTTACTTTTTCTTCTTCTAATGACATGAATACAGCGTGAATGTATGTTTACTGTACAGACATTCAAACGCTTGTTTAAAGTGCTGCTACTGTTCTCTGCTCTCCATTCAGTCTCCTCACTTCTCTTCACCCCTTTTTGCATCCCTCCATTTTTGCACCATTTTTTCAGTATTTTTTTATTGTTTGTGAAACTTTGTCATCTGAAACTTTCTAAACCTCATGCTGCAGACTGATTGCTTTTCAGCTGTTTTTCTCCAGACTTTTTCTTTTTCTTGCTTCCTTCCTCCCTGCCTTCTGTTTCTTTCGTTCTTCTCTTTTTCCTTCTCATTCTTCCTTGCTTTTTTCTCTTTGTCTTATTTCCCTCTTTCCTTCTTTCCTTCCTTTCTTTTTCTTTCTTTCTTCCTTTCTTTTTCTTTTCTTTCTTCCTTTCTTTTTCTTTCTTTCTTTCTTTTGTTCGTTGTTTCTTGTTTCCATCCTTCTTTTTTTTCTTCTTCTATTCTTTCTCTTTTTCATTTTTCCTTTCTTTCTTCTTTTTTCTTTGACCCTTCCTTTTTCAGTCCTTCCTTTTTTGTCTCCTTTTCTTATTTCTTTCTTTCCTTTTTTCTTTTATTACCTTCTTCCTTTGTTCCTTCATTTCTCTATTTTTTCGAATTTTTTGTTCTTTTTTTCTTGCTTGATTTCTTCCTTCCTTTGTCAGTTCTTTCTTTCTTTCTTTCTTTTTCGTCTGTCCTTTTTTCTTCACTCCTTCCTTTCTTCTGTCCTTACTCTTTAATGTCTCTTTTTCTTTTTTCCTTGCTTTCTTTTTCTTTCTTTCTTCCTTTTTCCCCTTCTTATTTCTGTCATTCTTTTCTTTTTATTTCTTTTGTTCTTTCTCTCTTTTTCTTCTTTTCTTTCTTTTTTCTTCCACCCTTCAGTCCTTCCTTTTTTCTTTGTCTCTTTTTCTATTTCCTTCTTTCCTTCCTTTCTTTTATTACCTTCTTCCTTTATTCCTTTATTTACCTAATTTTTTCTCATTTTTTGTTCTTTCTTTCTTGCTTGCTTCCTTCCTTCCTCCCTTCAACCATTCTTTGCCTTGTTTTCCTTTTTGTAGGTCTTTTCCTTTTCCTTTCTTCTGTCCTTCCATTTAACTTTTTCTTTCTTTCTTTCTTTCTTTCTTTCTTTCTTTCTTTCTTTCTTCCATCCTTCCTTTCTTCTTTTCTTCTGTCCTTCCTTTTTAAAGTCTCTCTTCCTTTTTTTCCCTCTCTTTCTTTTTTCTCATTTTATTACTCTTGAATTCTGTGACTCGTTCTTTAAAAATATTATTGTGATATTTTCTGCCCTGTGAGTACAGTATTTCCTTCAGGAGATGCAAATCCACTTGCCTTTTTCTTATGACACACACTGGTCACTCAGTTACAGTTTCAACAGACAAAATAATAACAGTGGTCAAGGGTTTCCTGGACAACGGCTCTAAGCAATGCAGTGAAAGGGGTGAATGACAGACCTGCATGTTGCCTGTGAGAGAGAGAAATGGGAGCGTAGAACAGGTCTGCCCGGTCGCTCAGCACGTCTGGGTGTCGGCCGACACCTGTTCCTTCAGGGTGGAGCAGCGACAAACAAACATCTCCACTTTTAACACAGTGACACTTCAGGGGACACACACACACCCTCACAGAGCCACACCGAGTGTGTGTGTGCATATGAGAGACGGAGAGAGAAGGAGCAACAGCACGACAGTGAGCTCAGGAGTGCGTGAGGGGATCTGAGAGCAGCTCTGAGGCTGAGAGTAACACACAGACGCACTGAGAAGGTGACTTTCACCTTACCTGAACCTGCAGGATGTTTAAGAAGAAAGAATCCACCAAGGATGGGACCCTCAAAGGCTCCACAAAACTGACCAAGTGAGTGTGTGTTGGTGGTTCTTTTCTGTTTTCTCTGCTTTTTCTGCTGTTTTCTGCCTCTGTGCTGATCTGAGAGCAGTTTTTTTTTGAAGGAGAAAGTGGTAACCGGAGCCCAGGTGGAGTTAGTAAGCTAAACTCGGTCAGCTTCTGCCTCAGATGTGTGTCATATGTTACATGTGCTCTCTTTTCTGCCTAAGAAAAAGGCCTTTAACCAAAACACTGTGGGCCTTCACTGAAAGTGTGCCAGCATTAAATGTTCAAAGTGATAACTCACTCTGTCACTACAGTAACACTTTGGGGGAACTTGGTCTTCAACAGTTCTTAAAGGTTTAGAGATGTTTTAGGACGTTATACACACTAAATAACCCATTACCATGCAGGCTTATTATTGCTTATTATTCAGTTATTAAACGGAACCCTAAGGGCCGGTTTCCTGGACCTAAGCATAGTTATGGTCTAAACTCTAGTGCCAATGGTGAATTTTTAGTCCAGGTTTAGGGTTTATCTGGGTCATAAATGTGCATATTTGGGTCCACAGTCACTCTCAGAACTACAGAACTGGCACATTAGTTTCATGGCAGACACTGAATAACAGTTAATATATAATTACTACTGCTATTAATTATTCAGTAACTACTGTGATTTATTCAGAAACTGCTATACATTTTTCAGTAGTATAGCAGCTACTATGATTTTTTTGGTAACTGCTATGAATTTTGTACTATGTTGTACTATGTAACTTTGTACTACATTGAGCATGTGCTATGAATTATTCAGTAATTCATATAAATGAATCATGAACTACTGAATTATTTAGTATATAATATGAATGATTCATTATCTACTATGAATTATTCAGTAATTAATATAAATTAATCATGAACTACTGAATTATGTAGTACATAATATGAATGATTCATTATCTACTATGAATTATTCATCATCTGCTATAAATTATCTACTATCTACTAGGAAAGCTTAAGTAACTACTATGAATTATTAGGTATTGTCTATGAATTATTAAGTATATACTGTGAATATGAATTATTCCATATCTACAATTAATTATTTCGTATTGTCTACACATTAAGAAGTATCTACAATACATTATTCAGTACATACTATGAATAATTCAGCATCTACTGTACATTATTCAGTATCTATTATGAATTATTGAGTATCTACTGTACATTATTCAGTATCTACTTTACATTGTTTAGTGTTTACTATGAATTATTCAGTGTCTACTCTGTACTCTCTACTGCTACTATAAGTTATTCAGTAACTACTATAATTTAATAATTACTATGAATTATTCAATTATTCTATATCTCATATGAAACTGATATGAAAATGTGTAAGTTCTGTAGAAGACTTCTGGAGGAGAAGTGACTGTATAATCTAGTCTGGTATGGTCGGTATAGTTTGGTCCAAGATTAGTCTAATTCTGTATCTGCAAATAATGACCTCTCATGTCTTTGAGGTCAGTTGAGCTCCTTATCTCATGTTGTATAGTGTCTTATACATTAGCACTGTACTTCCGACTTATCTATCTGATGTGTCTGTCTGATATTTAAGAGTTTAAAGGTGGGCCAGTATAATTCTGTATGAAGTGTCAATGCAAAAACATTGCGTTACGGTCAGCTCTCTTTTGAGAACATCATAGAGTGTTAATGATCTTTGCTATGCACAACTCTCATTCAGAGATGAATCATGAGTCGTCAGTACGGAACGGTCTCTTCCTCTCCAACCCTGGTGGAAGTACTGTGTTGTGTATCTGAGCTGGCTTTGCTGTGTAAACACAGAAAGCTGAAATGGGTGCTTTCAAGGTGCCACACTGGTGGCAGAACAGACTGGCCACTCCAACTGGTTATTTTTTAATGGGAAATAAGTGATTGTGAAGGTGAGAGTGAGACAGAAACGTGGAACTCCTTAAACTCTATCTGTGAGTCCACACGAGTTTCTTACTCTCACAGCAACAGAACTTACACATTAGCTTCATAGCAGTTACTGAATCATTTATAGTAGATACTGAATAATTCATAGTAGGGAATGTATTGTTTGTAGATTCTGAATCATTCATACTGAATCATTTATCTTCCCTAAATTATATTTATATGTAAATGAGACATTTATATTGAATAATTCGTAGTAGTTACTGAATGATGGGCCTTAGCATTAATACCTTTATATAGTATAATAGTGATAACTATAGTATGACAGTACTGCAATGATTTATCATGACAAATTATGTATTAGTTTATATGATATATAAATAACCATCATATAGTTACTGCATAAACTGCACAGGAACAAGTAGCTGATTGGATGTCAAGACATTATGACATAATCGGTCAAATTGTTAGATTTTTCTTCCAGTTCCTTATTGAATAGTTCATTTTGTCCAAATATTGAATTCAAAAAATGTACATTGATTTTGCACATTGCAGATTAATAGCCTTTTAAAATGTGTTGCTGTTTCACTGGTGTGTCTTGTCTGTTCCATCCGGTTCACACACCTCAGAAAAACACAATATTGTGACATCTATTATCTTCCAGTATCATGATGTAATAGGTTTGCTATATCGTCCACCCTCACTGAATAACAAGCCTGCGGCTGAAGGGGTTAAAATGGGAGCAGCTGAAGCTCCTGTCAGGACGGTTCCACTTGTTCCTCTACTGGGTGTTGCCCCTCTCTTAGTCATGCTAATGCAAAAGTGGTCAACGTCACTGGTGTTCAAGCCAGTCCTGCTGCACATTATTGTGTTTTCCAAGTTCAAATGACTTGATTTGGCTCTTCAGGTGTGACAGAACAGTGAAAATGTATAATGTATATCTCTCAGACTAGACATGGGTCAGAGAGATGCTATCTACTCATTTGAGCCGTGATGGTGAACTGTGAAGGTCAGTAGTGACTTTGAGTGAGTGAGTAACTACAAAAGAGTAGCATGACTCTGTGTTGGTGCAGGCGGCAGCTATGCAGGCTGTGACTGTGGACGAGACAGAGTTTGCAAACTCCGCCAGGAGGAGCCAACAGCAGCATCTGGCTACATTACATGACTCTGCAGCTACACACATTACATTTTCACCATGACAAGACAGTCAGATAGTTTAGTTTTCACTAATTAGAGAGAAATTTAGCTTTAGTTTAGCTCAAGAATCATTTTTAACCCCTTAAACTCCATATGTGTCCAGAATTGATTTCTTCACTCTAATAACTACACATTTGCTTCATAGTAGATACTCAGTAATTCATAGTAGACACAGACACTGAACAATTCACATTTGATATTGAAAAATAATTTCAGTTTCCTAAAATAATTCGTAGTAGATACTAATAATTCATAGTAGATACTAATAATTCATAGTAGATACTGAATAATTCATAGTAGATACTGAATAATTAATAGTAGATACTAATAATTCATAGTAGATACTAATAATTCATAGTAGATACTAATAATTCATAGTAGATACTGAATAATTAATAGTAGATACTAAATACTTCATAGTAGATACTAAATACTTTATAGTAGATACTGTATAATTCATTGTGGATACTGAATAATTCATAAGAAATAATTCACAGTAGATAATTTTTATAGTAGATATTAAATGATTTACAGTAGTTACTGATTAATTCATAGTAGTTACAATACAATTTACAATGGAGACAAAATAATTCATACTAGTCGCTAAATGATTCATAGTGGTGACTGAATTATTTGTAGTTGATACTTAATAATTCATTGCACTGGTGGTTCTTCAAGGGTTCTTTTGTAAGGACAATGGTTGTATATAGAACCATGGACACTCAAAGAACCCTCTGCATGATTAAAGGGTTCTTTGCATCATGAAAGGGTTCTTCAGATTGACTGAGCATATGCTGTAGATTTTCTATCTTGAAACTTTTTGAAAATGGTTCTAAATAGCACCCATAAGTGTTTCTCTATTGTTACAATGTCAAGCTTGCAACAATAGAAGAACCCTTTTGCTGTGTAGATGTTATATAGAACCCTTTTCAAAAAGGTTCTACGTAGAACCGTCTTTAGCGCATTCATGCACATTTTCCATCAATCTGAAAAGCTCTTTCATGATGTGAAAACTTTTAATCATGCAAAGGGTTCTTCAAGTGTTCATGGTACTATATAGAACCATATTCTTTATGTAAGAACCCTTAACGCACCTTTTTTAGGAGTGTAGCGTAGTAAATATTGCATAGTCTATAGTGAATAGCTCACAGTGATTACTAAACATCGGTAGTTTAATACCCGAATAATAGGCCTACAGTTTAAAAGGTTAATGCATTTGATTGGTTCTCCTCTGGTTGAAGTTCTGAATGTTCTATTATGAAGTGACCTTTTGCCATTATGCTATTTAATCTCAATAAATTCTGTTTTAGAAATTGACATTCATCCATCACCACAAGCACTGGACCATATTTCCCTGTAATCCTTTGTTTAACTAAACTTCTTTTTGTAGCCAAGCATAACTGAGAGCAGAAAGAAAGGAGTGATCCACGCCCATGTTTAAATGTGCAGGTCTTGATCAGAGACTTACTGCTTCACCATCATTTTCAATGGCACCAGTACCTGCCCACTGTAAAACCTGTTTTGTGGGGCTTACTCACATAGTTTATAGCTAATTACTGCTTTTGTGTAGTTGCGCAACATCAACAAATGAATATAATGCAGATGAATATGTTCAAATGAGTCAAGGTCATTGTCAATGCAACCATTGTTCATTAATAGTTCAAAAGTAAGCTCAAATCACAATCAGGTTTGCTTGAAGATGGTGAGTCAACTATTGGAAAACTCTTTCAGAGTGGTGCTCCATTGTGTTGTGGACATTTACATGCTAGTTTATGCGCTAACTTCAATATTTGATCAGAACTTTTGAAATATGACGCATATTCATTTATTATAACTACATTCTTGATGTTCTACAGCTTTCTCAGTCATTTTTGAATCATCTACAGCTCCGTTCATCTTTCTGGACACATATTAGAGCTTTACTTACAGCTAGTTCTTTGAAATCTCCACACAGGGCACACAAGTATCTGCGATCAAATATTAAGATTAATTCCAAACACTGACGGCATGTATTACCTTCAGAGGCCTCAGGAGACCAGGGCTTTCCCTGAGAGATGTGTCCAGAGGAGGTTCCTCCCAGTTTGAGTAGAAGCATGGCGAGCAGCCTAGCATTGTTAGCATTGTTAGCATTGTTTGTAAGGAACAAAAGGGAAGGTTCTCTGACCAGCCTGTCGCAATGAAAGGGAAGGATATCATAGAATCTCTTATCAACTCTTTATCTGACTAGCATCGGGCTTGGGTTGCTGGTGGTTTTTAGGCGTTTGGCTCAGGGCGAGGGAGTATAAGATATTTGACAGGCCTAAATTGTAACTCATATGACCCACTAGCCTGTTTTTTCTTTTTGATGTTGTTGTTGGGAGAGATGCCATAAGGTGTGTGCATCAGTTCTAAGGTGCTTGTTTTATTGAAAACCCCTCTAAAGTGTTGTGGAAATGTAACATTTCACATTTAAACTCTCATTTAGCATAAACCTGCCCTAACAAACTGCATGAAAAGCTTGAAAATTAGCTGATACGTTTAATTAGCAGGGGAAACATTGCAGTCCAGGGCAAGGACATTTTATGCTAATGGTCCAGTATTTAAAAGGCACCTTAGTCCTTTCCAAGTAAAAATATGTCTAGCAATACATAAACCTATAATAGTCTCTAAATTAGAGCTCTAACTGACAAGAAATGCTACATCTAATTATCTGTTTTTGAAGAAACTGAACAAAGAAGGTAATAAAAGGTGAGGGTTTATTGCTTTTTTAGTTCCCATTACATTCTTTTAGTTCCTTTAGTGGGCTTTATTCCTCTAGGGAGTGTTCAAGAACCCTAAAACATCTAGATACAGATGTACATCTGAGAAAGACAGAGAAGTAAAGTTGTGGAATGTCAGATATTCGTTGCGTTCTAGGATGGAGACATCAATCTTTTGACACAGTGTTCCCACCCAAGCTTGACATGTCAGTATTAAGGTTAACGCCAAACCTGTTAAGAGGGCCTAGCTAGTTCTGTCACTTGTTAGGGACTGGTTTCCACATGCAGATTAGGCCTAGTCTCCAAACCTAGAGTTCAGAAAACTTGCAGTTAGTTTTGCATATTGTTTCTGCAGCCCAAAGTCTCTTTTTATTTATTTTTATTTATTAATTTTTTTCATCTGAGGTCCTTTTTTGGTGTTTATGTGGTTTTATGTCATGATTCATTTTTACATTTATGTGCCTTTATTCAAAAATCAGCTTCAACGTGAACGGACAGGGCTAACCTGCTATATGTTGCGGATGTATGTTAATGCATTGGTTTTTGAGACATTATAATATATGAATATATTGAGACATTATAAAAATAATGAGTTTGAAACTGACTGTTTTTGCGGCTTAGTTTTCATTTATGGACTGTATGGACTGAGATGTGTTTTGTAAGGAAACTTTTAACAGTGTTTACATACTAGATCAAACTCTTTTAGGTAAAAGGGTGAGAAAATGATAAGGAAAACGTACATAATACCCTTTAATGATTTAGCCTAAAAGCTATATTATAGAAGGTTAAGAATATATGCATCATGTAATCATTACCGGACATTTCCACCCAGTTTTTGGATCTAAAAACATTTACAAGCTGCTGATCCAAACGGACTTAAATTCAGTGACTTGATAGAAATGATAACAGCAAAAAAGTGGATCTCAGGTAAAACAGTATTGCATATTTATTGATTACCTTACCACCCTCAGTGATAAGTCAGCAGATAAGTTTGGTCATATTAATTCAGGTGGCATTTATTACAGAGTATACATAAATCTAATAATCAGAAAACTTGGCACAAAGCTCTGTATAAGGGAACCTGCAACACATGCTTTATTCAACTGAAAAAATTAATGAGTTACATGATAAATGATTGTTGCTGACTAATTTTTGATATTTAACTCATTTTACCATTGAATCACCTCCTTCATAATGTAGCTCACAGAGCAGCACTGCTAAAGGACGCAGCACACATTCTCTCACCTGTTTACTGAATAAAATAGCCTATTACAGCAAGATACGCTAGTCATCATTGACTCTTGTAACTGATTGGTAACTACACTGTAGCAGATTTTCACCATAAAGCATAACTGATGTCTCATTAATAATGGCTGACTGTCTCACTTTCCACAACTGGTGTGGCCAGAAGAGCAGCCTTAGCCATGCTTCATTCCAGAGTGGTGCTGGCCACCCCCGGCCACTCCTTTACTACGCCTTTCGCTGAACTCCTCTTGTAGCTCCCACAGCAGACCTGTACAAGCACAGTGGCAGCATGGTGAAAAACATTTAATTTAGCCAGTTTTACCTTATCTAAGATACAATCAGCCAAGATATGTTTGGTGTCTGAAGTTTGCTTCTTTAGTTTTCCACTGGAGCTATGAAGCTAATGTAGCTAACAAGTATTGGAAGCTTATACTTTCCTGTGCTAACTACATGCCTAAATCATCACAGATTCACCTCAAACCGCATAAAGTTGTTAAGTGAACTCAAATACACTTGCTTATGCAGTTTTTGACACTGTATTACATACTGTTATCTATAAAAATGGACAAAATAGTGTAGCATAGCTAAAACAGTAGTAGCAGCCAGCTTGAAACTAGACTTTTGTCTGTTTTATGTGTTTTTCACTTTAAGGCAGAGTTAGTATGGATCAGGTTCATATCCAATGAGGCAGAAAGCATTAAACAGGGCTTTGAACACTTTTTAATAGTCTGATCGTTCCCTTATCATTTACACATGTGGAAGAATTTAGCTTAAAGTGATTTACAGGGACTTTCTAAAACACTTAGCATCAATGTATGAAACAGCGATGAAGGAACACTGACTTTCTAACAGATGAGCTCTCTTCACTGCCAAAAAAGAACCTGCAATCTAAATATGAAATAATATTTTTCACATTATGCTTTTTTCCTCTCCATTTAGTCCCACTACAAGGAAAAACTTAACATGACTTAATGTACTTAAACAGAAACCCAGAATTACCAAATTTCTCTCACCTATTACTGATTATAGTTGGCAGGACGTACTTCTTACTATGTGATATATGAGAGCAATTGATGTTTTGGCTTGTTAAGCCAAGTTAAGCTCGTTCCTTATATTATGTTTGTATGAATTTAATCTAAAAATAATACTTAATTATGTTTTAGTGCTTTAAGCCACATCAAGCTTCTTTCACTTCAGAATGTCCTGTAAATGCCATTTGTAGAAACTGTATCAGTGAGCGCCTGGCCTCTAGGGCTCCATTCACACTTGGCATTAACATTCATCCTGGGTGATCTGATCATAGGTGGACAGCGCCAGTTACAATCTTGCATCCTGGACAACGCGTCACTCAAACCATCTTCGTAGATGGTCAGGGAGGCATAAGACCACTTAACATTTGTAGTGTAAACACATACTGATGCATCTTCGACAGCAGCAAAGAACCGTCTTAATTAGCTTAATCATAACAGCAGATATGAAAGCAGCTACGTAGCCTCATTTCTTCTCTCTTCTCCCTTTTATTTACAAGTCACATTAGTGGTTCATGTGGTCTAAACATCTGTAACAGCCCTTTCATTTACACAAACACAGACTCGCAGGACATTTTTGCCAGACAATAAATGCAACAAGAGACTGATGTAGTAATGATGTATTAGTAAATATGGGCAGTATCCTTCCTCGTCATGAAATCTGATCACTGGAGACGCATTTGAGACGTGAAAATGCCAGAGACCAATGTTAATACCAAGTGTGGACAGGGCCCGATGTATCAGCTCAAATCAAACCAACAACACTCTATAATTTCAGTTCAAATTCAGTTCAAGGGCTACTAGTCAACACCTTTAATAAAAATGCTAATGCAAGTGCTACTAAAATGCTAAAAGCAAAATGTTTTGAAGTGTTTGTTTTGGATAATGTGTATTTAGCTGTAGCAGGCTAATCTTAGATGCTCACACTGACTCAGAGGCTGACCTGGTTTATCGTGACCTTTAGCCTTGACCCATGTAGCTAATAAAAATGCTAATAGATAAGGAATGCTATTGAAAATGCTAAGAAAATGCTAACAGCAAAGCGTTTTATAGTGTTTGTTTTGGATAATGTGTATTTAGCCATAGCATGCTAATGCTGGATGCTCACACTGACTCAGAGGCTGACCTGGTTTATCGGGACCTTTAGCCTCAACCCATGTAGCTAATCAAAATGCTAATGGAAAAGTTATGTGGTTAAAGAAAATGTTATTATGTTTATCATGCAGTTTATACATTTGATAATGTGGACTTGTGACCTTTGTCCCTGACCCCTACAGGTCTCAGGCGAATGACCTGGCCTTGTTGATCGCGCGTATGCAGAAGAATGCTGACACAGTGGAAAAAGACGTGCTGAAAGCCGAAGAGCTGCTGGTTATTGTGAGAAAAACTTCCACTTCTTTCTGTTTATTCATCTTGTTCTCTCTCAGCTTTATCTCTCCTTTCCTCACGCTTTCCCCTTCTCTATCTTCATGTGTTCTTCTTTATACCTCTCTTACCACAGTGTCCTCCATTGCTCTATCTCTATGTCCATCTTTGCCTTCTCTCAACCTGACTAGCTGTGAACTACAAAATATAAAGAAGGACTGGAAGATGGATGAGGAATGATCCATCACAATGTCTATTTTTCAGTTTTATTCCTTATTCAATCACCATTTCTGTCTGTGTATCTCTCAGGATGCAGAAAATGAGAAGAAGAAACAGCCTCTTAAGCACCAGAAGGAGACGGCTGACAACTTGTCTGAGGCCGAGGGACTTCTGAAGGATCTCTTCCTGGATTTGGACAAAGCCAAGAAAATGAAACACCCACAGGCCGGAGAGATCGAGAACGAGTGAGTGGCTGACATTTACCAACATCAGAACTACAGCTGATTTATTAAAACACTCAATAGGAGCCATGAATTTGTAGTTCTTTACCCCTGTCTATGAATGAATGTGAGCAGAAGTCTCAGAAAGCAAGCAATAAATACAGAACTGGTTTTGAATTAAAGCACAATTACCCACTAGCAGGGCTGCAGGTTTGATCTGAGAATTTGGGGGAAGGAACACTGAGACGCCACAGCCTAAATACAATGCTAGCACCACAAATAAAGTTGCAGATTTCATACATAAAACTGGATAAAGTAGCTACCAGATCCTTATGATATCTAATGCTTTATATGTCAACATTAAAACACCAAACAGTATCATTAACAGGAAATACATATGTGGACGCTCTGTTGTGTAGATAATAACCATGTAAGGCTGACACAAATAAAAGGTGATGAACTTAGCTGTTAGGCTACTTGCTTCACTAAGCGCTGCTGCACACTGACAGAAGCTATCTTTGGCACAGCTCAGTAAACACAGATTCACGCTTGATTTTAGTTTGTAATGGCAACACAATATGACTGGTTTAGGAGATTTAATAGAAAATATTATCAGTGATGCTAGCTGTGTTACAATTATCTTGCTACACCACAAAAATTGCATAATTTTAAAAAGTGGGTGGGAAATGACCCCTAAATCCCCTCCTGAATTTGCAACAATGCCTACTAGATGTAGGGCTTAAACTACATTTACCAGTTTATAAATATTCCTATTTGAGTCAACCTTTTTGTCAATGTGGAATCGATGGTCATTTACGGAATCAGTGTAGTCTTCTGCAAATGCTTTTACACGTTTTATTCATGTTACACATTTGAATCACGTACATTCAAAGCACCGTTTTATTCAGTGCTCATGACTGACCCTTCATTCCTGATTCCTCTGTGTCAGCGTGAGCCGTCTTCATGAACGCTGGCTGAAGGACTGCTCCTTCTACCGTGAAGTCTACGAGCCCATGAATGAGGTGGGCCTGCAGCCACGCATCAACTGGGCTCAGGTGTTCAACCAGAAGCAGGTAACTGAGCACGAGGCAGCAAAATGCTGACAGTGTGTAGTTTTCATTCTCAGGCTGGGAAACTCACAGATAGCGTTTTCCCTGCTCTAACTTGCCTGAGTCAACACTGCTATTAATTATCAAGCCATATAAGAGCAGGGAAAACAAGAACAGTGGTTCTCCAGGACTGAGAGTTGTTGCTGTGCATACATGTTTTTTTATACTGAAGTAAATTTCAGACCAAAAACGATTTGATTCAATTGCGACTCTTTAGGAAATGATTCAGTGCATTGTGACTCTCAAATTTTGCTTTGATTCAGTTTAACTTAATTTGGGACCATTCAGAAATATTGCAAAAAATACACTGAAATACAGATTACATTACACAGTAATTCAACATAGAACAAAAAACGACACCACCAGCGTTTTTTTACATTTGAAAATAAAAGAATTCTATTTTAGTCAAAAATAAGTATAGTTTACTTTTGGCAGACACTCTTATCCAGAGCAACTTACAATTTGATTCATGTGACAGATGTAGATAAACATAGCATCAAGTGTCTTGCTAAAGGATTCTTATTGGTGTAGTGTGGTGTTCCTGCCTGAGCATAGAATCGAAACACAGTCTGCCTCATGAAGGGCTGCAGATCCTCAAATTGTTGACAGTTTGGTGAAAATGTTAGGTTCAGGATTCACCGCATTCAGCTCAATGCATTTTGACAATGGGCCTCATTCACCAATATCTTTCTAAGTTTGTTCATAAATGTGTTTTTGAGAAAGGTCTACGTCAGATTCTATGTCAGATTCATGATGTGCTCTTGAGTGTGTGTAGATTCTATTCTTACCTAAGAACAAATCCCAGAAAAGAAAACATTGGTGAATATCAGAGTCTTAATGAGAACACGAAATTTCTTCTTAACACCGGTTGGTGAATGAGGCCCAGTGTCTTTAAAAAGTACAATGACAGAGATACTGTTACTGTGGTTAACCACGAGGCACATTTCCACTGAATTTGAACCAAATGGCCCAAAGCCAAAAGTTCTTGATTAACACGTGCGAGACTGAGTTTCATTTCTACCTGTTTACAGGTGCAGTGCTTATTTGTCTCTCAATGTACTTTCACATTTTTCCTTGCAGAAAGAAGTAAACTCAGAGGCGTATGGGCCCTCCATAGCTGACCTGGAGAAACAGATTGCAGCCCATAATATCCTACACAAGGAGATCGAGGCCTATAACACTCAGCTCAGCCCAGGGACCACCAGCTCTCAGGTCAGCACAGAGGCCATCATTAAACTTAACCTGTTTAAAGGGGAATTCTACAGATTTGTCAAAATTTCTGCATAATTCAGTCTGTGAGATGTAAACAAAGTCATTCAGAGTGATTTGATGTGAAATGTAGAGAAACTTTCCAACACTGATTTATTTGCACTCGTGGTGATAGGAACCAGGGCTCACCATGTCTACAACACAAATATAGCCATTTTATTTACTCTCCAAAACCACCAGTGAACCTACATGACTTTATACATTTGCTTTATGTATTAATGTATTTTTAAAAAATGCATTTTAGGCCAAAACCTTTTCAAAACTATCATAAAACAGTGCCTGCAGCATATTCATAACCGTTTTATGTAATAACTCGAGTATGTAGCGTGCTTATTGGAATATTTGGCCACGCCCAGTGTTTTGTCATACTTCTGCTTGTTTCTACTTCATTCGAGTTTAGTGTTATATGCTTCACATAAAAGTCAGTTTTAGTATCATACAGACATTTGTAACTGTGTTCCCTGTGGCTTTTATTTTGAAGTGTTTACAGATTTCATTGTTGCAATCAGAGAAAATCAATCAGATTTGTTAAAAACTTAATTTTGTCCAAAGCAGGGAGTGAAAGAAATGTTGTTTATTGGTTCCATAATGAAATCAATGACTTTACCTCCTTCAGATTGAATATGCTATTGTGTTAAATAACACAATATGTCCTGCTGTGTGTTGTTTTAGGAGGAATATGCTGCAATCAAGAAACAGTACTCCAATCTCTTGGTAAGAGTGCAATTTTTGTATTATACATATGTATAAAATTCAGTTTTTAGGGATATTTTAAGCAGTCATTCATGACTTAATTCCCAAATTCCCTTCATTCATCAACAAGTGAAAGATTAGAGAATAGACTAATAAAATAGGACAAAAGAGTGAGTGAAAAAATTCCCAGATCCACTGTTAGGTAGAGCAGTTTTTTGAAAATGTATGACCTGTATAAATGCATGACCCCTATTCTGTTGTAGGATAACTCGAAATGGCGACGTCACTACCTGAGCAGCCTGTATGAGTACATGCAGGCCTGTAATAAAGAAGTGTCATACCTCGGTGAAGAGCAGGCCAAGATCCTCCAACAGGACTGGAGTGACCGCATGGTGGACCCACCTGATGTCCGGCGGCGCTATGAGGTGAGGCCACTGCCACAGAACTGGACTCAGATTTAGTACAATATGTGATGATATGTAAATATAATTGTGGAATTTCATCAAGTCTACAATCAGATAGTGCCCTTAATGTTTTAAACTCTGAGGGTCTGTATGATGATCCACACTCTAATTCCTCAATCTCATAACTACAGACCTTGCCCAAATAATTTAACAAATAAACAATAAATTTATTAATGAATATGAATTATTGAACTTTTATTACATTTAGTTACTGAAGAATTTACAGTAGATGCTCATTAACAATTCTGAGTCTTTTATAGTACTTACTGAATAGTTTATGGTAGTTAGTGAATAGTTTACAGTAGTTACTGTATAACACTGTATAATTTACTGAATAGGTCATAATAGCTGCTAAATAATAAAGTCTAAAATGAATAATGTAATAATATGTGTGCAGTTTAAGGGCTTAAAAAAGCCGCTATTGAAAGATGTTTACAGTTTTTTGTGGTTTGTTGCAGAACTTTAAAAACAACAGTCTCCTGTCTCACGAGAGCGAGGTCAACAAACTTCAGGACGATGGAGACCGCCTGATAGAGCTCAAACATCCGGCTACAAACGCCATACTGGTCAGTAAAACTGCTGAATGTTTTACTTGTTTTAAGTAATTATATCTGGTGTCTTACTCTACTATATTTGATAATAGTGGCATATAGTTTTGCTTATTTCAAGATATTTTGCTTTCTTAAAGAAATAATGTTGAAAACAAGCAAAATTATCTGTCACTTAAGAAATGTTCACTACATATAAATACTCAAAACAGATGAAATGTCTAAAAATAAGTTAGTCTTAAAATTCTTATACAACAATCTGCAAATGATAAATGGCACTAACTGCAGCACTCATGAACCATCCAGTGAAATGGACCCATCTAATGCAGTTTAATTCCTGATGTGTCTAAGCACTGACAAGCTGCTTTGTTTTCTAGGCTCAGAGAGAAGCGCTGAGGAAAGAGTGGGAGAAATTCCTGAACCTCTGCATCTGCCAAGAAACCCACCTGGACAATGTGGACGAGTACAAAAAGGTAAGAGGATCCGGGAGGAGTCCTCTCTGCGAATCAGCTGAGAGTCCTGCGGCCATGCTGACACAGAGCCAGGCTGGGGCGGGTGAAATCCGGTCATGTCACAGGGTCACACTGAGAACCCTCCAAAAACCACCACATGGTCATGTGACCACAGCAGTGACATTTTATGCAGATACTGTGATCATGTGACTGACAGGCTGGATTTAAGGTCTGTTCAGTTTCACTTTGTCACATTTACACTTTTAGAGTGTAAATTTCTATGTAAAATCCTGAGATATTAATATACTAAACCATCTGATGAAAGTTTGTAAGATAAATTTATTTGCATGCATATTAACATCTAAGATACCCTTATTAGTCCCACAATGGGGAAATTTCACCAGCACATTTTGACCCATCAGTGCAGTGAAACACTCACATAGACACTAGTGAATGCACACACACACAACAGGCCTCTATTAAACAGAATAATAAATGATTTGTGTATATACTAAACTTAAACAGTCATTTTTGTATATACTAAACAAAAACAGTAAATTACTTGTGTATACAATGAACAAAAATAGTAAATTGTCTACAGTATCATGCAAAAGTTTAGGCAAGTGAAATCACGTTTTGTTGATTTTCTAACTGCAAATAAATGAATACATCCTCTTTACTTTGGATATTTATATTTGAAATCTTTTCTCAGAATTCAACAAAGATGAAAAAATAAAACACTGCTATAAAATCCAGCAAATAAATAGTAACTGTGGTTTAAAAGCTGCATAAGCTTGTTCCCTGTAGAGGATGCGTTTCATATGTGCTTCATTCAACGAGGCAGGTTAAATTTTGCACAAGACTGTGAAAATTCTGTTATTTATAATTATTAATCACTTTTCTCTGCTTGTTCTGGACAGTACCAATTGGACGCTGAGACGTTGTCCGAGTCATTATCTGGCTTCAGTTCCACACTGGACCCAAAAGCTCTTGCTAACAAGACCAACACAGAGATTCAGCTGCAGCTCGAGGTATATTATAAAATCTTACCAGCCTTCATATATGAAGTATAAATCACTAATCTATATAGATCATTTATATATCACTATATAAATAATACATACATACATATATATATATATATATATACACACATTATGTACATTATGCATTTTTATACCCCTAGTAATTACTCTTTCTTTCTCTCCCATCCCTCTTTCCGCTCTTCTGTAAACTCTCTCTCTCTCAGGCAGACGAGAGGCCACTCCAGCGCAGTGAGCAGCTCTTAGCTGACCTGAGGAAGCGCAGCACCACCATCGCTCCCCTCAAACTCCGCCGCATCCCTCCCAGCAAACCCACCACTGTAGAGTCACTGTGTGACTGGAGCACGCCCAAGGTGAAACATCCTCATCCACATCTGTAAAATTGCTATACTTACCGTATGAATGGATGTGTAGCATTCAGAGTTGTATCTGTGCAGGTTTATTGTAATGACTTTTGCACAGACCACATTTTATATTCATCATTCTGAACATATCTAACAGTTTCTTTTTTATGTACAGCTTCCTAAAAAATGATATGAAATATTAATATATTAATATTTAATTAATATCATTAATTAAGAGTTTAATTTCTAATTTCAAAACTTTATTATGTCATTTTCAGGCCTCTGTGTCAAGAGGGGAGAGATTCACCTTAAAGTCCAACGCCAACAATGCAGGCTGGGAAGTGCAGTCCAGCGAAGGGGCGACCAAGAGCATTCCTGGAGTTTGTTTCCTGATTCCTCCGCCTGATCCAGAAGCCATCAGCAGAGTGGACCTGTAAGGCTTAAAAACAGCTTGTTTATTGTTAACCCATCTGCAGTGATGATGAGGTTTTCTCTTCCTGTTTTACACATTAAAAAATAAAAAACACACTTCTGCACATTTTAATACTGTTTAGTTGCTGAATTACCCTTGTGTGGTGTTGATGTTTCTGTTAATCAGTGGTCTGGTGGACCCACCGCATTATTGTTTTTTTAAATCAATACAGCCCTAACAATTTTTGTAAAAATACCAGATTTTTTAAATATCACAAGTGGCCTCTCCTTTAGCAGCTGTAGGCAAACAGCAGTCTGTCTATGTTGTCCACCCTCACACACACACACATATACAAACACATACACACACAGACACACACTAACAGCAGGCCTTGTAGGAGAAGAACAGAGTGAAGGACACAGCACTTCCACACTTTTACTCCCCGCTGGTTCACCCCAACACCACGTGTAATATAAATGTATGGGGGGTGAACAGTGTGAAGTCATTCAAAATGTGTTATTTTATATGTTCTACACAGAAAAAACTGATCACAGTGCAAAGGTTATGCCACATTTTATTTTTTTCCAATATGTTAAACTGTGAAAATAGAAAATTTGCAGAAAATACCATATTTAAGTGTGTTCTCTGTAGAGGATGTTTTCTCTTATTCACACAGAAAAATCAACAAAACATCATTTGTTGGTGTTCAGACTTTTGCATGTGACTGCATTTTCTCTTTATTCTTTTGGCTTCTCTGGGTGTTTGCCTTGACTCTCAGTTTTCACTCTCAGTTACGATTGTTTGTACTAAAGGTAGTAAAAGATTGGATTTGGTTTGATTTGATAGGCTGGGTAAAGAACTGGAGGATGTGAAGAAAAGGCGTGCGGCAGTGAGGGCCACGCTGAAGAGTCAAACTCCAGAGCCTGCACGACAGCAGAAAGCAGGTGAGCACCTCACACAACACACAGTACACACGTTCGGAGTTAAAGGACACCAACTGCTGCAGTTAACGTGGTTTTAAATACATGCAACAGTTTTTAATTGCTGGCATGACCATAAACAGGGAATTTGTGCTCATTCAAACAATAACATACAATAGCTACCTCACTTCTAATGTGCCTTATGTGTATTGCGTGTTAAACAAATCAGTCTGTCCAGGTGTCAGAGTTCTTACTGCTCAGTCTTCACAACAGCACTTACCAACCCTCTCTTGTGCTTCAGTTCCAGTGTCTAAAGCTCCTGAGAACCCTAAAACCGCAGAACTGGCTGGACGTCTGGATCAGTTGGACAAGGACCTGGCGAAAGCAGAACAGGACATCTTGAACCGCATGAGAGCTCCTCTGGACCGCAGTGATCCAGCTAAAGATCTCGCTAACCGCCTGAAGGAACAAGAGGTGAGAGAGGCTTTAGATGTGTTGGTCAAAGACAACGCAGGTCAGTGTGAGTTCAGCTGAAATGGCTTGAAGCTGCATCAAGAATGCAAAGAATGTTGGTCTTACTGTAATTTCTAACATATAGATTGACATTGTATTCATATCTTGTATAATCTGGAAAATATATATATGTATATATGACAATAAACGTGATTTGATTTGAATGGAATTATAATTAAAATTGATATCAAGAATGCTCGTTTTTTTTAAAAGGCAGAAAACCTGACCAAATTTTCTGTAAATAGAGAATTATAGTATATTATTTGTCATTCAATAAATTCTATATTATAATATATATATTATATATAATATGTATAAACATATCTTCAGGTGTCTAAATCATACTATGTCAAAATTTAAGTTTTAGTATGACAATGGGATATAACAAAGAGTGACAGCCCTTGATCCAGAGTGTTATTATTTCTGGTCTTCTTGCAGAAAGCTGCTGCGGCTCTGCGGCAGCTGGAGCAGCAGAAAGCAGCTGCGCAGAAAGATCTGGAGCCCCTGGTGTCCCAGGACTCCAACGGCCTGGTATCATCCGCTCTGCCGGACAAACTTAACCAGGCCAAAAACAAGCAAGACAGCCTCGCCACACTCAACGACCTCTACACCAAGAAGTATGATACAGTCCTGCTGTGATAAAGTCTTATGGAATTCTAAATCTAAATCTTTTATTACTATTATCTACAATTATTAGAGATTAACAGGCTAATGCAAATGGCATAATTATAAACATCATCAGTTTTATTATCAATCTTCATGTACTGTATAGTTTCTTACCCGACCATTTGTATGATTAATGGCGAATGCTTGCTTTTGCAGGGCTAATGCATCCATGAATTTGGAAAACCAAATAAAGAAAGTGGATGGAATCGTTTCTGGCTTTGAGAAGCAGCTGAGTAATGATAGTGCTATTTCAGACACTCCCAATGCCCTCCAGAACCGCACACAGAACCTGCAAGTGAGTAGAATTAAGTATTACACACTTAAAAAGATGGTTCTCCAAAGGTTCTCTAGAAAGAGAAATGGTCCTATATAGAACCATGAACACTCAAAGAACCCTTTGCATAATTAAAGGGTTCTTTGCATCTTCAAAGTGTTCCTCAGCTTGATGGAAAGTGTTTTATATGGTTCTGTACATAACCTTTTTGAAAAGGGTTCTATATAGCACCAACAAGGGTTCTTCTATTGTTGCACGCTCAGCATCGTAACAATAGTAGAACCCTTTTCAAAAGGTTATATACAGAACCATCTATAGCACATTCTCTATCAATCTGAAGAACCAATTAATGATGCAAGGAACTCTTAAATCAGGCGAAGGGTTCTTTGAGTGTGCATGGTGCATGGTAAAGAACTCTTAAAGAACCATAATTTTTAAGAGTGTAATGGGTGTGTGCAAATGTTTGGGCACCTCTGGTTAAATTTCATGTTAAACTGCAAGTGAAAGTAAGTGGACACACTGTCTACAGAGAACACACTTATGCACATTTAATGTACAATTACTGTTTATTTACTGAATTGAACACTTTGGGGAAAAAATAATAATAATACTAAAAATAAAAAAGGCACATACATGCATTTTCTATATACACACACACACACACACACACATATATATATATATATATATATATACACAATATATAACACATTATACATTACACATTATTGTGTATAAAATTAAAAAAAGTATTAGTTACAAAAAGTATTTTCCAATATGTTGAACACTAAAAGTTGCTGAAAATGCCACATTTAAGTGTGTTCTCTGTAGAGGATGTGTGAACTCAGGAAAATGTAATTTTACCGGAGACATTCAAACTTTTGCATACAGCTGTACATTCAGATCGATCTGATTGAATCTTGCTTTTTCCTTCTTTTATTAACTACAATTTATATCATCACTTTACATACACCAATATCCACATTGTGTTTTGTACGTATATTGTCCGTATTCACTGTTTGATGATTGGAAAACTTGCAGTAACAATTTCATCGCTATACAATAAAACTTGAAACTTGTCTTTGAAACCTTGTTGCCCATTTCAGTACCACTTTTAACAAGCCCTCATTCACTTAAACAAAAGTGTCGACTGCAGCAGCAGAACTTCCCCAGAAATCACTGCAACCTGACGCATTTCTCTTTTCAAACTCGAAAATAATGGTGGACAAGGCTGTTTATAGGCCACAGTAGTAAACTACTTAATTATTATTAATATTACTAATAATTAACATTTCAAATTTGCTGGGCTTGCTAGGTTACAAACTACTCCATCTGTTATACTTGACTGCTGATAGAACTTCATCACTTTACTCAGCTAGCTTGCTAGATAGCATGCTAAAGGCTACATGGCTAACAACAACAAAAAGAAAGGCCATACAAATTTTATAGCCAGACAAGGCAATTAGACACACATATTATGTATGTTATGTTCAAACTTCTCAGAAAAAAAAAAACATTTGGCATTACAAAGTGTGCATGGCTAACAAATTAGCACACTGAGGCTAGCTTAGCCAAGGGCGAATGCATTCCATTTAAATCACCCTCACTGACCCCTACTTCTCTTCTGCCACAAAGGGCCACTTAGGTAATGTAGGTGTGTGGTGCACATATAAGTGGTGAGCTGAAGTGGGTGAGGGCAAGTTAAAAAAAAGGTATTAAGACAGGGCCCCAGTTTTTCTTCTTGCTAACCTTTGCCATCTTAACCCTCCATCAGAGCTTAAAGAAGGATGTTACTGCTGCTCAGCCTGAGATGCAGAAGCTAAGCAAGGACCTGGAGACCACAGAGAAGCTGTGCAGTTCCCTCCAGCAGGGATATCAGGAGTACTGCACAGATATACGCAGACAGGAAGCTAAGGTTAAAGGCCTGCAGATCCGCTACGCTAACGTCAACAACCAGCTAACGGAGCGGTATGTGGCCTACTGTCACATTATCATGTGGGCAGGTCTACAAATATGGAAGTACTCAGTGAAAGTGAAGCAGTGAAGGCTTTTGGCTAGCAAAATGGTAATGAATTGTTCTGCACATATTTTTTTTTAATAGAGAGAGTCTTCTGCAAGCGGCTGCCACCAAAAATCAAGACTTCCAGAATGCTAGCCAATCGCTGAGTTCCTTCTTAGATAATCTGCCCAACAACAAGGTCAATCCCAATGACAGCTTGTCCCAAGTCAGCGCAAAGCAGAGTTCTCAGGAGGTTAGTGATTTTATTGTACATAACATTGAAGCTACAACATTTGGGTTCTACACTTATCTAATAAATGGTTACAGTCCTAAAATGAGGCCTATCTATTTGATGTTGAACAGAGGGTGGTAGAGGACATTAGAAGGAAAGCTGATGATGTGGACAGGGTGGTTGACCTCTCCCAGGAACTGCAGGACCTCCTCAATGTAAGTTAAATTTATGGTGGATGCAAATGTCTTTCTAAGTACACAATCCCTAAATCACATTGTGTGGCAAAGCATGATGGTCATCATGTAACCTATGTTTATGTTTCTGGCCAGGAATATGAGATTAACTCTGACAAGTACAAGGCTACTGTCAAAAACCCTGATGCAACAGATGCTAAAAGGACACCCACTTCCACCCTGGCTGACTCTGTGGCAAAACAGGTGAGATAAACTGAAAAAGAATGGTGTAACAACATCATAACTCCTTATCAAATGTTCTGAGTTACATTTTGTTTTTCTCTTGTTTTATAGGAAAAGGCTCTGGTGAACCGTTATGCCAACACAGCAGCTGCAAATGACCAACTTCTCAACCAAATGGACATAGCGAAGAATGTTCTTGCTCAGGTATAAGACCTTAAACATGGCTACCTGTGATGTTTTTAAGTTTTAAAAGCTTTCAGTAAATGGTAGGCTGTACTGATTATGATTCTTAAAGCTGGCAGTATACTTCACATGTTGAAAAACTAAACTAAAATCAAAGTACTGCCAAACATGCTGTTGTAAGTATCCTTAAAGCTGCACCAGTAAGATTTTTTATTGAATTTGAAAGAAGTATTTTTACTGAGTCAGGAGGCAAAAATATGGTGTCCAGCACCAGGTCAGTTTGTCGGACCACAGCATATGTCTTTTGTATTAACGTCACACGTACAAGCACAAAAAGAAGGTCCCTTGAGTTCTCTTTTAACATGCACGCAATCATCAGACTGATCCATTAGGGGAGGGTCTGAAGCACCACTGACGTTACAAAATGTTTTTCCACATGTTACATGCAATTACACATTTCACTAGAAAGGTCTCCAAATCCCCAAAATTGAAACAGTGTAGTTTTTTGGCCCAAATGTCGCTTTGGTTTGAAGTAAACGGCCAGCTTAAAGTTAATGAATCTTAAGACAGAACTTGCTGCATAACACGCTGTTTTCCTTTGCTTCCTTTCCATAGAATGAGGAGAAGGTTATGATGGTACAGCAGCAACAACAGCAGCAGCAGCAACAGCAAGAAAAAACCTTTGCAGAGGTTGAGACCTTACAGAAGCAGCTTAACGAGGAAGCTGCCAGACGTGCTAGTGCTGAATCTCAGCTTAAGAACTTCAAGGACAGGGTGTACTCCCTGAGGAGCAGGAAAGGTATTGAACGTGTGGAAGAGAAAGAGGTTCTGCAATACTACCGTGACCCAAAGCTTGAGTCTGATCTGGAGGAGTTTAAGAAAACGCTCCACGAAGAGGCCATGAAACGCACCAGAACCGAAAGTGAGATTGAGGTACTCACTAGAAGGATCACTACTCTGGAAAACGATCTTAAAAACAGCACACCGAAACTGGTGACCAGAGAGGTCACTAAATATGAGAGGGACCCTCAGCTGGATGTGGAGGCTTCAAAACTGAGGAATGAGATAAGCACACTGGTGAATGAGGTCAGACTTAAAGATAATGAAGGAGGTCAACTGAAAACAGAGGTAATCATCTTGGAGCAAAAGAGACCCAGCATCAGAGAGAAGGTAGTACAGAAGGAGGTGGTCAAAGTAGAGAAAGATCCTGAGATGCTGAAGGCGGTCAGGTCTTTTAAGATTGAGATTGAAGATGAGGGTGAGAGGGCCAAGTCTTTGAACAATGAAATTCTCCAAACAAGGAGCCAGATTGGCTCTCTTGAGAGACTCATCCCTACCTTACAGCCCAAAATTGTGACAAAAGAGGTGAAGACAGTTGAAAAAGACCCTGTGCTCATTAGCGATTCCAAAAGACTTCAGTCCAGCATAGAGGAAGAGAGACACCAGAATAATATGCTCACGAGGGAACTGAGTGAACTTCAGTCGCGGTATGTCCAACTTGAGCAGCTGAAACCAAAGGTGGACATCAAGGAGATCGTTAATGAGGTCTACAGGGTTTCCCCAGAGACTGAAACAGAGATGACGAGGTTGAGAAGAGAACTTCAAGATATCACCAGGCAGAGCACTGATTATGAAAGACAAATCAGTTTGGTCAAAATTGATTTGGATGTTATTCGTGCTCAGAAGCCCATAATTGAATACAAAGATGTGGTCAAAGAGGTAGTGAAAGAAGAACGCAGTCCTGAAAATGTAAGAGAGATTCAAAAGCTCACAGAACAAATCAATGGCCTTGAGAGAACATACAATGCCTCCCAAGATGAAGTGAACCGTCTAAAGAGGGAGCGAGACGAACTGAAGGTAGAGAAGTCAAAGGTAGAGACTAAGGTGGTCACTAAAGATGTTGTCAAGCAAATCAATGATCCACTCTTGGAGAAAGAGGCAGACCGACTAAGAAGGGAGGTACGCGAAGAAGCACAGAGACGCAGAACCATAGAGGAACTGGTATTTGATCTTCAGAATAAATACATACAGCTGGAAAGACAGAGACCAGAGGAGAAGGTGGTGGTTCAAGAGATGGTGCGGTTAGAGAAAGACCCAATGCAGCTTATGGAGCATGACAGGCTGGGAAGAACTCTAGATGAGGAGATAAATAATCGCAGAAAGGCAGATCAGGAGGTTCAGCGACTAAGAGCCCTGATAGAGGACAAGGAGAGGACTATTAGGGAAAGTGATGAGAGGCAAAGAAGGATTCAGGTGGAGAATGAATTGACACAAATCAAATCTCGTATCAATGAGCTAGAGAATGCCCCACCACCGGTTCAAGAGTATATTGTTACAGAGGAAGTTCTTAAGGTAGAGAGGGACCCAAAACTGGAGAAACTGACCAGTGGTCTCAGGACAGATTTTGACAGAGAGAGCAATGAGGTCATGCGGTTGGAGAGGGACATCAGGAATGTGAAACTCCAAATAGATATCCTGCAAAAGGAGAAATCGTTTGAGAGAACGGTCTACAAAGAGGTGGTCAGGGTAGAGAAAGACCAAACTGTGGAGGCTGAACGCTCTCACCTTAGAGACCAGGCGCTGCAACAGAAAAACGCCAGATTAGACCTGGAGGATGAACTCCGTCGGCTTACTGAGAAACTGCAGCGACTGCAAAGCAGAAAAACAACTATTTCTCAGGAGGAGACTAACCTTACACTCCAAAGGGATTCCCTTCTGAAAGAAAAACAGGACCTCCAAAGAGAGCTTAGAACTCTGGAGAACGAAAAGAAAGAAACCAGCATCTCATTCCAGCAGCAGTCCAGGCTGATGAGTGAAAAAAGCCAAATGAGCAGACAAAGGAGCATCAAGATGGAGTCAGATGTTCAGCGCCTGGAAAGAGAAATCCTAGATGAGAAGGACAGGATTCACAAGCGAGAGAACACCATAACAGAGCTCCAGAACAGCTTGAAGAAAGAGGAAGTTGCCTTAGAAACTCGCACACAAGAGAAAAATGTTTCCACCAGAATCACCATCCTGGATCCTGAGACTGGAAAAGACATGTCACCCTATGAGGCATACATTCAAGGGCTGATTGATCACAGCCAGTACACCCATTTGCAGGAATTAGAATGTGACTGGGAAGAGATCACGACACTGGGACCTGAAGGGGAAACATCTGTCTTGCAAGATCGCAAGAGCGGCAAGCAATACTCCATCAAGAATGCACTCAAAGAAGGCAAAATTTCTCAGTATCAACTGCAACAATACAAAGACGGCAAGATTCCCATCTCAGAGTTTGCTCTCCTTGTGGCTGGAGAAATGAAAAAAACGCCTTCAATCACTTCAGTCACCAGCCAGAAGACTTCACAGAAACCCTCCTACAGCAACAGTATCTCCACTTCCCTTGATTCGCAGCTTCCTATTTGTGGAGTTTATGACAAAGACACCAATACTTGCCTCTCTGTGCGAATGGCCATGACCCGAAAGATGATAGACAATACTACGGCCCAAAGGTTGCTGGAGGCACAGGCAGCCACTGGTGGTATCGTGGACATCATGAACAAAGAAAGATACTCTGTTCATAAAGCCGCAGATCGTGGTCTGATTGAATCCAGTCAACTTCAACGGTTGCTCAATGCTCAGAAGGCCTTCAGTGGCGTTGAGGATCCGGTAACCAGGGAACGTCTCTCGATTGGAGAAGCCGTCCAGAAAGGGTGGATGCCAAAAGACACTGCCATGCGTTACATGGAGGCACAGTACCTGACCGGCGGACTGGTTGACCCCAACCGAGCAGGCAGAGTGAACACTGTAGATGCGGTTAAAGCCAAAATGATCGACAGCACAATGATGAGAGAGATTCAGGAAGAGGCAAACTACAACAAGGAGTTGACGGATCCAGTTACAAAGCAGAAGGTCAACTATAAGCAAGCAATGGCACTGTGCAAGAAAGACCCAGAGTCAGGGCTTCCCATGCTTCCTGCCTCTTCCAGAGATGCTGTCTACGTCCCTTCATACTACAGCCACAGATCTTCTCCTTACAGCTTCTCCTAGACATGTTTACAGCCAAGTCATGGGCAGTTTCTGCAGTTTTACTGGCACAGTGGAAACATGTTTATAAAATTCAATATAAAACTCAGATTATTGTTCATCTCAGGAAAATGCTGCCAATTCAATGTTGCCAATTACTACATGAGCAGACAAAAATGTTAATGCTGGTACTAGTGAGTCACAGCTAATATGGGCAATTTAGCATTATGTAATCATGCTAACTGATATGCACTGGCTTTCTTCGATTATTGGCTTTTTTGTTAGATTTTTTGTTTTAGATAAACAACATTCTTTTAAAGGCTTCCACTGCTGAGATACTTGTTTACTGAATTTGTATGACAAGAACCAAAAATATATATATATATGAATATTCATCCAAAGAGAGCAAAAGTTTATGAAAATATCATTATCCTTCAAAGTTTTATTTTACTTGGGATGATGGGTTTTATGTGTATGTCAAAACTTTCATTATTTAAGTCTTTCTTTTCAGGAATTGTTCATTAAAATGTTAAATAATAAAATGTCTTTTGTCATACTTTAGTATGTAATGTTTGTTTATACACTATAGCAACCAAATATAAACAAGCAGTACATGTATCATGCTCTTTAGATAAAAACAACTTTATTCATTAAATATGCACATTTACACATATACACACACTGTGTAAACACATAGGTTGTACAGAATATAACTTTTACAGTCACTGTACTCAAACAACAGGATATTTTATTTATTTTATTTTCTTCACCCCTTTGTAAGGTACACAATTTAAACTTGGGTATTCATTAGAAAAGTGTTAGAAAAACAATGGCTTATACTAAACAAGCTTTTCAGGTTTTAAACAGTGCATCACCATATGACTGGGCCAAGTTAAGATTGTGTGATTTCAGCAAATTATTAGACAGCACTAATTTAGAGCTAATATTAAAGTATAGAAATGAGTTAAATCAGCCAAATTAGTCTTAATTTATTAGCATTTTGGAGAAGGTTTATTGTGAAGTGTACCAGTCATCTAGTCAATATAACCAATATTTCCCATTTTGAGAATATTATAAGAATTTTTCACGATTACTTCAAGAAAAATGCTTGAAACAAGCTAAGAGTTAATATAATCACTTAAAACAAGTAAAAATTCTCAAAATTAAAAATATTTGATGCAGTCTTATACAAAAATTTGAACATTCATGGTCAAATGACATGTTTTATTGATTTTCTAAGTGAAAATAAGTTAAATATGCCATTTATGTGTAAATTTTAGTGCACAATTTTTATTCTAAAATATTGTAGATATTACAATATATACAATATATAAAATATTGTAGATATATATTATTATAGACATTACTAGAATATTACATCATAGAATATTCTTTTCTAAAATAAGGAACACAATATAAAATGTGCCAGCAATGGCCACATTTTATGTTTTATTTTTATTATAATAAGTTAAATTCAGCAAATACACAGTAATTGTGCATTAAATTTTGCACAAGTGTGTTCTCTGTAGAGGACGTGTTAATTTATTTACACTTACAAAATCAACCAAACATGTCATTTGACCAGGGGTGCCAAAACTTTGCACATGAGTGTACACTGACTAAGACGTGACGATGATTTCACTTTTTAAGATATAATTTTTTGCAGTTTATCAATGCCATTACTCTTATTTACCTGGTTTACCAAGTAGCTGAACATTACTTTTTACTTATTTAACTGGTAAATTTAAATGTAGACTGTGATGGACCTGCCGTGTCAGATTTCTCAAACTGTTCCATCTGCTTGAAGAAAACAGTTTCTCCAAACTCCACTGCATCTGTCCAGACGACACAGGTGTTTAGAAACAGACACTACTGCGCTCCAGCCTCGTCGTCACGCCCTTTAAAGAAGTTCCTCTGTTCATTTATGGCCTTCTGTAGCAGAGCAACATCAACTCCATCCACACAGTTCAACACTCGAGCACGCAGAGTAGCTTCACTGCACCCTGAAAGGAGAACCAACAACAAGTACACGTGTGTTAAAAATACATGAGCACTAATTATGAACACTAATGTATGAAAAACACTCCACACTCTAAACACTCTAAAGTCCATTTAGACAAGATACTGTCATGTTTACACCTCCAAATCACAGACACGCAGTTGTTTCTTTTATAAATAATCAGTTTTGTTTTCCTGGTATTTGATGTGACCAACACCAGGACAAGTTCCTTATAAACAGTTGTGTGGAAAGGTTTGGGCGCCCCTGGTCAAATTCCATGTATTTGTTGATTTTGAGTGAAAATAAGTGAATACATCCAACAGAGAACACACTTCTGCACATTTTAATACACAATTGCTGTTTATTTGCTGAATGTAATATACTAGGAGAATAAAAAATGTGGCCTGTGCAAAAGTTATCACACATTTAATATGTTACATTTTATTTTTTTTCAAAATGTTAAAATGTTCTTGAAATTCCACACAATTCCTATAAGAATCATACAATAAATTCACATAATTACTAACACATTTAGCAATTTCTGTAAGACAGTCCTAAATTTAAAATAATTTAGAATGATATTATAGATGACTGTATACAAGTATTATAGATTACTCAACACTATACACAAATTTTTCTTTATGGTGCTATTTTGCAGCAAAAAGGGCTCTGCTATTGTTATGATGTCAATCTTGTAACAACAGAAGAACCCATTTGGTGCTATATAGAAGCATTTTCAAAAAGGTTCTATATAAAACTCATGATTCTAAAAAATTGGGATGCTGTGCAGAATGTAAATAAAAATAGGATGCAATGATATGCAAATAAACCATATTCTTAAAGGAAAATACTACACAGACAACAATCAAATGTTGAAACTGAGAAATGTTATTGTTTTTCGAAAAATATATGCACATTTTGAATGTGATGCCAACAACATGTTCCAAAAAAGTTCGGGACGGGCTCAGGTTTACCACTGTGTTTCATCACCTCTTCTGTTAACAACACTCTGTAAGCGTTTGGAAACTGAGGAGACACTGCTGTAGATCTGAAAGTGAAATGTTTTCCCGTTCTTCGTTGATATAGGATTTCAGCTGCTCAACAGTTCAGGTCTCCTTTGTCATATTTTTAATTTTATAATGTGCCAAATCAGTGGTGACCGTTCTGGACTGCAGGCAGGTGAGTTTAGCGCCCCGACTCTTTTAATACTGAGCAATGCTGTTGTAATACATGCAGAATGTGGTTTTACACTGTCTTGCTGAAATAATCAAGGCCTTCCCTTAAAAACGTGTCGTCTGGATGGCAGCTTACGCTGCCAAAAAATGTATATATCGTTCAGCATTAATGGTGCCAGTCACCCATGCCATGTGCACAAATGCTCCCTCAAACCATCATGGATGCTGGCTTTTGAACTGTGCACAGACAACAAGCTGAGTGGTCTTTACCCTGGAGGACACAGTGTCCATGATTTCCAAAAAGAATTTAAAATGTTTATTTGTCTGACCACAAGACACATCTCCACTTCATCTCAGTCCATTTTAAATGAGCTCAGGCCCAGAGAAGGTGGCAGCATTCCTGGATCCTGTTTATTTATGATTTCTTCTTTGCATTTTAGAGTTTTAATTTGCATTTGTGGATGCAGTGATGAACTGTTTTCACAGACAGTGGTTTTCAGAAGTGTTCCTGAACCCATGCAGTGATTTCCACTATAGAATCATGTCTGTTTTTAATGCAGTGCCGCCTGAGGGCCCAAAGATCATGGCCAACAAATACTGGTTTCTGGCCTTGTTCCTTGCACACAGAGATTTCTCCAGAATCTCTGAATCTTTTAGTGATATTTTGTACCGTAGATGATGAAAAACAAAAGCTTTTTGTTATTTTATGTTGAGAAACGTTATTCTTGAATTGTTGCACTATTTGCCCACACAGTCTTTCACAGTGTGGTGAACCCCTCCCCATCTTTACTTCTGAAAGACTCTTTTTATACCCAATCATGTTACTGACCTGTTGCCAATTAACCACCAGGTGTTTTTTTTAGCAATACACAACTTTACTCACCTTTTGTTGACCATTTTGTTTTTATTTATATTTTGCACAGCGTCCCAACTTTTTGGGAAATGCGGTTGCAGAATCATTGCATCTATAAAGAACTCATGATTCTAAATAAGACCATTGCCTGTACTAAAGAACCTTTGAAAAACCACCTTTTTTAAGAGTGTGAGGCAGTTCTAAAAGAAAGCAATATTATAATAATAACATTTATATAGATCATTATATATAAGTATTCTACTTTACCGTAAGACGGTTCTAAAATAAACTCATATCATAATATTACACACACCTAAAGGTTCTATATAGAATGAAAAGGGTTGTGCTACTGTTACAAGCTCATTTCATAACCATAGTAGAACCATTCTTGGTGCTATATAGAACCCTTTTCAAAAAGGTTCTATATAGAACCATCTACAGCACATTCTCCATCAATCTAATGATGCATCAATCAATTTCATGATGCAAAGAACCCTTTAATCATCTAAAGGGTTCTTTGAGTGTTCATGATTCTATATAGAACCATTTTCTTTAGTAAAATACTGAGAAGAACCATCTTTTTTAAGTGTGTAGATTATTACATAGAAATATTACAGGTGTGTTCTACAGCAGTACAGAACACTTTCAGCTTTTCCGTCAGTGCTTGTGAGAACAGACTCACCTTCTGACTTATCAATCTCCCCCAGTGTGAAGTACTGCGCCCCGATTATTGGATCAAAAGGCTCCACGAATGTTGTCTGTACTGACACCTGGTGCTGCACAGATGCATGATGGGATGTCAAGACAGCTTTCGACTCCTCTGGCAGGTAACTTGTGAGCCTAGGGACAGAACACAGGTCAGGGGTCCATTTTGTTCCAAAACTTCCAAACAAAACAATGAAATTCACAAGATAAAAATTATAAGAGTGTAAGAATGTAAAAAAATACAAATAATAAGAATTAAATTATATTTTCAAAAGCCATTCAGGACCTTTATTACTGTTAGCAGTCATATGGGTCTAATTTTTATAGAGCTGTCAGTCTTTGCTTTTCCTTCTTTTCACGTATTTTGCTTTTTTTGATGTTCTTCTGTTTCTGGATTTTTTTGTACTTAATGTTCTGTGTGTTTTCTTATTTATTCATTCATTATTCTTGTTATCACTCTATAAGCACTCGTCCTGGGACCTCGTTTACAGAACACCTGCACAGAGGAAATTTACAATAGACAATCATATGTTAAAATTTGCCGGTATCCTACACTTTTCTTGTATTTTACTTTTCACTCTCTAATGTGTGGATTTATGTACCAGTCATAATCAATTTCTACACGTCCATTTCCAACCTCTCTTTATCCCTTACTAGGTTCTGTGCAGGTACATTTTTCTTTCATCAAGGTACAAACAATGTAAATGTTCCCTCAAAAGGTTTACCAGTGGGTTGAAGGCCCAATTGCGTACCTTAAACATGTTTTAAAGTACATATTTGTACTTTTTCATAAACCAATATTTTAGAACAATAAAATAAAAGACAGGGTGTGTGGAGTCAATACAACTTAGAAAATATAATTTCAATGGATTATGGTATAATTATGTTTCCTGACTAAAGGTACTGAGATGTACCCTTGATGGTACCACCCCAGCGACAAGAGGGGTACTACCCCAGTGACAGTTTCGTACCTTTATTTCTGAGAGTGTAGAATTAAAGAGACTGTTGATATATGTAAATGAATTCTAATTGGCTGCTCTATATTATACCTCCTTCAGAAAGCAGGCTGAAACGCTGTTTAAAACTTCAGTGCGAGTGGGCGGAGTTAAACTGCAGCAGGCCAAATAGGCCTAAATGGTGTAAATGTGCTGGTTTTCATGATATCACAAATAATAATACAATAAATACAATAAATCAGGATGTTTTGTCAGCTTATTTAAGCTCATTTCACAGCAGAAATGGCAGTGACACACATTTGGAGCTCAAAGATATGCTTTGGGTTTATTTTTGACATGCATGCTGCAATTTCTAGGCAGAAACAGTAGAAAATGCAGTGTTTGTGCTATAATATACAAAAAAATCAACAACTGTAGTTTTGACTCTGTGAGAGGGTGACAAAAATCACCTATGCAGGCTGATAGATTACGTTCCAAATCTGTGTTTTAAGATGATCTAGTGCTGCCTTTCTCCATATTCCACGTATGAAACTCTAAAGAGCGGAGAGGCAGCGTTGTGTTTTAACGCACCAAAGATTCGGAACACATTACCAATAAACATCCACCAGGTTCCTTCTGTTAATGGTTTCAAAAAACAGTTAAAGACACATTTCTTTACTCTGGTATCTAACTAGTTTTTATTGTTTCTCTTGTTTTTATTGGAAAATTACTTTTACTTTCTTATATTTTTATTAGATTTTTATTTATACTTTTATCTGGTGTTTAAATTTTAAATGTTAATATACCCCCTTTTCTGTTATGAATTTATTTTTGGTGTATTTTTTAATAATTTATTTTATTTTTTAGTAGTTTTGATTCCCTTTTTTTCTCTTCTTTATGTTGTTTTTACTTTTATGTTGTACTGTAAAGCACTTTGCGCTGCAATATTAATGTATAAAAGTTGCTATATAAATAAAGATTACTATTACTGGTTGTAGTAGATGCTACTACAGGCTTGGAAAAAGGGGGGTGAGGGAGGGGGATTCATTTGGTTGCAATCTGCAAACTCATCACTAGGTGCCACTCAAAACACACTCTGCACATTTAACAAATGCATGTAACTGAGTAAACTGGGTTGTGTTGTTTCAATGAAATTAAGTGAGTTGTCAGATTTAGAGAAGTGTTTGTTTGTTCAAAGTAACCTAGTAATCGTCCTTCAGACTGATGGAGAATGTGCTGTATACGGTTCCATATAAAACCAAAAAATAATTCTTCTGTTGTAACAAGCTTGACGTCGTAACAATAGAAAAACCCTTTTAAATGTTATATGGAACCCTTTTCTTCTCCATCAATCTGCAGAACCCTTTCATGATGCAAAGAACCCTTTAATCATACAAGGATTCTTTGAGTGTTCATGGTTCTATACAGAACCATTTTCTTTACTAAAAAACCCTTGAAAAAAAAATCGCTTAACTGTGTAGAACAGCTCAGTAGTACATTAATAACTTTACAAAATTCTGACTTAAACCTAACTTTTTTTCTTTAATTAGTATGTTACTCAACTGAGCATATGAAAAGCTACTCAACACAGTTGTGTGGAACCACTACACAGAACATTAAGTAAAATTTCATTTTTAGGTAACACATAAAAACAATCAGTCGAGTTAATTAGAATTGACTCAAATCCCTTCAGTGTGATTCACCTGAATTCGTTAAGTTTGTACAGCATTACTTAATCGACTATCTTAGAAGCAGCTTAACACAGCCGCATGGAACCACTACCATAACATTTAACACTTTTTGAGTGTACATCAAACTCTTATTTTGAAAAAGAGAGGAAAACTCTTCCATGACGTGGGCCCTCGAAGTCACACGTGAATTTGGTCATACATGAAAATGTGAGTTTGTCAGCGCAAACTCACATTTTCAACGCAATGAATGTTTCATAGTGCCAACGTGTTAAAGCATGTGATTCGTGAACACTGGGCCTCATTCACAAACCTTTCTTAAGAAATTTCTTCTTAAACCCACTTACACAGTTTTTAAGATTCTGACATTCACCAATGTTTTTTTACTTGGGACTTGTTCTTCTCAAAGGCGAAGTTCTGTGGTTTAAGAACATCATGAATCTGACATAGACTTTATCTTAGCACCTTTCTCAAGAACACATTTAAGAACAAACATAGGAAGATACTGGTGAATGAAGCTCAGTGTGCTTTTGAAGGCAAACGCTAAGAACCAGAGACAATATGGGAATCGTGGGCCGATATAATAGTTTTCATGTACATATCTGTCTATGCCAAAACATAAACATTTATAAGTGTAGAAAATTGAGAATAAATCTACCTGGATTAGCATCACAGAGAGATATAATATTTACTGCAAGGCTACAAATACAGTCTCTCAGCCTTTCTGGGAAAAAATGGGCCTTATATTTAAAAAAAAACAAAAAAAACAATACATTTCTTCTGTTTCAGCATTTGATATGTTGTCTTTCTACTACTTATAATTAAATTATAGGGCCTAAATAATTTGCAAATCATTGCATTCCGTTTTTATTTCCATTTTGCACAGCGTCCCAACTTTTTGGAAAACTGGGGTTGTATAAAAAGCTCATGGTCCTAAACAGAACCATTGCTTTTACTAAAGAACACGTGAAGAACCATCTTTTTAAAGAATGCATAAGTATTACAGGAATATTCTATGTAGAAAAAAACATTATGGGATGTAAGGAATGTAACTTCTAACCTCCTGGTGACTAAACAGAAGTGTTTACCTGCCGAATGTGCGAACTGAAGCTCCATCTTTCACCAGGTGAGTGTTGATTTCCCAGAGAAAGTGGAAAACTGCAGGTGAGGGAAGCATCTCTACAGTCAACTTACTAAACCAGACACACTAAACACCATAATTCAGACCGCTCCGTGTTTTGAGTGATTATTGGTCGTTTTGGGAAGAATATCAGAGTAAAACATGATCACCAACGTAAGCAGAACGTAGTAAAACAAACTTTACAACGCTCAGAAACATTCATAAGTCAGAACTGTCTTAAAACACAACACACTTCCATCTGAACTGCATTTGTAACAGAGCCGGTTTCTGTTTCTAACGCGCTACGTCACGTCAAGGCTCCGCCCCATACTTCTCGCGATTGTGATTGGCTGCGGTAAGACTTTCCGAGCATGTGACCCATTCCGCGTTCACGCAAGGCACCTACCTAGAGCACTTCGAAGGGAGCACACTCGCCGCGGCCATTTTGCAGTGCCAGGCCAAATGGGAAACCAGTGTTAGCTATAGCAACCAGCAACTCTCAGCGAGTTTTTCTTTTCACATCACACAAATATAGGCATTTTATTCAGTTAATAACTGAAGACAGGCGGCTCATTTGTAAGTGATTTTTCAAAGGTTTATCCCTTAAGACAATGTTAATCATGGAAGCTTGAACTTTAGGCACAATATTTAATCACATAAATAGCACAACAGTCACAACAAATAGCTGCTGTTTACATCAGATCCTCTTTTAATTTGGCTACTTGTGGCTGTTCTCCATTCAAAGATTTACATTTATGAGGAAACCTAGCAAAATGTAAGAAAAAACAAAAAACACCAAAAAACTATACACTCATGTCAGAGTACCTCCAAATCTAAATGTTCTAGTTTTCCTCCTTGCTCATTTTCTTTCGTTTTTATTTATCTGTTTTCACCTTGTCTTGCATGTTTTCAGTATGTTTTTTGTAATGCTACTTGTGTAGTGTCACATTATTTTTTTTTGTTTTCTGTAATGTATTTTCTGTTGGTTTTTTACCCTTTTCGCACTGTGTTCTTTACTGACACAAAGCAAAAAACAAACAAACAAACAAATAACAAAAGCTGTTATTTACTTGCTTACATACCTGAAGAAACGCTTTCAAAAAAGTAACCAGTGGTCTTGATGGTTTTGACAGGCTCTTAAATGATGTTATCGCGGCTGTGCTTACTTCGTATCTAACTTTTTTCTTTCTGTTGTTGAAGTTAGTGATGGCTGGTCAACTATATACTGTAAGTTGTGTTTTTTGAAAATTCGCCTTAAATGGGAGAACACCTACAGATGCCATTAGAAAGCCCTTAAATGCATCAAATACCATTACTAACCATCAGACGTCATTACAAAACCACAAGGAACAAGCCTGGGGGGAGGGTGGGATTTTGATGCTAAGAGAAAGAATTGCAAGGTATTTTCCATTGGGATGAGTGAGAAATGTTTCCCACTAAGGTAGTAGCTATTCATTTCAATGGGCACAAAACGAGAAGAGTCAGCGGTCATAAAGTGCACTGTGCATTATTGCAAATAACAGAATGACAGCAGCAATAAATGTATGTGTGTGTGTGTAGAGTTGAGTGGGGTTCAGTAAGTAATGTGTCTATTATCCGGAGTTCAACCAGTCAGAGTGATGGGAAGAAGCAGTGTGTGAAAGAGTCGTTCACAAGCCTGATAGCCTGTTTGTCCTGGACTTCACACTCCTGGTGGTAAAAGTGTGAAGGGGCTGTGTTGGAGGTGTGTACCGTCCCTGATGCTGTGTGCCCTTCTGATGACCCTGGTGTGGTGAATGTTCTGTAGAGAGGGGGAAGCTGCTCCTAAAATGGACTGTGCAGTTTTGACCACACGCTGGAGAGCCTTTCTGTCCTGAGCAGTGCAGTTTCCATACCAGACTGTGATGGAGCTGGTAGGAAATGTAATTTAATCGATTCATTTTAATCCATTCATGGTGGAGGGATACATAAGAGGGTTCTAAGGCCAAATAGTCCCCAAAGAAAACTTTTCACCCAGATTTTCCACTATTTTACAATCTTCAACATTCCATATAAAACTCAGAAGACACATGTTGGTTCACTAGTGGTTTTGGACAGTAAATAAAATGGCTATTTGTGTTGTAGACAAGGTGACCCCTGGTCCCTATCACCACCAGTGTAAAGATATCTGAATCTCTACAATGAATCGTTTCAAACCAAACCACTTTGTTTACATCTCAACCACTGAATTGAACAGAAATTGGGTGGAATTCCCCTTTAAAACAAAACAGGTCTTATGACGGTGTAGCTGAAAATCACAGGGCCCCCTCCTGAACTATGCGAGGTGGCTCATGGGAGGTGTGCGCCCTCTGGAAAAGGGACTGTTTATTGTTATTTATGTTGTGTTCTGTTAGCTTAAAATGTGTGCACGTGTTATTATAGTACTTTTTTTGTCAAGCAGTGGGTTCAGGTACTTAGGGTGAGTGTCCACCGTGAAAGAGGTGTATGGCTGGTGATGACCTCCCTGCTTCTTGTGCTGTGTTGTTATGAACGTTTTCTGTCTGATGTTTAATAAAAGAGCACTTTTTCGACACAGAATCTGTGCCTTACTTTATGCCGATGCCAAAATATTTGAAAGCAAACAGATAACATAGTTACAATTCTAAATATACAGGGATGTGTCATGTATCAGCAATATAAATATGATCTATGCATGAACATCCAAAATTTGTAACATAAATGCACATCTCTGTTGTCGGAAGAAAACCTCGTATCTCCAAAATGGTAACTTTAAAGGAGAAGGGAAAAACCTACTTTACTTTTACTGCAAGTCAATGGAACCAGACTTTTTTCCAAGTAAATTTGGGCCATTTCTTTTGGTCCATTCTTCATGAAATTTACACATAATGTAAAGAGTAACAGGTATTTTCAAATTATGTCAAAAACTGAAAACGACAAAAATGCCGATACAAGGTTTTCTTCCAACAGCAGCGACATATTATTTGAAAAATATGCCTTGCCCTTTATGATATATGTGTACATATGTGGCCCTATATCAGATTTCCGTGTGGGCCTCCCTAGTTTTGCGCCATGTAATCCCTTGTCTACGTAGGAGAAGGGAGTAGGGCGCAGGGCGTAGGGCACTAGCAGGCGCAGTTCGGAATAGAACGCGCCCTCATTGTATCCCTGTTGCGGAACTTGCTCACGTCTAGCTAGGCCAGAGTGGACCCATTAGTTACACAACAGGTTCACGACAGAATAAACGCTTCATTACGCCGCTGCTCGTCTTTACCTTCAGCCATGAATCCTGATATTCGCCGAGAACGAGAAAATGCCACGTTTAACACGGAGATCCTCACCAACATACTGGACGGCTGTGCAGAGAAGACCAAGAGGAGAAGAGAAATAGGTCTGATACAGTTTATCCGTCCAGCTTTCAACATGCTCAGCAGTGGAGTTACTGGCTGCAGGGCCGTACAGCTCTGATAGAGCACTTAAAAAATATACACTAACGTTAGATACGTTATTTTACTAGCCTAATTCTGTTACACTTCTTTCAAAAGCTCTTTTAGCACTTTCACTGCTGCGTAAGGCTAGTAGGTAAAAGGTGATGGCATCTTTCTACACACTTAAGTGTGGCGAGGGTTCTTTAGTAAAGGAAGTGGTTCTATTTAGAACCATTTGCATGCTTAAATGGTTCGTTGCATGGTGAAATGTTTTTTTTCAGGTTGATGGAGAATGTGTTATATATGGTTCTATATAGATTCTTAATGAAAATGGTTCTATATTGCACCAAAAAGGGTTCATGCTTGATTCTGCTACAGTAGAGGAACCCTTTGTGGTGCTATACAGAATCATTTTCTAAAAGGTTCTATATAGAACCATATACAACACGTTCTAATCATCCTGTCCGAAGAACCATTTCACCCTGCAAAGAACCATTTAAGCATGCGAATGGTGCTAAATAGAACCATCAAAATAGAGCAATGGCTGACTCACATAGGAAGAAAATCATGCTACGTGTAATAATGGCAACACATTTCAACTTACAATGATGTGAAAGAGCTCACAGCTTGACCAAAGGAAATATCTAGCACGCTTTATTTACTTTTAAACGTTTTTAGTTTTTATCTGTAGAGTGAAAATGTATGGATTTGCTTTTGAACTCATGTTGAAGTCAGTCATTTACCCAGGAGAGCATAATCTGGAGCACATTTATATAAGACACCTCATGCCAATGACCCCCGCTCTGACCTTCTGCTATTGTTTGCCTTCCTGTCCGCTGTATCAGAGTCTCTGGTGGTCAGTGACCCTGACTTCCAGCACGATGACCTGAACTTCATGTCCCGCAGCGAGCGTTACGATGCCGCCGTGAAGAAGAGCTCCCAGATGATCATGAAGCTCAGAGATTATGGCATCTCTGACCCAGAGGAGATTTATTTCTATAAAAGGTACTGTTTACTGTGACCCCCACACGACAGGACCCTGTCTAAGTACCCCATCTGCAAGTTCATCACATCTGCTTTCACTTTCACTTCGTTTTGTATTAACACTGTGGAAGACATGGTTCGGCAAGACGCTTGAACTTGAACAGGCAGAGGACAGCCACTGTAATTTCAATATCATAAATGATAATAGCTTTATTTATATTGCACTTTCCAGCTAGATCAGTTCAACATGCTGTACAGCACTAAAAATGAATGCAGGTACAGAAAATACATAGATTTTGTGTTAGTGGCATAAAATATTCACTGTCTTTTTTATGCCACAAAAGCTTGTTTTTACATTAGTATGTATATATAATGCATTTTTTTTTAGGTCTATTAGTGCACACACCTGCATTTGCTTACCATTTATATTACATAAATCCCTGATCTTTCACACATTACTCATTGAGCAATTTACATTTGATGCAAAGTTTTCTAAACTACTTCTCTGTTGTCCTTGACTTGTAATAACCCCAGAAATCAAGCCAAATCTCCTCTTAGTGCAAAAAGGGTCTGAACAGTGGGCGTGAGCATCTTTTTATTCATTGTATTGGTTGAAATGCACATTAAATGTTAGATATGAATTTTCTGGTGGAAGCCTGGTTGGCCCTTTTATTAAAATGTTGTGCCAGTGGGTGTATAACCTGTTCTCTAGCCAAGTACAATCATCTGCAGGTACCTGTGTACATGTTATAGTGCACGGCAGGATAGACTGAGCAAAGGGCAAAGGTTGAGTTCAGATTAAATATGTGTCAAAGGTTGTCAACTTTAATCACAGCATGCCTCGTCATGCTAAACATGTTTATGACTCTGATTAGGAAATAATGTGTTGTATAAAATACAGTTCTGTGGAAAATCAATCAAAGTATGCTGTATTTAGTGTGTCTGCCCTTTACCTTACCTATAGCTTCCATTCATTTTAGGAGACTCATTTTCTGCTTTTTACAATCAAAGTAATCCCAGTTACAAATTTAGACTCAGTCTAACATCTCTTCACATCTCAGATGCCCAGTTTCAATGTTGTAGTGCAAATGTAGCATCATCTCACACCCTCTCCCTCCAAGATGAAAGCTTTATGTGTTGTTGATCTGATTTGGCAGTTTTATCTCAGCTCCATCCTGAGCTTTGAGACTTGGCTACTGACAGAGAAGCAATTTTAAAAGGTTTTATTCCAGTACTGTATATAGTATGGGGTTTGTTAAGGTGATGGACAGTGTCATGGTGCTTTATTTACATATACTGTAGGTTGGATCATAGTTCCAGGTTAACTGTAGTGTTTTAGTGAGATGCTTCCACTGGCCAAGTCTTATACTGTAGCTTGAGATACATGTGCTCCAAATCGTGACTTCTGTGCACTCACTGGCCACTTTATTAGAAACACCTACCTTCTGCTTTCACTCTGGCCACTTTATTAGAAACACCCACCTCTGTTCTCGGCACAGCAGTGACACAAACATGGTAGTGTGTGTGAGTTGTTACACAAGCCGGTATCACTGCTGAGTTGAGAGTACACCACTAACTAACTGTACACCAGCAATGCGGAGCTACATGGGAGGGGTTTTTGATAAAGTGGCCAGGGAGTGTACATTCAGACAAATACCACAAATGGAGTAATGGGAGCTTGTTGTGCTGGACAGTGATCCTAAGATAATGAAGTACGTGGCGTAGCTAAGGTATGTGTCCGTTCCTGCAGAATTGCACGAGGAAACTTCCACGAGGCTTTCGGTCTCCACTACACAATGTTCCTCCCCACGCTGTACAGCCAGTGCACTCCTGAGCAGCGCAAGAAGTGGCTGCCACTGGCCGAAAACTTCAAGGCACTCGGCACCTACGCCCAGACTGAGCTGGGGCACGGTCAGTCCCTGTCATGCAGAGAATCATGGGATATGTAGTTCTTTGAGTAATGGTGGTCCAGAGGGAATGAATGGCTGAATAATTAAATGGTTTCTGTTCAGGTTTTTGTGGCTGGTGTTTGACAGCTGTTGTTGTTGGTTGGTAGTTTTTTGTCTCTCTGAATTTCAGAGCACTTTCTGTAGTTCAGACTGGGCTGGTGGTCACCCTACTTGAACAAGTTTTACTTTAACTGAAACTCTGAGAGAAGGACGTAGTCTCGGAATGAAAACCCTCCCACAGAATCTACTTCTTTTTCTTTCTCTTTTGTTTCATTTCTCTTCTCAACTTCCTGAACTGCTAACCTGATCTGTATGCCTGCATGGGCCGGCCGTGGAAAGAGCTTAAAGCTTTTGTGCATGTTGATGGTGAATGTTTGATTATACTTCTTCATTTCCTTTAATCTTTCAACAGCAGATTATGTCTTATGGCATCAGTAGATCTCTTGAAAAATGCTTATGTTGAAGCTAGAGATGCGGGTGTTAAGGGCAAAGCCAATGACTTTTTGATGCTCTTCTTTTTTGGTCTGTTCTGGGTTAATGGCTGCTGTTCGTCATGGCGTAGTCATGGGTTGGTCAATCATGGAAAAACTTTGCCAGAACAACCGAAACATAAGCAAGGCTAATGTTAACTAAATCACCAGTAGCATGGTAGAAATAATGCAGTCATGGGCTGCCAACTCTCTCAATGTAGAGCACATGTTCAGTCCACAGCGATGCCACAGTCGTACGTGACCAGAAGTCCAAAAGAACAGAAAAATTACCTTGCTACACTTGTGAGGGTCCTCCCTCTCCCCCATTACTCAGCACGATGCTAGCTAATGTTGGCCTCTGTTAACTAACATAACAGAATTGGCAGTAAGGCTGAGTTTAGATGGCGGCACGTCGCACTACACACTGAATGGAGAGAAAAAACTTGCATTTTCTTTTGGAGGACAGGAAATCTGGCAGGCTTTAGGCCCAAAACATACTTCACGCATTTGTGTTCGCAAAATTGGCTTACATAAACATAAAAAAATATGATTCATTATCGCCTTTCCATTCCAAAGCAGCTCTCTCTTCTCTACTTGTCCATGTTTCGTTGTTGAGGCACCTGTTTGTCAAGGTCTTTTAGCAAACCTCAATAATAGCTCTCCAGTTCAGTTTTACCCAACCACGTTATTGGTTATCCCAACAAAAGTGACACATGACGAGTGGAGCTTTTCCGCTTTAGCATTGTTCAACTCGATCCGCGGTTGGAAAAAGCTGATTGAAATTTACACAGAGGAAGGCCGTTAGTCTTTTAAATAAACAGACAAATGCTACGCTATCTCAGCTAATGTTGCTATTCTAGTCTTTTTCACGGATCTTTTAGCTTGAAAACAGCGAGTTTATGAAGTAGTAAAGTGATTTCAAACATGGAAGTTTTTATTTAATTCAATTTATATGAGTGGAGTGTAAAAATCAATGTGATTGTGAGGTTTATAGGTGTTATGCTATGCTACGCTATACGATGCCGCGCTACGTGGTGCTATGCTATGCGATGCTGAGTGCTGCAGCCTTAAAACCTTTTTCTTTAAGCTGGTGAAAAGACGTTACTCTTTTCCGCACACATAAAATATCAAATGAACTTATGACAAAGTGCCAGATAGCAGTTTTGCTGCATTTATTTGCAATTTTGTTTGAAGGTCAGGTTGGACCCAACGTGAAAAATGGGCTGATTTTGAGAGGAACGTAGAGCAGCTCTGTAGAGGGGAGCCAGCGTCTGAGACAGAAGATACTAGCAGGGGGAACCTGGGCCATGCTAGTGCACAGAGTAGGAGACTTCATGTGAAGCTGTGCCAGATCAAGTGGTTCAAAACCATTAGAGGAAAGCGAGATTACAAAGTTTTTCCAATTTAAAGCCCTGTATCTATTAATTATACAGGGAGATTCACTTGAAAGAGGCCCCGAATATTTTGTTGTAACTCCCGTTAGGTTGAAGTAATATGAACAAAAAAAAAACGCTACATACCTTGAAGTATCTGTAATCGAGTGCATTACATGCGATACTGGAAGTGATCTCCGTTTTCTGCCAGACACATTTCGACACGGCGCTCCATGTTCCTGAACGTATCGGTAAGCATTAGAGAGGCTGTGCCTACCTCATCAATTACAGTCATGATTATGATGTTTTTGGTGATTTTATGTAGTACAGCAGCGCTTTTGTCAAATGTAGTCAATTAGCCAAGACATGTTTGGTGCCGGAAGTTTGCTTCTTTAGTTTAGTACTGGAGATGTTAGTAGCTAACGTCGCTTGCGTTGTGCAAACTGCATGTCTGAATGTCTGAATACACTTGGCTGAAACCGTGTCTGCTTGTTAAGTCATGTCAGATAGACTTGTTTACGTTGTTTGTGATGCTGAATGACATACTATTATAAAATGAGTTAAAGTATATTTCTAAAGCCTGAATCTTCTCTAGGAAGGGTTGTTAATTTTTAAAGCATCTCCCTGAAGTTCATTCCAGTTCTACACCAAATGTGATCTATTCAATGAATGTTATGCTAAATCTATTTTTTTTTTGTCCCTGCACTTTTGATTGGAGACTGACACCTTCACATATTCTAATATTAAGGTCGCTGGGTTTTCAAATCAGAGGTTCCACCACAAAATTCACTTAATTGTCATCCAGTAGCAGCTTAATAAGTTCATCTCACTGGTTTGCACTAATTTAACCACTGATAATTAAACTGAGTGGCTGGAATGTTTGATCAGCACCAAGTCTTTTGTCTCTCTCTCTCTCTCTCTTTTCTCTTTCATCCATTTCTCTCTGTCCATCTGGGATCTTACTCTAACCATCTCTATCTGCTAAACGTTTCACGTATCCTTTTATTCATACTGTTTTCCATCTTCTTTTTCCTCTGTTCTTTTCTGTAATTTCCTTTTCCGCCCTTCTTACTTTTGTGTACACTCGCTTCCTTTTTCCATCTTTTTCCATCCACTTTCAACTTTCTTTTGTATCTTTCATTCTGCCCCCCAAAACTGCCCCTTCACCTTCACCCTGAACTCAGATGTGTCCATCGTGGTTTTTCTGAGCCTCTGGACCTGCACCTGGGGATGTTTCTGACGACCCTGCTGAACCAGGCTTCTCCCACACAGCTCGACACCTTCTTCACACCCGCCTGGAACCTGGAGATCGTCGGCACTTATGCTCAAACGGAGCTGGGTCACGGTAAACAACCTGGCAACCCATGCGAGCTGCTTTGACACCACTTCTGAGACATTTATTGTGGATCTGGGTGGCAAAACTTTATCTGGCATTTAGCTGGCATTATTTATCTACATATTTTTTTTGTTCATTTATAACGTGAGCTTGAGGTATTTTCGATAAAATGATGCGGTTCTGATCCTCAATTCGCCAGTGAAAGCTTGAGCTGAAGTCCTTATAGGAAAGCTTGTTTACTCAGCCGCCGTTTTGGCAGTTATTTTCAGTCATACAAGACCAGACTCCTGTTTGTTTGAACGGGGGGAGACGTAAACAAATCGAAACTGAAGGCCAAATTGCTGTTTCAAAAACATTAGAAATCACTAACAGAATTCTGACTCATAGTTTGTAGCATTTGGCTCAATAATTCACATAGTGTTTTTTTTTTTCGGTTTGGCTACTACACTTGCGCAGATCTCTGCAGTGATTCTCTGGAAATAGACGTCATGTTAAGTGTTCCGAGCTTTTTCATTCGTAAATGTGAACATTGTTATCTGATGCTGCTTTTCAAACTCCAAAAATGGCAGACAAAGCTGTTTGTAAGGGTATAAAACCCTGAGCAAGAAGAAGCTTTAGAATATTTCATAATTAAAAACTTAAACATTCACTTTGCTGTTTGGAAGTTGAGCTTTATGTAGCAAACTGCTCCATCTGTTACTGCAATTCTGCTAGCTAGCTAGTTAGCACGCTAAGGGCTGAAGCTAGTAATAACAAAAGAGAAGGGCAGTGCACCACAGTCCTCATCCTGAACTTGAAACTCAGGCCAGTCAGAGCAATAATTTACAGAGTTAGTATGCATTGTATGAATTCTCAAACTCCTCAATAAAGGATTGAATTAGCTTAGCTAATGATGCTAGCATAGCGTGCATTCCTGTTGAAAAATTGTGTGTGTCCCAATTCAGGTGCTGCATCCTTCGAAGGATGCGGTCTACGAAGCCGTGTTCTTCGAGGGCTGCGTAGACCCGCGAAGGCTGAATCAAAATGAGACGGTCTGCTCTGTGGCGTCACAGCATCGCTGTCCCCACCCTTACCGTTGCGTCACGAAACGCCGCTCCTGTCAAGTTTTTTTTTAAGCTCTTTAAAGATGGAGCCAGAAACTTTATTTTTGTTTTATTTTTTCATAGAGCTGGAGATGCTTCACTGCCAGCACCTGCAGCAGTGCATGGTGTATCTTAGACTAATGAGATTGGCTTTTTTAACGTGTATTTTTAGCTATTCGACTCAATTTAAACCCAACACTTTAATTTAAAATGTACTGCTCAACCGCAGTTCACTCCTCTGCTGATGCTGCCATGTTCTCGAATCCTCGCCAGCACACCATAAACCTTGGGATACGTTGGCTGGCGAAGCATGTACCCGTTGGATCCTTCCTTGCCGTGGAAAAGAAGGACACACTTCTCGACCGCATACGAAGGAGCCTTCGAAGTGGGACAGCCAATTCGCACCACTGTGACGCAATCAGCCTTCAGAAGCAGCCATTGAATTGGGACGCAGCAATTGACTCCTCTTTGACCCATCCGCCCACGCCTTGTCCTGAAGGTGGTGTCTAGCTCTCAACACTTTTCAACAGCAAGTAAAAGCCGTGTTTAGTGGTGCTGTTTTGATTCTAACAGAGACTAACGAGTCATGACGAGTTGGTTTGGAGCAATTAAGTCTATTTTTGTCTTTGGGCTAATTGTGCTGCATGTTGTTTTGTGGGTGAGTATGAACTCTACGTGCCTCAGTATAATGGCCACGCTGGAAAAGGAATCTGCTCTTGGGAACACGGCCAGACTCTAGAGCCAACACGCGATCCTCAGCGGCCTTAGAGCTCCTTCTGTCGGAATCTCCTGGAGCTTTACAAATCCTCCTCTCAGAGTTTCTGGAGCTTTTTAAATCCTTTTTCTTAAAGTGGGCTTCCAGAGCGCTGACCCCCCTCTGTTTTGGCTTTTTTCAGTGTGCCTTTTTCAACAGAAAGGCCAGGAAAGAAAAAGTAACTGTTTCATTGTGGCTGTCAAACACCTGCTAGACTTAGTTAAATGTTCTTTTATCAGTATTGAATTAATATTTAATTAATGTTTTGATTAACTATTGATTAACTGTTGATTAACTATTTTGGACTGTAGAAAATTGGAGAGTTTTAGATTCTCTGATTGTTGTTGTAGGGCATACTTCTCTCTCTCTTTCTCTCTCTCTGTTTCTCATTCTTATTGCTTCTCTTTATGTATGTCCCTTTGTCTCTGTCATTCTTTCTCTCTCTCTCTCTCTCTCTCTCTCTCTCTTTCTCTCTCTCATTCCTTCTTTTTCTGTTTTGTCTCTCTTTCTTTTTCTCTTTCTTACTCACTTCTTTCCACTCTCATTCTTTCTCTCTTTCATTCCCTTCCCCTCTCGTTCTCATTGCTTCTCTTTCTGTATGTGTCTTTGTCTGTTTTTCATTCTTTCTCTCCGTTTCTCTCTTCTTCCCACTCTCATTCTCTGTCTTTATCTCTTTCATCCCCTTCCTCTCTCTTTCTCATTGATTTTCGTTCTGTATGTCTCTGTCTCTCATTTTCTCTCTCTCTCTCTGTCTCTGTCTCTCTCCCCTCCCCACTCTCATTCTGTCTTTATCTCTTTCAGTCCCTTGCTCTCTTTCTCTCTCATTCTTTGTCTTTCATTCTCACATTACCTCTCTTGCTCTCCATCTGTCTTGCTCTTCTTCCCATTCTCATTCTCTTTCATTCTCTCTCTCTCTCGCACTCTCTCTCACACACTCTCTCTCTTCCTCTCTCTCTCGTACTCTCTCCTCTCTCTCTCTCTCTCTCGCACTCTCTCTCCTCTCTCTCTCTCTCCTCTCTCTCTCTCTCGCACTCTCTCTCCTCTCTCTCTCTCTCTCTCTCCGTCTCCCTTTCTTTCTCTCATTCCTTCTTTTTCTGTTTTGTCTCTTTCTTTTTCTCTTTCTTACTCTCTTTCCACTTTCATTCTTTCTCTCTCTTTCATTCCCTTCCCCTCTCGTTCTCATTGCTTCTCTTTCTGTATGTGTCTTTGTCTGTTTTTCATTCTTTCTCTCCGTTTCTCTCTTCTCCCCACTCTCATTCTGTCTTTATCTCTTTCATCGCCTTCCTCTCTTTCTCATTGATTTTCGTTCTATATGTCTCTGTCTCTCATTCTCTGTCTTTCATTCTCACATTACCTCTCTGTTGCTCTCCATCTGTCTTGCTCTTCTTCCCATTCTCATTCTCTCTCTCTCTCTCTCTCTCTAAAAGAATACACTGGTGTGGTTGAATGTATTGGATGTTTAGTATTACTGTTATTGTGAATAATATTATTATATAGTTATTGTTCCCTGTAATAACTCATCTTTTTCTTGTGGCGTTTGTGCTGCTGTTTTATTATCTGCTCTTCAGGCACACACATCCGCAAGCTGGAGACCACGGCGACCTATGACCCCTCCACTCAGGAGTTTGTTCTGAATTGCCCGACAGTCACCTCCATTAAGTGGTGGCCTGGAGGACGTGAGTGACCGCAATAAATCATATCACAGTTTATTACCTTTTCATGTGAACAAAAAGTCCAATCAGTCTCTATTTAGAATACTTAGAAGTCAGTATTTTTCGGGTTGTGACAGGGTGAACGTGTGTATATCATAACGCCCCTATAAGTCACTTTTCTGACCTCATGGCTTCTACAAACGTAAGAATAAGACCCTCCCTGACTCCTTGATCCATACTTAGAATGAAAAGTTTCCACATGTAAGGATAGTTTATTTGTGCTTTAATGATTGGTTGTCTGTGTTTCTCTCTAGTGGGTAAGACTTCGAATCACGCCATCGTGTTGGCCCAGCTCTACACGCAGGGCAAATGTCACGGCCTCCATGCCTTCATTGTCCCCATACGCTGCATGAAAACACACCAGCCTCTGCCAGGTATGTGAATGTGTCATATATTTGTCTACACTGTGTTTGTTGTGTTATTTTTGCACTTTAAACAAGATCTTTTTGTGAATAGCGATACTTAGGGGGCCAAGCACTGAAGTGCTTGTGTTGTGTAGGATAAATTTGTAGTTTACAAATCAGATAAAAATGTGATTCACTGCAACCCACACAAAGACAATAAACAAGCCATTGTATGTACTCTGTAGATCTGGCATGATTACACCGTAACTCAAAATGGGCAAAAAAAGGACAAAATGACTAATTAAATGGTTTTTGATGAATCTGCATATTTATACTAAGGAATAGAGTCTGAAAGGTACACTTTTATATCTATTTTGAATGAAGTGTGTTTTAAAAGCTTTCCGGTATTTTGTAATCCTATGTATTCACAGTATTTATCAGGGTGTGTTCTCTCTAAAAGATATGTTGCCTTTTTTTCACGTAGTAAATCAGCAAAATGTTATTTGACTGAGTTGCAATTTGAGTCTACTGTCTGTTGCAGGTGTGACTGTGGGTGATATCGGCCCAAAGTTTGGCTTTGATGAAGTGGATAATGGATATCTGAAGCTGGACAACGTTCGTATCCCACGCGAGAACATGCTGATGAAGTACGCCCAGGTGAGCACAAAGGGAACACAAGCCGAATTACTGTGTCAGCAGACATCAGCAGTGTAAATCTCTCTCTCTTTAGGAAAACATTTAACATCATGGCATCTCAAATTTCAGCATGATTGGATTGGATTTGTTTTGGTGTGATTCAGAATCCATCAAGGAAGTTTTTTCAGAGACAGAAAACGAAGGTTATAACAACCAGCATATTACTGCTATTAACAAATGACATTCAGAACACTACATGTTAATACAGTATCATGATGATAATATTTTAATATCATGATATTATGGAAATGTTGGGTAATTATTATGATATTAAATTTTTACACATGCAAATGTGTGCACATGACTGTGTGCATGCAGGTTGAGCCTGACGGGTCGTATCTGAAGCCTCCCAGCGATAAGCTGACATACGGCACCATGGTGTTTATCCGTGCCATGATCGTGGGCGAGTCTGCCAGAGCTCTGTCCAAATCCTGTACCATCGCCATCCGCTACAGTGCCGTCCGCCACCAGTCCGAGCTACGACCAGGGTGAGCTGCTCACACAGATGTCTATACACATACCACACATAGACACTGACATGATAACACAAAAAAATTATTTATACAAAGACGTATGCGGCTCATACGGCTCATACATCCGTAAGTTTGAAAACCCTTGGTCAAATGACACGTTTTGTTGAAGTGAGAATAAGATTGTGTGACTGTTTGTTCTCCCTCAGAGAGCCGGAACCTCAGATTTTGGACTATCAGGCTCAGCAATATAAACTCTTCCCCCTGCTGGCTGCTGCCTACGCCTTCACCTTCGTGGGTCAGTACATGAGCAACACCTACCATCGCATCACCGGAGACATCAACCAGGGAGACTTCAGCCAACTGCCTGAGGTACATACACATATATTTACACAGGACATACACATATATATATATATATACGTACACAGATATATACATACACATATATACGTACACATGTGTATGTATGTGTGTATATGTATACACATACATATATATGTATTTATAACACATCCTCATACTGATGAGATATGACTGTATATGATATGTCTATATTTGGTGCATGACAAGTGGAAATGTACATAGTTAGTTAATTAACTTTAATCTTTAATTTAGTGCTTTCTTTCTTTCTTTGTTTCTCTCTCTCTCCTCTCTCTCTCTCTCAGCTCCATGCTCTGGCTGCAGGTCTGAAGGCTTTCACCACCTGGGCTGCAAATGCAGGTATAGAAGTATGCCGAATGGCATGTGGTGGACACGGCTACTCGCGCTGCAGCAGCCTGCCGGACATCTACGTCACCTTCACTCCAACCTGCACCTACGAGGGAGAGAACACCGTCATGATGCTGCAGACAGCCAGGTAAACACACCTGGCACAGGCCTCTCGGTTCCCTTTCTGACAGCAATGAGGCTATTGTACCCCATTAATTAGCGCTGTGCTAACTGCATGGCTTAATCATCAGACAGTCGCTTCGGACTGCGTGGAGCTGTTCAGTATCTCTAATAGACTTGATTATGTGGTTTCTGACACTGTGGAACACACTGTTGTCTACATGGACAAAAGTACATCACATAGATGGAAATGGTAGTAGCTGGGACTTCTTTGACTTTGTCAAACATAACACGTCTAAAGGCAGGTCTGTGATAATTGTTAATTGGTGGGATAAGCTAGTTAGCTAAATTAGCCTCGTAGCTCCAGTACAAGACTAAAGGTACAGACCTGAGACACCAAACATATATTGGCTGATTGACTTTATTTTGGGGAAAGAAGAAAATGTGAAAATCTTATTTTTTGCAGGACAGTCGCTTTGACCATCATTAAAGGGGAATTCCACATTTTTTTTTCAAATTTCTATATTATTAAATTGTTTAGATATAAATGTTAATCTTAGGAGCTAAAAAATGATTCTGAGTGGTTTGGTGTGAAATGGTTCATTGTACAGAAACCCAGATGTCTTATCACCACCACTATGAACTATGCTGACTCTAAGTTTTTTTAGTGTGGAGCATTTCACTCTGAATTACTTTGATGCTTTAATTATGCAAAAAAAGAAAAAAAAATTCCCTTCAACTAGATTTTTCTTTTGTTACATGTTAGTCTATTGTGGTGTTATTTGTGGTACTAACTGTTGCTTTCTCTGTTTGACAGGTATTTGGTGAAGTGTTACCGGCAGGTGCGCGAGGGGCAGCAGCTCAGTGGGACTGTGTCGTATCTAAATGAGCCGCAGCGTCTGCAGCCTCAGCCTGTGTCCTCCAGACCCACTGTGGTCAACATCAACGACCTGGCCAGCCTGGTGGAGGCATACAAGCTCCGCGCCGCCAAGTGAGTGCCAGGGAGAGAACACTAATGAAATTAACTTTGAAGACGTGTTTGTCGTATAATAATAATTATTATTATTATATTATTAGCTTTTTGTTATTTTGATATACTCTCAATTCACATTGCATATGTAGTCATACATAATTATTTAATTAATTACTCAGTTACACAATTAATTACATTTAGGTTTGAATTATACTCTGTATCAGCAGAGTATACTCGGTCATGTCCACTTTTCTGTTTGTTTTAATGTAAAATTTGACAAACATGGAAAAGATGTAAGATGTTTTCTTTCTGCAAAACAGGACTGTATATGAATAACCTCATTAAATTTAAATTGTAATAAAACATCTCTTCTACTTACAAACACAAATGTGGTACAAATTGAATGTTTAGAATCTGTACTTCCCACAGAATATCTGTGCTTATTTCACTAAGCTACCAGTACAAAGTAAGTAAGCAAAATATACATGAGGGGCCTATACTCTCAGAACAAAAGAGTACTAAACAGTCACTGTGGTGGTGCATTAAGAGTATAACTTCAGTACATTTATACAGGGAACAAAATTATATATTCTATTGCAATTATAGTGGTAGCTTATGAAAAGGTACACATCTGCACTTTTTTCCTGGGGGGGAAAAATGTTACATAGTTGGACTTTAAGGTCATTGTTGTACCTTTTGAGGGGCATTAACATAATTTGTAGCTAGATGAACAGAAGGTAGTAAACAGTGCCTGTACACTACCTGTTTTGACAGTGTAAGAACTAAAGAAACTGCATGTGGCTAAATCATAGCTTTTATATTTTTGCCATTGACTTAGGTTTACTCTGTATATGGAAAGCCAACCCCAAACTATTCCAGTCACATAGAGACGTGAAAACTGGTGCATTGATGTTTTTTTAACAGCAGCACTCTTTCCACAAACCTGTATGTGTTTGATTGATTTCAGGCTGGTTGAAGTGGCGGCTAAGAGCCTACAGGGGGAGCTGCAGCGCAGCATAAGCCAGGAAGACGCTTGGAACAACAGCTCCATCGAACTCGTCCGAGCCTCTGACGTAAGCAGCGTTTCCTTCTTTTTCTTTCTTCATGAAAATATGTCTTCCTCAGAAAGTCTACAACAGACCAGAATCAATGAAACGGCACTGTGTAAAAGTTTTAGACACTTTTGAAGATTAGATTTAAAAAGGTGGGTGGTGTTTGTTTATTTGCTCAGTAAAACAAAAATATTAGATCATACTAATAACATTGATGCAATAAGTAGGGAGTTCGGTCAGTGTCTTTGCTAAACCATTTCCAACCATTTTTGAGGTGCCCAGTATTATCTGTAGTTATCGTTCAGTACTTGCTTTGGTTAACCAATGCTTTATCAAATTAAATCAGGAGCGCTGATATTGGTATTGAACAAATCTAGGTGACAGCTGGAGCCCACCGAAGAGTCGGGAACCAGACCTAGTTCATTAGCTACTTTAAAAAAAACAATAAAAAAATTACTTTTTACTGCATTAAAGGCCACATATATTACATTTTCTCTTTTCTTATGGTCCACTTGTAATTTTTGGTTGGCTTTCTGTACCAAAACCAGTCATAACTGATTTTTATGTGACCATTTTCCAACCTCTCTTTCTCCCTCAGAAATAAACAGGCTATTTTTGTTACCGTGCCTTTAAAAGTGATATATGTAAATGAACTCTGAAGTTCTGATTGGCTGTATTGTATCGTACTTCAGTCAAAACGCAGTCCGGGCTAAACACTCCTTATAACTTCACTGTGAGTGGGCGGGACTAAATTGCTGGAGACTGACCAAGCAGATGACGTCACAAAAACGGTGAATTCAAAATGGACTTATTCTGAAGCTTAGTTTACATATATGGACTGTATTTACTGGAGGGGAAACAGTGCGTTTGGAAACTTTGACGGTGTTTTCATACTATACCAGTGGTCGGCAACCCAGAAGTTAAGAAGAGCCATTTTGTCATTTTAACAGAAATAAAAACACTTTGGAGCCACAACATTTTATGTCCATTTTGCCATTGTGGCTGTAAATATGTCTCAGTATGTGCTGAATTAGTTACTAGTGTACGCTAAAAAAAATATATAAATGAAATCACAGACTTACTTTGCTCTGCTTTAAGCTTTAGCTCAGCTATAGCCGCTTTTCTCGCATCTCCGACAGGAAACTTTTCCACAAAAGTAGATTAGTTTCTTGTAAAATGTCTCTCAATGTCTTCTCTAGCTTCTTGTTCAAATTTTCCTGTTTCACCTTAAATGGCACCTGATGAGCCGGAATGTAACTGCTGCACCATTTAAGGTGGAACGGGAAAATTCAAACAAGAAGCTGGCGAATGAGAAGCTGACCTCAGCTTCATTTTTAGTGTTTGACAGTTTCTCGTTGCAGATTAAACGTATCAGGAAACCATCTGGAGTGATTATGAATGCAAATAAGTCCATTCGTCTCCAAATTATCGATGTTCATCTTAAATCTTTCTCTTTGCCTTTTCGTTACCTACTAGCTAGGCGAGATTGTTGTCTTTGTTGCTATAGTGTACACCAGCAGTCTGCTCGCCAACTTTCATGGTTAAAGGGTGAATTAGCAGTTATACATGAACTCCAGCGTTTAAGACTATTTATTGTTAAAACTGTGCTGGAACGATCAGCAGAGATTCATTTTACTGCAAAGGAGGATGATTTTATTTTTACCTAAAAGTCTAATACGGCTGTGGAGCCGCTACAGGACAGTAAAAGAGTCGCATGTTGCCGACTTACTACACTGTTACTATATATATATATATGTGTGTGTGTGTGTGTGTGTGTGTGTGTGTGGGCCCTTTTAATGTTTGCTTGGTTTTATTCAGAAACACAGTTAATGTCCAGATAAATACTTTGAAGCAGTTTGTGTAGGCCCCCTTGTTAGATGTTAGATCACTTTTGCACAGGACTGTACCTTACATTTATTTTTGTTGCTCTTTGAAGGACAAAACATGGTCTTCAAGGAACTGACCTTCACAGTTTCTAGTTCAGAACATTGTTTCCCATTCAGGCTAACATGCTGTGTTTTTCTGTGTTTGTGTCTCCAGGCTCACTGTCACTACGTGGTGGTGGAGCTGTTTGCTGCTAAGCTGAGTGAAATCAGTGATACTGCAGTGCACTCAGTCCTCAACACACTGGCTCTGCTCTACGCTCTGCACGGGATCACCCTCAACTCCGGAGACTTTCTACAGGTCACACACACATACATGCACATCTACACGTGTGTCCTGTTCAGCTGCGTCATCTTTTAAAGCTGCCACTCGTCCAATATCAGGCTTTTTTAGCTGATTGCATCACTTGAGCTGCTTGAAATATTTGTCCAGACCTGACTGGACCCGACTTTTAATGAGAAAAAGAAAATGGCGAATTCAGAAGTACCGTTTAGAGCAGGCTAAAGCGTGTTTAACTTGTTTATATACGTTTATATATTACTTGCATATGTTTTTTGTCATTTTTATGTGTTCCAAGTGAAATGTTCAAGGTAAAGAAACCGTTGAAGACTAACATCTTGCTATATCAGCACCAAACAGTGTGAGAATAGTGCTGTTTGAAAAGTTTATTGAGGGAAAATAAGATTTGAAATGTTGTTTGATGAATGAGTTATTTGATCATATTATTTTATTTTAGTTTTTACTTTAGTTGTCCATGGCTGTTATTCTTTCTATGTGGAAACTTAACTGCTGCCGTCCTATGCGGTTTTATTCTGAACTTTGAGTGATGATGGGCCAATCAGGGCGAGTTTTGGAGTTTTGTCAGGCCTGGTTTAGGTTTGGTCTAAAAACAAGATGCTGTGTGTCTGGATAGAAAACTGTATTTTTCTATCCGAGTCTACTGTCTATTATGAGTTTGGACAAAATTTCAGGCCCAATTAAAGCTCTATGCTGCACATGGCACACATTTAAAAAAGGGGGAATGTTCTCACTAATTAATGTACTGAAAGCCAAATTGATCTTTGAACCTTGTTTCTCTGTGTGTGTTTTCCAGGCTGGTCTGCTGACTGTTCCTCAGCTGTCTCAGATCACTCAGCGGATAAAGGCTCTGATGGTGGAGATCCGGCCGAACGCTGTTGCTCTGGTCGACTCCTTCGACTACCGCGATGAGACGCTGAATTCTGTGCTGGGTCGCTATGACGGAAACGTGTACGAGAGCATGTTCGAGTGGGCCAAAAGGTCCCCCCTCAACCGCACAGAGGTAAGGGCCAAATACTGATGTGTGTACACTGCTGGTCAAGTAGTCTGGAATCAGTTCAGAATCTGTCCAGAATGATGAAAAACTGTAAAACATCTAAAATAAAGTCTTTAAACAGAATGTCTTATCTTACAGAAATGGTAATCAAATCATGAGGCAGATAACTATTGTAAATTGATACCTGAAATGTATTATTTATCATTTAATGCCTTTCTGATGTTCCCAAAATATATTAAATCATTTATTATTTTCATTTCATTTACTTTTGCATATTACATTCTACCGAATTAGTTCAAAGTCAGAGTTGAAAACACAGTTCGGACTTTTAACTGACTTGGACTGTAGACTAAAATCTTTTTACTTTGAGTGACCCTATAGCTTAATTACGTTTATTTTTATTAAAGTAAATCATTTAACATTACATTTTATCACTATCAAAACAATAAAACTGCCAAAACTTTACCAAATGTTTCAGTAATGACAATTTTGGCTAATTTTGAGCAGAACTCTTACGACGCTAGCCAGTGCATGATGAGCAGACACAGCTTTGAACAGTTGTACACACATAAAATCATCAAATTTTTCTTTAAAACACAAAAAAATGTGTGTTTTGGTAGTGACAATTCTTGATGTTCCACACTGATTTTCAGATGCTGTCTCACTTCCTGCTCTAAAATGCAGCGGTGTGGCCACAGACTAAAACTATTCACTATTTACTATTTTGGTAGTGACAAATACGAGGGACATTTTTTAACTTCATTTTTTTTAATACAAATTTGTATAAAAATTAAACTCGATGAAATTTAAATCTTTCAGCTTCACTTTAAAGATCTTTATTTCTCCAGGGTATATTTTGTTTTTTCCATCTGAATTTACATGACCAAATCGTAAGGCAAATTATTCAGTAACTGGATGAAATGAATGTACATTTTTATTTTATGTATTTATTTATTTTTTAAGTGCCCCTCAGATTATTAGAAAATGTGTTTTATGATCATACACATATTGCTATATGCTTACAATTTACTGCTGAAAGCCAGAAATCTTAGACGCTCTTTGCATTTTTTTTATAAAAATAATTTTTACAGAGCGGATCACTGAAGAAACACCATCTGTTTATAGTTTATAGCCCAGATTTGTGGAAAAATGGGTCGACTTTCAGTAGGAAAAAAAATTGTTTTTGAGTTCACCTTCTTTTATTATAAGGGTTTAAAATTACATTACCCATCTATTTGACTGGAAAGAAGACAGTTACAGCTCTCATATGACACCCACCTTTTGAATGTAGCTTATGAAATATGAAAGTTATGAAGAATATGACGAAGTGCGTTTTGGAACCACCGGTGGTCTCGAGTTGAAGAGGTTAAATCTTTTTTTTCCTTTTTTTAAGATCTTTAAAAGCAATGTTGGAAAAAAATACAAAAATATTTAAGTATTATTTTTCACAGGTGTAAATTTAGGGGTTGGGGTTCAGGACAGACACCTCCCAATAAAAAGTACCCTATAAATGATGATTTTGTATATTATTACTGTCTCATTTAATGCATCGGGTTTAAAAAGATCATAATGTAATCCTTGTAAATATTTAAGTGTGAATACTTTGTTTCTTTTCTTTTTCTTTCTACTGTGGGACCGCAGTTTGAACTAAGTAGCACTAATTGCAAAAGGTGTTGTTTTGTACAGCCCGTTATCAATGAGGAGAAGCCTCTCAATACAAAAAAAATAGTGATACCCATAAGAAGTAAAGCCCAGTTACACCATTGGTTCACAGTGGCACTCTACTGAATCCAGGCATCATTGTGGGAGCTAAGAATGGCCATGATTTAGGACAAGGCTAATGTCTGATTAAATGCAACTGATGTGCCTTTTCTTGCTTCCATTATAGGTCCATGAATCCTACTACAAGTACATGAAGCCTCTCCGGTCCAAACTGTGAGGAAGAACGTCCATCCAAAAGCATTTATAGCACTAACTCCTAGACAGAGAACAATCCTTCAATCAAATATCACCAGAAGGCCATGACTGAGCTGCTGCAGTGACCAGGGCCTTTATTTAATCAAAGTGCTGTTCTAGGATCAGTTTAACGTCTTTTACATTCTAATGAATATCTTAATATAGAGGGGGGACCTGATCCCAGACCAGAAGCTACAAGAAACGATTGATAAACGTGGGCCCAGATAGGTATACATGGTCCAAAGGCCTGGAGTAGCATAACATAAAGGGTAGCATTACAGCGCTGGAAGAGTCGAATGTGGATCCCATACAAATTGGGACTGGAAGCAAGCGCTTCAGGGAGAAAATGATTGTTTGTGGTTGTTATTCTGTGTCTGATTTTCTCCAGCCTCTCGTATTCTGACCGATCAAAGGGGAGTTCCACCAGTTGTTTCAAAATTTCTGCCATTCAGACTGGTTTAATGTGAAATGGTTAATTGTAGGGAAACTTATTGACTCAACTTATTGACTATTTGATTTCTTTACAGTGGTGGCGATAGGAACCAGGGGTCACAATGTCTACAACAAAAATATAGCAATTTATTTACTGTCCAAAAACACCAGGGAACCTACATGTATTTTGAATGTTTATATGTAATGATGATAAGAAAATAACAGTAAAACCGATCTTTGGGTACTATTTTAATGAATGTTTTAGGCCAACGTCTTACATCTGTTGTATTGTCTCAGGCATCAGGCAGCATATTTGTAACCATTTCATATAAAAGCTTTCTGTGAGGGAGTCTTCTATCAAGACCACTGTGAACAGTTCTGACTCCGTCTCTCTAAAATGGCACGATTCACATCAAACCACTCTGTACAACTTAGTTCACATCATAATGATTTAATTTTGCGAAATTTAAAAAAAATTGGTGGAATTCCCCTTTATGAGAGTGATGTGTGAGAAGTAAATTTTGTAATCCTGTTTATTCTAATATAATAATAATAATAATAATAATCATCAGGATGAAAGCATGTAATAGGCACCTATTGGCTTTGGCCAAGTGCTGATAATCAGTATAACATTTTAATATGAATGTAATAAACATGGTTGGTCTATCTGTAAACATTTTTAACATCTTTTGAAATACTGTTTGTTTAATTGTTCATCTTATTCACACACGCAATAAGTGTAGCTTTTTTCACTGAATTCTGAGAGGGTTGTTGGGTTGTTTATAGCCACTGATGTCGTGTATGTGGAATCATTAGGTTCATTCAGAAATCCAAAATGTTCAACTGTGTCTCCACCACTGAGTTTCCACATTTGAGAAGATAATCAAGTGCTTTTTCTGTGGATCAGATTAGTGGGATATTTTGGATATTTAGGTGACTGCTGATTGTATCACGAATAAATTGCTTGCAATATGAGTGACATTTCAAAACTCATGCCTTAATCTGTTAAACTGTGCTTTAATTCAAGGCCAGTGCATTTCTTTTTGTTCTGCACCGGGAAAACAGTTCATTTGAATCATACTTGTTGAGTTAATCCTCCTCATCTCATTTTTAGCTCTTATTTTGATTCAGACTTGAATGAATTTGTAGTCAAACTACTGTGTAACTTAAAAGCTGTTAAGACAGTGGAAATTTTGATAGTCATTATCGAATCTTCTTGATTAGTCATGAATTGATTATGATGAATAAAATATTAATTTGAAATGAGTGTTTTATTGTTGATTTGTTATTGTTATTGCTCATATATAGTTGCCAAAATAAGCATTGTCATATTTTTTAAACCTGCTTGTGTAATCACTGCCTTCTGCACATTACAGTGTTTATTCTGATTTAAAGGGACTGTATTATAGAAAAACTAATTTTCCTCATCTCTCTCAAATTTCCTGTTTACCCCAGATATAGTTGATCAGCCAGGATGTTTGACAAATCTTGCTTCTTTAGCACTGGAGCTACAAAGCTAACGTTGCTAACAGTCACTAGAAGTCAACAGACACCCAAATCTTTTCCATAAATTTATCCTGGTCTTAATGAACAAAAGTTTAACTGTGTGGCAAAACTTGGTGAAGCTGCACAGTGTAGTTTTGTCCTTTTTTATAGCTCACAGTAATACTGTGTCCTAAACCAGGGTTTCTCTACCCGTGGGCCGCGGACCACCATTTGGCCATGAAGCACCCTCTAGTGGTCCACGGGTCTGTACTTTGGGGGGAGGCAGCAGTTTGTAGTGGGCTATTAACGTCACTTTAAGTCATAAAACAAGTGGAAAAAAAGATTTACTTATCTAATAATCAATTCTAACCAATATAGATATTAATAGAGATGTACAAATAAAAATGTCACAGTAGCAGCTGATTAAACGTCATTAGTTTGAGACAACACAGCCACGAGTGTGATGCAGACAGTTAGCGAGCCAGAGATGGAGAAGTTTCTCAGGGCGCTTTCACACCTTCCCAGAGAACTTGTAGAGAGGAGAATTACATCTCTGTAATGTCTACTGGATTTCTCAAACGCTAGAGGGCGCTCCTGAGTGAGTCCAAAATGAACGGGTTGATATGGAGCATTTGAGCAAAATCATAGTTTATAAATGCTTAAACATTTTTAATGTAAAAGAATACATTCATTTCCTGAACACAGAACAGCATAAAACATTTTAACACAGCTGTTATAATTTTAAGAGCTTTTAAACTTGAGTTATAAACGTTTAAACGTTTAAAAGTGAGTGCCACCCAAACAGCACTCAGTAGCAGTAATGCCAGCGTTCTGCTGCCCAAAACCCATTGCAGAAGAGAAAAAGGAAACATACAGGTACGTTTTCTTCTACTTTCTAAAATTAAAGGAAAGTTCTGTGTAAGTGATTAGAAGCTATTTTAACTTTTTGTTTTTAGCTGTTTAGCTCCTTTTACCCCCACTCACTGAGGACTTGCTCGCGAGAGCCCACTGCTGTTGTGCAGTTATGTTTTTGATATAACGGGGGAAATAGGAAGAGGCCGGGCTCCTCTTAAACCGGCTCTGACCTTCCTTGTTTGGTGTGGACTTATCACACCATTTTCTTACATTTGTTACGTTTTCATATGTGTGAATACTCCACCCGTACTTGAGTCTGCAGCAGACAGCTGAACCAGTCAGGCAAATACCATGGGCCTCGGTCCGCTTTCTGGTTCGGTTCACTGCTGATGGGAGCGCATTCTCTGAATTCATCAACAGGACTTGCTTTCCTCTTCTTTTAGCAGCATGATGGCGCTGTACTGTCAGCATAATCTGCCTGTTTAAACATCTGAATTTTTACAGACTTAAGTTTTCAGTTTATCATTTAATAAATTATTGTATTTAAAAGGTTTATTTTAGTTATATTATTATATTTGTAGTTATAAATAGGTGGGCCTTGGGGTGGAAAAGGTTGAGAACACCTGTATTATAGCGCATAGACAAGTCTGCACAACGTAAAACAATGGTTAACATGGTTGCGGTTTGAGAGAAGTTTTTGGTGACTATTGACTTAAAGTGTTTGTTGCAACTGTAAATTTGATTTTGCACCAAACCATTTGCCCACTAAAGGAGTTAGATGTAAATTATAAAAAGATAGACTACAGTCTGTAACTGTAGAAGTACAAAGTGCTCATATGGTCAGTGGAGCTGATAAAATGGACACTGATTGTAGATACAAGGAAGTGGTTTTAATGTTATGGCTGGTCAGTGTATATCCACGTAGCCTTTTCGGCCTACAGCAGTGTAGCCCCACCCATACGCTGAAGTTATAAGCAGTGTTTCAGCACCTAGTGCTTTTTGAATGAGAGACAATACAGAGCAGCCCATCAGAACAGAGCTTATTTGCATTTATCAGTCTTAAAGGCACAGTACCAAAAAAGGCTGTTTAAAGGGACTTTGGAAAACGGTTAAGTGACATTGAATTATGAGGTTTTTGGTACATGAAGCCACAAACACGTGGACCTTGGGGGTGAAAGAGCAGATAAAATACAGAATATGGGCTTTTTAACTCTTAACATCATGAAGGGTTTGGTAGTAAGTTTATGAGTTAAGGCGGTTCTGTTGTGGTGCAGCAAACAGTTAGCATTAGCAGAGAAACCTTTCCCTGCAGTAAAATGAGAAGCAGCACAGCAGGTGTCAGTGTTGGTTGTTAAACTGGTCACAGGGTTGCCAGATATTCAAGCTATTAAGCCAATATGACAGTACTCCAAAACAAAATCCTAAATCACCGTGTGAGCTTTGTGTTATTGTGCGTTTAGCTCTTAAATCAACCCACAAATGTTCGTTGGCATTTTGGGCGACACTCGGCTAAAAATAGCACGACGTAGCTTCAGTTATAGCTTCTGTTTCATTCGTGTTTGTTTTGGCTGTCTTAGCTCGGTCTACAAGGCTGAAGTTGGCTTCCTAGTTCGAATTTTTCGGTTCCACCTTAAATGGCGCAGCAGTTCCATCCTGGCGCCTCAAGCAGAATGTAACTGCTGCACCATTTAAGGTGGAACGGAAATATTCCAACAAGAGCTTCGTGCTCACTCTGTGGAGCTGAAGGCGTTTGAATAGTTTGAATAACGATTTTGTACGGCAATTAACACAATTAACTTCGAGGTTTTTGGCTTTAAATACACACAAAAGTCTGTTTTAAGTTCAGTGTTGAGGCTGGCTAACAGGTCTTTAATCCCTCCCAGTCATGTTTCCTTGGCTCAAGTTCCCACTGGAGGGAAGTGTGCGGTAGTAGCATGGGCAGCACCTCGCCTGCCGGAACGGCGGCAAAATTCACAGTTATAAGCCATAAGGAGGATATTTTCTGGGGTTAAAACTTCGATGAGTCCCTTCTGGGAGACTCCAGACTGCACTGCTGACTGTGAAAGGTGAGGAGAAGCTGGTTAGTTGCATGTTTTGTATGTTTTGTTAGTTAGTTAACGTAGCTGCTCTATAACGTTAGCCGCTGACCATATGGGCATTATGAAAGCCTAAATGTGTATATAGCATATTGTAAGTCAAACAATGTAATAGACGTTAAGCATTGTGTTTAAATGGAAACCGTACTACCCACAAGAAAGTCTGCAACTTTAAAATAAAACTGCGACATATTTGAGGCTCTTTGCATACCTACCAGATAACAGAGTGGACGCTGGTGTGGTATGAATTGATTCGAGTCTAATTCAATCCGGTTTTTGTCTGGACTGGTTTTTTTGGCAACATAGTTTCACAGAAAGTATGTTCAGAACTTGCGGAGCCCTTTATAAGGTGGCATGGGAATTGTTTTTAAATAAAGAATGACCGCAAATATATATGGAGATGACAAAGTACTACATTAAGGCACAAATGAATATATTAAGACTAGAAAATAATATTTTGAGGCCACTGGTTAATATATTAAGGCAACAAATTAAAATATTGAGGCCACAAGTTGCTATATAAGGGAACAAATGAACATATGGAGACCACATATTACTATATTAAGGCCACAAATCACTATATTAAGGGCATAAATTAATATATTGAGGTCAGAAGTTACTATATAAAGGGCAGAAATTTATATCTGGAGACCACTAATTAATATATTGAGGGCACAAATTACTATATTAGTGCGGTAGTGTCAAAGGGTCAAGTAGGGGCACAAATTAATATATTGAGGCCACCAACTGATAAATTGAGGCTGAAAGTTAGGAGAAACTTAACTTGTGGTGTCAGTATATTCATTTGTGGCCTCAGTGTAGTAATTTGTTTAAAAAAATAAAAAATAATTAGTTAATTATTAATTAAATAGTAATTTATTTAAAAAATAATCACACTGTCACCTAATGGGCTTCATGATAACTAAAGATATGAGCCATTCTTCTGTTTCACCTCTTTTTTTATATATTTCTTCTTGCTTATGTGGAAGTGGTGCTTGAGCTTATGGTGCAATAATGAATGGTGTTGAGAAACTGTAAGTTGTGTAAACCCATATAGAATCTTTTGACACTACTGCACATTTCATCTACATATGTGCATACCCTTTAGTGTATTGGTGTGTAATCATTAGCATATATTTAAGTATATATTTAGCACATATATTTTAAATCATAACGTGTGCACATATGTTTTTTTACATGAGCAAATATACGTGCATGTATTTTTCTCCCTAATGGGCGTGCAGCTTTGTATTGTGGAAAAGTTTTCTTTCTTACTGTTTGAAAAATCTTTTGCACATTTGACCCCCTGAAATGCCCCACGTCATCATCTGGAGAATTTTGTGGTTGAATTTGTGATTTAACAAGCCTAATTATCCGGAATTCATGGGTTGAATAGACTGTTAAATCAGGGAAATTACCAAACTAGGGCTTGGTTTCAGCCTCAGCAGCCAGTAGTGGTGGAGAGTATGACTATATTTTATTGTTACTGTGATAAATTGCGTCACAGCATGTGGTGGAGAATGTCAGTGCTTAAAAACACTGACCAACTACTTGTTTTATGTTGAGTATTTAGTCCTGTTTAATGGGATTTAGCTCAGCACAGTCTGTAGAACACTACATATATAAAGCATTGTGATCATAGGTTTTGGTAGTGTGGTGTAGCATCTAATCAAACCTCAGAAAAAAGAAAGAAAATCATGATGGTGTGTATAGTGAACTGCAACAAAGCATTTTTTGGGGTGTTCAGGTGCGATATCGCTCATCTCTAGGAGCTAGTACCTGGCCAAACGTCTTCTTTCAAACATATTTTCCATATTTATTCCTTCATTCTCTCTTCTTCTCTCCTGTTCCCCCTTCCTCCACGTCCTCCTATCTGTCCCGGTTGTAGGTCTGCCTGTTTAAGCCATTATGGCTGGTTTCATTTGCACAGTGCTTGTGAAGGAGCTTCCCGTATTGCATAAGTAAGTCACTGTGCCACGCTGTGTTGGCACTCGTATCAGATTAAGCTCTCAGAAACTGCAGTTAAGACAGCAGTTACAACACGAATAACTTACACCAGTTACACCGTAGAACACCTGCTGGCTCGAAGACAGAATTGATAAGGAAGCTCAGTGACAGTAACAGTAATGCTGCTACTAAAGGCTGCACGATATATCACTTGTCAATAATCGTGATATTGCCCATCGCATTACATGCCCAACTACTGATTTCACAAATGGCTGCAAGATGAAAGTCCTCTAATCAGTGTTAGAGTTTTGTACAAGGGGAAAACATGTTTTTTATATATTTTATAAATTAAAAAGTTACAATATCGCAAAGCAATATAATTGCAATACCTATATTTTGTCTTTAATGCACAGCCCTTGTTATCGTAACACTTACAAAAAATATACAGTGCTGTGCAAAAGTTAGAGACCACCTTTCATTTACGTAACTTAAGAACAGGTTATTTTTAACAACGGTAAATAAAGCAAAAAACATATATTTAACAGGAAATTACACAGAAGCCTCAACATCTGAATATAAGATCAGATGTCACTCTTTTCCTTTATTACAGCTTCCATTCTTTTCAGGACCCTCACTTTCAGTTTCTCACAGAAATCTGCAGACACACCTCCAAAGTTCAGTCTTAGAAGCTGGTTGATCATTTTCTGAAGTAATCAAACACATTCAGTGATGTTGAGGTCTGGACTCTGAGGCGGTCAGACCATTGTTCAGCTTCTTTGTTGATGTGTCCGTCTCCTTTTCTCAGTGAGGTCTTCTTGACAGCTACACATCCTTTCAGACCCACAGTGTCTTTCAGACCCATAGCGCTGTGTTGTCTTCTTACAGTGGAAGGATGGACAGAAACACCTGTGGATGTTTTCAGATCTGAAGCAGCTTGATTTTCTCTTCTCTCTCAAAGATGAATGCTTTAAGTGCTGTTTATCTGATGCAGCAGTTTTGGTGTCTACCAGGTCTTCCAGTTGGTTGTTAGGAGGCCCATTTTCTCTGTGGCTTTCGTTTTCTGAACCCTGTTATTTTTTTTCTTTCCTTTGATTTTTACCTTTCTCATGCAAGTGTCTTATACACACTTGAGAAAGATGGTTCTTCAAGGGTTTTTTAGTAAAGAATATGGTTCTGTGTAGAACCATGAACACTCAAAGAGCCCTTGGCATCATGAAAGCGTTCTTCAGTTTGAAGCAGTATGTGTTGTATATGCTTCTAGATAGAACCTTTTTGGAAAGGGTACTATATAGCACCATATAGGGTTCTTCTGTTGTTACAAGCTTGCCATCATAACTATAGAAGAACCATTTTTGGTGATACACAGAGCACTTTTCAGAAATGTTCTATATGCAACCATCTACAGCACATTCTCCATCAATCTGAAGAACAATTAAATGATGCAGAGAATTCTTTGTTCATAAAAATAAAGCTAAAGTTATTTAGCCTTTTTATCAGATTAATTTGTTTTGCAGAAACAGCCGCTCATTGGAAAGCTGGCTCTGATTCCTCAAAAGCACTTTTTTCTTTTAAAGCCGGCCCCTAAACAAGACGTCTTGCAGGTCGTGCAGACAGGAAATCATATCTTTTTTTTTTTGTCTGTTTTGCCAAATATCTGATTTATATCTGAGTTTTTTTCCTTTGAAATCTAAAACAGCAGCATCTCAAACCAGATGTTCCCGTTTCTGATTTGAATCACAGTCACTTGCAGACATGCGTTTTTCATCAAAAGATCTTGGTGTAGATGACGCAAATTGAATGAAGAATACCTCGGTCACAGTGCAGTAAGATGTGAAAACACAAAACAGCACAAAACACATGCACTTTAATAAGGAAAGGATAGTCAAAATGAAAAATGCAGATGAAAGCCGTGGGCGGAGTGAACGCAAATAAAATTTTCCTGCTGAAAAAGCCAATTTAGCTGCATGAAAAAGAACACGATAGTGGTTTACTGAACTGTTTTGTTCCCTACAAAATGATATAATTAGCAGTTTCTCCCGTAATCACATGGCTTTTGCTCCATCCTGACGAAGTAAACAGTGAAGCAAAGGTCTGGTGTGACCGCGGTCTCGGGAATCAGCGTCTGCTAACTGGAGAGGATCTAGTATGGAGTTTTAAATTTACATTTACAACCCTATTTCCAAAAAAAGTTGGGACACTGTGCAAAATGTAAATGAAAACAAATTGCAAATGATATGCAAATCTTTTAAACCCTATATTTCATTGAAAATAGTACAAAGACAACATATCATATGTTCAAACAGAGAAATTTTATTATTTTCTGAAAAAAATTTGCCCGTTTTGAATTTGATGCCAGCTGGGATAGTCTCCAGCACCCCACCGTGACCCAGAAGGATAAGCGGTTAGGATGATGTATGTATGTATGTATGTATGTATGTATGTATGAATTTGATGCCAACAACAGCTTCCATGTTTTTTGGAACATGTTTTTGGCATCAAATTCAAAATGGGCATATGTTTTTCAAAAATCAATAAAATTCCTCAGTTTCAACATTCGATATGTTGTCTTTGTACTATTTTCCATTACAAATACTGTGTATGTGATTTGTATATCATTGCATTCTATTTTTGTTTACATTCTACTAAGCTTGATTACCCTATGGCCAGAATGAATGGGCTTTGTGGTTTTGACGAGTTGAGCTACCTTATCAAAATGTTCTACAGTAGCGGATATTTACAGATATACTCATAAATAGAACCTCTAGGTAGGATGTTTTGTTAGGCTAAAACTCCTTATCAAAAATACTACCTGTGTTAGGCTTAATTTATCTTCTTTTTTGCCAGCTTCTTATTTGAATGTTCCCGTTCCACCTTAAATAGTGCAGTAGTTGATCAGCTATCACAGATGTAGCAAAAGGAACAAAATATTCACCTGTTGTTTCCCTGAAACAGCAATATAAGTTAATGTTACTCAGCTGTGAAGCAGAAATAGAGCAACTTGCTCATATCACAATTTCAACTCTCGATAAAGCTGAAGCTGCAGTCAGCCTAAAGGTCACACACTGGCCATTTTATCAGAAACACCTACCATAAAGGGTCCCTTGCAATTGCTGACTGAAACAAATCTGTTGCTTCAGTTTATTACTCAACACGTAAGGTTAATGAACAAATGTCCGGTTGGCTAGTTGAATCAATAGCCTGAGCAGGCGGACTAGCTACGATACTCTCGATCTGCTGACAGTGTAAAATGACCAAACGCAACTAAATTAGGTGTAAATTAAAAATAAATCTGATTGGATGTTGCCAAGCACTGCCTATGTAAACAGCTCACTGTGTATTGAGATAGGGATCGTTTTGCATACGAAAAAGAACATAACCGTAACCGTCACTGCCCACATACTTCCATGTGTCCTTTACGTTGGCATGAACGTTAAGCAGTACAGGCAGTCCAGAATGTGCACAAATACGGATGAAACGAACGCAGAGCACGGACAGAAAGCTTCGTCCGTATCCGTATTTAAAGTTGACCGTAAATGAGCCTTTACAGTGAGGGTGTAAACAAGGAGAATAGAGCTGGGGACCATATTTCAGCTCACTAACTAGACCCTGGACTTCTCATCTAGGAGCTTGGTCAATATATTTGAAAGTGGTACTGTACCTCCAGCACTTTGATCAGCACTTTACGACTATATGAAGTAGCCAGATCACCCTTTTTTCACTCTTCAAAGGGTTAATGAAAGAAAGCAGACGTGTCCAGGCAGGGTGCTCAGTGTTTGTGCAGGAGGGCCCGTGATTTTTTTTCTCTCGGACACGTCCAGGCTTGCTCAAAGCGCTCTTTCGTAGTAATGCGCTAAACGGGGCAGGCCTTTTCAGCCCAGGGAATCTAGTTGAGCGGACAGAAACCGATACGGGAGTTGATTCATCCACATGAGTAAGTCTGCAGACACGCGTGACCTTTTTTGAAAGGCTGGTTTGGTGTGGTTTGACCTGGCCTGGCCTGAGGAGCACAGATGTATGTATGATGCCCATATTCCACTGGTGGGCAGTTCGGCAAAAAGACATTATGGTCCAAGACATGTTCATGGTATGTATCACAATACTTGGGTTTTCGAAAGTGTGATAAGTCAGAACTGACGAAATGTACCAGTTGTGGCACATTTTACAAAAATGCAGTCAAAACTTTGTGTTCAGTCACTTCTTTTTCACCTTTTCACATACTGTGTAACCATCACTTAAGCAAGTGTAGTTACAGCTGTCTGCAAAAGTTTGGGTACCCTTGGCCAAATGGCATTCTTTGTTGATTTATGAAGTGGAAAAAAAGTGAACACATCTGCACCAAACTGTTGGAAAAAATAACATTTTTCTGCAAATGTTAAAGCACAAATATTTTGATTTTAATTGGTGTAAACTGTGCCTTGTTGTTGTTGCAAAACGTATAGTCTGCAGGGAAGTCATTAGAGGAAAACCTTATCTGTGAGTTCATCACAAAAGGCTGGGCAGTCTGCAGCTTTCACATATACTGGGTGAATGTTTCTTGATTATCAATGCAATTGGATTTGGCGACACGACCTCTGCAGCCAACTGATTTGGTTGTACAGAGCATTCTTGAGAGGGTCTGAGAACAACAGCCAGGCCTTATGATCGCTGAATAAAACATTGTCATCTGGGATTAAAAAATGCATGCCAAGTTGGTGTCCTCTAGGGATGGCAGGAAAAATTTGACATTTGAATATTTGTTGAATCCAGTGAGAAACTGTGCATCTGAATGCAGGAGACGTCTTTGCAAATGTTTAATGTCTCTGCTGTGGCTCCTAGCTTGATCCAGGCCAGTTACTTGTCAACGTGATCTCAAACAGCGGATGTCACATAGAGAAAAGACACTGTTCCTGACTATAAGCAAGCAAAATAAGTATATATTTAGGCTTAAATTAGAATTATATGATGTTTTACACACTGTAGGGATATAGGCAAACGTCTGACAGGTTTTTGCAGCTCAGTTGTTGTGGACAAGGCAATATGTTTACTTTGTAAACTGAATAACGCCAATATGTGTATGAGGTAATCGAATGATCTGCTTTAAACCATAGTAAACTTTTTATGGAATAATTTTTTACTCACAGACTTTCGCTTTCATTGTCTCATAACGACAGTGGGTTATCAGAGGTACGCTTCTCAGAGATACGTGAGACTAGGCCTCTGAACATTTTTTTGATGACAGTCTAATGAGTTGTGACCTCCAGGGTGTGAATCTCTGGTTTAAACACAGTGTGCTTTTGGGGTCGCTTGATCATTTAGGCTGTGCGCCCCTTGGTGGATGTAGAAACCATAACATCGACTTGGAAATCTTTTTCTTTACAAAATAATGTATTTAAATCTGCACTATGTACGTTTTGGGGACTTGGAGGCTGACAGCCCTACAGTACCAGAAAAGGGTTCTTTGGCTTGTAACAATATGTGGACAATGCAAAGAACCCTTTAATCAAGCCAAGAGTCCTTTGGGTGTTCATAGTTCTACAGTATATAGAACAGTTCTTCCCTAAAGAACCCTTGTGTGTACTGTGCGCCTGTATTTCTGATATCAGTCCTTATAGGAAACTGAAACCTACATAAGTGTTTCCAAAACAAACAGGTTTGAAATCAGTGATAAAATCTGATAAATGCAGCATAAATAGTTTGTATCGTTTGACTCAAACAGCAAACAAAACATGTTCTTTCAGCTTGTTCTGGCTACTGCGCATGCTTCTCCTGCATTGCTTGTGGCATAAACAGCAAGACGATTGTCTCTTTTCACTAAAGGTTTATTGAAGTGTTGATGCCAGACGTTGTTTCCCCTCTAGCTGAGACTCCTTCCATCACACAGTCTCTTGGGCTTCCAGATATGGACAGCTGTGGCTTTGTTGGGCATCAAACTCATCTCTTGATGTTGGGGTGAATTATTAGACAGCAGCGCCACATGTGACCACACTACTCTCCAAAGTTAAAGCAACAAATATTTTCTACAGTTTATTAAACATTTATGGATACAAAATCTGAGTAACTTCAGGTGTTCCTGAGTGGTGCAACAGACTAAGTCGAGACCCCAACAGGAGATTGCGAGGAGATGCCATAGCCATCCATAAGTGAGTACCCAGGAGGAGAAGGTTCCAGAGTTTAAAAATCTATATAATTTAATCAGTTGAGAAGCGGAACAAAAAAATTATGAGAACTTTTGACTCAACTTAAGAAGTGTGAGTTGGGTGGACTCACACATTTCAGTACCGGTTTTGGGTGGACTCCACCACACGTTTCAGTACCGGTTTTGGGTGGACTCCACCACACGTTTCAGTACCGGTTTTAACAAATCCTCACCCACTTAGACTCGGGGAATCTCGGGGAATCTCCAGCACCAACTTAAGGGGTGTTCAGTTACTTTATTTGCTGAAGTGAAGTGTGTTAGATGAGCCGAATAATCAAGCGAACACCAGTGAACATCAGCGACTTCAGCAGCAGAACTTGGCCAGAAGTCATTGCGACCTGACACACTTCCCTTTTCAAACCCCAAACGAATGGCAGACAAAGCTTTAGCAATAAATTACTTTAAAATGCTTAACATTTCAACACCAAAACATTTGATTTGCTGGGGTTTAAATGACAAACTACTCCATCTGTTTTACACGACTGCTGATACAACTTCTTCTCTTTCCTCTGCTAGCTGGCTTATTAGCATGCTAAAGGCTACACGGCTAACAAGAACACAAAGAAGGGCATTGCACCACTTTTCTGCTCTAAGTCTATAGTCAAACAAAGCAAGTACTCACACACGATATGTATGTTATACTCCAACTTCTTAAAACCCGTTTTGCTTTGCAGCATTTGCAAGGCTAGCTGATTAGCTCATTTAGGCTAACCTGCTGAGGCTGAATGTGTTCCGTTCGAATAAACCGCTCTTCACTGTCGTCTCCTCCACTTCTTTACTGAGTGGCCTTTTGTCTAATGGAGGTGTGACGCCCATCTGAGTGGTGAGTCAAAGTGATGAAGGGTCTTGAAGTTAAGTTAACTAAAGAAAAGATGAGTTACTTCATCGTTTTGAGCTGACTTTCATTTTTAGCAGTGCATTGGAACGTCTCTTTCTTTATAACATCTCTGACGTCACGACCCCTGGTTCCTATTACCACCATTGTAAAGAAATTTGAGGGTTTTTTTTGTCAAACGTCTCAGCTGATTCAGCGAAATTCTCTTTTAAATAATATAAATATTGTAGGATGGGGGGGCTGAATGTGAAGGCAAGGCCTTCGCTAAGCTGTTTTGGTAAATATTCAACCTGAATGCTTTTGAAGGGTTAATGGGCTGAGAGGAGTCAAGCCCCAAAGTGGTCAGATTACAGGTCACTGACCTCATCTGAAGCACAGGTCACATCCTGTTCGCCATGTAGCCTCGATTTCTCTCACTGTTCTCTGAGGCTCAGACCGAAAGTAAAGCGACTCGGATTTCAGGGCGGCTAACCTCGTCTCAAACATGCGGGAACAGATACCAGCTGTTTTCCACCTCTGGTCTTTACTGTGGAAGTGAAACTGAGTTGATACAGATTGTCCCCTTTAACAGGAGCCTGACCAAAGCGAAACTCTCCATGCTCCAGTTGTGTTAAAAACGTGCTAGAATGTAATGTAATGATCTAAATATAACTCTTGGTTTGATGCAGTTTCGTCTGAGAATTTGCCCGTTAACAGTCAGTCATCTCTGAACTGAAACTAGGCCGAAACCTTCTTTCCTCAAAAGGGATGTGATGTTTCAGATCGTGCTGAGTAATGTGGGATTATGTGTGGTCAGCCACACGGCCTTCACCATCTTCACCGTGGCAAAGCCGTTATCCGCTCTGATTTGGGAAGGAAGGAACGGTAGAGTTTGTTTGTGTTCACGTTTGTATTTCATGAACGCCTTGAACCCTTGAATCTTAATAAATGACAACTGAGGTTGAATATGAATAAGAAAGAAATAATAAAGGTTTGGTGGTTAGTATTTTCTATAATCATTTGCAGACTGCTGTAAACCGTGTAATTTGTGTGCTTATAAGAATGTGTGTAGGTCCATAAGTGAGCCTAGGTGTGGGCAATGTGACAATATTTTATTATTATTGTACTTAAAGAACACTGAGTGTGTTTACATGCACTTATTAATATGTAGATAACTGCAGTAAATCAGATTTTATCAGTAATCCGATCAACGCATTTTCATGCACTTGAGTAATCAGATAATGCAGACACTCCAGGTCTACGTGAGTCAGACAGTAATCAGATTTCTGCTTTGCAACTAACCAATAAACTCACAGAAGAAGACGTGACATAAACGTATTGTAAAACTCATACTTTGTGCTGCAGCTTTAAAAAAAAACAAACAAAAAAAAACACGTTATTTTACCTGAGAATATGAACATGCATCTTCCCAAAGATGAAGAATATTTAGATCCGTAATTTTGTCAAGCATAAAGTCGGGTTCAGCGTCACTCTAACAGTGTTTTGCTGCATCTCACGGCATAGCTGCTTGCTTATTTCCAGGACCGTGGTCTGTTTTCACACATGCGCAGACTGAGAAATCTGAAAGAAATCAGAGTCAGAGTTCACATGCACTGAGAAATCTGGTTACTGAGCTAAAATCAAGCTCTCTTTATTGGATTTCTTAATAGGATTTCTAGACCTTACTCCGATCTAATAAATCAGAGTATGCTGTTTACATCACCACTTGAATAATCAGATGCATAAATCTGATTATGATCGGATTACTGAGTGCATGTAAACACACTCACTGTGTAACTACATGTTTCATTACAAAGTGTGCATAATTGGGCCTGTTTAATTAGATTTTGTGCTGTTCAGTTTGTGAAACATTGAATAAAAATCATAGTAAGTGTAGATTTATGATCGTTATTACAATATATTTATATAAAAATTAATTCCATTTAATGTTTTACCATTTGTATGCATTTTTTTTTTATTTGTGGTCATGATTTCTTAATTTGTTCCCGCAATTAATTCTCTCATTTTAATTGTGCACACGTTTTCTTTAATTTGTGGTCACAATTTCTTACATCATTCTCTCATTTTCTTGTAATCGTGCTCATGTTTTCAATTGTGCGCCCTTTTTTTTTGATTCATGCGCAAACAAAATAAATGTAGTAGACACAGGCCATTTGAAACTGTCTGATGGGTTTTGATGTGTTAGATTGATGAGATAATGGACAGAGATGCTCATTAGAATACTATGCTTTGGACCTTTTTACAATGATTACGTGCTGCATCAACTTTTTGGCCAAAAAGCAAGGAAAATTTGTGTTTTTATGATCTGAGGCCTTTAAATGTTTTTCCCAGGTTTTTCTCAGGAAACCGATTGGCCATTTCCAGTTACCTGTAAGCTTAGACATGAAAACATCACACAGTCAAATAATGAGAATTAAAGTAAAACTAAAAAAGCAACACTCATGCTGATATGGAACAAACATGCGCAGGGAGAAGTAGCAGTTCTGCCATGCAATGGGAAATTTTTTCATTATTTATTTTTTTATGCTTGTTTGCGTTTTTTGGACTATGAAGCTGGTTATTTCCTGTTATTTCCAGTGTGGGGTCACATGGCTAGTTATTTCCACACTGAACCATGTGACCCCACACTGACCCAAAGCTTAAGTTCTGCTTATTCTTCCCTTCATTTCTCTGGTGACTGTAGATGGGAGACAGAGGTGTGACAGTACAGCGTATCACATTGTATCTAAGGGGTGCACAGATATGATGATATGTTGGATTCGTATCAATATTAGTAAACAAGTATCCAATATTCAAAACAGTATTTGATGACGTATGTATTGTACTCCGGAAGAGTAACACTGTTACTGAGGTAAAATATCTTTATTTTTAATTTTACTACATTTTACTTTTTATTTTCCAACGTCCGCTTGTAACGTTTGTGTAGGTTTATCTAACTCTTGTCTAAGAATCAAACAGGCTGTCTTTGTAACTGTGCCTTTGAGACTGATGTATGTAAATGAGCTCTGTTGTGATTGGCTGCCTTGCCTCATTCAGAAAGCAGTCCTGGCTGGAACACTCCTTATAACTTCAGTGTGGATGGGTGGGGCTACACTCTCTATGCTGAAAAGGCGAATACATTTAACTGTGCTTGTTTTTGTGACCTCACAAAAGCACTTCATTCAAAACTGGCAGTTTTTGCAGCTTAGTTTCCATATGTAGACTGTGTGATTTGATCTTGTACCTTTGATAATCAGACATCACATCAAAATCCTGTTTCTTACAAGTGAGGACAAGTTGGTTTTCAGTGATATGGGCCCTTTAAGCTGCGAGCAGCATTTATAAAGCACAGCTTAAATTTAGTGTTTCTTTTTGCTGCTGTCAGTCTGAATTGATCAACTCCACTGTGCTGTTCTGCAGTCCACATATTGTGCTTTTGGAATATTGAATGCTGTATTGAGCTAAAAATGAAAAGGTTAACATAGAGCAGGATTTCAGCCATGCTTTATTTTTGCTGTACCAAAAAATTGAGACACCACTGTATCATACTGGACTGTTATAATGGCAATATAATCATATGTTGTGATATTATGGAAAATATTGTGTAACTTTAAAGCAGTTGTTTAGCAAAAAATGTAATGTTCTGTTTTCCACTTCACCCAAATGTAGTTAACCAGCCAAAGCACAATGTATCTCCTTTTTTGCCAAACTATCACTTTAAAGACTTCATAAAACACATTAAACATTGTTTTCTGTGTTTCCGCTTTCCTCTATGTGTATGTACAGCTGAATGTCGGCCTGGAAAGCGAGGAGGGAATGTATTGGGCTCGAAGCTGACGAACAGTTCCTCTTTTTGGCCTTCATCTGCACAGCCAGAGACGACAACAGCTCCTCGAGCAAGAAGAAGTAAGTGTGAAACTAATCTAACAGCTCTGTGAAGGAACGCGTGATAGAGCCAGGCTGTTTTTCTGTCTCAAATGACTCAGTAAATGTGGAAATGCGCTGAGAAGAAAATTGTGCGCTGATACTACTAGCCTTTGTTTGAGTTTGCATATGTGTGTTGATGCTGAAAACACACTGATAATGATGATATTTTAGGTTTCTTGTAAATAAGCATAAATATGGACGGCAGTGGACCGTGAAAGATCCGTCCGTTTTTTTGCATCAGAGACAAACATTGAAAATCTGGTTTAAAGGGGAATTCTAATGTTTTTCAAAATTTTAACTGTATTATTAAATTGTTAATACAAACAAAGTCATTCAGAGTGGTTTGATGTGAAACGGGTCATTGTAGAGAAACTCAGTCAGAACCACATGCCTACAATGTAAATTAAGCCATTTTATTTACTGTAAATCTGCATGTGTGTTCTGAGTTTGTATATGGAATGTTGATGATTGTAAAATAGTTACAAATCTAAAAAACAAAGTTTTTCTTGGGCCTGTTTTTCCTTACAACACCCTGCATGTACCTCTCCACCTTGAATTCATTTTAAAAAGTATATTTTAGGCCAAAACCTCAGAGATCAGGCAGTGTATTCATTACCCTTTCATGTAACAACTTTCTGTGAGGAAGCTTTTAGAGATGGATGTCTGGTTCCTATCACCACCACTGTGAACAATTCTTGCACTGCAAGTTTCTTTAGAATGGAGCATTATGCATCAAACCACTCTGAATGACATTATTTACATCCTAACCATTTAATTATGCAGACATTTTGACAAGTTGATGGAATTCCCCTTTTACTGCCAGTTACCTGTACCATAGTCCTTATAGGACAGCCTGTAACTCGGTGGCTTTGCAACATCGCCAGGAAGTTACTTCGAGCCTTACATGACCAGGCTGTTTCTCTTTGAATGTGGAAAGACCTAAATGTGGAAAACCGAAGTTTAAATTACCGTTTCAAAAACATATTTGAAATCACTGATAGAATCGGACAAAAACCTCATTAATAGTTTTTAATGTTTGGCTCAATCTTTTTTTGGGTTGTTCTGGTTACTGTGCTTGCACAGATACCCACAACGAGGGGGGCTTTCCCAGCTTGTGGTGTATCCAGCAAGCTGTTTGGCTCTTTTGTTTGAAGGACAGGACTTACTCTGTAAACAGATGCCATGTTGAGTGTGACAAGCTTTACCATTCAAATTTCAACCAGTGGCCGGTCTCCTCATTTATAACATCTCTGCCCATATGCAGGCCGGTACGACTCTATTTATGCATGACTTTCTTGATACTGTGTGTTGTGTTTTTTTTATAATATTCATAAAACATATTGAACAGAAAAATATTCAGTTGTCTATTATAGGAAGGAGAAAGTCAAAGGACGGTAAGTTCCAAAAACTGATTTAAAAACTACAGAGACTCCTAACAACCAACTGGAAGACCTGGTAGACACCAAAACTGCCCCCATCAGATAAACAGCACTTAAAGCTTTCATCTTTGAGAGAGAGGAGAAAATCAAGCTGCTTCAGATCTGAAAACATCCACAGGTGTTTCTGTCCATCCTTCCACTGTGAGAAGACAACTCAGAGCTATGGGTCTGAAAGGATGTGTAGCTGTTCAAGAAGAACCTCACTGAGAAAAGGAGACGGACACATCAAACAAAGAAGCTGAACAATGGACTGACCACCCCAGAGTCCAGACCTCAGCATCACTGAATGTGTTTGATTACTTCAGAAAATGATCAACCAGCTTCTAAGACTGAACTTTGGAGGTGTGTCTGCAGATTTCTTTGAGAAACAAAGTGAGGGTCCTGAAAAGATGCTGTAATAAAAGTGAAGAGTGGACACACTAAATTCTGAAAAAAATACAATTATTGCAGCTTCTATGTGATTTTCATTTAAATATGTTTTTTGTATTTTTTCCTGACACTGAAAAATGAATACCTTGCACTTAATGGCCTTTTAAACTGGAAATTAAGTAAATAAAATTCTCTGACTTTTGTACAGTGCTGTGTATTTAAAAGCAGAGCAGATTCTGTCATATAAACTGCATTGTTAAAATACCTCATTGATTTAACCTTTGGCTAACATCTGAGAGCTACTTGTACATCCGCACAAGAGTCGGAGTCCCCTGAGTCCAGAGAAAGTTTGTCCTTAGAGTCCAGCGAGTGTGTGATTGTGTTCTGTTTTACGCCTGCGCCTCACGCTTTTAATGCCCGTGCTGGTCTAGCGGGAGAGTAGAGCGGTTGGTGTTGATTTCGATGTGTGTGGGTGTTCTGTGACTTTAATAGACGGCGTCAGCGCACTGTGTCGGCAGTGTTCTATTCAGCTCTGTAGGTTGTTTTGTAGGAAGCCGTTTAAGGAGTGTGAGAAATGAATCAACACTTTTTAAATAGTCAGATTATTATCAGTTGTGCATGATGTGTTGCAGTGTCCACTGTGCCGAACTGACCTCCAGAGCGTTTGGCTTGTTTCATAAAGGCTTTGGTTCCACAGCATGCTGAATTACAAGTCCTAATGTTATTTATTGAATTGTCACACTAAAACTTGGTCAGTCTTGAATGAAGTCGCCAGATATGAACTGTAATTGAGTTGAATGATGGTTAAAGAATACTAAAATAGATACTAAAAAAAGTGTGTATATACATGTGTGTGTATGTATGTTATGTGTGTATGTGTACATGTATATATGTGTGTATGTATAAAAATATACTCACACACACCACGGGGGGGTGATGGAGCCAATCCAGCGGTCATTGGGCTGAAGGTAGGAAACATCTACCTTGCCAGTCCATTGAATAATTTATAGTAGATACTGAATCATTCATAGCAGTTGCTGAATAACTTATAGTAATTACTGAATAATTCATAGTTGTTGCTGAATAACTCATAGTAGACACTGAATACTTGTAGTAGTTACTGAATAATTAATAGTCATTGCTGAATAATTTATGGGATAATTACTGGATTAAAGGCCTCAACATTAACCTATAGAAGATAGATGTAGATATTACTGTAATTTTCTGTACAGTTGCGTTGCTTACATAGTATGTTAAGCCGTGAATTAAATTTAAGTGTGAGTTCCATTATAAATAATCAAGTTTGAGTCTTTTCATTTGTTTTACTGTTAAGCAATGATCCAAAAACAATCATTGTTTTTCTTTCTGTTAAACTGTATACACAATACCTTTTCATTAAATTCATATGAAAAAAAATTAATAAAACATCTCCTCTGCTACTTACAACCCAAATGTTGTTTGCAATCTGCGCTTTCTGCACATTTTCTCCACTAGTTTCATTGAGCTGCGAGTGAAAATTACAACTTGCTTTTTATCAATAGTGGTAACTGAGAATTCTGAGGGTTTAGAACCGAGTACGCCTGCAGTTTAATAGATAAAGGTTCTTCCACCTCCAGAACATTCCTGACTGACTGCAGGAATGTAAATATCCCTATCCACATTCATATAGCACTGAAATGGAAAGTCAAACCTGACTGCGTATCTTTGGGTGTGTTAACAGGATTATGTCGCCGCCAACGGGCCAACAAAACTTTCACATCCTGCGCGCCTGCGTTTCTGCTTGTCTCCATGGTTACAGGGGAGGGGACAGCTGGCTGGCCGGACAGTGGCATGTGTGGAACTGGCTCTTGTGCACACTACGAATTGTCCACAGCTGAATATAGGAACCAAGACCTGGCCACTCAGACTGGACAGTGTGCTGGGAATGAGTGATAGTGTTCCCTCATTGTGATTCCATTACTGACCATTCAGTTAGAATAATTTGGTCAATACATGCTGATGTCTCACGAATGAATGAAAATCTTTAGGTGCTTGTTAGAATTTGCTAGATCAGTTGAGCTACTCCGTTAGATCGAGAGCTCCATCAAGAATGTTCTTTACCTTTCAACAGAACTTCTTTCTTGTGATGAACTTTTTAGCTTTGTTAATTTCTTTAATGTTAATTGGTTTTGAATATTCCGTCATTCTCTTTACTTCTGGTCAAAATTTTATTTTGCTCTCAGTGAAATGACATTTTATTATCTTGACACTATCAATGACCATTCTTTACTCAGTCCTTAAAAGGATGGCTTGGTCAAGATGGCTAACTCTGCTTTTAGTGGTAATATAAATGCAGATTAGTTGTATGCATCTGCTGATTGGTTACTGTCTATCGTCCATTATTTGTTAACCAGATTAGCAATTCTATTTAAAGAGGAATTCTTTGCTCTTACTTACCTGCCATGTAAAATCTGCTGGCAGACTTGGGAAGGCTCTTTAACTACATTGTACAGTCTCTCTGCTGGCAGGCCCAAAAAGACTCTTTAACCGCAGTGTACAATCTTTCTGCAGGCAGGTCGGAAAAACTCTTTAAATGACTCTTTAAAATATCTCTGCTGGCAGACCCTAGAAGGCTCTTTAACTGTGGTATGCAATCTCTCTGCCAGCAGCCCAAGAAGGCTGTTTAACCGTGGTATAATCTCTCTGTCGGCAGGCCCGAAAAGACTCTTTAACCGCAGTGTACAATCTCTCTGCTGGCAGGCCCAAGAAGACTCTGAAATTGCCGCACAAAATCTCTGTTCTGGCAGGCCTGGGAAAACTCTGAAATTGCCGTGTAAAATCTCTGTGCAGGCAGGCCCAAGAACACTTTGATATTGCTGTGTAAAATTTTTGTGCTGGTAGGCCTGAGAAGATTTTGAAATTGTTCGTCAAATCTCTGTGCCGGCAGGCCTGGGAGGAATCTGAAATTGCTGCGTAAGATCTTTGTGCTGGCAGGCCTGGAAAACCTCTGAAATTCCCATGTAAAATCTCTGTGCTGGCAGGCCTGAGAAGACTCTGAAATTGCTGCGTAAAATCTTTGTGCTGGCAGGCCTGAGAAACCTCTGAAATTGCCGGATTAAATATCTGTGCTGACAGGCTCGAGAAGATTATGAAATTGTTGGTAAAATCTCTGTGCTGGCAGGCCCAAGAAGACTCCGTTACCATGTTTTAAAGACTCTCTGCAGGCCGGCCTGGCAAGACTCTTTTACTGCCATATAAAGTTTTTCTGCTGACAGGCCTGGGAAGACTTGAAGGAAAGTTTCTCTCAGCCAGTTTCCTGTTCAACATCATAACCTTCTTGGCGTTGAGAATTAAAAAACACACTAAGACCATACAAAACATAACAAAGCCAAGAAAACAAAACCAGCTTTGACGGCTGATCCTTGCAGCCCTACTTAAACTAAGCAGTTCTAACTGTTTTGCACTACAAATAATTTGTGATCGTTACCTGTGTACTGGACAGCGCAGCACAGTGGAATGTTTATCCAGAAATCTTTTGTGTGTCACATATTTGGAATGGCGTGTTTTTTTTTGTTTTTTTTGTTTTTTTTTTTACTGATGCAGTCTCCAACATCCTGTGTGTTGTGTTCAGTCGAAGCACATGTTCTGATGTATGCTTGTCTCCTCACATTCTGTAATTGTTTTAGCAGGTTGTTGTTTAGTCCTCTTTCAAGTAGATCACACGAGCCTGAGTCAAAACAAACACGTTTATGGTATGCAGTGTTCTCTTACAGCTGCCCCATACAGAATAGACTCTCTGATTAATATATGATGATCACACCCATCCTGTTTATGCTATTTCTGTCTGCAAGTTTTGCTTCTGAATATAGCTCAGATTAACAGTGACTGCACAAATATTTGTCATGCATTGCTCAGCATGAAGTAAAGATTGTAACGTTTCTCTAACCCAGTGGTCGACAGCCTAAATGTTAAGCATATCCATTTTGTCCTTTCAACAAAAATCAAACCACCTTGGGAGCCACAACATTTTATGTCCATTTTACCATCTTGGCTGTAAATATGTCTCAGTATGTGCTGATGTACTAATATAGTCTAAAAATACAAACGAAAACGCAGACTTACTTTATTCTGCTTTAAGCTTTAGCTCAGATATAGCCGCTTTTCTCGCATCTCCGGCAGGAAACTTTTCCGGAAAAGTGGAATAGTTTCTTGTAAAATGTCTCTAAACGTTTTTATGAGGCTGAAGTCAGCTCCTCATTCACCAGCTTCTTGTTCTAATTTTCCCATTCCACCTTAAATGGTGCCTGAGGTGCCAGAATGTAACTGCTGCACCATTTAAGGTGGAACGTCAGCTTCTTGACTTTTTAGTGTTTGACAGTTTCTCACTGCAGATTAAACGTATCAGGAAACCAGCTGAGTGCTTATATGTGCAAATAAGTCCATGCATCTCAAATTATCGATGTTCTTCTTCTCTGTCTGTATTGCTATGGTGACCAGAAGTCTGCAAAACCAGCCTTCAGGGTGAATTAGCAGTTATACTTTAATGCCAGCCTTTGATAAAACTGTTAGAACGATCAGCAGAGCTTTAGTTTACTGCAAAGGACAATTATTTTATGTTTACCTAAAAATCTAATTTTGCTGTGGAGCCACAACTGGGCAGTAAAAGAGCCACATGTTGCCGGCCAGTGCCTTAACGTATCACATGCCTCCAGCAGGGTTTCATTATCCAGCAAACAGCATGAAAACTGCAAAACCGGCAAATTAATTATTGACAGTGCATGTAAAATCTTGTGACCATGAGGAGGATACTGCTTTAAGGGGGGTCAGTCGCTGCCACGTGTCTTTTATACTGAATGTAGGATTTATGCTGAAGGAAATAAGTGTCATTTCTGAAATCTAGCCAGTATTTAGGCTACTGATATCCAGGACAAGCTACCTTGAATACCCCCATTCAAACAAATAATAATTGTGCCCAAAATTCTCATACTTTATTTGATCATTTATGAGTATCAAATCATGTTCAGATGAATCTGAGGCTTAAAGGGGACCTATTATGCTCATTTGAAATTTTTAGAATTTTGTATATGGGGTCTATTAGAATAGATTTACATGCTTCATTGTTCCAAAAACACACTACATTTCCTATACTGTACGTCTTTGTTCACCCTCTGTCTAAATTGCCTTGTTAGAGCTCCTGTGTCTTTAAGCCCCGCCTCCCGATGAGCCCAGTTTGCTCTAATTGGTCAGCTCGCCCACTCTGTTCTGATTGGTCACCGCCAGATCGGTTCCACCCCTGTCTTGCAGACACACAGAGCGGAGAGGCCACAACAGCAGACAGGATGAAGTGTGCGGTTCAGCTGCACTCACACAAAATTCTCCCGAAAGGCTGGGTGGAGGTGTTAGAACGTAACCGCTGTGAAACAATCTGGGAAAAAAAAAGTTTATTTCTCTGGCTCACTGCCTTGTTCTCACTAATACTGCTTCCTCTCTGCATTCACTCTCTAGCTCGCACAACCACCGCTGCTCTTTCTCTGTCTCTCAGCCAACTTTGACTGGTGTGTTTAAACAGCAACCCACAAATCCTGCTCATTCTGCCTGTAAGGAACCTAACACGACACCGTCTATCTCCTGTAATAGGCTGGTTCTCACTGTTCCCGTGGAGACCGCTCTCAGAGAAAGAGCAGCGGTGGTTGAGCGAGCTAGAGAGTGAATGCAGAGAGGAAGCAGTATTAGTGAGAACAAGGCAGTGAGCCAGAGAAACCAGAAGTGGATTTAAGGCAGGCAGTAGAATTTGGGCACAAAATAAAAAGAATGGCTCTCAAGTACAACTCGGTGCTTTTCGTTCTTACCGAAGAGACATTGAAAAGAACCGAACATAACATCACTAGCAGACAGACCCTTCTCCTCTGAGCAGCTGTAAACTCCACTGTGGCTGTTGTTCTAGCGGTGTCGGTTCTGTCGTATCAGTTTGAGCCAGAGGCCAATCCTTAAAATGAGGTCAGCGTCTTCTTGAACACAGCTACAACACTGAACACACTCTTCCTCCTCCAGTAGCTGCTGTGCGTGTGTGTGAGGGCCTGCTGAGCTTGCTGGTAGGCGGGCAGTAAGGTTTGTGTTATGAGATGACGTCACCTTGTAACAGAAAGGGGCCTCAATTCCAGCGAGGCATTTCAGGCAGCTGAGAAAAGTGGTTTCTGTGGGAGAGAGTTTCTCCCTGTGGCGTGTACTTTGGGCTTTGTAACTTTGCCAATCGTTTACATGCACAAAGAGCCACATAACACACTAAAGAAAAGGGAAAATTATTGGTCCACTTGTTATCCACTGTGAGAAAACAGAAATGTGGAGTGATGCTGTGCTTCTCTTACGCAGTGCTGTTGTCATGCAATTCTGGTTTGCTGCTTGTGCTGCATTGCTGCAGTTTAAAACTGTTAAACCTCCATCAAAACTGTTAAAGCTCCATCGTTTCAGAGACTTTTCAGAGATACGTTCAATTTTAAGTTAAGTCTAGTAAAATCAGATTACCTCCATAACAGTCCTTGGATGACCACCCTTTTTTCTGCACCTTTCATACTGAGTAAAACAGCGTTTATTGGAGCAGTGCAGCAGGCATCTAGTGGCTTTGTTGATCTTTATAAAGGTGTGATTTAGAAGATAGGGTAGGTGTTTGATGTTTGAAAGAGCTTTGTGCAAAAGGAGAAATAATCATTATGACTGATAATTGTGGTAATTGAGATCATGTGTATAAAAAGAGGAAAGCAATTTAAAAGGCAGTGATAGCTGTTTTTTATTGTCTTGGCATTGAAAGTTTAAACTTGTTCTGTGAATTAAGGAAAGCTTTTGTTTTTGTAGCGAGCAAATCCTTCCTAATCTGGACTGTTTCATGATCATGAAGCATCAGCAGGTGTTTCTCTGTAGCTGGGTGTGCTAATCTTTCCGGATTAGCTTCATTTTGCCTTTCCAGCCCAAACAGTAGTGATTCACTCACACAGACTACTTGAGCTGGACATGCTAGCAGCGTCATTTAATTAGCCTGTAGCTCTCTGGTCATCCTCAGTCCAGTAGCTATAAATAGTCTTGTTTCTGGAAGTTCTCTGCCCATCGCTGGGATTAGCCAGAAAGGGCCTGTCACAGAATTCGGATTATACAGAATTCCAACTAAACACAGATTTAGCAACATGTTATTCTTCTTAGGGTGAGTCATCAGTCACTCATTATAAGCAGCTGGTAAGACACTGATTGCCAGAAAGAGCATGATCTGCTTTACACTTTAAACACTTCATTAATTAATCAATCAAGTCAATTCTATGATTACTGATCCACTTTACAGTCGTTTACATACTTTCTCACATACTGTTACAGCCATTTGTGCCAGAAATAGTGACAAATAGGCAACCAGAAATAAGCTGCATAAACAATTAGGTAAATAATTGTGTATACATATATATATGTATATGTGTATATAAAAACCTTGAACACTCAAAGAACACTTGGCATGATTAAAGTGTTCTTTGCATTGTGAAAAGGTTCTTCAGATTAATGCAGAATGTGCTGTAGATGGTTCTATATAGCACCACCAAAAGGGTTCTGCTATTGTTATGATATGAGCTTGTAACGCTTTTGGGTGCTATATAGAAGCATTTTCAGAAAGGTTATATAAAGAACCATCTACAGCTCATTCTCCATCAATCTGAAGAACGATTGCATGATGCAAAGAATGCTTTATTCATGCAGAGTTCTTTGAGTCTTCATGGTTCTATATAGAACCATTTTCTTTACTAGAGAACCCTTGAAGAACCATTCTTTTTTAAGTGTGTACTGAGTTGATTGTTCCTGCATGTTTGAGGTATTACATTTGAGAAAATGATTTCCAGGTGATTCATTCAGGGTGGAATTACCTGGAAATCAAAACGAGTACAACCGGACTGCTCCATTTTATTAGCATGTTTGTTAGGTTTTGTTATTCATTCTCGACAGGTACTTTCTCATTGTTTCCAGTTCAGGCTGCTATTCAGATTATTAACATTAGCCTGAATAAGCTCCGCTAGATTCAGCCTCCTGTCTCTGTGGTTTATAACTGTGTCTTTCTCTCCAGCGTGTTGTAAAAGACTCCATTAGTGAGGTCACCCTGGCAGAGTGTGGATATTTTTTTAATTAACTGGAGAGGAGAGATATCGGAAGTGCAGTCCCAGCCTAATTATATCATTTTAACCCCTCAAATTCTATTCGATTCTAAGGATTCAGAATTTGATTTGATGCAATACTGTGGTGTCTTGATTCAGTGCGATTTTTTGATACAGCAAAGTGGCTAAAAATGTGCCTTATGTCAAGATATTCATGTTTCCGCTTTCAGTTTATTAGAGCTTGCAGTATTATAACTGCAATATTTCAAACAAAAATCTGTGCTCTTTTGTGTCCTGATCTAATGCTCAAGCTAATGTGTTAGCCTTAAGATAATGCACTATTCATAAGCTACCATGCTAGTCCACAATTATTACTGTAGATTCATACTGGATAAAAATCACTCCACTGTTATTACTGTGAGACTGTAAGAACTACACATACTGCAGATTCATACTGGATTAAACTAATGCTTTGATAGTCACTTAAATTGCAGTTACTCTAAAAATGAAACGGTAACACTTTCTATGAATGTCACCTTTGTAAGCAGCTATAAACACATTCATAACATGTTATAATGCATTCATAAGGCATTATAAACATGACTATAAATGTTTATAAAAATGCGTTACACGTTATAGCTTATTATGTATTATGAATTGTTAACATAATACATCATAAGTGCAGATCATAATAAATTATAAGAGCTCATAAATCGTATTTGTCCACTTTAAGTAAAGTGAAGCATACTGTACTAAAGCCTCCTCCAGTGTTAAGGGTGAGGCTACAAGTTGAAGTATTTACTGAAACACTTCAATGTACAAATACAGCACATTACAGGCTTCAAATGTCTGATTTTAAACTAGTGCTGCCATCAGTGTTTTACCCAACATGGCAAAGTCAGTGTACACCACCGTTAGCTTGGTGTTTGTCTTTACAGTTTTCAAGCTGGGACTGACTTCTTTGGGACTGACAGTATAACATGTTTTTAAACACAACTTATAATGCATTATATTAACAATTCATCATGTATAATAAACATGGCTATAAAGTGTAATTAATTTTTATAAATGTTTATAATCATGTTTATAGTGCCGTATGAATGCATTATAACATGTTATAAATGTGTTTATATATGCTTACAAACGTGACATTCATAGAAAGTGTTATCGATGAAACTAATCCAGCTCCAATATGGATGTCATAGTTACTGAATAATTTAAATTACTCGCTAAATAATAAATCTTAAGATTAATAACTGAAGAGTAAGTGGTTAAGACAAAGCACTGTACTGGTCTAAGGTCAGTATATTTGGCCAACAGCAGCCTAGCTCTCCCATGGCTGCCCTGTACCTGCGAACGCATTGACATTGGGCTCGTGTCAGATTTCTGCAGACATGCTGATGTTGATGTATCTCTGAGGAGCGCGATTGATCACAGCCACTCTCAGTGGAGCTGAGAGAAAGCAGTGATATGATGTGAGCTGCGCAGATAAAGCAAGAGGGAACTCTTACAAAGATGCACTTATGTTGGGAAATGTGTCAGAGGCATGCTGTAAACTAGAATAGTCATTACTGAGTCATCCTTCAATATAATCACTCTGTTTCTGATGTAATTTCCAGGAGCTTATGTTTGGGTAAGTGCGCGGAGCATTTTGCCTTTACTTTAGTAATGAAACAGAATGTAAGGCAGATTCTTTTCATGTTGGCTTACTGTTAGAGGTTCAGTGAACTCATAGTTTAAGCAGGTTCCTTTTTTTGTTGCAGTTTGAGTCTAAATTGAAACTAATTTTTTTATGCTGCTGTGGTTTGTTATTGTAGTGTTTGTTTTTTTAATGCAGCATGCACATTTTAGACATCATCACTATATATTTATGTGTATTTTGTATGTTATACAAATATATTGGTTCATCACTGAGAATAGCCAGTAAGGATGACTCACGGTTTTATTACTGTTTCAAAAATATTGCTGATACTGTGTTGATAATACCAGATATTTTTTGTCAAAGCATTATTGGGATTTAAATTAGTGAGCTCCTGACATTAGGATGAAATCTTAAATGGTTGTGCTGACTTGACTTTATATCAAAATGCTTTTTTTGTAGTTTTGAAGCTTTTACTGCCATTTTCTATGCTTTTTGGAATGGAATATCATTACACAATTGCTTTTAATTATACTGTTGTGTAATGAATTATATTTAAATTCTGTACTGACAGGTTTGAGTGCACAACTTCGGATTGTTTCCAGTTTGATCCAGTATCAATAGATGACAGAAACATAGCAAAAAAACACTGTACACAACAAATTTTCATTTAATTCAAATCATAATGAAATATCTCTTCTGTTTTCAAACACAAATGTGGATTGAAAGCTCGTAATCCGCACTTTTGTTATTGGTTATTATTCTGTTTCTCTGCCTGCTGGTGTGCAGTGATGGAATAAAGCTCAGAAGACATTTTAGAGGCTAAAGTCATTCAATTTTGATGGACGATTGTGAGAAATTTTTTACATGGTGAATGTTATTCAGCCTATAATATGAACAGGGATGTGATTTCTGGTTGCCTTTAAAGAATCATGTCTATTCATGTCTAGTGCTGCCAGTGTGTTAGTTATTGACTAATCTACCAATTAATTTGATGATTAAATGAGTAATCAGAGTTTGTAAAGTGTGTACATAAGCCAAACAAAGAACTGGATAACTTAACAGTAACAAAACATGCAAACCTTAGATTCTACGGTAAGAAAAAATAATCAAGGAAAGCTTTAAAAGAGGATTTAATTAATTAATTAATTAATCCATTCATTCATTTATTCATTTCTTCATAATAAATGGATGAATGAATATATAAATAGTATGTGGGAAAGAATTAAATTTAAAATTAATGTAAATTCACGAGGCTCAGTGGGGCCGATTTTATTTAATTTATTTTTTATTTTAATCCAGTGATTGACTTCAATCAAGTTCTTATGACTGCCTTAGTCGTGTTTCCACACATTGGCCTTGTTCATCAAAGTTGGCGTATCTGTAGCGTCAAACTAATGCACATAAAAGAAATGCACGTAAAAACATAATAGTTTTACCAGCCTACCAAAAAAATGCTTGTTTTGTGTTCAACTAACCAAAACTATTATCAATATAATTACCAATAATAAGAATAAAAACATAAAATCACAAAAATACTAATAAGTTGTGCACATAGCAATCCAACACAAAAGTGGGCGTAGCTACTTATTGGCACATTGGTACAAAACAATTATTGTGTATTCTGTGTTCCATTTAAAGACGCTGTGGTTCTGTTTTATACCACTGACTCCACCCACAAAAATAACTAAGACATTTTTGTTTATTTCACGTTTTATCCTTTCCAGGGGTTGTAATTTTAACACTATAAAGTTTGGTCAGTAGGGGGAGCAGTGCAACGTCAAACTGCACCTCCAACCACAGCCATCGGCTCACAAGCTGCTGAATGCTGTCGTTTTGTTGGCTCCCTCCTGAAAAGTCTGCTTCATGTAAATGATATGTAAATTAGGTGCTGGTAGGCCAGCGCTTGATTTCACGCACTGACGCTGATTCATCATTTGCGCTCAAATCTCCACGTTTACCCGCTTTATAGCTTTATAAATCAGAAACAGCGTAGTATGTAGTTTGTTAAATGAGTTCAAGTCTGCGCTCTTTTTTTTGCGCGGCTTTGATAGGTAATGGCCAATGTTTAAAAAATAATAAATAAATAAAATTACACCATGCCATGGTTAGTGCTGATGATAATTATGACTGATTGTATCTTGAGACAGGATGTGTAGGACCTAATCGTTGTGGAGTTGTGTGCTGTGCGGATTGGAACAGGGCCTGTGGTTTTGCTTGGTGTGAAGGTGTAATCTGCTCTCTCTGTTGGGGCATGACTGGAATGAATTTCATGCCTCTCTTCATGTGCCCCGCTTTCATGGCTGTTCAGTAGGACAATCTATAAAATGGACTTAGCAGCATGCTGTGTTTATAGATAACAGTGTGTCTTACAATGTCTGAAACCACATAAGCAAGTCTAAGAGTTTCCACAGCGCTACTTGGTGTACATAAACTTCAATTACTTGTTAGCTACATTAGCAGTGTAGCTCCAGGGCAAAACTAATGACGCAAACTTCCTTCCGTACTGTGACGGGTTTCTTAGTGAAACTGTGTATCAGAGAGGCTCTATTAACTAGCTGAGCGTCTTCTCTCCATGAGAGGTTGAGGTGGTGGGAGATGGAGGTAAAACATGGTATTATTGGTTGGTATTATTATATTTCTATGCCTGCTGGTGCACATTGATGTAATCAAAGCTCAGAAGACATTTTAGAATCAAAAGTCATTACATTTTGATGGAAGATTGTAAGAAATTTTTTTACACAATGAATATTATTCATAATATGAGCAAGGATGTGACTTCCGGTTGACTTTAAAGAAACTTTTCACCTTTACTCAAAAGCATTGAACTACTAAGCATCAAGCATAGCACTGTTGGTATGTTAGTTATTGAGTAATCTATTGATTAATTTGATGATTAAATGAACAATCAGAGTTTTGTGCGCACACAAGTCAAACAAAGAACTGGATAACTTAACAATGTTATGAGTGTGTTTACATGCACTTAATAATCCGATAACTGCAGAAAATCAGATTTTATCAATAATCTTGAATCATGAAATCATGAAACTTGAGTAATCAGATGATGGGAAACTATGGGTCTACATGAGTCAGTAATTACATTTCTGCTTATTTCCGGTACAACAGTCTGTTTTCACAGACTGAGAAATCCGAAAGAAATCTGAGTAAGAGTTTACATGCACTGAGAAACCTGATTACTGAGCTAAAATCCAGCTCTTTTTTTATCAGATTTCTTAATAAGATTTGTAGACTTTACTCTGATCTAAGTGATCGAAGTGTACTGTTTACATGACCATTTGAATAATCAGATAATTGTAGAAATCAGATTATTGAGTACAAGTCTTAGATTCTACAAGAGAAATAATCAAGAAGACCATTAAAAGAAGATTTGATTAATTCATTCATTGGTTCATTAATTGACTTCTCCATAAATAAATGGATGATATAAATAGCATGTGGGGAAAAAAATTAAAGAAATTAAAAATTCATGTAAATTTACTTTACAGTAAAAGATCGATTATAATTTTATCTATATATGTAGTGTAATCGGGTAATTGACTTTAATCAAGTTGTTATGGCTGCCTTAGTTGTGTCTAAAAAAATCTTGGTGATTTTAAGAAAAGTTTTACCTCCTGTAAACCAGGTCCTGTAAGTCCTAGTTGTATGCAAAAGTTTGGGCACGCTTAAGTTAAGGCATCCTCTTCAGGAAATGCAGCATCCTCTTCTTAAATATAGCAATATAGCACAGGCCATATTTGTATTATCCCCCCCCCAAATGTTTTAAATAAGCAGTAACTGTGTAATAAGATGTGCAGAAGTGTGTTCCCCGTGGACGATGTGGTCACTCATTTTCACTTTTTCGCTTGGAATATCAGCAAACCAATTTTTTTTTCAATCATTTGACCAGGGGTGACTAAACTTTTACATACGACAGTTTAGGGCTTCCGGAGCTTCTGAATCAAGCAAACAGTGTTTCCATTCCAGTCCAGGATTTTAAACCTGATACATTTACATAATGACTGTTTTCCAGGAGGGGAAGCAGCATGAATTCAAATGTTGTGGTTGTTTTCCACGGCGTTTGAAGCTGATTGGTTAAACCCAGCTGTGATGCCAGCTAGAGGAGGAACAGACTAGAGTTTTACAGTATTTAGATGCTTTTCATTTTCCCTTCCTGTGTACTTCCTTGAGTATTTGATGTTTAGCTCTGCTGTGTTGTCTTGTGTGGAGTCTGTCACGAGTATAGGAGTTCAGAAGCCCCTGCCGTTTCCTGGCTGTAAGTGGGCGTTATAGATGAATGTGTTCATCTGTGCTTATGTTAGAGCCTTTGTTTGAGTTTTGGATGGAAACTCTAAATGTGCTCTTTCTTTTGTGTGCTTTCTTTCAGGACTAAGAGGTGGTCAAGATGGCATCACAAGAAGGGGAGGAGCCAAACGGTAACAGCGGCCAATCAGACAGCAGGCTGAAGAACAAGAAGCCGCCCAGCCTGGTGATTGCCATCCCTCCTTTAGAGGACGAAGAAAGAGCAACAGTGCAGGAAAGACAGGTATACAGCACCAACAAACAGACAGATACGGTTAATTTACCTTTATTTTCTATCCATGTGGTCACCAGGAGTCGGAAACGACGTGACTGCACTTAGTGATAATACCTTTATTTTCTAGCAGTGACTATAGAAAGAAATGGTGCATCAGTATGATGGTGGAGATTCAGTCGATGTTAGTTTATTTCAGTTTATTATAACATCATTTGACACAGTTTGTAGTGACACGTATAAAAACACTGTAATAATGACTATAAACTTACAATGATTTTCTCATTGATTTACAAACTGCGCTGCACTAAATCCAATTAAACAAGACTAAGTATGCTACTTAAGTACTGCCGATATCCACAACATGCTCAGAAAAGAGTATTGTAATTTATTGCGATATTGATAAAATGGCATCATATTGACCACCCTTGGTTTTACTGAAGACTATAATGTAGTGTAGTATAGTTTTAATGTATAACATAGTATAGTAGAGTTTTACTGTATAGTATAGTGTAATGTAGTGAAGTTGTGTTGTGTTGTATAGTGTAGTTTTATTGTGCAGTATGGTACAGTATACTATGGCATCGTTGTCCACATTTTTTTTTTTCGTTTTCATTTTTCTACACCATAAAAAAATAATGATGAATCGACTAACAAAAATGCTTCAGAATTGCTTGGAATAAAATCTCTTTCTCTTTATAAATATTAAAATTTAAAAAGCATTCTTGCCTTCTTCTGTAAAGCTGACATTTTGAAGATACTTGGGTTTTTTTGGACAGCGGCAGTATATTTTTATTTTAAAAGTATAGTTTTACGTTATGCTATAAGTTGGTACCATGTATTTTTATTGTCTTTTCCAGTAGTGCGGAAAAAGTTCCTCCAGTTTGTGAATTCAGTGTGTTTTACAAATAATACAATGAAATAGTAATTTAATACAATTCATAACAGTGCCAGAATAATCAAATCATATTGAATCCTGGTGAAATGAGAGATTATACACTGAAACATTTCTTAAAGAAACATAATCTAATTGAATCATTATTAGAGATTTGCACTGCTGAATGAGTATATATATTATTATTGGTTTCATAAAGATCACCCCTTCATTTCAAAACGGCCATTACACAAGTTGCAAATATCCAAGTTATTCATTTTTTCAGTGTCAGGAACAAAAGCAGAAAACATATTTAACAAGAAATTACACAAAAGCCTCCAAAACTAAATATAATATCAAATCTATGAGTATTTAATTTGTTCACTCTTTACTTTCGTGCATGTACTGTGACTTAAACTCTTCCATAACAGTCACAACCGAGTTCTCTTAACAACAATTCAGAAATCTGATGTAAAATAAACCACTTATAAGGAAGGAGAAAGTCACATGAAAATATGTGGGGGAAAAAACAGGAGTTTATGAAACGGGAGTTACAGAGAAACTACAGAGAAAATGGGCCTCCTAATAACCACCTGGAAGACCTGGTAGACACCAAAACTGCCCCCCATCAGATAAACAGCACTTAAAGCTTTCATGTCTGAGAGAGAGGAGAAAATCAAGCTGCTTCAGATCTGAAAACATCCACAGGTGTTTCTCTCCATCCTTCCACTGTGAGAAGACAACTCAGCGCTATGGGTCTCAAAGGATGTGTAGCTGTTCAAGAAGAACCTCACTAAGAAAAGGAGACATATCAAACAAAGAAGCTGAACAATGGACTGACCACCCCAGAGTCCAGACCTCAACACCACTGAATGTGTTTGGATTACTTCAGAAAATGATCAACCAACTTCTAAGACTGAACTTTGGAGGTGTGTCTGCAGATTTCTGTGAGAAACTGAAAGTGAATCTTTTTTACTGGAAATGAAATAAATGAAGGTTGGTCTCTGACTTTTCCACAGTGCTGTAGATTCCTATTTGGTCTTTTAAAAGATAAACAGAAGTGAAAGAGGAAAAACTAGAACTTCCTATGCAATCCAATATTATTAGATCTGTCTACACTGCAAAATCTCTGGTGTTGAATGAACTCCTGCAGTATTTGTTGGTGTCCATCTCAGTTTGAATGAACAGCACATGTATTAATCTTAATAATCAGGAAAAGTTTTAACACATTATAGGAAGATAGAAGAAAATGAACCTTAGATACAGGAAACTTTGAAATTCAGAACTTTAGTGTTGATACTGGAAAAGTCTTTATTATTGACTGTTTTTCTTGGAAACCACTGTCAGTGATCACAACTAGATTTTTTAAAATGAAAATGTATACATTTTATAATCGTATGCGCTTGAATAGAACTTCGTGAAGAAATATAATTTTGTTAACAAAAAAAGCATAAAATAATGAAAATTTAATCAATTCTTGAGCAGAATTTGCCGTTTAGTGTCTCTTTCTTTGCTTCAGCACGGCTGTTCCTCTTTCACTCCCGCTGTGTCTTTTTCACTCCCACTGTTCGTCCACTTAAAGCCGCAGTAGCACAGAACCCCCCGCTGATGTGTCCACTCTGCTTTACAAGACTCCTGCACGTTAATGGAGCTCAAACTGTGATTTCACGCAGTAGTGAACACCAACAGCTGCACTTAAAACAGAGGACAAAACAACTGTCTTATCACATTACTCACACAAGGAATAGAAACTGAAGCAGACTGACCAGTCAAACAGATGTACCATCATTTAGTACTAAGTGTGCCAACTTCATAAGAAGACAACAAACAAAAGAGATCAGATAAAACATTCATCATTCACATTCATCTGCTCTGTTTTATATATGCAACATTTATTTTCAGACATTATGTGGCCAAACGTTTGTGGACACCTGGCCATCATACCTAAATGAGCTTGTTTGCCATCCCATTCCAAAACCATGGGCATGAATATGGAGTTGCCCCCCTTTCCACTGTTCTGGGAAGGCTTTCCGAAGTGTGTCTGTGAGAATTTGTGCCCTTTCAGTCAGAAGAGCATTTGTGAGGTCAAGCGCTGATGCTGGACGAGAGGGCCTGGCTCACAATCAACGTTCCAGTTTAACCCAAAGGTGTTCAGTGGGGTTGAGGTCAGAGCTCAGCAGGTCACTCGAGTTCCTCCACACCAGACTCGTCAAACCGTGTCTTTATGGAGCTCGCTTTGTGTACAGGGGCTCAGTCATGCTGGAAAGGGAAAAGCTCTTCCCCAAACTGCTGCCACAAAGTTGGAAGCATATAATTGTGTAAAATGTCTTTATATGCTGTAGCTTTAACATCACCCTTCACTGACACTAAGGGGCCCAAGCCCTGAAAAACAGCCCCAGCCCATTATCCCTCCTCCACCAAACTTTACTGTTGGCACCTTGCCTTCTGGTAGAGAGTGTTCTCCTGGCTTCCACCAAACCCAGACTCGTCCATCAGACTGCCCGATAGTGAGGCATCATTCATCGGAGCATGTTTCCTCTGCTTCAGAGTCCTGCTCGGACATGGAAGCCGACTTCATGAAGCTTCCCACACACAGTTAATGTGCTGATGTTGCTTCCAGAGACAGTTTGGAGCTCTGTAGTGAGTGATGTAGCTGAGGATAGCATGGCTGTGTGCTTGACTTTATACCTCTTAGGTAAAAAAAAAAAATGGGTGGCTAAAACACCTGAGGGGTGTCCACGTATTTGTATTGTTGTATATTTGCATATATTGTGCACTCCTGTGCAAAAAAAAAAACAGGCCAAGCCCAAAATACTAATGTTTTTTACTGGCCTGGTCATTGAAAACGTATAGAAAAATTTGATAGAGACCAACGTTTAAAGACATCAAAGTGAAAAGCGAAGTGAAAAATTTACTGCATCTATTTGTTTAATGATTTACTGTTAAGACCATTAAAAGCTTAATGGCCTCTGAGTTTTAAATATGTTTGTGTGTGGGCACTTTCTAGGTTTTGCGGCCATCGCTGAAGAAGAGTGTGAGTCTCCTGCAGTCAAATGAAGCGCTGTCGGACAGCGGGAACGAGAGGAGAGCAGCGTTTCGCAGACAGACGTCTCTCTCTCAGAGTATTCGCAGGTAACACGCATTCGCCTTCTGTTCTCTGATATGAATCAGAGCTCTAAAACTCAGATCTTGGAGGACTGCAGCTCTGCACAGTTCACTTTTCACCTGCAATTATACATCTAGTTCAGGGGTCGGCAACCCAAATGTTAGGGAGAGTCATTTTGTCCTTTCAACAAAAATCAAACCACCTTGGGAACCACAACATTTTATGTCCATTTTACCATCTTGCCCATAAATATGTCTCAGTATGTGCTAATGTACTAGTGTAGGCTAAAAATTTAATATAAACAAAAACACAGGCTTACTTTGCTCTCCTTTAAGCTTTAGCTCATCTATAGCTGCTTTTCTCACATCTCGAGCAGGACATTTTCCCTCAAAAGTGAAATAATTTCTTGTTAAATGTCTCTCAACGTTCGACTGTTTACGAGGCTGAAGTCAGCTTCTTGTTCTAATTTTCCCGTTCCATCTTAAATGATGCCAGAGGCACCAGAATGTGACTGCTGCACCATTTAAGGTGGAACAGGAGAATTTGAGCAAGAAGACGACAAATGAGAAGCTGATTTCTGCTGTGTGACTTTTTAGTGTTTGACAGATTCCAGTTGCAGATTAAACATATCAGGAAACCAGCTGGAGTGATTGTAAACACTAAGTCCATTTGTCTCCAAATTATCAATGATCTTTTTCATGGCACTCTCAGCATTTAGTTTTCCTTCATTTGGGCCCTTTAAAAATAAGAAGTGAAAATTTAAATGTGTTGAATTTGGTGTGTTGGAGCATGAAAAAGTAATAAACTAGATAGCCTGAGTCAAAGTCACTGGGTTCACAGCTGTGGTAAACATCTTGACCTTATTGTCCTCATGATTGTCACTGTGTCAGTGTCTTTCCCTCAGGCTGTTCAGTGTCTCATGTCTATCTGTGTTGCAGGGGTACAGCCCAGTGGTTTGGTGTGGGCAGTGACTGTGAAAGTAAACAGCAGGTGTGGCAGAGGAAGAGCTTGCGGCACTGCAGTCAGCGCTACGGCCGGCTAAAGGCTCAATACAGAGAGAACCATGAGGCAGCCAGCATGGAGCAGCCCCTCGACTCACCAGGGGCTTACAAAATGCCAAAGGTACTCAGCAGACACTTCAGCAGGTCTCTTCATAGACAGACATTAGTGACTATAAGTCACATTACAAACCACGTTCAGAAATGATATACATTACCAGAAATATCAGTGCTATATTACAATAAATGCCACTTTTATTAGAGAAATAAAAATGTGTTTTCCATTATACATCCGCTGTTATTTTTCCAGAAACTCGTTAATTGTTACAAATTGGTATACAGCGTTTTGGAATTGAACTCTTCATATGTAGGTTGACAGAGTTAACGTGTTAACAAATTGACATCCTAAATTATTCTTTTTTTAAGACCTGTAGGGCATTTTTTTGGTTTGACCCTTCTATCAGGCCGAAGTCCAACTGCTAATGCCCTGTTCAAATAGCTCCTCTCAGTGGACAGTGCTTATGGGAAACTTGAAGCAGCAAACTAAAAAGCTGTGTGAACGAAAGTGAAAGAGAAAGGCTGCAATCATGGAAGAGTTCAACCATTGACTCTATATATGACACATTTCTATGTATTCCATATATGCAATATGATATCTCTGGATGTCAGATGATCCATTCTGATTATTTTGTACTCTAACACAGCTCTAACAAAGTGTACTGCTTTTTGAATGGAAAAAATGAGTATCAGTTAGTATCAAATTTGAGCAAATTAGAGAAATGAAATTATTTCCGGTCAGCTATAAAAAGTATTGCGATTAATTACGTAAATTTCTTTGATACAAAAAAGTTTCCTTATTCGCACTTTTAAACAAATCAAAAAGATCTTTCTAGAATGTACCCGATAAATGATGACTTATATATTTAGCTTATTACTGTCTCTGTTAATGCCTTGTGTTTAAATAGATTATAGCATAATCCTTCTAAATATCTAAGGTCTCAATACTTCATCATCTTTTTTTAAATCCCAAAATATCATCGAATGCAAAGGTTTGAGCACACCTGGTCAATTGATATCTTTTGTTGATTTTCTAAGTGAAAATAATTCAACACATACTTTACAGAAAACCTAATTATGTACAATTTAATGCCCAATTACTGTTTATTTGCTGAATTTAACACATTGGACAAAAAGTAAACATGCTTCTCATTTCTCATTGGATCTAGTATGCAAGTAAAAGGTTTTGGAATAAGTAATTTTAACCAGCTCTATTTGTTACAGTGTACAAAAGATCTGGGTTGCCTTTGTAGGCAGCAGTTCTGTAGCGATAAATTGTGTGTTTTGAATTTCTTTCTTGATTGTTTTAATTTTGTTATTGAAAAATTTATGAAATCATTGCTGCTGAAGGCTGATGGTATCTGGAGTTCAGTAGCTGTTTGGTTCTTAGTCAATTTAAAGACTGTGCTAAATAATAATCCAGGATTTTTCTTATTATTGTCAATCAGAGAGAGACATGTTGAGAGATCGAGTGTGCTGCAGTAAGTGCCCTGCTATGTCTCTCAGTCTGTTTCAAAGCTCAAGTATGGTCATTGTACCCTGGGGCAGCTTTTTCTGCCTTATTCTTTACTTTTTAATAGAGACACCTTATCTAAAGTAGAGCGAAGAGTCCTCTGTGTCCACTCACTGTCCACTCTGTTAGACGCTCCTACATCGTCAGTCCACCTTGTAGATGTAAAGACAGAGACAGTAGCTCATTTGCTGCTGCACATTTCTAGTCCTTCATCAGTGGTCACAGGACTCTGCCCGCAGGATGCTGTTGGCAGGACGTTTTTGGTTGGTGGCCTGTTCTCAGTCCAGCAGTGACACTGAGGTGTGTAAAAACTCCAGCAGCACTGCTGTGTCTGATCCACTCAGACCAGCACAACACGCACTAACACACCACCACCACATCAGTGTTACTGCAGTGCTGAGAATGATCCACCACCCAAATAGTACCTGCTCTGTGAGGTTCCATAGGGGTCCTGACCACTGAAGAACAGGGTAAAAGGGGGCTAACAAAGTATGCAGAGAAACAGATGGACTACAGTCTGTAATTGTAGAACTACAAAGTGCACCTATATAGTAAGTGGAGCTGATAAAATGGACAATGAGTGTAGAAACAAGGAGGTGGTCATAATGTTATGCCTGATTGGTGTGCATCGACTGTATAAACATCCTTACATTTACAGTATTTGGCAAACTAATGCTTTTCTAATGCACATAGGCCACAGTCTAAAGACAATAAAGCTGAAGCACTGCCAGACACATAAGACTGATACAGAAGTGTAATACAGAGAGAAAACAGATGAGGTTTAACGTCTTAACTGTGATGACTTTATCATTTATTTACATCAGTTTCAATCATCATTAATGTTTTTAGTAGTGTTTAATGGGAACTGTTGTTAATGTTTAATGCTGCTGTAATCATGTAATAAATGTTTAATGTCCATGTGATTAGTCTAAATGTCAGGTTATGTTTTGTATCTCGCTATTAATGGGTTCATTATTATCTCTCTCAGATTGTGGACCCCCTGGCCCGTGGGCGTCAGTTTCGTTATGATGATGCGGAGCGGCCCCGGACCCCCCACGCCGCTCACCCTGTCCCCCCGCCCCCGTTGACCCCAGGCGTGACCTCCATCTGCTCCTTTACCAGCCAGCGCTCCGGATACACTCGTTTCCCGCGGAGAAAGAGAGAATCCGTCGCTCGCATGAGCATCCGCGCAGCATCCAACCTGCTCAGGGTGGGTGTCCGTGTTTCTGTGCAGGAGCGTCCTGCAGCATATGCGTTTGTGCATGTTTAATATTAATACACCCCCTTATGACATGACCACAATCGGAGATGACATAGCGGTATTGATGGGTATCTGTATCCAACTGATATCAGCAGAAAATGCAGGATCAGAGTGAATGTGATCCAGGCCTGAAACAGATCTTTCCTGAATCAGCATTTACTCACAGTATATGTGATGTTAGCTGTGTAGCACTTCCTGTGAGGTATCAGAATCATTGAGCTGCTTCAGCATCAGAGACTTTTAGTGTATTATTTCAAGTGAAGTGCTTGAATTAAAAATAGCTCATTTTAAAGCTAGTAAAAAGAAAAGATATTGGACTAATATATATATATATATATATATATATATATATATATATATATATATATATATATATATATATATATATGTATGTGTATATATATATATATGTATGTATATTTAGATATTATATTATGATATATGATATTATGTTGCATTATATTATATATACTCTCTCTCTCTCTCTCTCTACATATAAATATATATATATATATATATATGTGTGTGTGTGTGTGTGTGTGTGTGTGTGTGTGTGTGTGTATAGTATTATAGTCCCTTGCCTGAAACATGTAGGAAGAGCTTATAATGTAAGACTTGTCCAGTGTAGTGTAGCCAGTGTGGACTGAAGCAGAAATGGAATATGGACGCTTCAGAAATGCATTCAATGTGAATGGCCTTAAGAGCTATTCTTACTGCACAGTTCAGTGGTATTTAATGTCAGTATTTCATTGTATATGATTCGTATGTGTTTACAGTCTATACGGATACACATACGAATAAAGCAAAAATGTGCAGTATGTTTGAGATCCACTGCTCTGATTGAGGTATGATTTAAGCAGTGTTGTATTAACTGTTCTGTATGTGTGTTTAGGGTCGTCCTGGGCTGCAGGGATCACACACGGCCCGCGGTTTCCACCGCAGGAGCTTCGCTCGGCCCAGCTGGTTGGAGGACGATACAGCAGACACAGCAGACACTTCTGATTCAGTCTTCTTCAGCAAGGTGAGTATCTGTCTGTCCGTCTTTTATCTCTTTCATTTTTCTCCACTTCTAGATGAGAACTTAAAGATGAATTCCACAGATTTTTTTATATTTCTGCATAATTCAAGTAAGATGTAAATGTCATTCAGAGTGGTTTGATGTGAAATGGTAGCCATTATAGTTACTATCCAAAACTACTTTTATCTTTTTCCAAGTAATGTTAATAGTAAATTCTTTTTTAAGTTTTATTTCAGGATTATTTTTTTCTTACAAGCAACAGAGCAAAAGTCATTTTCAAATTATGTCAAAAACTTAAAAAAAATGGAGATATGAGGTTTTGTTCTGACAGCAGCAATATATAGAAATAGAATAAAGAAATAAATGAAAACACTATGCACAAGAAAATGCACATAAAAGAGTGTGTTCCTTAGACTCTCTAGTAGGAGTTATTAAAATATGCATTATCATGCACATTACCAGCTAATCACTAATTTTTGCCAATAAAGAAAGTAAATTTTAATCAGCAATTTGTTTAATGAGTAATTGAGTTTAAATATGTAATCATTACAAGGTGAAACTGCACTTCTAATGTGTCTCTTTTTGACAGATGGATGTCCATGAGGAGTTGTACTCTATGGCTGATGATGTGTTTGAGTCTCCTCCACTTTCTGCTGCGTATGCCACAGACAGCACTGTAGAAGAAGCGCTCCGCTACCCCAGCATGTAAGTTCCAGATAAACTGCAGTCAGTCTTTGGCACTATTTGAGTTGAGCTGGTTTTATCAGAAGAGGATGTGTAATGGGCTTTACTGGCTTATTTGTACGAGATGAATTCCTACAGATAGTCTAAGTTGGAAGGCCTGAAATACCCTTTGGTATTTGGGGAGGTCTCGTGTTGACTGGCTACTCCAGCATTGACTGGCTGCTAACTCACTCATTATAGTGGTGCTGATGCTAGCTTGAGTGACAACAAAATGTGTGGTTTGGCAATTCATTTATTGGAAATGCTCTTTTCTGCTTTGGTAATGCGCTCTTCCTCACATTAACTGAGATCTTACACATCTCTTTTTTTTGTCTTTGGTTTGAGAAAATAAATAACAATTCACCCTTTTCACTCCAAGTTTCCAATTTTTTCGATTTGCATATATGCAGTGGTGTATTATTTAGTTTATCAGAGGTATCAGTAGTTACAGTTGCTTGGCTATGAAGGACCAATTGGGTAAACCAATTTGCCACCCTGATGCAGACCAGCGCTGTATCTGTAGTTAGGTAAGAATATTAAAGACAGAAGCTGGACGATTGTCCCTAGGTTTATTTTCAGGGACCCCCTAGAATTTTTATTTTGAGACATTTGTCCCAAAAAAGTTGGGACGCTGTGCAGAATGTCAATAAAAATAGAATACACTGATGTGCAAATCAAGTAAACCATATTTTTAAAGGAAAATAGTACAAAGACAACATATCAGATGTTGAAACTGTGAAATTTTATTGTTTTTTGGAAAAATATATGCCCATATTGAATTTCATGCCAACAACACATTCCAAAAAAGTTGGGACAGGGGCATGTTTACCGCTGTGTTTCATCACCTCTTCTTTTAACATCACTCTGTAAGCATCTGGGAACTGAGGACACACTGTTGTAGTTTTGAAAGTGAAATGTTTTCCTGTTCTTGTTTGATATAGTATTTCAGCTGCTATTTTTCATTTCAAAATGTACAAAATGTTTTCTATGGGTGACAGGTCTGGACTGCAGGTAAGCCAGTTTAGCGCCTGGACTCTTTTAGTACGAAGCCATGTTGCTGTAGTACATGCAGAATGTGGTTTGGCATTGTCTTGCTGAAATAAGCAGGGCCCAAAAATCATTGCCAGCAAATACTGGTTTTTGGCATTGTCCCTTGCGTACAGAGATTTCTTCAGATTCTCTGAATCTTTTAATGATATTATGTACTGTAGATGATGAAATATCCAAGTTCTTTGCTATTTTGCGTTGAGAAATGTTATTCTTGAATTGTTGCACTATGTGATGGCGCAGTCTTTCACAGAGTGGTGAACCCCTCCCCATTTTTATTTGTTGTCTTTGTACTATTTTCAATGAAATATAGGGTTTAAATGATTTGCATATCATTTGCAATTTGTTTTCATTTACATTTTGCACAGTGTCCCAACTTTTTTGGAAATGGGGTTGTAAAAACTACACACACTGCAGATTCATACTGGATTAAAATCACTCCATAATTATTACTGTCAGACTGTAAAACTACACACACTGCAGATTCATACTGGATTAAAATCACTCCATAATTATTACTGTCAGACTGTAAAAACCACACACACTGCAGATTCGTATTGGATTAAAATCTCTCCATAATTATTACTGTCAGACTATAAAACTACACACACTGCAGATTCATACTGGATTAAAATCACTCCACAATTATTACTGTCAGACTGTAAAACTACACACACTGCAGATTCATACTGGATTAAAATTACGGAACCTCCCCAGATAAAACTAATCCAGCTGCCGTAGGATTTGTGTTAGTATTTGACTTAAAGTAGCACAGATTTGAGTTAAGCCCATCGCTCTGTCACTCAACTTTTAATTCACATCTCTGTCACTCACTCGCTCTGTCTTTGTCTCTCTCTCTCTCTCTCTCTCTCTCTCTCTCTCTCTCTCTCAGTAAAGACATCAGCAAAGCCCCAGTGGGCCCTGTAGATAAATCTCGTCGTGGAGCTCGTATTGCATCGCAAGTGAAACACTTCGCCTTCGATAAACACAAACGGCAGTACGGGATGGGCGTGGTGGGCAAGTGGCTGAACCGTCACTACCGGGGGAGCCTGAGCAGCCAGGTCCAAAAACAGCTGGATGACTTCCACAGTCACAGGTGAGCCAAAACTGCACCAACTAACAGCATCACAAAAAAAATGCAGAGCGTGGCCTCAGGATCCAACCTGGAACAGGTGAAAAGCTGTGAGAAGCCAAGTTCGTATCTGTAGATGTTAATCTGAGAGGAACTGAACGTGTAACAGGTTTAATATAGATCATCTCAACATCCTCAACAAGCTGTTAAAGACACACTGACACCATTCTGTACCTGGAGTTTCACTGGATTAGGGTTTGGTTATGGTTAGGATTAGGGCCAGGGTGAGGGTTAAGATTAGGTTTTGGATTGAGGTCAAGGTAAGGGTCAGGATTAGGACCGGGTTAAGGTTTAGGATTAGGTTTTGAGTTGAGGTTAAGGTTCGGGTTAGGATTAGGGCCAGGGTGGAGGGTTAGGATCAGGTTTTGGGTTCAGGTTAAGGTTAGGGTTGGATTAGGGCCAGGGTGAGGGTTAGGATTAGGTTTTGGTTCAGGTTTAGGTTAGGGTCAGATTTAGGGTGAGGGTTAGGATCAGGTTTTAGGTTGAGGTTGAGGTTAAGGTTGGATTAGGGCTAGGGTGAGGGTTAGGATCAGGTTTTGGGTTCAGGTTAAGGTTAGGCTCAGGGTGAGGTTTTAGATTGGGTTTTGGGTTGAGGTTAAGGTTAAGAGTCAGGATTAGGGCCAGGATGAGGGTTAGGATTAGGTTTTGGGTAAGGTTTGGTAAGGTTATGTTATGTTTATTGGAACTAGCTTATATAGTGTACTTCATGTTACATAATTCATCTGCTTAATGTAAGTAATGTATTAACAGAACATCTACAAGATATTTACTTCAATGTATTCAGATTCTTCACTACTGCTACTTCACTGATATGTTGTTGATGTGTTACTGATGCTTTGTTAAGAGTTTATTAATCATCTACAAAGGACCACTCCAAATAGTGATGCCCAAGAGTTAAGTTCCAACATGCTGTATATCCATTTAAGGATAACACATTGTTTTTTTTCTACAAAAGGTAATATTAATCATAATGTATCATTAATATTTGTTGTGTATCATCACTCTCCAAAGAAAAACAAGTATCTTCAAAATGGCTACTTCACAGGAGAAAAAGGTTTTATTCCAAGTGATTTTGGAATATTTCAAGTGGCATGTAATGCGCTTTAGAATTAAACTCTTCATATGTATCTGGTCTCCATATGTAAATATTTTTATGTAGCTTCATATGTTTAATTTTTTTCTTTCTTTCCTCCTCTCAGGCCTTATTTTACTTACTGGATCACCTTCGTGCACATTCTAATCACCCTGCTGGCCTGCTGTACGTACGGATTTGCTCCCGTTGGCTTCGCCCAGCACTCCAGCACTCAACTGGTGAGCTACTGCGACTAATTCAGGGCATAATGACACCTCAGCGTTTACCATGAGTCAGTTTAGTTAAGTTCTTTTGGGTCAGTTCCTCTGAGCTTTACTGGGTGGATTATTACATTTTATACATTATGTTACACTTGTAAATACAGTTGAATATGATTATAGTCAACACAATTACAGTTCAGCATCGACACAGTCAGATATCGACCTTCAGACCTGTCTGTCTCGATGCAGTCGGGGAACTGTAAACTACTGATGCCGGAACTGTAAGATCTTCTGTCGTGTGTTGATGTGAATGTTTTGGTCATCCTGCTCAGAGGATCCTGATAGAAACATAGACTGAGAGCTGAAATTGAGGAAGTGAGAATGTTTAGTTTGGATCAGGTTGGTGTTCCAGACCGGCTGTGTGTCATTATCCCCCTCAGTCTGCACTCAGTCTGAGATCAGACCTGCTTCTGTCCCGCTGATTCACCCACACTGTCCCCACACGGCCCACTCTTTATTCACTCATTCTTTCTTTGTTCTTTGTTTTTTTGTCTTTCATTCTTTTTTGTTTTGTTTTTTTGTCTTTATTTCTGTCTTTCTGTTTTTTGCTTTTTTGTTCTTTCCATTTGTCTTTCCTTCCTTCTTTCTTTTTCATTATTTCTTTATTTCTTGTTTTTTTCTGTTAATTTCATTCTTTTTTCTGTCTTTTGTTTTTTCTTTCTTTCGCTCTTTCTTTTATTCTTTCTCTCTTCTGTTCTTCCTTTTTTGTCATTCTTTCACTCTTTCTTTCCTCATTTCTCTTCATTTTCCTTAATCTGTTGTATCTCTGCTGTCCTCTAGGTGCTGAGGAATAAAGGGATCTATGAGAGTGTGAAATATATTCAGCAGCAGAATTTCTGGATCGGTCCTGGATCTGTGAGTGATATTAAAATTATAAGATTTAATGATTTCCATATTAATTGCAGTTGTGTTTCATGTTGAGGTAACTGTGTGTGTGCATAGGCTGACTTGGCTCAGTGTAATTGAATGGAAATGTGTGTTATGTGTTTTTAAAGTAAGCTGATACAGTGATTATTATTTGAGTGTAAGCTGGGTGGACAGTGAGGACAGTTCAGTAATAATGTCACTGACCTCTCCTCCTAGTGGACAGACTCTGCTTTGACCTGAGTTTATCCAGCTAACTGAGGAATCCTGTTTCGTGAAATAATCCGCTACAGAGCTGCTCGCTGAGATTCGTGTTGTTGTGTTTTGCAGGAAGACCTGATCCATCTGGGGGCGAAGTTCTCACCCTGTCTCCGAAAAGACGAGCAGATAGCAAAGCTGAGGCAGAAAGCCAAAGAGCAGGAGAGAGAATCCGGATGCTGCGTACAGAACGACAACTCCGGATGTGTTCAGACGCTCCGAGACGATTGCTCTGTATGAAAAAACACTCACACACACTCACACACACACACACACACACACACACACACACACACACAAACACAGACTGCCTTAGCCAGAGGACAGAATAAGATAATGAAACAGCTACGTCTTTTATTCAGAGCGTTCTTCTTATCAGAGGTGCTGAAGTGCCAAACAGATAACACAGCTGGATCTGGGAGGAAAGTCCCTGTATAGTTATGATCTAAGCAAGTGTGTTAGTGTTTATAGCTAATCAAAAACTTGCATTCATAGCACCAGTAACACAGTGCTGGATCAGAACATTATGTACACAAACAGGAAATAATGCTGCCTTCAAGTCCTGTTTTTCTCCTTAACCCTTGTGTGGTGTTCATGTTTTCGTTACACTGTGGTCCGGTGGACCCACCACATTATTGTTTTTTTAAATCAATACGGCCTTTTTGGATTAATAAAATAATCCTCCTTTGCAGTAAAATAAAGCTCTGCTGATCATTTAAACACAGTTTTAACAATAAATGGTCTTTGACGCTGGAGGTAATTTAGCCTATAACTAATTCACCCTTCAAACCTGAAGGTTGGCGCACCGACTGCTGGTCACCACAGCAGTGCAGACAACAATCTCGCCTAGCCAGTACCTAACGAAAAGACAAAGAGAAAGGTTTAAGACGAACATACACAATTCCGAGACATATGGACTTATCCGCATTTATAAGTACTCAGTCGGTTTCATGATATGTTTAATCTGCAGCGAGAAACTAAATCTCAAATACTAAAAAGTCGCCAGGATGAAGTCAGCTTCTCTATCGCCAGCTGCTTGTTTGAATTATCCCGTTCCATCTTAAATTGTGCAGCAGTTAAATTCTGGCACCTCAGGCACCATTTTAGGTGGAACGGGGAAACTCGAACAAGAGCTGGCGAATCAGGAGCTGACTTCAGCCTCGTAAAAAGTCGAACATTGACAAGCATTTTACAAGAAACCATTCAACTTTTGTGGAAAGGTTTCCTGCCGGAGTTGTGAGAAAAATGGCTATAGCTGAGCTAAAGCTTAAAGCAGAGCAAAGTAAGTGAATTTTTGTTTAAATTAAATTTGTTTTTTTGCCTATACTATAACATCAGCACATACTGAGACATATTAACATCCAAGATGGTAAAATGGACAAAAAATGTTGTGGTTCCCAAGGTGGTTTGATTTTTGTTGAGGACAAAATGGCTCTTCTTAACAATTTCTCTAAAAATACCAGATGTTTAAAATATCACAAGTGGTCAGCGTAGGGTTCTCCTTTTGCAGCTGTAGCCAGTCAGCAGCCAGTCCATGTTGTCCACCCTCACACACACATATACAAACACATACACACACAGACACACACTAACAGCAGGCCATGTAGGAGGAGAACAGAGTGAAGGGACACAGCACCTCCACACTTTTACTCCCCGCGGGATCACCCCAACACCACGTGTAATATAAATGTGTGGGGTGTGTACAGAGTGAAGTCATTCAAGATGTGTTATTGTATATGTTCTTCATAGAAAATGAGCCAAGGCCAAGGAATCTGGGGTTGAAATAATAATAAATCGCATCATTTTTTCTTTTGGTAAACACTGAAAGAACACCACACAAGGGTTAAGGTCCATTTATAATGTTAGTGTGCTTTCATGTACCAAAACAAGCACGATTTGTTTTTTTACATACTCACTTTTCACCTTATCTTTTAAACATACTGTTTTTCTTGCTGTGATATATGCAAATGAGCTCTGTTCTGATTGGCTGCCCTGTATTGCACCTTATTAAGAAAGCAGTCTGGGCTGAAACGCTCCTTATAACTTCACCATGAATGGACGCAGAGCTAAAATGGTGTAGGCTGAATAAGCTGATATATGTAAATACTTTAGATTTTGAGACATCACAAAAAAAACAAGGAATTCCAAACTGGCTGTTTTTGCAGCTTAGTGAGTAGATTGTACACTTAACAGTGTTTACATCCTATATTAAACCTTTTTTTTTTTTTCCAAAAAGCAAGGAAAATTCAGTTTTCAATTATATAGTCACAGCGGTCACTGATAATCATATTGCAAACAAGTTATATTCCAGTTTTTCAGCTGCCACACAAGAACACTGCAGGTGAAGGTCTTCACCTGTCTTCACACAAAAGACTGAAATGAGAAGGGCACTGCATAAATTAAACCTATTAAACCTAAACCCTTATTATTATTATTATTGTTGTTATCATTATATGAGCTATGTGACTTGATGCATCTAACTAAATAACAGATTGGGCATTCACTGCTCTTTATTTTGTTGCATTAATGTAAAAAACGTCCTTTGAAAAAGAAAACAAAGCAATAAAGAATTTTACTGGACTGTATTTTGTTTCCAACCAAAACCACTCAAACACATGTTATTTTTACAACCTCCAAGTAGAAGCTTCTGAAGAGAACTTAAAGGCAGATAAATGGTAGATATTTGGTAACTCATTAGTTTGTTTGCTGGCGATGCGTGTGATTCATTCACGTGACGTTACTGAGTAGGATGTGCGCATGCGGGTCATTTCAGGACGCCAGTTCGTTCACATTGACAGATTTGAATCACTTATCCAAACAAGTGTGAACCATCATGCCAGAGAGATCGGATTTGAGCAAAAAATCGGATTTGAGCAATGAGGCTTGTGAAGGTAGCCTTTTTTGTCTGGGCAGACTTCACCACCCACAATGTGTGATACTATAAACAATGCATTTCTAATAAGCCCTGTGTTAGTAATGTTTTCAGTCTGAGAACCATTTGCATGATTAAAGAGCTCTTGAGATTGCAGACTGCAGAGTGATGTAGCTGGTTCTAAATAGTGCTGTGCACAGTAAAGTTCTATAGAAGTTCTATGTAGCACCAAAAAGGGTTTTGCTATTGTTATGATGTCAAGCCTGTAACAATAGAACAACCCTTTTTGGTGCTAAATAGAGCCCTTTTCACATTTTCCATCAATCTGAAGAACGCTTTGACGATGCAAAGAACCCTTTAATCATGCAAAGAGTTCTTTGAGTGTTCGTGGTTCTGTGCAGAACCATTTTCTGTACTAAAGAACCCTTGAAGAACCATCTTTTTTAGGTATGTAGCCTAAGATCAAACAGCTTAAGCAGAAGTAGCAGGTCAAAAAACTACTTAAGTACTGAGTAACTTATAGAACTGCAGTGGACCTTCTAGTAAATCCAGCATCTATTAGCACAGAAACTGAAGATTGTTATGCTCTGTTCTCTTTTTTGGATCCTTTTGGTCTAAAATAAAATGATAAATCTCAAAAGTCAGAGGCCTGACCAATCACAAAGCAGTACGCTGTCAGTGGCGTAACCAGATGAAATTAAACACAAAAACTAAATTAGAAACTAATGACTAAACTGAGTAAAAAGCAGATTACTCACTGACATACATGAGTCCTAAATAGACTTTGCAATTGGTCGCTTCTGCTTTAGAGCGGATTTGTTGACGTCTTTGAGGTCAGATCTGTCTAAAGTCCCCTGTCTGAACCATCTCTGCTCTGTTATCCGTGATCGGACAAACAGTCACTTGCTGCCACCTAGAGAGCAGTTAGTGTCAGTGTGCAGTTTGTTTTTGCATTCTGTTGCAGACAGTAGAAATATGCTGTGTAATAGCATGTCATGAGAAAGAAAATGTGAATAAAATACATCAATTCCTGACTATATTTTTAACGTTTAATAGTAGGGATGCACAGTGATGTCGGGCTCATATCAGTATCTCCGGATAATGACTTAAGAAATGATTCACAACGGACAAATTTTTATTTTTATTTATTTAATGATGTTATTATTGGACGCTGGGGTAGCAGAATGTATGGGCAACGCTGGCTTACTGCGCTTAAATGTCTGCACATTATTTATTTTACTGCATTTGTATGCCTACAGAAATAAATACAATATTTCTCTGCAATCCAGGTAGATGTAGTCCTATTTTTGACGTAGTCTACATTTGATAAATGTTTATATATCTGTATCAGCACATGAGTATGTGAAAAATACATGAATACAAGTACATGAAAAATATTGAATATTGGTTCATCCCTATTTTATATATAAAATAATTCTAATTCATATTTTCTCTTCTGTGTTATTACAGGAGACTCTGGCCACCTTCATCAAGTGGGACAATGAGACCGTAGACATCCGTAGGTCATCAGGGGCCGTGTGCCATCAGGACCCCAGGTACCACTTCAGATCAATTTGAAAATGGGGGTTGAAGATACAGTGGTATAAATGTGAATGCTGATATGTTCCTGTCCAATCATATGGATTTTATCATAGCCTGTTTACTGTAGTGAGCACAAAACCCAAAAACCACAGATGCACTTGTAGCAAAAGAGACCCACAGCTTGTTTCATTGCCTGTAAATTGTATATGTGCAGGAATATGAAGAAGCTACTAAAATGCAGGCTGTAGTGTGCTGTTTACTGTAAAGAACAGAAAACTTTTCAGTTGTAGACTGTCTCTCCTTGTGTTTAGTTTTAGACTAAGAAGAAAGCTTACAGTTATTGCAGATGAGATTATAAAGTCAGCTATTCAAAATTAACAGTAATACATATTTTTGTTTATCGTGAACGGAAAATATTGCAGTTTAAATTTCTGTTATGTGTTATCTGCCTGCTGACAAATCCAAAGTCTTAGTCTGTTCTTTTTGGCTTTTTTTCCATAGGACGTGTGAGGAGCCAGCATCAGCCAAGCCTCATCTGTGGCCCGATGACATCACAGAGTGGCCGGTGAGTGGTCCTACCTTATGTACTTCAGTAATAACTCCTACACTGCAATTATACATCAATTAAATATGTTATTTTAGGAAAATAATCACACTATCACATCATTTTACTGTCTTAAAAACTAAGACATTTTGTGTATTTCACATTTTGTTGTTTCCAGTCGTAACTTTAACACTATAAAGTTTGGTCAGGAGGGGGAGCCGTGCAACCTTAAACTCCGCCTATGAGCACAGCTGCTGACTCACGAGCTGCTGAATGCTGTGATTTTATTGGCTCCCTACTGAAACATCTGCTCAAACCATGGTGTGCTTCATGTAAATGATATGTAAATGAGGTGCTGCTAGGCTGGCCCTTGCACTTGCACTGAAGCCGATTCATCATTTGCGCCCAAATCTCTGCTTGTTTCTACGTCATACAAAAGTTATGTACGTCTTTAAAGGTGGTCAGATCTGTCCTTTTATATGAATAAGAGCCAATGAGTACACCTTTGCTTCAGGGGAAGGTGCTCTTTGGATAGAAAGGGGATTTATTTGTCAGATGTTTTTAATTAGCGTCATTTTATTTTGCATTTTATTCAACTAAAGACATTATATTTTGCATGTGGGTTGTCCTTGTGTGATGAATTCTCATGGTCTCTTCTTAGGTATGTACAGAACCACGCACATGGAATTACACAGGCCTTCGGCACATGGACTGCACCATCAGGGGCCGCCCCTGTTGCATAGGAACCAAAGGAAGGTAATTAATACAGTCAGTCTGCTCAAACAAGGTGGAACCCTGGGGTAGAACTTTACACTGTTTTCTCCCAATATACCCAAAATATAGTCAGTCATCTAAGGCAGTTTTGGTGTCTGAGGTTTGCTTCTTTTGTGTTGCTATGAGGCTAATATAGCTACAAGTAATGGAAGTTTAGGTGCACAAATAAGCAAACCGCGCACCAAGTCATCAAGTTTACTTGCTTATGTGGTTTCTGACACGAAGTGATAAGGGTATCCATAAAAATGGAGAAAAGGTATGTAGCAGAACTAAAAACAGTAAAATCAGACATATAAAAATATCCTGTTTGAAGTTATTGGCTTTGTGATGTCATGAAAACCATCACATTTGCATATACACACCTATTCAGTCTTCAGCAGTTTAGCCCCGCCCACTCAAAAGGAGTGTTTCAGCCTGGACTGCTTTTTGAACAAAGCACAATACAGAGCAGCGAATCAGAACAGAGATCATTTACATTCGTGAGTCTTAAAGGCACAGTAATCAAATCTATGTGTTTATTTCTACATTGGTCTAAATGGTCATGTAAAAATGGATTACGACTGTGTTTCTCACAAACGTTATAACACCACTGCCTTTATTGTGGCAGGCCAGGGTTCAATTCCCTGCTCAGGCAGGAGCACCATGCAATAACAATAGTAGTCCTTAGTGTTTTGTTGCTTTTTTAGATTAAAATAGATGAGATGTGAGCTCTGCAGGCTGCTGTATCTGTGCTGTTGATGTTGATGATGATGATCTCTGTCATGTATGCTCAGGTGTGAGATTGCCACCCGTGAATACTGTGAGTTCATGCACGGCTACTTCCACGAAGAAGCCACGCTCTGCTCTCAGGTAACACACCCCCCGCTACTATTAATGTTGTGTTGATAACTTTGTGGGTTTTATTCATTCCATCATTTGCATATGGTTTAAGAATAGAAGTGGGAAGTATGGAAAAAATGATACTTTTGATGATACATGAGTCACAGTGTTTGTCTTCTGACATCTAGTAAGTTGGAACAGACAAAGTAGTGCCACATTTAAAATACTAAAAAACTATCAAAAAATACTATCAAAATAATCCTATAAATCTAAATCCGGTTAAACATGACTAATTATGCTCTCTTTGTAATCAAACATGCAGTTGAAAAATGTTTTTAAGTATTGAAGATATCCATGATACACTTGGAAAAGCATATAGTGGCATAATTTATCACAATAAAGATAAATATTGTCATTATTTTCCAGCTCTGTTTCAGAATGCATGTTAATCTGTTTTTAGCTGATGTGTTACAGTTCCACAGTTTTCCCATACTAATTCCTTCAAGGGACTAAACAAGGTTTCTCAACTCTAGGCCTGGTAACCCACTGTACAAACCCGATTCACCTCCTGAACAGCTTAGAATTAGCTGATGTGTGTTTGATCCAGACCCATTACTTAACCTAGTCCTTGTGTAACCTTTGGACAAGCATTCAACCATTTGCTCAGATGTATAAAGAGAACTATTAGATTTGAGTATAAAGCTGAATTGTGCTGTGCAGTTGAGCTAAGAATTGTGAAAGTGTATCCAGTGTAATTTGTGCTGTTTCAGGTTCATTGTCTGGATGAGGTTTGCGGTCTGCTTCCATTCCTAAACCCGGACATCCCGGATCAGTTCTACAGGCTGTGGCTTTCACTCTTCCTGCATGCAGGGTAAGAAAATAATGATCTGGGTCTAGCACAGCGATGACACTGACATGGTGGTAGCATGGTAATGTGTGTAGCGCTGGTACGAGTGTATCTGGGTTGTTGCTGGGGTTTTTACATGGAGTGGACCAACTCCCAACGATATCCAGCCAAGAGCATCTTTGTGGTCAGAAACTGACCATTGTTGAGGTTGGCTAACACACTGTGCATCAACAGATGGTTTACATTATCTAACTGTACACCAGCGAAGTGGAGCTACAAAGTGTTTCCAATGGAAAGACCAGCGATTATGTATATAATGTTTTTTACACTACTGAAACATAATAATTACAATAATGTCATAATAATTACATTCTAAAAGCAGTCGCTCAGATTTGTTTTGGTTGAGTAATGACCAAAAGAGCATGTGGCACTAAAATCATGCGTTCACTCACTGTCTGATGAGCTCTCTCTCACATTATTTAGCCCACTATATGGACTAAATAACATGTTGCGATTATGATAGGCCTTGCAATATTGCCTTGGGTTGATAACAGATCTAGGCTGCAATAACACTGACGTGGTGGTGTGTTAGTGTGTGTTGTGCTGCTATGAGTGGATCAGACACAGCAGTGCTGCTGGAGTTTTTAAACACTGTGTCCACTCACTGTCCACTCTATTAGACAGCAGTCCACCTTGTAGATGTAAAGTCAGAGATGATAGCTCATCTGCTGCTTCACAGTTTGTGTTGGTCATTCTCTAGTCCTTCATCAGTGGTCACAGAACGCTTCCCAAAGGACACTGTTGGCTGGATATTTTTGGTTGGTTGACTATTCTGAGTCCAGCAGTGACACTGAGGTGTTTAAAAACTCCAGCAGCACTGCTGTGTCTGATCCACTCAGACCAGCGCAACACACACTAGCACACAACCACCACGTCGGTGTTACTGCAGTCCTGAGAATGATCCACCACCCAAATAGTACCTACTCTGTGAGGGTCCATGGGGGTCCTGACCACTGAAGAACAGGGTAAAAGGGGGCTAACAAAGTATGCAGAGAAACAGATGGACTACAGTCTGTAATTGTAGAACTACAAAGTGCTCCTATACAGTAAGTGGAGCTGATAAAACGGACAATGAGCATAGAAACAAGGAGGTGGTCATGATGTTATGCCTGATCGGTGTATTTCACATTTGACCACTGCTTGGAAAGATTTATGATGTACATTTTCAGCCTGGTCAAGAATGCTAGACAACGAAACAAAACAAAAGCTCCACTACATGAGTTCTGCTCTCCAGTAGAGAGTAAAGTGGACAAGTTTGTCCAGCACAGCAGTTTGGCAATAGTTTGGTTTCCACCCAAACAAATATATTCTCTGAAAAAAGATGGCGCCTCAAGGGTCCTTTAGTAAAGAAAATGGCTCTAGATAGAACCATGAAAACTCAAAGAACCCTTTGCATGAAAGGCTTCTTCAGATTGATGGAGAATGTGCATGAATGTGCTATAGACGGTTCTATGTAAAACCTTTTTGAAAAGGGTTCTGTATAGCACTCAAAAGGGTTCTTTTATTGTTACAAGCCTGACACCATAACAGAAGAACCCTTTAGGGTGCCATATAGAACCATTTGCAAAAAGGTTCCATATAGAACCATCTCTAGCACATTTTCGATCAGTCTGAAGAACTCTTTCATGATGCAAAGAACCTTTTAATCATGCGAAGGGTTCTTTGAGTGTTCATGGTTCTATAAAGAACGATTTTCTTTACTAAAGGATGTTTAAAGAACCATATTTTAAGAGTGTAGAGAAGCAGCAGATGTTAATTGAGTCACATATCATCTGTGCAGACTTTACTTAATAATTTTATAGGCTAACCTTAGAGGCTAACCCAGTTGGTAGTTATATAAGGTAAAGCTCTGTAATGCTGGTATTCAATAACTGAATTTTCACAGTTTTCACAACTATAATATCTTTTATCGCTATAATTCTGCAAATAATAATTATTTGTCTGAATTTACATTATCGTTAAGCTTATTGCTAAAAATGCTAATTACTTGTTTCATCCAAACATCCGAGCAGTGCCTGTGATGGGTCACAACGCTCACAGCACATAAACGATTGATTTCTGTTTTTAAATATTTCTTATGATTTCTTTAAAGGGCTCATTTGCATATTTCAGCTAGGCTTGGGTGGTTTGCGGTGGTCAGGTGGTCATAAATAACAAACAAACATTAACAAGAGTAGATAAGAGTAGACTGCAGTGCACGGTTTTCATGGCATCATTCACCCACAGTTCACCAACAGTTGCTAAATGTTAAACAGTGCTGCAAACTAGGAGAGAGGAGCTGGACAGTATTAGCTAAGCTAACATGATAAACAGCCCTGCTATCCACAGAACATGTTCAGGTCTGGCTAACTGAAGCACCGACACAAGTTTAGATGATAATGATTCAAATCTGAGGGACTGAAGTTGAGCAGCTGGCATCAAAGGGACAGTAAGGTGAAGTTAAACCTGTTCTGTGGTGTCTGGATGTGTAGGCTGATCAGTTAACTTAACATTAGCAGGCTACAGACCTGAACGGTGCCACACACCACAGTACAGGTTTGATTCTGACCAACTACTGCTCTGCTAAAACAAGTGTAGATGATAAAAAAAATAATGTCTGAGAGAGCAAAAGTGGAGTGGCTGGTATCAGAGTGACAGAAAGCTGAAATCGAACCTGTTCTGTGGTGTTTGAGACTGTAGCGTTTTGGCTACGCTAACGATGCTTTAATTAGCAGGCCAAACAGGCCACACAGCACAGCACAGGCTAAGTTCCAGCTGACTGATGCTAAAACGATGCCCATTTAGAGGATATCTGAGAGGACAGAGTTGAGTGACTGGTGTTAGAGTGAAAGTTAAAATTGAACGTGTTCTGTGGGGAGTGTAGCTCGTAGCTGCTGCTGAACTGCTATTGTGCTTAGTTTTTCAGAGTTTTTTCTTGGCTCTAATTTTTCCCCTCTTTCTATCAGCGCCACCTGTTGGTCAGCTTCCTCGCCACCAATCAGCAACCTTCTCTAAAATATAAATGGGTGGAATGTGTTTCTTTAGCTGCTCAGATGAGAAACAGACATTTGTCATCATTTTTAAACTGCAGTAAAGCTTATTATCTCTAACATACAATATATTGTGCAGACCTTGTTCACAGTATTATGAGCCAGGAGAAAAGGAGCAGTTATGAATATGAATAAACATCCCTAATAGCAAGAGGATAGTGGACCACTGTTGGTGGCCGTCCATATTGGGCCTAGTCATGATTTTTTTCTCTCTCTCAGATATTTGTAATATTTTTCTTAATTTATTTTCTGAAATAAAAGGCCTTTTAAATCTGTTTGAGGAGATTAAAAACTAGGTAGAGCTTGTATGCAGGACAGTAATCTGGGTGGTCCAAGGGTGGACCAGAAGTGGCAAACAGTCAGCGGAGTGCCGACCTTATTAAGCCAATGGACTGATATATGCTCGCTGTCTGGGATATTAATCACTGAAAAAGTAGACTAGTGAATACATCATTAATTCGTCAATGATTTAAATGTATAATGGATATATAGAATAATAAATTCATGGATGAACAAAAGTACTGACTTGATCAACTAGGCCAGCGTTGTGCTTCTTTCATCAAAGCAGAAGCTTTTAAAATACATTTTTCAGAGTTATAATGAGAGATCAAACCTCTGCTGAACTCATGTTGCAGTCATACTCTTGTTTTTTGTCTTTCCCTCTCGTTCAGCCTCCTGCACTGCCTGGTGTCTGTGGTGTTCCAGATGACCATCCTGAGGGACATAGAGAAGCTGGCCGGATGGCTAAGGATTTCCATCATCTACATCTTCAGTGGCATCACAGGGAACCTGGCCAGTGCCCTCTTCCTGCCTTACAGAGCCGAGGTAGGACATCATATCTTTCTTCTGCACTGAAAAAGCAGAGATGTGACATTCAAGAGTCTTTACCTTAGCGAAACTGATGGAGTCCAGATGTAGACTGTTTGTTTTTCACCCTCCTGCTCCTCTTTTGTCCTCATTTGCCATTGCTTTGATTGGTGAACATTTGAATTAGCATGAGCTTTCTAAATCTCTTTGGCTTTAAAATTAACCTGAAATAAGTATTGATCTTTTTTTACATGAAGAACCTGCTTCTGTGGCAAGACCGTTTGTGTTCATGGTATGTGTGAAAGAGTGCTTGATTAAAATATCCCTGAAGTCATAAATTGGAAAACAAAAAGTGTTGTATAATAAATAATTATATATATGTACATTAATTAATTAAAAGGAGCTTAAGCTAACAGCTCCACATGCAAAAACACAGGTTTATCCGCTCAGATTTAAGTCTTTATTCTCCAAGCTTGCGTCAGTGAGGCTTCAATGAGCCGGAGTGAACCTGCTTAGGCCTTCTTGCTAAGATAATGCTATCTTCTAGCATATGAGCAAAGGAACCTCAGGACAACAGCTCAACACACAAATACACAGGTTTACTCTCTCAAATGTGAACCTTTATCCTCTAAACTTGTCTTAATGCAGCATCAGTGAGCCAGAATTGTGATGGGTTTAGCAGTCTTGCTAAGATAACATTAGCCTCTGGTGCTGCATGGATATAAATTAAAAGTGGCTTAAGCTAAATGCACCTCATGCAAAAACATAGGTTCATCCACTCAGATTTAGGTCTTTATTCTGTATGCTTGCGTCAGTGAGGCTTCAGTGAGCTAAAATGAGCCTGTGTGGTTATGTGTAAAGCTTAGACCTTCTCGCTAAGCGAATGCTAGATTCTAGCGATTGTGGAGCAAAAGTAGCTCAAGCTAACAGCTCCACACACAAATACACAGATTTACTCTCTCGGATTTTAGTATTTATTCTCTAAAATTGCATCAGTGAGCCAAAATGAACCTGTGTTGTGGTGAAAATGTTGCATGCTAACCCTGATAGCAAAAGGATAGTGGGCAACTGTTGGCCTGCTGATGGCAAAGCTGGCTGGGGTTTTGCTTAGCGTTTTTTGGGTGGCCCACCAGTGTTTAAGCTGAGTATTGAACAAAAATTCCATTTATCATCGCTCATTTTCCACTCACAGTGCAATTTACTTATTTTTCCTTCCTTCCTTTCTTTAGCTATACTTTGTACATTAGTTAATCTAGCACAGTTTCAGCAACAAAATTTTTTACAAAATCATTATATATTAAGCCTAGTCCTTATTTTTTTCTCTCACTTGTTTGTGATCTTGGTCTTAGTTTATTTTCCAGAAGAAAAGTCTCTGTGCTTTTAAAAATTTTTTGAGGAGGTTAAAAACTAGTTAGTAATCTGGGTGGTCCTAGGATGGACCAGCAGTGGCAAAAAGGCAATATATGCTTGCCATCAGGGAAGCCACTGCAGTAGCATGCTACCTGCTACTAGAACAGTACCAGGCGCCAATACACTAGAATAAAGAACGTGCCCCGCGATGACAGCTGCGAGAGGCTGCCTGAGGCCAGCGCCCAAGTCCCAAGGACAGACGAGAGCCGTGATCGACTCCCACAATGGGTCAAGCAACAAGTTCTCTGTCTCTGTCTTGGCTCAGGTGCTGGTGTTGCTCTTAATAAGAGCCAGCTGATGCTGGTTTTGCACCACACGTTTTCCTCTCGCAGCTGTGGTCAGCACCAGGAACTGTAATGGTCACCGGCTCATTTGTAACATACTAAGCAACTAAGCAGCTATATCGGTCCGCTGGCTTAATAAGGTCGGCACCCCGCTCACTGTTCGCCACAGCTGGTCCACCCAGTTTATTGTCCTGCATACAAGCTTTAACTAGGTTTTAATCTCTTCAAACAAATTTAAAATGCACACAGACTTTTATTTTAGAAAATAAACTAAGACAAATATTACAAACAACTGAAAGAAAAAAAAGGCCTAATATAAAAGGATTTTATAGAAAACGTGGTTGCTGACTCTGTGCTAGATTAAAATCATTTACTAACTAATTTACAAAGTAGAACTAAAGATAGGTAAGAAGGAAAATAAGTAAATGGGACTGTGAGTGGAAAATGAGTGATGATAAGTGGAATTTTTTCTGATACTCTGCTTAACTGCTGGTAGGCCACCCAGTAAACGCTGAGCAAAACACCAATGGACCGCCAGCTTTGCCATCAGTGGGCCAACAGTGGCCCACTATCCTCTTGCTATCGGGGTATTGATAATGTTTGTGTTTTCAGTGGAAAAATGTCTTTAAAGTAACACATTTAACAGAAATATCAGTCTATATAATAATAATAGCAACAACAACAATAATAATAGTAATAATAATACTAATCTATCTCAGACGACTTTGTGAGAGTGAAGTGGAACAGATGAAAGTACTGAGTGAGGACAGAGTGTGAGAAGGTGAAAGACAGAAGCAAGGAAAGTGCCATTAAAGAGGTGTGGGGCAGAAAAGTGAGACGTTCGGGATATATGCGGCCAATAGAGGGAGAAAACAAAAGAGAGTGACTGTGAGCGAGAGCCCAGGAGAGTGCTGCATGTAAACGGAGCCAAGTGAAAGAGCTTAGCCAGTTAGTTGAGGAGCTTTTCTGGATTAGAGGGCGTAAGGCCTTGTGTCTGGAGGGGAAGTGTTTTTCTCACCGGCCACTCTGCTCTAACGTGCCCAGGGTCAGCGTGATCTCCGCCCACGTGTAGGGCCCGAGTCACCATAGCATTGTAGCTAGTTATTGCATTTTAGATTGGAAAATAGGCTAGTAGGAGAAAAACATGGTTGAATGAACATTGAATTAATGATAGCTAATGATAGTTATGATAGAGGCCTTATTCAAGGTTTTGGTCCTAATATTCACATAAAATAAAGAAATAGGTTTGTGCAGATGTAGAATGTGCGCTGCTGCTGCTCTTCTGTCCTCACTTGCCATCACTTTGATTAGTAAACATTTAAATTAGCATGAGCTTTGTAAATCTCTCTTGCTTTAATCAGATTCCGTTGCTAAGTAATAAGCTCCTCACTTTATCAATTCAAGGCTTGTTGAAGGCTTACAAGATGCTTAAAAACAGTTTTTGACCATATGTGGCCTCTTTAGCACCCTGATAAATTATATTAATTTAGGACTAGCACTGCTAACATTGTATAAATTCATGAATATCATACATAAATTAGCGTATATCAACAGCATGTTGTTTGGTAATGGCACATGTTCTACGGGTCGTGGATGGATCAAGGGTCATGGTACCATTCCAAAGTTTGGAATAGCTGGTCATATTAATAATTCTTGTTATTGTATTCAATAATAACTCATTCATTGTAGACTGAAATATATTATCGGCTAGACTCCAGAAGGCATTTTAGTTTGGGAACAACCTGTTATGTGATAAATAACTGTAATTTATTTATGATGATATCTGTCTCACTTCAAGTGCAAGGCATCTTTGATACTAACACTAGATATATATATATATATATATATATATATATATATATATATATATATATATATATATATATATATATATATATGATTAGATATATACATCTAATTTCTTCTTTTTTTTGCAGCTTATATACAGTACACTTCAAAAGTTTGGAAATGCTGTTTTCAATTATAAAAAGCCAATTTTGCTGCAGTTACGTACAAAAAAAGTTACGTTAACATGATTCAAATCTCCAGAATGATGAACAGGGCTGTAGATGTTTCTTAAATGACGAAAAAGCTGTAGAACATCTAGAATGATGTTTTAATGAAATTAACATTGAGAGCGCCTTATATTTTTAAAAGTGATAATCAGATATCAAGGCAGAAAACCTGACAAGTATATCCTGATTAACTATCTAATAAAATGAAATACCTAAATAGCTAATACTTTCTGGTGCCTAATATTTCAATCTACATTGTAGAAGTTATTATTGTTATGTGAAATATCATATTGTGATGTATAAATATCAATGATGAGCAAGTCCAAATTGTTGAACACTAGTTTAATCTATAAACTAGTCTTAAATATGCACAGTTTAATAGTGCTAACAGGTGGGACTGAGATCTCTCTATTCAATGGTTTTGTCTATTCATACAGTTATTAGTTTTCATGAAATACCTTCTTTTAAAGGGACCATACCATGGAAAAGTGATTTTTTTTTTAATGTAAAAAACGTTTGACATGGTATTTAAATATATTTAAAGTTACAAAATGGACTATTCAGTCCCCAGTAAAGTCTATATATGGAAATGGAGCTGCAAAAACAGCCTGTTCAGCCTATAGAAGCTTCGCTACGCCCATTCATGCAGATGTTATAAGGAGTGTTTCAGTCCAGACTGTCTTATGAATGAAGTACAATACAATCCAATCAGAACAGAGCTATTTTACATATAACACAGTCGGCACAGTAAGAAGAAGAAAAGTAAGATGAGAAAAAAATCTAATAAATAAAAAAAGCCAAAGCACTTTTCCACCACGTTGGTGAGGCTGAGGCTACTCTGCTACACAATTCCGCACAGATGTTCTCGGACGTCCTCTCGTTTATCTGCTTTGTTTTCTCTCTGTGTTCTGCTCATTCACCTCCAGCTAATCCTGTTTTTTATCTGGTGGCTGATGTGCTGATGGAAAAAGAGGGATGGATTAGAGATGTCTAGATGATTGTCTGAGATGCTAAAAGCGGCACGCCGTGCTGAGCTAGCAGATGCTAAAATAAGCTGGAATAAGAAGTGAAGTCATCATGCTTGTCTAGCAAGAGCCTCAAGCTAGCTCGCATGCAGCATGGATCAGACTTTATAAAGCCTTTCTAAAAATTGTTTGCAGGAGTTAGAGACAAGAAAGAACACAGATCTATAGAGCAGTAGTAATTAATAGTAATAACAGTAATAATGATAGTAATAATGATAAATTGATGCTTTGTAGCAGCAGTAGAGGTATCAGTGCAGCAGTGGTGAGTTTTAAATGTTTAATAATTATGTGAGATATTAAGCAGCCCAGCATGAATGCGCAGTGTGCCTAAAAGCTAGCGCACCACTTTTCCTGCTGTGCGCTCTTTCAGGCCTGAGCTGAGGTTCACATGCTTTGCAGATGAGATGGATTACCCAGTTGGCATGGCACAGTTTAACCCAGTTTACCTCTCTAAGATCCTCTTACTCTCTCCCTTCAGTTTTGTTGAGGGTGGAAAAAGTAAGTGGGACGTCTTATTTGTCTTTCACTTCATACGTCTGACGGTACTGAGGCCCATAGTCATGGGAAACTGAATTTCTGTATTTTTATGAAATAAGAGTTTGATATAGTACGTTAAAGGGCCCGTATCCTACATTCTTCTTGTATTTCATTTTTTGTTTGGCTTTATGTGCCAAAAACAGTCCCAATTCATTTTAACATGATCATAACCTCTCTTTGTCCCCTGCAAGCAGTGCAGAATTCTCCCTCCGCTTCTTTCTCCAGTGCCTCACCACTTGAGGGGCGTGTCTGTCTGCAAAACAGGACGCGAATGTCAGTAATGAATTTCAAATGAATTTCCAATAAATTCTCTTCTTAACTAAAGTAAACTTAAAAAGCTCATTATATGTTGGTTGGCAACATAGACTATGTTCACACAGCAGGTAAAAGTGGCCCAAATCCGATCTTTTTTTTCATATGTGACACAGATGTGTTGTCTATGTGTGGCTGTATGAACAGCAAAAACACACTGAATCTGACATTTCCAATTCCCATTTGAGACGCTTTCGTATGTGGTATTGAAATCCGATACATATCTGATATGCAGCAGTGCAACTCAGTCTGAACAGCCACACTGGAATTCATGCAACTTTTACGTCAGTCCAACTCGACATTCGGCATAATTTCGCACTGCTGAGACCTCATAAATATTTAGGCTGATTTTTCTGTACTAAAAAAATTAGAAAAACCGCTCCGTGTTTGAAGAGATTTCGTAAGAAATGGCCAAACGCGGCCGTAGGAGAGCAAGGCCGCAGCGTCAAAGAACAGTTAAAAGTCTGAAAGCAAAGATGAAGATGAAACTGAACCCTCAGGGAGCTGCTGGCGTTCGTTGGCAGTTGTGATTGTTTACCTCTGAAAGAGCCACGTGAAGCAGCGTAATGCATTGTGGGGCAAAGTTTTGGACGACGGTGCACTGGACACACACCTTTAGAATTAAACAGGTTGTTTTTATTACTGTGGCTTTAAGACTGATATATGTAAATGAGCTCTGTTCTATATTGTGCCTCATTTAAAAAGCAGTCTGGGCTGAAACACTTCTTAAAACTTCGGTGTGAGCGGGTGGAGCTGTACTATATGTAAATGCATTGGTATTTGTGACATCACAAAAAAACACATTCACAACAGGCTGTTTTTACAGTGTAGTTTCCATATATGGGATTTATGGCTTGAGGAGTGAATAGTACAATTTTAAATGTTGATTAAATGTGCTGTATTAAACTCTTATTAAAAAAAGCTAGGAAATTTGGGATTTCCATGGTGTGGGCCCTTTAAAGCTTCAACAGATTCTGTTCATTCCTGATGTTTATACAGTCCATATATATGGAAACTAGGCTGCAAAACCAGCTCATTTTGAATTTATTGTTTTTGCGATGTCACAACGTTTAAAAATATCCACTTATTTAACTTACAGCAGTTTAGCTCCGCCCACTCACGCTGGAGTTATATGGAGTGTTTCAGCCAGGACTGCTTTTTGCATGCAGAACAGAGGTCATTCACATATGTTAGTCTTAAAGGCACAGTAACAAAAAAAAGGCTTGTTGAATTCTAAGGGATAAAAGAGGATGAAAAACCATGCAACTGTCATCAAAATAAAATCAAATCAATCTGTCGGATATAGGTCCTTGAGGATGCAGATGTTCTTGATTTGTCTGTTACTATTCATGGAAATCCTTACAGTGTAGTGACCATATTTAGATCTGGCCTGATCCAGTAGCCGTGAACTTCTCTCTTAGTTCACTCCTCAGTTTCTAACATGATTTGCCCTGGTTGCCTTGTCTATTGTACTGCACCTTCTTGTAGCCTTAGCCTTAGCCCACCCCCACTGTCGTCATTCCAAAGTGGCTTAGAAATGCTCCTCTACATGGTTTACCCAATTTACTGTGTCAATATATAGCAAATGAAAATATATGTGGGCTATAATGACCGCAAAGCCGCTTACAAGAAGATGCATTAAAGGCAGATCATCCGATTAGAGTGACCGGCCAGACCCTTAAACTGTTAGAACCGTTAATGGTGAATCTGTGAAATGGGGAACGACTATGTGTTGTAAACAATAGCCGGTGTCTAAACCTTTTCTCCGAGCCCGTCCTAGATGCTGTTTTTTAAAAGCCGCAATTATGGCCATTCGTTTTCAGTGCCGCTGTCACCAGTAAGAGCCTCCAGTCCCTCCTACAGAGCTAATCTCAGCAGTTCACACGCAAGGCACGTGCCCTGCTGTCACTGTAATTGGCTTTAGGAAATGCCACTCAAAGTTGCCAGTTTCTACTGCTATGTTTTGCAGATGATATGATACTGGGTTTCTGTAGCCCCATAAGCCAGGAGCATCTCATTCTAGGATTGGGTGAGCATTCATATTGCAGAACTGCAGTCAGAAAGCTTCTCATAGCTGAATATTTCCCTAAGGTATCTACTTAGTGATGGAAACTAGAGCCTGGCCAATATATTGGTTGGTTGATAATATTGGCCAATATTGACAGCAAGTGATGTTATCAGTATTGCTCAAAGTATTGTCAATAATGTGCTGATAATAAGCAAGAAGCCTGTTTTTTTTTCAACAAAATACACTGAAATAAGCCATGAAGTTCAGTGAAAACAAACAATACTGTAAAACATTCTGTGCTGCATATACATATAGAGCGGTAGGTCTGCCAGGCTTGAAGTGATAGATCAAACACGAGTTAGAATGCTGTTGAGGATAAACAAATGTATTGTTCGTTTACGAATTTGTTTTGTGCTAAGTAACCGACTGGACTATTTATCAGATTGGAAAAAGGATCACTTTCCTGATATACCTCTGTATGAATGGTCTGGGCATGCAAGCTGAAGCAGTTACACTTCTGCTTCGCTCATGTCAAGGTAGTATGTGTGGAACAGGTGTAAGAATCAGCTCTTATGTAACTGTATGACATCGAAAAAGTGGTTAATCCTTTGGTATCAGCCAAAGATTTTCAGGTCAGGGCCTGATGGAAAACAGTCATGGAGGAGTAACAGCTGTGCCCCATTCACCTAGAACTTAAACACACGGTGCAAATGACAACAAGCAGAATAAGCTACTTAAGTAAGTGGTTCTCACCTGTCCTCTGGGCCTTTGACAGTCCCAACTGTCAACACATACGGATCGAGCAAAAACGTGGACTGTCTGGGACCCTTAGGACTAGTTTGAGAACCACTGACTTAAATGATGGGCGGATGCTAATTTAACACAATGCCATGTATTTGTTTTTTAAGTGAAGGTTTCTTTCTTGAAGAACATGGCTTGTTTTTTCTGTTCTAGCAAAACCACCTAGGGCAGGGTCAAAAATGAGACTACATTGTATATTTGGTAAATGGCTTCCTCTGGACAACTTATAACCGTAGGAAAACACAGGATGTGTGCCTTGATTGCAAACTTATCGCAAAGATACTGAATCTTGTAAGTCACTTATTTGTTAATTTAAGACCTCTTACAAACTCAAACCCCCATTTTTAAGATGCAGTGGAAATGTATTGACCTCTGACTCTAACTATTGCCATATGTTTAGCTGACTAGCTAGCTGAACCTGTTAAACATTTAGCCAGCTAGCTTACACCACTTGCAACAATGACTTTTTGGCTGACAACAAGCGAGGGGAACCATCACAACTGACCAGATGGGACTACGTTCCATTCCAAAGTATAATCTTTAAAGTAACCAGGTCTTCTTGTTGAACTATGGATTGTCTCTGCTGGCTTTCTTTGGGAAATTGATGAGAATGTTGTGTTTACGAGAAGAGACACTGGTCTTACTGGGAATGGATGAATGAAACTTTTGACATCCAACTAGAAGAAAAACAGCATACACTATATGGCCAAAAGTATGCAGACACCTTACCATCACACTTAGATGAGCTTCTTGGACGTACCATTTCAAAATCACGGGCATTAATGTGGAGTTGCCCCCCATAACAGCCTCCTCTCTTCAGGGAATGGCTTTTTACAAGATTTTGAAGTGTGTTTGTGGGCATTTGTGCTCATTCAGTACCTTTGTGAGGACAGACACTGATGTTGGATGAGAAGGCCTGGCTCACAATCACCATTTCAGTTGATCCTAAAGGTGTTGACTGAAGTTTGTCCACACCAAACTCATCAAACTATGTCATATGGAGCTCTCTTTGTGCACTGGGGCTCAGTCCTGCTGGAACAGGAAAGGCTTTTCTCCAAGATGTCTTTGTGTGCTGTAGCATTGACATCACCCTTCACTGGAACTATGGGGCCCAAACCCTGAAAATCAGCCCCAGGTCATTATCCCTCCTCCACCAAACTTTACTGTTAGAAGATAGCTATTTCGTGCATCCGCCAAACCCAGATTCGTCCATCAGACCGCCAGATAGTGAAGCGTGTCACTCCAGAGAATCCAATGTTTTACACCATTCCAGCCGATGGTTAGCATTGCATATAGTGATCTTGTATGTCATGGAAACCCACTTCATGAAGGTCCTGATGTGCAGTTGTTGTACTAGTGTTGCTTCCAGAAGCAGTTTGGAACTCTGTAGTGAGCAATGCAACAGAGGAAAGGTACTGCATGCTTCAGTACTCTGAGTTTGTGTGGTATATGGCTTCGTGGGTGAGCTATTGTTGCTCCAAGCTGTTTTCATTGCACAATAATAGCACTTGAAGCAGACCTAGCAGGGCAGACATTTCACAAACAACTTGTGGCAAAGGTTGCACCTTATGACTGTGCCATGTTTAAAGTCATTGAGCACTTCAGTATGACTCATTCTGATATCAGTGTTTCTCTATGGAGATTGCATGACTGTGTGCTTAATTTTATTCACCTGTAGTGGGTAAGGCTGCATCTCTGTAATTAGGGGGGGTGTCCACATACTTTTGGCCAGATAGTGTATTTGTCAGCAAAGTGTGATTGCTTCAACAGTCTGTATTTTGAAGCTTTGCTTCGAGTTCGTTTGATGAATTTGTCATCTTGTAAAACAAGTCTCTCTCATCTGGCTAAGATTAGAAGTGTTACTGTCTGTTTAGGCTGTTAGTGAATTAGACCAACCCTAAAAATAGCAGCAGGGAGTAAAAGTGGCCAGGAGGAGTGCAGGAAGGACTCACTTCTCTTGTGTATTAGCGTGCATTTTCAGTGATGGTAGTATGATTAATATAATGGTAATATTAAGTTATGGAGTTAAATTGGGGGCGGGGACCATGCTTGAAACCCCTTTTTCCCAATCTAACTCCAATCTAATTCCCTTCACTACATTCTGTGACAGTTGTCACAATCAACACCACCACCCCATCTCCTCCCTGTTTCTCAGTCCTGTGTCAGTCTTAGTTATAGAAGAAGGAGTTCGGCCTTCTAACTCCAAGTGGAAACAGCCCAGGACTCCAGCCCAAGTTCCTAGAGTTCTCTTCCCTCGCTCAGTCTCACCCATACTACGATCATATGTTGAAGGCATGGTCTGAACTCGCAAATTACCATTTGGGCAAGCTTTTAATATTGCTTAAACATGTATAATAATAACTGGATTTTGCACAGATGATATAACAATGTTAAAATTCAGTGAATTTGTGTGTTTGCTTGGAAACAAAATTATTGCACGTCTGACACATTTCCTCCTTTCTTCTTAACTCTCAAACTCCCATTTTACTTTTGACCATAGAGCAGATCTCATGTACCAGAGCATTCGTTTCTTTTGTATGTTTTAAGTAGCATCAAATAGAACAGTTGCAATAAAGTAGTGAGATTAAATAAATTAATAATAATAGTGATACAATTAAATAAAAAGGAGAAAAGAAAACAGTTGCAGGAAATCTGAAGGTGGCTAGAGACTAAACGACTGATTTGAAATAAACACAGATTACAGTGATTGTACAAACTGAATGCAGAGCAATAAATGATCACCCCACTTCACAGTGCACATTTCTGGATGCAGTGCTGTGGAAAACTTCAGTGACCACAAGTCTAAAATTACCACTTGTGTTCAAATCACTTTGGCCGCAGAACACAGTGTAAGTGACAGCGGCTGGACATGGTCCAGGAAAAAGGATGGGAAGGTTCCTTCCATCTCTTATCAAAGAACTTGTTTATCCACTTCATCAGAATAAATAAAGATTGAACGTTATAAAAACCTTCTCGTATGCTGTATTTCATGCCTCTCCTGGTTTGTAACAGATTCAGAACGTCTGCTCACTCATACTTGCTAATCTAATTGCCTTAACTCCCTACTTGGCCTTTCTTCTGTAGTTACTGAACACTAGTGCTATTCCAGAAGTGTCAGAAGCCTGGTGTGAGTGTGTGTAATGCCTGGCAGTGGAGTGTGTGTGTGTGTGTGTGTGTGTGTGTGGACAGAAACACACTTCCGGTGCGGCTCCACCTTTCATGTCCTTGCATAGGTGTCTTAGATTAGCCATCTGCCCAAGCAGACCGCTCTAGTCCTGACGTCAATCTAATCAGGTCAAAACGAGCAGCCTTCACAGCCAGTGGGGTTTGTACTACTAACTCAACTTCAGCTGCTTTACAGACTCTGAGTGGGAATTACTGAATGGTACCAGTTTTAATTTTATAGATGAATTATAGTTGCTGTTCTCCATAAATCCTGTACTGACCTGTGACTTATGGATTGCACTTTACTAAGGATACCTACTTCCTGACACTTGTATAAGCATTGAATAACATATTTAAAAACTACTTAGTATTTATGAATGGCGGAAGTCATTATTTGCAAGGTGAGAAATTTTAATGAAGTATATGATGATGTATTGACACTAAGTGATTGACACTAAGACATTTATTCCATTTGTAACAGTGTTATTTAGCTGCATTACATCATTACACAAGCGATAGAACTTATAAGGCAAAGGCTTGACACCTATTTTTCAAAATTATGCATAATTAACCTGTCAAGATGTAAACAAAGTCATTCAGAGTGGTTTGATGTGAAATGCTCTGTTCAAGAAAGACTTGGTGGTGGTAATAGGAACCAGATGTCTGGAGAGTTTAAAGCCTTTAAAAGCTCCCTGACAAAGTAATTACATGAAATATTTATGAATACGCAGCCTGATGTCTGAGACAGCTTTTGGCCTAAGATAGATTTATCAAACTACATTAAAGGCATAGAGGTACACACGAACAAAATTGTTGGTACCCTTCCGTTAAAGAAAGAAAAACCCACGATGGTCACTGAAATAACTTGAAACTGATAAAAGTAATAATAAATAAAAATTTACTGAAAATCAACTAATGAAAATCAGACATTGCTTTTGAATTGTGGTTCAACAGAATCATTTAAAAAAAACAAACTAATGAAACTGGCCTGGACAAAAATAATGGTACCCTTAACTTAATATTTTGTTGCACAACTTTTTGAGGCAATCACTGCAATCAAGCGATTTGTGTAACTCTCAGTGAGACTTCTGCGCCTGTCCACAGGTATTTTGGCCCACTCCTCTTGAGCAAACTGCTCCAGCTGTCTCAGGTTTGAAGGTGCCTTCTCCAGACTGCATGTTTCAGCTCCTTCCACAGATGTTCAATAGGATTTAGATCAGGGCTCATAGAAGGCCACTTCAGAATAGTCCAATGCTTTGCTCTTAGCCATTCTGGGATGTTTTTAGCTGTGTTTTGGGTCATTATCCTGTTGAAGGACCCATGACCAAGCTTTCTGACACTGGGTAGCACATTTCGCTCCAGAATGCCTTGATAGTCTTGAGATTTCATTGTACCCTGCGCAGATTCAAAACACCCTGTGCCAGATGCAGCAAAGCAGCCCCAAAACATAACCGAGTCTCCTCCATATTTCACAATAGGTACAATGTTCTTTTCTTTGTATACTTCATTTTTGCGTCTGTGAACATAGAGCTGATGTGACTTGCTAAAAAGCTCCAGCTTTGTCTCATCTGTCCAAAGGACATTCTCCCAGAAGCTTTTTGGCTTGTCAGTACACATTTTGGCAAATTCCAGTCTCGCTTTTTTGTGATTTGCTTTCAACAGTGGTTTCCTCCTCGGTCGCCTTCCATTAAATCCACTTTGGCTAAAACAGCAACGGATGGTGCGATCTGACACTGATGTACCTTGACCTTGGAGTTCACCTTTAATCTCTTTAGAAGTTGTTCTGGGCTCTTTGGTTACCATTCGTATTAGCTGTCTCTTCAATTTGTCATCAATTTTCCTCTTGCGGTCACGTCCAGAGAGGTTGGCTACAGTCCCGTAGACCTTAAACTTCTGAATAATATTTGCAACTGTAATAAAAGGAACATCAAGCTGCTTGGAGAGTCTTATAGCCTTTACCTTTAACATGTTTGTCTATAATTTTCTTTCTAATCTCCTGAGACAACTCTCTCCTTAGCTTTCTGTGGTCCATGTTCAGTGTGGCACACACCATGATACCAAACTGCACAGTGACTACTTTTCACCCTTTAAATAGGCAAACTGACTGATTACAAGTTTGAAGGCACCTGTAATGCTAATTACAGGACACAGCTTAGTTTAACATGTCCCTATGGTCAAATTATTTTCAGTCTTTTCTAGGGTTACCATCATTTTTGTCCAGGCCAATTTCATTAGTAATTATTCTGTTGAACCACAATTCAAAAGCAATGTCTGATTTTCATTAGTTGGTTTTCAGTCATTTTTATTTATTATTACTTTTGTACTTTTGTCAGTTTCAAGTTATTTCAGTGACCATTGTGAGTTTTTCTGTCTTTAACGGAAGGGTAACAACAGTTTTGTCCATGTGTGTAATTGTAAGGCGTCGTAAGTAAGATTAGTCCCTAAAGAAAACTTTTTTCCAGATTTGTCACTATTTTACCATCGTCAACATTCCATATAAAAACCCAGAAGACGTGTAGGTTCACTGGTGGTTTTGAATAGTAAATAAAATGGACATATTTGTGTTGTAGACATGGTGACCCCTGGTTCCTATCACCACCACTGTGAAGAAATTTGAGGTTCTCAACAATAGACCATTTTACAAGAAACTATTCTGACTTTGTTGACATCACAATAACTGAACGTCATAGAAATTTTGAAAAATCGGTGGAATTCCCCTGAAAGAACCCCTTACACTTTATCAGTTCTGTATATTTCCTACTTGCATTAAAGTACAAAACTATTATATTTTGGCTGCCGTATTATATCTTGTCTCATCTCTGTAGACACACAAGCCTCCTTAATAGAAACTGTTCATCAAAATAACACATTCTATAACTCTCACTACTTTTATATGTGAAATCTGAGTACGTTTAAAAGCAAATATATTTTACTTTTAGTCAAGTATAAGTAGTAAATATTCATACGTAGGAATAGTTGTGTGAAATTGATCAGTGTAGTTTGAGGGAATCAAAATCTTTTGGTAGAACTCTCATGGAACAAATGTCTCAATTTACTTTAAGGGCTCTTTTGCAATGAAACAGTTGGTCATCTTGGTATAAGCTTTTTGAATATGTCAGTGTCAGGTCAGATTACACCTCCCTAAATCCCCTACCCCCTTCAGCTTCTTTTTGCTGAAGATCAGGCTCAGGCCATCAGTCTTACTGGTCAATACATTCTATACATTCTCACTGAAAAGTTGTAAATGAACAAGATACACCATCCTTAACAGTAGTTTGCCCTCGTTGTCTAGCTGGCTATTTCAGACCACCAGTGTCTGCAAAAGTCCACATAATGTAAAACTTATATAACTTATTTAACTTATATAGCATTGCAAAATAAGGTCAACCCAACCTTCTCAAGGTGTGCTAAGGTAGCCAGTTCACTACAGCCTGCTAAAACCATCTCAGTAGTTGGGAAATAATCCGCTCCACTGACGACCGTTTCATTCAGGCCGCTGCTACAAAATGTATATAGCGGAAACACAGTACATTCTGAGAAATAAAGGTAGTAAACTGTGACTGGGGCGGGACCCCTCTTGTCACTGGGGTGGGATCCTCAAGGGTACATCTTAGTACCTTTAGTCAGGAAACATAATTGTACCATAATCCATTGAAATTATATTTTCTAAGTTGTATTGACTCCACACACCCCGTCTCGTCTCCAGGCTTCTTATTTTATTGTTCTGTTTTAAAACGTTAGGTTATGAAAAAGTACAAATACATACTTTTCACCTGGAAAAACTTATTTTAGGTGCACAGTTGGACCTTAAAACCACTGTTGTACCTTTGAGGGAACATTTACACCGTGTGTACCTTAATGAACGAGAAGTGTACCCACACAGTACCTTTATTTCTAGCAGTACTTATCCAAGCATGTTCATGTCCATTCCTGAATCTGTTCATATTCAGGTGTGGACTCCTGCATTTGCTCAGATATTTCGAAACGGGCTGATAATTATGTACAAATGCGCTGGAGCTGCGTGTTTATAATGGTGACGTAGTGTAATCAGGAGATAATTGCGCACATGTTCGGTATTTTTATTACCATCAATAAATAGGCTCTAAAAGAGTGAGTAGCAGATGGCTGAATATTATAGTGCTGTAATTAGTTTCTGTTTGGGTAAAACACTCTTGGTTCCTCACAGGCTTTTATTTTGATTTGTATGATTAGTGCATACGGTGATAATTACATTGATTTTTGTTTCCCCACTTACGATCCTGCCATTTGTAGATATTTCCTTTTTAGGGTTTAATTGCTGGCCTGTGGATCTCTCTGCATTTTCTACAAAAAAGGAGGAAAATAATGTTTGCCTGTTTGACCCATAACCCCTCACAATGGACATGGTTATTTCCATCCCAAACAACACAGAACTGCACCACCTGTTTCTCATCTAGCTCCTGTTTGCAATTTTGGCCTCTTATTTTTCTAATAGCTGTAATAACAGTCTAGCTATCACTAACAAACCCCTTTCTATAAGCATGATGCTACGTGACGTCACGACTGATGGACTGTGCAAAGGCTTAACCCCCAGCAGCTAAAGCAGCTGATGCTCATAAAATGAGTAGCATGTTGTGGTGGTGCTAAACAGTTTGTGAACAGACCAATGTCTTAAATTTACGCTAAGGTGAGATGTGGTATGAAGTGGGGTGGGTAATATAACAACATGCTATCATTGATGTGTTAGTATCAGTATATCATAACGTCGCTGTCCAAAGAAAAACAAGTATCTCCAAAATAGTAACTTTACTGGAGAAGGCAAAAAGTTTCTTTACTTTCAACGTAAGCCAATGAAAAGAGTTTTTATTCTAAGCATCATGAAATTTTCACACAATGTAAAGAACAGATGCTGAGCTCAAATGATGCAGAAAAGTAAAAATCACAAAAAATGGAGATACATGTTTTCACTGGACAGCTGTGACGATATATGTGTACTATCACTGAACTTTTACTGTAGTTTTTCATAGACTTCTTTAACCTTTAGAGCACTAGGCTAATTTTGCATAATTTTTTCTGCATTTAGGTTAATTAAAGTTACAAAGTGTTGACACTTTTTTCTTATTATTATTACTAATTTATAAATGTTGTCGCTGTCCAAAGAAAAAAATGGTAACTTCACAGGAGAGGGCAAAAACGCCCTTAACTTTAAATGTAAGTTAAAGTAAAGAGATTTTATTCTAAATGATTTTGGGGCATTTCTATTGTTCCAGTCATCATGAAATTTTCACACTATAGGAGAACTGCTGTGTTCAAATGACAAAGAAAAAGAAAAATCGACAACAATGAAGATAAATTTTTTTTTTTTTTTGGACAGAGACAATATGCTAAAAGAATTTGTGAATTTGGCCTTTTTCTTAATAAACATTTCCTTGCCGCTTCATATATCGTGATGTAATAATTATGGATGTAATGATGCACATGTTCAGGTTTAATCAGTTCAGGGGAAAAAAAGGTTGAGTCATTTGAGTTTGGCTGTGCCCACTTTACTCTGATAGGACATGATCCAAAACTGCATACCACAATACTAAATAATATGTCAAAAATGGCACACCACCATTAGAAGTGCATTAATTAGCTATAATTTTTAGTGTAATAGTATGCAGTTTTGGACCCAGCCCTGGTTTTATCAATAGCCATGTTTACATGCAGCCTAATAATCTGTTAGTAATCTGACTAATAGCTCAATTGGAATAGAATACGTCCATGTAAACACCTCAATCAGAACAGACTAGTCTAATTGAGGCCATTTGGAATACAATTTGTATCCGATTAAACAAGGTGGCTAATCCTGTAAATAATCCATTAAATAGAAAAATAATAGCCGTGTAAATGCCTGTATCCAATTACATTTCCAATCAGAAAGTGTAAGTACGTTCTGCGCATGTGCGTTTGCGTCATAGTGAAAGTTTACAGCATTCAACATTGCGGGAGCAGAAACTGGTCTGCAGAGGAGACGAAGTTAATGCTGTGATCGGCAGGGGGATGGGCTTATGTGTTTCAGGACACGACGTCTTCCTCTCACTCTTCTTTAATAAATACATGTGAAGCATGTTTTCCTGAGTCTGACATCATTTTAAAGTAATTGCAAACACAAGCACTGCTCACTGCTGCTCATCTCACTCTGACTGGACTCACGTAATCTTGTTGTCATTGGTAATGTCTGCACCAAGTGGTGCCCTATGCATGTGTGTAATTTTGGATTGGTTTACTTGTAGTGAGCATGTAAACAGATTTTCATCAGATTGTTGAGTAGAGGCACATTGCTGATACAGTTCATGTTTTCAGTACCGTATTGACACTGTTACTTCTGTGATATTGCTCACCTTTAATGTGAGAGTACTAAATGTAAATGATTTCTACTCTTTCCTCCCTCTTAAATTCCTTTTTCTATTGTAACGCAGGTGGGTCCAGCGGGCTCCCAGTTCGGCCTGCTAGCGTGCCTGTTTGTGGAGCTCTTCCAGTGCTGGCAGATTTTAGAAAAGCCATGGAAGGCCTTCCTCAAGCTGCTCGGCATCGTCCTCTTCCTCTTCTTCTGTGGCCTGCTGCCGTGGATCGACAACATCGCTCACATCTTCGGCTTCCTCAGCGGCTTGCTGCTCTCCTTCGCCTTCCTGCCTTACGTCACGTTCGGCACCTACGATAAGTACCGCAAGCGTGTGCTCATCATCCTCTCGCTGCTCGTCTACGTGGGCTTGTTCTCTTCACTCATCGTTTGGTTCTACTTCTACCCCATCAACTGGCACTGGCTGGAGCATCTCACCTGCCTCCCCTTCACCAGCAAGTTCTGTGAGCGCTACGATATCGACCACGTGGTGCACTAACGTAGTGGCAGCTGTACTAATCAGTAGTTTCCAGGCTCCAGGCAGGACAGCAGGGGAGCTGGCTTTTGGAAGCCGAGAGCCGAGAAGAAAACATGAGGGACGAGGAAAACAGGTACTACTGCATGTGCTGAGGTATAAGGTCAGTACTGAGTTGTTGAGTCTGGCACTGGGAAATGTGCAGGCCTTCTTCTACTGCAGGGGTCTTAACACTAAACACTATTTCAATGCATTTCAAACACTTGCCTTAAACCAGCCAGGCTTTTTAGCAGAGTTAAGGTTGCGACATGACTGTGACAATTTTTATTTTATTTTTTTTTAACTTTGTTGCACTAACAACTAATACAACTTGGCTGCCCTACACGAATACTTCACCTGTTTTTCTAAATTTCATCACAATTCAGTGTAAACAGTCATTCAGAGTGGTTTAATGTAAACTAGTTCATTGTACAATGCAAATACACCTCTTCACCACAAATGGCTTCTACAAAAATACATTTTGGGCCAAAACCTTCTCAAACCAATCACAGAACAATGTCTCAGGCGTCAGTCACTGTATTCTTAATTCTTTACAGGCATTAAATCAGGGATGTCCAGTCTTATCCTCAAACGGCTGTAGTTTAGGGGCTCTCGAGTGGCGCAACCATCTAAGTGTTCTTGTGATCTAAGTGATCTAAGCTGTATCATCAGAAGATTGCGTATATTGTGTGACTGGGGTAGACCTAACTAGTGAGTGGAATTTGATACGATTACATTGGGGAGAAAATCAGGAAATCCCGCCTAATTCTGCTTGTCAGGTTAGTTGGTCTCAGTTCCTGCTTTAATGGAATGAAAACCTGCAGCCACACATCCCTTTGCGGATAAGGTTGGACACCCCTGGACGTCTGGTTCACATCACCACTGCTGTGTACAATTCTGACTCAGTTCAGTTCATATAAACTGGAGCACTTCACATTAAATGACTCCACTCTGAATGACTTCATTTACATCTTAACCATTGGATTATGCAGAAATTTTGGAAAAATCTGTGGAATTCCTACTTCATGCTCAGCTCTTTTTGTTTTAGCCTTGTTTAACCACATCACCTGGATATGCCACTAAGACAATCCAATCAAAAATGTTCAAACTCCAGGGAAGTCTAGAGCCACGCACGTCCTATATACATTTTCATCTTTTTTTTTTAAATTATGGATATTTGAGCTCGAGCCGGTGTTATTCCTTTATTATAATGCGGGATAAGAATCTTCAGAATGGTACATTCTTGAACCAGATAATGCACCCTAATGTGCCTTGATAAGCAAATCTCTTAACTTCTTACTCGGTCTGTGTTCGTTGGCCATGCGGGAACATTCTAGAACACTGAGAACTGCTCTAGAACACCGTTCAGCGTTTTCTCCCCTGGCTAGAGATTAGAGGCAACTTCCTCTGCATGTGTCCGGCTTATGGACAGGGAAACCGATGACTGACTGGAAAGGATTACGGTCTAATTGCGATGAACTGAGAATAGGAGGCTTTGATTAGTCATGCTCCAACACCAGCATACAGTAAAGCTGGTTTATCGACCATCGTTCGATGTGCCTGACGATAGAGGAGGAGGAACCAACGCTGTGACAGTGTGAACGTTTCACAGCCGTCCGGCACGAAAGTGTATGGTGCTGTTCATAAGAACTGGAAATGTTTGTCTGTGTTGTACTCATTCTTGTCTAGAACACGAACAGAACGTTATGCCAACCATCAGTGGAATCTGTGGGCACGGATGGGTGCTAAAGATGGGGTTGTTCAGTAAATGAAGCTCGTTGAGCTTATAGATCTGCATTTCATTTAAGCTGAATGCACTGTTTTATCTAGTGATTATTATTGTTGTTATTATCATTATTATTATTATTATTATTATTATTATTATTGCTACTACTACTTTTGTACACTTTTAAGCCAAAATGTGCCGTTATTGTTCTGATTTGACAGGTTTTTTTTTTACTTTTAAGCACACTGTGCCTTAAAAACATTAAAAGGGAATCATGTTTATGACTTTCTGAGATTTTTACATTGTGAATTAAATATATTTGTACAAATGATTGTAAAAAAAGTAAGAAAGACTGGACTGTGTAGAGGTGATTTTGAGGTATCGTATCATATTTTATATTTGGTTTTCCTCATAATAATGCATTAAATAAAGTAATCCCCCCTAATGTTTATGTAAAATGAACAGTGGCTGTCAACACCAGGTTATGTCTTCTGAATTTTACTATCCTACAGTACAAAACGAGTGGCAGAAAGTTGTGAAAAATATGTTTATTTTCTCTCTATTTACAAAACATGTACAAAATCATAGATGTCTTGATTCAAGACTCCATAGAGGCAAAGGTGGTCACTGTCTACAGGGAAAGGCAAGTTCATCTCCAGAAGGTCTCAAGTATGTTCTCCTGTCTCTAAACATGACCATGTGGTTCTACATACTTTCCACAGAAGCAAAGGGTTTTTTTTTATCAACACATTTGGATTGTTTTCCGTAAACAGGTTTGGTAAGCATTACTTAAGCGGTGGGTGGTAAACAGCTGCTCGGCCAAACCAGACTGTTCACGCCCTGTAATGCTTCCTAATGCAGATAAAGAAGTCTATGACTCCATACCTCTAATGCTCCGCAGACTCGCAGAGGTCAGTGACTCACTTGGCTTAAGAAAACTGATCTCGGATCAGAGTCAGTCACCTCTTTAAAAGGGATAGTTCCAACAATGCTGAATGAAAACTGTTAGCAATAAGTTTTACTTCTTTCATTGTTTGGTTGAACTATCATGAAGGGGACATTTCTTAGGCCCAATCCCATTTCATCCCTTGCCCCTACCACTTAGCCCTTAGCTCTCTGTTTTGCTCGTTCACATCTAGGGGGTAGGGTGTCCCAATTTTTGTTGTGATAGAGGGGTAGGGTGAAGTGTTGGGGCTGCATGGCCCTAAACAGAGTGTTGTGAGGAAGACCGGTGTTCTGACGATTTGTCCTACCCATCGGTCCTACTGAGCATGCGCATATCATTACTATAGTGTGGTAACTTAATGTTGTAAACATTTTGTTGTGCTTTAAATGCTAATTCAGAGCAGACTCAGCTTCATATCATTACTTACTGCCTGATAAGGCGATTTACGATAGAAATATCTTAAGGTTTTCTTATAAGAAGCCATCAAAATATCCTACTACAGTTTTATGTGCAGCGCTACCTAAAAATAAGCGGTATGGTAGGACATTTCGACAAGGTAGGACAATTAGTCAGAACATGGATAAGCGACCAAAAAACCCCACAAATGAGTATTTTCTCTGTTAAAAATTACAATAACCATCGTATTGTCTTAGTTTAATGTTGTTTTAATGTATTGTTGTCCTTTTCTTCATAACAAGCATAAAAAATCACTAATAGTATGCTAATGTCTCGGTAGCTAGTGAGCAAATTTCCCATTCCACCTTAAATAGTCCAGCAGTACTGATGCTTGAGGCACCAGAATGTAACTGCTGCTCCATTTAAGGTGGAACTGGAAAATTTAAACGAGAAGCTGGCGAACAGCTGAACTTCAGCTTCATATCACTGAAGAATTAGTGGTGGGCAATAATAAATAATTGTCGTATCCCCCTCTTTGAAGACAAATGATGCCCTAAATGTACCTAAAGCCCAGCAGCGAGGTTACTGAACTTTACCCTCCTCTGCTATCACTGAAGACTGGCAGAGTCACCTACAGAGCACTGCTAGTAGCTGTTAATGGAGTAATATCCTTTTTTATTTGAGGGTCCCATTTCATAGGAAGGATTTCAACCACTACCCCTTGTAACTCAGTTCCAGGAGGCAAGGTGACCCTCGAAAACAAGGGATAGGGGTAAAAATAAGAAATGGGATTGGGCCTCAGTCTTATGAGATGTTTAGCTCGTTCACATCTAAGGAGCACTGAACCTTCAGCCTAGTAAGAAATCTTCTTTAAACAGCGTCTGTGCAGCTCTCATGGTTTTCAAATCTTAATATATTTTGCAAAGATTTAAGAAAAGCAGGATTTGGATCCTGTCCCATGTGTTGTCCTTCTTAGAGGTATGATATGACCTGCTGCATTGTTTGAATACACACTTTGCAGTCATTCTCTGGGTCTTCGCTCAGAAGAGACCACAGTAACAAAGTGTCAAATTGATGCTATTTTAATGCTTCCACAGAATAGACACATCTAGAGCAACAAGACAAGCAACAGCCTAGCCACTGTCTCAAACCACGGTCCACATGCGACTGTACACCGTGGAGCCCTTTCTTTATTAATGGAGAACTGGAATACCGTATGCTATGCATGACCTACTGCCTGAACTCTCTATATTAAAAAAGGTTCATGAGTGATAGAAAAATAATAATCAAATGGGATCAATAAATAATTTTCAACATAAAAAATACAAAAGATAAATAAACTGAGCAGTGCTGAACCTAAAATCTTTGCAAAAACTCTTATTTAGAGAAACTGAAATCTAGAATATCTAACTCTAATAAATGCAGCCGTAAAAATGTTTTTTTCTTTCACTTCTTTCTTTTTTTTACCCCCCCCAAATGATCTCTTTTGCCCCCATCTATAGTGCACACCAATGCCATGACTCACAAAAGCAGACAAGCACTTAGACACGGCACAGCAGACCTACACCACAACGAAAAGCTGCCCCCTCCACTCGACTGCTTTGGCCTTCAGGGTGACAAAAGGAAAAGAGCATCTAAGCCAAAAACAAACGGTGGCAGAGGCCTTAGCAACCGCTGTTGCGGCGCATGAACGCGTGCCCGCGCACGGGAAACTGCATCTCGATGAAGGTGAGTGGCCCCACGGTGATCTCGCAGGGGCCCTGCACCTTGAAGCCGGACTTCTGGTAGAAGGGCACGAGGAAGTCCTCGCACATGAGGACGGCCCGGCGCACGTAGGGCAGGCAGCGCAGGTACTGCAGGTACCGCCACATCAGGATGGAGCCTTTGCCTTGCTGGCGGAAGGTGCGGTGGACCGCCAGGACGTGGATGTGGACCGTGGTGCCGTGAGGCTTGTGGAGGGTCAGGGCGTCCTGAAACGAGAAAGAGAAAACGGGGATGGAACCTTTTTTCAGTGCTTGAGACAAGGAAGATATACACATTCTCTTAGGGGGTTTAAAATGAAGCAGCTTCCAAAAAAATATTGTTGCACCAAAAAACCTATTAAACCCTATTACATCAACTCAGTGTTAGAAATACATAAGCTGAAAGACAAAACTGTGTTTAAAGTACGTAAATGTGCATCGAGAGAAGGAACAATGTTCTTAACATGTAATGAAGGTTAATGCAACAGGATTTTTTCCAAGTATTTTCGTGCATTTCCATCGATCCATTCATCATGAAACTGTAACAAGCTTTTAAATAATAATAATAAAAATAGAAAGTAAAAAACTGCAAAATTGGATATACAAGGTTTTGCGTGATTATATATGTATAATGCATTTGGCATTAGTGGTTCCAAAACGCTCAATTTTTTTTCATTTATTATCTGTAAAAAACAAGTTTAGACTTTATAATTTCCTCTCTGTCTCTTTCTTTTGTGAAAGCGTCTTGGATCCACAGTATTGTTCAGATACTGGTTGGTTTGTTGGTCTTTCCTTCAGTTTTATACCAGGTCTCTGACACTGTCTTATGCCAGTTTAAACACTTGAACCAAGTAACCTCAGAGCAGTATTTGTTTCAGGAGTTCTGTATTCCACATGTTAAGGTTCTCCCTGCTTTAACTAACCTGATTCAACCCATCAGCCCTTTCATTAGCTTAGAAATTGAGGTATTGTGGCAGAAATGTTGAGAAATTTAAGGTCAGGAAAAAAAATTCGAGACCTGATTTGACGAGTAGCCAACATGCACAGTTTAATTTGATGTGTTAACTTTCAGTTTCTCTTTTAACTTTAATTTCTACTGTTCAACACTCTTAAAAATGATTCTTTAAATGTTCTTTAGTGAAGACGACGGTTCTATATAGAACCATGAAAGCACAAAGAACTATTTGCATGATGAAAGGGTTCTATGTATGGTGAAATGGTTCTTTAGATTGATGGAGAATCTGTTCATGTTCATGTGTATAGAACCTTTGTAAAAATGGTTCTTTATAGCACAAAAAAGGGTTTGTCTATTGTTAGAAGCTTGATGTCCTCACAATAGCAGAACCCTTTTTGATGCTATATAGAATCATATACAGTACATTCTCCATAAATCTGAAGAACAGTTTCATCATGCAAATGGTTCTATGAGTGTTTATGGTTCTACATAAAACCGCTGTCTCTACTAAAGAACCCTTGAACCATCTTTTTTAAAAGTGTACTTTTATCTATTACTGTTAAACTACCTGTCTGTAAAGCACTTTGAGACTGCCACTGGTATAAGAAAAGCTTAATTAAAAATTATTATTATTATTATTATTATTATAGAAGGCCTCATCCCAATTATGTTTCAGTATTACAATTTCTACGGCAGAAAAGATTAAATTACATCTCCACAAATGAGAACGTGATTTCTACTCACATTGGTCAGGCGGTCCTGGTCCCAGAGTGAGCCGATGATGAAGGCCACCAGCCTGCCTTCCACAAACCAGCCCAAGGAGAGCTCAGGGCAGAGGGTGAGGAAGTGGCGCACTTCGTCCAGATACAGGGGGCATTCTCCGGACACGGAGATGAAGGCTGCAGAGGACACAGGAGAGTCACTTTCACTGTCACACGTTACTGCAGGTCTAAAAGTCACAGATTTGTCTTTAACTGACTCTAAAAGACCTTTTTGCTTTTGCAAAATCTTACTTGGTTCAGACACCATCATAATCTGAGTTTGTGTTCGATTTGCATCGATTTTTAAGGCAACCATTATAGATGAACTTAAGTTAAAACAAGAAATCACTTTTTATAACCAGTAACCTGTTTATAATTATGATTATGATTATGAAGATATGATTTTTCCTTTTTGAAAGAAGAGAAAGCGCTTACAGTGACAGTCTAAATCAGTTTACAAAGTAAAATTCCAACACAAAGTGAGATCAGAACTCCATACAGCTCTTTAGCTACATGTAAGATTTCATAATTTCACATATTTAAATATAACTCAATAAATTAATAGCTTAGATATAACTATACTTAATGCAACTATAATATAGCTCAATAATTCTAATTAATATAGCTCATAAATGTTACAATTAATTTTATAACATGTAATTCCAATTTATTATACCTTAATGTAATTTTAATAAACATAACATAAGTTCTGATAATGTCAGTCTAGCTTACATTAATATAGTGTGAATCTAATTCACATTAGCTTTGAATACATTAATGTAACTGTTATTTACTGTAATATAACTAATTTACATTATTTGTATCTTACATTTATGTTCATTGACTAACATATTCATACAACAATCTAACTCACACAAACGTACATTAATAACACGAATAAAATACACTAATTACACAAATAAATAACAATGTGAATCTAACTACAATAATAAAATTTTACCTATATCAACTCACTTTAATATCAGTTTATATAATATATAAAACCTATATTATGATATAAATAACTTAATCTAACTTTCATTGATGTAACATGAATCTACATTGATCATGTTAACCTGCACTCTGTGAATATAAATGTTAATTATAACTTGATATAACTAACATGCAGCAATATACCATAACCTAATTTACATTCATTTGACTTTAACTTAATATAAATGCAAATATAACTTGCATTCATTTTACTTACATTAATATAACATTAACTGGACCTTAGCTTAATATATAAGTTATAAATAAGTGATTGTAACTCCTATTAATGTAAGTCTAATGTAGAGCAATGTGAGTTTAACTCACTGTCTCTGTCTGTTTAGTATAACTTAGTCATTTAACTGAATCTTAGCGTACATAAACATTAATAAAATTGGTATAAAAGTTACTGTAACTGATATGAGTTTAATGCACGGTAATGTGAGTTTGACTTTGACTTACATTAAAATAACATTAATTGAACCTTAGCTGACATTAACATTGATAAAATTAGTATAAAAGTTGCTGTAACTCATATTAATGTAAGTGTAATGTACAGTAATGTAAGTCTAATATACAGTAATGAGTTTAATGCACAGTAGCATGAGTTTACTGTACAATAATGAGGGTGTAATATACAGTAACATGAGCTGAATGTACAATGAGTTAAATGTACAGTAATGTTAGTTTAATGCACAACAATGTGAGTTTAATGTTCAGTAAAAGGTAATACGTTTTGTGTTGTAAGTTTTATGTACAGTAATGTGAGTTTAATGTACATTAAAGTTGGTTTAATGTACAGTAATGTGAGTTTAATGTACAGTAAATTCAGTGTGACTCACCCTCTCTCTCTATCTCGAACACGCTCGTGGCGTCCTCGGTATTGAGGGAGCGGAACTCGCTGGCGGGCAGTGTGTGTCTGCGCTGGCGGCCCGGAGACACCGGAGAGTCCGGGGGCGCGTGCAGGGGCTTCAGGAAGAACGGGAGCGCGCTGACGGCGGACATCTCCTTACTCTGTCTGTCTGTCTGTCTGTCACTGCGAGTCACAGTCACCGTGTGTGCCGCGTGCGCGTCTCACCGGGTCGTTGCGCGTGTGTGAAAGTGCGCCGCACGCCGCGCGCGCCGCCTTTATAGCCGCCGTCACGCGCTTAAGCGCCGTTACGCACCGGGAGCCCACCAAGCGCTTCAGGAACAAATCCACACACACACATACACACACACACACACACACACCGCGCGCTCACTAATCACATTTACATCACTCAGGTGTGTGGGCGCGCGCGCGGAGCTCAGCGCTGTTTGGCCGCTGAGAGTCACAGTAAAGGGGTTAAAAGGTCAAAGTCAGGTCGGCCGTTCACTGATTCCAGGAAGGGGCTTGTTTTTATGAACAACCCGGTCCGTGTCTCAAACTGACCCCTAGTTTCCCCCATAGTGAACCACTATCTGTGGAACGAAAGTGAGTGAGCGGATCAGGTCAGAAGGTGCCCAGATTTACTGGATCATCAGGACACTCTTTCTCCACGCGCAAACAATGGTTGTGTCTCAAACCGACCCCTTGTTCCCTGAGTAGTGAACTATAGACCAGCCGCCCTCGTTCACTTGTCCTCGTCATTTCCTCTCGGTTCAAACCCCAACGCCATCTGAAGGGCTGGTCCATCACTTTATCAGCTCTACTGAAGTTTAGATGAGCTCTCGGAGGGTTGAGAGGCCGAGCGAACAAAAGCATCACCTTCAGTCAGAGAACTCGTAAGAGAGGAGAATTACATCTCTGCAATGTCTTTCGGGTTTCTCAAACGCTAGAGGGCGCTCCTGAGCGAGTCCAAAATGAATGGGTGAAGATGGAGCATTTGAGCAAAATCATAGTTTATAAATGCTTAAATGTTTTTAATATAAAAGAATACATTCATTTCCTGAACACAGAACATCACAAAACATTTGAACACCGCTGTTATATTTTTTAAGAGCTTTTAAACCCGAGTTATAGGAGTTTAAAATGGCGCCTCATGTATGTCCATGACGCGAACAGCCAACGAGCTGCTCCGCTCACCAGCCAGTCAGCACCCAGTAGCAGTAACGTTAGCATCCTGCTGCCCAAAACCTGTTTGCTGTAGAAAAAGGAAACATACAGGTAAGTTTTTTTTGCTTTTTTTTTTAAATGCAAACTTTTGCTTTCTAAAATTAAAGGAAACTTCTGGGCAAATGATTAGAAACTATTTTAACTTTTAGTTTTTAGCCATTTAGCTCAATTTACCCCGAGTCATTGAGGACTCACTCGTGGGCGCCCTCTGGTGTTTTCCAGTCCAGTTTTTCATATAATGAAGGAAATAGGAAAAGGCAACGCTCCTCATAAACTGGCTCTGAAGCAGAAGTTGCCTGAAATCATTGCGATGTGACACACTTCCCTTTTCATACACAAAACAATGCTGCAAAATCCCCTCCTCACTGTTCCCTCCACCCCCGTCTGCTGCGAGTGGCCAATTGTGTAATGTAGTGGTGAGTTGAAGTGAGTGAGGGATTAAAAAAGGTGTTGAAATGGGACGCTGATGTATCGCAATGTGGCATCACGCAGAGCAATGCTAACCAACCCAGCCGTCTGTTAGCTGACATAACCGAATTAGCAGTTAGCGCTCCAACAGAAGCAGTTAACTGCACCTCAAAATGTGCACTCTAAACTGAGGTCGCATATTCCAAAATACTAAAAACTTTAGTTGGTATCTTAACTTGAATCTTAATTGCTGATAGGTGAGATTTGCTATGCATTCTGGGATACACTATATTGGTGAGGAGTTTCATCTGCCCCTTAAGAACAACCTTCTGCATTATGACACTCCTAAAAAAGGACTGAATCCCTAGTTACCTCTCTCAATAGGGAACAACGTTCGAATTGAGACACAGCCTTGCTTTCAGCTGTGTACAGCAGGGTGGTCACAGTGTTATCATGTACCGCTTTGTGTAATCTGAGGGAAACTTGTCTGGTATTTGGGAACTTCTACTAATTCCACAACAGGACTAGAGAAGATTAGGAATATAGCTTCATCAGCTGTTTCCCGCACATGGATTAAGTCCAACCTTGGACGTATAATTTGCAGTGCTAATGGTGATTCACCACTGAAAATCGTTTTAAGTCTTGGCTCAGGCTAAATCCAGGTCCAGGAAACCATCTATATTTCGGGAGGGAGAGAATTAACATACCAAATAATTAGCTGTTGTTAAGCCTATTGACTGCCATAAATGAGTTCTCCTGTAATATAAACCTAGACTGAAATGCTTCTTATTGGTATGGGTGGTAATAATGAACTGGAGGAGTAACTTACACTCAAATAATGCCACCTGGCTGTGAGAAGACACAACACTGCATGTAATAGCTTTGATTAGCAAAACTGTGGTTTACAATGCAAAATCCAGGACAAAACTGGCTCGTACTTATTGTTTGAAAGATCTCCAAGTGATTTGATTCTTCTCCTCCAAAACACTTCAAAGCAAACGAAAAATAAAAAATAAATAAATGTATATTTTTAAGAAATTGTAAATGTATATTAAAAGAATACATTTCACACCTCCACTGACAGTTTAACAGATTTCCTACTGCCACACTTTTAATATATATTCTTCACTTTTACTACTAAACATAGAAAAGTAAATTTGCTTTTATGTGCATAAAACAGATTGAATAAATATTAAAGGGGAATTCCACCCAGTCTGCATAAGTGAAGCACTGTTATGTAAACAGAGTCATTGAGTCTGCTTTGAAATGAAATGCTCTGTTCTGGAAAAACGTACAGAGTCAGAATCGTTCACAGTGGTGGTGATAGGAACCAGACATCCACCTCTAAAAGCACTGCTTGATGCCTGAGACATTGTTTTATGATAGTTTTGTAATAACATTTTCATCTAAAACATACTGTAATCAATTTATTTCAATCTGTTGATGATACATGATACATGTAGGGTGTTCTAAGGCAAAGTAGTCCCAAATAAAACTTAAGTTTTCCTCTATTTTACCATCATTAACATTACATGTTTCTCTAGAACAAAGAGTTTCACACCGAACCAACCTGAGCGACTTTGTTTACATCATGATCACTGAATTATGCACACATTTAAAAAAATAAGTGGAGTTCCCCTTTAAATGTATACCTGTATATCTGCCATGCTTCTGTCATAATTAAAGCAGCCAAATAGGACAAACTCATACATAAAAAGGGAGAAAAAATTCTGTATCTCCCTCTATGGATGCAGATATCATCGACAAAAGACTGATGATGTCACCATTTCAATTCATATAGACATGGTGTATTATTTTTATATTTGTAAGGTGAGAGGTCTCAGTACTGCTGCTGGGGCTGGATAACATTAGCTTATTACCTTAACTGAAGGTATGTCCGTAAATGGATCCTTTATTGAACAGAAGGGAAACGTAAAAAGAGATCAAAGTGTTGTGAGTGGCGGATCTGGTTTCATTTTTTTCTTTAACAACTTTCAAACGGTGGGTGCAAAAAGCATTTGACACTTTTCAGCGCTTTTAATTTAAAAATTAATAAGTAAATTAATTTAGTAAATCATTTTCATTTTCTTTTGCAAATTAGTTTAGTAAATCATTTTAATTGCAATATCATGAATAAAGCTGGTTATACAGCTGTAACAAATCTAGCAAAGTCCAGGGGGGCGAAATGGCAAAATGTAATATAACGACACTTTTTGATACATTTTTTATGATACATGGTGTCACAATATTTCTGATGTCTGATAAGATGAACAGATAAAGTAAATACTATGAAAAATTAGCAATACTGCTACTGAGTGCTGAATGGTTAGCATTACTGCTAATGAGTTCTGATTGGTTAGCCTTACTACTACTACTAGTGCTAATTGGTCAGTGAGTTCATTGGCTGATTTCATGAACGCACGAGGCACCGTTTTAAACTCCTATAACTCGAGTTCAAAAGCGTTCAAATACATAACAGTGGTGTTAAAATGTTTTATGCTTTTCAGTGTTCAGAAAATAAATGTATTCTTTTATATAAAAAAATGTTTAAGCATTTATAGACTGTGATTTTACTCAAATGCTCCATCCTAACCCTTTCATTTTGGACTCGCTCTGGAGCGCCCTCTAGCGTTTGAGAAACCCGGAAGACATTACAGAGAGGTAACTGTCCTCTCCACAAGTTCTCTGTTCTCATTCGTAATTTCACCGGTCTCCTTATTTATGCCGTCTCTGACTTCACCCATAATCTGTGAGAGTCAAACCTAGAAGGGTCAGTGATGAAGTGAAGTATGTAAACTAAGCGCTAAATCGGGATAAAACTGGCTCGTTTCTGCTGCTCAGCGCTTCGAGTTTCACTCGTTATGTGGTTGCTATGGTGACGTGAAGACTCCACAGCCAGCACGCTTCTTATGGAGTAGCCAATCACAGCGCGGGAAGGCGGGGCCTGCCGGAATACGGGTGGGGAAAAAAAGATACCACGGGGTGTTAGATGCTGCAGTAAGTTTTGGGAGTAAAACCATGAGCGACTCCGTCGTTTCTTTTGCCAGGGATTTCCTGGCTGTCTGTGTCGCAGCTGCAGTGTCTGAAACGGCTGTGGCTCCTATCGAGAGAGTGAAACTTCTGCTTCAGGTAAGACTAAACAGTGAAACTTTTCAGTTCCATATTCAGAACGTTTCACACCTGCTTTCAGCTAATAGCAGATCATTACAGCTGTTACAGAATAACATAATAATGAAGTATTTATGACTGGGGTGTGTATATGAAACTGTATACCCCAGACAGATTATCAGTAAACGTCACTGAGCACAGATAAAGTGGCAAAGGATAAAAAAGACCTTTCTTAAGCCTGGAAAAATCTTATATATGGCGATAATGGGGAGTTTAGGGAAACATAGTTAGACATATTGGAGTTAAACGTTATGGACAGAAGTCTTTGAGGGTCTCAGTAAGCTTCCATTGGAGGCACCTTCAGTAACACTGAGAGAAAACATCTCTGATGAACACACTGCGGATGAGGATACTGTAATATTCAGTTTAAAGGGGAATTCCACCAAACTTTCTGAATAATTAAATTGATGAAAGGTAAACAATGTCACTCAGAGCGCTTTGGTGTGAAATGCTCCATTCCAGAGAAACTTACCAATGTCAGAACTGTTCACAGTGGAGGTGATAGGAACCACACGTCTGAAGAGTTTAATGCCTTTAAAAGCTCCCTCAAAGAAACTTATATGAAATGATTATGAATACACTGCCTGATGCCTGAGATGTTGTTTTACAATAGTTTTGAGACAAGACTTTGGTTTAAAATGTACGTTTTAATATTCATTCATTGTGGAGAGGTATAAGCAGAGCAATGTGAGGCAAAATAGCCCAAAGAAAACTTATTTTTTCAGACTTGCCACAATTTAACCATTATCAACATTTCATATAAAAAAATCAGAAGACAAGTGTAGGGTCACTGGTGGTTTTGGATAGTAAATAAAATGGCTATATTTGTGTTATCGACATGGCAAAGCTTTATTCCTCTCATCACCACTGTGAAGAAATTATGTCACAAATTACACTGTTTCCCTACAATTAACTAATTCACATCAAACTCCTCTAAATGACTTTACATTGGTTACATTAAGAGAAATTTTTGAAAAAGTGGTGGACTTCCCCTTTAAAGGTCTGAACAGAGGCATTTTAAGTAAGAGGGCAAAGGCAGGGATGTAAAGCAGGGACTACAAGCTGCAAATCGACACCAGGTTTGCTGAACACAGAGATGGTTATATACATGTAAACACTGTGAGTCAGCAGATTTTTCGCATGACCATGTGAGTAGAAACCTGCAGAGTGTTCTTCAACCTAGCAAAGTCAGGAAAAGCCTTCATTCTTGTTCTTTTATTGTTGGTGCACAGCATAGAAGTACTAAAAACATCTGGAATTGAATCTAGGCAACAAATCTAATGCGCTCCCTCATGAGCATAATTACTGTATATTATGCCAAGCCTATATCATGTAAGCCTATTAGCCCATTTCTAGGAATTATCTCAGGTTTCTTACAAAAAAATTTGCTTCTTGCCTCTTGGATACTGACTTAAAGGCCCATAAACATACCATTCACTCACCAGTCCATGTATGGACCCTGAGCAAGCCTGTTTTGAATTCATCTTTTGTGATGTCACACATTTACAAAAGTCTCCCGATCCAGCCTACAGCAGTTTAGCCCTGCCAATTCACTCTGAAGTTATAAGGAGTGTTTCCACCAGCACTGCTTTTTAAATGAGGCACAATACAGGGCAGCCAATCAGAACAGAGCTCGTTTACATATATCAATCTTAAAGGCACAGTAACATAAACAGCCTGTGTAATTCTAAGGGATAAAGAGCGGTTAGAAACCATACAAATGGTATAAGTGCATGTTATAAGTGGACATATATACAAGACAAATGCAGGATATAGACCTTTTAAGCTAAGTTGGTGAGAATGGGCCTCATACACCAACCTTTCTTAAGAAGAAATTTCTTCTTCAAACCCACTTACACAGTTTTCACAACGATTCTGATATTCACCAATGTTTTCTTATGTGGGTAAGAACAGCACTATTTATTCTTAGGTAAGAACAGAATCTACACAGTCAAAAGCACAAAGGTATGAACAGTTCTGTGCTTTAAAAACACGTCATGAATCTGACATAGAGACCTTTCTCAAGAACACATTTAAGAAAACAGTCAGGAAGATTTTATTGAATGAGGCCCAATGATGTTATGAGTTAAGTGAAAAAAGGAACCCACTAGATTGGATTTCATTATAACTTGAGGGTATACTGCAAGTTTAGGCCCTTAATTAGGTTCAGTTCTCCAACATTACCTATTTTCAGTCTGTTTAGACTATTGGCTCCTCAAACAAAAGTAAAATATCGCCTAAATGAGTATATCTGAGCTAACCTGCTGTGCTTCTACAAGCCGAGACTGTTCATTAGGTTAGTGTGTACCATCAGGCCTAATGAATTAGACACTGCTCGTCCCTACAGGTGAGCTGCTCAGGTGACTCTCAGGTGTTTGTCTCACCTAATAACTGTAGTGCAAGCTACAGAACAGGCTTCTGTCATGGGAGTAGCTCAGGTTTCTATGGCAGCACGGGATGGGCACGCTCACATACGTCATGGGCTCCTTCGTTTGCACCTCCGCTACTTACAGAGTAGATTACAGGTGTTACATCATTTTCCCTAAAGAAAACATAATTATAATGTTTTATGAAGGTGTGTATCACTTTAATGGAACGGTTTTTGGCAGCTCCTGCAATTTTCACCAAAGATTTACCAAATAGAAGGAAATTAAAAAACAGGTTTTCGAAATTTTTGCATATTTTCATCGAGATGTCATTTGGAGAGGTTTGGTGTCGAATGGTTCACTGTACAGATTGCTGATTTTTTAAAATTTCTGCATAATTATGTGGTTAAGATGTAAACATGTAAATCATTCAGAGTGGTTTGGTGTGAAACGCTCCGTTCTAGAGAAACTTACTGAGTCACAATTGTTCACAGTGGTGGTGATAGGAACCAGACATCTACCTCTAAAACCTCCCTCACAGAAAGTTATTTCATGAAATGACTATGAATATGAAGCCTGATGTCTGAAACATTGTTTATGATGCTTTTGAGAATGTTTTGGTGTAAAACAGAGGACAGAGGGTACATGTAGGGTAGTGTGAGACTTTTTTCAAATTTTTCACTATTTTACCATAATCAACATTACATATAAACACTCAGAAGACGTGTTGGTTCACTGGTGATTTTGAATAGTAAATAAAATGGCTATATTTGTGTTATAGTCATGGCGACCCCTGGTTCCTATCACCACCACTGTAAAGAGTCTCTACAATCAACCATTTCACACCAAACCACACTGAATGACTCTGTTTATATCTCAACCACTGAATTATGTGGAAATTTTAAAAATTCAGAATTCCACTTTTAGTATCTTAAATCTCTTCACAGGTGCAACATGCCAGTAAACACATCACAGTGGACAAGCAGTACAAGGGCATCGTCGACTGCATCGTTCGTATTCCCAAAGAACAGGGCTTCCTCGCCTACTGGAGAGGCAACCTGGCCAATGTCATCCGATACCTTCCCACACAGGCCCTCAACTTCACCTTTAAGGACAGGTACAAGAAGTTCTTCCTGGATGGCGTGGACCAGCGGACCCAGTTCTGGAGGTACTTTGCAGGTAACCTGGCCTCAGGGGGCGCCGCAGGGGCCACTTCCATGTGTGTCGTATATCCTCTGGACTTCGCCCGAACCCGTCTGGCAGCGGACATCGGCAAGGTGAGGGCGGAGAGAGAATTCACTGGGCTGGGCGACTGCTTTGCAAAGATTTTCGAGGCTGACGGCCTGAGGGGACTGTACAAGGGCTTCAACGTGTCTGTACAGGGCATCATCATCTACAGAGCAGCCTACTTCGGCATCTACGATACCGTCAAGAGTGAGTGTAGATCACAAGATGGAGACTTGGCTTTGTAGTGTCAGGTGTATGTCACTGGTCACCTGGTCCTGGACCACCACTGTGCTGTGTGTTTTGGTGTTGTCCCTGCTAATTCAGCTAATCAGCTAATTAAAGCTGCACTATGTAAGGCTTTTTGTTGAAACTGAAAGAAGTATCATAAAAAAACAGGCAAAAACATGGTAAGAATGCACTGCTGCGAGTCGTCATGTAAAGCCTGAAAAAAGCGAAGTCAGGGGGTTGGGTTGGGAATTTCTCACACCATGTATTAACGTCGTACACACAAGCTCCAAAAGAAGGTCCAGCTTAATGTTTAGGTCTCCAGTGATCAAAATCAACATTTTGCTGATGAAGATATTATAACAATAGTAGATAATTCACTCACATCCTCAGAAGACGCGTTCTTCACATTTCGACTGAGTTCTCTTTGAATTCTCTTTCAGTCAGCAGATTCATCCACTCAGGAAAGGGGTCTAAAGCACAATCCACATTACAAAATGTTCTTCCACACGTTGCATGCGATTACACATTTCCACCAGAGGGGTCCAAATCCCCAAAACCAGCTTTAAAGGAATATTCCAGCACTTTTTCAACCTAATCCGTACCTGTTGCAGATGTCTTGTACTGTTAGTTAGCAAAACATTTATGTTGTCCCTGTGTTTAGAAAGGAACTGAAAACCGTTTGACTCAAAGCTCACTTATAATAGAATGTGATGGCTAGTTGCTGAATTCCGATTGAAATATGTGACTGTAGTGGGGATTTGAAACCACAGCGTTACATTCTAACAGTACAGGTGTTGGGATGAGACAGACTGAGAGAATATCTTACCAAAGATGTTCTTCTGAGATTTTAAGATTTATCCGACTTCTGAAGTGAAGCTACACAGTATAAAATCAGTTCTGGTTAGTTTTGCTTTCCTTAATGCTGCATTTACATTTTGACAGTAGACCAGGGATGCCCTAAGTGTGACCCGCGAACCAAAGTTGGCCTGTGAGGCCGTTCCCCTAGCCTCCTCAGCCAATTTGAAAGCAAAAATATATATAAGATTTGACAACAGCGTATGAAGGCTAGGAATCTAGCTGTTTTGTTTTTTTGGTCCAAACATTAAACTTTGGTCCCCTAAAACAGAATGTTTGGGCACCCTTTCAGCAGACGGACGATGGAAAACCAGATATTCCATGCTTCTGCAGCAGACAGGAAATCTGCTGACTGGAAAAACACTAGATTATTCCTTTAACAAACAGCCTGAGTTGAAGTGGGTGTGTTAGGGGAAAACACTAAAATGTGCAGGTCAGGGCCAGGACTGAGAAACACTGATGTGCTAAACACCCTCCTCTGTTTTTAGGTATGTTGCCAGATCCAGACAATATCCACTTAATGGTTAGCTGGATGATCGCTCAGAGTGTGACCACAGTGGCCGGAATCGTATCCTACCCCTTTGATACGGTCCGCCGCCGTATGATGATGCAGTCTGGCCTGAAAGGAGGTAAAACAGTGCAGTAAAATCAACACATTTTACAGAAAGCTGTTGGTGACATCCCTTCCTAATAAACAAAAGCCTGATCATAACTTACTAAGGTGTGAGAATGGGATCCTGATGTTTGGCCATGACTTAGTAAGGCCTGGGAAAAAGAGAAATAATTATCTCAACCCCACACTTTACGAATTTGCACTCCTTACTAAGTTGTGGTCACAACTGAATTATCTTGTTCAAATGCCTTATTAAGTCAAGGCAACTGTTTACAGTGTCTTGTTCCCACCACTTAATAAGTGTTGTTACCACTTACTTAATTATTTTGTTCCTATGCCTTACTAAGATCACACACATCATTTAAACCGCTTATCCTTCTGAGTCGCGGTGGGGTGCTGGAGCCTATCCCAGCTGTCATTGGGCGGAAGGCAGGATACACCCTGGACAGATCGCCAGTCCATCACAGCCTTACTAAGATGTGGTCACAATTTAATTATCTTGTTCCCACACATTACTAAGTTGTGGCCATGACTTAACTATCTCAACTGAATTATCTCGTTCCCATGCCTTTCCAAATCGTGCCCAAGTCTTAATTACTTTGTTTCCATGCCTTACTAAGTTGTGGTCATGATTTAATTATCTTGTTCCCATGCATTACTAAATTGTGGCCCTGACTTAACCACCACAACTTGATTATCTCGTTCCCATGCCTTACCAAATTGTGGCCAAGTCTTAATTATGTTGTTCCCATGCCTTACTAAGTTGTGGTCACAATTTTATTATCTTGTTCCCACGCATTACTAAGTTGTTGGCAAGACTTAACTATCTCAACAGAATTATCTCGTTTCCATGCATTTCCAAATCGTGCCCAAGTCTTAATTACTTTGTTCCCATGCTTTACTAAGTTGTGGTCATGATTTAATTATCTTGTTCCCATGCGTTATTAGGTTATGGCCATGATTTCACTCTCAACTCAATCTCAACTTAATTATCTCATTTTCATGCCTTCCCAAATCATGGCTATATCTTAATTATTTCATTTCCACACCTTACTAAGTCATGGCCATGACTTAACTTACTTGTTTCTATGACTTACTAAGTCATGACATCTCAGTAGTGTCCCGTTTTCATGCCTTAGTAAGTTGTGGCCATGCATTATTGTAAATATTTTTAGGAAGGGATGTGACCAGTGGGGCTCTGTAACTGTTAAACTGCAGCAACAGATCAACTGTAAACTCAGTCAGGTTGACAGTTTTCTCTATAACAGAAAAACATAACCTGTTTATTTCTGCTTTTTTGGAATTGCAGCGGACGTCATCTACACTGGCTCAGTGGACTGCTGGAGGAAGATTGCTCGTGATGAAGGTGTGCAGGCCTTCTTTAAGGGGACCTGGTCAAACATTCTGAGGGGCGTGGGTGGTGCCCTGGTGCTGGTTTTATATGACGAGTTCAAGAAAATAATCTAAATAACTGCCGTTAATGTTGTGAGAAAGGTGCTGCACTGAAATTATGTCCAATGAGGAAACGGGAAAGGTAAAAAAAAGTTGTTTATGTGGAAGAGGTCATCAGTGTTTTGAGTCCTCGCATGTATTGGTTGTTGTGTTACATGGTGTCTTATGACTGACCTTGCTTTGATAAAATTGTCTGAAACTGAATGTGTACATCAAGTAAAAGTCTGCTATCACCACTTCATTAACACCAATGTATTGCATTTTTTAACCATTAAAAAAAATGTATATGTTTCTTTTTCTCTGTGTGCGTCTCCTGTATGCTTTGTTTGCAAAGCGTGTTTCTGATAAACCAATAAAATATTGATCAATTTTGACTGTGGGCAGGTAAATGGTGTCTGATTTCTCAACTTGTCACTGTACACCCAGGTTCTCCAGTGTTGTGGGTGGGTGTGGTCAAAGACAGGTGTGGCAGATATTAACTCCTGGAAATTTGATCAGAAACCCCTTCCTTGTAGCCCGATCTTGGTGGTGTACACTTAAAGGCTATAGTCCATTCACAGGTGTACAGTGTGCGTTTGCTATCCTTTAGTCCAGGGGTGTCCAATCTAATTCGCAAAGGGCCGGTGTGGCTACAGGTTTTCACTCCAAACAAGCTGGAGCACACCTGACTCCACTTGCTTAATCAGTTAGTCTTCAAACATTTCATCAGGTGACCTCCTGCTTTATTGGAGTGAAAACCTGCAGCCACATAGGCTCTTTGTGGATAAGATTGGACCCCCTTGCTCTAGCCCTTCATCAGTGGCCAGTTCTTAGTCAGGATGGATAATTTGGGGTGCCGGGCCACTCTTGTTGATGTGTAAACACTGCAACACTGTTGCGCAACACCACTATTTTCCTGCTGTAGCATATTCAATACAAGTGATGATCAAAATTTCTGCATAATTGAATGCTCAAGATGTAAACAAAGTCATTCAGAGTGGTTTGGTGTGAAATGCTTCATTGTAGGGACTCAGATGTCTTTACAGTGGTGGTGATAGGAACCAGGGGTCGCCATGACTACAACACAAATATAAGCATTTTATTTACTATCCAAAACCACCAGTGAACCTACACATCTTCTGAGTTTTATATGTAATGTTGATGATGGTAAAATAGTGATAAATCTGAAATAATTGTTTTCTTACCCAGCATGTTCCCCTCCATCATTATCCCAGCGGTCATTGGGTGGAAGGCAGGAAACACCCTGGACAGGCTGACAGTCCATCACAGCGTCCATCACATTGTCAACATTACATATAAAAACGCAGAAGACTTATATAGGTTCACTGGTTTTCACAGTAAAATACTTTTAAAAGTATCATTATCTTTACTGGGATATTAGCCTCTGTATTAGTATTGGATAGAAAACAAGCGGTATGGCCCATCCCTACCGCACTGCGAGCAGCATGCCAGGATGGAGGCGATGAGGCTGTTGCCTGCCAACAATCTGCATTCTCACACTGACACCATGCGGTGGGATGAGGTCACCCTGATCTGACCGCAGTAATGCCTTCATGCCTTTGGGTGGAGCAGCAGGCCACAATTCAGTCACTGCCATTCAGAGAGCATCAGTGACAGCTGAGGATGTTCATGCTGTGGACTTGATTTCCTCTCTTATCCAAACCTCATGCTTATTTCATTCCCACACATTTTTGGAAAGCAGTTTGTTCTTATTGCAGTCTAACCTTAATAAGCTCATTTTAAATAACACTTATGCAATTCCTTTTGTTTCGATTTTTATATACTTTCCACTTCCATATAATTATCTATTTAATTTCTTTAAACGATCAATCTTTTAAGCACTTTATTTGTATTGTTTTTCACATTGAACTACCTTTTTGTATGAAGCTCTTATAAAGTATATAACACAAATAAACCTACTGTTATCATTATTAGTCATCATTAAAATATGGTTGTATCGGTTGCAGTACAATGTATTTCTGTGTACTTTTAATTTTATGCACTAAAACAAGAATATACTAGATTATGCACTACATTTAGGCCTATATAGGAAATAAAATACAGGTATTTTATACTATATATAAGGGTGTGGTTGAGGTCATGGCCTATTTTAAAGAGCATAAAAAGTTAGATCAGAAAAATTATTATTATTATTATTATTATTATTATTATCATTATTATATATTATTATTATTATCCTAACTGTTGCAGAATGTATTTTATTTATTGCATATAAAAATGATCTACTGTGTATGGTTAAGGTCATTGCCCGTTTCAAAAAGAACAACATTAATAATATCTATTACTATTAGTTAGAATTGGTGGTTATTATTAAAATAACATCCCGTGAATTGCATCATAGGTCTGAATTACACGCCGCTGAATTCTCTCTTATTCTCACTTATTTCACATTATCGACGTGCAGCGCTTTTTTGCGTGGCCACGTTAAACCACGTGCTGCTCGCAGCTTCGCTTTTTCGTTTCGTCGCTCCGCCGTCCGTCTCACTAACGGCAGCGATGGCGGATCCAGCAGCAACGACGGCAGTTCCCCCTCCGGCGTCTCCGGCTATTTCCCCGGTCGCCAGCCCGGGCTCCGAGCCTCCCTCGGCGGCTCTCTCGCCGTCCTCAGGCGGCGCCCAGCGGCTCCTCTTCTCGCACGACCTGGTCTCGGGTCGCCACCGCGGCTCCCTGCGCTTCGGCCTGGTGCGAATGATTCACGGCGAGGAGGATTTCGAGGAGTCCGATTCGGATGTGGAGGATGGCGGTGGGAGAGGAGGAGGAGGAGGCGGCGGTGGCGGTGGCGGTGGTGGTGGTGGCGGCGGAGGTGGTGGAGGAAGCGGCGGCGGTGGAGGTGGAGGTGGAGGCGGCGGCGGGGGAGGAGGAGGCTGCGTCCCCGGGAATTCAGACACGGAGAGCGGGGCGGCGGACTCCCGGTCGTGGCCTCTCGGGAGAGGCTTCGTACGGGTGCAGTGGTACCCCGAAGGGACAAAGCAGGATGTTCGGGAGACGAAGGTGATTTTTATGCTCGTTTATTTTCATTTTTTGTGTTTCATTGTTCTCCAGCATCATCCCCCATCCATCCATCCATCCGTTATTAGCCACACCGGCTAGCTTTGCTAATAACTGCCATTCTCCTGGCAGGCTAACTTGCAAAGCTAACCGCGATTATTCGACTGTTCGTGAACGAGTTGCTCGCTTTTTTCCAAACAAAGGCAACGAAAAGAAGACATGAAAACGGCAACAGGCTTAAATTAAGTTTAATTTGCTCCCAATGAGGAAATTCATAATGAAAAGTTGCTTTTTGTGGATGAGTGGAGTCGATTAGTATGCAGTAAGCTAGGGCAGTATAAAAGATGCAGCAAGTGGGTTGTGATGGCTTAGTGAATATTATTAAAACAGACTAATTCACCTGCAGGTCAGAAGGTCTGCTGACTTGTCACCCAGTTGAGGGTGCAGTAGTGAGTGTTGTTAGTGGGAATGGTCATTAAGTCAGCAGGTTGTTGTCCATACACAAGAAAGAAATCAGTGGCATTTACACTGGTGGATGCTTCTACCTCCATCTCCAGATTCTGGAAGGTCCGCAGTGGTCTGCACAAAGCGCCGCTGTGAAGGGTGGGCTGCACGGATTGACAGTTGTATCGGACAACGTGGGCTGGGCAGGCATTCGTGCGCTTTGCCCTTTTGTGTGAGTCACACAAAGAATTGATTATTCCAGGCTGGGCCTCACTAGAATCCACCTTTTGGGGCACCAGTGGAGCTCATCAGCGAGGATAAATGCGAATCATTGTCAGTGACATTAATACAAAGGTGTGGTGTCCTGGCGAAAGGCTTAGGATAGCCGTTCAACCTCATCAGTATCTGGACAAAGCCTAGGGCAGCTTCATGGACCTAGGTGTGTCTTAGCAATGTGTGCTGAACACACATTTATCGCAGCATTTCAAATGCAGGCCCTTCAGCGTCCTTATGTGGTGTCAAAATGTCAAGACTCTCCATAGGATTGTGAAACCATTTGCTGGGGGTGGGCAATAATTACTTATCGACATCCTATATTTTGTTTTTTCTAAGGTTTGATTACATGAACAGACCAAAAAAGCCCAGTAGTGCCACATTAAACATGCTGTTCCAAAACTGCTGTATGTTCCAATTGCTGAGATGTGAAGTCATTCAGAGCGGTTTGATGTGAAATGGTTCGTTGTAGAGACTTAGGCTTACTAATTCGGATTTCTATACAGTGGTGGCGATAGGACCTGAGGTAGTGACGTCTACATCACAAATATAGCCATTTTATTTACTATCCAAAACCACCAGTGAACCTACATGTGTTGCCTGAGTTTTTATATAGAATGTTGGTGATTTGTAAAATAGTGGAAAATTAGGAAAAACATAAGATTTCTTTGGCAACTATTTTGCCTCAGCAACCTGCATGTACCTGTCCACCATGAACATATATTTTAAACCAAAACAATGTCTTTGGCATCAACCATTTCATGTAAAAACCATTTGTGAGGGAGCTTTTAGAGGTGGATGTCTGGTTCCTGCCACCACCAGTGTGAACAATTCTGCCTGGGTAAGTGTCTCTAGAACTGAGCATTTCACATCAAACCACTCTGAATGTCTTTTGTGCACATCTTAATGATTGTGTTATGCAGAACATTTGGAAAATGTATGTAGTTTGCCTTTAAATACTGAAGTAATTTATCTCAGAAATGATAGAAATGGTCCCTACCATCTGCCAAAGGCCTATGGAAATCTGTCCTTTTCAATAAACTAATGTGAGAGTGAGTGCGCTCTTCAAAAGCAAACATGTGCTCCAGCCTCCAGCAAAATGCAGAAAAGATTGCAGAATAAAGATGTACAAAAGATCAAAGAGAACTTTCCTTGCTGTGGTAGAAGCTGCATGGAGACGTTGGTTTCTGTACCAGTTATGGCTCCATATTCATTCCACAGTGTGGTGGTCCAGTGTGTGCTCTCTCTAAGGTTAGCTAGAGGTCATGCGGTGAATGACCTGGGGTACAGTTTGTAGGTGACGTTAAATCACTTTTCTTCCCTCCTGTCTGTGTCACGTGCTAAAAAGAGATGGTGACTGAGGATTAGGGTTGACAATATGGCTGCCTTAAAATACCTTAAGGCCAACTGAGGGATAGTGTTGAGTCACCATACTGCTCATGCTTATGCAAGCTTTTAGGATTTTGGAGGAAAAACCTATGAAAAAGAATCAGGAACGTGTGTTTCAAATCCTCATCATATTCATGATCTGTATTTAAATTGGCTGCTTGTGCCCTTGTTTATTGTATCACTTCATTGACCAGATATAATTATATATAAATTATAGCCTATGTTATCCACACCTTCTAAACTAAATGTAAAAGATGTTCACAACAATATAAAGGCAACAGGATATGACCAAAAGTGGCAGAAATACATTTTAAGTGTTAAATGTGCTGCGTAAGATGTACAAAATATTGAGGGGTGAACCGATATGGGAGCTCTGGATGTCTGATATCCGATATTTTTCAAGTATGTATGCCAATGCTGATAAATCCTCTTGCAAAATGTAAAAAAAAATGTAGATGTCTGTCTGGATTAGCATTATGGAGAAATGCAACATTAATTTCCACTTGAGGGAAAATGAATAAAATGCACACATTTTAGTGCAGTAACCCAGTGTTATTCGAACATTCTGCTCTTCCGAAGTGCAAATAGATCAAATAAGGGCTTCAAATATCAAATCGAAACGTCTGTCCAGTGCTAATACATTTTTTTTCAAGCTGTTATATTCTGATATTTTGATATCATTGCGTATCATTGGTGTCCTGCAAAAGTGCATTGTTCTGGATATTATATATTTTTAATACGGGTGCTTACACCAATGCTCAAAAGCTGTAATTGCAAGAGTTTGAACATTGCCAATCAAATTACATGTTTTCTTTATTTTCTGAGTGAAAAGAAGCACTTTTGTAGTGCACAATTTCTATACATTTGCTAAGTTTAACATATTGGGGGAATATACAAAATTAATATATAAATATATATAAAATTTGCCATAACTTTTGCACAGGCTGTGTTTTGTGTTTTATATTTTTGCTAAAAACTTAGCAAATATTGCAATAAAATATGCGGATGTTTGCTCTCTGTGCTTAATTTCACTAGGAAATCAGCAAAAATGCATTTCTGAGATTTATATACAGTAGAAGACCACATTTGGTCTAATTTTTAGAAGAAGAAAACAGATCATTACCTTAGACATTCCCTTAATATAGAGTTGCAACACTCGGGAAACGTGTTGTCCTAAATTTCATCAATATTAATTTTAAATAGCATCTTAAACTGTTGAAAAGTATCATGATATTTAATTGTATCAAGCCTGTTCAGTTCAGATCTGGTTAGCGAGTGCTCCTGCTGCCCAAATAGAGGTCCGACTCCCCGGCCTGTCATGAGCCGCCACCCAGGCAGGCTGTCCCAGAGGAGTTGGAGTGCTTTGTTGGGGAAGGACGCAGGGTGCGGCCCTGCGGAGCTCCTGCTGGCTCCTCTGCTGAGCTGCAGGGCAGATGGCTGCTATGCTAATGATGTCATTTTTGTCCTTGGCTGGTGACTAGCACCTCTTCCCAGTCCTGACAGAGGCTCTCACATCTCCTCCCCAAACATTGCATCCACTTTTAGCCCTGAGATAGGGCTGTTGTGCGCTGTGCGGAAAAGAAACATCTTTTCTATTATTCATCCACAGCTTGGTTCACTCTCCAGTCTCTTACAGACGAGTCATACGACCTCGACTTGTACGCTCCGCTGTGCTGTTTCGTTCTTAAATATAGCCTAAGATCTTACGCAACGTAATAAATATTGTCGTCCTGAGGAACTTGTGGATGAATGTTTGGAACTTGGGTCTTTTACAGAGCATGCAATTACCCTGCATAAGAAAGGATGCTGAAAAGAGAGAGTGGGGCTTCTTTCTGATGTGCCTAATTATCAGAAATGAGGCAGAAAGCAGCCCGGCACTTATCTGGCTTTGTGTGCGTGTGATAAGAGTGAGCAGTCAGGAGGGGCAGGGATTCTAGGCCTCACGGCCTCGTGGCCTCGCCCTGCAGACTGACAGTAAAAGTCAGCGAGCGGGTATTTTATTATGGGTTGAGACATAAGCATTGCTGAACATGTTGTGTAAGCAGGAAAGGTCTTCAGTGTCCATCTCGGGTTTATAGACTCGGTCAGATTAAGAATTACTTTATTGGCGTCTAGTGAATCATTGATTGTATTAGTAATTGAACAATTTCCTGATTTTCTTTTTAATCAATCATTCAGTCAAAAAGGTCAAACATTAACTGACATTAGGAGAAGATTAACTAACCATGCAGCGCCTTTCCAAGATTCTAAAACACTTAATCAGAAAAAGATAAACTAGCTTTTAAGAAGACTTCGTTAAAGGGTCCATACCACTGAAAACTGTATTGTCCTTCATTTTTAAGCTTAATGTAGTATGTAAACATTGTTTCAAAACATACGATTCACTTCCCAGTACATATATGGAAATGTGCTACAATCAATTTGAATGGGCTGTTTTTGTGATGTCACAAAAACCAACACATTTACAACACATTTACATGAGAACTGTTTTCCACACAGTCGCAGTTGTGCTTCGTCATCGCCTCGTAAGCTGTCCCGTGTTGAATTATGTGATGCTGGAGGTGGTTCGTTTAGGCGTTGCCAGCAGCAGTTGTGTTGCTCTGGCACTCTCTGTGGTGCCCGTCCCTTGGTGGCACCTCCTGTACCCTTTAGGGGGGACCACAACAGCAGTTCTGGGAGTAGCTTCAGGTTTTCACTTGCAGTAGTTTTTGGTCAGTGGATGCTAGTGGGGAAAATATAAAAAGCAAAGGGAAGCTTCTCATATTTTGTAGGAATTTTGTAACTGGTAAAGATGCACTGAAATTTCAGCCACTGAAGATGGTCAAAAATGGTACCTTTTGGTTTTGTGCCGAAAGAGGAAAAACAGCCAAATGTTTTGACTGAAAATAAAAACTATTAAACAGCTGACGTGTCAAAATGTAAGACTTTACAAATAATTTTAATGGTAATGAAAATGAGAAATAGTGATTTTAAATGAACTGTTCCTTTGTTTTTCTGCCCTGGTCTGCACAGACACGTTCAAACAGTTTGAGCGGCAGCAGAGTAATGCTGGCCGTCTGGCACTGTTTCACGGTTTCACACAAGAACTTTGAGAACTTTTGAGACCATTTGAAAACAAAACATCCCGCTTGATATTCAGAATACAGGAAAATAACAGAAACAGAAAGGAAAGTGAGCACGTCGACTCCGTCTGTAGACCCGTTCGTTGGAGTTTATTGCTTCGGATGACCAGCCGCTCTGTTGTTAATGATGTTGTATTTCATAGCACACACTGTAACCTACATACTGCAATCAGTATAGTAAGATTATTTTTTGTCGATGCCACAGCCATCTGTGGACGGGAGTCCAAGAGAGCATAATTATCGTCTCTTTCTGGGTTATAGAGAGAGTTTTCACTCTCCTCCCATCACTCCGCGTGATGCTAACCAACACAAGCATCTGTTAACTGATGTAACAGAATTAGCAGTTAGCATTGTCCTCCAACGTTGATGAGCTCCATTGATGATGTGCTGGCGATGGTTTGAAAGATGTGGTGGAGCTTCAGGTGTCTCAGAGAAAGCTCATTTTAGCCTTCACCACCAAGCCTGGTAGCATCGTGTGATGGGAGGCTTAGCTAGCAGGTGGAATTGGATGTGGCTAATTTGGTTAGAGAAAATTTGGTCTAGAGAAAGGTTTATTTTGTAGAAAGTGTTTTTATTTATTAGAAAGGTTTTTTTTTTTTACGTTTTTGGCATTTGGCCCAGTGTATTGGAGCCCCTTAAAGGCTGTGGTCTATTTAAAAAAAAAAAAAGAAAAAAACGCAAATACAAAAATATTGCAAGGGAAGGCAGTCACATTTTTAATGACACTTTAAAAGCTCAGTATGTCCAAAATATAATTTCTGGTGTACAAAATTAAAATTGATACTCTGATGTATACGTGCCAGCCAATAGGAGGCAGTGTGGAGCAGAGCTTTGGTCAGTAACTTCGACATTGGAGCTTATCCCTGCCGCTGTACTGTTTCTAAATATATAGTAGCTGGTTTAGGTAAAACTTCTTAATCCGTAAAGAATGGCGGTTTTCACTCACAAGCTTTCATGTGTCTTCGCTCACAAAATGCTCCCGCAACAAACCAGCAATGAATATCAGTGTTTGTTTGTTTATTTGTATATTTATTAATTTATACGGATACCGAAAAGTCTCCTGAATGCAGCCTTAGTCTTAGCCGTTGGCAGGCAGTGCAGATCTGATCTGAGTGTTTAATAGCATTAAAGTCTGAAAGCAGGACTCTGCAGTGCGCGTCCTCAGTCTCCTCTACTATTTCCACACCGAGCTCCTCACTTTCATTTAAATAAGTGTAATGAGTGGATGGTGTGGTCTGAAGATGACCTTGTTTACAGAGTCAGTCAGAGACATCTGTGTGTGGGATCAGATTTGTATGCTACCATGTTAAGGAAGAGCACCAGGTGTCTAATGTTGATCTGTGACAGATTACAGTGTCAGGTGGAGTCGTGTTTCTAACCGTATCACTAACGTCAGTAGCCCCCAGTTATTTCACACGTTGCACGCTGTGCCTGTAACTTTGTGTCTTTGTCTTGGAATGTCTGCAGAGACTTGTCACCAGCGCGTTTGTTTATTTATTTATTTGTTCTCTCTGCACCTTTCACCCCGGCTCAGGTGTGAGTGTTAGTCAGCAGGTGTGACGGAGCTTACAGTAGCAGCTACTGCAGACTGTGTATGCAGCATGTGACTGATTTAGACTGTCAGCCTTAAGCATGTATAGCCTCAGCCCTCGGGAGGCGCTTTTTTAACCACATTTGCTATTTGAATATTCACATTTATTTGGCAAATTGTGTTTAAATATCGCAATGAGAAATTTGTTTTATATTGTAATGAATAAAAGAAGAAATTTAAGGCTTAACATTCATTAATTGCATGCAGTGAACGAAGATTTAGGTCATTGGTACCTCTGATTATTTACGATTTATCTGATTTAATTATTAGTCTGTTTTAACTTGAATTAGTAAATTATCTTTGTCTTATAGGTTGATTTTACTGACTTATCTTTGTCTTTTAGACTGATATATTGTGTTTTAGGTTGCTTTAGTGATTTATCTTTGTCTTATTGACTGATTTATTGATTTATCATTGTGTTTTAGACCGATATACTGGTTTGTCTTTGTCTTTTAGATGGTTTAGTGATTTTGTCTGTGTGTTAAGGTTGATTTAGTAATGTATCTTTTGTGATTAGGATGGTTTAGTGATTTTATCTTTATATTTAGGTTGAGTTAATCATGTCTCTGTGATTTAGGGTGGTTTAGTGATTTGTATTGTAGGCTGGGGATTTATCTTGTTGGTTGATTTAAATGGATGAAGACTAAACTGAGTTTGGATACCTGTGTATAATTAACCATGCCCATCCCTATTTAACACCATCAGTAGTTCAGTTAGATTCTGTAGAAATGAGCTTTAATTAATGATCTTCCTCACTGTAATGTGAACAAAGTGTCATCCTAATGCTGTTCCTGGATTAGTTTCTGCTCTGAAAAGCGGCGCCTGCTCTCTTTCTCTCAGCTCCATCCGTCTGGTATGTCGGTGTCAGTGATGTAATGTGGAGCAGAGGCCACTCCCTTGATAATGACTAATGTGTTTTGTTTAAGTGAGGACAGGCGCCTTATGCTGGCATCTGCAGCCTGACCTGCTGATCAGTGATGTGTGGATGTGTGAGCTGCTCTTTTATTCTCACTGCTGAGAATAGAAACTCTACGTCATAGCAGACTTTTCTTGATTTAAGTGCCCTTTGAATGGAATTAGTTTAACATTGGGAGGTGTAATGTTACCGCAGACCAATAAGAAAGAAATCTGTGTGCTAATGATTTATGCAGTGTCTTCACAAGAAGAAGTTCCATACATAATAAGTTCAGCTGCTCAGAAGTAGAAAGCATGTCCAAACATTGAATTTAATCTTTTACCCCCGTGTCTCAGGTAAATATAGTGCTGTTGTCATTAGCTGGGAAATTTGCAGCCAACATCACTGAGAAACACTGGTGTAAATACCACACCTACCCCTGTAAACTGTACACAGATATATTTAAGGCTGCACAGTATATTAATGCTGGCCGATATATGCCAGTCTGTACTGATGTACCGTGAAATTGACTTGCTGTAATATTTGCTTTTCAGTTTTTCAAACAGTATTTCTCAGCAGTGTATTTAATAGGAAATCAACATTTAATCCAGGATATAATGTGAAGTAATGCGTTTTTCATTTTATTTGGTGTTAAATAGAACAGACCAATCAAGCCATGTTAGTTTTTTATAAGACATTTTTCTGGCATAGGGTGGCAGCACTCAGGATGCATGGGGTCATTTAATTAAGCGGGGTTCTATAATAATGAAAATATAGTCTCATACTGTGATACCCTGGGTATATATTGTGCTATTTAGTACTGCCTAGCATGACAATATATCATGTTAATCAGTGCAGCGTTGGCCTTTGCATTGCTGATATTGCAGAAGGCTGCAGTATGCCCTTCTATCAGTGTGCTCAGTGGTCCATGCAAGCAGACATGCATATATTGAGTATATTACAATGACGGTAATCAAGGCTCAGCCAATCCGATTGTAAAACCTTAGCTGTCCGTTTTATAATGTAATTATAAATATGCAATTGGTCAAAATAATGCAGGTAGTTTTTAGTCACATTAACCTTGTGTTCGTGTTATATTGCAACTCCTATTACTAAGAAATATAGTTCATATTTACATTCTGATTCATAAATGTATATAAAGTACAGTACAAAAGTTAGTCCACTGTTCATTTAATGCAATCTTTCAGACTCAAGAAACGAACAAAAAACATGTGACAGAAAATGACACAGAAGCATCCACAACTACTTTTATCAACACGTTTTTCATTATGTATTGTGTCGCTCTTTACCTTTACAACAGCTTCTATTCTTCTCAGGAGACTGACTTTCAGTTTCTCAAAGAAATCTGCAGCCACACCTCCAAAGTTCAGTCTTAGAAGTTGGTTGATCATTTTCTGAAGTAATCCAAACACATTCAGTGATGTTAAGGTCTGGACTCTGGGGTGGTCAGTCCATTATTTCGAGAACACAAACACAATTTGATTTTCTTTATCTTATTTTTTTTTTCATTTTTTTGAGCTCTGCTTTTGTTAACTCACTTATTTTCCTTCTAATTTCTCTTTCCTTACACATGTGGATTATCTTAAATCTCCTCAGATACATCTCCTGAAACGTGAATAACTTGTGCTCAATGGCCAATTTGACTCCAAATTAAACAAGTGAAGGGTGGTCTCTGACTTTTGCACAGTATGGTCTGTTCGCTCATGCGTAGACAGATGGATGTGTGTATATCTTTTGGTACTAAAGCTGTCCAACAGTGTGTCTACAATGAGGGGAACTTCATCCCACCTTGATGTTGTATGTGTTTTGTGGGCGTGTCAGTGATTCAAGGCGTGGCTCTTGTTGTGCTGCAGTAAACTGCTGCAGCCCCTCCCTCTGCCCTCCTCTTCCTCCTCCCTGAGCCAAAGAGCCTTGGAGAAGCTGGCTAGCGTTTTGTTCTTTAGCACAGCGAGTCAAAACAAACAGAGAGCGAGCAGATTCTTATTGATTCACTGTAATCAATCCCCTGCCTCCTAATTTTGAGCTCCGCCAGCGAAGGTTGTCCTTGTAAGCTAAAACGATTTCACCCACTTCCTCTCAGCAGGGCTCCCTTTCACCGACAGAGCACGAGGACAGATGACATTTGTTTGGATTTGGATTCTTTTTTGTGGTTTGCTTTCTGGGCTGAAATCATTGCGTTCCTGGCAGACGGCAGGTACATCATTACAAGGAGCTGCCAGGATTACAGAGAGTTTTTGGAAAGCAATCTGCAAAATCACTTAATCACTTTGTCTGCTTTTCAAACTAGCTGGTAGAGTTTTGTCTAGGGTTGTAACTATTGATGATATTAGTACCGGGTAATTGATAGTACCCAGCCAATATGAAAAAATGTTGCGCTCCATGCAGATTTTTAGGGACTGTACGTTCCCCGGTAACCAATATTATTAGCTGATATAATTTTGTACTTAAAATTAAAATCTACAATATAAATATATCTTCCAAACATATATATTGTAGCAGCTGTTGAGGTCTTTTCACACTAAGTCAAATATCTTAATGCACTGAAACCTTCACATCAAATCCCACTTTTTATTTAAAGAGTGGATTCATCAAGTTATAACAAGGATTATCATTTTTCTTTAAGCCACTTCCAAGATGCAGACAGTGTGTAACAGCCCATCCTACTAAAAAAGTTTCATAAACAGCGACCATGGGGGAAAAAAAAGCATAATAGCAGTGTTATTTGCCCATATTGCTCAGCTCAGTTTCAGTGCATACAATCCTGACTTACATGAAATGTAGTCTTTGCATGCTGTTTATGTATCATAAAGACATAATGCAGCTAAAATGGGTACACCCTTATTATTGTGGCTCTTTGTAAGAGGTCTTTGCAGTTCAAAATGAGATACTATGTGGCAAAAAAAGCATGTAAATGCTAAAGATGAAACACTTTTAATATATTATCAAAAAATGGGAAAAAAATTAACTTTAGCATTCTGATATTTAAAGTTGTATCGACGATATACCCCTCAGTTTGTTCCAGGCATCTCATTTACCGTTTTTTGTTGAAGCTACTGTCAATCATTGGTGAATTAATTCAGACTTAGCTGTCTGAAATAGTAATGCAGTTATAGTTGTGTCAGACTAATTTCTACAGAATAATTTCTATTTTGAGGGATGGTAATTGGAGATTTAATTAATTTAAGGTTTAATATGAGGAAGTTCAGAGTTTAGTATTATTCATAGCTCGGTTTTACCGTTTTCTAAAAACACTGTTTTGCATGAGGACATGCTCCTTTGCAGCCTTTTGTTCCGAGTCCCCTAATAACTGTGTCTGTCTGACTTCTGGCTGTCAGAGAAAGCAATTTAAAATCTGCAGTATTGCCGTTTGCCATACATATTGCCAAATAATCACTGCTAAATCACAGAGACGACAGCCCTTGTCTTATCCCATCTCAGATGCGTTGAGTTATCAAGACCTGAGGTTTTAGTCTCTGCTACACTGGTTGCGTGAAGGAGACAGAATGATGATTTTGCTGCGCTCTCTGTCCGCGGCCCCTCCCTATGCAACACTCTGCCTGACTGCTGAACAAACGCTAGCCGCTAGCAGCTTTTGTTAACCAGCGGGTTTTGGATTATTATCAAAAGAACAGATGTTCCCAGATCATTGAAGGGTTGCTAGCTTTGAATAAGAAGTCCTGGGTTGTAGTTAGGTTCTGCTTACTTATTCCGGATCAGGCTTTGTTTTAGCACTAGTGTGACTAGCATACTAAAGGGCAGGTTCATAATACACGGCCATGTACAAACACAGGCTGTTTCTAGACCTGCTTTTTTTTTTTACTGTAGTTTTTTTTTAACATGTTGGTGTAAAAGCAAACAAAATGACAGCTGACTGTGGATCAGTCATGGTTTTCTGAGCTAATTTGTTAGCATAAGCCTGGGCTAGCATTAAAAGCTGAGAAAACAGGTGAATGGGAGCCTTTTTGACCAGATCTGTGCATTAAAGCTAGTATTGAGTTAAAAAGATTCTGTTATAGTTAGGGTTTTCTCACTGGTTCTGAATCAGGCTTTGGTTTAGCACAGACTGACTAGCATGCTAACAGGCAAGTATACAGTAGATAGCCAGATACAAACACAAGCTGGACGTGTTTTTACGATTACAGTGCATGTTGGCCTGAAAGTGAACTGAATGAGAGCTGACTGTGGATCAGCAGTCATTTTCTGAGCTAATTTGTTATCATTAAATGCTGAGAAAACAGGTGGATGGAAGCTTCTTGTGTTCAGATCTGTGCAACACAGCTAGCATTGAGTTAAAAACGATTCAGCTATAGTAGCTGAATAGGTTATTCTCACTGATTCTGAATCAGGCTTTAGTTTAGCACAGACTGACTTACATGCTAACAGGCAGGTATACAATACATGGCCAGATACAAACGTACAGTTCTTGTTGGATGTGTTTTTACTATTATACTGCACGTTAGCCTAAAAGTGAACCGAGTGAGAGCTGACTGTGGATCAGCAGTCATTTTCTGAGATAATTTATCATAAAAGGCTGAGAAACCAGGTGGATGGAAGCTTTTTTTTTTGGTTCAGATCTGTGCAATAAAGCTAGCATTGAGCAAGGCTTGTGTTTATAGAGTATTCTCACTTATTCGGGATTAGGTTTGTTTTTAGAGCAAAGGGACTAGCATGCTTACAGGCAGGTCCATAATACGTAGCCAAATGAACATACATGGTGTTTCTAGACCTGTTTTATACTTTTGTAGCATGCGTCGGCTAAAAGGTGAGCAGAATAAGGCTGAACATGGACCAGTAATCATTTCTCAGCTAATTTGTTGGCGTCGGCCTGGGCTAGTGCTGAAAGCTGGTGGATGGGAGCTTTTTGTGAGCACCGTCAGCCTCTGGCAACAAGAAAAAGGTGAATGTTTGCTTTTCATTGCTGCACATTTTTAGGTACACAGTCCGCTAACTGCTCGCTGCAGTGAAATGATTGCTTAGTGCAGCCAAGGAGAGAGTGAGCAAGTAAGCGAGCGAGAGAGAGAGGGGAGGGAGGGCGAGAGACACATGGTGAGTGTTTCAGTTGGCTCCAGCCTACAGGCATTCAGGTAATTTGCATACATCTTGGCTGCAGTGAAAGCCAATGGAAACCCACCATCTCCTGTCAGAAACAGGACCACGTCAGGCTCATTGTTTAAATCAGAGGCTGAAAGAAAATATATGCCTCACCCATCACCCATCCGCTCGACTGCATGAATGACATCATCTCCATCCAATCACCTCTTTTTATCTGAAGCCATTGACCCCAGGCTACAGTATGACAGTAAGACTTAGACTGCTGCTTTGTCCAGTAACGGCTATTAATAGTAACGCGACATCCACTTCAGCAGAAACGGCCTGGGCACAGATTTAATAGGCCTCTGTGTGCCGAAGCTGGAATGAGCTCAGAATCTGCATGGAATAATTGCATTTTTCAGGCTGTGAAATGCAAAAAATGGACAGAATACTGCTATTGGGATTGTTTTGCTGCATATAGACTATTGATTGCTATATGCTTTATAGAGATGCACCGATACCACTTTTTCCCTTCTGATACCAACACCCAATTCTTTACTATCGGCCGATGCTGATACTAACTGAATCTAATCTAACTCAGATATAAGTCCTGATATTTACACATTTACATATTTTTGAATATTTTATTTTAGTGTAATTGGTGTTCTGCATCAAATAAAACATAATCAGCTTGGCTAGATGACATTTACCTGTTGGGTTATATTTATTAGATGCTTAAGAAAGCTTATTTTTATTATTTTTTAATTAGACATAAGAACCATGTTTAACAACTTAAGTAAATATAAAATCTTTTTTTGTGTAAAACAGAACTGAACAGTATACAGATAAACCTTTGGTGTTTACACATCAGCACAAAGCAGCTTCTCTGGCTCAAAAATGGAGCTGAATGTTGTTTTCACATCCAAATATCTCAAGTCATTTGTCTCATGCATGCATCTTGTTCACTCGTTCTGCATCTCTGAACGTCAGTTCAGTGAATATCACTGTTGTTCACGCTGTCAGTGTTAGTGACTTTGCATTTTTTCTGGCTTGGTCGGAGTGACGTGCCACGAGACCCCCATGCTGAGTGATACAGCTGACTAATAGAGGTGCACCGCAGGAAGGGCTAGTGGATGCACAGTCCCGGCTAGCAGGCTGCTATGCTAAAGGCTAAATTGAGGCTAAATGTTATAATGTTATCATTCACAGTGGTGGTCATGGAAACCAGACGTCCACCTCTTAAAGCTCCCTCATGGAAAGTTATTACATTATGAAATGGTTACGTATACATTGTCTGTTGCCTGAGTAGTTGTTTTTGATAGCTGTACAAAACAATCTTGGTCTAGTATGCATTTCTAAAAATATGTGTGGAGCAAAAAGGTCATGCAGTCCTAATGAGTGTCTTCCCCTCCCCAATTAACCCCTATTTTGTTGTTATAAGCATTACATAGAAAAACTCAGACACATGTAGGTTCACAGGTTGTTTCTGAATTGTAAATATACATTTTCGTTGTATATATTGCCAGTCCTGTTCCCATCACCACCACTGTAAAAAGACCTGTTTCCCTCAATGAACCATTTTGCATCAGTCCACTGTGAACTAGTTTGTTTACATCTCAAACATTGACCTATGCAGAAATTTTGAAAGATTGGTGGAATTTCCCTTTAATTTATTGCTTTTGGGAAAACAATGATTTATCACAACAGTGCTCGGAGCACACAGTAGAAAAATACTCATTCATTAGAGGGCTCATTTGCATATTGCCACCTTCAGAAATGCACTATATTGCCAAAAGTATTCACTCACCCATCCGAATCATTGAATTCAGGTGTTCCAATCACTTCCATGGCCACAGGTTTATAAAACCAATCACCCAGGCATGCAGACTGCTTCTACAAACATTTATGAAAGAATGGGTCACTCTCAGGAGCTCAGTGAACTCCAGCGTGGTACCGTGATAAGATGCTACCTTGGCAACAAGTCTAGTCGTGAAATTTCCTTGCTACTAAATATTCCACAGTCAACTGTCAGTGGTATTATAACAAAGTGGAAGCGATTGTGAATGACAGCAACTCAGCCACGAAGTGGTAGACCATGTAAAATGACAGAGCGGGGTCAGCGTTTGCTGAGGCGCATAGTGCGCAGAGGTCACCAACTTTCTGCAGAGTCAATCACTACAGACCTTCAAACTTCATGTGGCCTTCAGATTAGCTCAAGAACAGCATAGAGAGCTTCATGGATTGGGTTTCCATGGCCGAGCAGCTGCATCCAAGCCTTACATCACCAAGCACAATGCAAAGCATCGAATGCAGTGGTGTAAAGCGCCGCCACTGGACTCTAGAGCAGTGGAGACGTGTTCTCTGGAGTGATGAATCATGCTTCTCCATCCGGCAGTCCGATGGACGAGTCTGGCTTTGGCGATTGCCAGGAGAACAGTACTTGTCTGACTGCATTGTGCCAAGTGTAAAGTTTGGTGGAGGGGGGGATTATGCTGTGGGGTTGTTTTCATGAGTTGGGCTCGGCCCCTTAGTTCCAGTGAAAGGAACTCTTAATGCTTCAGCATACCAAGAGATTTTGGACAATTTCATGCTCCCAACTTTGTGGGAACATTTTGGGGATGGCCCCTTCCTGTTCCAACATGACTGCGCACCAGTGCACAAAACAAGGTCTATAAAGACATGGATGAGCGAGTTTGGTGTGGAAGAACTTGACTGGCCTGCACAGAGTCCTGACCTCAACCTGATAGAACACCTTTGGAATGAATTAGAGCAGAGACTGTGAGCCAGGCCTTCTTGTCCAGCATCAGCGTCTGACCTCACAAATGCGCTTCTGGAAGAATGGTCAAAAATTCCCATAAACACTCCTAAACCTTGTGGAAAGCCTTCCCAGAAGCGTTGAAGCTGTTTTAGCTGCAAAGGGTGGGCCGACATCATATTAAACCCTATGGATTAAGAATGGGATGTCAGTCAAGTTCATATGCTTGTGAAGACAGACGAGCGAATACTTTTGGCAATATAGTGTATCAGTATTGCGAAGGCCAGCGTCATGATAATACTTAGTGGACAATACAGCCCAATTGTTCGAGTCCTAATGGCAACGTGCGATTTTGGTAATCTGATTAAATTCGGGATGGAACTGCTGTTTTTGTCTCTTCAGTTTGCTGTCTTGGCTTTACAGGCTGCAGTAGATCTGATCTGTGTTGGCCTAAGTGTATAGGCACTTGTGTTAAAGACCCAGGTTCTTAAGTGTCATTGTATTTGAATCATGTGAGAAATTACAGTATTCAAAGTGATGTGATACTAGGCGACTTTTGGGTGGCCCTGCCCAAAGATGTTCTCAGGATATTGGCTAATGCACATGCTCTGAGCAGCGAGTGAAGATTGATGTCACCCCTGTGATTTTTCTGGAAAAACAGCTCCATCAGGGCTCAGCATGCACCCTGAAAACCCAATCACGGACAGCGGGAAGCTAGACGCAATCTGTCTATCTGTCTTTTCTCCCTCTCCCCTCCTCTCTCCCTCCCCCTGGACCGGTAAAGAGGACAGTAGCTTAAGTGAACGGCTGGAAATCATCCCATTTTAGCTGAGCTCTGAATACTTCATATGTTCTGTTTTACCTGCAGGAACAGCGGCATAATTTAAAGGAATACATCAGCAGTTTTCAACGCAGTCTCTATCTGGCGTGTCTGTTTCGTACTGTTGATCACAAGTGGCGATAGATTCAACATTTTGAATGCAGATTTGAAACGACAACAGTTGTACTCTAATGTTTCAGGTCCTGCAATTAGACAGACTTGAGTCAGAATCTCACTGAATGTGTTTTTATGCAGTTTTATCCAACTTTCAAACAATGGAGCAACATGGTAAATAATTATATCTGGTTGCTTTTGCTTTTACTGGTATCCATGGCGATCAGGCAGAGCCTGTGGAAGCTCCGCCCACACCCCAAAATATTATACAGATTTATACCATTAAAGTACCTTTTCACTGATTGATACAGGAATATGTTCTACAAAAATACATGAACACTTTCTCTGACTTGGTAAACTCAGAATGTCTGTAGTTTTCTATTATAAGTGACTTGAGTTAAAAATCTGTCAGAATTACGAAGCTGGTGGAGATTAGGTTGAAAACACTGGCATGTTCCTTTAAAGGATGATTTTATTTCATAAACCAGTGCTTTTAAGGTGCCTGTATCCTAAAGTTTTATATCAAATATTTTAACTGGGGTCCATTTTGAACATTTATGTGGGTTTATGCACCAAAAGCAGTCATTTATTTTTACATGGCCATTTTCTCATCTTTGCATATATTTTTTAACCATGTCTTTATTGCCGATCCAGCAAAATGGCTAGGATCTTATAGCACAGACAAAATTATGAATTCACTGTTTTTGTGATGTTACAAAAACCAAACTCATTTACATACATCTGTCTGTCCAGCTGACAGCAGTTTAGCCCCGTCTATTCACTTATAAGTTCTAAGGAATGTTTCAGCTTTCAGTGCTGTTTGAGTGACACAATACAGGGCAGCCAGTCAGAATAGAGCTCATTTACATACAGCAGTCTTAAAAGTGCAGTAACAAAAAAAAAAAAACCCGTTCATTCTTTTGGGTAAAGAGAGGTTAGAAAACACCATGTAGAAGTGAATTTGACCATTTCGGGTACATTTAAACCACAAAATGTTTTAAGTGGACCTCAAGGGAAAACTAAGACAAGAAAAATATAGGATACAGACCCTTTAATGCCCCCCATGGAAAAAATATCTACACTTTATGTTATAAATTATGTTATAAATTAAATGACTTATGTTATAAATTATCATATATCATACGTGTGTGTGTGTGTGTGTGTGTGTATATATATATATATATATATATATATATATATATATATATATATATATATATATATATATATTAGATAGTTCAGTAAACTTTTTTTTAAGTAATCAGAGGCTTATTATTCGAAGATGACCATTTTTAACAACCATTTAAGGCGGAACTGGAAATTCAATTTAGAAGCCCCCTGCCTGGAAAACAAAGTGGGCTACTTCAGATGCAGCGGACTGGACAGCGGGGGGCTGACTGAGGATCTGCTGCATTTTCATTTACATTTGCAACGTGACTGAAACATCCCTGACACAGCCGCTCGGCTAAACAGGCTAACGTTAGCATGGTTTGTACCATAGCTACGTCGCTTTATCTGTGCTTATTTGTGGTATAAAGGTAAAACAGTTATGACAAAACACATACCTGAGGATCAGTTTCAGCCGGTATGCCAGATGAACCAGTATATCACCCATTACTACTCTCAGCATTCTAATGCAGAGAAGTGCTAGCGCTAGCTCTGAGTATGCTAACAGACCACACAGTAAGCCTGTGCTCCTGTGTTTAGGACAGGCTCAGATCTGCATCTTTAAAAGAGAAAATAAAACATTTTTTGGTAGCAGTTCTGTTTGGCGTACTGCATCATTGGATTAGATCACATCCACGTTAACATCAAGGTCATATAACTGCTGCTGAATGTGGCTCTTAGTGGGACAGCAAAGCCAGAGTATCTCAAGGATGTCCCACATATACCGAACATGCTGAACTGGCCCCAATTCCATATATAACTCTGAGTTTAACCTGATAATTAAAGGTGTGATTTTCATCTGAGGTGAGATCTTTTACCCACCTTATTCTTGTCAGTACTGAGAGCAGTGTTATGTGTAACTGGCCTGTAATAGCAGGAATTCATTCAGGATGTTTATCTTGGCTAATAATAGTAATAATAATCGTGATTATTATTATTATTATTATTATTATTATTGTTAGTTTTTTGTTGTTTTTATTATTTATTGTTTAGAGCTGCAACTAATCTCGATTATTAGAATATTCTTAAAGAATAAGGAAAGCTCAAATAAATGAAGTGATTAAATGAAAAATGAGGATTATTTAGTGTTGTTGTTTTTTGTGAAACTTAAAATACTACAAAGCAATGGAAAAACATCACTGACAAACAATTACTGACATAGCAAGAAGTATAAAATGCTATTCTACAGTGTCCTGCTCAATCTGGCAATCCTGACCAACAGCCCTGAACTGCTCAATCCGGCAACCCTGAATGGTGAGACTGTTCGAATGTGTTAGTGATGAGCGGTGCAGGAGAGCAGTGACACGCCATAAAGACTGTAAAATTATCCAGGAATAGCCTAACATTAGCTAATTTAGCATTAGACTGGTAAAACACTAGCTAACTAGTTTTGTTATTCTAATGTAGCTAGATAGTCAGTATGTTTCAGCGTAAATAGTGCTGAATGATTAGTTGTTTTTCTATAGAAATCACAATTCGAAAGAGTGCAATTTTCAAATCGCAGCAACTGCAGTTTTTATTACGTAATACATCATCAACATTGTCTTAGCAGGTTTTAAATGGGAACAATTTAACCTAATAACCCAGAGCTTGTGAACTGTAGATGAGTTAGACCAATCAGAAGCAACAACCTCCCCAAATTCTGTATATGTGACATCACAACCATTACAGCTAACTGGTGGTCTGATGCACTTAGTGTTCAAGCTTCATGCCAGAAAAAGTAGATATTCTGGTCTTCTTGGCCAAAAAACAGGTCTGGGAATTAATTTATGTAAAATAATTGCTTTTCAATCACAATATTAGTCAGAAAAGTCACAGTAAAATATTTTCCTGTAGTGTAATCATGGGTAGGTGAATCTTGGAGTGACCAACTATAGCATTGGCTGGGCACTAATTAAGCAATTATTTCTCCAGGATAATGGTAATGTAGCTTAATATATACTAGTTTGCATGCAATCACAAATTCTGACAAGTGTTGCCATAGCATGCCATTTGAGGAGATTCTGCCCTGTCTGGCAACGCTGACCAGGTTGCTAAGACTGAGTGTGTCAGTGATGAGCAGTGCAGGACAGCAGGGCAAACAGCACCAGAGAATTAAGAACCAATGCAGCAGAGTAGAGAAAATTGTCCTTTTCAGAAGTCTGAATCTGCTAAATTGAGTGATATAGAGACAGGTGGTCAGCAGGTGTGACGGCAGCTTGCTGGCAGGTGAGCTGCAGTAGCAGGTACTGCTGTGTGCATGTGTGTATGCAGGGGCCTGTCTGATTACTGTTAGTAATCAGGAGTTGATCAGACAATGCAGCTTACAAGTGTGGAAGTTTTACATTGGTGACCTATTAAAATAAGTTAATGGACCAAAACTTTTGTGTTTTCATCAATACAGACACCTAAAACACTAAAAAGGGTCAAAATGAACTTCTTTCAGTTTTAAACACAGCTTATTCCTCATGCTTTCAGTGACTTATGGACAGCATTTCGGTGAAGCATAAACACACATGACTAACAACATCCTAACATTATAGAAATGTGGATATAAATTAAAATATAAATAAGCTTTGTTGTTTGAATGCATAAATGCTTGTTTGCCAATCTACTGTCAGAAACCTGAACCCTGCACTTTAGTCAGAGGGTTCTGTTTACAGCCTACACCAATTATTTTGCTAATAATTTCATTTCAACTTTCCAGTTTTGTTTACACTGGGAGCCAAAACCATGAAGTGTATGGTGTTACTTAGTAGTGTGTCATGTGAAAATGTATTAATATGCTTAAGCTTAACATACAGAAGCTCTATGATGCTCATTCTGCAAGAGACCCTGCTATTTCTTCACCTTAGTATGTTGGTGCCAAGCTAGCAGCGTGAGCTCGGCACTGTACCATGTTTTGATATCAGTTGATCTCTAGTTTAAATACAGACATTTTATGCTCTTAATAGACATGAAAGTAACACATTCTTTATGTTTCTAAGTTATAGTTACTTCTTAAAGACTCAAAGTCTTTAGCCTGTTTGCTGGTTAGCTTTTTGCTGATCTGTTCAGCCTCTAGTGAGGGCAGAGTATGTCCAGTTATGAAGAGAATATAAGGGGTAAACCAGCTAAAGTGAGACCATTGATGTTCAGCTGACAGCTCTTCATCTGATTGGATATAATGGGCAAAGCTTTCAACAATAACAGCTGGACTTTTTCAAGCAGTGATTCTAAAGCCACACTGTCTTCTGAAGCTCTGCATTTAGGGTTATGCCTGTATGGTTCCTGTTCTTGCAGTCCTTTCATCTTTACTTGGCTATAGTGACCACTTCAAACCACACGTTGTCCCAGAAACACCACAGAAACATTTTATGGGATGTAAAACTCTAATCGGACAACTTGAGCGTAAGCACACGTTCCCCAGCTGGTTATAATGTGGATGGAGATGCACCAGTGCTGCTATTAATAATGGACTGACATTGAGAGGCATATCACAAGTGTATTTTCCCCCAAGTGATCTGAGAAAGACCAAAAGAGGGTTTTGTTCACTGCTGCTCTGCTGTGACTTCCCAGCCTGATGGAGCCAGGCCCTGACTTTGGCCTACACTTTAGACCGGAGATTGATGGAGGGCTCTGGCTGGAGCTGAGCTGATTAACCAAACGCGCTCTGTACAATGGAATCAATGAACCGTTTTAGCATTTAGCACATCCAGAGCTATTTCACTGGTGTGGAAAGAGTCAGGCCACGTGATTGGAGGAGGCATTTAAAGGGACAGTTTGGTATAAAATGCTAATTTTTAGCTGGACTCTTCTTTTTTTTTATTTATTTTTTTTTTATTGCCCCTGAATTGTAATGTACATTGAAAGCACATTCTAAATCCCTCTAAACTAGCACAATTGCGCATGTTCAGATCATGCCCTTACCCGGAGTTTCAGTTCTTAGCTTCAACCATAATTTAAAGAGCAAAGCCAATGACCTCTCTTCTCTGCTCTCCTTAAAGGGGAACTCAACCGATTTTTAAAAAATTTTACGATTCTGTAGTTGAGATATAAACAGTGCCGTTCAGAGTGTTTTGATGTAAAATGATTCACTGTAGAGAAACTTGCAGACTCAGATTTATTTACAGTGGTGACAGGAACCAGGTTTCACCATGTCTACAGCGCAAATATAACCATTTTATTTACTATTCAGCACCACCAGTGAACCTACATGTGTTTTTATATGGAATGTTGATGGTAAAATAAACCCTGAAAAACCCTGAAAAACCCTAACCCTGAAAAAATAAGTTTTCTGTGGGGACCGTTTTGCTTTACAATGCCCTGCATGTACCCCTCCACTATGAATGGGTTAAAATAAATGATGATGATAAACTTTTGAAAAAATAGTGAAGTTCCTCTTTAAGAATCTGGGGTTAAAGAGGACGTACACTGATTTTTTTCAAAATCTCTGCATAATTAGATGTTTGAGATATAAACAAAGTCATTCAGAGTGTTTTGGTGTGAAATGCTCCGTTCTAGAGAAACTAAGTCAGAATTGGTCACAGTGGTGGTGATAGGAACCAGACGTCCACCTTTGAAAGTTACCAACTTTAAAGTAAAAATAATAGCTGGCTAGCAAGTTTTGTTCTTCCTAGCTAATGATTTGTAGAAGAGCAGAACTGGCTAATCAGCATTAGCAATTTAGCTAGCATTACTAAAGTGAATTGTAATACAGGTTTAAAGCCATGCCCCTAGATTATGCTGACAGCACTGCACATTAGGTCTATTGAAATAAGACTCATCATTCAGATGTTTGTCGAATTTAAAGAAAAAATGTTTAAAGCCTTTGCCGAGGCTCCTAATGTGTTTCAGGACAAAAGAAGTGTGTAAAACTTTAATATTTGACCAACAAGAAAAAATCCAGATTGATTTCTGATCCCATTTGACTGCCCAACATATAACTCAACTTATATATAAAGCTCAATGAATAAGTATTTTAGTTTGTATATATTTTTTTGAGGGGGGAAATAAGTTGTTGAAAAGACATTACTGTGTACATTGATTAAAAAAATCTAAGGAGTGTAATATCAGGTCATGTTATCACATTTTTGTGTAATTTAATTTGTGTTTCTCTGTAATATAGTTAACACACCTGTCTTTAAAATGTTGGTGCTCCTGAAGATCTTGATCACCTGCTCCAGTTGTGTCAGATTGCTGTTGGAGTGAAACTCAGTGTGTCTGTAATCAGGAGAAACCTTGATTTAGCACCATGTTCACTCTGAGGACTGGCAGCAGCGTGATGCAGTAATAAACGGGTTCAGACTCCCCACAGCTTCCTAATGCCTAATACTGACACTTCGTCTGGAAGGGGCAAGGGGCTGCACGCTGCAATTACCACTAACTCTGTTTATTTTTGTTCTCTCTCTCTCTCTCTCTCTCTCTCTCACACATACAGCTGAAACTTGAAGATCGATCCATTGTGCCTAGAGACTTCGTGCGCAGAATGAATTCAAATGTGAGTGGGTCCCTTATCAACCAGATTTGTTAATTGCATTGTGCACACTGAGCACTTGGTTCCCTTAGCCTGACTCAGTTCACGCTTTATTAGTCAGACGACTCTGTGCCGTCTGGTGTTCCTGGATCTTCTTTAATCCACATGTTCTAACATAAAATTACTGATTAAACAGCTATTTATAGAAGCAGAGGTTAAAGCGTAAGGCAGTGTGGTTGAGTCTGTGGATAATCTCAGTATTTGGATCTTGCAGGACAAGCAGTGTGGTATAGTGACCAACATCAACACAGAGTGTGCTGTGAAGCTGGTGGGGACCAACTGTTGTCTTTATCCTGTAAATAGTCGTGACCTGCAGCACATCTGGGTAAGTAATACAGCTTTTTCTGCTCAGCTAAATCAAAGCAGGCCTGTCACAGCCATGGAGTTTTAGCTGACCATGTATTGCTATTTAAATAATTGCAATTAACGGTTTGTCTTTTTTGTTCAGTGTATGCAACTTTTTAAAGTACAAGCCTAAAGAGACCAAACTGGCCGATGAGCCGTGTTGCTTCCTTTAAAACTTTTGATGTCAGTATATGTCACTGCATTGTTAAAGCATTATTGACTAACCACTATTCATATTTTTCTCCCCCCCCCAATAGTCTTTTATGTACGGTGATTACATTGTCTATGACTTCTGGTTGGGGAAGGTGTACGACCTCAGCAATCACATCATCCTGAAACTCTCCAACGGAGCGAGGTATCGCCCCCTTTTTCCTCCTCAGAAGCTGTGTTACTGTGATATGTCTGATGTCTATAGGGCTCCCATTATTTTTCCCCTGTAGTTCAGTAGCTGGTGGGCCTGATAGCAGGGTTGGGTGGTATAATGGTAATAAGGTATACTGTGGGATTTTAAAATGATGGTATTTCAAAATTACGTTTAACATTTGACGTTTCCATGCCGAGTGTAAATGGCTAAATAAACATATTCCACTCGTTTATATTTGGTGATGTGGGAGCTCATAGATAGGTGGCGCTGATAGAAAGAGGAGAACAATCAGAGCCAGAAAAATCCTCAGAAAAAGTGAAAATAATAGCAGCTCAGCAACTACTGAGAGCTGCACACATCTTGAAGGCCATAGCCCACTGAATGGCATGTGAATAATGAGTTTAAATTTTCTCACTTCCAAACTTTATTCACCGGTCAGGACAAGAGTTTTTGGAATTTCGCTGTGTTCCCACTGCGCAAAGAAATAAGCAAAACACCTATCAAAAAGATCTGCTTTGCTTTTTACAAAGCAGGTGTACTGTGATGCTGCGCCAGATTCTTCCCACTTCACCTCATTGAGGAGCGGAAACTTTGAGGGCTTTTGCACACGACTCTGATTTTGGAGATGCAGCTCCACTTGAGGTGAAACAAATGAGCCGAGGCTCTTCAAGTGATCTCCTTTGCTCCTCACAGGACTAGTAAACAATGACAATGGGCTACATTCTATTTTGGAAAAGTGGAAGAAGCGTGGAGAGCTTCATCACATCATTCAGCAGATGAAACGTCTTCGTATAATAGCTGCTGTTAGAGAATCTAATCTTTTTAACAGTTGAGAAAAAGATTCTAGTTGCTGGAACGCAGCTCATCCCTCATCGTGGTTGTCGATCTGCCAGCAAAGTTAGCCAGTTAGCTTTAGTTAGCCAGAACCTAACGTTCTGTGGTGAGCAGAGCTGTTATCATGCTAACCAGCTCCTCTCTCCTGGTCAGCAGCACTGCTGGACATTTAGTAGTTATTTGATAGAGGGTTTTGTGTTTATTGATTGATGCCTTAAAAAATTGTGCAATGTGTTCACTTATTTGGTGACCATGTGAGTGAACTACTCTTTTTGTTGTTTGTCTTTAAATAAAGCAGGAAGTGATGATAAAAAAGCGATGTAAAAGCATTTACGTCACTTACTGTACCACCATTATCCCCGGTAATACCTTATACTGCGGTAATATTTGGAGGCAGTTTCAAGGTATTAAAAAAGGGGATACGGCCCAACTCTACCTGATACTAATTACTTAAAGGGCCCATATCACAGAAAACAGTTGCATTTGCTTTTTATTATTTATTTATTTTACACGAGGGTTTGATATGAACATAATTAAGTCTTAAAATGCACCGTTCACTCTCCAGTTCATACAGTCCACACACTGAAACTGAGTTGCAGAATCAGAAGTTTGGAATTCCTCATGAGTGTGATGCCACAACCATGAGCAATACATATGATCACTCATGAGTCTAGATCAGTTTAGCCCCTCCTGTTTGTATAATGTTTTCATTGTTGTTGATGGAGAGATGTGCTCTGAGACTAAGGCACTTCCATGCACTCTGTACTTTTCCACTAAATTTTTAAGTTGACAAAACAGTCCTCAGCTGACCAATCACTATCAAGAATGCCTTCTCTCTAGTCGGTCAGTTATCCAACACTGACAAACAGCTAGTTTTGTTGTTTTCGAACACAGTGAATTATATTATTATATTCCGGCTTTTTTCTGAGTCTTGTTATAGAAATATTATCTCCATTTTCTATTTATTATAATATGCAAGTTTTGAAATGCGTATTGATTGTCTCAGTCTTTCATGTTCTTTCAAATTGCTTAAGACATCCTCCTTAATAAGCCTGAGAAAGGTTTTCACGTTTTTTGTGCAGATGTTCGATGAGTGAAGAAGACGGTGCCAAACTCTATGATGTTTACCCACACGTCAGTGATTCGGTAAGCTTTTGTATGCGCATAATTATGTGCACACATCTTACTGATTGACACAGAGGTGACTTTGAGTTCTCAACACTTTTACAGCTTTGTTGCCTAAGGGTGCATAAGACCTTTCTTAATTTCTTTTCTTAACTGCACATTTAGCTGTCATTACAGCCTCATCAAATAAACCCCCCCTGTGCCCATGCTCTACTCTGTGTCTCTGTCGTATGAAGGCTGTTTGTAGGAGTTTATAAAGTATTCCGCAGGCATAACAAAGAGCACATCAGATCTGTAGTCATGTGATTTAGTGACCTTCGAAAAAGGAAATGAATGCTGCCTTTAGTGTGACTGGTGTAGTTATAAAATCATGGCTATGACCAGAAAATGCAACATTTCAAATTGGAACTGTTAGTCAGTCATCTGCATATAACTAATTGATTCTGATTTAACAGCAGGTCTGTTTTTATAGCTACCCACTTACCTTTTTTGTTTATTTTTTATTTCCCTATAGGAGATATTCACAAATTTTACTAAAGCATATATTAAAGCTGGGTTTGCACATGGTTAGTACATCCGTAGCCTTGGACTCTTGATGAAATAATGTCATTGTTCATTATTCAACTGTTTTTCTCTGTAACTGTTTCTTTAGGGGCTGTTCTTTGATGAAGCATATGGCTTCTACCCGGGACAGGTCCTGATTGGGCCGGCTAAGGTTTTCTCCAACGTGCAGTGGCTCTATGGCGTGAAGCCCGTCCTCAGCAAGAAGAGCAAGTTCAGAGTGGTCGTGGAAGAGGTAGAATACACTGAACTCCACACAGCACCATTATGTCAAGAAATTGTCTGTGTGTAGGGCAGGGATCAGCAACATGCAGCACTTTGACTGCCCGGTTGCGGCTCCACAGCAGAATTAGATTTGTGGGTAAAAAATAAAATAATCCTCCTTTGCAGTAAAATAAAGCACTTCTACTACTGCACAGTTTTAACAATAAATGGCCTTAAATTCTGGAGTTAATGTAGCCTATAACCGCTAATTTACCACCCTGAAACGCATAAAACAATCTCGCCTAGCTAGCAGCTAATGAAAAGGCAAAGAGAAAGATTTAAGATGGACATTGATGATTTGGAGACAAATGGACTTATTTGCTTTTATAAGCACTCAAGCTGGTTTCCTGATGTGTTTAATCTGCATCGAGAAACTGTCAAACACTAAGAAGTCGCAAGGCTGAAGTCAGCTTTTCGTTCGCCAGTTTCTTGTTTGAAATTTTAAGGTGGAACGGGAAAACAAGAAGCTGGCGAATGAGAAGCTGACTTCAGTCTCATAAAAAAAAAAGTGATGTGAGAAAAGTGGCTGTAGTTGTGCTAAACCTTAAAGCAGAGCATAATAAATCTGCGTTTTTGTTAATATTACATTTTTTAGCTTCTACTAGTACACTAGCACATACTGAAACATACAGCCAAGATGGTAAAACGGACATAAAATGTTGTGGCTCCTAAGGTGGTTAGATATTTGTTGAAATGACAAAATGGCTCTGCTTAACATTTGGGTTTCTGGGAAGGAGAGGGATTGGAAAGTTTTACTGAGGTCTGTTACTTGGCCCACACGACAAAAAGGATAGTGAATTGTCAATCAGCACTGTTTCGCCATCAGTGAAGTGTATTTATGTTGATTTCAGTGAAGTGATAGTGCTGTTCTGTTCCTCAGTCTGGGATTAGCAGCAAAGGCTTGAGGTTTATACAGATGTTACTCTCTTACCCACCACTAGTTATCTTTCATTTGGTATTGAATGATGTAGAACAGTTTGGTAAAATTATGGCCACATTACCCAGCCCTACTTATTATTATCCTGTCCTGAAAGGGCACCACACTGGACAGTTATTCTAAATTTTGTCCCATGAGCAGATAAACACTAAACTGTGCAGTCATTTGGCTGTACTTCAGCACAGATTGAATGGCACTCTCTATTCTGTTAGTTGAATGACTTAAAAAGCTTATAAAATGCCTCAGATATACTGGCATTAGTATAATTCGTAATGTAGTCCTAATTGCCAAATCATAGCATACCTTTTCACCTTCCCTCAAAAACTAGCACCTGTCATTTCAGGAATGTTTTAAATGCAAAGTATGACTCAGAGTCCATCCATGCAGATCACTGCTGTGGTTTTGTGTTTCCGTTTGGGCTGTCCAGAACTAATCAAATTCCACTCCACTGTAGTCCGAAATGAAACCCCGTTGGATTCAGACGTCATTGCAGCTCATCTCTTGTACAATGCTGCTGAAGGGTCTTTGAACAAAGCACCATACTGAACTGTGCTCAGTCCTGCATAACTAACCGCAGTAGTCTGGCATTGTTTGAAGTGTCCTTCTGTTTGTGTTGTACATCCTGTACTGGCTATGAAATCCTAGAATCCATACAGAGAGCATTATAGACTAGTCAATTATGAAGATTTTTTCTTTTTTGTTGCAAGCTCGGAGTTCACCTACTCTTCCTTGCAGAATGCTTCTAGTTCTGTGACATCCTTCGGCCGTCTTGCTTGCACAGGATATTTAAGATCTAGCCACAGGGGACTGTGAAGGCAGTTCCAAAAGCTTTAGCTTGCATTTTCTGAAGTATTCTGAAGTACGATTTGGATTATTGTCCTGTTGGAGAAGCCAGTCTCTCTTCAGCCTCAGCAAAATGCCTGTCAGACATATTGCTTTCAGAATTTAGTGGAGTCCGTTCTTCCGTCTACCTGTGCAGTGTTTCCTGTGCCACCGACTGTCCTGCAATCCCAAAGCGTAGTAGATCCACCTCAATAGCTCAATAGTTGGCAAGGTGTTCTTTTCATCAAATACTGTACCTTCCCCAAACATACCTTTTTGGTGATTGTGGTCAAAGAGTTACTACATCACTCCACAGCACTTGTTTCCAAAATGCTTCTGGCTTATCTACATGTTTTGCGTACTCCATACATTGAGTTTTGGGATGAGGTTGAATGTAAGGTTTTCTTCTGATGACTTCATGTTTGTTTACGCAGTGCTGCACAGTAGAACAGTGCAGCAACACTCCTGTGTGAACTAAACCTTCCTACAGGTTCTTTGCTGCAATGTGGGGGTTTTGCTTTGCCTTTCTGGTCAACATATGAGAAGTTAATTTGTTTGTAATGACATTTCGGACAGTGGAAATTGTGAGCCGGAAGTAATTTGATCTTTTTAAGCATTCCACTACTGTATAAGCATATATCTTAATTTTTTAGGTCCTCAGCCAACTGCTTAGAGGAGTCTATGGTTGTTGAGTGTTAGCAAGGCTTGTATACTCAGAGAATTTATTACACTGACAATTCCTAATGACAGTTCTTGACATACCTAAACTGCCCTAATGAGTAAATTAAGGCCTGATGACTTAGTTAACTTCTGAGACTTGACAGCTGGAACAGTGCACATGCCGCTATTACGTTATTTATTTATTTATTTTTTTAAGGTAAATCAAAAATAAACTGCACATAAACATTTTCAGAAAAGTATTTTTAAAAAATGGGGAGGATGGATTTACTTCTTTGTACTTCAACAAAATATGTTCCAGGTAATGTTGGAGAAGGGCTAAACTAATGTTTAGTTGTCAGTGCTCATGGCTAACTGTTTTCTTATAGGTCCAGGTTGTGGAGCTGAAGGTAACGTGGATTACCAAGAGCTACTCTCCTCAAGGCTCGGACAGCGTCTTCCCCCCTCCCTCCACCATCACACAGGAGAACCTCTGCAGGTACACACAGATACAAACATGTTCAAACAGTATCTTTATTATTGTAAAGTGCTGTCAAATTGTTTCTGACTCCTGGTGACAGAAGGACAGTGTGGAGTGCTGATGAGTATTAGGTTTCCTCCCGTATTATCAAGGTTCGATTTTCTTTGTGATGGTTTCATTCATATTAGGGCTGCCTTTGTGACAAACACCATAATGTTCTGCTGTTACTGTTATTAGAGCCTCTAGCATAAAGCTTGTAATGCGTCAAAAGGAGTGACGTGACAAATGAGCTGTCAAAGTCGATGCTGTGTGTCAGTCACTTTTAATAAGGTGCTGGCTTTGCACCGTAGGCTGGGAATACTGCTCTCGCATTGAGTACCTTGGCAACCTGGGAGCTAAAATCTATAAAAACCCTTTTCTCCCTAGTGTAACACTTTGAATCTTCTATAGAAACATGAGCAAAGTTGGTCATGTTATATTCTAAGAAGCAGTGTTGTGCGTATCCTTCACTGGCCAAGTTAAATTAGTGATGTTCAGTATCCAGTTCAGTGTAGTATCCTTAGTATCTTAGTATCTGTCTGTTTATGCATTTGAATGAAAGTGACTCTCGCTGCAGTGCGGTACTGTGTGTGATAGGGCTTAATTGTGAAGTTTCTCTGCAGTATTGTGACATTCAGCAGAAACATATGGTCTCTCTTGCATATATTAAACCATCAGCTAATAAAATTCCAATGCAGTAACATCTGATCTTTTTTATAGCGAAACTGTCATGACATGTTTGATGCTGTCTGATTTGTTTCACTTAGAATAAAGCATTAGAGCTACTCTGAACTTTTCCACTGCAGCAGGCTCTGATCTGCCTTGTGCTCAGTAAAACTGCAGGGTTATTAAGTGATTCCTTACAGCAGTAAGTGTCTCATGTCTCTTGCCCAAAGTGAAGTGTCTGGGCTGTTATGACATTTTTCTCTGTAAAATAGCTAGCATGAGGATTTTCTTAAATCCTACTTTAAATTTAGTCTGTGATACACACACACTATATGGACAAAAGTACTAAAGTAATGTTGTAGGTGTTCTAATACTTGTTCATGTAGTGTTCATGTAGTGTTTATGTACATATAATAAAAAAAATAGGGCTGTGTTTTGGCAAGAACATGGCGATGCATAATGTATCTTGATACAGGGGTTACGATTAGTGATGGGCCGATACCGATACAGATTTCAATACAAGAGCTCTTTTTTACTGTAATATTATAATTATTGTTGTTGGATGTTGTGTTTAAGGTGTTTAATCTTTAAATCGCTATGCGTATCTGTAATGGAGGCTGCAGCTGAACTGCTGGTGTGTGACCCACTGCACTTTTTTTTATTTTTTTATTTATTTATTTTTTTTTACCTGATGCACCGCACTCTGTAGTGCATATGTTTGAGTTCACACAGTGTACAGTGAGACTTATGAGAGACTCTGGACTCACATCTGAGGTCCAAATATCAGTTGTGAAGCTCATGGTTTTAGCTAACATCTAGCTAACTGCGCCGCTAACGGTGATGACACCCGGTTGTACAGGTTAGGTATAGCAGTCTCTGAAATGTATTTTCTGGATGGAGATTATACCTGGGCTCTAAGTGCTCCAACAGGCTGCGAATTCCGATATTTTCTTCTACAGATAGCGGTTCGTCATCGATGAAGTTCAGGAACTTCTCTGTGATCATTTTAGCCTTTGGGTTGTCTGCTGAAAGTTTATCGCATTTCTGGAAAGCATCAGTGAGAGTCGCTGCCTGGTGGCGTCTTCCTGTCTGTTGGCTAGCATGAACTCCTGGTACTCTTTCATGTGAAACCTCTGAAGGTGATTAAACTGGTTGTATTGTACGACACAGCCGTACTTCCACCCCTCGGTACGCTGGCTTTACACACACTACAAGTAGCTGTCTTGCTTTTCTGTGTTTCCAGACTAAAATATCTCCAAACAAACAACATTTTTAGTCAAACCAACAGCTGATGTTATTTGCTCACTCAGTTAGCAGACTGAAGTTGCGGCAGGTTCATGGTAATATGTGGAATGGAATCTGGATTGGTGACATTTCATGTTACGTTATGTTACGGTGGGTTAAGTGATGTCAATATCAGACCCTGTATCGATATAGGATCAGATCGGTCCCATCTACAGTTATGATTCAATATATTGCAATATATTATATTATTATACTGTACTATAGCACTCGATTTTATGAGTGTGTAAACGTATGTTTTGGACATCAAATTGTCCGCCTGTACAAACTTGTGCACAGACTACTGCCTTCAAATAAAGCTGAATTCAGTCACTCCGCTGTTACCAGACCTCATTACTGTCTGATCTCATTTATTCACTGCTGTCTCTTGTGATCTCTTTTGTGCAGAGTGAAGCGTCTAGGTTACTTTGACCACACGCAGAGGCAGCTGGGCGAGAGAGCCCTGTACGTGTTTCCCGCTAAAGGCGACGCCACACGCATCACCTGCGAGGGGCCTGAGGGCGCACCTGTCCTACCTGAGGACCCCGTCATCCGCAAGGTAAGAACATTTAGTCAACGCTCTGTGAAGTTTTGTTCTTACTACTAGATTTTAAATCCCAAAATTAATATAGTGCCACTTTGGATAATCTCTACTAGTAGACTTGCTTTATGTGGTTTCGGACAATGTATGACACACTGTTATCTTAGACACTTAGACAAAAGCATGTTTCATAGATAATTTAGAGGTTCCATTATAAGCTTCCATTCATTACTTGTTATCTTTAGTCTCTTAGCTCCAGTACAATGCTAAAGAAGCAAACTTCAGATACCAAACACATTTAGGCTGATCAGCTACATTTAGTGTCAGAGGGAGGAATTGTGTATGTTTTTCACAGAGCTATTCTTTTAAGAAGTTAGCAGACAGAACAGCCTACCTGATAACAGCCGAGTCACTTCCAGACACAAACGCCTGCCTAAAGTGTCAGAAGTGCGAAAGTGTGATGATGATGATGATGATGATGATGATGATCAGCACCTTTTATCAGCAGCCTAACTCGGAGTCTGTGCAGTTTACTTTGTTGGTGACATCTCTGCTTTTATAGGTAAAAAGAATGTTTAAAAAGCACCCTGGAAAGAAGACCACAGAGAGCACAGACTCGCAGACCAACAGCATACAGCAGATAGCAAAGACGGACGAGACTGAAAGTGCAGGTACTGCCTTTGCTGCTGTGCTCACTTTTCCACTGTGCTGTATTATAACTTTGTGATGGTTCTTGAGTCTGGACACTTCATGTCTAATTAAAGAGCCCATACGATGGAAAAACATTTTCCTCACATTTTTTAAAATGAGTTTGATATTTTTTTATATATATATATATGTATATATATATATATATATGTATGTGTGTGTGTGTGTGTGTGTGTGTGTGTCCGTAGTTTCTAAAGGTATGGATATGGAAACTAAGCTGCTAAGCCCATTTTAAATTGTGTTTTTCCAATGTCATGAAAACCAGTACATTTACATTACGTTTTAGCCTGGACTTTTAAATGAGGCTCAATAATGGGCACCCAATCAGAACAGAGCTTATTTACATATATCAGTGAAAATAGCCTGTTAGTAAGCGAAAAGAGAGGTTGGGAATGTAAAAATGAATTACAACTGTTCACCCACATAAATGTTGTAAGTCGCCCTCGGGGTGGAAAAAATAGAATGCAATAAAAATGTAGAATATGGACCCTTTTAGTGATGAGTTGTCAGATTTGTTAGAGTTCAAAAAATAAAATAAATTGTGTAAAGCATGTGGGTTCACCGCTGTTCTAGATATTCTGTTTATTTCTAAATTTCCATTTTGTTTACTTAAGTTTTAGGTTTAAGTAGTATTGTGTATCCCACGTCAATGCATAGACATGGGATACACAAAACACACATTTGGGTGTCTCTTACTAAAAATGTTCTAATATAAGTACAGAAGGGATCAGTGGTTTGATCTAATGAATCTCTAATAAGGCAAATTGATTCACTTCTCCATCCTTCATACTGGGCAATGTGAAGTTCCTCCTAATAGCAGGTGCCTTTAAAAAGCTTAAAGAGTTTAGAGCCCATATCCTACATATTTCTTGTATTTCTTCTTCCCTCTGAGGTCTACGTATTATGTTTGTGTAGACTGTTTTTGTTGCTTTTAAGACTCTCATATGTAAATGAGCTCTGTTCTGATTGGCTGCTTCATTCAAAAGCAGTCCAGGCTGAAATACCCATTATAGACTTCTGAAGTTGTATGTCATTAGTGAAGTTGTATGACCTTTGTAGTCAGCATCATGCTCATGTTAGAAACTCTGGGTCTAAGCTGGATTTCTGGGAGAAATGAATGGTAGAATTCTCTAAACGTTAGGAACTATTCAGTTAGAGACTCTCTAAACATGGAAGAGTAGCGTTTAGCTATTGTGCTGCTCTTAAATGGAACCAGTTGACAGAGAGAATTAGAAGAGCATCGACACTGGACACGTTTAAAAACCGGCTTGAAAACTTTTCTATTTGAACAGCTTTCAGCTTAGTTTCAACACTATTAGCTCTACTGTCCTATGGACATTTTTTCACTGAATGTCACTGGATCCCCTGAATCATGAACTTCTTAAGGAGTTGAAATGGTAACATTGCTACATCGGTGCTCATAGCAAGCTAACACACTCCTGTTGTAATCTACTAAGCCACTTAGCTACCACACTTGGACACCAAAGCTTGCTGGTTTGTTTTGTCTGTTTTTGTGGTTTTGCCAGTCTTATTATGTCAGTTCTGTGTATGGCAGTGTTATATTGTGTGTAGCAAAATTCATAAAAGGGCTCCTTAATGACCTCGTAATTCATGGATCCAGTTACACTGTATTTTGCCTCGAGTAATCCAACTTTGACACAGAGTTGTTAATATGAGTGTGACAATGACTACAGACATAATTTCAGTGGTCTGTAACTTCAAGGTGAACGGGTGGGGCTAAACTGCTTTTGGCTAAATAGGCATATACATATAAATGCATTGTTTTTTGTGACGTCACAAAGCGTTTAATTCAGAATGGGCTGTTTTTGCCGCTTAGTTTCCATGTATGGAGCACATGAATTGGAGTGCGACGGTGAGGAATATCTGGTTTTCTGTGATGTGTCCTTTAATGAAAGCTTCACTTGTCATGCCTCAAAGCCCATGACAGACACTAAAAACTCAAAGTCTGTTTATGCCTCCGTGCTGACCTGAGGGCATGTCATTGCTGTTGGAATCATTTTCCCGAGGTGTCTTTTGCTCACCTGCTAAACTTGAGCTAGGACCTGCGGGTGACTGTCACCATGGTAACGGAAGGCGAGTTTTGCAGTGGTAGGAGGGGTGTGTTCTCCTGCGCTTGACAAGTCGAGTGAACTGTAAAGCTGCAGGGGAAAGATGTTTATCATTTCTGTCAAAACTTCGGTAAGGGGAATTCCACTGAATTAAAACATTTCTGTATTTCTTAAATGGTTAAGAGGTTCAGGGTGGTTTGATGCGAAATGCTGCATTGCTGAGTCAGAATTGTCCACAGTGGCGATGACAGGAACCAGGTGTCTGAAGAGTTTGATGCCTCTGAATGTTCGCTCACAAAGTTATTACATAAATTGGTGATGAATTCACTGCCTGATGTCTGAAACATTGTTTTATTATATTTCTGAGAAGGTTTTGGCTTGAAATGCATTTTTAAAACCTATTCATAGCAGACAGATACATGCAGGTCATTCTAAGGCAAAATAGTCCACAAGGAAAATGTGTTTTTTCAGATTTACCACTACTTTAACATCAACATTCACTGGTTCTGGATAGTAAATGGTTATATTTGTTTTGAAGACATTATGACTCCTGGTTCCTATCACCACCACTGTAAAGAAATCTGAGTCAGTGAGTTTCTCTACAATAAACCATTTTACAAACAAATGGCTCCATTTATTGAATGAGTTAACTGCAGATTGAAGTGCAGAAATTTTGGAACATTTGGTGAAATTCCATTTTAACCCCAGTTCACACAGTTTGGAAGTATTCTACAGCAGGGATGTAACTGTGTGGTTCTTCATTCTGGCCCTTCAGATCAGCGTTCAGAGCCTTTGCGGGACTGTACAGAGGAAGAGTCTGTGCCTCAGTGCCCCATTAACGGCCCTGTCCCGGTCCCTGAGCCAGCGGAGGACGGAGGGGAGCAGGGGGACGTTCCTCAGGGCCAGTGGCCTCAGCTGGGTGAGCTGGAGTCCGACGAGGAGCCGGTGGAGGACACGGACGACACCAGCTCCATCACCTCCTCTGCCAGCTCCACCGCCTCGCTGCAGAGTGGCCCCAGCAGAAAAAAGAGCATCCCTCTCTCCATCCGCAACCTCAAGAGGAAACACAAGAAGAAGAAGACAAAGTTCTCCCGGGAGTTCAAACCAGGAGACAGGTGAGGACGTCTGGCAAACTGTATAGAACGTTATTTAGTACTTGTTTAAAAGTTGTGTCGATTTGAAGGTGGCGATTCAACTGCAGCAACTTTGGAGTGATCCAATCATTTAACATCAATAATAAATAATATTTATTAAAATATCTACTCAATTTCTGGCCCAAATAAAATTCAGGCTATTTTTAAATGTTAAATTATTCCCTGAAAAATGGTGTATTTGTCTATAAATAGTTCCTCCAGTCACATCTGTGGATTCAGTGTATTTTTAAAATAATTCAGAAATTCAGTGGTGAAATTTGAGATTGACACACATAATTGTTTCCTAAACAATCACAACTGCATCTTTTGTGAGGTTAAATGTTTCCACAACCAATATATTTCTTAATAACAAATAGGACCCGACCTAAAAGTTTGTGGGTGATACCACTTATAAGGCCTTGTTAGTCCGTTCCTTTGCGCGCTGCTTCGTCCGTCCATTTGTTCATACTAACCTTTTTATTATTTTACTCTGGGACATTAAATGATACACACTTGCAAAAACACAATTTAATCAGCATTTTCAAATATGCCTTTGAATTTGAAGAACGTCCAGAATGTGCTGCCTTAGCTTGAGTCAGTCAGTGGCAAATCATGAAACAGAATGTGTTCTCTGCAGCATGGAGCTGCAGTACGGTACAGTACTCACATGAAAGTGATCTGAAGGAGAGATGAATGAAAGAAGAAGCATCAGGCCAGAGAAAGATTAAAATATTCATATAGGAGCCATTAATAAAAGCTGGGATCTAATTTTGGTACAATAGAATGAAACTTACAACGTGGAACAACAGACTGGAAGATGAAAGCGAACAGAAGTAGAAAAGAGGCTGAAATGGAGACGTGACGGTGATAAGAAACACACACCTTGTTCTGTGCGGCCCTCTGATGTCTATTTAGCCCAAGAGCAGCATGAACCAGTGGTACTCAGAGCCACTGCAGTATTTTCCCTGCTTCAGTACTCTCAGATGTTGGAGGAGGTAAGACACAAAGATGGTCTCACAGAACTGAGAAGCACTGTTGTAAAACAGGGCAGCACAATATATTGTTTGTTAATTGCTATCAGTGTTGTCACAGAACGCTGCAACAAAGTCCTCTAACCAATCAACGATGCCCTCTGAAGCTGTTAACAAATGTCAAATAAACAAACATAACTCACCACCGCCCTCTAAAGGCGTTAACAACAAATAAGCAAACGTTACTCACCACTGCCCTCTAAGGGTTTTAACAACAAATAAACAAACATTACTCACCACCGCCCTCTAAAGGTGTTAACAATGAATAAACAAACATTACTCACTGCTGCCATCTAAAGGTGTTTATGATCAACAAATAAACATCGCTCACCACCGCCCTCTAAAGGTTTTAACAAACATCAAATAAACAAACATTACTCACTGCCACCCTCTAGAGGTTTTAACAAATAAACATTACTCACTGCCGCCCTCTAGAGGTTTTAACAAATAAACATTACTCACTGCCGCCCTCTAAATGTGCTCTTAAAATGCCAAACAAAAATGTTACAATACAAAATGAAAGTTTATTGTGACAAATTGACATAATTTAGCACAATAACTATAAATACTGTCATATTGCCCAGCTCTCTAAGTGTTCATGTAATCCAACAAAGTCAACTATTTTGGTCAGCATAGCATAATCTAATCTGTCTAATCTTCAACCAAGTCACATTATATTTTCAAAGTGTTTTGAATGTATTGCGAGGCATATCATAATTGTAATAGCTGTGCTAGTATTCAGCCTGTATTATGCTGCCATAGTATTCTCCTCGGTGTGGAGGAGCTGTCTGAGCGCTGTAGCTGGAGGACATGAGTGCGAGATCTTATCCGCTGCAGCGCAGGACATTTAACACCCTGGACACACACACACACACACACAGAGACTTGTTTATCGATCGCTCTTGCTCGTGCTGTTTTACATTGTCTCCAGCCTTGTTTGAAATATCAGTAAGTGTCTTTACACGCTGCCCACCTGTGGGAGCTTGCTCTGCCCTAACGCACCAGAGGGAAGTGAGTGATTGTTAGGGTCGCAAATGTCTGAACTTGTATTGATTTGCCTTGATTCTTTAGGACTCGATTCAGTGCGCCTTGAATTCAATCCAGCTCAACTGAGGCTCCCTAGATCGCAAGTTTGATCCCTGACGATGCCACAGCCGTCCGTAGCCATGAGTCCAAGAGAGTATAACTGTCCTCGCTCTCTTTGGGTGGGCAGGATGGTCCTCTCTCTCTTTGGGTGGGCAGGATGGTCCTCTCTCTTCTGCATCACTCAGTGTGATGCTAACCAACACAGGCTTCTGTTAGCTGCCGTAAAAGAGTTAGCAGTTACTGCTTTGTTCCACGTGTTGAGCTGTTCAGGGACGTCACATTAGATTTACGGGTCTCGGAGGAAGTTCGTAATAGCCTTCGTCCTCCCCGCTTGGTAGCATTGTGTGTTTGGGGGAGACCTAGTTAGCAGGTGGGCATTACGAATAATTTGAGGAGAGAACTTAGTAAGAAATCAGCACAACTTAATTTTATTTATTTGGCCTGAATCAGACTGAATGAACTAATTACTTAGTAGTGGAATATCCTCAATAAAAAATAATATAGCCAGCTTTTTTGTTGTGTTTTGGCACTTGAATATAGCTTTTGAATTTTATTTTGATCAATAACTAATCATACTTTATTGCAGTGGTCACCAACCGTCTTCCTGGAGATCTTCCTGCAGAGTTTAGTTCCAACCTACATCTAACGTGCTCACCTAACACTGTATATCTGGTTCAGCTAATCAAGGACTTCTAAAAAGGATCATTAACCAGAACAGGTGTCGCAGATAGTTGTTGGTACCAGACAGTGCAGGAAGGTAGACGTCCAGGACAAGTGCTGGTGATGACTGCTTTATTGAACACTATAAAAATGTATTATAATTAATTCATGTCATACCAAAATTGCACAGTTGTTAGGAGTCCCTTTTGAACTAGAGTTTTGGAAACCCATGTTTTTACTTATTTTCCTTTGACTTTCTCCTTCATTCCCCTTCTTATATCTAATCTCCTCAAATCAGTTTTTAATACAATACAATATATATTTGATTTATTTTGTTGCATTGTCATCAATAATCTGAAAGCAGTAACCACAGCCTACACATGGTTTAGAGTTTGACTAGACATCAGCTTCCAGCTAAGTGTAAAATGTATGGCTCATTTTTGAAAATTCAATTTAGAACAAGGGCCGTCATGATCATGAAATTTTGGCGGATGATTGTCATATAAATAATTGATTAAGATTTAATTGTCTTTTTCTTTCTTTGCATCTGAAGTACAAACCAAAAGTGGCCAGATTTGCTTATTAGCCATCAAACTTCCTAGCTATGATTCCTAAGGCTGAAATTCCATTTCTTATTTCAACCTCTACCCCTTGTTTTTCGAGTGTCATCTTGCCCCTTAGAACTGAGTTACAAGGGGTAGTGGCTGAAATCTTCCTCTATGAAATGGGACCCTCAAATAAAAAAGAGCATTACTTCATTAACAGCTACTAGCGGTGCTCTGTAGGCGACCCTGCCAGTCTGCAGTGATAGCAGAGGAGCTCAAGCTGTTCGCCAGCTTCTTGTTCCAATTTTGATGTCCCACCTTAAATGGCCATTTAAGGTGGAACAGGAAATTTAGCTAAATAGCTACCGAGACATTAGCATACTATTAGCAATTCTTTTTGCTTGTTATGAAGAAAAAGACCATAATACACTGAAACGACATTAAACTAAGATAATACAGTGGTTATCATAATTATCTGAGGAATATCTGAGGAAAATGCTCACGTTTATGGGTTTCTTTGGTCACTTGTGCAGCCATCTTGCCGTTTTTTTTTTTTTTTTTTTCTCATAACACTCAGTTGAAGTGTGCCTCTGAAAAACCTCCATTTGGTAAAGCAAAATTATTATTATGAGAGTGAAACTGAAAATGCAAAAAACGAACACCTCTCATTGTGCCAGCATGCATGCTAAAATTATTAGGATAAGCTACATAGCTAAGAAATAAACACATATTGCTTGTGCTGCCATGTAAATGTGAGGGCACCAAGTTAGAAGTTAGAACTTTTTTTTGTTTTCAAAAGCACCATGATAGCTTAAATGAATTTACACCTTTCTTTTATTTACATTTACGTATGTCAACCCAGCGCACCCAATTCACATTCTGCTTGCTGCAGCTTGATGGTTTTGGGAAATCTAATGTGGAAAATGGTCATTGCAGTTACCTCAAATAATTGCCGTTAGGTGATCATGTAATATTTGTGCCAGGCCTATTAACAACTAGTTGGTGCAACAATCTTAAAGTTACACCCAGAAAGTTATGACCAACTTGGCTAAGCTTTTTTGTTTCCACCAGCCCCTGGGGGCCAGTTGTTGTTGTGCTCAGGGTGCTTTTTGTAGTCAGTGTTAACCAGAAAGTCACAGTATGTAGGCATAAATAGAGAGGAAGGAGAAAAATGACATTTAGACCAGAGCTTGGCTGTGTCCCAAATGACGTCCTCTTCTAAGTCCTGCTCTCTAAGGAGAGAAAGTGTCAGCACAGCTGTGATGCTGTAAACGGTGCTGTATGTATTCAGAGTGATGTAGTGCACAGGAATGAGGCTGTCATATTAAAGAAGGCCTGACCCCTGTCCGTGTGTGCAGGGTGGCTGTGGAGGTTGTTTCAACTGTTACTTCGGCTGATGTCATGTGGAAGGACGGTAGACTGGAGACAGGAATCCGTTCTAACGACCTCATCCCGATCCAGCACCTGGACAACCATGAGTTCTGCCCTGGAGATTATGTAGTGGACAAACGCCGTGAGTACTGCCACATAAAACTTGTTTCTAATCGCAGAGGATTCACCTGGTTAAACAGTGGGTGTATGAAAGCTGCTTTAGGCGTCATGGTAACATGCTAATGCCTTGTAAACCGAATAATTAGCTAACATCTTGCTTGGTGTAGTTGTTTAAAGCCTTCAGTACACTACACAACTTTTAAAACCTTAACAGATTATATAAAGACTGGGCATCTCACACTATCCAGATTCTTTTGGGCGACTAAAATATTGGAGACCTCACACCAAGCTATTATGGATCATACACACTACTTAACTTTACAGCTGCCGCTGAGCCCACCAGAACTCACTGAACTTGACCGTTCTGCCGGTAGGAGACCCAAATAAACATGTGGAGCAGCTGCTGCTGTTTTCTGTCATTTCAGCTGACACAGTAAAGAAGCAGCAGGTGTATATATTTAAGTGAGGCTCGTGGATTTAAAAATGTGTTTAGTGTGTTTTTTTTTTTTTTGAGTTTTAAATGTACATAAACTCGATTGTGCTTGTGCTTTAAACTCAGCTCATTAAAACGCGAGTGACTTTTCGTCATTTTTCGCCATGTTTATTTGCTGTATTTTCCTCTTCACGCTCTCTGTTTTCATTGGCTGTTGCAGGAGTCAGATTGAGTCCTTGACCACTTTACACCACTAGATTACACTCACAGTCAGGTCTAAAAAATCAGACATGTTCGATAAACTCTGACTGGTCTGAAACGCGATCGGGAGGCCAAAAATCTGAGGCTGCGCCCCTCACACGTGACTTGATTCTCTCTCCAACTGTCGACTCCGACTGAGCCAAAAATCTGCCAACTAGAGCTGACCAGCACAGACTCAGCCAGACTGAGAATCAGGGCTTAAATCGGGGTAAAAGTTGTGTAGTGTAACCCAGACTTAAACCTTTATAAATAATTGTGGTGCCGAAACTCTACTAATAGGCTTTAAGCTGTGGAAAAAGAAAGCTGTAAAACATTGAGAATGAAATTCTTATAAAATGAATAGCTGGAATGCCTTGTGTTTAAAAAGCGGTGATAACATCTCAGATAACTTGTCAAGAAATGACTGTAAATAATTAATGACTGTATATTATTTATCACGGAATACCTTTTTGGTGTTCCCAGAAAAAAATTAATAAAACCACTTGAAGTACCATCTGATATTTCAGTCTACATTGTATAAATTGCGAATTTAATAATATAGCAGCGCATATTAATTTGAAGAGTGAACTAAACTTGTGAACTCTAGTGTGTATTATAAAGAGAGGGAATATTACTTGCTGTATTTAACATGCATGAATGTAATTGCTTTAAGTCAGTAGGAATGAAATATTGATTCTTTTTGCAGCTCAAGCTGTGCAGGACCCAGGTGTGTATGGTGTGATCCAGTCAGGTGACCACAAGGCCCGGACGTGTGTGGTGAAGTGGATCAAACTGAATTCCACAGGCGATGATGTGGAGGTGAGGAAAATGGCTTATAGCTTTTATACTCGCAGCACGAACTGAGGTTTAATACTGCCAATTTAGATCTGATCTTTCCTTTGCTGAGGTGTGAGGTTAGAGGTAGATTGGCATATAATGCATACAGGGAACTTGCAGTTTATGTGCAGTACTGTGGTCAGAGACCACCCTTCTTTTTTTTTTTTTTAATTTCCAGTCAAAATATGAAAGATTGGGGGGGCGGGGGTGGTCATAAATGGATATTGGAAAACTTCTGGTGCAAACAGGCGTATCTTTTAAGACATGATTAATGATTGGTGGTATCTGCTGAACTTTCCATCACCAGCAGAAACTATTTTTCTATAGTAAATATCAGTCTCGTTTACTGCTAATCTCACACATTGACCTACATTGTTGTTTTTTTGGCTTTGATCAGGTGATCGGGGAGGAGGAAGACGTCAGTGTTTATGATATTGCAGACCATCCTGACTTCCACTTCCACACCACGGACATCGTGATCCGGATAGGCAACTCTGACTCTGAGGACTTCAATAATGAAGTAAAGCTTTGTCCACTTTCACCTCCTTACCCTGTGTACACATTTTCTGGCCATTTCCCTATAAGGGGAGTTGTAGCTGTGAAGCAATGAAGCAACAGTATAAATGATTGGATACAGAAAAAACTTACCATGGAGATACTTTAGTGCAGTTTGCGAAGTGCGGTCAGCCAAAAGATGTTATCCCAAATTTATTGGAAAAAGAAAAGAGGCCTGGGATCAGGTGGTCCCATTGAGTTTTCTGTCTATTTCATAAATTAATATTTACACTTAGAAAGTCAACAAAACATGTTATTTGACCAGGAGTCCCAAAACCGTATGGCTGTACCTTTAGTGTTCTGAGTGACATTTTAATAGCAATAATCTGTTGGTGGTTACACATTTTGGAGATTTCTGTCTTTGGCTGTTTGTGTAATAAACTGGTCCCTTTTTTTCACCTGCACTTCTGATTGCCTTTGCTGACTGTATAGTTTTTTGTCTATATGTTGCACGGCATTGATCTTAGTCTCTGTTTGTACAGAGGACTGTGGGACAGGTCTGCAGAGTGGACGTTAGCAGTAAAGTGGAGGTGGTTTGGGCTGATAACTCCAAATCTGTCGTCCTGCCTCAGGTATCCATTCATTCTGCTTGTGCACCTTGTCTTTCGTCCATCAATCTGCACCAGTGCCTTTTTACTGCTTATTGAACACAATTTATACACTTTCTGTATTATTTACATGGTAATTTACATTACCTATATTCATTTAAATAATGAATTATTTTACCTTTTATTTTTAACGTTGTCCCACCTGTTCCATCAGCACCTGTATAACGTGGAGTCAGAGATCGAAGAGACGTACTATGACTCAGCGGAGGGCAGCACCAGCGGAGCGTCGTCGGAGGAGTGGGAGGATGAAAGCGATAGCTGGGAGACGGATAACGGGCAGGTAGAGGAAGAGGCGGGGGCAGGCGGAGAGGAAGCCGCCCCTGCATCCACCCCCAGCACAGGAGTGCCAGCTGAGGGTAAAGTCTCTACACCCATCAGCACTGCAGCCAGCGCAGATGCACAGGGGACACCTACACCCGAGCTGAACGCAGGTATGGGGTCAGAGGTGTATTCTTACTTGCTGCAGCACTATTCGGATGGACTTTTTTTCCTTTGGGAGGTGGGGTAATGCCACAGTTTACCACAAGGTGTCTGTAGCTTATGACCACTGGATGAGCAGTCTATAAATGACAGATTTATACACAAAGATTTACGTTTGTTTTATGCGCTGCTTTTACTCCAGAAAAGAGCAGAAACATGTTAAAACATTTCATTTAACCATTATTTTGTTTACTCTAAGCATATGTCTTGCAGGACATGCATTGTGTCATTAGCATCGTCGTTAGCTTGGGAATTCACAATTTTTAATTTTAAATGTTCATAGTGGAATACTTGATGTAGGACGGTACATATTGGATTAGTTTTAGCCACAGAGAACACAAGTAAACACTTCTTTGCGTGCCTACATACTATTGTATTTCTGAAACTAATAGTTTCTGTTACATCTAACCCTAAAACTAACCCTAACCTTAACTTCTATTCAAAACATAATCTAGACCTAACTCTGTTAGGTCAAAATCAACTGAGTTTCACCAGATAGTTTAACATTCAAAGCACCTAGAAATCTGTAGAGGACTCTCGAAATAAAGTATGACCATTGAAAAGATGCCGCAAGGGTATGTATGGTGCTTTTACTCCTTGCTCTATAACGCTTAATAACTTTTTTATATGAACATTATTAAGCTTTATAGTGCAGTACAGTAGTACAGTTAGTTTGTAAACTAATCTCTGACTCTGATCTAGCACTGAGGCGTATTACTGATCCAGAGTCCAGGCCCTTAGCCCAAATACTGATCTGCCACTCTTGTCCAGGTGGAGGTGGAGTGCCTTCATCAGAGGAAAAGCCCAGTAAGGAGACTCCGCGTCTGGCCTTCCGTGAATTGAAGGAGGCGCTGAAGATTCTGGAGAGTTTGAAGAACATGACTGTAGAGCAGCTGTGGACCGGTTCCCCCACCTCCCCCACCGCAGAGCCGTCTGCCGCAACCGCCGCAACAACGCCGGCTGACGCCAAACCCACAAAGGAGAAGCGCTTTCTGGATGACATCAAGAAGCTTCAGGAGAACCTGAAGAAGACGCTGGACAACGTGGCCATCGTGGAGGAGGAGAAGATGGAGGCTACAGTGGAGGAGGAGAGGGCGTCGGCTCCCGCTGAGCCGCAGACGCCTGTGCGCTCAGAGTGGCCCAGCGATACGCCTGTTCTGTGCCAGCAGAGCGGAGGAAAACCAGGAGTCACCTTCACCAGTGCCAAGGGAGAGGTTTTCTCCGTGTTGGAGTGGGCACCAGGTACATATGCATTGTCTGAATCATCTAAAACTTTAAATGTTCTTCTAGCTTTTAAACACCGGACTAGGGATTTGGGGAGAATTTTTTGCTTGTGATTTTTCTGACCAGTATTGGTATTTTGTATAAAGTGAGGTCTTTTCCCCCCGCCTGCTGAACATAGCCTCCCAGCCTGCCAGTTAGATTTGGAGGTGTTTGTCATACACATGGTTGTGCTTGACTGGTCTAACACATCTACAGGCAGTTCACAAGCTCCATGTTAGTGGGTTAAACTTCCCCATCTTAAAATGCAAGACAACATTTTAACGTCCTACATCAGACACTGTATTCAGTAATAGAAATGTGCTTTCTGGATTACTTTGAAAGAGTTCATAAACTGCGTATAAGCAGGAAAAGAAAAAGAAAAAAAAGTAGATGCCAACATTTTAATTAGTTAAAGAAACATCTTTCCATTGTTCCTCTACCTAGCCAACATCAGCTGGAGTTGTTAGCCTAGTTAGAGAAAAAGCTGCACCAGAGCCAGCTGTGCTACGTATGTTTCTGTATATTGAATAGCCTATATTTTATGCAGTATTTTCTTCCATAACGAAACATAACAAATCCCTGAAAAGTGATTTCTGTATTTAGACACAGGCACCTGGAGTGGTTATTGAGTACTCAAGTACAGGTGCACATCCCTGTACAGTAACCAATGAGTGCTATAATGCCCTCTGAAAAAAGGACTTGTAATATCCCATTAGGAGAATACCAGTGAAGATTCTGGCTTGCTGGAGCAGAGGACGTTAATGCAAGTTAACTTAATGTATTTTTTCCCTAATTTTTCAAAAACATGGTTTAAAATGCTTTTTAATGGGCTGAAAATGATGTGATCAGTGTTCCACTTTTTTAGAAGTTCTGATGGTTCATTACAGAGGGATAGAGTCTAGAAGCTCATTCCTTTGGTTCTCCTTTCAAGTCCTAAGCAGTCTTGTTATTTTGATTAGTTTGATATAACCCATTTTGTAGGATTTCTAGATGGCAGGCAGGTGTGGTGGTGTTTAATTGATGGTTTACAGGAACATGTTTATGTAATTGCATGTGCTATAAAAGGAGAAAATCTGTAGATCTGTGAGATGTTTGATAAGTATGAACTCTGGATGAGAGACGTCCACCCTGTGTACCTTAGACACTCACACATTTAAGAAGATGGAGTTTCAGCCGGCCGAAGCTAAGAAGTTCTTCAGTACGGTCAGGAAAGAGATGGCTTTGCTGGCCACATCACTGCCAGACGGCATCATGGTCAAGACCTTTGAGGACCGCATGGTAAGTGTATCATAGAATCAGTCACGGGGGCTAAAAGCCCTGTGATATTAAGTTTTTAAATTCACTAAATGTTGAACGTTTTTCCCATTAAATTTATATGAGTAGAGTGTAAAGCTTGAGTTTGATGTTTATTTAGCTTTCCATGTAATGTAGCTGTGCTTTGTGCTGTCTGCCTGGCAGCACTGACTCACTGGAGGTGCGGAGCTTCTCGTCCGGTGTGAGGTGGCCTTTAGCCAGCTTTGTTAGTCTTTCAGTGCTTTCTTCTTTGGACTAAACAGATAAGTTCATAAAATGTAAAGCACAGCCGTTACACTGCCCTCTGGTGGAGTTCAGACACGTCATTTCTTATATTTAACTATGTATGGCATTAGAGATGAGCTTATTTGCATATCGAAAATCCTAATTTACTAATTAGTACCTAGTAATTTCTGAGTAATACATAGAAGGTACAGGATTGTAAGCATTAAGATAGCTGAGTAATAAGTCTGTTTTTTAAAGTCATGACCCTTGATCTGTAACCCCTGTACCCTGTTCCGCAGGACCTGTTCTCCGCTCTGATTAAGGGTCCCACACGTACGCCCTACGAGGACGGGCTCTTCCTGTTTGACATCCAGCTTCCGAATATCTACCCCGCTGTCCCCCCTCTCTTCCGCTACCTGTCTCAGTGCAGTGGCCGGCTTAACCCCAACCTCTACGACAACGGCAAAGTGTGCGTCAGTCTGCTCGGCACCTGGATCGGGAAGGTGAGCACCTTCACTGTGGGACCATGATGCATTTCCATTGGAGAATATTAGAATTAATGATATAATATTGTTGATGTCTGAACAAAGTCTTGAATCTCCAAAATGGTAAGTTTACAGGAGAAGGAAAAATGTTCTTAAGAACTGCCCCCAAGTAACTTTTCATATTATATGTGTTGTTTTTGCATGATAATGACCTGCTGTGGCTGGTTGAACTTCTTTATTGACTTTCGTGCTGTAGAAACAGTCTTCTTTTCTCATGTTATTTCAACTTGCGTTTTCACTTTTTAAAAAAACATTGTAAATAAATCTGTTTTAGCTCTTGATGGTTCCAGTCATACTCATATTTAATGTGTTCTCAGGGCACTGAGAGATGGACCAGTAAGTCGAGTCTCCTGCAGGTGCTCATCTCCATTCAAGGTCAGTGGCACTATCTCAGAGAATACTGTGTACAAATTATTTGCAAAACTCAGGACAAATAAGCTCAAGCTAAGCTCTAGAATCAGCTTCTGCCTTTAGCTGTAATACTCCAGGGTGCAGCAGGCTCCTGCCTATAATGACAAAAGGTAGCAATATTGTGAATATAAGCCAGTATACCAATCAGTATGGTTTGGTATAGGTTGTGTGAAATCAAAATCTTTATGATCCAGATTATCAGGAAATCAGACACAGTATAAACATATTTTGTTGTGTTTGGCTAATGTGCAGTGACAAAAGCAGCAAACCAGTTGGTATGAACCTGTATTATATGGTCATTTACCATGGACAATACTTTTGTTGCATTTCCTTGTGCTTAGAAGACCTGTTGACTTGCAGCCCATTTATAGTAGAGATCACTGGGCAGTTGCAATTGGCTGTACTGTTCCTTCTGACTTCTTTTAAAGGGCCCATGTCATATACATTTTCTGTATTAGTTTTTTCTCTTGAGGTCCACTTTTAACGTTTGTGAGGTTGCATGCACTAAGCAGGCTGTTATTGTTACATTGCCATTAAGCCTTATATATATGGCTGCCCTATATTGTGTCTGGTTCAAAAAGCAGCCTGGGGTGAAACACCTCTAACTTGAGCGTGAATTGGTGGAGCTAAACTGCTACAGGCTGCATAGACAGATATACACCAATCAGGCATAACATTATGACCACCTCCTTGTTTCTATGCTCTTTGTCAATTTTATCAGCTCCACTTACTATATAGGTGCACTTTGTAGTTCTACAATTACAGACTGTAGTCCATCTGTTTCTCTGCATACTTTATCCCCCTTTTACCCTGTTCTTCAGAGGACAGGACCCCCATGGACCCTCACAGAGCAGGTGGTGGATCATTCTCAGCACTGCAGTAACACTGATGTGGTGTGTTAGTGTGTGTTGTGCTGGTCTGAGTGGACCAGACACAGCAGTGCTGCTGGAGTTTTTAAAAACTGTGTCCACTCACTGTCCACTCTATTAGACACTCCTACCTTGTCAGTCCACCTTGTAGATGTAAAGTCAGAGACGATAGCTCATCTGCTGCTGCACAGTTTGTGTTGGTTATCCTTTATCAGTGGTCACAGGATGCTGCCCTCAGGACACTGTTGGCTGGATATTTTTGGTTGGTGGACTATTCTCAGTCCAGCAGTGACACTGAGGTGTTTAAAAACTCCAGCAGCACTGCTGTGTCTGATCCACTCAGACCAGCGCAACACACACTAACACACCACCACCACATCAGTGTTACTGCAGTGTTGAGAATGATCCACCACCCAAATATTACCTGCTCTGTGAGGGTCCATAGGGGTCCTGACCACTGAAGAACAGGGTAAAAGGGGGCTAATAAAGTATGCAGAGAAGCAGATGGACTACAGTCTGTAATTGTAGAACTAAAAAGTGCACCTGTATAGTAAGTGGAGCTGATAAAATAGACAATGAGCGTAGAAACAAGGAGGTGGTCATAATGTTATGCCTGATCGGTGTATGTAAATCTGTTGTTTTTTTGTGCTGTATTTGCTCGTTAATTTCCTTAATTTTCATTGAAACACCTACATCAAACCCCTTCATTTAAAAAGTATTTGGAGATTTTGATTTTTTATTATATGGGCTCTTTAAAGCATGCTAATATTACTAAAAAATGGATAGCAGTTATTTTCCAGATGTGATCATACAAACTGATTTGTTGCTTTCCAGTGTTAGCATATTTTGGATAAAATGTTCTTTTACCCCTGTTGCAGGTCTGATCTTGGTCAATGAACCCTATTACAATGAAGCAGGCTTTGACAGCGACCGCGGCCTGCAGGAGGGCTACGAGAACAGCCGCTGCTACAACGAGATGGCGCTGATCAAGATGGTGCAGTCCATGACACAGCTGCTCCTCCAGCCTGTGGAGGTTTTCCAGCAGGAGATCCGCGAGCACTTTGTCACCAGTGGCTGGAGGCTGGTGCACCGGCTGGAGGGCTGGCTGGAGCTCGATGGTGCTGTGGCCGAGCGAGGGCCGCGTTGTACCGCGGGTGGCCTGCGGGGGGAGCCACTGGAGGAAATCCCACAGGCTCTGGCCCACAGCAGCCCCAGCAAACAGGACCTGAGGAGCGAGGAGGAGCTGGAGGATTCGGGCCTCAGCCCCTCCACCGTGGGGCCCACTGGGCCTCCTGGCGCAGCTGCGCCGCAGGACCTAAGCCAGAGCTCAGACTGTGATGGAACTGTGGCGGGAGGGGCTGCAGGAGCTGGATCGGAGCCTCCAGAAAGCTCTGAAGGAGCATCCTCCGGTTTCGGGGTGACCCAGCAGGCTGGGAAAACGCTTTCGGATTCTCAGCCGGCAGTCAGACCAAAGAAGCGAAGGAAGAGCTACCGGAGCTTTCTTCCGGAAAGAAGCGGATACCCGGATATAGGCTTTCCGCTCTTTCCGCTCTCCAAAGGATTTGTGAAGAGTGTGCGGGGTGTCCTGCAGCAGTACAGGGCTGCACTGACCGCCGCTGGCATCCCCGAGCGCCCGGAGGACAAATAAACCACTAAATAAACGACATTTTCCTTCTGTCTTTTCTTTCTTCTCTTTTCTTCGCCTCCCCTTTCAAGAGCTGCACTCAAACCCCTTTAACCCTTCTGACCGCCAACAAGGCTAAGCCTGCTCCGCCAGCCAGTCACGTCACGTCTTTGTAGTTGGACAGTGTTACCCCAGCAGCCTTTTTGGAAAATGCTTTGTTTGGTCCAGCTGGCCGGTTACCATGAATACTGGTTTCTTTAGCTTCCTGTTGGCAGTTGGAACTGTGAACCACTTTATTTAGCTTCCGGTGGATCGTACGTAGCATACGCTCCCCAACTACCCTCCTGTTGGTTTGACCCTTCCATCACTCTGGTCTCTCAGGGAGATATAGACGCCTGAAGAGCTTGTAGGATGAAAATAATGGCTTTTTTGTTTGTTTGTTTGTTTGTTTATTTTTTTTAAAGACTTTCTTGCGTGAATATTTTGCGAGACATGAGTTGGAGCTGGATCTTTGTGCCATTGGATGCTTGCAGGTGCTCTCTCTGCCTCCCGAGTCCAAACCTAACCAGCCAGCTGTCTGTCAAACTGCTGAGACACATTGAGGGTGCACAGACTTTTGCACAAGTTGCCGCTGTTGTCCTTTATCGTCTTTGGCTGCTGGGCAAAAAAAAACAAAAAACAAACAAAAAAAAAATTCAAAAAACAAGGGTTAGGGGTTGTTTTTTTTGTCGTCATCGCCATGATAAGATGCAACCCATGGCTGATTTTGTAGTCCTCCCTTTCACTGGAGAACTACACTTCCCAGCATGACTTGCTCTCCGGCCCTCATTTCCTCATGAAGTGCTGCTCTGTATTGCTCTACTATCACAGCCCTGTTTAATCAGATTACAATCCTGTCAGAATAAGAGCTGCTTTCTTTAAAGTCGCTGACTATTTTGCTTTGCTGTTCTGCCCTGACACAAAACACGCAAACAGAATGTTTTAAAACTGCCCGACCGTGTGGCTGCGGGCCGAATAACTCCAGTCGTTAAAGCTGGGTGCCAAGTTTACATGCAGAAACATAATAAGACACATTAACGTCTCGACTCTTAGAGCTGGAAATCATGATAATCCAGAAAGAGTTTGTCTGCCATCGAGACCGTGCTCTGTACAGTGGCTCATTTCTACCTTATCACAAGCTTCTTCCATTCACAACACGTATCAGTTCATTTTCCACTTTTATAAGGAAAAGGTTCTTTTTGTAGAGGACTTCTGTCTTTATACACACGAGGAGGTCTTCACAGGTGTGCTTAGATGTTCTTCTACCACAGAGCTTTCAGACTTGCTGAAGGTCACGACTTCAGAGCTTTGAGCTTCAGTACTAGAATTATAGAGCATCAACACCATACTGACCTCCCCTCTCTCTCTTTCTCTCTCTCTCTCTCTCTCTCTCTCGCTCTCGCTCTCGCTATCTATCTAGCTTTGCTTTCTTTCTTATTTTTATTCTCCTTTTCTTTTTGCTCCTTTTGTTTTTCTTCACTCCACCTTTCTATTACCTGTCTTTCTCTGTCTTTCTTTTCTTTTTCTTTTTTTGCCTGTTTTTACTTTTTCTTTTCCCTATCTTCTCTCCCAGCCCTTCTTTTTTCCTTAATTTTCCTTACCTTTTTTTTCTTTCGCATTTTTCTTTTTTCCTTCATGCTTTCATTTTTTTTTTCTATCTCTTTCTCTTAATTAGTTTTTCTTCTCTTGTTTTCATCTCTACATCTCTCTCTCTCTCTCTCTCTCTCTCTCTCTCTCTCTCTCTCTCTGTATGATATAAGCTTGATACCACGTACTATCCCATATATCCACTTTTCTGTGACACTGCGCTGACCCACTTAAAGTCGCCCGACAGTACAGGCTGTTCTAGTTCACTCCTGATCCTGAGACTCGTTTTCCTTCTTTTAGGGAGGCACAGCTTGTTCTGTACACCTCATTATTTTCAGAAGCACAATTCAGAACCATTACTCATGCTGTCAAACCAACTGTGAAGTACCTGATTATTTGATGATGACTTCATCTTTGTTTACTTTTCTTAAAGGTTTAGGTTAGCACTTTAGTACTTTTGTTGATATTTTTGTGATTTTGGTGAGGAGCAACCAGTATCCTGATGTAGCACAAACAAGGAGGCTTATAAAGCTGCTACTGCAGTTCTCCTTCTGACCACTAGGGGGTAGTGATGAGAGCTAACAGATTTGTGTGCACCAAGTGCTGGAATAGAAAGCTGCTGATTTCTTATTATTTTAATTCTGATTCAGAACCTGAATCCTGATCCTTTCCACAGGAGGAGAACCTGACAACCTTAAAAAAACATCTCAGATCAGGTGGAAAAGGGCAGGTGGTGTAGTTCTGGGTCTGCCACTGGCTTAAAGCAGGCTGTTTTTGTTTTTGTTTTGTTCTAGGTGTGTTTCCGTTTACACTTTGTTTACATTAGCATGTCACACTGCGTGTGTGTAGTTGAGGTTTCAGCTGTGGATGTGTTTTTGGGGTTCATAAGGGACGTGGTTTGAGCCTATTGAAGTGCAGCCCTGCTAAAAAGGGGTTTGCGTTTACAAGCGTATGGAGGTGGAGGGTGTTTTAGGAAGAAGGTGACGCATCTTGTTTTGCACAAGATTTGATACACTAGTTTCCATCGCAAAGCTGTAGCATTTCTGTGCCACCTTTTTCATTTGATTTTCTTTCCAAACGTAAATGATACCGTCTTTAAAATGACAAACCGAAAGTGGGTGTGGCTTAAATCGATAGTAAGTATGAGGTGCTGTAAGTGGGTATGTTTACTGATTTAAAGGGCCCATATCATGGAAAACTGAATTTTCCTTACTTTTTTCCAAATAAGAATTTGATAAAGGGCAGAAACATTGCTGGACTGTCTCAACATACCACTCATACATTCTATTATATATATATATTGTCACAAAAAGCAGCATATATTGCATATATCCGTATATGCAGCCTACAGCAGTTTAGCCCTGCCCATTCATGCTAAAGTTACAAGCAGTGTTTCAGCCTGGACTGCTTTATGAATGAGGCACAGTAAAGGGCAGTCAATCAGAACAGGGCCTATTTACTACATATATCAGCCTTAAAGACACCAACAAAAAGCCTGTTCAAATCTAAGGGATAAAGAGAGGCTGTAAGACTTAACTATGAACTATTTTGCTAAATAAAACCATATTTTGCATTTTTTTTTTAATGGGAGAAGAAAATTACATCCAAGAAAAAAATGATATGGGCCCTTTTAAGATAATATTCATACAAATTGTAATTTAGACAGCCAATCAGCAGTCTAGATTTTGGAGCTTACTGGCTCACAGATGCTGATGATACTGACCACTTATGTTGAAGTTTGGTGTTGAATAACTTGGACTTTTTTGATACTCAGTAGTAAAGAAGTAATTTGGTGGGTATCATAAAAGTATTGAATTTTGATTCCCAGCCCTGAACAGAGAGGAAGAGAGAGGAAAAGGGAAAAACAACGTGAAAACAGAGCACTTTTCCCCTCTTTTTTTCCTTATTAATCCCCTCTTTTATTACCTCTCCATCTACCCATCATTTCCATCATAGGTCAGGTTTCCAGTTCACCTCCACAGACTTTCCTCTTTAAGCCTTCACTGCTGTTTTTGATCATGTCTTTGATTTGAAATGACACTTAGAAAGCGACACTCGCTGGCTATAATGTACACAAAGCAGAGTTTTCCACAAATATTTAAAAAAAGGATTTATGTGACTTATGTGCAATTTGTTAAAGGGCAGTTCCACCCATTCTTCAAAATTTCTGCATAATGGTTGAGATGTAAACATTCCAAGTCATTCAGAGTGGTTAGATGTGAAATGCACCATTTTAGAAAGACTCAATGGCTTAGATTTCGTTACAGTGGTGGTGATAGGAACCAGAGGTCGCCATGATTACAACACAAATATAGCCATTTTATTTACTATCCAAAACAACCAGTGAACCAACATGTGGTTAAAAAGTGATAAATCTGAAACAATAAGGGCCTCTTTTACCTCACAGCACCCTCTCCTCTATGAATGTGTTTCTCCAAACTGTCATAAAACAGCGTCTCTGACATCAGGCCGTGTAATTATAACCATTGCATTGAACTCTACAGACGTCTGGTTCCCATCACCACCACTCTTAACAATTCTGACTAAGTTTCTCTAGAATGGAGCATTTCACACCAAACCACTCTCAATGGCTTTGTTTACATCTCAACCACTTCATTGTGCAGAAATTTTGGAAAATCAGCAGAACCCCCCCTTTTTAAAAAATGGATTTGCATGTTGAGATGAAGTCGGTCTTGAGCTGTGTGGTTACGATCTTATACAGTCTTGCACACTGGCAGAAGTTGAGATATATTTTACGTTATTACCCTGAAGATTTCCTGAGTGAGCAGTATGCATTTTAATGCGGTTGTCACAATTTTTTTAATTCTTGACTGCTAAGTACCCTTAACTGCGAATTAACGGTCTGTGTGATTCTGCTGTCTGAGCGAATGCGCTGCTGTTTCGTTTCAGCTCTTTGGTCTGCTGGTGCAGCTTTTAGAGAAACGTCATAGTAAAAATGGATGTTTCTTCATTTTTTCAGCTTATATGATCACTAATTTGGGCTAGATTGTTTCCTAGGGCTTCACGATATGGATATACCAGTACTGTGATTATGTTGTTGTATTGCAGTCTGCCTTGCAATATAGTAAAAATGCTTTGGTGACTCAACAATGGTGTGGTTAAAGATCTGCCTGCATTGTTTTGACCAAAATATTGTTTTGTTTACCTTGTTTGACCAATAACCCCATCTGGAGCTGTGCCAGTCTGATTGGTTAGAGAGATTCCATTCATTTGCATATGATATATCATAATTCTGCAATATTGGTGCTGTGAAGGCACTGTATGCGATATTGATACATTGTGCAGCCATGATTTTAACTACTGTGGCTTTAAAAGAAAAACAATTTAGACTCCTTTCCAACCCTATTTGAGCTATAATGGCTGAGTCATTAATGCTCCTAAAGCAGTTTTCAACCAAATGAGTCTTTTTCGAGCTGGAAAACTATTAAGGTGTAAAGGAGCCCTGAATGTGGCCCGAGCTCTCTCTACATCTTACTGTGACCTTCCGTTTTTTTGCGGCTCAAGAACAAATGTGAAGCTAGGTCTGTAAAAAGACATCAAGCACACGAAGCTCTGACCTTTTTTGGTTAGTTTTTTTTTCTTGTGTATGTTGTATAATATTCAGCGTTTAATCATATTAAAGAGAGACAACAGCCAAAGCATGTAACGTTGCTTTAAGCCTTAAACGGCTACTCACAAGACTTGACTGTACGATGTAAACATTTCCACAGTGGCCTGTATTGGTAAATGAATAAAAAAAAAAAGTCTGATTTGTAGCCTGATTCCTCTGTACAGAAGTCATGACTATATAAATATATAGATTATATATTTAACAGAAACGTGAGTTCTAAGTGGTAATGTGAATGCTTGGGGCATATAAATTGCTGAGCGTGTGTGTATTATTGTATTATTATTATTATTATCATTATTATTATTATTACTATTATTTTCTTTTGGTTTATTTGTAATTTTTTTAATGATTTATTTTGGTTGCATTAAAAAGACAAATGTATAAAAAAAAAATGAAGCATTAAACTCTTTGCGAGCAGAACCACACAGATGGACTGGCACTGATGTTTCATGTTTTTTGTTCATTGTGGGTTTTATAGGCATTTACACATTCAGAGAAAGAAATAAGAAGCGCTTTTCATTTGAAAAAGACTTTTATTTAAAGAAACTCTCCAGTTGCATTTTTTTGGCTTTTCTAATAGAAAGTGTGGAAAAATACATCATCTCATCTGACCAAAACAATGGCTTCTAAGGGAAAGATAGTAGCCTGTCCTGCTACTACAGTCAGACTAAGCTAGTGCTAAAGCATGATTTTTGAGCACTGACAAAAGTGCATGTCATTGCAGTGGGTTAAAGGAGAACTCTGCTGTTATTCAACTTCATCTCCATCTACTGCATCTGTAGCGTATAGTTACTCACCACAGACAGTAATTTCAGTACATTTCCCTGTACTCAAAAAATACCACACAACCTGTAGACTCGAAACTCTCACGATAGAAGCCTATAGGCAGTTGCAGAATTTAACAGCCCATTGACTTCTGTTATGTTTCAAGCCAGTGAGTTTTCTGTTCTTTACTACCTACAAGGGAAATTTATTGGGTAACACTTTATTTGGAGTGGTTCTTCACAGATGATTAATGAACATGTAACATATTATCAGTAAGACATCAACACATCAGTGAAGTAGCAGTAGTGAAGCATCTGAATGCACTGAAGTAAATATCTTGTAGATGTTCTTTTGCTACATTACTTACATTAAGTAGATCTATTGTTAATGTTACTCCCATTACCCAAAACCTGACCCTCACCCGGGCCCTAATCCTAACCTTAACCTCAACCCAGAACCTATTCCTAACCCTCATATATTTTTGACATGTTACTGAAAGTCTGTTGAGTGTTTGTTTTTCATCTAAACAGGACCACTTTTAAAATAAAGTGTCACCATTCATTGATATTGTACGATACGATGGAGATCAGGTTGAAAAACAGTGAAGCATGGCATTTATGTGGTTTTCCTTCACAATCAGGTGCACAAATGCATGCTTGCGCTCCACATTCATTCAAGGGCACATTAATGCAAAGCTGGAATTTTTTTTTTAAACAGTCATTTAAGCAGTAAGTACTTCCCTTAATGGGCTTTCCACATTCACTCGGTGCAACAAAAAAGGACTTGAGGAAAACAAAGCGAACTAACTTTTAATCAGTTATGCAGAGTGGCTGCATTATTTGAAAAAAAAAAAAAATAGTAATGATAAAGTAGCACATTCAGTGTATTTGCACTGTATTTGAATTTGAATCCCACTAATTTCTCAAATTTTCTGTATAATTTCAAGTGGTTTGGTGTGTCACAGTTGATTGTAGAGACTCAGGCTTCTTTACAGTGGTGGTGATAAGAACCAGGGGTCGCCATACACAAATATAGCCATTTTATTTACTATCCAAAACCACCAGTGAACCTACACACGTCTTCTGAGTTTTTATAAAACAATGTCTCAGTCATATTCATAGCTGTTTCATGTAATATCTTCTGAGGGAGCTTTTAAAGGTGGACGTCTGGTTCCCATCACCAAACCACTCTGAACGACTTTGTTTACATCACAACCATTTAATTATGCAGAAATTTAGAAATATTTCTGAGCTGAATTTCCCTTTATGATTGGCTTGGCCTGCTTCCTGTCCTTCACCACTAGGGGTCTCTGTCACAGCAATTATTTTCATGCAGGGACCTTTTCGAAATGTGATCAAACGTGCATAGCTGTTTAAAAAGACACCCAACAGAAATAAATAAATAAATAACAGGTTGCTGACTAGTGCCCCGCTGGACAAAAGCTCACCTGAACAGGCATTCAGAGTGATTTGATTTGAAATGCTGTCAGAATTGTTCACAGTGGTGGTGATGGGAACCAGACGACCACCTCTGCAAGCTCCCTCACAGAAAGTTATTACATGAAATGTTGCCTGATGTGAGACAATGTTTTGGTGCAAAATACAGTGGCCCTGAGACCCCCAAATCAACCTCTAAGGCCCTCTGTTCAGCCTGCTTCACCCACAAAACGGCGAGCTTCTGTCTTCAATATTGTCAATCAACTAGCGAGGCAGCTTTGGCCTGCCTCCGGGAGACGCTGTAGCAAACTGCCAACGCTGGAGTAGCCAGCCAACATGGGACCCCCTAAATACCAGGGGGTATTTTGCACACTGACTGTTTTACATTAGTTTTAAGAAGGTTTTGGGTTAAGACGTGTAGATTTTACATCCATCTGAGAGACACATGCACAGTGCTGCGAGGCTCCAATGAAAACTTATTTTTTCTGATTCAGCAAGTTTCTCTACAATGAATCATTTCACATCAAACCAGTCGCAATGACTCTGTTTACATCTCATCTGTTGAACTATAGAGTAATTTTGAAAAGTTTCCCTTTAACATTATACAATTCCATGATTATAAAAGACAATCAACCTCATCCAGCAGGTCCTAAACAGAAAAGACATTCTGATGCACTAGGAGAGACACGGCAGATGATTTATATTGCTATAGAAAGCACACCAAGCTGCTGCTGATGCGCTTGATAATGTGTTTAAGGCTCCAGTTAAGTGATTAGTAAGATGAATGTCAATGTACTTAATGTATATCAATAAAACTGAAATATGAATAGAACCGAACAGAATAATGACCAAATGGAAATCTGGCATCACCTAAGATCACCTCTTAAAAAGAAAAAGGCAAGAAAAACAAGCTCAGACAATATAAAAAATATCTAGATGGAATTGCCAACAATATTTATACATTCCTATCATACATACAGTACATCTATTAAAGGTGCATTAACAGTAGGCTTCTTTTGTTTGGTCATTCAGTATGATTCAGTGATTGGAGTTGAGATCAACGGACCATTAAAGAGTTCTTTCACTACAGCAGACTCCTTTTTATTAACCTCTAAGTTTATGCCATTTATGAAAACGCATGAGATGAAATATCTCTTTTGCATTTTAGGCTTTGTAAGGCGCAAGCTTGTATAATATTCTGAGGCTCTCCATCACCGCTGGCCTTCACCCTTCAAGGTAAAGTGGAAGTCTGAGTTATGCATGTCATCCTGAAAGGATTTAAGGATCCTTTCCCAAAGGAAATTCCTGAGGTCATGACCTCTTGTCGATCCCACAGTGAAAAGCATGAATACATCAGGCCAAACTCAATGTCCATATCCTCACCAGTCATATCCATCAGATGTTCCCAGGTGCAATCTTTCAAACTGCACTACAATCTCCCAGACCTGCTGAGGCCTCTAAAAGGAACAGTCACACTGTGTCCTAAACCACACTGACTGCCTGACCTTAATGAAGAGCTGGATGCAGTTTGAGTGGGATGCTCAAAATTATGTCATGTTCTTTTGATCCTACAAAGGAAGTTTGTCATTTTGGTGGCTTAACTATGCCCAATCTGGAAGCAGCACAGCATCGCAGGCGTCGGGGGGAATACCGAGCCAGCCCTGGGATTTGAACTCACAACCTTCTGGTTGCTGTCTTACCTCTCGTGCCACGAGAGCTCAAAGGTCCAGTGCAAAACTAAGGAAGCAAACTAGGTGAAAGGGGAAAATTGTGAACATTTATGGATAAACTGGACAAATTACATTACCATACACTAATGTAATGAGACACTGGCCCATTTCTGCTGGCCCAGACATCATGAAAAGGACAGATGGAGTTTTTAAATGACCTAAAATAAATACATAAATATATAAATAAAAAGTGAAAAAAATGGAGTTACAAGGTTTCGAGATGACAGCAATAATATATTACTACAGCATGTTATACTGCAGTTCTAAAGTAATACAGTATTGTAATGCAGCAGATTTCAAGAGTACAATACTATATTAGTAGTGCTATATTACTAATATAGTATTGTACATTGCTGTAGTATTGTAATATACCATAATGTTGTAATATGTTATAATAGAATTGCAATGTAGTATTTTACTCTAGTACAATGATATATGAATATATTATTGTTGTGTATATTACAATAGTACATGCTATATTATTATAGCATGTAATATAGTATATTACAGTACTACAAAGCTTTATTACTATAGTATTGTACTATAGTATAGTATTTAATACAGTATACTATATTACAGTCACTATAGTATTGTAAAGTAGTATAATATTATAGCACAACACTATTAGTGTAATATAGTATTGTAACATAGTATTATAGCAATATAGTACTATGAATATTAAAGTGTTACACAATATATTAATATAGTACTGTAGTATTACAGCACAGTACGATATCACTATATTAGTGTAGTATATTTTGGAATATTAATCCTGATATTCTCAAGGAACTAATTCATCCGTATCACATGCTATCTGACTTAAATCAGACTGAAGGTTGGGGGTCGATGTGAGTGGGGGGTTGCAATCAGTGTACAGCAGCTGGGTCTTCAGACAGGGTGGGGTTGCATGTGCGTGTTTGGGGGGAGGTGGACCACTGCAGTGCTGAGTGATGGATAAGAGTGAGTGAGCGAGAGAGAGAGAGGGAGAGCTCACAGTCTGCAAATCAATGCCGGCATCCCACATCACTCTTTTAGCTACGCCTCACACAGCCTCATCAGCCAGGCTTCTGATGGCAGCAGATTCGGTCAATGGAAAAAAAGGCAATATAAGGTCAAAACAAAAGGATTCTAAATGGAACGAGCTGGTAATCAGTGGGGAATGTCTTTGGATTGTAATGTGTGTCAACACAGACTATTAACAGTGCATTTGTAACGCGCTACGTCCTCCTACAAGCTTTTCCATGCCACAGCCTTGACCAGTGAAGGAACCCGATCGAAACTGACCGATACGAGGGAGATTATTCACATGACGAAAGCGACTCCCTCAGCACTGTCAGGCATGAAGCCTCAGGCTAATAATTAGAAAGTGAGAGGGGGGGTTGTGCTCTGGTTTCCTTTTCTCTAAGCTTCAATAGTGCTATGTTGTATATCCCCTATACCGGTATTGTCACCTGCTAAGTGCTTAGGATTGTTCTAAAAGAAATCCATATAAACCAAATACCAAGTTTCAAATTTTTTGTGTCTGGTTAATGTTTACTGTGTATCATTTTAGGAGAACAGTCTAATCAAATAACCGATATCAGTTTATTAAAAGATGTTCTTTCAGCACAGAGCGCAGCACTCAGGAAGCCAGGGCTCATAAACTTTATTAACTTATTAACTTTAATTAAGGGACACTCAGGCCAAACAGAAAAATGTAACCATAACTACATCTGTTGTAAATATGCTTGCTTTTTTTCTAAAGCAGTGCTGCAGTGGATTTGGTGCTATTTTCTAGTTTACAGATTAGAAAAACCCCTTCTGGTGATGTTTCTTGAAGGTGGAGGGACTTCTGAGAAACAACAAGTGCTTTGGGGTGGAATTTTAGGGGCTGTTTTAAAATATATATTACAACATAGAGAGAATGGAATACGCCAGAATGAAGACAACAAGCTAAAAACTAAAGTTAGCAAGCTAGCTGGCTATCTAGACATCTTATCTCAGTTTGGCTTCTTTTCTCGGGCTGAAAAGGAAAAAACTTGCCTCTGGTTTCTGTTGTGTACTGAATAAAGAATAAATTACCACTTACGATTTTGTTCGACCACAGAAATGAGAGCTATGCTAAGGCTAACTTGCTTGTACACCTTAGCCTATAGCTCAGTGGCTAGGCTAGCAGTCTGGATTGGTTGACACCACAGGGATTCCTAATGGTTGTATGCTGAGTATTGTAGGCAGAAAACACTGATAAATGAAAACACATCATCTGGTACTGTGATACTGAGATATATAATTGCAAAATTTGACATAAAATTTTATCAATACTGCCCAGCACTAAGAAGAAAGATATTTTGACATGCTAAAAGTTATTTATCTTCTGTGACACTAAAATGGTCAAATATAAATCACTTTGCCAGTAAAGGATGGCAAGACTTGAGCACTGTAATACACTTACTTCTTTTAAAGACGTACTATGTTGAACTATGTTTTTTTCTTAAAACTGAAAAAGCCACATTTTTGAGTCTGGAGGAACAAAAAATTGCTAAGATATGGTGTATGAGTCGCTCTCTAAAGCCTGAAATAGTTATTTAAAAGTCAGAGGCGAGTTTTTCAGCCCTCAGACCATGAAAAATCCACATTATACTGATGAAGATGTGATGACAACAGTAGATAATTCACTCACATCCTCAGAATACGTGTGCTTCACCAACTTCTGACTGAGTTCTCTTTGAATTCTCTTTCAACATGTTCGCAATTATCAGATTCATCTGCTTGGGGAAGGGGTCCAAGCACAACCCACATTACAAATGTTCTTGTATATAAATGTTCTTGCTATAAAATGTTTCCACATTAGGAAAAGCAACTAAATCAGAGTCATTTCTTAAATGTGTTGAAACTACTGGTATGTGATCCATATGCAGAAATGGCTGTGTGATTATCTGAATTCAGTTTAAATAAAAGCTAAGGCAACTTTTCTTTTTATTAAAATGAAAAACGTTCTGTCTAGAAAAATGTCTACTGTCTAAATGTTGTCATTCTTCCTTTCGTTCTCTTCTTCATGAACATTGTCCATCTGCTTCAGCTATTGGAAAATGGAAACTTCTAACCAGAAGTTCTCAACAATGTACCATCAGAAGCATCTAAACAGTAAAGTGAGCTGTCTCATATTGGGGTTAAACCTAAATTCTGCACAGTGATAGATCTCTGGATGGACACCCATCCTGTAGCCTGTCCATATGCTTTAATGATGAAATGAAAGAAGACTGAAGAAAAGAAACCAGCTTTACTGTGATGCTGGGTCTATAAATCATCAGCAGAACCCCACGTCACCCAAAGATATACCATTTCTCTTATAAATACAAGCTGTTTTTGTTGTGTATTGTTCTGTATAAATCAGCAGTATGTAAGAGCTTCAAGTATGTAGAAAAATAAAATTTTCTTCAATCTTTTCCAGAAATTCACCACTACAATCTGTAGTATTTTAAAAATGTTTTTCACAAGGTAGAAATTGTTCCCTTAGAAAATCATAGTAGCCATTTGACCAGTGTAGGACCAGCCTGCAATCTTTTCAAGGAATTAATCACTCAAAAAAGCCTGTCCAGTTATCAAAATAAGGTTGTTTTAGTGCTTCACGCTAGCTTTCCGCAGTGTTAGCATTTTTAGGTGAAGTAGTTATTTACGTTTCCAGCAAAAGAAAGAAAGACAAATTTTGGAATGTCTGCCAAGGACCTGTCCATTCCTTCACATTGAATCTTCATGGATAACAGTAAACCAAAACTAGCAAAGCATGAAATCCAGCATTTATCCTGCTAGCTTTCATTTGCTGTTATCCATGTTATCCTTTTATCCGGCTATGAGTCGAGCCAGACTGCCGTGTATTTGTGCTTGCACTGGGCCGTACTCCACCAGCTCCCCATCTACAGTGATGGTTCCTTTGGGAGAATAGGGTTCTAGTCGTAGCGCCCGCGCTTTAACATACACCACATATGGACAGTTTGTGCTCAAGTGAGTTCCTTTCTCCATGGCCAGGAAGAGGCGCAAGAGAGCTGCGCGTGAGATGCCTGCTTTTACGTAAATCAGGTGTATCACGCCGTCCTCCAGTCTGGACGCGGGGGCAGCAATCAAGTCTTCCGAAAGGTGGGACTGGTACACAGCTAACACCAGCACGAAGTCTTGCTCACTTACCACCGTCCAGTGTGCCGGGACAGGCTGGTTAAAGGGTACAAGGAGTGAGTCTGGGGGGCCCAACACGGACACCTGTGACAGGTTAGTCCGCTTGGGCTTGAGCGCATTGTTGGAGTTGCAGGAGTTGTGGAGAGGGTGATTCGTACACGGTGAGCTGTCTGAATAATCTGAAGATGAGCTAATCTGCTGGGAAACATCGGTAGGGGATTCTGTCGACTGTTCTGGGCTCGAATATGACCCAGACTCCTCAGCAGGCAGGTAAGAAAGCTTTCCCTGGTACACCCTTAGTGACGCAAGGCGAACTAGCGTACCCACAGTGAACCTGGCTGCCCCTACATACCGATATTTCTCACTCTCAATGTCCACATCAGCGACAAAGCCCCAGGCGAGGGATAGGAAGGAGAAGAGGCGCTGATTGGATGCTGTGCAGACGGAGGTCAGGTCCAGACACGACACCAGGCCTTTGCACAGCATGAAGCCGCAGCTCACCAGCAGATCCTCGCCTGACATTGGCTGCAATCTGAGAAAGAAGAGAAGCTTTGAATTAACCCCTTAAATGCATGTTCTAGGATATGTTAGAAACTTGAGTTTCTAGTTTTGAAGTAAAATGATGTCTTTCTCGCCAAAACAACACAGCACTTGCTGACTTGAACTTCTGATCACTGTGTCCTTTGTTCTGATACCCCCCCCCTCACTGCGATTGGTCCCCATGGTATCATGTGGTAGTCTGCATCACTGCATTGAGCCTCTCGTGGTGCTAAGATGTGAGTTCTTTTTTAAGTACATCTACAACAGGGTGTTTAGCGGTAGTCTGATTTCGTTACATTTTTTTGTCATTTAAATAAAATGTCAGTAAATTTTTGCAGCTCCGTTTGTGTTGCATATGCAAGTGCCAGGTCAATAATGATTTGTGGTATATATGAACATCCCTGTGTACAAGAGTTAGTAAGCTTTATAAACTTTACTATTTTTGTGTTATATTTCATACATTGACTCAAACTTGAGGACTAAACCAGACTGGGACAACATGAGGACTCTGAGAATAAGGCTTTACTAACTTATTTTTTCTACACACAGTGTTATGAGTGTTATTTTTGACTTCACACAGTGACGGGCAAGTTTGCCACATAATAGCACGTTTCACAGTGTAGAAGAAGTCATCCATGAATAGAAATATTTCTCTGAACCCAAACGAACCTGGCTGCTTACATTGTTTTCCGTCAGGTTCAGACATCTGTCGGTCACAGGTTGCCACCAGAGGGCGCTGCAGGAAATAACTGCAAACTTCTGCTCAGTTTTTAACTATTAGGAACAAAATTAGGCCCCTAGACTCTTTTTTTATGAGAACCTCTTTTTTGAAATACGAACGACAATACTGTATATTAAGATATATAAAGAAGATCCGAAAATGAATGTTGCCTAATTCTAGTCCCATCTGCAACACAAGAATAACCCACAGCCAGCAAACAGGCTGAGAACAAAGAGACTCCATATAGAGGAGGCGGGGATATAACCCTTTCCCCCATCTATGCCAATCAAACCAACAATCTGCTGGAGGAACAATTATAAGGGTCTCTGTGGGGTTCCACTCAATCTGTCATCACAATGTTATCAACTGATTCATCTGGCCTACCAAGAATTGGCAGTTTTATTATTTAATGTTCTTTTTCTTGTACAGTTAATAATTAATATATCTCACTATTCAGCACACCAGCACCAAGCTTTTTCTGAGCTGGCTAATGATGCCCTGGCGAATCCTAGTAACTCATTGTGATATGTTTTTAAAGTTTTTCTAGTATTGACATTCTTGTGGGTTTCACATACTTTCCTTTATGTGAAACTCAAAGAGAAAGAGCAAATGTCACTGTGGAATAAGACATACTGTTACCCATACAGAAAATATTCCCTATTGTTGTCTTATCTCAGTTTTTTCATATAGAAGGTATTTCCCCATTTTCTTCAATGGGAAAAATCATAAATAATAGAATTAGTTTAAGTGGCATAAGCATGGTGATGAATGTGCTAGGAAAAGTAAACACCAGGACAAAGTTTCTTTTCTGACAGGCACAATTCTTGGACAGGGACTGTTTGATGATGTTGGCATCAAATCTGGTTAAGTCGCATTTGATTATGCTAGTGGTAATGTAAGTTAATCAATTTCAAGGGGAGGTTTTCAAAATATCTGCATAATTCAGTTGTTAAGATGTAATCAAAGTCATTCAAAGTGGTTTGTTGTGAAATGGTTCACTGACTACAGCTTTCTTTACAGTGGTAGTGAGGGAACCAGGGGTCCATATGACTACAACACAAACATAGCCATTTTATTTACTATCCAAATCCACCAGTGAAACTACACGTCTTCTGAGTTTTTATATGGAATGTTGATGATGGTAAAATAGTGTTAAATCTGAAAAAAATATACAGGGGACTATTTTTTCTTAAAACGCCCTGCAGGTACCTCTCTGTTTTAAAGAATACATTTAAGCTAAAAAACCCTGAAACTATTGTAAGACAACTGCCTTAGGTATCCAGCAGTGTATTCATAATCATTTCATCCCATAACTATTTGTAAGGGGGCTTTTAGAGGTGGACGTCTGGTTCTGAGTTTCTCTAAACCCAAACCACCCTGAATGACTTTATTTACATCTTAATGAATTAATTAAATGGAAATTCTCCCTCTGCACTAACAGACTGCTGAGAGTTCTGTAATACAGAATAGAGCTCTATAAGAAAACGATGAGATCTTACACTTTTCTTAGGGAAATATTGTTCAGCTGAGACTGGAGTGACAACATTTTGATCAAAGTGAGAAAATCTGAGGGTTTTTTCTCAGGAACCAAATTTCAGAAACAGGAGAAAATGACTTAACCCTTGTGTGGTGTTGATGTTTCTGTGACTCAGTGGTCTGGTGGACCCACCACATTATTGTTTTTTTAAATCAATACAGCCCTAACAATTTATGTAAAAATACCAGATGTTTAAAATATCACAAGTGCCAAACGTAAGGTTCTCCTTTAGCAGCTGTAGCCAGTCAGCAGCCTGTCCATGTTGTCCACCCTCACACACACACACGCATATCAAACACACACACACTAACAGCAGGCCATGTCGGAGGAGAACAGAGTGAAGGGAGACAGCACCTCCACACTTTAATTCCCTGTGAGTTCACCCCAACATCACGTGTAATATAAATGGGTAGGGGGTGTTCAGTGTGGAGTCACTGAAAATGTGTTATTTCATATGTTCTTCACAGAAAATGAGCAAAGGCCAAGGAATCTGAGGTTGAAATAATAATAAATTGCATCATATGTAAGAGGTTTTTTCGATATTCGAGAGTGTGTGAATGTCGGGGGCAAGGGGTATGACTAATCCTGTTAGTTTTAGCAGGAAATTAAAGACATGGTTGCTAGTATCACAGATTTTTATCTTCTTAACTATTTGGGTATGTGCAAAATGCTGCTTGTCTGTATTGTAAGTAGCAATGTCTTTGCTGTTATATATCAAGAACCACAATGGAAATAAGTCTTGAAGTTTATTCTGTTGTCCTTGACAAACAAGCTGATATGTAAATCTTTCTTATATTGTCAACTAAACTAAACAAAACACAGAACAACAGGAGGCATGTATAGCTGGCAGGTGCCTGAAGGCTAATAGAAGCATGAATTTGGACTAAGCTTGCATTATTGATAGCAGACTCTGTATTAATGTCTCTAAAAGCCTTAAATGTGTTTTGACTGGAAGCAGTATAAGGCTGAATGAGCTTATGCTGTGTTTTCCAGACTGTCTATGGAAGTACCACGGATCATACCCCTGCAGTCACCGCGGGGAGCAGTGTGGGGGTTAGGGGTGATGCTACATTCTCCTCTGGGACTTCTTCTTCCAGGAACTACTGAGCAGGCAGCTTGTAAAGCTGTATGCACCAATTAAAATAACGGTGAGTAATTCTGACATGATTTGTTCAGTATGTGTGCTGTGAGTGTCTGGTGTCCTTGGTGGGATAGAAAGGGTAAAACAGTTCTCGTAATACTGGAGCAACATGGGACTATTACATGCCCTACCCATGGGGTCACACTGACTTATTGATCTTGTGGTCCCAACTGCATAGTTTTTCCATTGAGCTAGCATATCCCCGTCTGCAGGCGCCATACAGATAAAGCATGAGTCTTACCCACAGTAGTGGTGTATGGAGGCAGCTACTGCGTTCCCTGAACCCCCAGGCAGCACTCCCAGAGGAGTCTTAATGGCCTCCTCCCAGTCTTCCCTCTCCATGAGGCCGTTCACTACCTGAAAACATGCAGAGGTCATGATAAAGATGTTAGGCTAACAGACTAACAGTCATCTAATTTCTTACGGTCTTGAAATATTAGATTATATATAAAATAAACAATGAAAAAAGTCAACGTATAATTTTACTCTTAAGAGCAAAAGTGCTCTACATAATGCCTTATAATGCACTTATGACCCATGCAGCCTTTCTGACAGATTGTAATACACTACCGGAAGTGTAGGGGGCGATATGGCTTCTATTGTTTCATTAAACAAGCACTCTATAATGTTTATATGATCCACACAGTCATTCCAACAGACTGTAATACACTACAAGAAGTGAAGGGGGCGATACGGCTTCTGTTGTTTCATTTAAAAAAAATCTGTTCACTAAATTCTATTTTACTAAAAGTATTACAGCTCAAAAATGCTAAAACTGCAGAGATATTATTACTGTGAACAGTCTAAGAGTTACTTAACACTTTGATGCTTTTGGGAAAGTTTCCATCAGGCAACGTTAAAATGCTAAGATGCTAACATACTGCATGATAAACCTGCTCTAGCTCAAACTCACAAACTAGAGAAAGGAACTCCCACAGAACATAAAATAACTCCCATCTTGAATAACTGAGTTGTATTTGGCTCTGAAACTTTTCCTCAAGTTTTGACATGAAGTTCAGCTTGACCTATCAGGTTCTGGACATTCCAGTGCCGCCTGCCAGCTGTGGAATGCTGCTGTTTGTAGAGGTTTTCCTCGGCAGGGTGTGCAGCCTCTGCAGGCTGAGGAATGAGCTAAACTACAATCTGTGAGCTATGAGAGTGACACCCAGCTGACCTCGAACAGCAGCCCGTCTCCCGACATGATGGCCAGCGCGTCCCACTGAGACAGGTCTGCTTCTCGCACCAATTCACGTGCGTGGTTTTGTCGCTCTGAAAGCATACAGAGATAAATGACCTCAGCAAGGTAACATAAAACTCACTTATCATGGCTTCTCCTGTGAAACTAGAGAATTTGAACCTATAAATAAAAAGGCAACTTTTTGGAACAACAAAGTACTTAATTTTCTCAATTTTCTGAAGTATGATAGAACACTGCAAAGTGTAGAGGCACCACAGGGCTGAGAGGCAGAACCAAAATCACCAGCAGAGGGTGCTGTCTGATGTCTGATGTTAGCCAGAGCACCATATAGTTGTCCTGTTAATTGAGGAAACCCTTCACCAGTGCCGAAATCACATACTTCAACTGCTTTAAACAAATACTTCAGTGTTTTTCACCCTAATCTCAATTTACTGCATCTGTATAATCATATAATCATTGGCAATAATCAGTACCTGCCAATTGGCTTGTTTTATACAATAGATAAGTGGTTCTCAAACACGAGGCCCCCCAGACCGTCCAACCTAACCTGACAATATGTAAGAACAGAGCAAAGATGTGGACAGTCTGGGGCCCTGAGGTCTGGTTTGAGGACCACTGACATGGACAATAATTAACACCTGCCTACTGGCTTCTACTGACAACTTTATTTATATAGCACTTTTCATACGCCGCAGTTATTCAAAGTGCTTTACAAATGAGAAACTACAAAGATAGTTTACATTAAAATATAAAAATCTTGTATAATCCGGAATGTATATATATATCTTAAATGTATATTTAAGATATACATACATATATATATCTTCATGTATATATTTATATATATACACACATTAAGATTTACCACGGTATATCTTAATCTATACCCTCGTAGCCAGGGTAAGGATTTAAGAATGGGGGTGATGTGTTCCCTTCTTTTACAGAACAAGGATGAAGGAACATGAAAAGATCTTCAAGTTTTTTTATGCAGCTCTACAAACAAAAATCAGAACTGTCCAGGCTGTGGCCTTTTCTGTAATTCTTTATGGATGTGAAAACTGGACAATAAAAAAAGCAGAACAGGAAAAATATTGATGCCTTTGAACTTTTGAACATACCCTGGACGGCAAGGGAACAAACAAATGGACCCTTGAACAAATCAAGACTCAACTCCTACTCAAAGCCCACACTCTCAAAAAAGATGGTTCTTCAAGGGTAAAGAAAATGGAACTCAAAGAACTCAAAGAAGGGTTCTTTGCATCTTGCAAGGGTTTTTCAGACTGATGTAGAATGTACTTTAGATGGTTCTGTATAGAACCTTTTTGAAAAGAGTTCTATATAGCAGCCAAAATGGTTCTACTATTATTATGATGTCAGGTTTGTAACAACAGAAGAACCCTTTTGGGTGCTATATGTGACCCTTTTCAAAAAGGTTCCATGTAGAACCATCTCTAGCACATTCTTGCATATTATCCATTATTCTAAGACCTAAACAGAAGATGGGATATTGTGTAGAAACACTATTCACATGAACCAACTGGATGGCTCTTAATGATAATAAAGACATTTGTATTTGCTGTATGGGATGCTAGTTGTATTTGGTTGTGTTTGGCTGTTGTTTGTAGGCATGGTTAAGCAATACTGCTTCTGGAGCTACAGAGAGGTGGCCTTACCTCACTTCATTAAATACTGAAGGGCCTCTGAAGACCTGAATATATAGGGTTACAGCCAAGCCCTGCAGGAATGCAGAAAACCAAGAGGAGAACAATCTACCACTGTTTTGGGGTCTAAAATATGGAGACTCTGTCAAAGCGACTATTAAATCATTGGCTTTCCTCTATAATTTAAAAGTCTCACCTCCCAGTGTAGCTTAATAGAGCAATTCAGTCAGAATTGCTAATGTTGCTAACAGTGAAATAAAGAGAACTGCCATGAAAATCATGCTAACTGGTGGTTACTGGTCTCTGTTCCTTGTTAGCAATGTTAGCATGACTGGTAAAGTTGCTCCTGAGGGAACACTTTGTCCCAAAATGCTAACTTTGTCCTAAATGCTAACACTTCACTGCTTAACAATTAGTGGGGCATTTGACTGACTGATTGAATTCAAACAAATAATATATATAATAATGAAAAGGTATTTCTATTGCATTTCAATAAGTAATTAGCCAGCAGTGTATGCATGTGCAAGCTAGCATCTCCATTTCCCAAGCCAGGCTTTCTCTTTTATCTCACAAATGCCCCTCATTTGTCCCTTGTAGTGAAACATCCCTCCCGGAGCATCGTGTGCCAAGCCTTGATCTATTTCGGCTCGTTATGTCGGAGAGAGTACAGTTTGCCGGCAAGAGTGACCGTGTTTTCCTCCACTAGCTCCACACAGCTAGCCCCTCAGGGGAGGCATCAGATTCCTCCTGTATTTCCTTAGCCTCGTCTGTGTGAAGGCAGGCAGGGAATCGATACAGCCTTTATCAGTCCAGTCACATCACATTTCCTTATGCAGAGGGCCTCTGTTGCACACCAGGCAATGGGAAAGACTAGAAGAGCCCCTGGCATGGGTTAAAGGAAAAAGGAAGGAGAACAGCACTGGCTATTGAACACAGGGCATACAGTAAGGAACTATCTTTGAAAAGTTACCCATCTGGCTATCATGTTCACTGTAGTGTCAGGTTCTACCTGATAGCATCACCTGGACCCACTACTGAGCACCAGCACTTCGCATTCGAAACAGGAGAATTGTTCCAGTCCAATTACTTTTATTGGCTTCCCAAATGCAAATGAGTCGTTCGCAGAAGTTTCAAATTACACATTTTGTCAATCTTCTAAATGAAAATAAGTTAACACTTTTTGTACAGGGAACTTAAATATGGCATTTTTCAGTACATTTTACTGCACAGTTTCTATTTATTTGCTGATTTTAACATATTGAGGAGAAAAAAAAACAAAAAAACATAACATAACTTTATATTTTTTCCAATGTGCTAAATTCTACAAATAATACATTGACCCCAGGGGCACCCAAACTTTTGCACACAACTGTACATCATCACATTACATCGAGAAGTTGGAAGATTTGATTTGGTTTTATGAACAGATTCTTTCAAAACTGTCTGCTTCATCAAATCGAATTTTCATGTCAAGTTCAACTTTATTTTATTTCATTCCCATTTCATGGAAAACCAAAATTCCCCATACTTCAAGTGTGATAGTATATAAACATTATTTACAAGTTATAAAACATATTGTTCACTCCTGAGGCCCTATAGTCTGTAAAGCTGCAAAACAGCCCATTTAGAGTTCAGTGCCTTCACAACGTCATGAAAACAACGCATTTACATACAGTATATGCACCTATTTCAGCCTACAGCAGTTTAGCCCCACCCACTCACGCTGAAGTTATAAGGAGTGTTTCAGCCTGGACTGCTTTATGAATAAGGTACAATACAGGACAGCCAATTAGAACAGAGCTCCCTTACATATATCAGTCTTAAAGGCACAGTAACAAAAATAGCCTGTTTAATTCCAAGAGATAAAGAGAGGTTGGAAAATGGTCAAGTTAAAACTATTTTGGGCTCTTTTTGGTGCATAAAACCACACATAATTAGTATAATAAAGTCATAATTATATAATTATATAATAAAGTAATTAGTATAATAATTAGTCATAATTAGTATAATAAAGTAAAATGCTGGATATGAGCACTTTCTATTGTGAAAGATTATTATTTGATTCTCACTGGAGGTTTTCAGACAATAAAACACATGTAAACGCTGCATAGATGCTACAAAATGTTTGATTCTGTTAAACATGCAAATCTGTTTGACAGGTTTACTGACTTATTTATTCATAAGTCTGATGTCATTAGTAGACCTCTGAAGTCATGTGTAATTCTGTACTCGACACATGAGGAACTCCTGATCTAAGCAGTTTTTCTCTATGGTAGACATGAACAACTATCAGGTCCCATGGTAAACAAAAATAATCCAAAGCTGATACTTTTTGTCCTTTGTACATTTTTCTCCCAAATGTTACTGGATCTTCCAGATTATGAGTTAGTTGAAAAGTGGAAATACAAATAATAGGGCTGTGTATTGGCAAGAACCTAGCGATACGATACGTATAGTGATACAGGGGTTATGATTCAATATATTGTGATATTTTGTGATAAGCAAGGTGATATATTGTGAAGTTTTTTTTTTAAATCTAATTTTAGGAAATCTATCATAGTATAAAAAACATACCACCATATGCATATTATCTGAGTAAAAGAAAAAGTCTGAAAGTTGAAGATAGATTACAGCAGTGCTATCTAGTGGTTGGGTGTTTACACAAAATGAATCACTGTCTGCTACGAATCTTTGCGTGTAACCTATTCATTAAATCTCAATACTGTGTTTTAAAGAATCGATACAGTACCACAAAATGTAATGTTGCGATACTCAAGCGTATCGATATATTTTCTTACACCCCCAACAAATTAATGCTACAAGCAGGCTAAAACAGTGAACACTGAAATGGTGATGTCTGAAAGTATGTACCACTAAACCACAGCACTTTTATATACCAACACCAACTATTCAAACTGTAGTTCAAAACTAGCACCAGCACATTTGACAAAGCTTGCTCGTTTGGTGAGGCTGCCAGTCTTATGACGTCAATTCAATGTGCAGGAGTGTTAGCTTGCATGTAGCATATTCATGTTTTAATTCTTTAACAACCTCAGTATAATTACATCAGGTTTGGAACATTGTTGTTAACCACAGAGCAAGATAGCTGTGATTTTAGAAAATGCCATTCAATTTTTCCACAGTAAAAACCAGCTTAGACCTGAGTTCCTAATATGGCACTGACAATGACTACAAAATGATGGCAGGACTTTAGAGACCAATACTTCAGAAATAACCAAGAAAGTACAACTTTCAAGATGACCACTTTCTCAAACTACCCATCAGATGCCACTCCTTAATAAAAATACAGACACCTTCACAGAACTCAAGAAGGCTAGCATCAGGACCCTGCTTAACTATACTATAACTATGCTATGCTAATCAAAACCATGCAAAACTATGCTATAACTATGCTATGCCTATCAGAACCATGCTAAACAATCCTATAACTATGCTATGCCTATCAGAACCATGCTAAACAATCCTATAACTATGCTATGCCTATCAGAACCATGCTAAACTATGCTATAACTATGCCTAACTAAACCATAAAACTTTTGCTATACTCTCTCTGTCATTCAGTGAATATATGTGTGCTGTGAAACTTCCCAGATCCTCTGAAAAACACAGTCAGTGCTAATGTGTATTTGGATTGTCCTGCAGGATTTCTCTAAGCCTGTAAGACTGAGTGCTTCCCTACAGGAGACGTGATGAGTACTGGGCACAGACGAGGTCAATACCCTTCCTCAAGTGAAGCTAGACTTCTCAGTTAGGTTTTACTGTCTTTTTATTCACTGTTTTACCCTCTGTATTCTGTTCATATTTTTACAACGGACACAATATAAAACAGCATTTAAACACAATAAAAACACTTTTAAAAATGTTGACTTGCACATGAAACTGTACGAAAAGGGTTTCAATGGCCAGGAGTTAAAGGTGGGTACAAACTTCTATTACACGCCTCAATAACTTTGAATATTTAGCCAGTCTGCACTGTAGTCCATATATACTGACTGGCCACTTACAGACTGTTGTCTATCTGTTTCTCTGCATACTTTGTTACCCTGTTCTTCAATGGTCAGGACCCCTGCAGGACCCCCACAGAGCAGGTATTATTTGGGTGGTGGATCATTCTCAGCACCGCAGTGACACTGACATGGTGTTCGTGTATTAGTGTGTTGCACTGGTACGAGTGGATCAGACACAGCAGTGCTGCTGGAGGTTTTAAACACTGTGTCCACTCACTGTCCACTATTAGACTCTCCTACTTTGTTGGTCCACCTTGTTGATGTAAAGCTCATCTGCTGCTGCAGTTTGTGTTGGTCATCCTCTAGTCCTTCATCAGTGGTCACAGGATGCTGCTGGCTGGATGTTTTTGGTTGGTGGACTATTTTTAGTCCAGCAGTGACACTGGGGTGTTTAAAAACTCCAGCAGCGCTGCTGTGTCAGATCCACTCACACCAGCTCAACACACACTAACATGCCACCAAATAGACAGTGAGTGTAGAAACAAGGAGGTGGACTTGAATGAAGTGGCCCATCAGCGTAGGTACTTTATAGTAAGCCATAGGATGTAATAAATCTGGACATTTAAGTTAACATGATTTAGCATAACCTGATTTTTTCATCATCATTATTATTATTAAAGGTGGGAAACTAAAGTGGCTTTAGGGCTAAATGCAGTGTTTTTTAATTATTTTCCACTGTGTGTTTCAGTCAGAAGCTGAAACCCCTGAAAGGTGAGGAAAGTTCTGCTCGTCCACAGTCAGGTGAAAAAACACCTTCACTGAACAAAAATGTCACAGTATTACATCAGAGTTTGAGTTGGCTTGGAAGGAGCTGACCTGGCCTGCAGAGTTTCTGAGTTTGGTTGAATGAGCCTCAAGAAAAATGAACCAGGAACTATATCATCACCGTCTGGGATAAACATTAAACCACTAAAATTATATCTGATCTTCTGCTGCGTCCTGCGGTTGTAAAGAAGGTGGACTGGGGGTCTACATGTGTAATTTACAAAAGAATTTAGGTATAAATTATATCAATTATATTAGCAATTAAGTAAATTGATGAGTAATCAAGTAAATTTGATTGATTATTAAAAAAAACATGCATTAAGTTTAAAGTGACATAAAAGAAAAAGGCTTTTGAAAAACTTACAATAATACATACCGAAACATTATATGGCAAAAGATTTATATAAATGGATGTGTTCATCAGGCTCTGTTTCTGTTTACTGTGAGAGCAATAATAGCCACATGATCACTGCAGATTTACTGAGAGGGTAAATTTGACCACCCACATGTGTTTTGTGGGGTTTTATATGCATCACTGATGATGGTAAAATAGTAGTAAATGTGTAAAAATACATTTTCTGGAGACTATTTTGTCTTACAACGCCTTGCATATGGATAGATTAAAAAATCTTCTGGTTCCTATCAGCACCTCTATGAATGACTGTTTACATTTTAACCATTTAATTATGTGGGCATTTGAGGAATTTCACTTTAAGGTTCAACTTACCCTTTTTGGTTCCGACACTATGTGATAATATGCTGGCTGACTGGATGGATTATAACCTGGTTTGGCAGTGAATGTGTCACAAAGTCTCAGACATTCAGAAGAACAAGAAAGAAAGAGAGCAGTGTCTGTGTGCCAGTGTTCTCTGTGTTATCGCCAAAGCTCTGAGTCAGAGCATCTGAACCTAAATGACAAACGAGTATGTGCAGCAGGCAGTGAGCCAGAGAGGGACTTATTTACCTGGACAGACCATTCAGAATGGAGATTAATGGAGGAGATCCTGAACCCACCTTCATCTCTCTGTCTATTATTCTTCCACTGTATGCCTCAGCTAGCCACCAGCATTACTTATACATTCTTAAAAAGCCCATATGATATATTATTCGTCCATTTTATATTTTCCACTGAGCTCTGCTTATAACTTTTTGTGGATTTATGCACCAAAAACATGACCATTTACCAGCCTTTCTTTATCACTTTAATTAAACATGCTGTTTTTGTTATTGCGTCATAGAAGAACCACATTTAGTTCCTCAAGGTAGCTTTCAAAAGATGTTTCCTTATACTCCACATCCAAGTGATGTGTTAAATTACACTTTTTGTGTCATATTGTTTTCTGATTTAACACATTGTGTTAAAAGTAACACAAACTGTGTCACCTCCAGCTGAACACCCTGATGTGTCTAGTTCAGGAGTCGCAACATGCTATAAAACAATCCTCCTTCGCAGTAAAATAAAGCTCTACTGATCGTTCTAACACTGTTTTAACAATAAATGGTCTTAAACGCTGGAGTTAATGTAGAACTGCTATTTCACCCTTTAACCCTGAAAGTTGATGCACAAACTGCTGGTCAACGCAAACAACATCTTGCCTAGCTAGTAGCTAAATAAATGGCAATGGAAATATTTTAGATGAACATCAATAATTTGGAGACGAATGGAATTAATTGCATGAAGTCAGTTTCTCATTCAAATTCTCCTGTTCCACCTTAAATAGTGCAGCAGTTACATTCTGGCGTCTCAGGCAGCATTTAAGGTGGAACAGGAAAATTTGAACAAGAAACTGGTAAATGAGATGCTGACTTCGGCCTCGTAAAACGTTGAACGTTGAGAGACATTTTACAAGAAACTATTCCACTTTTGAGGAAAAGTTTCCTGCCGGAGATGCGAGAAAAGTGACTATAGCTGAACTAAAGCTTAAAGCAGAGTAAAATAATTCTGCATTTTTGTTTATATTATATATTTTAGTCTATGCTAGAACATTAGCACATACTGAGACATATTTTCAGCCAAGATGGCAAAGTGCTACTTCAATAAATGGACATAAAATGTTGTGGCTCCCAAGGTGGTTTAATTTTTGTTGAAAGGACAAAATGGCTCTTCTTAACATTTGGGGTGCTGACCCCTGCCCTAGTTAGAGACAGAATGTGTTCTTAGAGTGCAGAAAACCACTTCTGTACAAGAGATGTGAACGTGAAGAAGCTTTCTAAGTTTAGACAACCTCCACAGAACCTCTGAATTGGTTGCTTTATATTATGTAAAGCTTCTCTGAACCCATAAAAAGTTACTCACACTCAGAACACGGCTCTTGAGGCAAAAACTTCAAAATGTGCAGTAAAAGCTTCTAGAGAGAAACCGCCTGACTGTGATCTGACGCTTTTCCCCTTTCAAACCTGAAAATGAGCTGTTCATACAGGCGTATGCAAAAATGCCATATTCTGTTGATTTTCTAAGTGAAAAATAATGTTAACACAACCTCTACAGAGGACACACTGCACATTTTAATGCATGATTCCTGTTTATTTGCTGAATTTAACATCAAATGTGGCCTGTGCAAAAGTTATGGCACATTTAATATTTTATGATCACATTTTTAAACTCTACAAATGAACGGTAATTAGGCACTAAAACTAGCACAACAATGCCACATATAGGTGTTTTCTCTGTAGAGGAGTGTTAACTTATTTTGCCCAGAAAATCAGCAAAATGTGTCATTTGACTGGAGGTGTTCAAACGTTTGCAAACGACTTCAGGGGTGAAAACAGCTTTGATATCCTCTCACCTGTAATGATGAGAGTGTACGGTATACTGGCCTCCTGAAGCATGTGCTGTACATGAGCGGTGAAGAGTGAGTGAGCCTGGCCTTTTCCACTGTGAGGGTTCAACAGCAGAAGGATTTTGCACGGACTCCTCACCTCTGCACACACACCACCTGAGAGAGACAGAGAGAGAGAGACCAAGAGAGTGTAATTTTAAGGCATGTCATGCTGGAATATGTAAACTGTTGTGGGGAAAAACAGGCTATAATATGGTGACCACGTGCTGATGCCAGACACCCTTAAAGCCTGAAATAATCATTGAAAGTCAGAGGTATTGGGTCAGGATTTTGTCAAGACCATGCTGTATGTCTTTACATATTGATGTAACACTCACAGCCTCAAAAAGAAGGTCTAATTCGATCTCTAAGTCAAAAATGCAAAATCAACACTACTGATGAAGATATGATGATAAATCTCGGAGTTCTCTTTGAATTCTCTTTCAATTTTCAGATTCATCCGGTGGAGTTGACTTGAGTCAACATCTCTCTTGGGCGCCTCCTCTGCTGCAGTACTGACTGCCTGTGGTTCTCCTCAGTAACTCCGACCTGCCACTCATTTCCATATTGCTGGAAATCCCGCCAATAAAATGCTGATAATCTCTCTAAGAAAGTGTTACATTCCATAATATGATTCTTTTTGAACAACAAATATAATGTTAGCAATTTTAAGTTTAAAGAATATTGACTTGTACTTCAGTTAATGTTTAAATGGTGTAATAAGCAGCATCATGACTTTGCATGCTAGTCACAGCGGTTCAAATCTCTGTATAGATAGTAATGTTAATTCTTTTGTCTGCTTTTTTGTCTTAAGCATGATCACATTGTCTCTCCTAATCAGACTGAGTGCAATACACAATAAATTGAATTAAATTAGTTCATGTTCATGTTGGGCTTTTTTCCCCTTTAGCCCCTTCCCCTCTGAAATGTCTGTGCATGGACTTGCTCTTTACTCCACAGGACCACCTGTCTTTACTCCACAGGACCACCCAGATATTATTTGGGAGGTGGTCCATTCTCAGCACAGCAAGAATACACTCTTACCAGCACCACACACACTAACACTGATGTGGTAGTGTGTGTGGTGCTGGTAGGAGTGTATCAGCATTTTTAAACTGTGTCCTGAAGAGCTGAGTATCACATCCCAGCGTGAGAAAACCAGCTCTACAGGTTTAAGCACAACATTCCTGCCGGATGGAATGGGCGGAGCCGGAGAGCTTCACACTACTAGGACGTGCTAATTCACACCCATTAAACGTTAATTGGCAGGTTTGGTTGCCCAGAGCGACGGAGAGTTCTTCGAAACTATGTGAGGAACATTGGGAGGCTGAAGAATGGATGGCGCCTCATTAATACCACGCTGTTGGGGAGTGTGGAGTTCAGGAGAAGAATGAGAAGAACTGGCGTTTGCAGTGTCTCATTTCAGGTATAATGACATGCGGAAGTCATTACATGACTTCTGTCCATGAGCCAGCAGCTCCAATTTGTGAAGGTAAATTATCTTGGCTTATTTAAAGGGCCAATATCCTGGAAAACTAAACTTTACCCTCATTTTTTGAAGTTTTTGATGTGGCATATAAACACTGCTAAATTTTCAAAGGGCATTCACTTCACAGTCTGTAAAGTCCATAAATGTAAACTAAGTCGCAAAAACTGCCCGTTTTGAATTCATTATTTCTGTGATGTCACAGAAAAGCAATCGTTTACATACATCCACTTATTCAGCCTACAGCACTTTAGCCCCAACCAATCACACAGGTATAATGAGGAGTGAGCTGCTTATGAGGAGTCAGCTTGTTGAATGAGGCTCAACATTGGCTAACCTATCAGAACATAGGACATAATTAGAATGATATTTTAGCTACATTAGCACGGGCAGATGCTGCCAATTGCCCAGTGCCTCGGGCCTATAACATTTCACACTGGGCCACTAAAAATACAGAGCCTGTGGGCCAAGTTGTCTGAAGTTGTTCTAATGTCACTTCATGAGATGAGGTTATAAATAAAATATGCTGTTAAGTTAGCTGCCATTACACCGAAAGGCTATCACTACTATGGCAAAGCTAGACTGGATGACATGAGGGGAGACCAGATCAGCGGGGGGACAACCATAGTTACCCCAACAGCTATATTCTTGTTAATGTAAAGTTTTTAACTAATATTTCCGCCTCCAAAACAACACCTTTTTGGATTTACAGTACTGAAACATGATCATTTATTGTAAATACAGTGCAAAGCAGCAGACGTCCGACAGCAAACACGTCTTGGCTGATCGACTACATTTGAGGGAAATGGTGTACAGTTCATTCTTCACCAAACTACTCCTTTAATGCTCACATTCTCTTTATCTTGCTGTATTTAGTAAGACAGCTGTCTTGAATGCTGAATTTCAGGTTATACATCAATGTGTGCTCCAATTAACAACAGGAATTTTTTTGATTGTGTTCACACACAGCCTGTCTCTTATTACCCTTGTGTGATAATATTCATAAAAGCTCAACCAATAAAATATTACAGTGTATGATGAGGAGCAGAGCTGTGTTTCTGTTTAAGAGAGGGAATAATGTTAGCGCGCTCAGCTAAAGTGTTTGGGAAATGGAAACTAAGACTGGAGAGTGGTGACGCTCTTATAAACAGCAGGGGGTGCTGTCACAAGATTCCTAACTTCCGGTTTATTGCATTTTAGTTTTGTTTTGACCTTCTTTAGACCAGTGACAGTGGCTGTCTAGCTAACTAACTTACATTTTTAACACTAATTTTGATTATGTGTTTATGTTTCAGCTGTGTGCATATTGTCAATTGCTAGCTAACAGATATGACATTTGTTTGTTGACCTTGACTGAGAAGGTTAAGATTTCCTAACTGAAGAAAAGATGCTGTAAGATAAAATAAAATTCCTGAATTAAGATAAGATTTGCTTCTGTAATGCGGGTTTGTGAAAAATCATATATTAATCTCATCAGATCTTAACTTAGGACAAATGATGGGAAGTCATTTTGGTAAAAGTGTTTCCAGGTTTGCTGCATCTTTATGAGGCCTTGTGGCCACTGTAGATAATAAACAGGGTTAGTGTATTACAGATGAGCAACTCACCAGTCTTTTCCAGCATTACATTTTCTGTTCATTAACTCAAGTGCTTAGTAACAATGCAAAGCTTTGTAAATCAGCCTCAATAACTCAACTCTGTTTCAAATTTAGCAGTACCAGTTAGGCCTGGTTGGCCGCCTCTCAAAGTCGTGAGCACATGTAAACCTTTGATTTCTGACCCATGCAGACCTCTAACACCCCCCACACACCCCATACACAAGATATAAGCAAACACCTGTCAGAGAGTTTACCATAACCAAACACACGTGTATAAACACAGACTAATACCAGAGTTAGCATGCAGTCTTCACAGAGCTTCACATAACCTTCACACAAACCCTCACAGGTTCAAACCATTTCAGTTAATGTAATAGTCAGTGTTTTTTTTTTTTTGTCCCTCATCATCAGCAAAACTCATTCAGCTCCTGAAATCCAGTGGACAAATAAACCGAAACCAGAAACCCATCAGTTTCTCTAGAATGATGTTCCATCCACATCAATCATTGTTTTCACGCTCCCACAATGCCCTCTTTTGTGCGGCCCGGTGAAGAGCTGTGGATGCTGTTCTAGAAAACTGAGTGGAGATGATACACGCACTGCTGTTTGGAACAGCTTCCACAAACAACACTGCAGCTATACAATCGGCTCTGAGCATGCTCAGTAGAGTGCAGGAGGGAGCTGAATGAAAACACTGGCATGACCATATTAGGAGACGGGTCATACTTTTTTCATCAGTTCCTGTGGCTTTAACCTCAGCCTCAGTCACGGGTTACAGGAAGGCATCTACAGAAGATGTAATATATGTCAGATCAGTTATCATTTATGTCTCATTCGTTTCTGTTAAACATTTGTGTTTGTAAGTAGAAGAGAAGATATTTTGTTAACATTTGAAACTGATGAAAGGTTATTGTGTGTCGTGTGTGTTTCTTGACGTTTTTTGACATTGAAACAAACAGAAAAACATCAGTAGTGTAAGCCTGAACCTGACAATACAGCATGTAAATCAAATGTTACTGTTATTCATTATGTTACTCACTATGTAATTAATTACATATAGCAAAATCACAATAACTAGGAATGGGCAATATGACAATATTTTATTGTTATCTTCATACACTAAGCCATGATATGCTTTTCTGAGTGTATTGTGGAAACTGTCAGTACTTAAAGAACACTGACTATATAGGTGCACTTTGTAGTTCTACAATTACAGACTGTAGTCCATCTGTTTCTCTGCATACTTTGTTAGCCCCCTTTTACCCTGTTCTTCAGTGGTCAGGAACCCCAAGGACCCTCACAGAGCAGGTACTATTTGGGTGGTGGATCATTCTCAGCACTGCAGTAACACTGATGTGGTGGTGGTGTATTTGTACATGTTGTGCTCGTACGAGCGGATCAGACACAGCAGTGCTGCTGGAGTTTGTAAACACCTCAGTGTCACTGCTGGACTGAGAATAGTCCACCAACCAAAAATATCCAGCCAACAGCGTCCTGAGGGCAGCGTCCTGTGACCACTGATGAAGGACTAGAGGATGACCAACACAAACTGTGCAGCAGCAGATGAGCTATCGTCTCTGACTTTACATCTACAAGGTGGACTGACAAGGTAGGAGTGTCTAATAGAGTGGACAATGAGTGGACACAGTGGTTAAAAACTCAAGCAGCACTGCTGTGTCTGATCCACTCAGACCAGCGCAACACACACTAGCACACCACCACCACATCAGTGCTACTGCAGTGCTGAGAATGATCCACCACCCAAATAGTACCTGCTCTGTGAGGGTCCATGTGGGTCCTGACCACTGAGGAACAGGGTAAAAGGGGGCTAACAAAGTATGCAGAAGGACTACAGTCTGTAATTGTAGAACTACAAAGTGCACCTATATAGTAAGTGGAGCTGATAAAATGGACAATGAGCAATAAAGTAGAAACGAGGAGGTGGAGGTGATGTGGGAAAATCAGTTTTTGGGTATAAACAATATGTTAGTAAAACTAGGGAGGACAAAAACTGATTTACTGACATAAGCATGTCCATCTGGTGTTGATCTCATGGAACAGCTCAGTTATGGAAAGTTTAATGCTAGCAGCGGAAAACATACAGGGTCTTAAAGGATGGACAGACAGAGCTACTGTTTTTAGCCACTTAACAGCCACTTATCTTTATAGATAACAGTGTATCATACATTGTCTGAAACCACACAAGCAAGTCTGTTAAGATCACTGAAAAACTTGACACATTTTGGGGTAAGTGTGATAATTTACAAATGCAGTTGGCACCATGCTAACTGAGCTACATGCTTCCGTTACTTGTTCTGTAGCTTTGTCGCTCCAGGGCAAAACTAAAGAAGCATGCTTGAGACACCAAATGTGTCTTAGCTGAAATTTAGAGTATGTGGGGAAACTTTAAATTAGATTTTTGGCCAAAACCATTGATGGCACTCCTGCATAGCACAGCACACAGTTACCTCTGAGTTTACTGACATGTAGCATGACATATTGTACATTCAGGATATCATGAACACTAAGAGCAGATTTTCCAATCCCAGATTAAAGCTGCCAAGACTTTTCAGATAAAATTGAAAGAAGTAGCATTACTGAGTCGAGAGAAAAAAACTAAAACATGGTGTCCATGTGTTGCTGTGAGCAACCTGTAAAGCCTGAAACACTCACTTAAAAATCAGGAGTGTTGGGTTCCTTATAACAGCTTTAGGCCTAGGTCTAGACTTAAAAGAGATTTTAATGTGTGACTCATCACCCACACAGCAATTTAGTAGACTGCGTTTAATCCATGACTGGGAAACTAGCTCTGATTTTAGTGATTAGCGGTTTATGGTAACAGTGGCTGGCAGCTGCTGTGTCTGAGGCTGTACTGGACCGGACAAACAGGTTTCTCTCCATGTTCTGCTGTGTCATGCTTTGTGTTGACGGCAGAACTGACTTTGGCGCTGTAACCAAATCTGAAACAATTTATGCAAAATTAGGAAGAAAGAACTTAGTACAGCACGCTCAGAGAATTAGTGGCTATTCCTTGCGGTACTTTTTTTAAATAAAAGTTGCCCAATTTCCTGTAATCGTGATTGTACCTTATGATGTTACAATTCCAACATGTCATTAACTCTGTATGTTGCGTTAGTGACTAAGACACGCTTCCCTTTTCAGTTAAACGTATGTTCACACCCTCTGCTGAAACTGTTAGTCAGCGGATTGAAGCAAGACTGCTCTGCGCTCAGGATCAGGGCTGGAGAAAGAGCGAAACTCATTCCCAGCCAGCAGCAAAAGGTTTCACAGGTGACTGCAGCTGTAGAAGTGGTGGCAAGAGTAGTTTTATAATCTCATATTAATATAAATACAAAGTCAATTACATGTACAACAAGAACAGCAGAGATTTAAGCTATAAAACAGAAATTATAGGCTAGTGAACACAAAAGCCCAAGTTATATAACACAGCGGACCTGGCCCAAAGAAATGTCAAAAACGCTTAAAACAATATCCTTGAAAAGCTGTATTTCTTCTGTTAAGATTAGCCACTTAAAATTATGACTTACATCTTAACTAAACCCTCTTAAGTCTTATTTACTTTGAAATGCCTCTTGCGATATTTTCCAGTTTCCAACTGTTTTTCAAAATTTCTGCATAATTAAAAGGCTAATGGTGGGAAATGCTTTGTATTAGAGAAACTTACAGGGTCAGAATTGTTCACAGTGGTGGTGACAGGAACCAGACGTCGACGAAGAGTTTTTTTTTTTTTTTTGGGATTTTTACCCAATTTTCTCCCCACTATAGTCGTTTCCAATTCCACCCGCTAGTTAGGACTCCCCAAATCACACGATGCTATCAACGCCAGGAGGGTGAAGGCTAACACAGGCTTCCTCCGAGACCTGTGAAACCAGCCACCGCTTCTTTTCGAACTGCCGCTCACGCAATGTCACCGGACAGCCGAACGCGGAATCCTACCCACCCAGAGAGAGCGAGGCCAATTGTGCTCTCTCGGACTCCCGGCTACGGATGGCTTCACCAGGGATTGAACTCGCGATCTCCTGATGATAGGGCCAACGCTTAGACCGTTGCGCCACTCGGGAGCCCCCAGACATCCGAAGAGTTTAATGTCTCTAAAAGCTCCTTCACAGAAAAATATTACATGAAATTACCTGCCTGATACCTGAGACATTGTTTTACGATAGTTCTGAGAATGTTCTGGCCAAAAAAAACATTAAATACTTTTTTAAATAAAAATGGAAGTTCTTCAAGGGTTCTGTAGTAAAGAAAATAGGTATATATAGAACCATGAACACTCAAAGAACCCTTTGCATGATTAAAGGGTTCTTTGCACTGTGAAAGGGTTCTTCAGATTGATAGAGAATGTGCTGTAGATGGTTCTATATAGAACCATGTTCGACTGAATGTATGGTAAAACACTAATAGTAACACTAGGTTTATACTTTTTAGGTGTGACGGCCTAAAGAAACACCTTTTACCCAATGTACTTATTAGTTTGATACCTTAAAGTGACCTCTACCTTGGCCAGGCCGATAAGCAACATGTAGCTTAGCGCAAACTGCCCTGTAACGTCACCTGGTGCAGATAAAGCTATCATGGTTGTAGACAATCCTCATTTGATTGAATGTCATTCCAGGTTAAAGTTATTTTACAGTATGAACCTTTGAACTGTTTCTGTTATCAGTCTCAGACTGGCAATAAACTCCTGCTGGCTCTGCTTGTTTTATAGAATTATGGGCGTGAGCCACACATACACTTCATCTGCAGAAAGTTACATCATACTGCTGGTCACCTAGAAACTGAGATTCAGTCCAAAGTACCACTGTAACAACTCTTGTCGTGCTTACTCAGTGCATCAATTTTTCATGCATGGTTTTCTATGCATCCATAAATGTCAATCAGACTGCACACTTCCCCATTAGGATCTAAGTAGAATCAATACGAGGAGAAATCCTTGCTTGGTCAGACTTTCCGAACGGCACTCTACAGTTCAGTGGAGCTCCTGATAGCACACATCTGATTCAGGTCACCGGTTCAGCATTAAAGGGCAATTCCTCCAAGATTTCAAAAACTTTACATAATTAAATCTTTAAGATGTAAACAGAGTCGTTCAGAGTGGTTTGGTGGGGAATGTACTGGTCTAGAGAAACTTACTAGTTAGAATCACTCACAGTCAACATGGAAAGTCCACATCAAAATGGACTAACGTATGGATTTAGTGTTCAAGACTGATTTTTGTCCATTTTTACAGATAACTTATAGATTACTTGTTAGCTACATTAGCCTCGCAGCTCCAGTGCAGAACTAAAGAAGCAAACTTCAGACACCAGGATTGTCCCGACTGATCAACTGAATCTGAGGACACTGTGTACATTTGATTGTTTGCCAAACTGCTCCTTTAGCACTAAACTGAAGCCTATTCCACACTGAAAATTGCTAGAATAATTCTGAACAGAGAAATAAGTGATGTGTGATCTTTTCTGAATGAAAGGAGTCAAAAGGCTGCTCCTCATGCAACACACTCAGAGTGCTACAGCAGATAAGCCATTCACAGACGACCACTGCAGGAAAGAGGAAATAGTTTCTCAAGTAAGAGGCCACAACTGTGCGGTTTATAATTTTAGCATCATCCAGCTAAAGGCAAAGACTAAAAATGTTTAGGCCTAAAGGATGAGCTCAGTTGTAATGAGGCAAAAATCCCAGATTAAACTATTACATTTTCCTCTATCCCTTTTTAAAAATTTCTATAAAGACCTATATCTAGAGCTTGCCCAGGCACAAAACTGAAGAAATATTTAAGACCGAACAAACTATTGTTTACTTGTTTACCATAAAGGAATAGTTCAGTAAAAAAAAAAAAAATCTAATGCATACAAATTTCCACTTACTCCAGATGTAGTCCCTTAGCCAAGACATGATTGGTGACCAAATTTTGCTTCTTTGGTTTAGCACTGGAGCTACAAGGATAATGTTGCAAACAAACACTAGCGCTTCACCATAGAGTGTGTTAACAATTTGAACACCTGTAAATAATCTATAGGGGGCTGCAACGTTCTACCCAAGTAATGTGGGATCCAAATTTGACTGAAAACGCAAGTATAAAAATGAAATGTACTCAAAATTTGAATGCACATTATTAGATGTTCATCAAAGGTATAAGTATACAAAACATCATCATTTTGGACCAATCAGAAGAGGCTCTGTGGAATTTATACTCATTGTAGTAAATTTATTTGTTAAAGAAATAAACAAGTGGTGCCCAAATTTTTTATCTTGAGGGCCCCAAAATGCACCAGTATCAAACTGAAAGGTAGGTGAGTTAATATGTATTATGTGTATATAGATAATTCTACCAAACTGGTACACAGTCAGAGTTGAAAACACATTTTGGAGTTAAACTGACTTGTTCATTTTAATTTGAGTGACCCTATAGCTTAATTATGAATATGTTATTAAAATAAATGATTGATCATTCCTTTTTTGTCACCACCCAATCAATCATAACACTACCAAAATTTTACCAAATGTTTCAGTAGTGACTGTTTCGGTAGTGACAATTTTAGCTCATTTTGAGCAGAACGTAAAAATGCTAGCGAGTACATGATGAGCAAACACAGCTTTGAACAGCTGTACATACATAAAATCATCATGGTTTTCTTAATTGCAGAAAATTGCAGGTGGTGACGATTCTTAATGTTCCACACTGATTTTATTAGATTTTCAGACACATTTACTTCAAAACAGTGGGATCTAACTGCTCATCATGTGGCCATGAGGGACAGGCATGCAGTCTCACTTCCTGCTCTAAAATGCAGGGGCGTGGCCAAAATAAGACTCCGCCTACAGACTAAAATTTGTTGTGTATTGGTAGTTTTGGTTTTTTATTTAAAAATTAAAATATTTCAATTTTTAAAAATTACACAATTTAAATTTTAAAATTATTTAATTAAAATTTAAAGTCATGATAATTTCACATCTTCACGTTACTTTAACAGAAAACAAAGATCTAAAAAAAATTTAAATAAATCATATTTTCAGAAGCGTATATTTAGCATTTAGGGTTAAAGACAGACACCTCCCAATACAAAGTACTCTATAAATGATGCTTTTGTACATATTTAGCTTATTACTATCTTAATTGATGTCTTAGGTTTAATTAGAGAATAACATAATCCTTGTGAATATCTAAAGTCTGAATACCTGATTGTTTTTTTGTATGTCTTTATTTCTTTTTTCCTTTTTTTTACTGTGGGACTGTAGTTTGAACTAATTCAGTAGAATGGTCCAAAGAGTATAAACATATGTTGGGTGAGGGGGTGGGGTTAGGGCAATTTTCTGGCAGTCCAAGTCAAGCGTCCTGTGGGCTAGTCCTGTGGGTTTAGCCTAAGCCTGGACTAAATGAGTTTTAAATGATGACACACCCTTGGCCACTGCAGTTACTCTAAGATTAGCTTATTTAAGATAAGCTTATTCCTTGTACAGCAGACCAGCCATGCATGTTTTACAAGTTTAATATTTTGTACTTTTTATATATTAACTAAGAAACAGTAAAAGAAATACCACATTCTGATAATATTATAAACAAAAAACAACACCATAAATCACCATTAAATCAACTTTGTGAGTACGTTATGCCCTCACACACTGTAAAAAGTGTTAGGTTAATTCATGCTGCTCAGTGAAAGTAACAGCTTTAAGTGAAGCTTTAATGCTTCTCTCTGCTCATATTTGAGATGCACAGCTGACGATGCATTTCAGTGAATTCCAGACTTCCTTCAGTACAGACAGAGTTGATCACTGCATTTAGCTAGAACTGTGAATTACAGCACTGCACAGCAAACAAGCCTCAAATTCCACACGACAGCAGGCATGTAATGATACGCTGAGGACACAGTGCGATTCCCAGCATTCAGGCTCTTCACATGCACAACATTTCCACCACAGACTGTTCGCTATCTTCAAGCAAGGGGAGAAAATCCTCTCTGAACAAGTTCTTCTTTGTTAAATGTTCAAAATACTAATTATAATATAATAATATAATATTAAATGGGCTGCTAACCTCGCAAAAGGCTTATTAAGAGCTGGACTGCTGTTGTGAAACATTTAGCAAATTATGCCAGTGCTGTCTGCACGGTCATTTAAAGCTTGCAATTGTCATTTTCAGTATTATATAAAATCAATCTGGTTCTAGATAACTGTAAAAAATGATATTAATAAGCAACTTCACAGGTTTCAGATGATTACTAGAACCCTAAGAAGCTGTAAATAAAAAAAGGAGAAATATTAGGTTATAATAAAATATATGTCCAGGATTTATCATATTACAAAAGCGGAGATCAAATCACAAGGCAGACAAGTAATATAAACAGATAAATACAATGTGGTATTTGTCATTTAATAACTTGTCTATTCAAAAATTCTGAAAATATTTAAAGATATCTTTTGGTGAGCAGTTAGTAATATTTAAATCCATATTGTATAAGTTTGTATTATATACAAAGTAATATGGACAGTGATTCCAATGGTAGATACTGTATATTAAAAATAAGTAACTGAATACAAGTACTGTGTCTATAGACTGACGGGGGCCTAGCTCCACTCAGTTGTATTGGTTTGAACACTGACAGTTCCTTATGTGTCACTTCCTTGTAATAATGCACATCCGCCCTGGTGTGACCTAAGCTAGTCCTCATGAGAACGGAATCGTAGTACAGTCACACTTTTTAAAGAACTGAAAAAAGAGCTTAGTAATGAATGAAGTCTGGAATTGAGAAATCAACTGTAATAGTATGGGTAAAACAACTGTATGTAAATATGTCACTGTTGTTGGAGGAAAACCTCGTATCTCCAAAATGACAACTTTACAGGAAAAGGAAAAACCTACTACAGACATTTTTCCAAGTCATTTTGGGTCGTTTCTTTTGGTCCATTCTTCATGAAATTTACACACAATGTAAAGGACAAGTTATGCCACAAACTGAAAAATGACAAAAATGGAGATGTGAGGTTTTCCTCCAACAGCAGTGATATGCTGTCTGTCTAGTGGAAGCTTAGAGCTGTCAATACAGGTTTGATGCTCATCTGCAGCACTTAAAGCTGTTTTCGAGAAAAATCAAGCTTGGGTGAGGGGACCTTTCCCAACATCGATATTATTAACAAAATGTAGGTTTTGAGGTGGCCGTTGCTACTGTTTTTAGCCATGCAACATTCTTTTGTTCATGTACATAGACAATATGTCACACAGTGTCAGAAACAGCTTAAGCAAGTCTAGTAGACATTAAAATACAACCCCACAAGGTTTGAGACGAGTGCGCGATGATTTAAGCATGTAGTTTACATGATGCTAATGCTAACTACTTGTTAGCCTCGTAGCCCCAGGGCAAAACTAAAGAAGAGAACTTCAGATTCCAAATGTGGCACAGATGATTGTCTTCACTTACAGTAAGAGGGGAAAACTTAACAGGTACATTTAATTTTTCTATAAATCATCTTAAATACCTTAAGTCTAAAAAAGTGTAAGCGTGAATTTAGCATTAGCATAAGGAATTGTCCCTTTAGATTGTGTAAGGCCGAGTATTCCAGTTGTGGATGGACTCTTGTGCTGGCGTCAATTGACTGTACTGCATTAAATTTGTGCATAAGTGATAAACAACTTATTAGATAGCAGCGGTGAACCACGACTACTAGAGCTAGGACTTCATTTCATGCCATAAAGGTCAAAAACAAAAGGATATAAAGGAGAAAAACACCTCTATGATAATGCTAATTTCTGCTAGCATCATTACAGAATTCTAGTAGCATTTTCATGCAAAGGTAACAGTAATTCGCATGAATATTTTTGGAAGTTCAAGATTAAACACACATTTTAAGCTTGTAAAATACATTCTGTATATTTCATTTGAAGCTTGTTCTGGTGTAGAGCTGCTGACGCTGTTCTCTATTCCTGACAACTAACTGAAACCTGGTTAGGCTATTACTAGTATTTACAATCAGTGATGTATCTAGAATTTCCAGAACAACTAGACTGACAATTTTTCAGCAAATTGGTCCCATTCACTGTAAAAGGAAATGTGATGAATCTGCGTTAATTCCACTATTTGGGTTGGTAGTTAATCTGATGTGTAAGGCCTTCAGTGCAGCTCCTGAAGTCCTAACCAACAGGAGAGCTTGCTTAGATGAAACTACGTAAAAGTTATGGGGAAAATCCTGATTGGATAATTTACCAATGGGCTGTTCAAGAATTTAAAAATAAAAAAACGTAATAAAACATAAGAGTATTACTACAATACTTACAAGAGTTTAAAGGCAACATGCGTGTAATGAGAGTGTGTTAGTGAGTGTGTACACTGGGTGGGCCATTCATTCATTAATTTTGTGTATGTGTGCACAGCAATGTATTAATAATAACTCTGCTTAATGACAGCCTGCCAGAGTCTGACCTGTTTTCTGTTTCTAAGTAAAGGTGTCCACCGAGACACAGCAACACAAAAGCACGCTCATTCACCCCCAGCATCTGCCCTTTATTTAGCTTTCTCCTTCTCAGTCAGGCACCTGCAGACATAGACATCAACATACTGTCAATGCCATCGCAAAGCCTGACTTAAATACTTTTTTTCCAGATTTTAGTTGATTCCCAGCATCTGAAAACACCAGCTGCCCTGTATGACCATTTGATAATGAATGGACCAACTGAAATAGAATGCTGATGTGTCAATTTTTTTTTTAAATGATCAATCTGTCAAGTGTTTGCGTGCATATGCTCACTCTCCCAGGTCTAAGCACACACACCCACCTCATTCATCCACACCTGTATACCCTCCATATGGCCTTTTTACATTGTGACTATCCTCCCCCCAGAATCTACTATGAATTTAATTATTCAGTATCCACTATGACTTACTCAGTAACTACTACACATTATTCAGTAACTACTATGAATTGTTCAGTACCCACTTCGAATTACTCAGTAACTACTACAAATTATTCAGTATCCACTACTAATTTTTCAGTATCCACTATGAATTATTCAGTATCCACTATGAATTATTCAATAGCCACTATGAATTATTCAGTATCTATTATGAAGTAGTAAGTAATTACTATGAATGATTTATTATCCAATATGAATTATTCAGTAACTACTATGAATTATTCAGAATCCAATATGAATTATTCAGTATCTACTATGAATCCGTAAGTAATTACTATGAATGATTTATTATCCAATATGAATTATTCAGTAACTACTATGAATTTTTCAGTATCCACTATGAATTATTCAGTATCTACTAAGAGTTTTTCAGTATTCAGTATGAATTATTCAGTAACTACTATGAATTATTCAGTATCTACCATGAATTATTCAGTATCCATTATGGATTATTCAGTAACTACTATGAATTTTTCAGTATCCATTATGTATTAGTGAGTAACTACTATGAACCATTTAGTATCCACTATGAATTATTCAGTAACTACTATGAATTATTCAGTATCTACTACGAATTATTCAGTATCCATTATGGATTATTCAATAACTACTATGAATTATTCAGTATCCACTATGAATTCCTCAATAACTACTATGAATTATTTAGTACTGGAACCTAACCTACTGTGCAGGTTCTGTAATGTAGAGTGAGGAATTGAATGTGGACCCATTTACAGAACCCTATAGTTTAAGCGGTTAAAAGGTGCAGTATTTGCTAATCCAGCCCCCCCCCCCATGCCCACACCTGCCCACATCTGCTCTGGTGAAAGGAACTCTCCATGAACAGGAACTTTACTGTAGGCAGAAAACACAGGAATCCAAAGGTTATGCATACCAAAGAGATCAGCTTCAACAAGCTTTGGGGATGAAACATGATACACAGCTTTGCACTCCTTGCTGAGCAGTAATTTTGACTGCAGTTGAGTATCTCTATGTGAATGTGGCAGTCCTTGGTGGGCCCATGTAAAGTAGAAAGAGAAATGCTAATTTCTACACTGAGGTTAGCGGCCGCCGACAGTGGAGAGAGCTGAATGGTCTTATCTCCTGGCTTTGCTTTCATGAATGAAAGACTACAGTGTTGCAAAGGATAAAAATACTGGACTATTTCTGAAAGGATGAAAATATCTCGTCTTGTTTACATCCGTCTCCCTTGGCAGTGTTGTTTTTACTGCAGAGTGCAGCCCTAAACAACTACTGCAAACTGATGCTGCCCAAAACGCTTTCATCCTCTTTATAGCGCGCCCATAAACGTACACCAAACATGACGGCCGCACAAAACGCTACATATCAACCCCCGACACCAAGCACTACACAGCAGCCTATAGCAGATCTTCTCATTTCAACCTGAAATCAAAAGGGATCTTTTAGTGCACTTCCCTGCTCATGTTAAAGGGGAAGTACACCCATTTTCATAATTCTAAAAGAAAATGTACTTTTTAAAATATTTTCCACTATTTTACCATCATCAACATTCCATATAAACACTCAGAAGACATGTGTAGGTTCACTGGTAGTTTTGGATAGTAATTAAAATGGCTATATGTGTGCTGTAGACATGGTGACCCCTGGTTCCTATCAACACCACTGTAAGGAAGTCTCTACAATCACCCATTTCACAACAAACCACTCTGAATGACTCTGTTTCCATCTTAACAACTGCATGTAGCAGAAAAAATGGATAGAATTCCCCTTTAAGAAAAACCATAGGCTACAATAAAATATTTACAAACATGTCAATTCACATGGGACTGATACAACCTGGGGTTATTTTTACAGTTCACAGTTAATCTGCTCTTACTGCACTGCAAGCTCTGTTAATGATCATGTTTGATCTGCCTCTCCATATTAAAATAATGGCACCTGTACAGTACTTCATACATCATTTAAAACTAACAGTAGCCAAACCTGCTGCTGGAGCTCTACCTGTCCTGCCACATTTCACTCCACCCTTAATCCTCCACAGCTGATCCAGCTAATCTTGGTCTTCCGCAGCTTAACATTATGTAGTCATGTAAGGGCTGGAACTGAGCTCTGCAGGTCAGTAGGCCTCCTCAAGCGAGGCGGGCATTCCTGCTCTAAAACGCCCTGTCATATAGTGATCCCTGAGTCATTATCCTGTGTGCTAACGTGAGTCATCAACCTGAGGAAATATTTTATTTCTCACATAACGAAACCTTGTAACCGTGTTTAAAAAAAAAATAAATAGCATCTCCAGCTTGCCTGACTGCGTGTTTTTGGACTGTGGGAAGAAACTGGAAACCTATCAGATACGGGGAGAACATGCTAACTCCACACAGAAAGGACCCTGGTCACCCGGCCGGGGAATCGAACCCACACCCTTTAGTACCTTTAGGTTCTTATAGTAGTTCTTGTTTATTTAAGTATACATAACATTATATGCAATTGTATTTAATGCGTATGAACATTATTATTGCATATAAAATATACAATAATTAAGACATTTTTACATAATTTGAAAACATCAGCTTTACATTGTGTCAACATTTCATGATAAATGGTTCCAAATTACTTGTAATAAAATCTAAAAATATTTTAACAGACATTACAGTTAAGAATGTTTTTCCTTCTCCTGTAAAGTTTTTACTTTAGAAATATGAGGTTCAGTAACAATGTTGTTCACTATATTCACTACACTGTTCTCCTAAAAGTAAGAGGAGCTTCTCAGTTATCATGGAAATATCGTTCGAGGCTCATTTGAGACCCTTTAGAGCAGAAAATAGACAAGCAAATCTGAATCACATCTGAGATTATTATTTCAGCAACATTAGAACATTTTGCATCTAGAACTCTTTTAAGACAATGATATCAGTGTGAGATTTACAAAAGCAAATAGGCTTATTTTGGTCATCAGAAGATAAAAGAGGATTTTGCTGTTTTGTATGTACTGATGTTTGCAAACACTTCTAGCTTCAGTCCTCGTCCACTGCAGCCATAGGGTCATTTGGACTGACCTACAGAAGGTCAGGGCTGTCTCCAGGTCAGGGACCTACAAGGTCCAAACTGTTGCATTATGCTCAGACAGACAAAGTGTTTGATTAAAAGTAAGACATAAAGAGAGATAGGCAGAGATGTCTCGCTCCGATTCCCTTCACGCGTATGACACTGTTGACAGATCTAACAGCAGTTTTGTGCTTTCCTGTATGAATGGTGAGGTATAGATTGGGGTGATAAGATACTGATCTTAGATCAGATCGTTACAGGAGGACATCATGACCAAAATAACGACAGGTTCCCCAGTTTGTTGAGGGTTAAATACTCTAACCTTGTAAGTATATATAAATATATAGGAACATATAAATGTCTTTTGTTTTACATAGCACCAAAAAGGGTTCTGCTATTGTTATGATGTCAAGCTTGTATTAATAGAAGAACCCTTCTTGGTGCTATATAGAACCCTTTTTAAAAAAGCTTCTATACAGAACCATCTATAGCACATTCTCCATCAGTCTGAAGAACCATTTAATGATGCAAAGAAGCCTTTAATTACGCAAAAGGTTCTTTGAGTGTTCTTTGAACTATTCCTTTAAGCTTAGATGTTAATTTTTGTGGTACGACAAAATACAAAAGGTTAAAGGAGTTTTAGTTCACTAAGTGTTCGGAATCCATGCTCTGATGACCCCATGATGTTAACCATGACCATTGGAACCCACCGATTCCCTTAATGTCTCAGTTGAGTTATGATGGATCATTTAAAGAGCACACATGGCCCTGGAAACATATAAGCTTAGGAACATATCCTAAGGAATATAGGGCCCTGGGAGCAGTGCTAGGAGCCTCCAGCTCTGACAGCCCTGACCTAGAGCTCATTTTAGTGCATTCTTTGGTCCACGTAGGCAACAGCTGAAGCATGCTGACCATCCGTCAGCAGCAAAGCCACACGTCGACCACATCACGATGACCTCAGCACTAAACATGCTTGAAATCAGCAACAGTCTGACACTTTGTCAAACACTATTCTGTAGCACGGTACAGTTTGTGAAGGCAACATAGGTCTAAGTTAGTAACGATCACTTGTATTGTTGGGCTCATATATGTTCCCCAGGCCCTGTGGTCCCTCTTTGTAATTTCTGAAACGGCCCTATATTCAGTGTCCAGTATTCCCAGTGCCCTGTGTTGTCTCACTGAAATTTTTAAGGGAAATAGCTCCATATTCTCACGCTGCCTCAACCATAGTAAAATCTAACGTTAGGCTTATGTACTTTTTGCTTTCAAATATATTATTTATATATATATAAATATATATACCTTGTTAAAACACACTCTGACTGAACATTTCAGCTAACAAGAATAAGAATCTATTCCTTGATAAGCAGCATTTAAATGTTTGTCATAATTTTATTTGAACTTTTTTTGAAAATGTGTCCATATTGAAAAATCCTCATCTTGTATGACCTTTAATGAACCCACAATGTTAACCATGACCTTGGGAACCCCTTCACAGATTCCCTTAATGCATCAGATTGCGGTATGATGGATCACATAAAGAGCTAACATAGAGCCCTGGGAACATAGGGCAGGGCTCAGGGAACACAGAGAACGGGAAACATAGAGCTCAGGGAACACAGAGCCCAGGGAACATAAGGCCCTGAGAACATAGAGCTCTGGTAACATAGGGCCATGAGAACATAGAGCCCAGGGAACATACAGTCAAGGTAACATAGAGCCCAGGGAACATAGGGTGCTGGGATCATAAAACCCTAGGAACATAGGGTGCTGGGATCATAGAACCCTAGGAACATTGGGCCCTGAGAACATAGAGCCTTGGGAACATAGGGCCCTGAAGAATATGACCCTTTTAACATAGAGCGCTGGAAACATAGGGCCCTGGGAACATAGAACCCCGGGAACATATAGTCCTAGGAACATAGGGCTCTTCTTTACAACAATACCAAGTAATACCAAATCTAGTGTCCCAGTACCAATACAGACAGTTTTAAGTCTTCTTGAGCACATAAAAATGGAATCTACAGTGAAGACTGATAAATACCAGCGATGAGCCGATAAGGAAATGGTGGACCAGAACTAATAATCAATAGCGATCATGTAAATATCTACTGATTCTGATACATAAATCGTTATAAATGTTGAAATTAGGACTAAATCTACATGAATTAGCACTATGAAGAAATGTAACATTGTAGCAAAATTAATAAAAAATAGTGCAGTAAACCAACATCAGCTAAACCTTGTGTTCTTTCAGAGTAAAATAAACACATCACCAAATATCGGTTTGAAATACCAGTCTAATGTAAGAATCTGTCGGATGCTGATAATTGTTTCAAAGCCATAATCTGTTTTTTGCATTAGTCTCAGCTAAATTGTTCTGTCTAAGGCCACATGTGCTTATTCATCAAACTATAGTTGTAAAAATTGTGCTACACATGAAATTACTGATTTTAAGTAATTAAAATAACCTATATTAGGTATAATATAATATATCCAGGTAATGTCTATTTATGTATGTTCCTATCCTTTATTTTACCCCCTTTCTTCACTACACAGGAGCCCCTTTTGTTCAGCTTCTTTCAAACTAATATATTTAAAACTCCTGGTTGAAAAAACACATTTTTATATGTAAGTATTCTCAAAAAGAAACAGCAGGTTTGGAAGTATTGATACTGTCATCTACAGCCACTGTGTTCTGCATCTGTATCAGCGAATCTACAGATTATTGTTGATTAATAATACTCAATAGCGGCAGATAAAGAGCAGGATACTGCGCTGACCTTGTCCTTCAGTGACCCAGCAGGGCACTGATTAGACACCAGCCATCAAATGAAATGAACCAGTGGAGCCTTTTTGAAATCTTAATCTCACATCATAGTGGTTTAGGGATTACAGATGGGAAAGATTATTTTGCCACAGATCTGTTTATATGGCTCGACTGGATGTATTCCACAGCTCTAGACAAGAGGATATTGCACAATTCCAAGATGATGGAATTGTCTACTAAAGACATATAAAGGAAATTGCTTTTACGGGTTTGGTTTGTGAGATTTCACGGTGTAGGAACATGACAGGAACTACAGCAGTCTAGCCCAAATCCAGTTTAGCCATGCAGGTGATTCAGCTCAGGGGGCCTTGGCAGCTAGCTAAGTTCAAGGGAAAAAATCAAGTCGAACGACCCTTCACACCACACCATTGAGCACAGTGCACACTGCATGCCTTGAACATTACACACTTGCCTCAAACCGTACGTGTTCTGTGAAAATGAATAACAGCAGAGACGAAATTCAGGCCTCATGATTGCTAAATACTGCTACTACAACTGTTTTTAGCTAAGCATGTTAGCTATTCTTGTCCATTTACTTAAACCATGCTTCATAACATTGACAAATATATCATAGCAGGTTTTATAAGCTGTCATGAACTGGCATAACAGATTTTGTTCAGTAATATAACAATGTCATGTTTCTGTTACGACTAATTGTCATGATAGATGTCACAATGTTTGATGTCATTGCTGCTTTTATCACATGCTAATTGTACTCTAGTTCTCTAGTTGTCGTGACATCAAACCTTAGTCTGAAACAAAAGCTGGTGCTTTATAGTCTGTAGTCTAATGCTCTAGCCACAATTTTACATGTAGCCCCAAGCTGAGACAAAAGCTAACATGCTAGTTATGATACAATTTTATACTGTGTGAAACAATTTGGAATAATTTGATATGGTGTATAGTTACATGCCTACTATATTAAACTCTTGTCATATCTGTGTATTCTTTATATTTTTAAATAGCATTTCACAGGCTTTGAATACTCATTGGTATCTCCAATCAAGTATCTAAATACCCATTGGTATTTCCAAACCATTACCTGAATACTTGTTGGAATTTCCTAATGACTACCTGAATACCTTGTGCCTGAATATGCTTTGGCTTTCAGAACGAGTACCTGAAAACTCATTCTTAAAATCACTTCACATGAATTTACAATGCATTCAACTAAAACTAACATTTTCCACATCTTAACATTAACCGTCCTATCTAAATGCCTCTGCTGATTACATTTATTGCAGTTTAGGCTAAATTTTTTGTGATTTAAAAAAAGCCAAAGCTTCTAAATAATAAATAAATATCCCTAATGAATCAATTATGGGCCCCACACTTAGGGCTGAAAAGCTGAACTAACACCGGACCACCCGCAACCTCACACAGACAAACCAGTTACATCAACACAGGTGTACAATTTCACGGTCTTTGTCTTCTTCCATTGTGAGGCTGGACAAGAGGTTTTGACTTGAAGGCCTTTTGGAATTAACTACACCTGAAACGTCCCTAGAGACAAACACAAGAGTCATTTAGTGAAATTAAGCATAGTGTACAAGGAACACTCTTTTACATTACTGTTGAAACCAAATATCTAACTTTCTTAATGTTATTTTGTTGTCAGCAACAGGTTTTGTGTTATAAGCCTAAAGCAGCTCCAGCCCGAAATCCAACACACTCCAACTAGGTCTACTGAAAGTTGATTAGCTGGATTAGGTGTAGCAGAATGGAATTGGGACTAAACTAAAGGTCAACAACCGTCAACCTACCTGTAGACCAAATCCAGCCCATGTCTAACACATATGATCTGTTAACTTAATTACAAGCAGACTGAATAATTGGATCAGGTGTGAGAACAGAACTGCATGTAGGTTGATCTGCAGAAGGATGTCTGGTCACTTTTGCTTCGCTTACAAACCCAAAGCCTTCAAGATATTACTAAAGGGGAAATCCACTGATTTTATGATGAAGTTCAGCATAATGAAATCAGGTTTTTCAGAGTGCAGCGTTCTAGAGAAACTAAGCAGTGAACCTACTTGTGTCTTCAGAGGTTTTAGATGTAATGTTGATGATGGCAAAATAGCAGGTAATTCAATAAAAGTAAGTTTTCTTTGGGGACTACTTTGCCTTATAACACCCTGCATGGACCACTCAGCCATGAATGCATCTTTAAATATCTGTTTCAGGCCAAGATTTTCTCAAAACTATCATAAAACAATGTCTCAGGCATCAGGCAGTGCATTCATATCAACATTTCATGTAATAACTTTCTGTGAGGGCGATTTTAGAGGTGGGGGTCTGGTTCCTATCATGGCCACTGTGAACAATTCTGACTCTGTAAGTTTCTCTAGAGTTGAGTATTTCACACCAAACCACTCTGAATGACTTTTTATTGACCCCTTATTACGTACTTAGGCTTATCACTCAGTAACTACGGGGACTTTAATGCAAACTGGCTGAGCTATTTTTAGGTTATACAAGTGTGTAATAAAGTTTTGCCGGTGGCAAGCCATGGGTTAAAGACTGCATTGTGCAGAACTAAAAAATGTGAAGTGCTAAAAATTGCTTATTTTAAAGCTTAGTATCTTTGGCAGATTTTGGTACAGTGCCATCTCATTATCTGCAGGAAAACAATGGAAAAGCAAGAAAAAAAACTCATGCATTGTTTGAAAACTGATACAAAAACTTTCTCATTACATACAGGATTCTGAAACACTTCTCAACTAATACTAGACACAGTTAAAACATTAAAGTCAGAACAGCTTTCTAGACTTATTAAGGCTACTTCCATTTTAAAGATACTTTTACGTTGTGTGATGACACAGCTAAAGAACAGCTACACACTTAAAATATGTGGTTCTATAAGGGCCATGGTCCTATATAGAACCATGAGTTCTATATGGAACCATTTTATGCTTAAATAATTATTTGCATGGTAAAATAGTTATTCAGATTGATGGAGAATGAGTTGTAGATGGTTCTATATAGCACCTTTTTGAAAAAGATTCTATACAGCACCAAAAAAGGTTCTTCTTATGTTACAAGTTTGAAATTGTAACTACAGCAAAACCCTTTTTTTTGGTGCAATATAGAATCATTTCCAAAAAGGTTGTATACAGAACTCATAGTTCTAACCAGAATAATTGCCTTGACTAAAGAACCTTTAAAGAACCATCTATTTTAGGTGGGTAACTGTTCTACTTAGAACCATGAGTTCTATATAGAACCATTTCATGCTTAAGGGGATCTTTGTATGGTGAAACGGTTCTTCAGATTGATGGAGAATGTGTTGTGTATTGTCCTACATAGAATCTTTTTGAAAAGGGTGCTATGTAGTACCAAAGAGGGTTCTTCTATTGTTACAAGCTTGAAATCGTAACTACAGCAACACCCTTTTCAAAAAGGTTCTATATAGAACTCTAAACTCTACCTAGAACAACTGCCTTGACTAAAGAACCCTTGAAGAACCATTTATTTTAGTGTGTAACTTTAAACAGTTCAGTCCTTATAAGCCTGATAAAAACTTCTCCATTTGCATAATATTAGCATAAATCATCAACAATAAACTTTTCCAAACATTAAAACATTCAGGAAAAAAGAAGAACCGGAAGCTCTTACCTGTCCTCTGTGGCCGGTTCCGGGCGGAACCCTCGCGTATGGCTCGCGCCCACCGCCGCGCTTCCTCCAGGTTGACGCGCGGGTCTCCGCTCGCGCTTACGCGGAACCGATGCTCCACGCGGTGTCGCACGAGACCCGCGCCCGCCCAGCGCCGCCGCCGCCGGAGCGGGTAGAAATACGCCGAGAAGTAGGCGCTCGAGTCCGCGCGCTCACCAACATCCTCCCCTTCCTCGTGTTGCCCTTCCTGCTGCTCCTCCAGGTGCGCCCGGCAGCCGAGACAGTCCGCCAGGCTGAAGACGGTGGCGGCCGGTTTCCCGCCGCTGCTGCTGCTCCCCGCGAGCCTGCGGACGGTGAGCTCGCGTTCTGAGAGGCTGACGGCGTGCCGGACCCCCTTCACCGAGAACTCCCCGTACAGGCTGACGGGGCGCGAGGCACCGTTCCTGACGGGCTCGAGCGGCTCCATCAGCGCAGTGTGAAAAAGAAAGAGGAAGAAGGGGGGACACACGATCTGTGACCCTCGCGCGCATACAGGTAGAGATACGCACGAGGAGGAGCAGAGCTGGTAATGTAATGAGAGAGAGAGAGAGAGAGAGAGAGAGAGCGCGAGCGAGCGAAAAGTTTGACACGTGGGGTAAACAGAACCATGACGCCCCCTGGTGGCGGAATGCACGCGCTTAGTTACTGTTGACATCAGCATCCAACTGCGTCCCACAAGAAGACTGCAAGATGCTCCAGGCCACGCCCCCTTGAGAAAGTACCCGTAACACACGTGTTAGTTGTGTTTATATAAACATGTAACACGATGACAATGTACTGGAATGTATTAGGAACACATATTCAGAATACAGCATTTAAGCATCTCTATTCAGTCCAGGTTACATGTTGTAAAGGCGGTATTTAGAATACAGTTGTACTCATACTTTTTTTAGGAGAATACTTTCGGAATACTTATCCACTAAATTAAAAAAATATACCATTTTAAAATATTTTTTTAAATATACCATTTTTAAATAAGGACTTACTGTAACGAAGAACTCAAACAATAGCTTCTTTACAAACACTGGAGTTTCTGCTAAAGCCTGAATGGACTGATAAATCACTGTGATGAGCCAGTTATTAATCTCAGTGTTATTAAACTCTTTTGAAGGATGACTAAACTGAGTAGTGGACAAGTGTTGGTGCTGTACTGGACTTGTACATGCATCCTATGGCAAGCAACTCATGACATTTACTGAAAATCACAAGCTACTCATTTTATAATCAAATTTTGTTATTGGGATATGATAAATTGTTTGTTTAGTTCATGAGATGGCAGTGGGATTATGGGAGAAGCAGTGGACTGAAGCAGATAATAGAGTCAAAAAGAATTTTTTTTTTTTTTTTTTAAATATATGCCCATTTTAAATCTGATGCCAACAACTCATTCCAAAAAAGTTGGGATTGGGGCATGTTTATCACTGGGTTTTATCACCTCTTCTTTTAAGAACACTCTGTAAGCGTTTGGGTACTGAGGAGACCAACTGCTGTAGTTTTGAAAGTGGAATGTTTTCCCATTCTTGTTTGATACAGGATTTCAGCTGCTCAACAGTTCAGGGTCTCCTTTGTCGTATTTTTCATTTCATAATGCGCCAGATGTTATCAGTAGTGATAGGTATGGACTGCAGGCAGGTCAGTTTATCACCCGGACTCTTTTAATATGAAGCAATGCTGCTTTAATACCTGCAGAATGTGGTTTTACATTGTCTTGCTGAAATAAACAAGGCCTTCCCTGAAAAAGACGTTGTCTAGATGGCAGCATATGTTGCCAAAACATGTATATATCATTCAGCATTAATGGTGCCTTCACAGATGTGCACATCACCCATGCCATGTGCACTAATGCACCCCGTACCATCATGAACACTGGCTTTTGAACTGTGCACTGATAAAAAGCTGAGTGGTCTTTAGCCCGGAGGACACAGTGTCCATGATTTCCGAAAAGAATTTCAAATTTTGATTCGTTGGACCACAGGACACTTTTCCTCTTCTCCTCAGTCCATTTTAAATGAGCTCAGGCCCAGAGAAGGTGGCAGTGTTTCTGGATCCAGTTTATATATGGTTTCTTCTTTGCGTTTCAGAGTTTTAACTTGCATTTGTGGATGCGGCGACAAGCTGTGTTCACAGACAGTGGTTTTCAGAAGTGTTTCTGAGCTCATGCATTTTAATGTAGTGCTGCCTGAGGGCCCAAAGATGGCCAGCAAATACTGCGTTTTGACCTTGTCCCTTACATACAGAGATTTCTCCAGATTCTTTGAATCTTTTAATGATGTTATGTACTGTAGATGATGAAAAGCAAAAGTTCTTTGCTATTTTATTTTGAGAAATGTTATGAATTGTTGCACTATTTCATTGTGCAGTCTTTCACAGAGTGGTGACCACCTCCTCATCTTTACTTCTGAAAGGCTCAGCCTCTCTGAGATGCTCTTTTTATACCCAATCATGTTACTGACCTGTTGCCAATTAACCAACAGGTGTTTTAGGATTACACAACCCTACCAACCTTTTGTTGCCCCATCCCAACTTTTTTGAAATGTGTTGTCAAATTCAAATTCAAAATGGGCATATATTTTTCAAAAACAATGAAATTTCCCAGTTCCAACATTTGATATGTTGTCTATTTTCAATGAAATATAGGGTTTAAATGATTTGCACATCATTGCATTTTGTTTTTATTTACATTTTTCATAGCGTCTCAACATTTTAGAAATGGGGTTGTAATAAACCTCATTAACAGGAGAATTACATGAAATAAACTGCCACCAGTAACAGTGAAAAACAGAGTGTGTTAAATACCAATTACAACAGTGTCAGCAGAGTTTTTTCCTGTGTACTTTATCAATATGTATTCTAAATGTATTCTGAATACTTTATTTTTTATTCATTGTAATAAAATCCATTACTGAATACATTTAGGACAGTGTATTCAGTTTTCAGCCATCACTACTTTTTTAAAGCTGGGCACCCAGTATTAACCTATTTAAATGGTTCAATTTAAAGACTTTGGATTTGTTGCATGGAAGATGATTTAGGACTTAAAGCATTTTTTTTCTGCATAATTTAGTAACAGGCCATCAAAGTCATTCTAGTGGTGGTGATACGAACCAGAGGTCACCATGTCTACAACACAAATATAGCCATTTTAGTTACTATCCAAAGCCACGAGTGAACGTACACCTATGTTCTGACTTTTATATGTAACGTTGATGATGTTAAAATAGTACAAAAAATTATTTGGGACCATTTTGCCTTATAACACTTCACTCTGCATGTACCTCTGCACTATGAACGGATTTTAAAAAGGCCAAAACTTTCCAAAATCTATCACAAAACAATGTTTTAGGCATCAGGCAGCATATTCATAGCCATTTCAGTAAAGGTGAGGGAGCTTTTAGAGGCATTAAACTCTTAAGATGTCTGGTTCCTATCAGCACCACTGTTAATAATTCTGACTCGGTAAGTTGCCTCTTTAGTTTTGCTTTGGAGCCACAAGGCACCAGTAATCCTGAAGCTTGAATTGCACTCGTACTTTAGGCCATGTTTATGGATAACAGTGTGTCACACTGTGTTGAGTACTAACAACTCAACACAGTTTGAAGCAAGTGTTATGATCCTAATTGGTACAAAAGGAAAGAGGGAAACCTCAGACACCAAGCAAACATTTTAGGTCAAGAAGGAAAACCGTACATTTCAGAACTGGAGGTTTCCTTTAGAGATGCATTTTCTCACGTATGAGACAAAAAAAACCCAAAATTACATTCAGCCTAGATATTAAGTCATTGCATTCCAGTCAAACATCCAAAATACCAGAATTTGTCAGCTAAAGAGCACATTGCTCTGCAGTAATGTATCAGACATTACTTGCTTCAGGGGCACAGTTGCAGTTAGCTTGCATGTTCTGACTTGTTCGCATCTGTCAGTAGAGCTGGAGGCCTGCTGACATTATCTGTGGCCTATGGTGGTGCTCCAAGGGGTGTTCTAAAGGTTGACGTTGATGTCATATCTCAGGAATGCCCAGCTATGCTGCTGTCTGCTTGTAAAAGTTCCCTGATCTGAGACATTTGACCCTGATTAGCTAGATCAGGTGTGCTAAACATGAACGTAGTCACTCAGCCAAGACATGTTTGGTGTCTGAAGTTTGCTTCTTCAATTTTGCACCAGTGCTAAGAGGCTAATGTAGCTCATGGAATTAAATGGAACATAGACCTATGTGGTTTCTAACACATGAAACTGCAGTTCTCTTCTGGTTTTGTAAACCATCCATTATATTTCCATCAAATTTGCCATCAATGTTATTAAAGAAAACCATATTTATATACCTTCAAAACTGGTAGAAATGGCATTTTATGGCTGCTGTGCAAAGAGGTTAACCAGAAAGTGACACTGAAAACAGGCTGTAACTTAAATGAAATAAGTTAGCTACAGAAAATGTCTCCATCAAAATGTTTTAAGAGGAAAAAGTGAGACATTACAGCAAAGAATGGGCTGAAAAATGGGATTGGACTAGAGCCTGAATCTGACATTTAAGAATTTATTATAGATACTTATAGAAAACAGAATGTCATACAGTGTCAGAAACCACGAATGTCCTTTTGAGATTTTTAACAACTTGATGTAGTGATGATTTAGCAACGCAGTTTGCACAAATGTAAACTGGTCCCTTCTGGCCTTCAGTCTTTATTGCCAACATTAGCCATGCTAGTGTCTAAAGTTTGTGACTATTTTCTATAAATATATCACTGAAAGTGCTAATTTGACTAGCAGTGAATAAAAGCTAATGAAGACCTGCTCTACTCCAATACGAAGATACATAAACCAACAAACTACTTGTTCTATGCACTGTAAGCCTCTAGAACAGGGGTGTCAAGCTCAGCCACTGAAGGGGCCACATTAAAAATGTTCAACAAATCTGCGGGCCAGAGAAAAAATGTTTTTATTATTTGATTAATGTTGTGCTACAATCCCAACTGGCCATTGTTTATTCAAATTACGCAAAAGCTTCAGCAGTAAAATATAGGCACTTGTAGTAGACCTTGAAATATTACATGGGCACTTGAAAAATTCAACATTTAGTTGTCCCCAGGGGCTCAGTCTTTTAAACCTACCTATTTATTTGAACTAGACACTACCTGACATCCTTTCTTTGCTGTTCATTAATACTTAGGTTATATTTCTGAGCTGCTGAGTAACGTTAGGGGTTTATATTGGTTGAAATGCAGCTGAAATGCAGTTAGTGTGTTTGGTGATATGACTGATGTAGAACTGTGTAGAACTGTCTAGAATTGAGGTGTAAACGCTCTCCAATAGAATGCTGTTGGGGTAGAAAAGTCAAAGCACACAGTACGTTGCAGTGCATGCTGGTGACTGTAGTGCAGTGCATTGTGAAAAGGGCTAAAATAAATAGAAAATTGAAACACTTTTGCGGGCCAGATAGGACTGTGTCGTGGGCCTGATCTGGCCCAAGGGCCTTGTGTTTGACATATGGGCTCTAGAATGCACTGAGACTCAAACTCCAACCCACTGGGCCGTTTCCCATCACAAACCTCAGATAAAGATACAGTCCGGAAGGGCACTTTTATGCAAGGGAGCAGAGAATAGAACAGAGTGAACTAGAACAGAGAGGGAGACTGGACTGACCTGACAAGGTCTGAACAGCATGGTGCTCTAATTCCTCAATGACGGGTCAGGACAAATGAGTTTGTTCCAAGACCACCGTCTGTGCAAGTGACAAATAGAGATGACATTGACTAATCGACTAATGGATGCACTAGTTGGCACTGGGGGCACCCATTGATTAGTCAGGAGCACAGGAGCAGTGTCTGATTTTAGTGAAATATATCAGCGGCAGATGCAGTAGCCTAGTTAACAGGTCATTTTTGTCCTAAAAATACACAAAAATAAATGCATATACACATACCTGCTTACAGTCATATGCAAAAGTTTGAATACCTCCTTTCTTTCTATTAATTAATTAACTTATTTTACATAATGTATCTAAAAACAACAGTTTTTCTGCTAAACACAAAGCCACATGTACTTTATTGGTCTAGGAATGCTTCAAAAGATATGAACCTAATTCCACTGTCAACTATAAGTTGATATGACTTGCTTTAAAAACTTAGAAGCGTTTCACACAACCACTTCCACCTCTAGTGATAGTATTAATTAACTAAGAAAATTCTTTTTTACTAGTAATAAAGTGCTCTAGTTGTTTTTTTTTAAAATGTAATAAATGAAGACTAGGCTTTTTTGAAGAACTAGTGATCTGGTTAAAAAGAATAGTGCACCCCTAGTGGTAAATCTTTTCATCTGTCCTGAAGCAAGGCCAAGAGATGACGACTGCTGATGGTTCAGAGACTTTCACAGGCCAGGCAGATTTGTTTAAACTCATTTTTGATACACAGATCAAATTCCAACCAATCTTTATTTAGGATAGTAGGATAACAAATATACACTTGGCTTTATTTTAAAGCACTTAGACACTGCTCGTCCCTCGTTTGTCATAGGTGTGTTTGTTGTTGAAGATCACTGTTTGTCCCATGTGACCAGGGTCTGTCTCACAAAGCAGAATTCATGGCCTGGCCAGCTAACTTGAATCTTAGTTTGATCTAACCCTGGATTTTCTGTGTCACGTAGGTGTACGTTTTACTGGGATACATTGCCATTGCAACTTATACTGCATGCCTAACCCTCTCTAGGGCAGGTTAAGTCTGGGATGTAAGGTCAAAAACAGCTCTTGGACCAATCAGCTGAGCTTCTGGCCAATCATGGTCTGATGAGGTCGCCCCTCTGGTGACTTTTGCTCATGTGCGTGAGGATTAATCATAACACAAATGCAGCAGAATCAAGGAGTCGAATAGCTTATTTTTCAAAGAAGGAAAAAATTGAATACTATGTAAATATATAGAAAATAGAGCATTTCCTTCTTTTTTATTCAGACTTTGTTTACTATAACACTCATTTTAGTTGTAATTTGGCTGCCTTACTTACATATACTTACGTAAACAATGTTCTCAGCCACTGCCCTATTTCCTGTTTACACTGATGACGGGTAATTCCACCTCTTTAAATGCGTGTCTCGTCCCTCTGTGGTATGTTCAGACACATCCCTCCATCTTCCCCTCTTCTCCACGTTTGAGGAGATGTGGTGAAGAAGATGCTGTCCTTGGCAGAAGTCAGGCCTCAGCGTGGTTCCTCTCCCTGACCAGAGAGACCGCTGGGGGGGGCAGGGAGGAACCTGCCGGGTTATTTTTGTTAGCCCAGGCCGTAGGCGGGCGAACGCCCTGATGCAGCTCTGTGCAGTGATTAGAGTGTTGGTGAAAAGAGGTGGCAGAGGTTTGATTTAGTGACCATGTTTCAGCACCAATGTGTCACACTTTCCCAGGCTGTATTCAGGAGCAGGAGTGCTGAAAAAGAAATCAGGGGAATTAGCAGCAAATATGCAATACAGAAAATTTTCAAATATGCACAAATGTTGGTTCTTGCAAAAAATGTCATGGTTGTGCAGTGATGTGTAAATATGTGAAATGTGTGTAATTATATAATGTCCTGTGTGCTACTGTTACACATCTATCTATTTGTCTGTCTGTCTGACTGACTGTCAGTCTGTCTGTCTGTCTATCTGTTTATCTCTCTGTCTGAACATCAGTCTGTCTGTCTGTCTGTCTATCTATCTATTTATCTAACTGTCTATCTATTTATCTGTCTATCTGTATCTGTCTGTCTGACTGTCTGTCTATCTATTTATCTGTCTGTCTGTCTATCTGTCTGTCTCAACATCAGTCTGTCTGTCTCTGTCTATCTATCGATTTATCTGACTATCTGTCTATCTATTTATCTGTCTATCTATATCTGTCTGTCTATCTATTTATCTGACTATCTGTCTATCTATTTATCTGTCTGTCTATCTATCTATCTATCTATCTATCTATTTATCTATCTGTCTGTCTGTCTGTCTGTCTGTCTGTCCATCAGTCTGTTTATCTATCTATCTATCTATCTATCTATCTATCTATCTATCTATCTATCTATCTGTCTGTCTGTCTGTCTGTCTGTCTGTCTATCTATTACCAAACTACAGCTGACTGAAGGCCTCTTTTGCTGCATTCTGTTTACTTGTTTAAATCCCAAAAAGTGGATTTTTGAACTATGACGAAAGACTGGGAAGGGACATGGTTGGTGGTTTAAGGCTGTAATTGGGATATTTTCAATTTCCAGTTATTTCCTGTGGTAACAGGTTCAGATTCCAAAGCTGCTTTATCATCAGCCTGGAATATCCATAGACTAACATTTAGAATCGAATGCACACCATTAGGAGGGAGATGCTACATTGAGAGACAAATGGTATTACTACACCCCTAAAGAAGGGCTTCTTCAAGGGGTCTTTAAAAAAGCCAGTGGTTAAATATGGACCATTTACTAAATTAGTTTACACTGCGGTCCCACAGAAACAACAAAACAAAACAAAATTCTAATCTATTTAAACCCAAGGCATTAATTGAGATACTGATAAGCTTAATACATACAATATCATTATTTATAGGATACTTTCTATTGGGAACACTTTACACTCTACACAAAATAATACTTACAGTGTTTGTTTGCATTGTTGAAACATTAAAATAAAGAAGATTCATTTGGACTCCTTACACGTCTTGGCTGATTGTGTTAAATCTTACATCTGGAATAAGAGGAAAATTGGGTAAATTGGACTTTTCACCGAACCATTGCTTTAATTTACTGTGAGCAGCAGATAAAACAATATTATAAATAAATCATGCTGCTCTTTCAACCCTCGCTTCAGTGATCCTGCTTCAGTGGCTCCACAAGAGCGTGATATTATAATTTCATCTCCACAGCTGCTGTGTGATGTGCTGAGAATTCCCCACAGAGATTAAAGCTGTGTGTCTCAGCCATTATTGATCTGTCATTGTTGAGGAAAAGAGTGCTGACCCCTTAAAGTTTACTGCACGGTCACAAGGACGATGCTGCGTTCATATTGTCCTCTGGGATGCAGGACTGATGTTGAGAACTGGAAGCAGATGTTTGTCCATGGTGATGCACCAACACTTGGGATCTCCTAGCTTTTCAAAATGTTTTAATGTGTATGAGCTTCATGTTGTTGATTTGAAGCTGCACTATGTAAGATTTTTTGTTAAAACTGAAAGAAGTAGCATTACTGAATGAGGAGAATAAAAACTACAATACTACTAATACAAATACTAATACTTGTAGACCACAAATCTATAGTAAGTGACATGTAGCTTGACTTTACACTGAGAAAGGCAGCCAATATAAAGTCTTTAAGATAGACAGACGAATGCTAATCATCTGTTTTTCAACTCAGCAACCTCTTTCTCTCTGTAATATGCTGTGTTGCCTGTTGCACTTGGAATGAACTTGTTGATTGTAGTGGATCTGGCAACCAGCAGATGCTCTTCTCTGCAAGCTACCATGGCATGGTGCTCCCAGAGAGAGCGAGAGCGAGAGAGAGAGAAAGTCTATTAGTATCTAATTACTTTGTTCTGATTATGTCCCCAAACATCATGTCCTGATAAAACAGCACTAAACTGAGCGCTGAAGTCTGTTATAGATTAGATTCTAGACTCTATTAAAGCTCTCTGTCTGCCTCAGGCTTCTTCAGCACTGTCGCATACCTGTAATGGTGGCATTAGCCTATTAGCCATTTCAGGCTGCGTGGAGAGCAAATTAAAGATGAGTGTACCGAATGAGAATGAGGAATAAATTAGGCCAAATAAATTATCTCCACCTCAATCATGCAGTGAGGTTAATTTTAGTAAAAGACAAGCGCGGTTTAGTGTTTCCCAGCAAATATACCTCACTCAACACATTATATGTTTAAAGGGAAGTTCCACTGGTTATGGTCATGTAAACACTATACTCCGATCTAGCAATCTGAGTAAGAAATCTGATAAAGAGAGCAGGATTTTAGCTCAGTAATCAGATTTCTCAGTGCATGTAAACTCGTACTCTGATTTCTTTCAGCAGAAATCTGATTACTGCCTGACTCATGTAGACCTGGAGTTTTCACATTATCTGATGACTCATTTTCATGTAAACACGTTGATCGGATTACTGACAAAATCTGATTTTGTGCAGTTCTCGGATTATTAAGCAGTTTTGAGAAAGTTGTGCCTAAAATGTATTTTTTAAATTCATTCACAGAGGAGAGGTACATGCATTGTGTTAGTCTCAAAAGAAACATATTTTTTCAGATTTTATCACCAACATTACATATAAAACTCAGTATGTATGTTCACTGAAAGTTTTGGATAGTATATAAAACAGCTATATTTGTGTTGTAGTCATGGTGAGCCCTGGTTCCTATCACCGCCTCTGTAATGAAATCTGAGCCGGTAGGTTTTTCTAAAGTTAATCATTTTACACCAAATCATTCTGAATGACTTTATTTACATCTCAGCAATTGAAATATACAGAAATGTAAAAAAAAATCGAGTGCAATTCCCCTTTAATCTAACACAAATGCATCTGATCTAGCCAACTGAGGACTTTGGAGAACATAATTAGGTGGAGCAGGTGTGACTCTAATCAATGTTGTTGCTATATTGGTGTCTTTCTGCTCTAACAGGGCTGATCCAAATATTTATCTCATTAGCAAGTCCTTCCTTGATTGAACTTGGAGTGACAGAGCAGGGAAGTTCTAAAAGGTTCAGGGCGGTATGGCAGGACCAGGGTTGGGACCTAGTGCTATACCTTATACAGTTAAATGCAATAGGACTAAATAAAGTATCTTTATTTTAGATCAGTAATTGTTTTCCAGTCAGTAAATATTTGTGCCTTTCAGGTACTTAACGGCGTATCATAAGTCAATATCTGAAGCTTTTCCTCTTTACCAAGCACAAGTCTGTAGTAGCTTTTATCTTCCACTAGATGGCAGTAGGTGATTTTAAACCAACAAAGATCAGCAAGGGCTGATGTAGTTTGTAAAACCTGCTTTGAACTGTTGATGAACCGCTTGTGGTCTGAGGCATGAATGCATAATAGCATACACTGATAAGAACGTGGGCATAAACAATTGAAAATGAATTATAAAATATTTAGCATAAGGTTCAATCAGAGGTTTCTATGGAATTAGAAAGTAATGTACTGTAGTTCTTCTATTTAACCAGGGGATGGAAGTCAGAAAAACAACCAAATCCAATCAAGAAAAGCAAATAAACCCCCCAAAAATCTAAAAGCATCACAAACTTCTAAATATTTTAAATCATTATATCTGAGCAAGCTCAAGGAGTGGGAACTGACATGGCAGCACCTAATAATAATAACACTTAGAACTCAGTGAAACCCACAGGAGGCATGGAGACATGGAGGCTATTTCTAGCTCTATAGAATACAACTGTCACTGGGGTCAGTACCTTTAGTCAGAAACATAACTGTAATATAACTGTAAGTTGAATTGACTCGATCACCACACCGCGACCCAGAAGGATAAGCGGTTTAGATAATGTGTGTGTGTGTGTGTGTGTGTATACATATATATATATATATATATATGTATACACACACACACACACATAAAGTTGCATTGACTCGCCCTGCGATGGACTGGTGACCTGTCCAGGGTGTATACTGCCTTCCACCCAGTGACTGCTGGGATAGGCTCCAGCACCGCCCCAAGTGACCCAGAAGGATAAGCGGCTTAGAAGATGTGTGTGTGTGTGTGTGTGTGTGTGTGTGTTGTATTGACTCCTCACACCCCACCTTGTCTACAGGCTTTTTATTTTATTGTTCTGTTTTAAAACATTAGATTATGAAAAGGTACAAATACATAATTTTTTACCTGGAAAAATTTATTTAAGGTTCATAATTGGACCTCAAAACCACTGTTGTACCTTTGAGGGTACATTTACATTGTTTGTATCTTGATGAACGAAAAATATACCTGACTTGACTCAGACTCACACTTCAGAGAATTGAGACTTGACTCAGACTTGCACCTCAGAGGCTTCAGACTTGACTTAGACTTGCACTTCAGAGACTCAAGACTTGACTCGGACTCACACTTCAGAGACTCGAGACTTGACTCAGATTCACACTTCAGAGAATCGGAACTTGACTTGGACTTGCACTTCTGAAACTTGAGACTCAACTCGCACTCGCACTATACTAGACTCGAGAATTGACCCAGACTCGCAGTTCAAAGACTCGAGACTTGACTCAGACTTGCACTTCAGTGACTCAGGACTTGACTTAGACTTCAGAGATTTAAGACATGACTCAAACTCACATTTCAGAGACTCGTCTTGCACTCAAACTCATTTTAGAGACTCGACTCAGACTCATGAGCCTTGACTCAGACTCATACTTTAGAGAGTCAGGACTTGACTCAGACTTGTAAACATCTCTGCTGTACAATAACTACTTAAACTGCATAGTAACAACTACTTGATTGGCTCTCAGCCCATTATACCATTGTTAGTAAATTCAGTAATTTGTATCAATTGTAAGACTTTTCATTCTGTTCCATTATAATTTATTGTGATGTTAGACTTTTGCCATATTTCCCACCTTTATGTGTCCCCACAATCTAGGTTTTGAACTCAGTGACAAATCTGCACTTTATATCTGCTAACTGGCTAATTACCCTGTTTAATGAGAGACTCCTTTACCTCGACCTCAGAAACTCTCAGTTGTTCATCCTCCTGGTCGAACCCATTCTTCAGCTCCAGTGAAGACTGCTGACCTTAACATGCCTAATGCAGTGTGAAAATGGACTAACAGTTATGAAATAATCATAATAATGGGCTTTCCCCTCATCAGGCCCACATTCCTCAGAAGCTAATATATTCTGCTGCATGACAAGCTGCATTTCTCTCGTTTTTAGAGGCGATGAATGCAGAGGGGCACAGAGGTCTCACTAATGGTAACATCAAGTTTGATATTTAAAGACTTGAGTGTGCTGGTGCTTAGCTGTAAGATGTCTCTTGTCACATTAGTATGAAGTGTGCACCTACAGGCTTTGTGATTATTAAGTCAAACCAATGTTCTTTTTCCAGTACAGCTGTTTCTTTGGAAATGCAGGCTATTCACTATAGCATTAACTCTGCCTAGCAGCTTAAACAACCTAGACAGATAGACAGATAGGCAACTAGCTAGTTACCTAGACAGATAGAAAGATAGTTAGCTAGTTAGTTACCTAGACAGATAGATATTTATCTAGCTATTTACCTAGGCAGATAGAAAATAGTTAGCTAGTTACCTAGACAGATGTGTATCTAGCTAGTTACCTAGAAAGTTAGCTAGTTACCTAGACAGATAGATAGTTAACTAGCTGGTTACCTCATATATGCTGTGTTTTGGAAGCTGGTATGCTGGTCATCCGGCGTGACCATACTGGGTCACAAGCTAAACCAGCACCAGACCAACACTAGACCAGCGTAAACCAGCATAGATCAACTTAGGCCAGCATGAAATTCCAAAATTATTTTAGCGTTAATTATTTTCTAGAACAATAGCTGGCTAGGTAAACCCTTAAAATCACAGGCATATTATACACTAAGGCTTATTATTCAGTAACTACCAGGACTTCAGTGCACTGATTTATTGTGTTCAAATGTACTTAAATTGAGACCTGCATGTTGGTTGCATGTAACTGTGTGTGGAAATCGTTGCTCTCAGAACCAAATCTTGCTTTTTTCATTTTTCCCTTTTTTCCCTTCATTTAAAAGCACCAGCTGCTCTTTACATTGTGTGAAGGTTTCATGATGAATGTAAAAATATACATGGTCCAAAATTACTTTTATATATCTTGTTACATTGTTAAGTATGTTTTTTTTTTACTTCTTCTGAAAAGTTACTGTTTTGGAGACACAAGCTTTCAATCTGACAGCAACCCAAAACCACTCATATGTCCATCCATATTAACATCCATCCATCTGTCCTTCCAGCTGCTTCATGCATCTTCACATGAAAAGGTTGGACTAATTCACCCTGGGCTAATGAAGGACCCTCCACCTGCTGAGAAGCTCCACAGCCCTGCAGGCTCCAGGGTGCTTCAGCTAGCCTGTAGAAAATGATTAGCATGCTAGCTGAAGATCAGCCTCTGGAAGGGGTCACAGGTTGCTCCTCTTCTCTTCTTTCCTCTCCTCTTCTGTGCGACCCAGGACCCCGACGGCTGTTTCTTCACCCCTCCGGATCAGGCAGGTTGGCACCACCCCTCTCTGTAGTTCTAATTACCCTGGGGGGGTCGTCTCTCAGTGGCCTGCAGGTCAGGAGCTCCAGCTCAGGCCTGCACATCAGCAAAACCTTCAATTATCCACTCACCTCCTCACAGATTAGAGACACGCACTGAATTATTTACAGCCTCATCCATCAGAGAGAGAGAGAGAGAGAGAGAGAGAGAGAGAGAGAGAGAGAGAGACTTTTAAACTTTATTAAAGCATTATGCGCTCTCCATTTGAAGTATCTCTCTGCTTCAGTTCATGGAAATGCAAGGATTCAACACAGCTCTGGTACAATGCCTTCTTATCAGCTGTTGAGAAAACCAACTTCTACAACTCGCTCATGGAGAGAAGTTGCTCCTCACTAACCCTGGGTTCGGAAACAGAGCGGCTGACAAATAACTCTGGAAATGACACGTGAGCCGATCCACCAGCCAGAGCACCAGTCACAAAAGCCTTCAGAGGTGAAGACAAAAAAGCTTTAAAAGTACTGATTAGACTCCCGATCATCTCTCTGATTTAAAACCAATGTGCTGTGTTAAAACCCCAGCTGAACGCCACTCTCCCTCCCTCAAATCAATCAAATGTTGGATGCATGTTACTCCTGCCTTTGTAAAGGCTGTAGCGATTGAGCTAAACTAGTGGACTTGGTGAAGTAGAAAGGGGTTAAAAAATAAAGGCTCATCCAGACCATAATGTGCGTCATTGTCCCTTGTCACTTTAAACAGCCCCCTTGCATTTAAAACTGAACCATAAAAACTACAACCAGCTATTTGCTTCACAACATTCCACGGCATGAGAAAAAGCTGTTTATCATAGCCCAGTCCACCAAGTTTCTGAAGCAATGCCAAAGCAAAGCTAATCCAAGGAGCGCTGTCCTTCCCAAAAAAGCAGTTTTTGGGCCTTTACTCTGGCCAAAACCTGTATTATTCCCTGGCCTCCCTCAGTCAGGGGCAGGTACAGTACTCCAGGTGAAAGCCAGTGATACCCATCCCAAAAGAAGTCCACAAAGGCCTTCTGAGCATGATGTTGTAAATCCACTGGAGGGTCCAATACAGTAAACCTGTGCCACAATATTGAGTCTGCAAGACTGCACTCTCACCAGCACTCTTTCCCGGTATGATATGGAACAATATGAGAGAGAGACAGAAAGAGAGAGAGAGAGACAGAGACAGAGAGAGAAAGAGAGACAGAGACAGAAAGAGAGAAAGAGACAGAGAGAGAAAGAGAGACAGAGAGAGATGTTCCTGACATGCTGCAGATGCAGAGCAGGTTTCTGAAGCTCTCTCTCTGCTCAGCCTCTCTGAGGTGTTCTTGCGATGGGAAACTTCACTCTCAGACCAAAAATGGTGAGCATTTTGCGCTGTGAGGTCTGAATCTATCGGAGGCTATCACTGTCACACAGGTATGAGCACCACGCTGTGATGTTGAAGCCAACTTCACTGAACAGGCCATTTAGCAGAACCACTGTGTTTACAACACTCTGCTCAGTCCACTTTCCACTCGTTTTCCCACCGTCTTCACCGCGTCCGTCCGCATCTGCCAGCAGCTCACTACACTGCCCGTCAAATGTTTGGAGACACTACCTTCTTTAGAAATTTGACTTGCTAGTTTTCAAATCCAGTAGGAAAATATATCTGCAACAACCTTCAAATGTACAGCTGTGTGGAAAAGTTTGGGCGCCTCTGATCAAATTACATATGTTTTGATTTTCTAAGTGAAAATAAGTTAACGCAACCTCTACAGCAGGGGGGGCTCAATCCTAGTCCTGCAGATGTACCACCCTGGAGGGGTCAGACCAACACACCTGGCTCTAATATTCAGGGGCCATACTACAGAAACCTCCTATCTTTTTGTCTTAACTTAAGATCTGACAGGTCAAGATAAGATTTTTCGCAAATTTGTATTACAGAAGCAAATCTGATCTTAATTTACAAATCTTGTCTTATCTTACAGCATATTATCTCGATAGTAGGGAAATCTTAACTTACTTGATCAAAGTCGATAACCAACTGTCATAATGTTACATAGCAACCGGCCATACGAGCACGGCTGCAATATAAACACGTTATCAAAATAATCAAGTTAACATTAGCTACCGTTACTGATGTAAAAAGGTCAAACAAAACTAAAACGCCATAAACTTGAAGTCATATTGAGTTATAGAGGAACATGCTGTTCATCAGAGCGTTGCTGCTCTCCAGTTTCACTTTCAGTTTCCTAAACACTTTAGCCGTTATTACTCCTAATATACAGACACACGTTCAGCTCTGTCTCCTCATTATTCACCACCATCACTGTAATATTTTATCTGACGAGTTTTCATCAACATTGACACACAAAGGTAATAAGAGGGAACGGTGGAGATCAAGTCTGTTGTGTCTGGATTTTTAAAACACGGTTAGGAAAAAAAGCTCATTAGTCAAAGCACCGTTTTCAGTGTAGATAAATGTAGCGTCATGCTACCTATAGTGAAATTTGTCACCTGTCACTGCACAAAACAATAGAAACAGATGGTTAAAACAGAAGTTACGGCACCGCTGTTTATCTTAAAGTTAGGACAGTATTTAGGAGAGAGTTAGCTTCTGTCCTAAATTCAGTCATAACTGAAGTCGTCGTGGAGACTAAACAGATAAGATTTCAGACTTAAGAAGTTTCTGTAATACGGCCTCTGATGCCCCAAAGGCCTTCATCACCAGGGGCAACTGTGTTACAGTAGAGTTGGAGCTAAACTCTACAGGGTGGTAGATCTCCAGGACCTGGACTGGGCCAATGACAGGGCCAGTGCTTAATGGAATATATTTTGGTAGAAATGCGAATGATTTGCAAAACTGGAAGCAAACTGGATTTTCATCCTTGTAAGTGAGTAAGTAAGTCAACCTTTTAAAAAGTGTTTTTATTGTGTTTAAATGCTATTTTTTTTACTGTGGCAGTTGTTCACTATTGTTTTTTTTGAAGAAAGCTGCAGTTGTGCTGAGTGTTTTATCTCAACATGGCCATCTTTGTGAAGAAGTGTGAGCAATTTTTACAGCAGGGCGTTCTCACCCCTCCCCTCTCACCCCTCTTTGCTCACTAGCAGCTCAACAACATTTCACAGAGAGACAACAGTGTTCTAGTTCATCTGATAACAGACTTACTGGGAAAACATATATTATTTGATCATACAAATTAAAAATATCCTGGTCGGTTTCTATTCCACCAGTGGAATGGCCACTAGGGGGCACAGCAGAAAGAGGTTACAAATAGTAAGTTTATGCAAACCAAGAAAGAAAATGTGTTCATCCATATTAAAAACATTTGGAAAAGCTATGTCTCTCTCTCTCTCTCTCTCTCTCAATCTCTCTCTCTCTCTCTCAGTGCCATTAACACACAGCTTTTTCTCTGTCATTAAATTAGCTGAGCACTCTGCAGGGCTGCAGGCCTGATGAGGAAGGCAGCGCTGCTAATGACCGTCCTTCCTCTTTTCCACTAAAACAAGCTTTCATCCCCCCGTCCAAGCGCTATCTCCACCATTCAGGACATCTGAACGCTTTATCAGCCTGATTGCTGAAGCGAGCGGGCTGCCTCTCCGTCCACCACAGCAATCAGGTGAACTAAGCATTAGCTGCATTACCTCTAACAGCATCTAACTGCACTGTCTGAGGACATTGTGCGCTCAGGAGCGACTGCAAGACCAAAGCGTCCCTTTAAAGCGAAAGTATGTCATGCAGTGTCGAAAAATGGAGTAGCAAGTCTTTTTGAGATGATTGATTGGTGTGCAGTTTGCTCGGTTCTGATGTGCGAGGTGCTCAAAGTGTACGTTATTTCCTAACAAATAAGATGCAGTGTGCTTAAATGCTCAGTGCTATTTGTCTGAAAGGATGTGTAGCTGTCAAGAAGCCTCACTGGGAAAAGGAGACAGACACATCAAACAAAGAAGCTGAACAATGAACTGACCACCCCAGAGTCCAGACCTCAGCATCACTGAATGTGTTTGGATTGCTTTAGAAAATGATCAACCAACTTCTAAAACTGAAGTTATGAAATTTGGAGGTGTGGAAAAATATTCCTACAGGTTTCTTTTTTCGAAAAACTAAAAGTGAATCTAATGAAAAGAATGGGAGGTATAATAGAGGCCAAAGTGGACACAATAAACACTGAAAAAATATATGTAATGTTCCTTTAAGTATATGCTGCTTTTTCCTGACACTGAAAAATGAATAACTTGTACTAAATGACTAAAACGTTCTGACTGGAAATGAAATAAGTGAAAAGGTGCACAGTTTTAACAACTGTCCTAAGTAAGTAAAATAAAAGACAAATGGTGCCCCAGCAAGAAAGATCATTTTAGGCCAGGTCAGGGCAGTTTTGTTACATACAATGGGCTAGGTTTGTTTTCTAATGTGTGATTTTTATGTAGTAGATTTGTTTTCATTCAAAGAAATATGCCTACATAATTTTTATTTGATATTTATAGAGATACTCAGACTGTGTTTAATCCAGGTTTAGATACTCAGGCTGTGATTAATCCAGATTAAGATACTCAGGCTATGATTAATCCAGATTTAGATACTTAGAGTGTGATTAGTCCAGGTTTAGATACTCAGGCTGGGATTAATCCAGGTTTAGATACTCAGGCTATGATTAATCTAGGTTTAAATACTCAGGCTGTGATTAATCTGGATTTAGATACTCAGGCTGGGATTAATCCAGGTTTAGATACTCAAGATGTGATTAATTCAGGTTCAGAAACTCAGGCTGTAAGTAATCCAGGTTTGGATACTCAGGCTGTGATTAATCCAGATTTTACTACTCAGGCTGGGATAAATCCAGGTTTAAAAGCTCAGACTGTGATTAATCCAGGTTTAGATACTCAGGCTGAGATTTATCCTGGTTTACATACTCAGGCTGGGATTAATCTGGGTTTAGACACTCAGGCTGGGATTAAGACGTGTGTACATGCACATGAAAGTGTAAAGTTCATGATGAACAGCCGATCACGTCATTTTAGGGCCCCCAAAACACCAAAGCAGCTGAATGCAGCTGTTTCACAACAGTTCAAGAAGATCTGGGTTTCAAATTTAGTAGTACCAATCAGGCCTGGTCGATGCTTCCATGCAGTTCTTGCATGTTTCCACTCATGCTTCCATGCAGTGTAAATGATGCTAAATGGTGGCATATACATGCAAACATGTCTGGGCTGATTGACTTTATTGTAACTTTGATTGTCTGCTGAACTATCGCTTTAACAATCCTCTTTCCCATCCTTGCATTCCTATCCCTGGCGTCACTAGTCTACCTTTCTTAGTCATTTCAGTCACAAACACAGACAAACAAACCAATGGAATCAATTGCCATGACAATATGGTATAAACAACAACAGCAACAAATAGGGACAGCAGAGATTGGATGGTTTATTGATTGAATCAGGCATCAGCTCATCTGCAGCGCAGTGAGACGCTCCAGAGCAACTGGTGATGAAGTCCAGAAAGCACGGCTGAACTCAAAGGCGCCAGTTGTTTGCTTACACTGGACTCCATTTGTGGGTTGTTTTTTTCAAAGCTCTTTTTAATCTTTTAAACTACAGGCTTATTATTTTGTTATTAATCTAAAGACTTACAATTCAGTAATTATTATATGCTACAATACAAATGATAAATTACTAAAATTATTTTTGTTACTAGAGTGAGGAACTGAAGTCTGGACTCTTGTGACGGTTCCTTATAGGGGTTAAATAGATTTTTTAAAAGACTGTTTAACCAACAAGTCTCAGATATCAGCAAAATTAAGTGCCCCCCAATGAGACATGTTATTTCAAATATTCCTGAATGCAAATAAGCTAATACGTACAAAGTTTTGGTGACTCGTACTATTGGAGTTGCAATAATAATTTCCCTAATTTGTCCAAGTTAAATGGTTGAGATGTAAACAAAGTCATTCAGAGTGATTTGATGTGAAATGCTATGTTCTAGAGAGACCTGAGTAAGAATTGTTCACAGTGTTGGTGGAACCAGACATCTAAAGAGTTTAATGTCTTACACGGAATTATTGCCTGAAATGGTTATGAATATGCTGCCTGATGAATGAGACTTTGATTCAAGATAGTTTTGAGAAAGTTTAGCTCTAAACTATATGTTTTTTTAACATAAGCAAAAGATGGACAGGTGTTATAAGGCAAAGAAGTTTTCAAAAAAAAAAACTTTTTTACCATCAACATTGCATACAAAACTCATAAGATGCTTAACTTTATGCTTTTGGTTTTGTATAGTAAAAAAATGCTTATATAAAATTCTTATATATCATCACTGTCCAAAGAAAAACAAGTGTCTGCAAAATAATAACTTAACAAGACAAAGACCCAATGTAAAGGACAGCTGGTGGGTTGAAATTATGTAGAATAGTAAAAATCAACAAAAATGGAGATACATAGTTTACTTTGAACAGCGGCGATATGCATTATAGACATAACAACTCCTGGTTCCTATCACTACCATTTACATGCATTTAGCTGATGCTCTTATACAGAGATGCGGTGTAATCATGCTACAGATGTAGGTGAATGTAGCAATAGGAGTCTTGCCCAAGGACTCCTATTGGTACATGGTGTGTCAGGCAGTGATTCAAACCCCAGTCTAAAACTTGGATGGCAGCTGTATTACCCACTTGATTGGATTGAAATTTACAGAAATTTAGAAAAATCACAAAAAAACTCAGGATTTAAAGGCTACTAGGCTACCAACAACAGATCATTTCCTACCAACCCTGCTTCTGGAGGTCTAACTTAATGCAGAAGATCTTTGATTAGCTGAATGAAGTGTGTAAGTTTTAGGTTGGAGGTCAAACCTACAGGAAGGTATATCTCCAGGAGCAGGGTTGATGACCACTGTTCTACAATGTATTTCTGAGAAAAGATTAGAAATAGCAGCTGCAGCAGTTGTAGTAATCATCTCCGACCTCAGACAACCTTTCACAGTATTGTGAACACACATAACCCAACTGACCTGGCTGACACAATGAGATCAGACAAAACAGTCTTTATTTTCAGCAGTAAGAGTGAAAAGCAGACACAACAACATGCCACAGTAATGTGCTTAGTGACAAAGCCATGATTCTGCACTGTGGACAATTCTACACCAGTAACAAGTCAAGCAGCTCTGACAAAATATTCCTGGACACTTGATTGGGATGAGAATCTTCTGAAGCGGATCAATGCACAGTAGGTTTTGCAATGTATCAGCCGGATCCGAGTGGGACCGGGTGACCTATTGACCTGTGGTGTGAGATTTTGGCAGATCACATTAATGTCAAAGCTAAGTGATGAGAAGGCAGCCTCCGTCTGGTTGGGGAGGATGAAAGACCACCATCATGCTCCTGTCTTGGATATTTCTCCAGGGAAACGTGCTGTGGAGCAATAAGAAGAACAGTTTAGTAAACCAATAATGGAGTCACACCTTACACGGCTTATTTCAACTTTAAACTCCCTGCTTAATGTTGGGGACACCTTAATCCATTTAATCCATTTTTTATGTCAGCACTTGTCAGCACCGAAACCTTTTATGGGTTTAAAGCACGTTTGGGCCAAAAGAGTTTTAATATGTGCTTTTGGAAAAAAAAACTGCCCTTCCTACTAATCCTGTATTTACAATGTACTATAAATGCATTCATGAGGTATTATATACATATCGTTGCTGTCGGAACAAAATCTTGTATCTCTAAAATGAATAAAACTTGACAGAAGAAAAAAACACACTTTACCTTCAATGTAAGTCAATGTTACCAGACTTCTTTTCCAAATAGGTTTAGGTCTTTTCTTTTGGTCCATTCATCGTAAAATTTGCACACAATCTAAGGGGCAACATGCATTTTCAAATTATGTGAAAAAATAAAAAACGACAAAAATAAAGATACAGGGTTTTGTTCTGACAGCAGCGATATGCATAACACCTTATAATACCTGACATAAGCTTGTATAATGTCTCTCAAGTAATTATAATTGCATGCATAACACTTCATAAAGCAGGAGTATGTGACTTCATAAAGGTTTCATTGCACATTATAATATCTGCTCATTGCACGCTGTAATATCTGCTCATAAGAATCGTAGACACTAATGTTATAATGCACTGTAACATTTAATAGATCTTTATACCAGACGGGTACAGGCTTTATGTGAACTTTACACGGCTTTTAAATGTTCAGGACATTTCATTTCAGTACATTATAGCTTAGCTCTTTACAGGCTTTAAGAAAAGTGAGATAATCACATCTAACTGGTAATGCAGGTCATACATTGTGAATACGTTGCTCTGCTCTATCTTCCAAATTCAGGAATTGTTAAAGGCTTGAATTATCAAAGTTTTAAAGCCATAGCTGTTATTAGCTATATGCTTAAACAAGGCAGCTGTATATACTGGCTAACATCAAGCAGCTTTCTGTGCTAACAGTTTACTTAACTGCTACGATCTAGCACCTGTAGCACTTGTAGCCAGCTAGCCTTTCCAGTTAAAAATAAACAAACTCTATCAAATTTACTCTCTATTATTCCACACATTATCTTTCACACATTACCTTCCTCTATGTCTCCCATAAATGCTGAGGGCAGAACTGATTACAACCAACAAACATTTTCCTGGATGTTCGCCTGGTAATACACCAGAACTTTGTAATAGTGTCTTATAGTGCATTACAACATTCATGCTTATGATATTCTTATGAACACACATTATACTGCACTGGGAAACCTGGCATTATTAAGTTATATATACTTTATATACCCCATAAAGTGTTTTGCATGTAACTATAACTACTTATAAGCAATTATGTAAGTTTATGCCTGGTGTAATGAGGTTTTATGTACACTCTTAAAAAAGATGGTTCTTCAAAGGCTCTTTAGTAAAGACAATGGTTTTATATAAAACCATAAACACTCAAAGAACTATTTGTATGCTTAAATTGTTCTTTACATGGTAAAAGCGTTCTTCAAATTGATTGAGAATGTGTTGTATATGGTTCTATGTAGAACCTTTTTGAAGTTCTAACATTTGCACATTTATGCTGAATTGACCATATTAAGTTGTCATTTTTGTTTAAACTTTTACATATGACTTTAATAGATACATTGTATGGTATATTAATTAATTATATAGTATATATTGTGTATTATTGCTACGCAAAAAAAAAAAAAAAAAAACAACAAAAACAAACAAGTATCTTCAAAATGGTAACTTTCCAGGAGAAGGCAAAAAGTGTCTTAAGTGCACTTCTATTGGCCCACTCGTCATGAAATTTTACACAATGTAATGAACAGCTGCCGTGTTCAAATGGTGCAGAAAAGTGAAAATCAATAAAAATGGAGATACATTTTTTGGATGATTTATAGTATATAACTCAAAATATTAATATGAAAAGTGATTCCAAATTTGTACTAACATATCCTTTAAAGCTTTTTCTCCCTTATTCGAAAAGCAACAGCAAGAAAATTCAGAAAATGACAACTTGTCCCCAATTCTGAAAAGTCTTTGTTTGCATTCACTGACATTTATTTAGTATTTTAAAAATCTAGAGTTATTATTGTTTTTCTATATCTCTGCTATCGGCACAAAACCTCATATCTCATATAAATGGTAACTTTACAGGAGAAAGAAAAAAACATACTTTTAATGTAAGGCAGTGGAACCAGACAAGTAATTCTAGGTCATTTCTTTTGGTCCATTCATCATAAAATTTGCGCACAATGTAAAGGGCAAGAGGTATTTTCAAATTATGCCAAAAACTTAAAAATGACAGAAATGGAGATACGAGGTTTCTTTCTGACAGCAGTGAAATATATGACATTCAATATGCTATATATTATTTACCTCCTTAACACTGAGGTACATTCTGAATTATATTTGCATATATGTTCTGTATTGACAGGTTCGAGTTTGCACTTCTGACATCTCTTTCCATTTGTTTTGATGTCAAAAACAAAAATCCATAAAAAAAACTGTAGACACAACAGTAACTCTGGAGGTTGCTGTACTCTGATGATTTTGGAGTGCACAGTGTGCAGAATGAGCAAATTAAATTGAAAAAAAAAATGCCCTGCTTGTGCTTAGGGTAACAGGATAAAGATGTGATTATCCAATCAGTCCAACGGAGAGTAAATGTGATTTGAAACAGACGCGTATCTCAGCTCTCACTGGTTGATATTAGTAATAACAATAGCAATTTGATGGACTCACCAGCTGTCTAGCCATCGAGTTAAGGACACTCTCTACATCTAGCACCCACATCTGCGGAAAATGAGAGACAAAGAATGAGACAAAAGAGATTTGTGAGCGAAACAGGGAAGCAAGAGAAGAGAAAGAGAGAGAGAGGGAGACAAAGGTAGCTTCAGTAACCGAATCACACATGCGGGCACATAAATCATTTAGATGGAAATGGATCCTCGGCCCAGAGGGAGCGATGACACACGCCGTTTTCTCCATCCCGAGTGTGCGCGGTCATGTCCCTGCAGCTTCAATTTAGCTCCTCAACTCTGAATCTTCATAACCACTGAAGCAAATCACGCTTCGAAAAATAAACCTGCAGTGATGGCAAAGCACAGAAATCTTCTGCCTGACCAACAGATACTGCAACAAAAAACGACTTTACAAAGTGTTAGACTGACTTTACATTGTGAAACTTTCATGCAGCTTTGGTTGCTTGAAACCTACATGAAACTAAATTGCACTTGAGTTGCATAATGTAAAGCGTCATGCAACTCACTTTAAACTCAGTAGCATCTGTTACTTCTCAACTGTGTGAAACAAGTTTCATTAAACAGCCACTCAAAACAGTGATAACTTTTCATGTGATTACGTTGAATGGCTTTCAGATGATTGATTTCACCGGATCAGATGACAAGGCAATAAACAGAATATGGTTTATCAGGCTGTTGAAAAGAAGACCCCCCTGACTGGGTGATAGTTTTTCATTTTGGCAGTTTCCTGAGGCATAACAACAAACATAACAATGTTTCTGTAACCAGCCGTGTTAACTAGCCAGCTAACAGCTGCTCATGCCAGTGTTTACTCAATATTTTGCGGCGCAGGACTAATTTTCAGTGCTGTGCGTGAGAACAGGCAGGAAACCAGCCCACTGCAGGTGAGAGCAGGCTGAAGCATACATGAAGAGAAATTCCGCACATTAACATTAACATTAACATAACTGCCTAAATAAAGTAATCAGTAGTTTGTTTATATAAACAATATAAAATGACAAAACAGTTCAAATGAATGAAGTCATTCTAAAGAGTTGCAAAGCAGCCGTTCATGTGAACAACATGCAAATTTTTGTATCTTACATAGACTACAGATCCTTCAGACCGACGGCCACAGCTGCCCAAAAATAATCGCTCTGTGGTTTAATGCCTGATTTGTGTTTACCGGGAATAAATGCCGTTTAGTGAAGTTACTTCTCAGTGAGCATTTTGACCATGACTGCTGTGTCATTTCAACGAAGTATAATGTATTTGTGAATAGACTGTGTCAGATATAAGTTGTTGTAGAAATGCGTGGGTGGGAGCAGGACAAAACGCTGCGGTTGCAGATGGGAGGGGAACTAATGATTCCGATTTTCTGGAGGGGCGGGTAGGTGCGGGATTAAATCTTGCAAGAGCGGGACTGAAAAAACAGTCTTGCACAGACCTCTAACACAGAGCTCAGAATCATTTGGGAGCCAAAGGATTTTAATTATTACAGAAGAGGAGACGGAGATGCACTCCTCGATGAACCTCCTGTGCTTCTAGGACAGAATAAGTGAGGCATAAGCAGGCTATAACTATAAGGGCTACTTAAAAATAAGTGCTCCTGATTTGGCTAATTCTAGTGGATCGTGATAATCCATTGGTAATCGAATGTGTTTTATGCAACTTTTAGTTGTTTTGGAATTGCTTCATGTGACCATGAAGTGTACGCAAATTATGTTGCAGGTAACGCACAACATACAATTAGTTGCAAGAAACTTTCACTGTGTCAAGCCAGCTTGAGAGTATCTCTGTAAAGTTCTGCCTGAATGCACGGACGTGTCATTTTAAATCACCCAAGGAATCAAAAGTAAATACTGTAAATACATTGTCAGATCGACTCCTTTGAATTTACCATTTGAAAATACTAGTTTACCAAATAATTCCTTTTCAGTCAAAGGAAAATTCCACCAATTTTCAACATTTCTGGTTAAGATGTAAGCAAAGATATTTAGAGTGGTTTGGTGTGAAATACTCCACTGCAACATTACCAATTCAGAACAGTTCACAGTGGTGGTGATAGGAACCAGACATCTGAAGAGTTTAATGCCTCTAAAAGCTCTCTCATAGACAGCTATTACATGAAATGGTTATGAATACACTGCCTAATGCCTGAGACACTGTTTTACAATTTACAAAGATTTTGGGGTATAATGCATGTTTTTTAAAAGACATTTATGGCAGAGGGGTACACGCAGGGTGTTGTGAGGCAAAATAGTCCAAAAAAAAAGTCTTTTTTCAGATTGACCACTATTTTACCATCATCAGCATTACATATAAAAACTCACCACTACTGTACAGAAATCTGAAAATCAACTGAATTTCCCTTTAAGGTTTGTGTGAAGTTATCACCATTAGACTCCATTTTTCTTGTACCACAATACTAATGTCCTCATCTTTGCATTCACTTACACATTTACTTATGATAATGTTGACCCTTCGGGAGTACATCTAGAGTTATAGCTGTCACTTTGCTATATGTTTATTATTTGATATACTACATATTTACATAACTTTATCAGTACATCACCTAATGAATTACTCTAAAATTCAATATACAATATTCAGTTAACAAGTCTGCAGTTTCTACCAGGACAAAAACAAGGTAAAAATATTTTAATGTTTTTCTTCCTACAACACAAGACTGCATACACAACAATGACTTTTCATCAAATTTAAATCATAACAAAATATCCACACACTTTCTCTGACAGTTTAAATGAGCTACGAGTCAGAAATAGCTCATATAAAACTCCAACATGTTTTTGATATCACCAACAATAAATGCATGTTGTAAGTGTTAAAACTAGGACCTGAAGTGAAGAGCAACAGGTTCATCAGCAGCTGGGTTTAATATTAGTAGAAGAAAGATGCATCTCTTACTGCATAGCTCTGTCTTTTCTCCATACTCCACTCTCTCACATCCCTCCAGTGAGCTGGGAGGCCAGCGTTAGCTAGAGCACGAGACTCTCTCAAAGCCATTTTTTCTCCAAAAATTCTCCTTTTCCAAGCTGTTTGCAATCTAAACTTGATGTCTCGCTTGAGCGTGGCTAACCTGGGTGATGACTGAGGTCAGAGAGCCTTGTTGCTCAGGTAATGAACATGGTAATTCAATACGGAACATTAACCCAGTCCAAACACTGAGAGTGGGGTGAGGTTAGTAGAGCAGATCACCTCCAATAGATTATAGCATTACATTCTATATATATAAAAATTAAGTTATATACTATATGGCCAAAAGTATGAGGATACCTGACCATCACACCTGTAAGAGCTTGTCGGGTATCAGTCCAAAACCACATGCATTTATATAGAGTTGCCCCAATTTGTGGCTATAATAGCCTCCCCTTTTCCACAAGATTTTAGAGTGTGTCTGTGGGATTTGGTGCCCATTCAGACAACAGAGCATTTGTGAGGTCAGGCACTGATGTTGGACGAAAAGGCCTGGCTCACAATCAACGTTCATGTTCCTCCCAAAGGTGTTCAGTGGGGTTAAGGATAAGAGCTCTCTGCTGTCCTGTTCTGTGAGTTTGCGTGGTCTACCATTTTGTGGTTTCCATTTCACAATAATGGCACTTACAGTTGACCGGGGCAGACCTAGCATGGCAGGCAACCTATGACAGTGCCGTGTTTTAATTTACCAAGCTTTTCAGTATGACCCATTATACTGCCAATATTTGTCTATAGAGACTGCATGACTATGTGCCTGATTTTATACACCTGTTAGCAATGAGTGTGGCTGTACCACCTGAATTCAGTAATTAAGAGGGGTACCTACTGTTGACCTTCTTTGGCACAGTGCTGAGGGGTTTCAAAAAGGCATTTTTAGGGGCACTTCTGGAAGAGTTCATATCAGAATTTTTTCAGCATATGAAAATATGTCAGTTATTCTAATTGTGTTATTCTGTATGCAGATCTGATTGTAATTATGCAAACATAATACATACTGGAGTCAATTTGCCTTGTGGCAAGAACCAAGCACATATGTCTCTACTCCTGATAAATGTCCTATTAAATGAGTACAATGACAATGTAATACTATTGTAATATTAAACTCTTTATTCAAACATTATTTAACTGTTGCATTCTTTATGTTACTCCAAAGGCTGAAGCATGCATAAACACTGTATGATGATTGCAGTTAGCAGTTCGCTAGCCAGGAAAGCTTTAACTTACACTACATTAGTTAAACTTAAAATGCCTTAAAGCTTAATCAGTTTTTGATCAACTTAGCCTCTCGAAATGTTGGTCTTGATGGTAGTATTAAACTACACTGTTTTTATAATGTAGATGTTTGTTATTATATCTCCTTATTGCCATACATAATAAATAAGAGTGGCATATCTTACAGTCTCGCATGCTGTAAAATTTGAGCTAATATTTATAAGCTCCCTTGAAAAAATATTAATCACCTTGCTTGTTCAAGGTGGTAGTAACTTCAGGCTCCTGCAGATGGCATTCCTTGAGGATGATCAGGCTATAAATACCTACGGGGTGTGTGACAGGATTCATAGATTGAAAAGAGGTGGTACAGTGCAGTGAATGTCTCATTCGATGTGTGGAAAATGGGTCGTAAAGCAGATGTTCATGATTGCATTTGGCTATGTCAAAGGCCATGGTGTGAATTTACAGGTGTATCAAAGCATATGGTCATACAGGTCTCTAGCAGTGACAAATACAGGAAATTCTCATCAGAAATGTGCCAATTGTGGGAATGACAAAAGTGACAGACAGGGACCGCCGAGATGTTTCAGGGGTTGTGAATAAAAATTGCTTCGCTTTCAGGCAAGAAATACTTCTAGAAGTCAACGCAGGTCCTTCACAACCAATTTCTGAAAGAACACCCCCCATTCAAATCCTCTTGAAAACCTGTGGGACTACCTGGAACAGCGAGTAAGATGCCAGGGAAGGTGTCCATGAAATCAGGCCAAACTGCACAGTTCTGAGCGGCTGAACTTTGATGTCACCTACATCCACAAACTTGTCCAGTTCAGGCCAAATCAAATCGCAGCTGTTTTTTGTGCTCGTGGAGGTATTACACACTAGTAGGTATGTTTCAGTCACAGTAATTTTTTTGTCCTGTGAGCTTATTTTGAAGCTGGACAGATCAGCTGGTGCTGTCTTGTGATGTAAACAGAAACCTTCAATCAGAAAAGTTTGAGCACGAAAAACAGCAGAACTGTGCAGTCAGGCTGATGTTTTAAAGCCCTTTTCAAAATGTATGGATGCACTGAAACTGTGGCTGCCCTCCGGGGATAGTTTTAAGTTTTACACAGATTTAGCATTTTACATTTAGAGCTCATCAAAAAGGCAATGTTCATTTGGAGACAAAAAGGACAGGGGCTCTGACATAGGCAAATAACAGCCATGCTACAGACTGCCAGGCTCCATATAAAAGAAGCAAACTATAATGAAGCATTTCTGCTGCAGAGAAAAAACAATGTCATTACACTGCCTTGCTTTGGGTCCCTGCTACTCATCCATTTCATCCTCATCATGCTGGCCAGTCCATCCCTGCTTGCTGGACTTGCTCTCGACTGTAAACCTGCAAGAGTAAAGTTACATTACAATACAGTTTAACCAGATCCAGCATGCTTGTATTAATTCTCTGAGGTCTAAGAGAATTTTCTTAATTATTGCAAATCTTCTTAAATTCGTCTTTAAAGACTCTTACTTATAACATGATACTCATATGTTTAATATCAAAATGCTCTATTATCTTTGTTGCTAATTTTCAAAAAAAGCAAGCTGTAAATTCTCTGCACGCCATTTCATGTGTGTCTCTGATGTGGACTGAATGAAGAATGAAGGGTTTCCAACATGATGGGTCAGTCCTTGGTGATTTCTCGGGTGTCTATTGGTTTAAATATGGACACAAAATGTAGACATACACACAAATCCTCCAGTTCCACATGGTTAGAGGCAGATGACGTGCATCTTAGCCCCTCTTCATAGCCTCATAACTCCAGATGTGAGTCTGGAGAAACATTGAAGCGTCAGTGAGTTTGTGGACCCTAATAATCCTCATGTCAAGACTCAGAGATCCTTTGCTGTACATGACCAGTCAAAAGTTTGCCTTGTTTTAAAATGTAAATTTTCTTCCAGTTACTTTTCAATTTTTTAGAATAATCTAAAAGGGAACCTTTTTGAAAAGGGTTCTATACAGCACCCAAAAGGGTTCTTATATTGTTACAAGCTTGACATTGTAACAATAGCAGAACCATTTTGGTGCTATATAGAATCCTTTTCAAAAAGGTTCTATAAAGAATCATCTACAGCACATTCAGAAGAACCCTTTCATAATTCAAAGACCCCTTGGAACCCATGGTTCTTTGAGTATTCATGCTTCTATATAGAACGATTTTCTTTGCTAAAGGACCCTTGAAGAACCATCTTTTTTAAGAGTATATAACCTAAAAATAGCTCAACCAGTTTGTATGAAAGTCTCTTAGCCTTAGTTTGTAATAAGTCTGAGATTTTAAAGCGTCAAACGTCTGGAAAGTTAGCAAGCTGGCATCATGACAAGGAAATAAAATGTATGGTCTTTGTCTTCTCGGAGTAGCACTGTGACTAATACTGTACATGTTCAACAATAAAAATGAACCTCCAGTTAATATGATATAGAACAGCATTAGTAAAGTAGTAAAGTAGGCTTGTTCAGCTTAACAAATGCTCGCCAACAGGACAGAAATCGCTCTGTGAGAGGTACTATCAAAGGTTTCATTTTCATTCTTCTTCTAATTAGCCCATCACCAAAATATTTCAGATTACAGTAGTCCTGTTTTAAACTTGAGGATAAAAAATTGTGCCAAAAGATCCATTTCAACAGTAAGTATCACCTCCTGGTTTCCAATAAACAGAGGTGCTGATGTCTCTTAGCAGGAATTGTCACCACATGACTGGTCAATTCTGATAACCCGTTATACCACATATTAAAGTTACTGAAAACAGCTTATTCATTTAAAACATTTTAAAAAGCTAGGTGAGCAAACTTTTGCTAGGTGAGCAGTATAAATCAGTTAGGAGCTGTGCAGATGCAGTCATGCATTCCTTCTCCTCCTGTATGGTTGGAAGGTTTGTCCTGATTCAGTAGCTGATGCATATTAAGCGATGGAAACTCTGGGTCTTAGCAGCGAGAGGCTACACCTGTCCTCACACACACATTACCGCATTCCTGAGCTCACATATCACCATGGCAACCCAACCAATGAGACAGATCTGCCTGAACCTGTCGCCAGCTCTCCGTCTGTCTGTCTGTCCGTCTGTCTGTCTGTCTGCCTGGGTCCTTTGAATTCTAGTTAGTCATTATACAAGCGATAAGGCCAATGGCATGTTAGAGGAAGGATGCGGAGAATGGCTGCCTGAGTTAAAGTCATTAGGTTCTTTGGGAAGCAAATACAGTACATGGGTCGTCTGTCTTTTCTATTAACCTTTAATAGTTTTAGATCAAATAACTTAGATATTGGAGGCTGTGGCGGAAACATTGCCATCTCTGATTTCAGAATGGCCTTCTTTCATTAAGTCATTGATTCTGATTTTCAGGCTTTCGCTTGTTTTCATGTCAAATTCATGAATTTGAGTACAGTTATTATACAGAATGTGTCCACTTTATTAGAATCTCTACCCTTGTACTTATGCTCAGTGGCCACTTAATCAGAAACCCCTACCTTGTACTTCCCCTGACTGGCCACTTTATTAGAAACACCTACCTTGTACTTCTCCTGACTGGCCACTTTATTAGAAACACCTACATTGCACTTCCACTCATTGGCCACTTTGTTAGAAACGTCTGCCTTGTACTTCCCCTGATTGACCAAATCAAAATCAAATCAAATTTATTTGTATAGCGCTTTTTACAACTGATGTTGTCACAAAGCAGCTTCACAGAAATCCGTTTAGAACAAAGTTTCAACATGAAATGTAAATCCTCCAGGTGAGCAAGCCAGAGGCGACAGTGGCAAGGAAAAACTCCCTCAGAGCTGAGGAAGAAACCTTGGGAGGAACCAAGGCTCACACGGGGGGACCCATCCTCCTCTGGTCAAACTACGTACAAAATTATTATTCTACTAATATTAATAGTAGTAGTAGTAGTAATAGTTAGGAGGTAGTAATAGTTAGGAGACCACTTTATCAGAAATGCCTACTTTGCACTTCTACTCACTGGCCACTTTATTAGAAACACCTACCTTGTACTTTTCCTGACTGGCCACTTTATTGAAAACAACTAACTTGTCCTACTCCTGATTGGCCACTTTATTCAAAACGCCTACCTTGTACTTCTACTGACTGGCCACTTTATTAGAAACACCTACCTTGTACTTTCCCTGACTGACCACTTTATTAGAAACACCTACCTTGTACTTCCCCTGACTGGCCACTTTACTTTACTGGGCACTTGTACTTTCCCTCACTGAAGAAATACATCTTAAAGATTAGATCTTATTCTTAATCCTTGAATTTAAATGGAATTGTGTTAACTATCATATGAATTCATGTCCACCCCATTGGAGTTGTAGTTTACATAGTTAAGATCTTTGTATTATCTCTGAGATGGTCAGTGTTTCAAAGTGCAGCAAGAGGTAAAGAAACCTCTGGAGATGTATTGTCCTGCAGCTGTTCACTTGTGTCCAGGTGCAGCCTCAGTCGGCACGTACGCCATCTCCTTCTCGTACAGCTCCTCCTGAAGCCTGGAGAAGGGCAGGGAAGGGAACGAGAGGGAGAGAATGAGGGACGTCAAGACGGATTAGTGAAAAGAGGGCAGAAATAACCCTGACAGGTCTCTGACTGTTCCACTGAAGCTATCATGACTCAGAACTGAGGGGTTCCTACCAGCCTGACGGATGATGACTCCAGCACTGTCATGGCCTGCTTTCTCGTTGGGAAAATCTGGTTTACGTAACCCACATGCACAAATAAGCCAGAAAAATGGGGAAATTCTCATATATTTTCATTTTTATCATCCAAACACCCTGAGGCTTCTTTATAAACTAGTGCAATGAACTCATTATTGAGCTTCACCCAGGCCCCCTCCACTTCTGCTGCTGGTTCCAAAACGTCACAGTTTACCCATTTTTCTCCTTTATGGGATTCTCCTCTTACTGGACTTACATAACAAGCACCCATATACATCCAGTCCAGGCAAAATGGGGCGATTCTCATTTTTCAGTAGCCTCCTTTCAACTGTCATCATCAAATGTTTTTACAATGCAAATGAGACCCAATTTGAATTATGATGGCCTACTTTTTCAAAAAGTTCAGACTTTTGGCCTGGGCACTTTTTTCCATAAGAAAGATTAATTAAGTGATAAATATCAAAGCGAATGAAGGCATTAAATAGAGGCCTGAAGCTCAGCAGAAGCTTGCAGTGCGGTCTGAGGAGCTTTAGCTGGCTCGGCACAGGCTGTGGTGTCATTAGCAGAAATATATGTGTTTGCGAAGGGGGCTGTCAGTGCCATCTCTTGTCAAACTCACACCCTCCTAGAGCAGCACGATCTCAAGCCCATGTGTGGCTGCCTCCTCAAAGTCAGGAGATTCCTCTCTAATTCTCCTATTGGCTCAAGTCCTGACACAAACCTCCATGGAAATGTATTTCTGATCCATGCTAAAGGGGCATTCTGACCTTAAACTAGAATTTAATATGTTATTTGTTGTTTTATGTAATATTCTGAAATGCAGCATTACTTCATTGAATGGCTGCTCTCCAAAAAAACAGCACTTATTGTGTTGGATGCTGGTATGCTGGTCAACCACCATGACCATGCTGGGTGAAAAGATAAACCAGCACTAGACCAGCATAAACCAGTATAGATCAGCATGCTACCCCCAAAACCCCCGCCCCTGACAACAAAAAAATCCTGCTAGCATAGCCACTGAGGCTAATAAACACAGATGTGACATTTGGCTTACTAGCAGTAATGTTAGCTATCTGGATTATGAGTGAAACGACCAGTTAGCGGTCAAAAATAAAACCCTCAAGTTTCTGCCACAAAAGTGCTTGTAGTTTTTTTTTTTTTAATTCCATTTTAATGCAAATGTATCGTACAACTATTCTGTCAATTAATCCTGACTGCTAGCAAGTGAGCAACAGGCTAATCAATGCAAGCAAGGCTAATAAATACAAGCTAGCATTACTGTAACTCTTACCTCAACTGTCGAACAAAATAGTCAATAAAAGAGTGATTTAATCTTTATTCAGCACAAAATGGACACCAGAGACAAGTTTTTAACCTTAAAAAAAGAGGCCAAACTGAGGTAAGATACATAGACAACTGGGTAGCTACCTTGCTAACTTTAGCATTGAGCTTGTTGTTCTCATCTGATTAGGCATTTCTGTTGCTTGAGTAATCAAATCTCTCCTTTATAATGATGTACAGCTGCATGGTTCCTAGCGTAAGCATAGCTATCTCGCTTCCTTCTGCATTCACCAGCTAATGGAAAAAAATGAACATTTCAAAACAACCCACCCCAAAAAATCCAGCAGAAGAGGGTTTTCATAACGTTTAAGCCAGAAATCCCACTGAAATTACTGCAGCACCACTGGACCCTGCTAAAACTAGCATAATTGGTTACCAGCTAAACCAGCATTAGTTGTGTTTTTGATGCTGGTGTGCTGGTCATTGACCAGCTAAACCAGCACCAAACCAGCACCAGGCTAGCATAAACCAGCATAATCCATCTTAGACCAGCATGAAATTCATATTGGGACCAATGCTGGTCTTTGCTGTTTGTTTCAGCGAGGTAGGAGGTGAGTTGTCATGTTTACAACATAAGTAGTGATGGTTAAATTTTGAGTATTCTTTTATATCAATGAAAGCATTTTTGAATGGATCCGCAATCTTAAGACGTGGAATTATTCCTGAACACTTAACTAAACATCTCAGAAATGTCATAAAAATAACATTCTTAAAAGATGACTATAAGTATTGGAGTGCTGCCTGAGTAGATGTTTCTCAATCAACCATACTTGGAGCGACTATAAACACTGAAATATGTTGGTTTACACGATTGTGGTTACATCTACGCTAATATCAATGAAAAGATTTTAAAATGGAATCAACAATGATATCATGTGGAATTAATCCTGAAACACTAAATAAACTTCCCGTAAAAGTAATAAAAACATGAAAAAATAAATTATTTGGCCTGAAGTTGTCAATTGGACGTCTGCCTGAATAGATGTTTCTCAATCAGCCATATTTGGAGTGGCTATAAACACTGAAATATGTTGGTTTACATGATGGGTGGCTAGTCCACTTGAGAGTGTTTTTGTTATGCACTGACATGAGCCTTATTAGCCCTCGGCACTTGTTGGCTGTCTGAATCGTGACCTCAGCGCTTCACAACTACGCTTCCCTCTTCAACTAAATTTCCCTCTAGCGAAATGTACTACATCTGTCTTCATAATATGCAATGAATTCAGAGCTGATATGCAAAGTTGCTGTTGAAAATTAAGCGGAAATTGCGAAATGTCATCACTGTGTTTGGTGCTAATGGGTTTTTAATGCCGTCATTTCCGTACCTCATTGTAAAGGCGATTTCCAGTCCAGAATAATGAACAAATAGTTTCTGCATATTTCAAAACGGGAGTACAGATTGTTTCCTCTGCGAGTCACAGTTAGCCAGCAGCTTCTGACAGGAAGCAGTGACATACAGAACTGACCAGAGCTGCATATTGCTAGGATAATGAGATAAGCAGAGGATGTACTGGAAGCTTGTGTACCGGTCTGTACCTCGCGGCTCTCCTATGTGGTGCTCTCCTATGTGGACTATGTGGTGCTGCTAAAGACAAACCTGATAGAGGGACATGTTAGCTAAAATGCTTTTGATGAATAAAAGCATGGAGTAACTGCAATCAGTAGAGAGAAAAATGGTAGAGGGATGTGTTAGCTGACAATGCTAATATTCAGTGGTGGACAGTAACGAAGTAAATGTGTAGTTTCTTCGTGTATCTGTACTTTACAGTATTTCCATTTTGAGTGACTTTTTACTTTCACTCCACCACATTTCAAAGTCAAATATCTTACTTTTTACTTCACTACATTATGCAAAATCTGTTGTTCCTTTTGGCTTATGTGTGTATAAAAACGCAACATATCAAAACGAAAGAAGCGCAAAGTAAGCACACCAATCATGGTACAGCACGCACTTTGTTTTGAGCTTGTTTTGACCTGTTGGGTATACCTACCCAGTGCAAGCATACAGTTCAACATCAGTGCAACAGCGTAAAAGTTTGGGAGTGTCTATTCCTACATAAATGATGGAAAAAACTCCTGACTCTAACTAAACTTTGTGTAAATAGACCACAATATAGAACTATGTACACATGTAGTTGTGACTGGGATGTTTCTTTTTTCTGAATTTATACAAACACTTTTTCATTTTATAGTAAATTCATTTTGGCTAGTTTATGTTTATGAACCTACAGATGCAATATAGTAAAGGAAAACTCATTTGTGAATCTGTTTAAAGCAAGTTTTTATTAAATTTAAACTTGTAACTAAGTTGCAAATAAATCTTAACCTGAAACTTTGCTTGTTCGCAAAAGGTTATTTCATAGCCACTCAGTTCTCCCTAATGGAAATTGTTTGCCTTCAGTGTTTTGTGCTTATGATCATTTTAATAGACATCAGTGTCAGACTAATTAATGACATTCTATTAAAAGACTGGTGTATCAAGAGTGACACCGGAGTATTTTCACTTAAAATGAGTTGCTAAAGCAAGAGTCTTGTTCCAAAAATGGTAATAGGACATAAGAGTCATAATTAATCTTTTAGTACTTTCACTTTTGATACTTAAGTACATTTGAAGACAAATACTTTTGTACTTTTACTTTGTACTTTTTCAAAAGGGAGGACTTCTACTTTAACTGGAGTAATATTTTACCTTGGGTATCTCTACTTTAACTCAAGTACATGGTTTGAGTACCACTGCTAATATTACGTTAGATGAATGAAAGAATACAAGTTAACTGATATTGGTAAAGAGAAAGTGGTGGAGGGATGTAAGCAGAAATGCTAATATTAGGCTACTTTTGATTAATGAGAGAATGCGGAGTAACTGATAATGCAGAAACATCTTAGCTAAAATGCTAATATTAGTATTGATGAGTAAAAGCATGCAGTAACTGAAAGCAGTAGACAGAAAAATGGTAAAGGGATCTGTTAGCTGAAAATATTAACACTATTTTGGATTAATAAAAACTTGTGGAGGCCAGATCCCCTGCAAGAAAGAACAGCATAGATCAGCATGGATTAACACCAGCAAAACCAGCAGATGTTGTGTTTTGGATGCTGGTATGCTGGTCAACCAGCATGGCCATGCTAGGTGGCCAGCTAAACCAGCACCAAACCAGCACCAAACTAGCACCAGACCAGCATGGAATGAAGTTCTTCCATTAGCTTTCAGCCACTATCCACATCAGCTTTTCTGAATAATATACACCTGCACTTCGCTCTACTACTCTTTGGCACCAGCCATCACCAGAGATCAAACACTTTGACCTCTTAAGTCATAGCCAGCCGGTGGCCCATGGGTATTTTCACCATGTGTCACCGCCCTGCCATGCTAATACTATCACCAGGTACAGGCTGGTGCTTTTCTGACATGTTATCAGGTTGTCACTGCTTCCTCACCTGCACATGTCTTGATGCTAATCCATCAGCAGGATGCTTGCAATCCTAAAATACCATCATAGATGCCAGCGGCGTGCCTTGCCCTCCCTCATCCCAGAAGGAGAATTTTAGCAGGGAGCATGCGGATGTGGAGACACCAGTCCTCGAGCATAACCTTGATTTGCATTGATAATGCGAACGCTCTAGCTGTGAGCATGAATATTCACCGCCTCTTTTTGTTGCTGCCCGCTGTGAGGTGGCTTAACATTGAGCTGCCCTTCAACATCATCAATAGCTCTTGCTGAGACCAACTTTGATGGAAATCTTTTCTTCCAAACATTCTTTGAAGACAGACGGTAGAGAAGACCTTTATACATCGAAAGGGGGGATATTATCTGGTAGACAGATAATATTGTAATTATACATAATTGCACTGAATCTGTCAATAAGTAATTTGTAAAGAGCAGAAAAGACTGCAAAGCTCCTCCTTTTGGTCCTATATACAGTCAGCTTCATAATTGTTGCCACCCTTGGTAAAAATGGGTATAAAAGGTCTTTGTGTTTAATTAGCTCACACCGAAAATGAGGAAAAAATCAAAACTTTATCACAGTAAACTTAGTCTAAGAAAACAAAAACCCAATTTTTATTTACAAAACCACATGTATCACAATTATTAGCACCCTTGCAACATAACAGCAATAAATCTTCTCCAATAATAATGGCTTTGTATAGTCATCTTACCTTTTACACCAAATCCACCTTGAGTGCTTGTTGTCAAGCCTTTCTTTCTTGTCTCCTCTCATCATAGAATCTGGTTTCAGTCAAAGTTACAGCAAACTACAAGTGCCTACGATTGTGGTGAGATGGTCTTTTGGCACACCTTCCCAATAATTTGTTGTCATGGTGGTGGCATCTGATTGTAGTTTTAGAGAATTGGTGAACCCAAAATGCCCCCATATTCTTCAAATCTTCAAATGTGATATTTGGAGAGATGTTTACCTCTCTCACTGTACGTGGGCGCCGAATACACCTTCCAGATATCAAATGAGTGACTTCCCAGTTCTAGCCGACACTTACTATTCAGTCTTCAGTGAACAAAAAATTTGAAGTCAACAACAAATCATTTTAAAACAAATGAATTAAACTCGGATATTTAGTAGTGTTTGGAGTATTGAGGCAGATTATGTTGAACTACGTATTTTTTTAGTTGTTGTACAGCTACATAGGTCAACATACTGCCATATCTCTCCCAGACGTGCCCCAGATCTGTTTTAAGACATGTGGGCCAACAGTGCCATATGTTTAGCAGGAGTGGCCCACGTGGAAGCATGCCATCTGGGTTATGTCCTCTTTCGGGCAGGTTCACTACAGCTCTGGTTGTTTTAAAATTCCATATCCACTGCTTAAACTGTGGACAGGGACTTTTTCAGGCAAGTAACAATTGTTTTTATAAACATTGTTCGATGTATGAAGATCAACACTCAATTTCATTAACAACTAAGACTACATTTACTTCATATAAAGATTATTTCTCTCAAATGTTTAGAGTGAGACTAAGCTAAATAACCACAAGATTTTTCCATGACTTTTTGTTTTTTATCGAGGGCGCCAATAATTATGGAGCTAACTGTAAAGCAACATCAACGATAAGCATATTGTAGGAATATACAAAATTGGGAAATTAGTTCTGAAGAAAAGTATAAATGGAGAAGTAATTATCTTGTACCCAAGTATTGTTTGGGTACTGTTAAACGACACAATTGAACTACACCAGCAAGCATAAGTTTAGAGAAATATGGTCAAATAATCCAAGGCAGGTGCTACTTACGGTTTGACCCTGTTGGAGAAGCGGCGACGTAAAACAATGGCCACAGTGGAAAGCACCATGATCGTGGTGCACATGGTCCAGTGCCCACCAAGACCCTCTTAGGCTCGTCCACAGCGCTGCTGGATCAGCTACTCTCAGCCATGCCCACTTCTAACCCACAGCAAAAGAGGAGTAAGCTAGCTGATTTAGTAAGCTAGCTGATTTAGCAAGCTAGCGCTATTCCTGTCCTCCTTTCCTTGTTCTCCTAGCCAAGATCTGAGATTAGCTGTGGGATTAGGGCAGAGGGCGCACGGTTGAAGGCAAGCAAGGATAAGAATCAGCTTAATTCATTCAATCATGCATAGCTAAGCCAGTCTACCTAATGCCTCCAGGGTCGCTAATCCATGTGGCCATGCATAAGATGGCTAACAGTTACACCCTGTCTGTCCTTTTTAAATCTTCCTGGACATATCATAGCAACACGGTGTTAGAAATGAACAAATACGGCCTAAGTGTTTAAACTACACTAATAAATAAATACACCAATCACAATGTGCAGGAATAACACCGCTAACAACAGTACTCCCTTCCTTTAATAGGCCCTGAGGTCCACCTATATTTCTATGTACCAAAAACTCGCTTTATTCCATTAGAATTAAACAGGCCGTTATTATGCCTTTAAGACTGTTATATGTAAGTGAGCTCTGTTCTGATTGGCTGCTCTGTATTGTACCACATTCAAAAAACAGTCCAGGCTGAAACACTCCTTATAACTTCAGAGCCTTTTAAATATAGACAAAAATATGATGCTAAAAAGTATGACTAAAGCTTCACCGTGCTCTCTGTTAGTGAACAAGAAACTAAAATGCTGTTTCTGGATGTGTTCCACATATTAAAGTGTTATTTTTAGGTATTTTTATCTAATTTTTCTTTTTGCCTTTGAGAACGTAACTCATTAGAGCTCAAGGACATTCCAGCACAACAGGCTAACATCTTAAGCCTATTTGCATATGACTAAATCTGCAGAGAGAGCTCAGAGGAAGACACTTAATCTGCTTGAATGGAATCAAGAATGTCTGATATTGCACCTAAATTACTAATATGTGGAAGCCTGTGACATTGCTTAGGCTTTTTATTCTTGTGTGAAGATAAAACAGATGCTCATGAAAACTAAGATGAACCAAAATGAAATGTGTTGTAAACATGCTTACTTGGTCTAAAGTGAGATTTTCTGAAATAAAGATTAAAAGAACCCCTTTCTAGTAATGTATCTTGACTTCAGCTACTTTTAAATGGATTTTAGTGAAATTCTAATTTTTTTGTTAGATGGTGATGGAAATCAGATTGGTAACTAGCACTAGGAAGCCAAATATCTTACTGGAGCTGGTTAATCGCTATAACTCTCTTCAAATCATCATTATAATGGAGACAATGTATTACTCAAATGACAATAAAAACTCATTGAGGGTGATAACAAGCTGAAAGCTAAAGTTTACAAGGTAGCTAGCTATTTAAATACTACCACAGTATGGCTTCTCTTCTCTGGTTGAGAAATTAAAAAAACATTACGTTTTGTGCTGAATAAAGATAGAATCACTGTTCTCACTATAGTTTGACAACCAAGGTAAGAGGTAATGCTAACTTGTATTTATTAGCCTATAGCTCAGTAGCTAGGCTAGCTGTCAGGATTGGTGACACCACAGGGGTTTGTAATGGTTCCATAATGTATTTGCACTATGCATGCTGGGTACTGTAGTGAGAGAACATTGATGAACGAAAATTTGTAAGTTATATAAAATTGTGGATTCTGTCAAACTGGTGAGGCTGAGAGATATGATGCTAAGCTACAGAATACTTCATATCATGCTAAACAATGTAATGAACGGGAATATTAAACCAGAATGCACCTTTAAAGATGTACTCCTTTGGCAAATACATGAATGACACAGCATGACGTGATGGGTAATATTTATTATTTATAACTCATGAAGTAGACTTTCATTGTCCAGTTAGCTGCTAGCATAATGCTAATTTCTGATAGCATCCCTATGGGAATTTGTAGTGTTGTTAGCGTCACGCTAGTTGTGTTTTATAATCCCATTTGATGCCACTTCTAGCTTAAACACAGGCATGCGAAGCTAACAGGCATGCAAGTAACATTCAGTAGCAAAATATTCAGTAACAATTTAAATATCAAGTTGCGTTACTTGCATTTCAACTTTTATGGATATGGCCAGGGCACATGGGCTTAAAGGGAAATTGCATGGAGTTTTCAAAATTTCTGCAGTGTTTTGTTAATGGTTAATTGTAGAGAACCTTACATGCTCCGATTTCTATACAGTGGTGGTGAAGTCACAATGTCTACAACACAAATATGGCCACTTTATTTACTATCCAAACCTACCAGTGAACCTGCATGTGTCTGCTGAGTTTTTTGAGCTTTATGTTTTATGTTAATGATGGTAAATTAGTGATTAATCTGAAAAAAAATAGTTTTCCTTGGGATCTTTTTTGTCTTACAATTCCCTGCATCCCTGCTGAAAAATCCAGCACATACCAGCAAGCACCTCATGCTGGTCTAAGCTGGTCTATGCTGGCCTATGCTGATTTATGCTGGTCTAGTGCCGGTTTGGTTCTGGACCAGCATACCAGCACCCAAAACACAACATATGCTGGTTCTGGTGGTGATCAGCATATCAACTTCCCTTGCTGCTGACCAGCATATCACCATCCAAAACACAACATATGCTGGTTCTGGTGCTGATCAGCATATCAACTTCCCTTGCTGCTGACCAGCATATCACCATCCAAAGCACAACATATGCTGGTTCTGGTGCTGATCAGCATATCAACTTCCATTGCTGCTGACCAGCATATCACCATCCAAAACACAACATATGCTGGTTTTGCTCCATGCTGGTTTTTCTAGTAGAGACAAAACATGGTATAAACCTCCCCACTATGAATGTGTTTAGAAAAATTTGTTCTAGGCCAAAATATTGTCTGAAAATGAAACGATTTCAAGTAAAAACTGGAGAGGCATCAAAAGATTTAGATATCTGGTTCCTATCACCACCACTGTGAAAAATTCTGACTCTAGAATGGTGTATTGCACATCAAACCACTCTGAATGACTTTGTTTACAGCATAATGATCGTAGATTTTCCCTTTGGCAAATTTCTTTACAGTGACACTGTTTCCTCATGTTATTCCCTCATAAATAGGGCTTGTGAGGCTAGGCTGATTCTTCCTAGCATGGGGAGCGAGAGCTCATTTCTCACAGCTAATCTACAGGTCAGGGTCTGATTTAGCCATTGAATGGACATAAAAGGATGAAAAACTGTGACAGGAAGGAAACAGTGACATGTGAAAGGATCTTTGTAGGACACGAATATGTGTACAGATGCTCATTAGCAATTTTATCTGGCAGGCTCTTGTTAGAGACAGGGTGTCCCTCATTAGAGACAAGGCTGAAGTCACAGCACAGTAAGATACAACCACTAGATGCTTTATCCGCTCTTTAAGCGTCTTCTGGGTTGAATAACTGAGATTCTTCTACTGGTTTAGTCTGAAGAGTCTGCCCTCCTGCTTTTGTGAAAGTGTCTCATTATAGAAGGCCGTATCTCATTAGCAAGTGCCACTTGCTGTTCAAATACCCCTGAGACTTTTGTGGAGCAAAAAAGGCACAATAGGAACATCAGGCTCCCTGTACAGTTGTAAGAAATTGTGTTTGCTGCTTTCAGCAGGATGTGTGCTATTTCATGCAACGTGTTTGCATTGTATGGGAAATCTTCAAGCAGCACCATAGAATGGTTAAAGGTTAAAGGACTGTGCTTCTCTAGGCCTAAGCCCACCAGTGACTCAGCCAAAGGTTATTCTTGTCTGTGTGCCAGCACTATTAATAGGACTGGTGCTTATCTCTATCCAGAGAATGGCTGAGTCAGCAACAGTGAGGAAGATTGACTGTTAAAGCATCACGTGAAGGAGATCAAGGAAAACTGTGTTTGTGTGTACAAGTGGGGATGTTTAATAAGGTTCAGTTAAAAAGGAAGTTCCACCAATTTTTTAAAATTTTCTGCAGAATTAAATAGATAAGTCATTCAGGATGGTTTGATGTGAAATGCTCCATTCTAGAGAAACTTAAAGAAGTCAGATTCATTCATAGTGGTGGTGATAGGAACCAGACGTCCAGAGCATTTACTGCCTCTTAATATTAAAGTTGTATGCAAAGGTTTGGGCACCTCTTGCCAAATTACATATTTTGTTCATTTTTGAAATGAAAAGAAGTAATTAAATAAACAAAAAATACAAAAAATAGAATAGAAATTCTGGCCAGTGAAAAAGTTTGGACACTTTACTAAGTCAGTATTTTGTAACCAATTTCACAGTCTTTCTATTCTTGTTTTTTCACTTCTTCACGTCTTGCATGCACAGCATGTTTGATGTCTACTCATGGATTTTCAATGATGTTGAAGTATGGGGACTGTGAGAGTACATTTTAGTAATTGTACTGTAATCCATTGAAATTATATTTTTCAGTTGTACTGACTCCCCACACCCTGTCTACTCTCCAGGCTTTTTATTTTATTTTTCTTATTTAAGGTTCACAATTGGACCATAACACCACCGTGGTACCTTTGAGGGAACATTTACCTTGTTTGTACCTTGATTAACAAAAAATGTACCTGCACAGAACCTTTATTTCTAAGAGTATACCTGTGCCACTGGCTGCCACACAACCTCAAAACATAATAGATCCACCACTGTTCTTAACAGTTGACGAGGTGTACTTTTCATCAAATGCTGCTGCTTTTTTCTCTCCAAACATGATGAATGCAGCCAAAGAATTACATTTTTTACTTCATCAGTCCACAGCTAAATGCCTCTGGCAAATATTATTATTTTGCATATCACAGACGTTGACTTTCGGTAAGGAATCAGTATTGCATTTCATTCAGCATTCAACAACACTGTAAAAACAATTGCAGAGCTATTCAAATCCAGCTTTAATCCAGTTTCCAGTTCCGGACTTTGCAATCACTGGTAGGTAGCTGATCTGACTGAGCACTCAGTGTCACACCTACCAATTCCAGGACCTGAATTCAAAGGCTCAATCCCATTTCACCCCTTGCCCCTACCACATAGCCCTACTACTCCAATTTGCAGCTTCACGTCTAGGGGTTAGGGTGTCCTGATTTTAGTTAAGATAGAGGAGCAGGGTGAAGTGTTAGGGCTACATGGCCCTCCAAATGGAGGTTTTTCAGAAACACACTTCAAACAAAGTGTTATGAGGAAAAAAGGAAAAACATCAAGATGGCTGCACAATTGACCAAAGAAACCCACAAATGTGAATATTTTCTCCATTAAAAAGTTACGTTAACCACTGTATTATCTTAGTTTGATGTGGTTCAATGTATTGTGCTCCTTTTCTTCATAACAAGCATTAAAACATTGCTAGTAGTATGCTGATGTCTCTGTAGCTGTCTGGCTAAATTTCCCGCTACCTTAAATGACATCACAACTGCTGTACCATTTAAGGTGGAATGAAAATTCGAACAAGAAGCTGGTGAATATCTGAGTTCAGCTTCATATCACTGAAGAATTTGGGGTGGGCGATAAATAATTGTCATATCCCCCTCTTTGAAGGCATATGATGCCGTAAATGTAACTAAAGCCCAGCAGTGAGGTTGCTGAACTTCACTCTCCATTGCTATCACTGCAGAGTGGCAGGGTCGCCTACAGAGCACCGCTAGTAGCTGTTAATGAAGTAATGCTCTTTTTTATTTGAGGGTCCCATTTCATAGAGGAAGATTTCAACCACTACCCCTTGTAACTCAGTTCCGAGGGGCAATTTGACACTCGAAAATGAGGCAGGGGTAAAAGTAAGAAATGGGATTGGGCCCAAGTCTAGATTTGAAAACCTCTGCATGTTTCCAGAGACAAAATGAGGACACCACAGCACCGTAGATGACAACTTTTATTAGGATTGTCAGTTTTAGTTAATCTCATTCACTACATCTGTTTAGCACTAGTAACCACCCCATTGAACATTAGCAGAGTATATAAAGAGAATCATAAACAACATGTTATTAATATTTAAATATTCAAGGACATTGATAAACATTTTGCTCACATATTTAGAAAAATATAAAGTCCAAGCTTTGAAAAGACGAGAATTCACAAGGGAACATCTAGACTACGTAACGGGGCCGAAACTAAGATAGGATTACTCCTGTTCATGCCTCTGTTAGTGTTTAGTGTTTATCACCTGTAACTGTGTGTGTGTGTGTGTGTGTGTGTGTGTGTGTGTGAGAGATTACAGTGAAATCTGGCACAGGATGTTTCACAGAGACCCAGCAGGTGGGCACAGCCAGCTAATGGAAACATCTGTCAGGAGGAAACTCAGCCTGACATGGTGGCGGGAGGGGGGGATGGTTGGAGGGTTGAAAGGGTGGCAGGGAAGATGGGGATGGTAGGACAGTGAGAGATAAGGGGATGAGGAGAGAGAGGAAGAGAGAAGGAGAGAAAGGGACCCCCCCAGGTTAAAAGAATGGATAAGAATGGTAGGTGAGTGAGGGATGAAGGAATAGAAACAGAGATAGAGAGAGAGATTTGGGGGAGAGAGGGATGAAGGAATAGAGAGGGATAGAGAGAATGCTTTGATCAGAATTGAGAGGAGGAGAGAGATAGAGAGAGGGAGGGAGGAGAAGAAGGAACAGGAGAAAGAGCAAAAGGGAGAGAGACCTAGGTGCGCAGAGGGACACAGAGAGAGAGAGAGAGAGAGAGAGACAGACAGAGACAGAGAGAGAGAGAGAGAACAGTACGTTGCCATTTTGCAAGTTATGGATGGATTGCGGAGACGTGTTTAATAAACAAGCTGTCAGGAAGAGTTCACTATGGAGACGAACATCAGCTCCACACTCTCTCACACTCACACACACATACAGAGAGAGAGAGAGAGAGAGAGAGAGAGAGAGTCAGGAAACTCGAAAGCGACGGGTCATGTTATACATTAATGATGTGAACCAAATGGGCCACCGCAGACACTCAGCAGTCGAGCAAGCCTCCTGTCCCCCCCTGGTCTGTGTCTGTTTATTGCTTGGCTGGTGAGACTGACTCTGTCTGTTAGAGTTTTTGTATATATGTGCCTGTTTTCCTTCCATTTGTTTGCTCTGTTAATGCTGGATTCACTTTGATGTGGTCAGTTGTGTCTGTGTACGTGTATGTGGTGTCCCTGTGGTTGACGTTGAGGACGGGAGTTGTTGAGATGTGTTGTGGCGCCGCAGTATATCTGAAATCTTCCTCTACTTTAATTACCAGCATCTGGACTGGACAGTCGGGGGTGGGGGTGGGGGTGGGGGTGTTGTGGTCTGGAAAACGAGATCATTTCGGTATAATAGTCATAATTGCAGCAGACTGGTATAGGCATCCAGTCAAATCAGCCAATCAAGTGAGTCCTCTGAGGCTCAACTGCCAGACTTACATATTGAAGTGAATGTTTTTATTTGTCTATCGTATCAATAACAATATTATTTTCTGTCTATCATATCAATTACAGTACGCTGTGATACCAAATCAGATTGTTACTAAATATGAAGGTCGGCTATGCTTCCGAGTGGATCCAGCTCAGTTTAAGTAAGAGTAAATATAAACCAGAACAAAACATTGGCGATAATGGTAAAATCTTGTTCATTTGAGGTTGCAGTGGCAAACGTATCAAAATACTCAATGGATTTTATGTAACTTAAGGATTTTGTCATTATATTGGCAGGTTTAGATGCCTATGAGTTTGTGATAGTTTGCAATGGACTGTTTTTCCATAAAGACTCAACCAAAAACACGTTATTGGTGTTTGTTTAAGGGCATTCGTCCACTGCACAGTGTGCCAGAAACATAAAAGTAGTCCAGTTTTATGATTTTGGGTGCCCAGATTGGGGACCTAACAGGAAATAATGCTAATTGAGTGTGTTGTGCTCTGTCTTTGGCAATGCTTGAAACTGAAGCCAACAACACCTTAGCTTCCTGGTGAAGATAAAGTCACTAAGCACTATTACATCACCAATAAGTGCACCAGAATGTAAACTAGAAAGTCATGTTGATATGTTGAGTTCTATTCTGAGAATATACTTGGTACAGACTTCGCTATAAAGTGAGACCAGCTAGTTAGGAAGCTAACGCTACTAGCGTAAATGCTAGTGTAATAATGCTAGCCTCCACAGAAGGAGTGTTTTTGCTATTGTCTTCACACTTGACAGAGAGCCTGCATGTGATTCTGGGTAATTGTAGACATTTGTGTAAGCTTACTAATAGATAGACAACATTTCAGTTCACACAAAAAATGAAGGTTTGATTTACTTTACAAGAGTCTGTGTTGAAATGTTATATGCTCACAGAACAGTTCAGTATATCAGTATGTTGTTTCATGTCAGTACAACCTAGTGTTGCCAATATGTTAAGCTCTTTAGCAAAACACTTTAGACTTGTGCTACAGTGGCACTAAATGACCAAAAAGACAATTTAATCATTCATCGCTGTTATTATAAGGGTTCCAGCTGTTTCTCAAGCAGGTGTAAAATGAACTAAAAGTAAAACTTTACGTTCTGTTGGTTCCCAGTTCTTGTTTTTAAATGTGCAGTGGAAAAATGTCCTGTGTAATACCTGTGGGAACTCTGAAATCTCACATTTTTATGTTTAATTGCAGGAAAACCAGGGTACAAAAAGTGAAAAACAAACAAAAACAGTGAATTAATAGTTTCCAGAAGATTACTCCATCCTTCTTATTCATCCAAACCATCCATCCATCCATCTCCTGCCCCTCTCCATTTCATTCAGTCCCTCGGCTAGTCAATCGAGTGTTAAAACCAGTCTGTGAGTGTATATGTGTTTAGTGTATGTATGTATATGTGTGTTGAGAGATGGTCTCAGACGGCTGAGCTGGAGAGCTTCACCCAGCCCACCTCTTGGTAGGCCCCAGTGATGTGCCAGTAGAGCACCGCCATCAGTTTGGTCCAGGCCGTCTGCACCTCGGGGGTGAAGCACTCGCCAAAATCGTCAGCCAGCACCTCCAAAATCACCCCACTCAGGATCTGGGGAGAACATTTTAAGCATTTACAGCAAACCTGCACATGCAGTTTGCCCACCTCAAAGCAATAGTTTGGAGAAAATAAAATATATAGTTTTTTTTTAATCCTAGTCTAGTTAATTGGACATTTTTGGTGCCTAAAGTTTGCTTTCTTTAATGTTGCACTGGAGCTATGAGGCTTAAAATAGTAGAATATACCCTACCAATTAGCACTGTACCACATACATACATAAATCATCACAAACTTGCCTCAAACCATATCAAGTTGTTAAAGGGGTCAAAAACTTACTTGCATTGAATACATCACTTGGTATGTTGCGTGTAATTTTCTGTAGTGCTCATCAGTTTGACAGAACTCACCATTTTTTCCCATTTTTGTCCATCAGTATTCTCTCACTACAATACCCAGCATGCATTACATAAATACAAATACTGCTGCCCACTGATCTAGATCCTAAAAAATACATCGGTGCTGCTAGCACTAATGTCAACCGGTCATCAAACTGTCTCCTTTGTTGAAGGAATAATTCAGCTGAAAAATTAGCCAGCTAGCAAAACCAATTTTAAGCAGCTGTGTCCAACTATCTACCTGAAAGCACTTGTAGTTTTTCAAAATTTACTTCCACCTTCAAGATACATCATCGGAAAGGGAGTTTTCCTATTTGTTTAACCAGGAAATCTCACACTTTAGAGACTACTGTGGAACTGCCGTAAGAGGCAAAATGGTATATTTACAACAAATTAAATAGTCTATAATAGGCTTCATTATGTGGTTTCTGACACTGTATGACACACTCTAATCTATAAAAATGGTCAAAAGTGCATACAAAATTAAAGCTTCAAGCTAGCTACTACTGTTTTTAGCTACACCACATACTTTTGTCCATTTTTACATATATTCTAATTGGTGGGGTATAAGCTTCCTTTACTGATTGGCTACATCTGAGGTAAAGAGGATAGTTCACTGAACTACCACTTTAAGCTGCCATCTTTTACCTTGAAGTACATAGGCTCCACTTTGTGCTTGAGTGCATGGGCCTTGCCAACCAGTGCCAGCACAGATGACACCTTCTCTGGATCATGGAGGTTCTCCACCACCGAGTTGATGGCATTCATGACTCGGCAGGCATGCTTCCTTAGCTGGGTGCTTCTCTCCATTTCCTCAGGGTCCTCCATGTCCTGGAACTGACTGAAGTACTGCTTCGCTGAGGGGAAGTTTACAAAGAACCTGGAGAATACAAGAGAAGAAACGATTAAAAATTGGCCGCAACTGTTTTTTACTAGCTTTGTAGAAATGAGGGAGAGTCAAGACTTTGTTGCCAAAGTAGTAGTACAGTCCTGAATGTGTCTATTCATGGGCCTGTTCAGCCTGGATTAGTTTAATCTGCAGAGTGATTACAACCAGATCTGCATTTGCAGTATGAATCTGCAGTGTGTGAAGTTTTCACAGTCTGACAGTAATAACTATGGAGTGATTTTAATCCAGTATGAATCTGCAGTGTGTAGTTTTTACAGTCTGACAGTAATAACTGTGGAGTGATTTTAATCCAGTATGAATCTCCCAGTCTGACAGCAATAATTGTGGAATGGTTTTAATCCAGTATCAATCTACAGTGTATGTAGTTCTTACAGTCTGACAGTAATAATTGCGGAGTGATTTTAATCCAGTATGAATCTGCAGTGTGTGTAGTTTTTACAGTCTGACAGTAATAATTATGGAGTGATTTTAATCCAGTATGAATCTGCAGTGTGTGTAGTTTTACAGTTTGACAATAATAATTATGGAGTGATTTTAATCCAGTATGAATCTGCAGTGTGAGAGTAATTGTTGTGGTGCTTTTAACCCAGTATAAATCTACAGTGTGTTGTTTTCACTGACTGACAGTAATAAATATAGAGTGAAGGATCTTCTGTAATTGACTGAGTTCCCACAGTAATAGCCGTTCTGTTCCAGTCCCCCTCACGCTAATGGAATAACAAAACCTGCTAATAGGCCTGGCCATGTGCCATGTTGTTATTGTTAGTGAGTGTACTGTGGCACAAAGCTGATGTGAACATCTTGGCTACAACCTTTCAGTCTGGGCTGTCTGTGGCTCAATACTTTATTCCGAAATAATCAGTCAATCAAATCCCACATAACCTTTCCAGCTCCTGCTACAATAAACAATATGGAAAAACAACCTGTGCATGACAAAACGAGAAGTGCAAAACCAGAATACATTATTATTACGAGCTGTAAAAATGACTGAAGATAGACTGTAAACTAATACTAACTGCTGCTGTCTGAGTTGAAAATTGCAGTCAGGTCCACCAGGGATATGCTGTCCAAAAAAATATGTATCTATTTTTATTTTTCTGCATTATTTTGGACAGCAGCTGCCCTTTATATTGTGTTAAAATTTCATGATGAATGGACCAACAGAAATATTTCTTGATTTCTTGGGATATAACCTCTTTACATTAACTTACATTAAAAGTTAAAAACATTTCTGCCTTCTTCTGTAAAGTTACTGTTTTTTAGATATATGTTTTTTATTGGACAGTGATGATATGCAGCGCAGCGTAATTGGGATTGAAGAAAGAAGGCAGCAGAAAGGAAGACCACTCAGGGAGAAAAAGTATGTGCATGTATTAGAGGGAGAGCGAAAGAGATGGAGAGCGATATAAGGAGAGTAAGAAAGAGAGAAGGAGGGATAAAGAGAGGGAGAGTGCGAGGGAATTTGACTGCAGTACAGCTTCGAGCTGGATGATTGCACTGCAATGCTGAAGTGGTTCGGATACTCCGACGAGAGGGATGTCATTAAGTCACAGCAGGGAAAATGAGAGGCAGGTGCAGAGAGACAGAGAGACAGAAAGAGAGAGAGAGAGAGAGAGAGAGAGACTGCCAATATTTCACTCAGTGTGTCTCTGCCTGCCAGAATGCCTCGGTGTTGATTATGAACATCCCATAATAAACAAGCAGAGCGGGAACTGGACTAATACAGCACAAATTGTGTAACCCTGTTTCTACTTGAGATTCAGCACCACACATTCTGCTTGAAGCTCTCTGTGCTCGCCGTCGCTCCTGTAAGAAATAATTGAACAATGTAGACGCATTCACTTTCTTCAGCACGCTGACTGTGGCCGACGTCGAGAAGCTAATTAATACACTTTTATCAAATGGAAACACCAGGCAGGAAGCACACATCCACGTCAGCCGGCTATTAGGCTACGTTACATTAACAACGGCTTTTGAAGATTGATTTTCTCCGTATTACTAACTTACAGGATTGAATGCTTCAGTGGTTTACGTGAAAGACTCTTTGACAAAAGAAATCCAGGAGGAATGTATATGTTTATACAAATCGTGCCAATAGTAAAGCCTTTCAAACCGTCCACCGCAAATGGAGTTTACGGGAACCCTGGACTGACCTTCCTTGTGAATGAGTGTTTATGTAGGAAGCTATTTTAAGGACGATCTAAACCTGCCCCCTCTTTAGGAATCTTAATAGATAAGACTGTCACGGCCTACAGCCAGGACTCAGATGTATTTCTTCGCCTCAATTCCCTTAAAGTCATCTACGCTGCACCAGGATCAGAAGGGCCCATATCATGGAAAACCAATTTTTCCTCTGTCCAGTCCATACAGTCCAAATATGGAAATTTGGCTGCCTGTTTTGAATTTATTGTTTTTGTAATGCATAAAAAACCCAAGTAATGTACATATATATGCCTATTTGTCCTACATCAGTTCAGCCCTGCCTTTCACACTGAAGTTATAAGAAGTGTTCCAGCCTGGATTGGTTTTGAATGAGGGCAGTGATTCAGAACAGAGCTCATTTACATACTTACATACAGTTGGATTCAAAAGTTTGAACAGTCAATCAAAATTACATGTTGTGTTGATTTGATGTGGAGTGATTTTAATCCGGTATGAGTTTGTGGCGTGTCTAGTTTTACTTTTTTAATATGGCCCCTTTGACACCCTACTTTAAGCCAAAATTAGGCCAGTTTTCCATGAATCTCAATGATGTATTCTTAAACTCTTGACGAAACCCAAAAACCAGTTCTATTTAAAGGCTGAAGTGTGAAAAAGCATGACATTACCAATAAGGCATGACAGTTCCAGCTCCTCTCCTATTAGCCATTACTGTAATGGAGGAGGTTACAAGAAACACCAACTCTGTAAACAAAAAGAATGTCTACTTAAGTGCTCGCTGTTTTGTTGAGTAAAACAATATGCTGCTGAGGCATTCCTCATACGTTCGCTTGGCCTAATTTAACTTGCCTGAGTATTGTTTTACTTGATCCAGACAAAGCGGGAGGCGTTTTGCTCGTTTGTTAGCTTTACCCTCTGGCACTAGTGCCGAATTGCTCCCTTGATGCTGCGGCTGGCTCTGAAATGGAACGGCAGCTCTTGGCTGGCCATGCATAGTTTCTCCAGCTGTCTCTGTGCTCTCTCAGAAACACAGCGGAGAAGCCCAGTGGTTGTGTATTCAAGAATTGGCACAAAGAAGGCTTGCAGCTCAGCGAGATAAGCTTGAATGAGGCTAGCGAGTTTAGCAGCTTAGTGGTTGAAATTTCAATATGTTTACTTGCTCTGAAAACTGTGGGTCAAACAATTTTGTAATAGTCGGGGGTCCAAATGTTGCTTTTTTTAGTTTTGCGCTGGAGCTACAAAGCTAACAATGCTAACGCTAGATGTCAAGCCATCCTTTTCAACATTTTCTGTAAATACATCCCCAAAACTTCTCTCAACCAGCTCAAATTGCATTGAGGTCTTCATTAAGGTTGCGCAGACTTGTCTGAAGTTTTGGTGTAATCGGTCATGTATCAGTCATGTATAACAGATGTCATTTGTAACCAAGTGTAGCTAATCGAAAATTCTGGTTTTGAAATATTGAGCATTTTATTAAAGTACATTTCTGTTGTGGCTTAAAACAGCTTTCTCTGCTTTTATTTTCAAGTTTGAAAAGGGAATTATATTTCTGGGCAAGTTCTGCTGCTGAAAGACGACGCTTGTGTTCACTTTGCCCCTTGCCCCTCTAAGGGTTCATTTGACACCCTTCACTTGAGCTAATAAACGGGGAAATGATGAGGCCAAGTGGTCGAGGGCTTGTTAAAACCAGTGTTGAAACAGGCAGCTAGTGTGACTATGGCTTAAGTCATACTGTGTTCCAAACTACACTGACAAGTCTGTGCAATCTTAATGATTGATTAATTGACTGTTTGTGAGCAAAGTTAGCCTTCTGTTTAAAACTACAGGAGCAAAATTTGGACACCAAACATGCCTTGGCTGATCGACTACATCTGGGGTAGGCAGAAAACTGTGTAAATTAGATTTTTTGCTGAACAATGTTCCTGCAGCTATTACTTCTCTGAGGTTGCTAAAAATACTTATAAGTGTATTAGGTGAAGTGTGGGCTGAATCTGCCTCCCATTTTAAGTCAAATAAGTCACCATGACGAAACTCCTGAGCCAAAGTTAAGTGATGAACTTCATCCCTACTGGTGACGTACTGTTGGGTTAAAAATATGCTTGCGAAATTTTAGAAAACTTGATGGTCCTTTCAGTTAAGGTCTTATTACTCAAGCTATCATATTACAGAATATGTGCTAGGAATGGAAGAGTTTACCCTTGCGGCTATGAATGCTTCACCTCCTGAATCTAAATTACTTCATACTGCAGAGTCAATGAGGCTTTTTAATCAGTCCCTAGTTAGTCATGAGGACAAGACTTCAGGATATTTTTGTTAAGGGTTTTTCAGTGTCCAAGCGCACCCCTTGACCTTATAACAGAGCTTCATTGGAAAACTGGGCAATGGAATATCCTCAGAAGAGGTTTTTGGGAACATTTCACAATCACTGAAGGCTTGAGATGGAGTTTTGTACAGAACAGAAGACATCAAGAAGATCTACAAAGACACGTAAACATGCTTAGCTATTCTACATTTTCATGCAGGCCTACTCAACTACATCAAACAGAAGAGGATAAATAGCCTGTGGCAGCTCACAGATATCAAAACCTTAACTGATAAGCTAAATAAAATGAGATGTTGTTGCTGTCAATGCCCCAAGTCTGTGAAGGTCAGGGTTTTTGACCTTTAGAAAAGTGCCATATGGGTTGGCGGACGCCTTTGGTGGTCTAATTGCATTTGTACGGCTTGATGATATTGTCGGAGGCAACTGTCAGTCCAGTCACTTGGATAACACACCATGTATTCTTACATCTACATCTTTACGGTTGCAAATCTTTTGTTTTTCGACTGGTTTTAAGAAGAATTTGGGTACTTGCATGAGGAGCAGGATGCTCCAAATTCTCTACAAGGTGATAAAATGGTTTGCAATTGCAAAGTGAGCAACTAGGGAGTTCGGGAGTGTTTTTCAGAATTTAGCCATTGATCATGAAACAATCATGGAAATACCTTGATGCCATCTGCCAGGTCTCGAGGAGATTTATGGCCCACTAGAATTTAGTCTCAAACCTTCTCTAACATACAGTCAGTTCCATAATTGTTAACCTTTAACTGATTTAAATTTAGTCCAAGAAAAAAAATCTTTTATCAAAAAAGAAATTTAATTACTGCCACCTCTAGAATTTCTTATGAATAAAACATAACTGAAGCGTGTTCCCATTTATATTTCACTCTTTTTTAAGTTCACCCAAGTGTTCAGGAACTCGTAAGTAGCAATCCATGACTTTCTTTTCCACTGGGGTTTAAATCTGAAGATGAATTCCCTTCATTCATCAACAGAGGGAAGATTAGAGAATATGCAAATGAAAAGAGACAAAAGACCTTCATAAATCAGGCAGTGGCTATAAAACTTAGTCACAAGCTTGAAAAAAGGCTCACATCCACTGTTAGGGCAGTAATTAAGAAGTTTAAATCAACCGGAGCTGCAGTGAATCTGCTTAAAACAGGATGCAAGTGTATTTCGCCCCACACACAGTGAGGAGGACGATTAGAGGGGCAAAAAAATCCACAATTGGAGATTTGCAGAAGATGCTATTTAGCATTGTGGGGTCACCAAGGCTCAATCCCATTTAACCCCTTGCCCTTACCACTATGATTTGTAGGTTCACACCGAGAGGTAAGGTGTCACGATTTTTGAGGCAGAGGGGTAGGGCGAAGTGTAAGGGCTACATGGACTACCTTTTTCAGAGGTACACTCCAAACAGAGTGTTATGAGAAAAAAGAGTGAGCAAGTGGCCAAAGAAACTCACAAATTTTCTCCATTAAAAAATTACAATAACCATTGTATTATCTTAGTTTCAATGCATTATGGTCTGTTTCTTCATAACAAGCATAAAAAAATCGCTAGTAGTTTGCTGATGTCTCGGTAGCTAGCTAGCTAAATTTCCCATTCCACCTTATAAAGGTGCAGCAGTTACATTCAGGTTCCTCAGGTATCACAACTGCTGCTCCATTTAAGGTGGAACGGGAAAATATAAACAAGAAGCTGGCAAATAGCTGAGTTCAGCTTCATATCACCGAAGAATTAGGGGTGGGCAATAATAAATAATTGTTGCATCCCCCCTCTTTGAAGACATATGATTCCCTATATTTAATTAAAGCCCAGCAGTAAACTTTACCCTCCTCTGCTATCATTGCAAACTGGTAGGGTTGCCTCCAGAGCAGCGCTAGTAGCCTGTCAATGAAGTAATGTTCTTTTTTTATTTCAGGGTCCCATTTCATAGAGGAAGATTTTAACCACCACCTTTTGTAACTCACTTCCAAGGGGCAAGGTGACCTCGAAAACAAGGTGTAGGGGTACAAATAAGAAATGGGATTGGGCCCAGACTCCACCTCCATGACAAAAAAACTATTTGGTGAAATTCTCTTCCATTTAGGCAAACATCTAGAGTTCAGTAGACGCTACTGGAACTGTTACAGGAACCAGGTTCTGTGGTCAGATGAGACAAACATCAAGCTTTAGGATGGCATCATGGACCAGGAGATTTTCAGAGAAAAGCTAAAACTGTGTTGTGACTGGATCTTCTAGCAGGACAATGATCCAAAACGTATGGCCGCACTAAAATGATTCAGTGACCACAGAATCAAGCTTTTGCCATGGCCAACCTGTTGGGTGAGCAGAAGTGGAGAGTGCAAAGGAGAAGACCTAGGATGCTGGAGAAGATTCTGTTTGAGGCGCAGTCTCAGATTCCTTGGTCTGTATTCCTCTCATCAGGCATTATAGCAGAAGTCTCACTGCTGTTATGTTGGCAAAGGAAGGTATCTTTTTTGATAAGTTTTCTCATACTAAATTTAGATTTGTCTCATATTTTGTGTGAAATTGAGCTAATTAAGGACAAAGACATTTTTAATTACTTTTTTTACCCATCTATACCACAGGTGCTAGCAATTATGAGCTGACTGTACCTGATCCAGATGAACAAGATCTTCAGCAGCAGCCATATGAGATTAGGAACAAACCTCTGCAGGAGAAGAAGTGGTCTGACATCAGGAGATCACTTAGTGGGACGATGCCCCACCACCCAATCATCATGCCCCACTAAACCTACTATTTTATACATAGTGGCAAACAGCAAAGACAAAGTAAAACTAAACTTTGTGTCTGCTGTGTCAATGTAGCCGTTTAAAAATCAACTTTTAAATTGACTGCTTCCATTAGTTTGTTCTGTCTGTATTTTAGGAATGCGCTGTATGTTGCGGGAAGATAAATCAGCCGACAGATTTTCTAAACAATGACTTGCTGTAAATGTGGGTCTCCTGTTGTGGGAATGTGCTGAATGTGTGACTTCTTTGGACAGACCTACCACAGATTTTTTGCCCCTTAGCTGTCCAGTTCCTGCTGTGTGGATGCACTGCTGTCCATCCTACCTACCCCACTGGCCCTCTGTGCTTTTCAGATGCTCCACTCATGATATGTCTCTGGTGCCAGGATTGAGCAGAAGTGGGCAAAGCAAATTTCTTTTAATCATGAAAAATGCAAATTCTCATCGGTGTTCATCAGTCCAGGCAAAGCCAAGCTTCGGCTAAGAGACGTGCTAGATCTCAACACCTCCGCGCTCAAGGGAGACCCACATCTGAGCAGTCGTTCAGCTCAGAGCTGCCCATATATGATGCCAAGAGAGACCACACACGCGCACGCATTACGGGGGCACACTAACACTACGGCAGATCAAAACACTTCGGATGGTGCCAGCGTAGACTGCTGCCATCCTCAGATAAGACACGCACAGACAGACGCACACGCACTGCGTAGAGAATGGAGGGATTTGCTTATCACCTCTAACCCAAAATCACATCATTGTTCCTGACAGTTGTCCTGGCAACCCAAGGAATTCTATTTTAATAAGTCCCCTGGGTTTCACTCATTTAGAGCTGATCTGTATGTGCACGTCCAGTGAATTCATAACCCTGCAGACCTCCATATATTATTCCAGATGACCTGTTTGTTGTTTATCATGTTCTCCAATGTAGAAAAGCTTCATAAATGTAAAATACGCCTTGCATGTGTGATATTCTTTCTTTTATGTTGTCTTGTATTAAAAATAAAGCCACTTTCTTATTGCATCCTAAGACTTGGGCCCAATCCCATTTCTTTTTTTTACCCCTACCTCTTGTTTTTGAGTGTCACCTTGCCCCCTAAAACTGAGTTACAAGGGGTAGTGGTTAATATCTTTCCTATGGAATGGGACCCTCCAATAAAAAAGAACATCACTTCATTAACAGGTTACTAGCGCTGCTCTATAGGCGACCCTGCCAGTCTGCAGTGATAGCAGAGGAGGGTGAAGTTTAGCAACCTCACTGCTGGGCTTTGGTTACATTTACGGATATGACAATTATTTATTATCACCCACCCCTAATTCTTCAGTGATATGAAGCTGAAGTCAGCTATTTGCCAACTTCTCGTTTGAATTTTTCCGTTCCACCTTAAAGGTTGCAGCAGTTACATTCTGGTGCCTCAAGTGTCAGTACTGCTGGGCTATTTAAGGTGGAAGCTAGCTAGACATCAATACACTACTAGCGATTTCTTATGCTTGTTATGTCGAAAATGACCATAATACATTGAAACGACATTAAAAGATAATACGATGGTTATCACAATTTTTTAAGAGAGAAAATACTCACATTTGTGTGTTTCTTCGAATGCTTGCGCAGCCATCTTGCTGGTTTTTTTGTTTTTCTCATAACACTCTGTTTGGAGTGTGTCTCTGAAAAACCTCTGTTTAGAGGGCCCTAACACTTCACCCTACCCCTCTGTCTCGACAAAAATCGGGACACCCTATGCCCTAGACATGAACACGCACAACGGAGTGGTAGGGTTAAGTGCTAGAAGCGAGGGGTGAATGGGATTGGGCCTTAGTATGCAGTAGCCACAGTCTCTGATGCTCTGCCCACATGTAGACAGAGCATCTGATATCTTTTGCACATTGGTCACAACCATCAGAATTTTGTCAGCCGCATTCTGATTGGCTATATGGACAAGTAGTTGCCCGAACCACAGACCGAACCTTTAGAGTGAGATAGTCACTGGATTACATCTGCATTACAGTTTAGAAGTTTTTCAAGAGTTTTCTTTGAAGCATTTAATAGCTTTTAAAGGAGATTTGCTCACAAGTTTGCAGACAAACCTGTTTCCTGTGGGTTTGTTTTTGTTACAGCTCCCCCCTACAGGTCATGCTAAAACAGCAGTCTGTGATTGGTTATTTTGCGTGACAGTCAAACTGCCCATTCCAGCCAAAGTGGACAGCTCTTGGTCAAGTCAAGGTGCAAAATGTGCCACACTCTCTGACGATCGCAGGTTTGCAGGTTTGCAAGACTAATTATGCAACAACTACATGGAAAGCCAGTGGCTCCTGTGCAAGTTTGTTTGTTACAAACAAGACAATTTGTTAAAAAACTACACGATTAGCTTGCATAGCTTCTGCCCTGTGATTAGCTGATTTACTGACATAAATGATCCAACTCTGAACTGTAAGGGTATTTAATACAACAAGTTGGCCTAAATTAGCTCTATTTTCAGAAGAATGATTACAAGTATTTAAGCAAAATTGTTTGATTTGCAAGGATGTGCAAAGTCTAATCATAATCCTTTGTGATACGTTTATTTTAGAGACTTAAATCACAATTATTGCTGTCAAAACAAAATGCTGTATCTCCAAAATGGTCAGTTCACAGGAGAAGGAAAAAATCTTATTAACTTATAATAGAAGTTAATGTAATGTTTTTGTCTGAGCAATTGTGGACCATCTGTGCTGATCCATTCATTATGAAATCTTCACACAAATTAAAGGGCAGCTGGTGTTTGCAAATTATGCAAAAAAGCAAACAACAACAAAAATAGAGATACACATGATGAACTGTGTGGTCTTCCTGCTTCCTTAAAGAGTCCCTATCAATTTTCCTCACCAGTTTGATGTAGTATATAAACACTGTAAAAGTTTCAAAGTGTACTGTCCACTCCTCAGTCCATACAGACCACATATGGGAGCTAATCTGCAAAAAAAAAGCCCATTTTCAGTTCACTGCTTTTTGTGATGTCATGAACACCAGCACATTTACATGTATTCAGCCTACAGCAGTTTAGCTCCACCCACTCACACTGAAGTTATAAGGAGTGTTGCAGCCTGGACTACTAACAAAAACAGCACATTGCATAAGACATTGGAAAATGGTCAGGTAAAAATGTAACTCGTGTTATGTAAAATCAAAAATGTAGGTTATGTGCTCTTCAAACTTCACTATCATCTCATCTTTATAGTCTCACTTCTCAACACATGGAGCGATTTCTAACACTTTACGTTTTTCTCACTTCTGTACAGTCTGTTTCTGTTCAGTCAGACTGGTGGAGCTTTTCTCACACCTCTTTGGTGATTCTTAGTTGGAGCTGCTGGAATGGAGTTGGTAGGACGTGTCCTTCCTGTACCTGTGCTGCTGTATTCAATCAGGTGAGTGTTAAAAATAGTGCGAGACACAATGCAGTTTTGGCGCGCACACCGAGCGTGGCGAAAAAGCTCTTGAGAGCTGAGAGAAAAATGTGCGATGGCACTTCCTTCCTTCCCGGGCAGCGTTCCACCCTCACCCCTGACTAGACTATTTCAGGAGGCTGCACTGTGAGGAAATAACGGCCAGGAGAAACGCTTGCTGCAGACGGCAGGAGTGAGACAGAGTCTGTTCATCAGTGCTTTTCAGTGGTGTGAGTGTGAGTGCGCTCTCCTTTAATGTGTTTCTTTATGTACCTGTGTTCAGGTTATAGTAAGGTTGTGTATATCAGTACTCCAAAGTACGCACCATGCCTGGCTTGTGTTCTCCTGCAATCAACCAAAGATATCAAAAAATGATATCTTAGCAAGTGAAATCATGTCTAATATAAATGTGAATAAGATTGTTGTCAGAATATTTTAAGATATTTCTAGAAAATTTATTCCTATTTAACTTGTTTTAAAGGGACCATCTCAAACATTTTTTTACATTTCATTTACCATCTTGAGGCAATAATTCATAACTCATTTTTACATCACCGTTTTCTAACCTCTCTTTATCTCTCAGATGAAAACAGACTGTTTTTGTTACTATGCCTTTAAGACTGGCATATGTGATCTCTGGCCACTGGGGTGGTACCCCCTAGGGTACATCTCAGTACCTTTAGTCAGGGAACATAACTGTATCATAATCCACTGAAATTATATTTTCTAAGTTGTATTGACTCCACGCTCCCCGTCTCGTCTCCAGGCTTTTTATTTTATCGTTCTGTTTTAAAACGTTAGGTTATGAAAAGGCACAAATACGTACTTTTCACCTGGAAAAACTTATTTAAGGTGCACAATTGTTGAACCTTTGAGGGATCATTTACATTGTTTGTACTTTGATAGACGAAAAATGTACCTGCATAGAACCTTTATTTCTAACAGTGTATATGGACTGGGGAGTGAGTAGCTTAGCAGTGGTCACAGGCTACATCAAAATCTTTTATTTCGACAAGTTTGGTTTTCTGTGATTTGGGCCTTTTAAATAATTTTATCTAGAAAAATGTGTTTTATTCTATTGCTTGTTTCAAGACACAATGCAGATAAATTTCGTTTCAATAAAATAAGACCTGGATAAAATTACTTACAACACATCTAGACGTAAGTTAAATAGTCTTACAATATTCTAACAACAGTCTCATAATGGGAAATATTACATATGTATGCTAGATATGATGAAATATAATGATAAATTCCATCCATTTTTCAAAATGTCTGAATTATAAAATCAATTAGGTGCAAAGTCATTCAGAGTGGTTTGGTGTGAAATGCTCCGTTCTAGAAAAACTTACCGCGTCAGAATTGTTCAGAGTGGGGATGATAGGAACCAGACGTCCACCTCTAAAAGCTCCCTCACAGAAGGTTATTACATGAAATGGTTATGAATACGCTAATGCCTGAGACACCATTTTATGATAGTTTCGTGAACTTTTTTTTTTAGATTTATTGCTGTTTTACCATTATAAATGTTACATATCACTGCTGTTGGAACAAAACCTTGTATCTCCAAAATGCTAACTTTACAGGAGAAGGAAAAACACACTCAACTTTTAATGTAAGTCAATGGAACCAGACATTTTTCCGAGTCATTTTGGGCCATTTCTCTTGGTCCATTCCTCATGCAATTTACACACAATGTAAAGGGCGTCAGGCATTTTCAAATTATGTCACAAACTGAAAAATGAAAAAAACTCAAAAATCTACAACTCTGAATGGCTTTGTTCATATCTGGGTCTCAGAATTATGAAGAAATATAAAAAAATGATTTCACTTTCCAAGACAGTGTTTTTTTTTCCTTTCTGCAGTGCATTATACACATCGCTAGATTTGAGCAAAGTGAATAGGCATGCAGCTGCTGGAAGGCATTCAGTGATCAGAGAAAAGCATCTGCTTGAAAGTGTACAAAATTATCCTGGAAGTCCTTGGACAGAAAAGGATCTCTAATGAGAAATCATTTTCCCATTTCACTCACATCTTAAGTCTGTCGCTCACACAGAAAGTTAGAAAAGGAGAAATTAAGGTTTCAAGGTTGCTGCTGCACCTGATTTTAGCTACATGAGTCCATATTCAGAGATAACAGTGTGTCAAACAGTGTCAGAAACTACATAAGCAAGTCTATTAGGGATTGTTGAAGAACTCCACACAGTTTGAGGTGAGTGTGATCATTAAGGCACGATGCTAATTGGCAAAATATAAGCTTCCACATCTTGGGAATGACAATAGTCTACTAAAAATGGAAACCGTGGACACCAAATATATCTTAGCTGATCGTTGATGTTGGAACAAAACCTCGTATCTCTCACTTTATAAGAGAAACATCAGGTTTTAATGTGAGTTAATGTATGAAGATTTTATTTAGTCATTTTGGACCATTTGTATTGATCCATTTATTATAAAATCTTGTTATGATATAAATGGCAGCTGGCACTTTCGAATTATGAGGGAAAACAAACGACAAAACTACAGGGTTTCATTCTGACAGTGATGATATAAGGGGAATATTTTATGGCTGCTACTTTAAGTAGTCTTTAAAGAACTTCATCAAATTCAACCTCAAGCACCACATAACGCTTAACAACGAATGTAAACCAACAAAAAGAGATGATTTCAAAAAAGCGGGCGCAAAACACGTGCGTACCTGATGAGGATGGCCACGCCCACATCCTCACAGCTCTCGTAGACTCTTGCCCAGGTGTTCTGCACAATGTTGCGCTCCAGGTCGCTGAGCGGCTCAGCGCGCTCCCTCCGCTCCGGCTCTCCCACATCCCTCTCTTTCTCCATCCCGCAGGTGCACGGTGGGGAGCCCGGGCCCGAGCCGGGCGACGAGGGGCCGATCAGGGGCTGAGGGGGCGGAGAGGGGCGGCGCAGGAGCCGCAGGGGGCAGCAAGAGCGCAGGGCCACGGAGCAGAGAGAGCAGAGAGTGTCCAGCGTCCCTCTCACCCCTTGCCCCTCGCCACACCCTTGGGCAGGCAGGATGCCCTTGACTCCTTACACCTGTCTATACACAGGCGCCGTTTCCCTCTCTGTCTCTCTCTCTTTCCTTCTTCCTCGTCCTCTGCCGTGCACTGTGCGAGCACTGTGGTCTCTCTCTCGCTCTTCTCTCTCCCGCAGATGTTGTCGGCGCTCTGAAGTTGTGGCTGTGTGAGGCGCTGAGATACAGAGCGTGAGGAGGAGAGGGAGGGAGGAGAGTGGGTGTGCGATGGAGAGAGAGAGAGAGGGGGGAGTGAGAGATGGAGAGCAGGAGAAAGAGAGGCAGAAGGAAAGAGTTGAAGGAGGAGAGAGTGAAAGAGAGAAATGATGGAGAGAGAGAAATGGGGATGGGGGGAGAATTCCTGTGTTACCTAACAACCCTTTCCTCTCTGTTCTTTGTCAACATGAATGCTCTCTCGCTTTGTCTTTGTCACACGCGCTCTTCTGGGTAGCTGTAAATTACAGCTGTGTTTCTCCCTTCATGGAAAAAGTCACATAGACAAACAATGCAAGGACAAGCACATGCTTACTTGCTTGCTTAGGGTAGTCCACTGTGCCTGATGATGAACTGGTGGTCCATTTTCAATGTTTACCAAAAGGAAAAATGCTGTGATTTGTAATTATTTTAACCTCAGATTCCTTGGCCTTTGCTCAATTCCTGGGATGAACATATGAAATAACACATTTTCAGTGACTTCACTCTGTACACTCTGTACATTTATATTACACATGTGATGTTGGGGTGAACCTGCGGGGAATGAAAGTGTGGAGGTGCTGTGTCCTTCACTCTGTTCTCCTCTTACATGGCCTGCTGTTAGTGTGTAAGTGTTTGTATTTGTGTGTGTGTGTGTGTGTGTGTGAGGGTTGACAACATGGACAGGCTGCTGACTGGCTACAGTGACCCCCCCCAGGACCCCCTGGATTTTGCACTTTGGTTATCACACAGTGGAAGGATAGCTGTGGATTGTTTCAGATCTGAAGCCCCTTGATTTTCTCCTTTCTCTCAAAGATGAAAGCTTTAAGCGCTGTTTATCTGATGGGGGCAGTTTTGGTGTCTACCAGGTCTTGCACAGTTTGAGTACCATTAACTCTTTGACCTTACTTATGCAAATGTCTCCTGAAAATGAATAACCTGTACTTAATGGCTGTCAAGTAACTAAAAGGAGGTCTCTGACTTTGGCACAGTACTGTAGGTTCTCTGGTTGCTGTAACATCTGATGTGGGACGCACACTGCCTGCCACAGATAGCTAAGGCCTGATGTGTTGTGTCAGGTGCAACAATGGCTCTCCTACGCTTCTTCACCAGGCTACTTCCCCATGGAAACGTTTCACCAGGCAATTTTCAATGCAGCCTTTAGAGACCTTACGGTGGGAAGGCTGTATTCTGTCTTATAACATCCAGATGGTGTGGTCAAGCTATCAAAATTGAAGGAGAATGATGGTGGTCAGGGCCAAATTAAGATCCCTTGGTGACTCTGGGCTTTACAGCTATGGTGCCCCATATGCTCAAGAAATCTACAACCATAACAGTCTCCCGGTCTAGCACTGTGCTTATATATTATGACAGTAAAGCTTTTGCTGAAGACTTGTCCTCTTCATTCTTCACAAAATATCTAAACTGAACTAAAGTTAGCTAAGGCCTTGTCAAGATTGGAATAAAGTTACGACACGATGAGTGAATTTCTAGTGGGCTGTATTTTCTATGAAACTTTAATGTTCGTCATTATTTCTAGAAAACTAAAAGTTCATGATATTGTGCCTAACATAAATGTAAAGTATACTTATTGCTGCATTATGATCATCTATGTGATCAGCCTGCAGGCTGGCTTTTCTAAGTGACTTTATTTGCTTTCTCCGCCTGCTAATACTCTCTCAGAGCAGAAAGGATGGGACAAAGTTCTACCTCCTAGACCAAGCAAAGTTAATATGGATGCATGCGCTAGGACACTAAATATGGGATTCAACACCGAACTTAGTTCAGGGTACAACTTCAGTAGTCCACTAATTGGCTTCTGATGGGAGACAGGTGTCAGCATGATTTAGTATAGTATAGACCTGTTGACATGGACAGATGTGACAATCCATTAATTGCTTTCAAGGCATCATGGAAGTTACACATGTCTTGCCTGTCTACAACATGAAATTTCTTGAGTTTTGATAATCCACTTTCAATTTGCAGCTGTCACAGTTCTTAAAGATGGCAAACACTGTGTTGACTGGCTTTGTGCAGTCTTTGCATGTTGTCCAGAAGAATGGAAATGTTCCACATTTCCATAAAACCCAATCCTGGTGATTCTTGCTGCTGGACATGATGGCTTGAGCTGGTGACTTATAAAGTAGAACTAAAACATAGTATTAGTGACAAGAAGCTGGTGTTGTGAGGCTCAGAAGCCTTAGATCTTTTGCATTCCCAACTCTTTTTAAATTACATCATTCCCAACTCCTTTCAGATTACTCCTTTCAAAACCTTGTAGCTGGTTTCAACTCTTATCACTCTTAGGAACCCTAAGGGCATCATCCAGCAATGGGTGGAATCATTCTTTTGCAGCACCTTTTGATGTCAGTGTTTCTGCATATGCACTGAGGGAGGCATTTTCTTGTATTGCAAGTGCAACTAGGAGCTGGACTATACTAACTATACTAAGTTGATCTTGTGTAAAATGACCAAAGGAATGAAGAAAGGACATGGACTCCAGTGGTAAGGGAATGATCAGAAACAAATAATACCTTCTGTTGGATACCATCTGAAAGCTTGCTAGCCTCTAGCCTCTGTCCTTCTGGGTTTTCCCACAGCAGTGGGGCAGCAGTTAGCCGATGTCAGGGCTGCAGGGCTTCCGGTTACAGTGTGTGGCCACAAGGAGACCTGTAAGGAGTTTTGGTCGTGAAAATGCATATTAACGCTTGAGTAAAAGTCTGCCAAAGGATTAAACTGTTTAAGTGTTGGTTCCAATTATTGGAAGAATGTGGGTTTGATTGCAGGTGATGCCCCAGCCATTTGTGGCTGGGAGTCCAGGTGAGCATGATTGGCTTCTCTCGCTTTGGATGGGTAAGATGTTCATCCATCTCCCCCTGTCACTTAGCGCAAGGCTAGCCAACTGTTTATTGCTAGATAACTTATCAGAAGTGGCAAAAAGCATTCTTCTCCAAGCATGATGGCTCAGAGGAAGCATGTGCTAGCCTTCATCCTCCCACTTTGGTAGCATCATGGGACTGGGGGGAGACCTAACTAGTGGGTGGAATTGGAAGTGAAAAAATTGGGTAAAAAGAAGTCTGTCAAATGCTTGAAGAGAAAGAGAGAGAGAAAGAGAGAATAAGAGACAGAACAAAACAGATAGACACACATACATCCACATAGAAAACTGCTCTGGAGCTTAAGAACAAGTCACTGTATCTGAATTCACCAGTCTCTGGAGATAACACAGATCTTGGCTGTGAGCGAGAGAATCTAGGTCCATGAGCCATTTTTAAGTCCATCCATATTAATCTGAGCTCATCACATTGGAAGTAAGATCATTCTCTTATGTCAGGGACCAGACTGGGTCTTGTTGAGTTTTGACTGAGAGAAAACCTTTAAGTGTTGTTAAAAAGAGAACAGAGCCAGTCATTAAGGTGAATAAGCCATATCTGACTTGGGTACACATATACATACACCAGTGTTGTGGCACCAATGCTGCCAACCTTATCCTTAAGCAACAGATCAGGTCTGGCTTCTGGAAGGTTTCCTAATAAAAGATGCAGATTTTGATGCAAAAAGACAAAAAGAACAAAATATGCCCTGGAACACCACAACTGGACATCTGTGGTGAGGTAAGTAAGTTAACAAGTTCAAACAGACTGCTTAGAAGATCAAGACTTATTTATCAAACAAAGAAGCTGCTGGTGTTCTCAGAACAATGGCCTGGCCACCCCAGAGTCCAGACCTCAATATCTTTGAAAGTGTTTGGGATTACTCGGATCATGAGAAGCATAAAATGCAACCAACCAATAAGACTGAGCTTTGGAGGTGTGTAAGGATGTCTTTTTCAATATGTTGTGGCACTAAATCAGAACCAGGAAATACTGAAGTAAACTACACAAACGAGTTGCTAACTGCTAACAGTCTAATAGCTTAGGGTGACCGGACATCCCCATTTTCCAGGGACAGTCCCCGGTTTTGGTGGCCTGTCCTCAGCTGAAGCTGTCCTCGGAAATGTCCCTGTTTGTGTGTTAACTGTGTCCCCATTGTGTGTGTAACTGTGAATGTGTTACACACGACCCAGCAAATGGTTGGCAAATCTGAAGGGAACATGTTACTGCTTGACACATTTACAGTGTGTCAATTATACACCAGCTATTGGGCCACTGGTCTTTTTCTGTATCCACAGGTCTCTTTTTACTGCCAAAATATTTAATATGAATTATGGGCTCATACAACTACTGAATCTTCAGTGGTAAACATATCCCTACCTCATCCCTGCCAGGGCCACTAGACTTAGTGACTTTTGAGACCTTTTTTACTAAGCAACTTTATTTATAAAAAGCGACAAGCGACAAATCTGGCAAGGAGAAAAGCAAGAAATATGAATCTTTTACAGGACTATTGTAATTTATTCCCATGCATGCTGCTCAGAGTATCTGTAATGTCAGTCTCAGTCAGCAGCTCCTCTGGCAGCAGTGTCTTTCTCTTTCTCCTTGCACCATGCGCATGCAGACAGGAATGAGCAGCAATGATTATGTGGGGTGGTGCTAAAATCTATTGAACCGCTGTAGTTTGAGTATTTTTTAAATTGAGTATTCTGTAGTTTATTATAGCTTCACTCAGCATAGCAGACTACTGTATGATTTTCTGACATGATTTACCAAGTTACCAAGTTTTATCAGTTGGCCTTCAGTACAGTTTATCACAGTAAAACAGTCATCATGGTCAAATAGGCCTACATGAAACTGGAAATATGCCTGGAAATGTGTTATTGCACATACAAAAACATTGGATATTTTAATGATATTAACTGCCGATCTGGAAATGTCCCTGGTTTTCATTTCAGAAATCTGGTCACCTTATAATAGCTACATACACAGCACCCACCACAACCTACATTTGATTCCATCTTTCACTCCAACACCAGTCTCTGGATGTGCTCTAAAATTCTTTATCTTCTAGATGGGTGGTATTTGAGCATCTGTCACTAAAACTGTACCAGTATTGCAGTGGGTTGAATATGTAGCCGGCTAACTACACTAGCATTAGCGTCGCTCAGCAGGGTACTGCTCAAAGCACCACAGAACAATTCTATTTTTTTAAGTTTCTATCACTTCAACACCAGGCACTTAAATTTGCGCTCTAAGTTTTTATCCTCTAAATGGGTGTTTTTGAAGCATCGGTTCGCTGGAACCAAGTGTAACTTGCTCACGTTAACTTAGCCTAGCAGGCTCAAGCTCAAAATACTACAGAATAGATTCGATTTTGGCTTTCAGTCACTCCAGCACCAATCATTCGACTTTGCTTTCACTGAAAGTATTTACTGTATATACTTGTGATAGCAGAGCACCAGTTAGTCAGTAAATCAAAACTGTACTGGGGTGTTTGGATCTCTTTAGCCAAGCTAAGTTAGCTAGAAAAGAGGGGGCGGCTAGCATTAGCTTAGCTAGGATGCTACAGCTCTAAACACCACAGAACAGGTTTAATTTCAGCTTTCTGTCCCTCCAACACCAGCCACTCAACTTCACTACCTCAGATTTGAGTCATTATCTTCTAAACTTGCATCAGTGAAGCTTTTGTTAGTCAGATTTGAACCTGTTCTGTGGTGAGCAGAGCTGGCAGCATGTTAGCTAAGCTAATAGCTACTTTCTCCTGGTTATCAATATTGTTTAACAAGAAATTAGTGTTAGATTGATGCTTCGACGTTTATTGAGTGGTGGATTTAAAATTGTGAGCTGCTTTAATTAATTGGCATCTGTGTGAGTGAACTGAACTGAATTTGATTGTTTTCGGGTTCAAAATAACACAGCAGACTGCAGTGACGGAATATCAACATCAGTGACAGAACAAATCAGTGAATTGCTACATCGTTACATCATCTCACCGAACAGATCTGTGGCCCTGAATAAGGTTAGCTAACCATGCAAGAAAATATCTTTACAGTGACACACTGCTCATCATAGGGGTCCCCACAATGAGCTAAATACATAAAAAAGTGGGAGTATTGGCCACTGGATCAACGTCCCCATTCCACTTGTGTAGACAGGTCTTTCCTAGCTCTGTCTGTAAGGAACACCCCTCACCCGCACCCCCAGAGTGCTCCACCGATGAGTCACAACGTGACACAGTTTGCGAAGAATTGAAGCTGTACTGCGGCTCTACTGGTCACTGATGCGAGGGGCGACCCCCTGGTCATCTTTGTGGAGCTGCCACGGTGATCCGACAGAGCGAAGACATCAGAGCCGACAGTCTGTCTGGTTGTGATGTGATGCGTCCGACCGCCTTGTCCATAGACCAGTGAATCAGTGCTGCCGCTGACCCTCTCCACATGAAGAACTGATGCTGTTTGTAACCCACTTACACAGTCTGATAGTCACACTTTAACTGAGGGTCATTTCTTGTGCCTGACACAGAAGAACGCTTCAGTGGAGATCCCCCATCATTTTCATAAGACTTAGCCTTTCACTAGTGACCAGAAACGTTTAGATTCTCTCACACACTGATGTCCTGTGAATATAATGTCTTTAACTTTAATGTGTATCACATAGGGCCTTCTCCACTAACTTTGCTACATCAGAATATGTTTAATCATGTAACCTAATAATGAATGTTTGTCACAGTTTAACTTTATTATTTCATTCACTGGTCACTTTATTAGAACCTCTCCTGTGTAGCTCCACCTTGCTGGTGTACAGTAGCCCATCTGTTGATGCTGTTTCTAATAAAGTGACCAGTGATTTGACGCAATAGGTAGATGTTTCTAATAAAGTGGCCAGTGAGCGGAAGCACAAGGTAGGTGTTTCCAATAAATCGACTAGTGAGTGGAAGTACAATATAGGTATATATGTAGATGTTTCTAATGTGGTCAGTAGGCGGAGGTACAGAATATGTGTTTTTATTAAAGTGGCCAATGAGTGGAAGTATAAGGCAGGTGTTTCCAATAAAGTGACCAGTTGGTGGAAGTACAATGTAGCTGTTTCTCATAAAGTGGCCAGTTAGTAGAACTATAAGGTAGGTGTTTCTAATAAAGTGGCCAGTGAGTGGAAGTACAATGTAGCTGTTTCTCATAAAGTGGCCAGTGAGTGGAAGTACATGGTAGAGGTTTCTAATAATGTGGAAGGTAAGTATATGAAATGGCATGTTTATGCCGAACTTCTCTGTGGGTCATACAGGTAAAGAGAGTGAAAGTCTGAAAACTAAAACAAACTAAAACTAAACAACTGTCTGCCTGTCATGCATTTGGAGTCCCTAACTGGTGCTTAGTTGGTGTAGATCATTTGGGTAAATGATTATCCTGTTTGTTCATTATGGGCCACCGTACATACATGTGTTTTGCGTCTAGGCCAATCAGAGTGCTCGGGTTTCTTCTGTGTAAGTCCGGTCACTGTAGTAGAGCCATGGAACGTCAACCTTACTAACTGGGTTTCCTTTCTTTTCTTTGTTCCTGAATAAACCTGCGGGTTGTTCCAAATTTGTGTGGTCCTTGACTCACACACGAGCGAACCAGTTTCTACAGTTGGCATGGTGTTTTATTATTAGCTGAACTCCCATCAACAGCAGCCCAACCACCTGGCAAACAAGGCCTGCCATCTCTAGAGGCAGTTTTAATTGATGTTTGTGAGGAGGATGAGTGCATGTATGCATATGTGTTCATATGTGCCCATGTGTATGTGTTTCCTGTATCTGTGTCTCTGGTGGTTCGGGGGGATTCACACTGCACCAAACCGTGGATCCAAATGGAGAATACAAATTTAGTGATGTGTGTGTGTGTGTGTGTGTGTTTGTGTGTGTCAGTGTCATGGAAGGGAATCCATTTGCATGCATTCACTATTCTCTTCAGCACAGAGTCGTGACTGCAGGAGGAAGGCATTCAGTCAGTAAACGTGTCCTTTTCTTTTGCTTCGCGACTTCACTGCAGTCCTTTGGCTCTCATGCAGCCATAGGTGCTTTAGGCGGCTAAACATTTGTATGTTTCTGCAGTGAAAGAGAACAAGCTGGCCAATGACAAGACTACAGTTTTGGAACATTACTGTAATAGGACTGTTACAACTACTGTGCCACTCTGGAAATGATCCATCCATGGTGGAAAGTTATGTGTAAGGTAAAGTTCCCAAAGAAAGCTTATTTTTTGTGATTTACCACCATTTTACCATCATCAACATTATTCAGAACACGTGTAGGTTCACTGGTGGTTTTGTATAGTGAATAAAATGGCTATATTTCTGTTGTAGACATGGCAACCCCTGGTTCCTATCACCACCACTGTAAAGAATTTTGAGTCTCTACAATCAACCATTTCACACCAAACCACTCTGAATGACTTTGTTTACATCTCAATGATTGAATTATGCTGAAATTTTGAAAAAAATTGGTGGAATCCCCCTTTAATTTGACACTGCAGTTATTCTGTGCTGTAGGTTTTAATAGGTACTATAGATATTCATTCAACACTGGTCATTTTACTGTGTACAGCAAATAGTGTACCCAGGCCTAAAAATGTGTTAGCCTAGCAACTGGTGAACAAGATGTTGGTCTTATATTCACGCCACCTCCTCATTTATGATTAAGTGTCGTCTGCCTTTCAGAAAAAATGCTGTTCAAAATGCTGTCACATGTTTAGCTGCTTTGCTAACCCCTGTTTTTTCCCTGACGCAGCAGCTGTCAGTCAGACACGGCAGCATTGAGGGGGTTTCAAAGCCGTTTCACCCCTGAGGGTCGATCTCTTCATATCTCTAAATTACCCAGTTTCAGCCCTCGAATTCTCCACCGCAGGCTGTCAGTGAAGCAATTTCCGCCGCTGCATGACTCTAGTGCAAATTAGTGTTTTTTCCCTGTCTGTAAATCAGGAATTGCTCTCAGGCTTGCTGAGGCAGCTGAGCTAACATTTATTTACATGTCGACGAAATGAATCAGTCATCTCTGACAACCCATTTGAACAGCCGCTTGAACATCTTAAGAACAAAAAGTCACAAAATGCTTGCATGAGGTACATACAAAGAAATGAGTCTGGTGTGAGACCCATTTTACACACTTGCAGTCCTTGTGTCTTCATTTGCATTCTCATTTTGGTGTTCATAAGGGCACTCAGGAACGCCCGCTAAGTGCCTTTAATGCTCGCTGTGGTGGGCCCTGCTGGGCTCGCCCCCTGATGTTGTCCAGTCTAGGATAAGTCATAAGGTACTGTTTAAATAAAGCAGTGCTAGCCTCTTGGCGTGACACCAGTTTATTTAACACAGTTTTTCAAAGACTGAATCTCAGAGAACGATAGTAGCAAAATACCAAGCTAGCTAGCTATTTAGCATTTTGTGTTTAGCTAAAGCACTCCAATGATAGATTTATGAGTCTTTTATCCCGACTATACCTTGTCCAGAAGATCCTCCTTGAAATAATATAGCCCAGCTGTCACAATCTTTGTATAAAATGATGTTAGCTAGCTGGCTAACTGCTGCAATCTGACAGCAGCTAACGTAAGCTACCTAGCATTTTATATGTAGCAGCACTTTGTCAGTAAAGTACCTTATTAGTAATCATTACAGTGTTTTTTAATCTCGGACTGCATCTATGATGCTAGGCAGATTGTCATTGGTGTAAAGAATTTTGAGTCTCTACAATCAACCATTTCACACCAAACCACTCTGAATGACTTTGTTTACATCTCAATGACTGAATTATGCTGAAATTTTGAAAAAATCGGTGGAATCCCCCTTTAATTTGACACTGCAGTTATTCTGTGCTGTAGGTTTAACATTACAAACATTACATTGCAGTGTTTTTTAATCTCTGACTCAGGGAACCATGTGGGTGCCAAACAGATCTGCATCTATGATGCTAGGCAGATCAGCCTGGCAGGGGTTCCACTGCAACCAATTCATCTAGCTTTCTTGCTTGCTAGTTAGCTTAAACTGACAGATATTAAAAAATATACTGCGCAAAATGCCTAAATTTACTCACACTCATGTTTAAAGCCAAGCAAATCTTGTTTTTCTTTGTAGATATGAGCAAAAACTCGAGGCTAGCATAGACTATGAGCAAAAATTAGAGGCTAGCGTAAATGCTAACAACATTTATCAACTCTTTACAATGTAATAATTCTAAAAACTGCAGTCTACACATCAGCATGATGTAATATGTTTTTTTTCAAGTGTCACCTTGCCTCTTGAAACTGAGTTACAAGGGGTAGTGGTTGAAATCTTCCTCTATGAAATGGGACCCTGAAATAAAAAAGAACATAACTTCATTAACTACTAGCGCTGCTCTGTAGGCGACCCTGCCAGTCTGCAGTGATAGCAGAGGAGGGTAAAGTTCAGCAACCTCACTGCTGGGCTTTAGTTACATTTAGGGGGTCATATGCATATGTTTCCGCCCTCGGATGGTCAGCTGATACGCATAAATCGCTGAGGTCACCGTACACGTCCAGCTCACAGGAGTAAAACCAAGAAATGGGATAAGGCCCCTGTGTCCACATGTTGCTGGCATCACTAAATAAAGAACATAACTCTGACAGGCATTAAAAGGCCATGTCTTTTGGGCCATTTGAACAGTTTTCATTTTTAAATGACAAAAAATGATGGTAAGGATTCCCAGTGTTATTGTGAACATCAGTATGGGGTACTAACAAAACAAATCATATGTATTGACTGAAGTTGGTAACTGAGGCCGGAGAGACGGAAGATTTTGTGATGATCCTTTGCTGCATTCTGCTGGCCAGATCCGGCACTTCTTTCCCGTTTTTTCACCCGAGAAGTTGAGTTACACGTCAGAGCGGGAGCCTGTAACCTGTGAGCCGGACGTGTACGGTGACCTCAGCGGTTTATGCGTATCAGCTGACCGTCCGAGGGCAGAAAGACGATGGAACGTGTGGCGGAGATGCCGAGCGGCGACGGTAAGAAAGACATAAAAACCAAAACCCGCTCGGAATCGAGGCAGATGCACGCTGAAGGGGAAAAACAAACCTCGCGCTGCGCTTTAATTCTCCGCGAGGCTGCACGTAACGGAGGGGGCCGCTGCTGCTCGAGCGTGTAACGTTTTCTTTGCGCGTAGCCTCCATGATCCTGAGGGTTTTTATTTTCCACCTGTATTCGGGAAGTCCCGCCCTCCGCGCTGGGATTGGATATAACTCTCCCGCGACTCTCCAGGATTGGCTAGTTAGTCCCGCCGCCTGTTCTATGATTGGTTACGGTATAATTTATCCTGCCCTGAGATTAGCTAGTGGGCTAATGTCTCACACGCTGCTATTGGATAGTAGTATGTAGCGTATGCGTTTCTTGCGCTGCGATCGGTTACTTTTATCTCGCCTCCTGCGCTGTCATTGGTTAGTAGCATCGTTAGACCATCATTTTATTTTATTATTTTTTTTTTTTGAATACATGTACAGTTATCAGTAATTTGTACAAAAGCCACAAATGCAAGGAAAAATAAAATAAATAAAGAGATGACATAACACGGCCTAACTAATGACAGCGCAGTGTTACATCATCTTTTTATTTCATATTATTTTTTTATCAAAAATTGAACAAAGGTAAATATCAGTATTTTGTACAAAAAGCCACAAATGCTGGGTGGAAAAAAATGGAAGACTAAAAAATGCGTTTTATGAAGTGGAAAAAAGAATGAATGATGAAGAGAGTTCAAGGCTTTGCAAAGTATAATTCTTTACAATAATACGCCATTCTGCTTTATTGTTGTTCCTTATCATATGTACATAATGATCCATTTTAAATTTTACAAAATTAGGCTTCATTTTTAACCATAATTTGCATTTATGAATATGCAAATTCCCCACAAATACTGAACAAACTAACGGCTGAAGCGTTCTAGAACGTCGGACTGCTTGTGATTGAACTCCTAACCAATCGCAGCACAGGTGGGGCGGGGCTTGTCGGAATACGGGTGGGGAAACAACACCGCGGTGCAGAAGTCAGCACTTGTGCGCGGCTCTGCGATTTCAACGAGCGACGTCACTTCCCGGAATGATGGAAGAAACGCTGGCTGTAGCAGAGATGATCTGTTCATCTTATTTTCTAGCAGAGAGCAGAAGTGCGCGTGATTACAGAGCCTTATGTCCCCAGTAGTGGGTTAAAATAGCTTATGCTGTGCTAAAGGGGTTTATACAGCAGCAGTAAAACGACAGTGAGGTTTGTTGAGTGTTTTACATGTCTTTTAAATAAACTGTCCATCAGTGTGTTACGAAGCTGAAGTCAGCTTCTCGTTAGAATTTTCCCGTTCCACCTTAAATGGTGCAGCAGTTCCATTCTGGCGCCAGAATGGAAGTGCTGCACCAATTAAGGTGGAACGGGAAAATTCTAACGAGAAAATCGAACAAGAGGCTGGCGAATAGGGAGCCAGCTTCAGCCTTGTCGATGTATAACAGGTTATTAAGTTAAATTACATTGTAATAAGCAGTCAGTTTCTAAATAACGGGAGCCTGACCTCAGGCTGCTACTGAGGATCAGTAGAGATGCTCTGTTAGCTCAGGTTCTGGTCCAATCTCTGTCTCATATTTTAAGAATTTGCTGGAACTGCACCTTGTTTAGCTCAGATTTATTTCAGTTTGTGTTGTAGTCTTTCTTATAAAACAGGTAAATTTCAATCCAAAGAAAAAGGGGATTACGTTGAAGGGGAATTCCACCAAATTTTCAGCATCATTAATTGGTTGAGATGTCAGCAAAGTGATTCAGAGCAGTTTGATGTGAAATACTCCATTCTAGAGGTACTTACTGCATCAGAGTTGTTCACAGTGGTGGTTATAGAAACCAGACGTCTGAGTTTAATTGCTCCCTAACAGAAAGTTGTTACATGAAATTGGTTACGATTGCGCTGCCTGATGCCTGAGACACTGTTTTATGGTCATTTTTGCCTCAAACAAATTTTAAAAAAAATATTAATTAGCAAAATAGCACAAACATTTTGTCACTATTTTATCATCATCAACATTCCATATAAAAGCTCAGATGACGTATAGGTTCACTGATGGTTTTGAATAGTAAATAAAATGGCTATATTTTAACTGTAGATGTTGCAAAATCCACCACTGTAAAGAAATCTGAGTTGGTATGTTTATTTACAGTGAACGTCTGCACAGTGAAACATTTAGAATGACTTTATTTACATCTCAAGCCATAGATTTTTGTAATTTTTTTTGAAAAAATAGGTAGAATTACTGTGTAATTGTCAGTCATCTTTCATTCTTTCCCTATCTTTCTCTTCTCAGGATTCACCATGGCCGGCCCCTCCACAACTCCCCGGAAACGGCAGGTGCGTTTCTCCGCCCGTCATGACATCCTGCTGTTGCGGGAGGTCATCGCCCAGAACCCCTTCACCTCCAAAGAGTCGGGCCGCATCTGGGCCAGAGTGGGAGAGATCATCACTGCCGCCCTGCAGGACGAGAACTTTGAGGTGGACGGCCGGAGATGCAGGGAGAGAACCATGCTGCTGCTCGACTACTATAAAAAACAGGACTTTCCCAGCCTGCGCAGGTGAGTGTAGTGGATGGTGTCTTGGTTTGTTCTCACTAGAATAGCTTAGTGGTTCAGAAATAATGATAGTAGAACACAGACACATTTTTGTTTTGTTCATGGCAGAGATAAAGCCTGAAATGTAGTTTAAATTCTCTTTATATATTTCCATATTCAGGCATAGTTCTGAACTGCTGGAACAGAGGATGTTTATTACTGATTACGGTGTTATAGTCTTGCACCACTGTCATCATTTTATTGTTTACCTGGTTAGTACTACTTTCCTGGCGCAGTGACCGCCTTTGAATCCTTGAAGACTGGGTTGAGTACGTCTGCAGTACAAGACAATGTCTGAAAGGCGGAAAGGTTTTGGTGTTGGTGATGGATGGTGTAGTTAAGAATCAAGCAGTAAGGTGTTTGATCCCAGCTGCTGCGAGGGGAATTCCACCATTTTCCCAAATTTTTTATATAATGTGATCTTTGAGATTCAAACAAAGTCTTTCAGAGTGGTTTGGTGTGAAATGGTTGATTGTATCGACTCAGATTTCTTTACAGTGGTGGTGATAGGAACCAGGGGTCACCATGACTGCAACACAAATATAGCCATTTTATTTACTATCCAAAACCACCAGTGAACCTACATTGTTTTCTCTAGAAATTCTTCAGCAGCAGTGTCAGGGCCATGGTCCAACACGCCACCACCCCCACCCTCCAGCTCAGTTCATTGACATCACACCCCATGTATATCAGTGCATATGGGGATGCATATCAAAAGGTACCAAAATTTGTTGCATAGGGAAAAAATAAAGTGATGCTACAGTTACTAATCAAAACATTGGTGATTAAAAAGGGTTTACAGCCCCTGCATTTTGTTCTTTCCAGAAAAAAGGTAATCAAATGTAATAAGTTACATTACTTAGCTGAAGTTATTAAAATAGTGTCATGACTCATTACATTTTTAATAGTAACTAGTGATCTGTTACTTATCATGTTTCAAAAGTGATCTTGCCAATATATACATTGTTTGCAATTATTTTACTGATGTTTATTGAAGTAATGTTATGGATAGTCAATTAGTCAGTTAGTATTTAGTAACAGTTAGTTGGCCATAAACATCAATAGAGAATAACGTAACGTTGCGAATGTTCTTTTAAACTGTAAAGTCTATCTAAAGTCTAGTTTAATCTCCACTTTAAAAAAAGGTGCTTCTTCAAGGGTTCCTTAGTAAAGAATATGGTTCTATATAGAGCCCTTTGCATGATTAAAGGGTTCTTTGCATCATGAAACGATTCTTCAGATTGATGGAAAATGTGCATGAATGTGCTATAGATGGTTCTATATAGAACATTTTTGAAAAAGAGCTTCTCTGTTATTATTATGTCAAAGTTGTAGCAATAGAAGAACCTATTTGGGTGCTAAATAGAACCATTTTAAAAAAAGTTCTATATAGAACCATCTACTGCACATTTTCCATCAACCTAAAGAACTATTTCACCATGCATAGACATAGGAATACGGGGTTGGGTGTTGCCATGCGGCTCCACTTCCTGTATCTGTCGTTTCATATTAAAAGTTCTCTGCAGAGTTTTGTAATTGTGACTTCATGACATTTCATAAAATTCTGAAGCAGCAGTAATTTTTAAAAATATATATATAAAGCAAACATGTCTTTTGAGTTTCTGTATGTACTAAAGATGGTACTTTTTCTTTGGAGGCTATTTTGCCTTACAACGCTCTGCATGTACCTCTCCAAAAATGCGTTCTTATGCCCAAACTATTGTAAAACAAAGTGTCAGATAACTCTGTCAGGGAGCTTTTAAAGGATTGAAAACACCATCATTGTGAATAGTTCTGACTCAGTATGTGTATCTAGACAGAAGTATGTCACGGCAAACGACTCTCAGTGACTTTGTATACATTTTAACTATTTAATTATGGAGAACCTTTCAGTGGAATTCCCTTCTTTGGAAGCCTCTTTGAATGAAAGCATCAGCTAAACGATGTAAGCTGTAAATGTCTATGTAATGTAAATGTTTTCAGGTTCGGCACAGAGAGGCTGTACGCTCAGAAGGAGGATCTGCTACACGAGGTTCTGGAGCTTGAGGCCGAGAAGAACCTGATAGCCAGTGGTGAGGGGAAATACCAGGATGAAGAGCTGAAGAAGAGAGCGCTGGAAGAACTTGCACTGCCCGAGCCTGACAAACCCACCATGCTACCAGTCACGACAGCGCCAACTACGGGTGAGGAGCAAAAAAAACAAAAAACAGTGCAATTCACTATTGTGTGTAAAATCTACTATAACACAATAAAGAAAAGGCACAGTTTTTATCTAAACTGTTGAAATTTAACAACAGAGGCAAAAGTTTAGATAAAAAATTAAATTTAGAACTTCTTCACTTACTTACATTTAGCAAGCTAGACATTCTCCGGAACAGGGTGCTATTAGCTTTCATTTCAGGACTGTATGAAGTAAACGACCTGAAAAGCCCCCTGTGTTAGTATTTGTTGGAGTGTGTGTGATGCTGCTGCCACTGCAGAATGACAAGAGTTGTTTGCTAATATTGTAAACTTACTTGATCATACATACTGCTGTTGCCCGAAGGGCCTCATTTTCATTGTATTTTATTTTTCCTCTTGAGGTCCACTTCTAACGTGTGTGGTTTTATGTACCAAAAATGGTCATAGTTCACTTTTACATGACCATTTTCCAACCTCTCTCAAACCCTTAGAATTAAATAAGCTGTTTTTGTTGATTATGTAAACTCTAAGTAGCTCTGTTCTGTTTGGCTGTCCTTTTTTTGTGTCTTCATTCAAAAAGCATTCAGAGTTGAAACACTGCTGGCTGAATAGGTGGAAATATATAAGTGAGATGGTTTTCAAGACATCACAGACACTCAAAACAGGCTGTTTTTACAGCTTAATTTCCATATATGGACTAGCAAGTGAATGAAATTTTGACAATTACTTCAAACTATCTTTCTTTTCGAAAAAATGAAGGGAATTTGATTTTCCATTATGTTGGCCCTTTAAGAATTACTTGGCTAGTTTGCACTGTAGTCCATGTAGTTAGTATGTAGAACTATGAAACCACTCAAAGAACCCTTAGCATGATTAAAGGGTTCTTTGCATCATGAAAACGTTCTTCAGATTAATGGAAAATGTGCTGTAGATGGTTCTACATAGAATCCTTTTGGGTGCTATATAGAATTCTACATAGAATCTTCTATAGCATATTCATGCACGTTCTCCATCAATCTAAAGAACCCTTTAAACATGCAAATGGTTCATTCATGAATCCATTTAGAACCGTTTTCTTTAACACTTCACAAGCATCATCCTTTTAAGAGTATGGGATATAATAATCCTTGAATTTTAAGGGGAAAGACAGATCCTCATATAATATAAAACAGAGTCTTTTTTTTACAAAGATGTAAAACTACTCCCTTGACCCTCTGCCTTTCCTGCAGTATCCGGGACGCTGGAGCCAGACGAGCAGGAGGACCTGGCTGAGTTGGCCGCGCCCACGGCCAAGCGTCCGTGCCAGTGCTGCTGCCAGACCTACTCCGAGATCCTGAGCTTTCTGGAGAAGCGCTCAGAGGCTGAGCAGCGGCTCCGTGAGGAAGAGGTGGCGCTCCGCAGGGAGGAGCTGGAGATCCAGAGGAGTAAAATCGCTCTGGAGCGGGAGCGGCTCGGAGCCGAGAGGAAGGAACGGGAGCGGCGGTTTGAGCTGGAGAGCCAGGAAAGGCAGGTCATCCTCGACCTGCTGAAAGAGAAGGTCCTCAAGAGCGAGAAAAACTCAGAAAGCTGACTCCTCCTGTCAGCTGGTAGCACTCTGTCCACAGAAACTAGCCGAGAGCGTCAGTGATTTGGACTACAATGCGAAATGCTGACACAGTTATGTCACTTTGTAACATTTTTCTCCCAGAGACTGTCTTGTATTGTCAGGCAATTTGGAAAACTGACTTGTCAACTGGTAACATTCTTTCTCACAGACTGTCATAGATTGTGAGTGAGATGGACTCGTAATACTGACGGACTGAGCCAGTTTGTAACAGTTCTGTTCTACAGTGGGAGTGATTTGAACACTGACTTGTTTCGTCAGCTGGTAACATCTTACCCCCAGAGACTGTCCTACGCTGTTGATGAACTCAGCATGCCTATCAGCTGGTAACATGGTTTTGTTCTCCTTCTCATAGCAAGACTTACTTAGTGGGCAGTGCACAATGGCTAACGCTGCGTTTACATTATTCAACAATGCACCGCAACACATTCACTTACTATGGGAAGCACCAAATTTGGGGGTGCAATATGTTAAGAAAGTCGAACCGTGCAGAATTTTGTGCAAATGAATCTATTCAATGTGATGTGTTCACCCAATTAGAAGGAATGTGGACTGTGCATGATTCATGTCTGTAGCTCGATATAACATTCTTTCATTCACCAATATACTATATGGACAAGTATTGGGACACCTACACATTACACCTACAGGAGCTTTAATGATATCCCATTCTAAATCCATAGGCACTAATATGGGGTTGGTCCCCCTTTGCAGCTAGAACAGCTTCCACTTGGGAAGCTTTCTACAAGATTTTGGAGTGTGTCTGTGGAACGCTTGCCCATTCATCCAGAAGAGCATTTGTGATGTCAAACACTGATGCTGGATGAGAGGACTGGCTCACAATCTCCGTACTAGTTCATCCCAAAAGTGTTCAGTGTGGTTGAGGTCAGGGCTCTGTGAGGGCCAGTCAAGTTCTTCCACACCAAACTCACTCAGCCATGCCTTTATGGACCTTGCTTTGTGCACTGGGGCACAGTCATGCTGGAACAAAAAAGGGTCTTCCCCAAACTGTTCCCACAAAGTTAGAAGCGTACAAATGTCCTAAATGTCTTGATCTGCTGAAGCATTAAGGCTTCCCTTTACTGGAACTAAAGGGGCCTAGGTCAGCCCCTGAACAACAACCCCACAGCATTATCCCTCCTACACCTTTACAGTTGGCACAATGCAGTCAGGCAGGTAATGTTCTCCTGGCATTCGCCAAACCCAGACTCATCCATCAGACTGCCAGATAGAGAAGCTTGATTCGTCACTCCACAAAATATATTTCCACTGCTCCGGAGTCCAGTGGCTTTACCCCAAACGCCCACCCCACCGACGCTTGGCATTTTGATCTTAGGCTTGTGTGTAGCTGCTCAGCCATAGAAACCCATTTCGTGAAGCTCCTAATGCACAGTTCTTTTGCTGATGTTGCTTCCAAAGGCAATTTGTCGGCGGATATTAGAGGATAGGTACTGTGCACTTTAGCACTCTGAGAGTTTGCGTGGTCTACCACTTCGTGGCTAGGCTAGTGTTGCTCCTAGATACTTTTATTTCACAATAACAGCACTGACAGTTGACTGGGGCAGATCTAGCAGGACAGAAACGTCACAAACTGACTTGTGGCAGAGGTGACATCCTATGACAGTGTCAAGTTTAAGGTCACTGAGCTCGTCAGTTCGACCCATTCTACTGCCAGTGTTTGTCTATCGAGATTGCAAGGCTGTTTGCTTAATTTTATACAGCTGTTAGTAATGGATGTGGTTGAAACACCTGATCTCAATAAGTAGGAAGGATGTCTAAACACATTTGTCCGTATAGTGTATCTTCCAAAGTTTTTCTTAAATGTGTTCTTGAAAAAGACACTGTTTGCTCTGCTTTTCTGCAGTGCTTCGTCACTGACACGCTCAAGACAGTCTCAGTAACCTGGTCAGGGTTGCAGATTTGGCCCGGAATAGCATTGTATGCTACTTGCTTTGACAATATTGGTTTATCAGTGATGTTTTTCCATCATCTTGCAGTATTTCAAGTTTCGTTAATAATAATCATTTTATTAATAATAACAATAAGTGTAAGAATATTAATAAAAAAAAATATATTTTTTAATCATTAAAGAGAAACATCTTTAGCTTTTATTATTCCTATAGTATAATTAAATATTCTAGATTATATTCAATCTAATATTCAAAACTGAAAATATTCAACTGTTGCAGATCTGGAAAATGTTAGTTTATTAATACACATGACCTTAACTTTCTGATTATTAAAAAAAGTGTTAATTACATAAATATTGACTCCCTCACAACACCCACACGCAGCAAACTGGAAAGAGGGGAACACGTGTGCGTCCATAGCCGCAACTGACCAATGTAAATGCAGCGTTAGACATTGTAGAAGAGTCATTAAATGCGGTAATTTGGCATTTAATGTGAGATTTTAACCAGAGATGGCATCACTTTTTATGTCCATACTGATATTGAACCATGGGTTTTAGCCAATACTGATCCAATATTTGTACTTCAGAAGCTACTAAGCTTTAAAAAGCTTTTTAATTGAAGCACTTTGCTTAAAATGATCCTCTAAAAGCAGTAGCTCAATGATGCTGAAGCTGCTCAATCACTCTGTTAACCCCACAGGAAGAGCTACACGGCTAACATCACATCACACAGTGTGATCAAGCGCTGTTTCAGCAAAGATCTGTTACAGGATTAGTTCACATTCATTCTTTTTTCACTTCAGTATTTGATTCAGTGTGTTCTGCTGGTATCAGCTCGATATTGTTAACTGACCGTCTCTAAATTTCATGTTCCATGAAATCAAATCTTCTATTTTCAAACACTGGATGAATTACGTTTCATGTCTTGGGCATTTGAAGGTTGCTGTAGATGTGAGCTTTATCAGAGTTCTCTTAGAGGAGATTCAGTGTACAGTATGTGTATCAGATGCTCTGCTAGAAATGACACTGTTTGCTGTGAACTGATGTAGAATGTAGCTTATTTTGAGTTGAGAATGATGTCTTGTATTTACTGTATTTTGCCTATATGACCCTGTTTTTCTTGCACTTATGGAGTTCAAGTGACTACCCTGGTTTAAAAGGATAATAATAATGATAATAATAATAATAATAATAATAATAATAATAATAATAATAACCCAGCACTTTCAGTTATGTATGTTATTTTTTTACTAAATGAAAAATGATCAAATGTGTTGCTACTGAAATGTAAATTGTGAGTCATTTGGACTGCATAGCTTTATATTGTGAATAAAATTTCAAATGATTATTTTGCACTGTTAGTCTTAATAATGCAGTATCGACTCTCAAAAGGAGCCGTTTTGAACCCTTTTTTTATTATTTGTAGAAAATAATACTGTTATTTCAGTTTTAAAATCACTCAATGTTTCACAACCTTTTTGCGATGATGCTGCCAGTATTTAAGTCAAATTTATCAGAAATACAAAAAAGAGATTTCAGTGAATGTGGACTTAAGTTAGTCTTTGAAAAAGTAATTCAGAAAGATCTGATTTGTTTTTCTTTTTTATGCTATTTATGTTTTTGTAACACCACTGACAAAAAAAATCTTGGAAAAAGACGTATTATCAAAGAAAAAGTGTATATATATATATATATATATATTTTTTTTTACATAAGATGGACTGCATTATCATTATGCATCTGTGAAGTCGCTGCTGTTTTAGTGATAAATCTAAAAAAATATGTTTTGTTTGGGGACTATTTTGCCTCATAACACCCTGCGTGTACCCCTCCACCATGAACTATATTTTATACAAAATACAAAAATACAAAATGCATTTTAAACCAAAATTCCATCACAAAACTATCATAAAACAACGTCCTAGACATCAGACTGCATATTCATTACCATTAATGTAATAACTTTCTGAAGGAGCTTTCGGACGTCTGGTTCTTATCACCACCACTGTGAACATTTCTCACTGTAAGTTTCTCTATGACTTTTCACCCACACCACTCTGAATGACATCGTTTACATCTTAACGACTGAATTTTGTGGAATTAATAAAAATATCGGTGGAGTTTTCCTTCGAGAATTAACTAACGAGAATTGGAGCACCACCACAATATGGCTGACACACTACATAGTGCACTACCTTTCCATTTAGGGAACGATTAGGAACGCACCCTAAAACTTACACAAGATTGACCTGATTGGATTAGCCGCCCCAGAGCGCCGCCCCGTTTCCTCCGGCGCGCAGGATTTCATTGGCCAGCCCGTGTGTCAATCACGTAACTGGGACGTCCAATGAGCAAACTCGTGGCGTGTTTTCTCTCTTTCCCACCGCATTGCAACCAAGTTTGCAGTGATACAAATCCATCGAGCTTTCCGGGACACTCTCAGCCTCTCTGCTGTTTATGAGCTTCGTTATTTTTATTTTTTGTCTGCGTTTTGGCCTCGTGTCTCGAGTCCAGATCAGTTTTCCAGCTCCAGGCTGCGGTCCACTGCTTTCTTCTTTTCTGGAGACCATTCCCTGCTTTCTGCTGACCTCTTTAAAGTCTCGTCCGTGTATAAGTTGCTTACTATCTTGGTGAAACTGTTTAAAACAGCGGAGATAATCCAGTGTATCGTGTATGAGTATCAAAGCTGGCCCTCGTTTTGCTCTTAAAGCGGGTGAGAGGTTCATGGACCTTCTGCTGAAGGCTTCCAGTCATCCAGGTCATTGAGTTCTCTAAGTGTTAAGCTGTTTACTGGAACTGTGTTGGAATAGTCTTGTGTTTTTTTGGTCTGTTTTTGCTGTTTTCTCCAAATTGGTGGTGTTGTAGGACATTCCCTCCCTGACTGGTGTTGGTAAGTCAGAGGATTTTGGCACCAAAAAGCTTCAAATAAAAGTTCTATACTATTTTTTGTTCTAGACTAGTTCTTCAACTTTCCACATTTGTCCCTAAATTTTCCACTTTGGCTAAATAAATTTGTATCACTGCATATTTAGTTGCCTTTTGTTGCGGCTGAAGTGACCAAATTACGCATAGAAACACCTCAATTCTGTCTAAAAATGCCCAAAAGTCGAGCAGGCCCTCATAAGTTCTCTCTGTCTCACCCTCAAACACCCAAGCTGTCCTATGGTTATAAGTCCACAATGAATGTGGGGAGAAGTGGCTACCGGGTCTTCTCTGCCAACTCCACTCCAGCATGCACTGAACTGGCCAAGAAGATCACTGAGTGAGTATTAAAGCTACTTTATGGTTTATTTTTTTCTCACAAAAGTAGAAAACCTGTGCTTTCGTTTAACTCACTTTATCAAAGGGGAATTCCACTAATCTTTCAACATTTCTGCATAATCCAGTGGTTAAGATGTAAACAATGTCATTCAGAGTGGTTTGGTGGGAAATGCTTCATTCTAGAGAAACCTACAGTCAGAATTGATGACAGTGGTGGTGATAGGAACCAGATGTCCACCTCTAAAAGCTCCCTCACAGAAAGTTACTGCATGAAATAATAATATGAGTATACTGGCTTGGAAAACTAAACCTTGTGTCTCTGAATGGGTAACTTTACAGGAGAAGGCAAAAATGTTCTTAACTTGTAGTGAAAGTTAAGAGAAGAAGTCATTGTCCACTGAAGCTTTCAAATTATGCATCAACAAAAAACAAAACAAACAAAAAATGAAGACACAATTTTGGCATGACGGAGACGCTATATTTACAGTAGAGAGGTACATGTAGGGCAATTTCAAGCGAAATAGTCCCCAAAGAAAACATACTGATGGATAATTTGCTCTTTTACAGTTATCGGCATTAGACATAAAACTCAGGATACACTGTGTAGGTCATCTGGTCACTTTAGGTAGCAAGTAAAATGTCTATATTTGTGTTGTTGACATTGCGACCCCTGGTTCCTATCACCACCACTTCACATCAAACCACTCTGAAGGATTTTGGAAAAACTGGAGTTTCCCATTAAAGATGGGACTGGTGAGTGCACAATTGAGTGATATGGAAAAAAATATAAGAATGATACTCATCTCCATAATTCATTTTCAGGAACTGACACAATGCAGCACTAAAACAGTAGTGTTACATTTCCCCTTTAAACTGTAGGCTTATTATTCAGGCTTATTACGCAGTAACTACCGTAGATTATACCTAAACTATAATGTTATAATGAAGTAATGAGAGTAAATAATTAAAGTTTGCAGTATTTTAGAGAATAAGGGGTTAAAGGCAATGACCAACTAAGATTTTCTTACAAAAATAAACTATTTACTAATAAAACTGGTGAAAATTTAGATGATAAATAAGTGTTATAACAATGAGATAATAGGCCAGTCAGCTGTTTGTCACAATGCAGTTTAAATGTGACAGGCCGGCCCTTCAGGAGATTTGTGGTTCACTGGTTCGCTTGCATGCCTATGTTCACCCACAAAGTAAGTAACTATAATCAAAGCAGCACACAAAGGTGTGGCGTCCCAAATGAAAATTACGCTTTTATTCTCTGTTAATCCCTTAAGGCTTATTATTGCATTATTATTCCTAAGGCTTTTACAAAGTGTTTGGTAGCTACTATGAACCTAATCAGTTATGTAGTTTGGAAAATGAGGAATTGAAGTGCAGACTGTTGCACTTAGAGGGGATAAAAAAATTTTAGTTTGTAGAACTGTATTCAGTCTTGACCATGTGAACCCTCTAGTTTAGTCTGAATACTTCTAAGCAGACCTGAGAGCCATTAAAGGGCCCATATCATGGAAAACTGATAAATACGAATTTGATGTTGTATGTGAACACAGTTGAAGTTTCAAAATGTACTGTTCACTCCCCAGTCTGTAAAATCAGTATATGGAAACTGAGCTGCAAGAACAGCCCATTTTGAATTCATTGTGTCTGTGATGGCACAAAAAAGCACGTATTAATCCTAGAGAAGTTTAGCTGAGCCCCTTCACGCTGAAGTTATATGTAGTGTTTCAACTCGGACTGTGTTTTTGAATGAGAATCAGAAAATAGGTCATTTACATATATCAGTCTTAAAGGCACAGTAATAAAAACAGCCTGTTTAATTCCAAATGAACTCCAAATGCATTTTTGGTACGTAAGTCCACATAAACATATTAAGTAGGTCTCAGGGAAATAAATAAACAACAACAAAAATGTCAAGTCCTGTGAATGAAGGGGGCATACAATCATAGGCAAAAGTTTGAGCACCCCTGGTCTGTTCTAATTGAAAATAAATGAACACATTCTCCACAGAGAACACACTTCTGCATATTTTAATACACAATTACTGTTATAAAAATAAAGTAAAAAGTGTATATATATATGTATGTATATATATATATATATATTTATATATACATATCAATATGTTTGTGGAGAAATGCTAATTTCCTGGCCGTATTAACTTATTTTCTCTTTAGAAAATCAACAAAACTTGTAACTTGACCAAACATTTGCATACAATAGTATCCTGTTTTCCTAATTTTAACTACGTAGAAGTTATTGACGTTTCTGACTGTGGTCAGTAAATGTGGGTGAGGATATTTCTGGAGCTGTGGGTCCCGAGGATATTAACCTAATAGTAGTGCGCCCTAAATTTTGGCCCATTTTGCAATTCTTAGTCAGTCTGTTGAAACTGTTGAGGCCAACATAAATACATCTGGGCTTGGAGTGAGAATATCTCAAAATTTTGCTTAACTTTCCCTTTAAGTGGGTCTTTGGGAGCTTATAGGCAGCATGCTGGGGGCAGGCTGTGGATGCTGATTTGCAGCACGAGCGCTACGGTAAACTGCAGCATGCCTTGTCCGTCACTGCCTCCAATCTTCTCCTGTCAGCAAAGCCTAAATTGGAGGCTCTACAGGAGTACAGGAGTGTTGTTCATTTACAGAGTAGGAGCCCCCTTGCCCTGCACATTCCTCTCCTTTTTCCTGCTTGTACGCACCTGATTCAGCTCGCCAAAGGCCGGACAATTAGCTGATGAGTTGAGTCAGGTGTGTTAGAGCAAGGGCAGCAGTACGCTGTGCACTGTAGGGGCCCAAGACTGGGATTGAATAGCACTGCAGTACAGTAGGCCTCTGACCTCAGGGTGCTCTCTCCTCTAACTGTGATTTAGCTGGTGCCCTCAGGTTACTGGCCCCCTTTCTAATGGATATTCAAAAAGACCACTAATAAACTAAATCAGAGACCGTCCTGGATTTATTTAGTTAAATGACCAGTAAGTACAAGTTCTTCATTTTTCTCTGTCAAGAAAAAATGTACATATAACAGAAGATTACACAGAAGCCTCAACATCTAAATACAGTGCTACTTCTTTCAGTGTCTAGTGTGTCCACTCTAACTTTATTACAGCGTACACTTCACAAGACTCACTTTCAGTTTCTCGAAGAAATCTGCAGACACACCTCCAAAGTTCAGTCTTAGAAGTTGGTTTTGCATTTTCTGCCTCTCACAATTCAAGTAATCCAACACATTCAGTACAGCAGCTTTGTTTGATAATCCTCTTTGTTTGTGATCCTCTCAGCAGAGTGTTTGGGGTCATTGTCTTGAATGAATTTCTTCCTGATCAGATGTTCTTTCAGTGGCTTCTAAAGATCCTTTCAGAGCCTTGGCTGTTTTACTGTAATGTTAAGAAATTATAGACCAATAGTTGCATTACTTTCACTGCAGTTTACTGAACCATATTAAGAGTAAATATACTGTGTACTGTAAGTTCAGTCACCTGGTGTACAAGATTACTGTGATGTAGCTGTATTCTACTAAATTCTTATGAACTTAATGTCTTAAGCTGAGTTGATTGAAAAAAAATGGTGAATACATTTTTTACTTTGAAAAATTAGTGTTAGACTTTATAGTGTAACATAAGTCCAGGCACTAATTATCATGTATTTATTCATTTTTACAAAGGACACTCAGTCTGATGCCTTGTTTCTTAACAGTTGAAGCTATTGTATATCGCTGTTGTCGGAAAAAAACCTCATATCTCCAAAATGGTAACTTTGCAGAAGCAGAAAAAACTTTCCGTTTTACTTTTTCCAAGTAAATTTGGGCCATTACTTTTGGTCAATTATGTATTAAATTTACACGCAATGTAAAGTAAAACAGGCATCTTCAAACTATGCCAGAAACTGAAAAAAGACCAAAATGGAGATACGAGGTTTTCTTCTGACAGCAGCGACATGCTAATTTCTGTGTTTGTCCTAAGATAGGCCTTTAATTAAACTAAGATTCTCTTGAAGGGTCTTTTAATAAGACTTTTAAAATAGTAAACATTCATGAATATATTACAAGAAATGAGGAGCAACAATAACTGTTAATTAACAGATAATTAACACCTTGTTGTGTTCATTTTACATTTTATCAAGTGAGTAATCACATGAGCACCAGTGTTATCAGTTGCACTTTTTAGCTACAATTCCAAGATTGACTTAATAATAATAATAATAATAATAATAATAATCGTAATAATAATAATACACGTTTCTTATTTATTGGTGAACAATACATTTCCAATACATTTTGTTCACCTAGTTTAGACTCATTAAAGCAAATTCCTCATAATTTTGTTGGTGATGAAATGTGGAAGCCACGCTGTGGGCTTGGTAAACTGCCGCCCTGCAGTGTGGTCAACACGGCGCTGGTCGAACTGTCAACACCGTTTAATATCTCAGTGGAACAGACAGAGCAAGAACCAACACAAAGCATCCAAATGATCTTCCTTAATATCCAGCTCCCTGTCTGAGCTTATGGGGAAGATCAGAGGCTCACACTGAGCAGATGTGTGCCGTAATGAGAATATTATGGGCTGTAATAGCTGCCAGTCAATGGCCTGTGACAGCAACATGTACATTGAGTACAAGCTCAATAGTGTTGATGTAGGATCAGATTTGACTTTCATATCCTGATGAGTGGGATTTTGAAGATAAAAGGAATTTCATCTTAGGCCAGTTCTTACTCGGTCAATCTGGCCTCTTTTGAACACCCCCGGTTAAATGACGCGTTCTGTTGATTTTCAGCATGAAAATAAGTGAAAGTTTTGGGGATTTGGAGCATCTGTGGTAGAAATGTGTAACATTTTTCAAAGTAGGCTGTGCTTCAGACCCCTTCCCCAAGCAGATGAATCTGATGATTAAAAATTAAAAGAGAAATTGGTGAAGGAGTCTTTTGAGGATGGGAGTAAATTATCTTCTATTGTTATTACATCTTCATCAGTATAATGTTGATATTGAGGTTGAGGCCTGAACATTGAGCCATACCTTCTTTTGGAGCCTGCGTTTATACATAAAGATGTACGATGTGGTGTGAAAAACCCCCAACGTGACTTTTAATTATTATTTTTGATTATCTTTCAATTTTAACAAAAAAAAATCTTACATAGTGCAGCTTTAACTCTACCAATTTTAGTGCAGTATCTCTATTTATTTACTGAGCTCAACATATTGGGGGAAAAAATAAAACCCAAAATGTGTTATAACTTTTGCACAGGCAAAAGTTTTATAATATGGCATTAAAATGTGCAGGGATGCACAGACTTTTGGGTAACACTTTACTTGAAGGGTGTCTGCGTAACACATTCATAACATCCTACATAAACGCTTAATAACATGTTCATGAATGTTCAAATCAGCATTCATAAAGCACATATGCTTTATGTGATATTAATATGGACTACTATGTCAATGTACTTAGAGACGTTTTTCAAAATAAAGGTTCTTATTTTTTACTTTGAAAAACTATATTGTTTTCAGTTAAACGTCCAATTTCTGGACAGCGAAAATAAAAAAGACCCTGCTTTATTCATTTGGTCATTCATTGCTTTGACATTTAGGCACACCACCATACTAAGATCTAGTCAAATGATTGTTCCTAAGCATATTTATGAGTATTTTACTGTCCATATAGTGACATGCAAAGCAATAAATGCTTAAAATTAGATAAACATGTTATGAAGCATTTATGTAAGATGTTACGAATGTGTTATGTAGACAGCCTTCTAGTAAAGTGTTACCGACTTTTGCATGTGACTCTATTAAGCACTGTGCATCACCTTTTTAAACTTTACCATTGCTTGATGTCCTGAAAATCGTCCTAATTTCAGTCACTAATGTAATTCCAGGACGTTTTCATACCATTGCATCCTTATTAGGATCAGACTACAAAATCTCTTTTTCCAGTTTGACTGTTTGTACTTTTTCTAGATGTGTTTAAAGTAGAAACATCTGTGTGGATTTAATTGCTAGAGTTAAACTGATGTAGATTTCACTACGCATTACTTGATTTATTTCCAGATCCATGTACTTTCTCTCTGTCCACATGCCGTTATAGGGCCCCTCATCAGGGAGGAAGTCAGCCAGGCCAGTACACTGCTGTACATCCCCCTAAGGGTTTGTCAACAGAGGGGCTTTTCAGTTGCGCTGAGTGCAAACATTCTCGTAGCTTGCAGGACACTTGGGGCAGTTTCATTAGCAGTTGCAGAGCACTGCAGGCAGAGATGGTATTAACTGAGAGAGAAAAAAGCTCTAATTCCTGGACGAAGGAATGACCGCAATGAAATGTGTTTGGAATGAACAAACCGTAGATATGCTTCTTCTGCTTGACGGCCTCTGTGAAGAATGTCATACCCATAGCAGCCTGAACAGAAAGCGTTCTTTCTATCTTTCCTTATTAAATTATTCATCAAGGGCAGTACACTTTTATTAGTAAGAGTAAACGTGCAAATGTTAACAAACTGGTACTTTATAGCCATATTTCAATTTACTAGACCATATTTACTGCACATTTCAGCTTCCCCTCTTTTAACATACTCAAATTAGCCCCTTTTTCCTTTGTTAGATTTGAGTTGGGTGGTACTGTATTGGAAGAGGGTGATGTCAAATGATACCTCGAATCAGAATTAGAGCAGACTTCTGCCGAAAAATAAAAGCTTTACTTTTGGTAATGTATACATTATTATGGCTATTTCACTGTCAATCACCATTTAGTCTGAAACTCCAACACTGCCCTGATTAGGCAGCATTTTTCTAGATTTTTAACCATTTTGATTACCTTTTTAAATCTGACTTAAGTCACGTCTTCAGAATCACTGAGAGACTTTTGCAGTCATTGGCAGCCCCTTTAAATGGGCTTCTATGAGTGATTTGTTCCAAAATACCTTGAATAACTTGAACTGCGAACAATTTAAGTATCTTTATTAGCATGAATTTAGGTTGCAGTATTGTTAAATTAATTCAAATAAATCTATCATAGCAAATTATTAATCAGTCAACAAGAATAATTTAAATGGTTCTACAGAAATCTGATGCTGTATTTTTCTAGTCTAGAGAGGAATGTTAGTAACTACTACTGCACGATTAAACATACTTTTATGATCATTGTGATACAAGTGTCCATGATAAAAACATCATTGAGGGCTGCAGTGATGGAACAGGTCAAATTATGGTTCATACAGTGTGCAAGAATGATGTAGTTATAATGGCGGGAACTCTCTTGCATGTAGAGTAAGTGATTTAACCACTCTGCTATAGAGCCATTTGCAAATCACACCTAAGCACAGCTCAAAATCTGCTCTCTCCTACTAGCCTAGAAAAATGCTTTAAATGTGATCGTTACATGTGAAATGTGTGAAGCAGTAATGAAGACTGTTACAACAAACCTGCATCACCATTTTCAGCTTTTTAAGGAACTGCATTTTTATATTAGGCCTGTATAGAAGACGCTGGTAAGCGCTGGTTTTCCAACAGCCTTACAGTGCAGTTGTGATGTCAGCTATTAGTAATTCATTATTTTAATTTTGCACTTTGCACAAAAGTGAAGGATTTAGCAATTTTGCTTAAAGAGACACGATTTCTGTTTACACAGCAAAATAGGTTCTGTACATATTGCACACTCAGTCATACACGATTTTAATCATAATTTTTCTTCACGATATCCAACTTTATTGAACGTTTCACTTCATTTCTGTATTGTGCAGCCCTAGTTTCACTATAGTTACTGCAACGCTGTGCTATTATAAGGCCTGTATTACTTCATCTGTTCCAACTTGAATCTCAGAGGCAAGCCCATGTCCACTGTGTTTGTGAGTCAAGCTGGAGTAAATCTGCGTTTGTCTGGTCGACCTGGGAGAACAGGCTTAAACTGTGTAGTCCGTGTTTCGAGCTTGGAATGTTAACCTGCCCTACCCTATTGCTTATCACTGAAACATGAAACCAGACTTTTATAGTAGGTGGAGTGTGTTTGTTAAAATCTGTCCCCTTTATTACTCTGCAGGGCTTGTGCATGTTAATCATAGTGTTTTTGATTAAAATCCAAAAGCTACCAGCGTGGGTGCAAGAACGCCCCAACGTTACCCGTGCAGCGATTCATTCCAAGCCTGACACACCTGATCCAGCTTATCAAGATCAACCAGAATATCAGAGCTGGGTTATGCTTGAATGTACCCTGTACAGCTCCAGCAGCACCCATGTACAGAAACATAGCATTGAGAATATATTACAATGTACTGTAGATGAGTTTATATTTTGGAATACACTGAAAATATGCACCGTATAATCTCCATAGAAACGCATTGACTAATAGAACCCACTGGAGCAGCTGCACATAAGCCTAAGGTCTCCATGCCCAATGACAAGCGTGGGCTAGACGGTCATAATGCCCCCTAGCATTGGGCTGTGGAGCAGTGAAGCTGTGTTCTCTGGAGTGATGGAGCTCCTTCTAGTACCTTTGGGATGAGTAAGAGTGCTCCAGAACTGACCATTCAACATCAGTACCTGACCGCACTAATGCGCAATCAAATCTTCACAGCAATGTTCCAACATCTAGAGTAAAGCCTTCCCAGAAGAGTCGAGGCTGTTAATGACATAAAGGGGGACAAACTCACTATTGATATCCTTAATTTCAGAAGAAACTGAAGGAGCAGGTGCCTATATTTATATTTATACACCGATCAGGCATAACATTATGACCACCTCCTTGTTTCTATGCTCATTGTCCATTTTATCAGCTCCACTTACTATATAGGTGCACTTTGTAGTTCTACAATTACAGACTGTAGTCCATCTGTTTCTCTGCATACTTTATTATTACTATTAGCTCCCTTTTACCCTGTTCCTTAGTGGTCAGGGCCCCCATAGACCCTCACAGAGCAGGTACTGTTTGGGTGGTGGATCAGTTTCAGTACTGCAGCAACACTGACGTGGTGGTGTGTTAGTGTGTGTTGTGCTGGTCTGAGTGGATCAGACACAGCAGTGCAATTTGTGTTGGTCATCCTCTAGTCCTCTAGTCCTACAAATGCACCTATATAGTAAGTGGAGCTGATAAAATGGACACTGAGCATAGAAACAAGGAGGTGGTCATAATGTTATTCCCAGTCGGTGTATATGTATAACAACATATATCATTGGGAAAAGCTTTGTTGGATGATATATCTTCAGAAACAGGGTCCAATTCACCCAGCATCAAAACCCATTTAGTTAAAAGTTAGGATTGTCCAATAGGAATGACCTCTCCTGTTAAACAGGCTTGACTTTGGGCTTTATCTGGCTAACTGAGAAATCCTACTTTGTGAAATCCTTTCTGTTTATTCAGTTAAACCGTCTGTCTCATCTTATTAAAGAGTGGAGGCAGTAATCATACATGTACAAAGTGGTCTTTATTGAGCACTAGAGCTCAAGTCTCAAAGATGCCATTCTTAATTTTAGTGAATTGCCTGCATTTTCATTCCATTATGTCTTTTTTCTTAGGCGCCTTGGTGTGGAGTTGGGAAAATCTGTGGTGTACCAGGAGTCAAACAGAGGTGAGTTTGAGCTCTTGTGTTTGTTTTTCTTCACTGTTTTTCACTTTTTGTACTGTCTCTGTTGTTGTTTGCTCTGTGTAGTTACAGTGACCCTGGCACAGCCTATTACATCATGGAGCTATTAGGTTCAAAGTACGAACCCTGTGTGACGTTCTGCAACAAACGCCCTCCTTAGGCAGACCCCATGTAGCAAACTTCCTCTATGGCTTTTGGAGTGAGGCCTACTGCTCATGACACTAATCTGTGCACAGTTTTAGTACAGATTAGAACTGTAACTTAAGAACAACACTGGGGGGTCCTTAGCCCCCCTCTTTCATCACCCCATTGCTCATTAGCAGCCCAACAGATCCTCAATGTTTCATACACAGAGGCGACAGTTAATTTGATAAGAGCTATGGGGAAAATACTGTATTTTGATTGTATTAATTCCAAGTCAGTTTCCATTCTGAAAGAGGCTGCTGTGATACACACATTTATTCTAACAGATCTGAATACAGAACAGTAAGTGTAGGGGGTGATACAGCTTTTATAGTTTAGAAATAGAAATCGCTTGATGTCATAAATGGTGTTATGGGATGTTATCCTGCCCCCAATTAACTTCCAAGTGACTTAACTAACATAAAATGGCTGTGTGTGTTCTTTAACAGAGACCAGAGTGGATGTGAAGGAGTCGGTGAGAGGACAGGACATCTTCATCATCCAGACCATGCCAAGGTGAGTGGCCCACCATTCTTCACTACCTGCTTCACTTGGCTCGTAGGCTTCAGTCAACTGATGATGTATCGAGAATCACCAGATCACATCTAAGTGATTCTAGATTACATCTAATCTTGTTAAACACAAAGCATATTGAGAAGTAGCCCTGCTTAATAATAGCCTAACAGAAGTCTAAGAGTAATAATTAATAGTAATAGTGGCCTGTACGTGGTTGCCTCGCATGCACTTGGCCATTGTAAGCTTTAGCCAATGTTGTTACTTTAGCAAGAAGCTAATTATAGGTTGCTAAAGTGTGGTTTATTAATCCCACAGTAAGAACTACCAAACAATACCAAGAAAAAAAGGGTTATCTTTCACGTTTCTGGCCAGAAACATGAGCTTATTTGTTTTTTAGGTTAAAGTTCGCTTTTGCTGCTACTGCTAGGCCTGTGCTGGTAACAGAATCCTCTAATACAGGGAACCGTGTCAAAAATGACTGCGGTAAAAGGGTAAACTGGATTTGGGGGGCATTATGGACATGGAGTTTTCGTTTATTTGTTTTATTATTTCCACAAAGTGTTTACATACATAGAAATAATAATAATAATAATAATAATAATAATAGTGAAAAGAAATGTATTATTATTATATAATAACAACAACAACAACAAAACAATAACAACAACAACAACAACAACAATAATAACACTTGTAATTTTGCCTCAGTTAACAACACTAAAGCGGATGTGGGAGCAAACACAGCAAGTGTGTTTACATGCACTTATTAATCCGATAACTGCAGAAAATTGTATTTTGTCAGTAATCCGATTGATGCGTTTACTTGGACTTGAGTAATCAGATAATGGGTAAACTCCAGGTCTACATGAGTCAGGCAGTAATCAGATTTCTGCTTTGCAACCAGCCAATAAACTCACAGAAGAAGACGTAACTTAAACGTAACTTCACGATGCAGCATTTTTTCCTTCCGCCACTTTACCTGAAAATATGAACATATATCATCTACAATATAAAGAATATTTAAATCCTTCATTTTGTCAAGCCTATAGTTGGTTTCAGTGTCACTCCAAAAGTGTTTTGCTGCGTCTCGTTACAGCGCTGCTTGCTTATTTCCAGCGCACCGGTCTGTTTTAACACATGCACAGACTGAGAAATCCGAAATAAATCAGAGTAAGAGTTTACATGCATAGGCCTTCCTCCGATCTAAGAAATCAGAGTGTGCTGTTTACGTGACCATTTGAATAATCAGATAACTGCAGAAATCTGATTGTGATTGGGTTACTGAGTGCATGTAAACGTACTCAGTAATTGTGTTTACATCAAAGTTTAATATTTGTCAAATACAAGAACAATTTGTCTCGTTAAATTGACTACAAAACTGTAATCAACAAAGGACAGAATTGCGAATGTCGAGGTCATTTCGTCTGATGTCCAGTTGTACACTGTTAATTATTTAAATTTTTATGAAACCCAACTCACTATATTTTTCCTAATAACACAGCAAATTACATGTAAAAATGTATACTTGAGATATTTTGTGCATATACAGTGCACAACTTGGTGGATAAATGTTCACTTATATATTTTTTTATTTTATTTTAGTTTATTTAGTACTTAATTTACATTTTGATGTAAAAATTGGTCTGGTAAAATACTGGTCTAGTAAATTACTGGCTGCGGAGTTACTTTTACAGTTGTTATGTAAAAATACAGGAGAATGCAGCTACTTTTATTTATTGTCAACATGAATAATGCAACCATTAGGCAGTCATTTACTGTTATTTTACAGCAATTTTTTTGCAGTGTAGTGAAGTTTGGTTTACTGCATGATTTGATGTGTATAATGCCTTCCTAAGTCATTGACCTCAATACAGAGGATCCTTTTGGCTTACATAGCAACAGGTTAGTCTTGATTTCCTTGCAGCTAGATCAACCCTTTAATTTTGAGGAGGTGAGAGGATAATTAAAATAAATAAGCCTGTCATTCTGTTTTGGTGACTCATGTACTGAGCAGGATGGACAGGGCCTTGCTCTTTCTCCCTCCTAAAATTTATATAGATTTAACTGCCAATTATATTTAATCAGGTTCCTCTATGTTTAACTTCAGTTTGCTTTCAAGCAACATTACATAACTATGCATTTAAAAACGACTGTAATCAAAGCAGCCTCCGGTTTGTCAGGTTAATTTGTACCCTGTTGTTTCTTTGCTTAGTTCTTGTCAATCCTTGCTGACCTACTTAAGCATTTGTTGATGTTTTGTGAAAGGTTTTGTAGATTGTAGTTGACGTTCTGCAAAAACCTTGCATCTCCATTTCTGTCTTTTTAGTTTTGTGCATAATTTAAAAGATCCAGTTGCCTTTTGCATCGTGTTAGTTTTATAATGAATGTGCCAATAGAAATGGTCCAAAATTACTCCAAAAATATATTGTTCCAATAACTCGCCTTACAAGTTATGAACATTTTTCTTTCTCCTGTAAAAGTCCCATTTTTGGAATACGGAATTTTGTTCGGACAGTGACGATATATTGTTAAAAAATAAATATCACTGCACTATAAGTCATCAATCAGTGATGAAGTGAAGAGTCATGGTGGTCCACTCAATAGGAAATGGCCTTTCTTTTCTGCCATGGTCCAGGGAACTGCTGCTGTTCCTTGGTCACGTGACTAGCCATGTGACCGCAAAAAGCCCGTAACTGACCACATACGGGTGAAATGGAAGGACATGGCAGTTTGTAAATCTTTAAGTGTCTCTAGAATAGCAGAACAGTCTGGGTCACACGAGTTACTGGATAACTGAGCCTGCTGTGTGTGTGTCTCTGTCTCTGTATATACTGTAACAGTCAAACGTTTCAGTAGAGTCTGGCTGCAGACATGCACTCTCAGACAGATGCACTCTCAGCCCCAGTGACGTCACGTGCACATCAACTCTCTGCCACAGTGGCAGAAGCAGCCCAACGGCACGGTAAGTTTGGCTGCTTCTGCTTAGCGATATCATCACTTAATCCATTTTTCTTCCATAACACGTCTAGAGAACTCCATTTAATGTGCCTTCTTGTTGAAAACATTCATAGAACCCATTAAAAGTGGCTGTTGGTTCCTGGTGGTTTTCGGTAGTCGCTAATGGTATTCTGTGTTTTCCTGATGGTTTGATATCACAGTGTAAAGGATTCTGATTGTTTAATCAGGGGTTTTGGGACTGATTCCAGATACATTTGATCGTTTCCAAGTGGTCTCTAACGGCAACCATCAAGCCAATTCCCGTTAGGAAGCAAAACCATCAGGTTTTATTCTTAACGGCCCTTCAAACGCAGTTATGTTGTGACAGAGTACTGTTTTGGTGCCCACAACATTGCCTGCTTGGTGCTCTCTACATTGTCACAACGCTGAAATGTAATTCCTCAGAAAGTTATGACAACGTTGTCTGACAGCTTTCTAGGAGAAAGAATCCTAGAATCCTTCTATTTTGATCAATATTACAGTTTTTGATAAATGGCTTTAATCGTCTTCAGCATGGCTTTCATGAGTTTCACCGGTAGCCTTTTTGTTTTTTCTCCGAATAAACCCGACATTCAGGTTTTATCGTTGTGGTAGGTTTTATTTTGAAACTTTCCATATTTAATTACGTCTTTATCAGTTTGGCAGCGTTCGTGTATGTTCTGTGTAGTACGTGGTTCGCTCTTTTCCCTCATAAAACCGTCAAAAACACTGTTGTGGCAGAGGGTGCACTGACGTCACTGATAGGCTGGCTAATAGGTGCATGTCAGGCTGAGAGTGCATGTCTGCAGCCAGACCCTTCTCAAACCTTTAGACACCACTGCTCATCAAGAGCTGTCTTTATTCCTGCCATTGTCCACATTTTAGACATTAAAGCTATGAAATAACATGTGGAATTATGCTGTGACTAAAAAACAAGGCTCTGAACCCGGAAACAGGGATATTCTGCTGGGAACAGCAAACATCCTCAAGTGTTCTGGAGTAGCAATGGTGCACAAATATTTATTGTTCTGATAAATTTTATCACAATCTGTCACAATATGGCTATCTGAGTATATCATGGATATTGTCAGTACTTTCCAACTGCACCCTTGATTACAAAGAGAGCATAATCAGTCCTGTTTATTTGGATATAGTTCAGCACAGTATGTGAAATGTTCATTCTTAGTTATTTTTATCCAATGTCAGAGATCAGAAAAAAATATATCATGATGTAACATGTCGTGAAAACTTTTTTTTCCCCACATCGCCCCCCTCTAGATATAGTACAGTGGTGTCTCGATTTGATACATTTTTCATTTGAGCAAAAATAAGGAGTGCCTGGGTTCAATTCCAGGTGACCAGGATCCTTCTGTGTGGGTTTCCTCTGGGTGTCCAAAGACATGCAGTCAGGCCAACTGGAGATGCTAAATTGCCCCTAGATGTGAATGTGTGTGTGAATGTATATGCCTGGATTTTACAGGATAGTTGCCTTGATTCAGCTTCATACACTCTTGACGTTTTCTCAGGCAGCTTCACGAGGAGCCATTTTGCGTCAGGACTGAAGAACATTCACATATGCTCACACTATGCTGGAGGATCGGAATCATGTGTTACTGGGCATTTTAAAAACATACATTTAAAATTTCTGTTTTGGAGATATTCGTACATGGGCATCAATGTCACTATTGATATAGTCTTAGAAACAATCTTCAAGCATTTTAACCTAAGCCCTTAAATTAAGATGTCTTCAAGATTATGAAAAAGCACATTCAGTCAGGTGGGTCCAAACTTTTGACTGTATTGGACTGTATGGTTCAGGGACGCAGGAAGGTGCTAATATATAAATTAGGGGTGGGGGAAAAATCGATTCTTAGATGCATCGTGTTGCGGACGTGGACGATTCTGAATCGATTCACAAATGTCAATCTTTTTTCTAAATTTTAATTTACAACGCAATGTTGACAGAACGCAAAAGGCGGAACTTGGAAGTGCAGCAAAAACACAACTGGATGAGCGCGAAATCTGACCGGCACCCTCTGCATTAAAAGCCAGGTTAGATCAGGAGTCGACGACCCAAATGTTAAGAAGAGCCATTTTGTCCTTTCAACAAAAATCAAACCACCTTGGGAGCCACAACATTTAATGTCCAGTATGTCTCAGTATGTGTTAATGTCCTAGTATAGGCTAAAAATATAAACAAAAACGCAGACGTACTTTGCTCTGCTTTAAGCTTTAGCTATAGCCGCTTTCCTCCCATCTCCGCCCGGTAACTTTTCCTCAAAGGTAGAACAGTTTCTTGTAAAATGTCTCTCAACGTTCGACTGTTTTACGAGGCTGAAGTCGCTTCTTATTCGCCAGCTTCTTGTTCGAATTTTCCCGTTCCACCTTAAAATCTGCCTGAGGCGCTAGAATGTAAATCCATTTAAGGTGGAACAGGAAAATCGAAAGAGAAGCGACTTCATCTTCGCAACTATTTAGTGTTTGACAGTCTTTCATTGCAGGTTTAACGTTCCAGGAAACCAACTTCGCTGCTTATAAATGCGAATAAGTCCATTCGTCTCCAAATGTTCGTCTTAAATCTCTCTCTTTGCCGTTTCATTAGCTACTAGCCAGACGAGACTGCGTTGCTATGAGACCTGCAGTCTGCACGCCAGTTCTCAGTCATTGAGAACCAGGGCTTTCGCACTATGTTGCACACTTTGGAGCTGAGATATAGCGTCCCTTCTAGAAGATATTTTACTGACATAGCACCCCCCCTTGAGATTCCCACCTGTATATAAATATAACTGAATACCTTCAATCAGCTGTCTCGTTCTGGGCGAACTTTATACAAATGAACTGAGCAGAAACCAATCCGATTGATGATATGTGATATGTGATGATATGTGGGTAATTGATTGTGTCTCACCTACAGGCATGCAGTAAGATTTAATACTAAAAAGGCACTCAGAGTGGGCGATATAATGTTGGGCGGCCTTGGGCCTGTAACTCTTCATAGGCCTTTTCTCTTGAAGCGTCAGTGTGCATGTGTTTGAGGACGCGCCCCAAAGCAGACAGTTTTTGGCTCACTGTAATGAAAATATGGTGTTCACTTAAACAAAGCAGCTACTGCATATTTTGAAAATATAAAAATTCAAAATCCACTATAAAACAAGCTCACATGGGTCTTTACTACACTCAAATTATCATAAGGTTCAGAAAGTTTTATTATTGCTACTGTTTTTATCAGTAGTAGTCCTGACATCAGGGGGTTCTGCAGCCCCCTCAGCACCCCCACTTCCTGCATCTCTGGTATGCTTTTTTGTCTGTGTGCATACGTTTGATTCTAAGTATGTGTTTGCCCCATGTGTAAAGTGAGATGGTCATTTGAGTAGCGTTTGACCACTGAGCTGTTACCAATCCATTACAGCTCTAGTGTCAGTGCACCGTTTACACTGCGGCATTTAGTACTGCTCTGACTTTGTGCTTGATTTCCATATGGTTTTGAATGCTAACCGTTGCACCCTGAAGTACCTGAATGTCCTCTGACTCTGTAGTTAGAAGCATTTAGGTCAAATGAAATATAATTATGATGGCAATGGAGTAATGATAGTGGGGGTGACCTGTGGTTAGTGCGGGAGTCTCTGAGTGGGTCTGATGCAGTATTTTGAGAGAGAATTACAGAGATGATAGCTTTAACCCAGAGAGGTCTGGAGCTCTATTATCATTTTGCAATGTGTTCAGTTCCATTGTGTAATAATTTAAATATAATTACATAATCATAATGTAGTTAGATATGTAACGAATTACATTTACATTCGAGTCGAGTTCTGTATCGTCAGGTTCAGCTCTGTGCTCTAGATATTCTCAATGAAAAGTTTTCTCAGACTGGTTTCATGAACTAACAATGAGGTCAGTGTTCTTCAGTGGCCTTCCCAGTCACTAGATCTGAACCCAATAGAGCACCTTTGGGATGTGGTAGAATGAAAGCTTCACAGCATGAAAGTGCACCAGAAAAATCTGCAGGAATCATGTGATGCAGTCATGTCAACTTGGACCAGAATGTTAAAGGAATGATTCTAATACCTTGTGGAATCCAAGCCACAAAGAATTGAGGCTATTTTTTAGAGTACAGAGATGCCCTAACCAATATTAGGATAGTGCTCCTAATCAAATACTATGTATATGTACACTATATAGACAAAAGTATTGAGACACACCTCGTAATTATTGAGCTTAGGTGTTTCAGCCACAGCCATTGCTAACAGGTGTATAAAATTAAGCACATAGCCTTGCAGTCTCGATAGACAAACACTGGCAGTAGAATGGGTCGAACTGACGAGCTCAGTGACATTAAACATGGCACTGGCATAAGATGCCTCTTCTGACACAAGTCAGCTTATGAAATCACGCCGTCACTGGACTCTGGAGCAGTCGAAATGCATTCTGTGGATTGATGAATCACATTTCTGTATCTGTCAGTCTGATGGACGAGTCTGGGTTTGGCAAATGCCAGGAGAACATTACCTGCCTGACTGCACTGTGCCAACTGTAACGTTTGGTGGAGGAGGGATAACGCTGTGGGGTTGTTTTTCAGGGGTTGGCCTAGGACCCTTAGTTCCAGTGAAGGGAAATCTTAATGCTTCAGCACATCAAGACTTTTTGGACAATTGTATGCTTCCAGCTTTGTGGGAACAGTTTGGGGAAGACCCTTTTCTGTTCCAGCATGACTGAGCCCCAGTGCACAAAGCAAGGTCCATAAAGGCATGGCTGAGTGAGTTTGGTATGGAAGAACTTGACTGACCCTCACAGAGCCCTGACCTCAACCTCATAGAACACCTTTGGAATGAACTATAACAGAGATTCCCGAGCCAGGCCCTCATCCAACATCTGAAAGTGAGTCTCCTGACAAGAATGGAAGCTGTAATAAAGGCAAAGTGTCAAATAAAATACTGACATTTACTGTTATTTTCTGATGATTTTCTGTTAAACATATTTCCTGCTTTTGAACTGTAGTGTATAGTATAGTGTAGTATAGTAATGTGTAGTATACCCACCTCTCTGGACACCACTCGGTTCGCTAAAGCTAATGTTCAGCAGCTAACTTTGATTGTTATTAGCATGGCAGTAGTAAATGGAATAAAGATATGAGACATGATTCAGTGTCATCCTTTCATCAAAAGAGGAATTGGTTCTATTTTAAAGCAGGAAATTGCTTCCACAGATGTGTCTCATGCTCACAGTCCACACTGCCCTTATATGGATTGAGATTCTGAGCTAAATCAGCTCAACTCTGACCAACTGTGTTCTTCTTAGCTGTTTTGTGTACAGCCAATGAAGCTGAATTGTTCAGCTTGCAGGTTTGAGGTCAGACTGATAGTCCTTGGCAGGTGGTGAATGGAAGGCTGTTTTGGACTGACCTTCTGTACTGTTTTGGGTTTGGCAGCACGCGGGACAGGAAGCCAGGATGGCTGTGTGTGATAGCAGGCGCTGCTCATAAGCTAATAATGGATCGATCGGTATCAGTGACGTTTCTGAACAAACAGGCCGGTCAAAGCATTTGATCTTTAAATCTGTAGATAAACTTGTTTGTCATGACCTCAGCAATTCCAGAGTGTAAAAATGAATAAAAACAAAGCTTGCTTAGTAAGTGTGGGAGGCTTGAAGGTGACATGCAGGAGGCTGGTAAACAGACTTAAATAGCAGGTGCTTAAAGTTTGCTTTGGGTTTTATACTGTAGTGTCTGTGCCTACACTACAACTGTGTCTGTTTAAGACATAAGAAACATACCTGATAAAGAAAAGCTAAATGATTGAATAAATAAGTACCCAAAAGAATGATAATTTAATTTGATAAGTATGCAGACATAAATGTCAGTGGTCAGTGTTTTATTGACTTTCTAGGTGAAAATAAGTTAATACATCCTCTGCAAGGAACTTAAATATGGCATTTTCCTCATAATTTAGTGCTTAATTTCTATTTATTCTTATTTTATTAAGGATCCAATCCAGTCCAGGCTTGTTTTAATGGATCAGGCGTTGGTTATATTAAGCATGATCCAGTTCCCATACTTAATTTCTTGTGCTATGTGTTCTACTTGCACCACTGTAGTAGAGGTTACATAACCTGGGGTCATCCACAACCTTCAGCAGCGAGGCATGTTTTCATAATTTGTCTGCTGTGTGGAGCTATTTTACAGTAAAATATGAAAACTTGTAATATCTGTAGCACGGGTGGTTCCACTGTGTTTGAACCATCATCTGAACATTGGCACATAAAATGTGAACAAGATACTTTGAGTCTACTTTGTGGCACTAAATACACTCCCACCATGCTTTTTTAATTGCAAGTCATGACTGTTTAAAAGTGAAACTATTGTGGAAACGATCTGTTTCGCCAGCTGCATTGAATGAGGTTTAAAACTGGCGTAAGTAGAAGCAGCACATTGAAAATAGAGACAAAAGAGAAACGTTAGAGCAAAATGAAATCACTGAGTGCATTTACATGTACTTAATATTTTGTCAATGTGTTTACATGCACTTGAGTAATCAGATAATGGGGAAACTCTGGGTCTACATGAGTCAGGCAGCAAAGGATTTCTGCTTTGCAACCAGCCAATAAACTCACAGAAGAAGACGTGACGTAACATAAAACTCAAACTTCATGCTGCGGCTTTTTTTTTAAAAAACATTGCGCCACTTTACCTAAAATATGAACATACGTCATCTAGAAGATGAAGGATAGTTAAATCCCCCATTTCATTGAAATGGTTGGTTTCAGTGTCACTCCAAAGGATCTTGCAGCAATGCTGCTCACTCATTTCTGGTACAGCGGTCTGTTCCGCAAAGGTACAGACTGAGAAAGCCGAAAGAAATCAGAGTAAGAGTTCACATGCACTGAGAAGTCTGATTATTCTTTATCGAATTTCTTAATCTTAATAGATCAGAGTATGGTGTTTATATTACTGTTTAAATAATCGGATAACTTCAGAAATCCGATTATGATTGGATGTATTGAGTGCGTGTAAGCACACTCATTGTGTGTTCATAAAAGTGTAAAACTCTCACTCGATGCAAGTACTCCAAAAAAACCAAAAAGATTAGATGTTACACCACTACGCACAAGTGATTTCAGTGGAGAATATTACACTTGTAGCCAAATCATCAAACTGGATCATAATTAATAATAAATGCACAATAAAATGGTCATTTAAAAAAAAACATACAGGAAACATATCAGTCAATGCTCATATTAAAATATAATAATTTTACTGTAGTATTAATTAGCAGACTGGCATATTGTATCTAAACCATGTGGCTGTTTTTTCTGTGTAAACACAAAAATTGCTTCGGTATCGGCTAAAACATATCGTTACTTGTATTATTACTCATTTATTATGATTAAATGTTGAAGGTGTTGGATATTCCTTGTCTAACATATTCCATTTCCTGATCTTTCTCCTCCCAGAGACGTAAACACAGCGATAATGGAGCTGCTGGTGATGGCGTACGCGCTAAAGACGTCCTGCGCTAAGAACATCATTGGGGTCATTCCGTACTTTCCCTACAGCAAACAGTGCAAGATGAGGAAAAGGGGCTCCATTGTCTGCAAGCTGCTGGCCTCCATGCTGGCTAAAGCTGGTAGGAAATGCATAATCATATTTAGCATGCTAACGTCCGTATGGAGTGTGGACGCACACACACACACACACACACACACACACACAGTCCAACTGTTCTTTCTGACACATTGGCTGTACGTCCCCTGCTGAAAAGCTCTGGCAAATTAAGGACCCTGCTGAAAAAACCTGTTAAGTGTTCCTGTTGGGTTGGTTTCACAACGTAAAGGATCCTAATGGCTTAACAGGTGACTAATACCTGATTCTAAATACATGTGTTGGTCTCTTAATGGGATCTGAAGGTGTTCTACAGAAAACTAGTGGTTGCTATTTGAAAACATTGAGCTGAATCCAATTAGAAAGCAAACCGTTAGGTTTGTCCTTTCTCAGCAGGGGAGAAGCTGCAGCAGATATTAGCCTGAGCATGTTAGCCATTTAACTGTAGCGTATGCAAAACGTTTTAGGATTTTATTGGAATGTAAATATAAGCCTTTAGGGTTATGATTGAAATTTGTAATAAATCCGCAAGCAGTACACATTTGGAGCCCTGAACCAGGTGTAACGTACATGGAGACTGCCAAAACCTATTGACGTGTTAACCTATAAAACATATAACCTGTTAGCAGCTGGAGCACTGCAAGGCCAAAAAAGACACACTCAGTGGTCCTGCAGTCAGATCAACAGTCCTGTCTCTCAGAACCTCACAAAATGTCTCATGAATAAACATCTTTACGATGTTCTGTCGTTTCATAAGTGTAATTAAAGCGGTATTCCAGCAATCTTTCAAAATTTCTGCATAATTCAGTATTTGAGACGTAAACATGGTCACTCAGAGTGGTTTGATGCGAAATTGTTTATTAAAGAGAACCCAGATTTCTTTACAATGGTAGTGGAACCAGGGTTGATATGTCCCCAGCACACACACAGACATCTGGTTCCTACCACCAACCCTGTGGAACTCTGTAAGTTTCTCTACAATGAAACATTTTGCATTAAACCACTCTGAATTACTTTGTTTACATCTTTGTTTCCAAACATTGGTTTATGTAGAACATGTGAAAAAACTGGTGAAATCTCCCGTTAACAGTGATCAGTACATTTTTACAGCAAGTTTGTGACCCCCGTTTGTTTCTGTCTTCCCCTTTTAGGCCTGACCCACATTATCACTATGGATCTGCATCAGAAAGAGATCCAGGGCTTCTTCAGCTTCCCCGTGGACAATCTGCGAGCTTCACCCTTTCTGCTGCAGTACATACAGGAGGAGGTAGAGCACTGTTACACAAACACTGGCTGTGTTTACAGGCAAAGATTTTCGCTAATCGGATTGAACACATTCCGATTATAGATTAAGACTGAGGTGTTTATATGTTCACTCTACTCAACAATCTGATGCAAAATCTCCATTTACATGCAGACTGCAATTAATCTGATCCAAAATTACGCACGTGTGAAGTACCACTTAGTGTAAACGTTACCATGACAACCAGCATCACGCGAGTCCAGTCAGAGTGAGTCAAGCAGCAGTGAGCAGTGCTTGTGATCACTTTAAAATGATGTCAGACTCAGGAAAGCATACTTCACATGTACTTATTAAAGAAGGGCGAGAGGAAGACATCATGTTCTGAGACACATAAGCTGGACGCCCGTCCCACTGTTGTCTTTTAAAGATCAGAGCATAAACTTTGTTTCCTCTGCAGACCAGTTTCTGCTCCCGCGATGCTGAATGTTATAAACTTTTGCTATGATGCGACGCACATGCCCAGAACATACTTAAACTTTCTGATTGGAAATGTAATCAGATACAGGTGTTTACATGGCTTTTATTCTTCTATTTAACAGATTATTTACAGGATTACCCACTTCATTCAATCGGATAGAAATTGTATTCCAAATGGCCTCAATCGGACTAGTTTATTCCGACTGAGGTGTATACATGGATGTATTCTGTTCCAATTGAGCTATTTATTAGGCTACATGTAAACGTGGCTACTGGCCGTTTCCCACCGGAGTTAAAGAGGGTTATTCTGTAAATCTGCTAAAATTGCTCATAATAAATGATTTTGTCCAGTTAACAGTGGGCACTGCTGGCACATTTTCCATGTTTTTTAGTTTCTCCCTGCGGCCTACATTTAGATATTTGTGTGTGATTTTGTACCCATTCTTACATGAAAATTTCCAGCTTTTCCACATAGGGAGGTATTTCAGCCTCTCTTTTAGAATTAAACCGTTTTTTTGGGCTCATTCAAAAGGCAGTCCAGACTTACACTCCTTATAACTTTATAACAACATGAGGGGGCGGGGCTAAACTACTATAGGCTGAATAGACAGATATGTGTATATATATTGGGGTATATATATATATATATATATATATATATATATATATATATATATATATATATATGTGTGTGTGTGTGTGTGTGTGTGTGTGTGTGTGTGTATATATATATAGATATATATGACATCACAAAACCAGGCTGTTTAGCAGCTTAGTGTCTTTGTGGACTAGAGAGTGAACAGTATGTTTTGACAATTTTTAACAATGTTTTTTGTACTTTATCAAACTCTCTTATTTCAGAAAATGGTGAATGTTTCAATAAAAGTGACAAAAAGTTTCATGGTATACACATTTGGGTAACATTTATCCTTCAGTCCTCTTTCAGCCCCGAGGCGTAAAGGCAGATTATTGGATTTATGATTGCGTTTGTGCGCACCTCAGTCCAGCCGCCACAAGATCATTTACTCAGAAAACGCCTGAGAGGCTGTAGGAAAGCTCCAGATGAATGTTTTTAGGGATTGTGCTGTTCTAAGAAACTCTTGTTTCCTCCACAGATCCCAGACTACAGAAACGCTATTATAGTTGCAAAATCCCCCTCGGCTGCAAAGAGGTAAACCAAAGGTTGGCAAGTGTTTGGTGTTGCACAGTTGATGAATACCTTTACTCTCGTGTGGTGTTGTGTAATTCAGCTGAGGATGATGTTTAATTAGAAACTTATAATTGATGTTCTTTTGTTTTAGTACTTTTTTAGCTTAAAAGTCATTTTATATATATGTATGCATTCACCTATCTTTCTCTTTCTTATTCTTTCTTTTTTCTCTCTTCCCTCTTTCTCTTTCTCTCTCGTTCTCTTTGTCTCACTCTTTCTTTTTTTTACCTGTATGTTCTCTCTCTCTCTCTCTGTATTCTCACTCTCTGTGTTCTCTCTCTCTGTGTACTCTCTCTCTCTCTCTGTTCTCTCTCTCTCCCTCTCTCTCTCTCTCTGTGCTCTCTCTCTTCCTCTCTCTCTCTCTCTCTCTCTCTCTCTCTCTCTCTCTCTGTGTTCTCTCTCTCTCCCTCTCTTTCTCTCTGTGCTCTCTCTCTCTCTCTCTCTCTCTCCCTCTCTCTCTCTCTCTCTCTCTCAGGGCTCAGTCATATGCTGAGAGGTTGAGGTTGGGTTTGGCTGTGATGCACGGTGAGGCACAGTGTGCTGAGTCAGACATGGCCGACGGCCGTCATTCTCCTCCCGCGTTCAGACCCTCCTGCGGACCCCCTGGCCTTGAGCTGCCCTGTAAGACACACAAACAGCCCACTGCTGAAAACTGCTGAACTGTGTAGAATCACTGAACTGCTGCCGGTGGTGTAGCCTCCTGGATGAGCGCTGTAAATAGGTTCTCACACAGGATGGACCACATTTAAGGAAGAAGGAAAAATCAGATTTACACAATGGTCCATTTACCCTATATGTAGTTGATCAGCCAAGACATGTTCGGTGTCCATATTTTGCTTCTTTTGTTTTAAACTGGAGCTCCGAGGCTAACATTACTAACAAACAGTAGAAGACAATAGTCACCCAAATCTCCGAAACGTTGGTCAACTTTGAAATCCGGCACAACACCTGTTGTCTGCACTGGCTGCCCTCAGCGTCCAGCTACACAGTGAAGTATGCTCAATATGTCAAACCAAACAACGTGGATGCGAAAGTGCCCTGAGAAACGTCTCCATCTCTGGCTCACTGACGGTCTGTATCGCGCGCCCACGGCTGCGTTTCTCAAACTGATGACATGCAATGTTTTTGGTTATAATTTGAAAAAAGTTACTTTTTCAATTCCTAATTATTAAGTTAATCCTTTCCCAATTATGTGTTTTTGCTGTTAAAGTGACGTTACCGGCCCATTCTGAATTACTGCCTTCCTAGAGTTCAGGCCCGCGGACCACTACAGGGTGCTTCATGGCCCACTACAGGGAGCTTCGTGGCCCACTAGTGGTCGAAGGTTGAGAAACCCAGTCCTAAACCACACTGACAGTCTGCACGACCTCAGTGAAGAGCTGCATGTGGGTTGAGAGACGTTTTGGGGATGTATTTACAGACAGGATTTGGGTGACTGTTGACTCATAGTGTTTGTTAGCAATGTTAACCTTGTAGTGTTACTACATCTGGAGTAAGTGGAAAATTGTGTACATTTGATTATTTCCCCAAACCATTGCTTTAAATAAATTGCCCAAAAATAAAATAATTTTGAATAAAATAGTTGTACATGGATTTAGCCCGATATAAGTATCAAGCATCACCTTTTATTATGATCTCTTTCACATGTTAACTGACTGCCTGTAGAGATTATTCATTTTAGCCACGTTAGCATGGTAGTCTGGGTGACGTATTCTGTCGAAGGCCAGGTGGAGATGATTGCAGCCTGTGATCTGGTTCCCAGCAGGCCATTAAACGACAGTAAGATTAAAGCAAATCCAGTGTGATGTTTCAGGTTCAACCTCTGTTTAATTTCATTGGCCTAATGGACGTATGTTTATAACACTGTCTGCTTTGTACATTCATTGTGCTTCTGAAGGTCTGAGTGAAGCAGTGAAGGATAAATCTATCCCTAATGCCACGGGGTTTTGTACTGTAGTAAGCTGATTATTCCTCTGCACTTGCTGAGTTATTATGAGCCTAATGGAGACTGTTTATTCACTGCTAGTCCCTTTAACTTTACTGTCCATTTAAACTTAAAGCCAAACCCCAAAAGAACGAGAGCTCTTTGCAGCGCTAGTTAACCCTTGCTGCTGAAGCCATTTGAGTGTCCTGCTGTGTTGATGTGTCCTGTGCACCGCAAACAGACTTACTAGAAGCTCTCAAACCTTCTGCAAATGATATGCACTTGATCTATTCAGGCTCTGACCACAAACCCGTCCTTACATTACAGCTTTTGCTAGCTTGGACAGGCTTTATAAAATGCTGGCAAAATCCTGCTCAACCTAATGAGAAGCTATAACTCAAGTATTTGTTAAGACCTGAAAATGATTAATTTCAGATTATATAGATGCTTGTTGCTTTGTTTGCATTTTAAACTGAAAATGGGGCAGATTGGAAATGACTACAACATAGAATTTGCCTCAATGCTAATGCCAACTCAATTAAACAGCGAAAAACTATTCCCAACACATCATATCAAAATTTGACAGGCCTACAAAATTGTCAGAATTTTAATGTACTTAAACTTGTATTTTACACTACAAAAACATATGTTTGGCAAGTGAAATCATCTAAAAATCTAGTTGATACACTTAAAAATGTTGGTTCTTCAGGGGTCTTTAGTAGAGAAAATGGTTCTATAAAGAACCATGAACACTCAAAGAACCATTTGCATGATTAAAGTGCTCTTTGCATCGTGAAAGAGTTCCTGTAGAACCTTTTTGAAAAGGCTCCTATGTAGCAACCAAAAAGGGCTCTGCTACTGTCATAATGTCAAGCTTGTAACAATAGTAGAATCCTTTTTGGTGCCATATAGAACCCTTTTCAACATAGTTCTATGTAGAACCATCTACAGCACATTTTCCATCAATCTGAAGAACGCTTTCACCATGCAAATGGTTCTTTTATTATTCGTGGTTCTATTTAAAACTATTTTCTTTACTAAAGAACCCTTGAAGAACCATCTTTTTAAGTGTGTATGACTAAAATTTCTCATACTCTATTATAAAGAATATTATAATATTATTGCACTTTTTTTTAGTTCAGTTTTTTACTTGTTTTTGGCTATTTTCTATACTGAGAGTATCTTATTGTATTAGCAGATACATATCGCTGCTGTTGGAGCAAAACCTTGTATCTCCAAAACAAGAACTTTTGCAGGAGAAGGAAAAAACATACTTTGCTTTTAATGTAAGTCAGTGGACCCAGACTTTTTTCCAAGTAGTTTTGGGTCGTTTCTTTTTGTCCAATCATCTTAAAATTTACACATAATGTAAAGGACAACAAACATTTTCAAATTATATCCAAAAACGTAAAAAACAGCAAAAATGGAAATATGGGGTTACAGCAGCAATTTGCTAGTTTCAAGCTTTATATAAATAAAGATTTGCCAATCGAATAAGAAAAATTCTCTAGATAAAATAAACATATAATAAATGTATAAAAACAAGATGATGATCTTATAACATTCCAAATGAGGAGTTTTGTTATTTTTTGCAGTAGTACACACTCTAAATGTATGTTTGTGCTATAGTTGTGTGTTCTTTACTTTGAACTGGAGTTTTTGTAAAGCTTGTCTAAGCCTGCAAGGGTGGCTATGAAATAATTGTGCGGAGCATGGATAGATCAGTTTTTGACGTTTAGAGCTTCCTTTCTAGTCTCTTCGTTCAGAGAGTGGTGCACTGGCTGACTGAATCTGCTGTTTTAATGTGCTTTTTAACCAGTCCTTTGTTTGTTGGCGATACAGGGAGACACCAAGCTCCATTTCCCGGCATCGAGCTTCCAAGTACGGCAGCCATTTCCACCTCCTCTGTGCTGTCTTTTTTGTCGGCTGTCTTCGAATGCTCTGCAGTGGCCTGCATGTGTACTGACCTGTGCTGTGCTCTCTCTGCTGGGCTTTCTCTCTCTCAGCTGCTTTCACTCTGATTTGTGCACTGATTTGTGATGCCACGTCTCGTAAGGCAGACTTCAGGCTGTCGGCTGAGAGTCTGGGGTGTTTCACCGCTTAGCGTGATAAGAACTGCCCACTTGGCAAGTAAAGATGTAAAAAAACACTGTGACACTATAGCCTATCGGTTACATTTTAAGATGAAAAACGCTAAAATACATAAAGACAAACAAGTAATAAATACAGAAAAATAATACATGGCAATATCTTGTCAAGTGAAATGATCTTGATTCTAGTCGATCTATCTGATATTTCATATTTGGAGATGGTTATGCACTTATTCTAAGATTATCTAGCTTATTTCCAAAAATTTTTTACCTGTTTTAAGTAATTTTATCAAGTAAAATGATCTAACTGTATTGGCAAATAATTACGCTAGTTTCAAGTATATTTCTTAAAACAAGCAAAACTATCTGCCAATATAGTGAGATAAATTTACTCAATAAAATCACCTAAAACAAGTAAAAAATGTTTGGAAATAAGTTAAATAATCTTAAATTAAGCTTACAACAATCTCACAAATTAATAATTACAAAACTTCAGTCACAGTCTGGAGCCCTGTTTAGTGACAGTGCTAACATGGACATAATGAAAAAGACCACACATTTTCTTCTCTTGTGATGTCAGATTCGGTATTTAAATCAACTTTGGGCCACTATTTTAACAATAGTTCATACCAGTTCATACCAAGCAAGACCCTTTTATAAACATGACGCTGAGTGTTCCTAAAGGTTTAGCCCTAAACAAACTTTAGCAGGTATTTTCTCGCATAATTAAAAAAAAGCAACAGCAAATCTCAAATGAGGGATTCGAAAGAAGGCCAAGTGTCCCCAAACTTTTGATCTGCAGTAAAGGTGTGATTCAGACACACATTCTAGATCCCGTTCTGCTCGGCCCGTCGGGGTTTGTAAGGAGGCCTTTGTCTCCTCGCATCAAAGGCTTGAGTGAATTGGCTGACTGGAGACTGGCCAGAGACGTTAGAGCCTGTCGGGATGCAGTGGCCTTTAGAAGACCTTTTTAGGAAGTGATTGGAGCCTGACAGGGAAATCTAAGCCTGTTTGACATTCAAGAGACACTTAAAGGAATAGTCCAGGGAAAAATCAAGTTTGCGCAAATTTTCTCCCGCATATTCTACCCCAAATGTAGAAATGTATAGACTTAACAAGACTTACAATAGACTTAGACCACTCTACACTCTCAGAAATAAAGGTAGTAAACTGTCACTGGGGCGGTACCCCTCTTGTCACTGGGATGGTACCTTCAAGTAAGGGCACGTAATTGTACCATAATCCATTGAAATTATATTTTTTAAGCTGTATTCACTCCACACACCCCGTCTCGTCTCCAGGCTTTTTATTTTCCTGTTCTGTTTTAAAACGTTAGGTTATGAAAAGGCACAAATACGTACTTTTCACCTGGGAAAACTTATTTAAGGTGCACAATTGGAGCTAAACCACCTTTGAGGCAACATTTACGTTGTTTTGTACCTTGATGATTGAAAAATGTACCTGCACAGAACCTTTATTTCTAACAGTGTAGGAGTTTTTGTGATTTCTGAAATTCAGATAACATACTATTGTTTAAAGGGACACTACAGACAAAATTCAGGCTGCAAGATGGCTGCTACTATGTGATGTACTTTAGTCCATGTTGATAGATAACAGTTCGTTATACAGTATCAGAAACAGGGTTCGGGGGTTACTTGAAAAATGCATTCTGTTACAGATTACCTGATACCAGGTACTTACCAGGTACTGATTACCTGTTAAAAATGTAATTGTAACCTAATCCAGAGGATTAATATATTAAAGTAATATAATCTGATTACTTTCCATTACTTTTGGATTACTTGTCTTTTTCTTTTACGGCTGATTAATTAAATTAAGACACAAGTAAAATAATTCCAACAAGACTAACAAATATTTAATTAGTATAACCGTACAATTTGCTTGAGTTCAAGGTCAGAAGTCGAGTTTTGCTCCCCAGGAAAAAATGTGTGATTTTAAAGGGTGAAAATAAATTGGAACTCTGCACTAAAAGCTTATAGACTGAAGTACATTGTACATCCAGTACATTCGATTATATACAAATGAGACTTTTCCTTATTTAACTTGTTTATTAAATATCTTTTGATTTTCATGCCAAAGTCAAAAGATCAACCCTTATCAAAAGTAATCATGAATAGAGGTCATTCTTAAAGCTCTAACTGCCCATCCTTTGTGTTCCATCGGCTTAAAGGCCGTATTGGCTCATAAGGGTTCATGTTGGTGTGTCAAGTTCAGACTTTGATGATCATAATTTTTAGACACTCCGTAATCAGTTCTAAGCAGTTTCAGTCCACAGAAATCCTACTTAAATAGTTTAAATAGGCATTAAAATAGGCATTAAGAGGGAGTGTCTTGCAAGTGACATCATACAAGTGAAAACTAAACTAACTGTACTGCTCATGAGACTTAATTCGCTCTCTTTTCACGTTTCAGACTGTTCGTTCAAACCTGTCTGGTTAAGGTTTTAAATTAAAAACGCTTCAAATCTGCACACTCATGCGACATATTTATCATTAAAACGACAAATTTTGATGAAAGACAACAAGTGTGAGTTTGTATATAATCCTGCGGGTAATCACTCTGCTTTTATAATGTACTTGTAATCTTATCACTGTAATTTTTAATGGATTACAGTTACTTTTTTGGTATCCTGATTATGTAATGCCGTGTCGTGTTCCGTTACTATCTAACCCTGATCAGAAATCACATAAGCAAGTCTTTTAGAGATTACTTAAAGCTACACTGTGTAGGTTGTGGGGATTTGGAGCCCTCTCTGGTGGAAATGTATAATTGCACACAACGCGTGGAAGAACATTTTGTAACGTGGGTTGTGCGTCGGACCCGTTCCCCCGAGTGGATGAACATTTTCAGCAGAAAGGTCTCCAGATCCTCAAAACTTATGTAGTGCAGCTTCAACAGCTAGGTAGGTGTAATTTGCATAATGCTAATCAGTGTACATAAGCTTCCATTGCTTGTTGGCACTAGCCTTCTCTAATTAGTTTCCTCATCAGAGGAGCTCGTTAGTGTAATCAGGTGGGCCGAGTGGAGTATACGCCTATTTTAGAAACCCCTCATATGAAACTGGATGTTATTAGATGTTTATCCCTCATATTTTTTACAGTGTGTGAGAATGAAAGCCTTATTTCTATAAACAGATATTACAAATGCAGAGTGTTTAATATTGCAAGGCTGTTTTGGAGCACAGCTGCAGAGAGACACAACACAAAGCTGCGCATCCTGTGCTTCTGCATTTTCCTGCTGCTGAACTCCTGCGGCTGTTTTCTAATAGCCCTCTTTGTTAATGGGAAAATAATGGTGCTGTAGTGATATGATGAACTTTCCTAATCATAAGTTCAGGCTGTGGTTTTGCAGTTTTCAAGCATGATTTTATGAAATCATCGTGTGTGCAGCTTCTTTGATTTGGTGTTTTCTAAAAGTGGCCTGTATGTGTCCAGTACTGGTATCAGCTTCCCACTGTTCAGTTATACAAATGACGGAATGAAGGACTGATCCTAGACCAGCTGTGTTGCTCTTCCTGAAATGAGTCATACATGCAAGCTGTTGTACTCACTTTTGTTGTATGATTTTTCTTTGTTTAAACGTTTGGTTGACCGAGGCCTCGTCCACGTGTATCATAGTCTTTTGTATTTTAAAAGGGGGGTAATAATATCTCGTAAAATTTCATGTCACACACCTTAAGAATTGGGCAAATTATACGTCCATCAGCTGTGTCTGATCCACTCAGACCAGCGCAACACACACTAACACACCACCACCACATCAATGTTACTACAGTGCTGAGAATGATCCACCACCCAAATAGTACCTGCTCTGTGAGGGTCCATGGGGTCCTGACCACTGAAGAACAGAGTAAAAGGGGGCTAACAAAGTATGCAGAGAAACAGATGGACTACAGTCTGTAATTGTAGAACTACAAAGTGCACCTATATAGTAAGTGGAGCTGATAAAATGGACAATGAGCATAGAAACAAGGAGGTGGTCATAATGTTATGCCTGATCGGTGTAGAGCATAAAGCTGAAGCTGGGATTTTTTTAACAAAAGAGACGGCGACGTGTTGCAAACAGTGGGCTTGTTCAGTTTCATGAAGACCAGCAGTCGTCAATAATTCGTCATCTCACACAGATTCAAAGGTCTGTTAGAAAATAAAAGCTTAAAAAGTGGAACAATCCACCGCTTCCTGCTGTGGTGCTGTTTAAATGGATATTTCATTGGTTTATTTTAACACTTTTGTGTTCAACAACCAAATTTATTATAACCACGTAAAAAAGCCACAGATTTTTTTCTGATTGTGATTTTGTACAGTTATACTCACAGACAAAAGTTTGGTATCATTTGTCTTATTAATAATGTTGTTTTACCAGCAGTACTAGCTTTGACAGTGTGAATTCAGAAATTTCAAAATAATCACCAAAAGGCACCTTTAAAGCTTCCTAGTGTTCTGCTAATTATTTGAAACCTAAGAGGTTGCACAGAATGAACATATTAGAATCATATCAAACATTTATCTGCAACCAGATTTATCGTCTGCAGCCGTTTATCTGTTTACATGGCCACAGTTACGCCACCGTCTCTGAAATGTCCACAAAGTCCTCATCAGGCAGGCATTTTGCCTACCCACAATGCATTGTTTTGTGTGGTTGGGAAGGGGAGGGAAGATACTTTGTATGCTTTATGTTTTCAAAAATGTCCAGATACTTGTGGACGGGGCCTTAGTTAACATTCTGACACGATTGATTGCTGATCCTAACCCAGGACTTGAATTCGAAAGCATGCAGATGTTGATCTTTTTGTTGTATATCTTTCTTTGGCATGGCTTGATTAGGTTTCTTCTCATGTTATTTGGGGTGATTGATGTATTAACTGCAGCCCACAGTCATGCACTCATTCGCTCACCTCTTTACTGCAACTGTAATCCACCAGTACTCTGCCTATTGGATGGTAGAACATCAGTCCGCACAGTGTCCAGCAGGGCTGCACAATATGGACAAAATACTAGTATTGTAATTGTATTGCTGCATATTTCAAATGCGATAGGCCTTGCAGTATATTGAATGCATTGGTCAGCCGATAATTTGACTTTTTATAGATTATGTACTATCTGTATTACTATTTTTTTTTAAATTGCATAATTCAATCTTTGAGATGAGTCATTCAGAGTGGTTTGATGTGAAATGGCTAATCGTAGAGGAACTTACAGGCTCAGATTTCTTTACAGTGGTGGTGATGGGAACCACTCTGAATACAGCCATTTACTATCATACTATTAGAGACTGTTACATGGATTTAAACAATGTAAAAAATGTTTTAGGCCAATTATTTTATCACAAATCAATCATAAAACACTCTCTCTGGCATATAAGAATCTTCGGAGAGATTTTAGAGGCATTAAGATCTTTAGACGTTTGGGGCCGGATTCACAAAACTTTCTTCACTTGCAAAAGTTCTTAAGACAAACACGAAGATGTTCGTGAGAATGTTCTTAAGTGCAGTTCTCGAAACAACAAGTTCTCAAAGACTCTTTTAAGACAATCTTAATTATTTTCTTAAGATTTTAAGATAGTTTTCTTATGTAGCCCACATTGCATTTTACAGTTTACCATAGACAACACAAAATACATTTTGAATTTGTATTAACTGGTATTTCCATTATTTAGTTTAACGCACTCAGAGGAGCAAAATGGAGGAAAAACATCAAACCAAGTGTTTAAAAAAAAATTAGCAAACAAGAACTAAAGGTGATGGTGGAAGAAACAGCCAACAGGGAAAAATCCTCCTTAAAAAATATGAAAATTGTTGGGTCCTGGCTGTAAGTGAGACATGAGGAGGGGCAGGAGAACAGATGCAGTATGTTTGATAAGAACATAATGTTTTCAAGGATACTACTTGTTCTTAAAATTATTCTTGAGAAATTACATATATATATATATATATATATATATATATATATATATATATATATATATATATATATATATATATATATATATTAATTTCTTAAGAATGAAGTTAAGAAAAACACATTTAAGAAGATTTTCTTTCTTAAGACACTTTTATGAATCTAGCCCCTGGTTCCTATCACCACCACTGTGAACAGCTCTGATTTACCTTTTAATGGCTGAATTATGCAGGAATTTTGAAAAGTTGGCGGAATTCCCCTTCAATTCACCTTAAAAACAAAACTCATCTGGAGCTATGACTTACCGGGATGCTCACAGCACACAGTAAAAAGCACTGAGATTGATTAGAGTATCGCCGCCTTGTTCAGTATCAGTATTGCAAATATTGTGTAAGGTCATGGTAGCATATGGTGCAGCCCTGGTGTACACAGGTCAAATGGTAGTGAACATTGGCTCGGAGGGTCATTATAAACACCGTATTGTGGAATTTCACTCTTTGAAACATTAGGCTACGTTCACATTACAAGCCTCATTGCTCAAATCCGATCTCTCTGACTTGACGGTTCACAATTGTTTAGGTAAGTGATTTAAATCTCTGTCAAATCTGTCATTAATGTGAACGAACGGGCGTCCTGACATGACCCGCATGAGCACATCCTACTCAGTAACGTCACATGAATGAATCACGTGCATCATGTTCATCATCAGCAAACAAACTAACGAGTGGTACGAGTCTTTGCTGCTAAGGTAGTTAACTCTGATCAGCTCTCAGCTGTTCATTATTAGAGCGAGACGAAGGCAAAAAGGTGAGATGTGTTGCTTTTCCACCGTTTACAGGCTTTAACGTCTGTTCAGCGCTGCTGCCATGGTAACGCTGAATGATGGCGCACACGCAGTGGAAAAAAAAAACGTGAATTCCAAACTGAACTTTCACATTAAGGTCGCCTGGCCACAAATCTGATACGTATCCGATCTAGGACCACATATGAAAGTGGCTCAGGTCAGATTTGAACAGATCAGATTTGCGTGTCCACAGAGCTCAAAAATCAGATCTGAGTCACATTAGGGCAAAAACTCGGATCTGTGCCACACGTCCTGTTAATGTGAACGTAGCCTTAAATTTTCTTTAAAACTGTAAGGAGTTGAGCAGTACTGAGTGTGTGTGACTGAACTTTACGATCAAGGCTTTTTAACCTCTTATCTGCCACTGAAATATGAAATATAATATTCACTCCTGTTTCCTGAACAGTGATGATGGCCAAAGAGAAACCGCCCATCACAGTAGTCGGAGATGTCGGGGGCAGAATCGCCATCATTATCGTAAGTGAAGTTCACTTGGTTTGAACAGAAGAGAAATAGACTAATTAGTCGATCATTATTAGAAAGATTTAATATTTATGGTTTATTTGAACTCTTTTATGTTCAACAGCTAAATTTAATATAATGTAGACAAAAAACACAGAATTTGTTCTGATTGCTGATTTTGTACAGTTACACCAGCAGATAAAAGTTTGGTATCATTTGCCTTATTAGTAATGTTGTTTTATAAGCAGTAATAGCTTAGACAGTGTGAATTCAAATATTTTAAAATAATCACCAAATGGCACTGTAGATGATTTATTCAATATTTCAAGTATTCTTTGAACAAGAAAATTGATTATAATACAGTTTGTGACTAAAATAAAAAAGTTATATAGAAATAAAGATGCATTATTATTATTATTATTATTATTATTATTATTATTATTATTTAACATGTTATTTAAAGCTTCCCAGTGTTCTACCTATGAGTTGAAACCTAAGAACGAACATATTAGAATCATTTTATTTGTTTATCTACAACCAGATTTGTTTAATATTATTGAAATCATTGATCGGAAACTTTTGAATGCTGGTAAATGAAGCTGAATAAACCTGAAGAACATGCTGTCATTTATTTGTATTTTTTTGATCACATGTAATTGTTACACCTTACACCTGCTAGACCAAAATACAAAATTTAATATAATAAATTCAGTGATAAAAGCTTTCTTTTTAACCATAAGATTTGATTGATATGAAGTTTTTCTTCAGATTTGTGCTCAGGCTTGTAGAACATCTGGACCAATGGAAACTCAGCGTGTCAGATATGGACATTAATGGCTTAAGCATGTTTCACAGAATATTGCAGTAATTTTTATTAGAATATTTTTTAGTGTTTGTGTAGTTATAGTGTTTCACCACTAGAGGGAGTGTGTAGTACTAGATAGTGCTTTCCCCACGCATGCAAGTCTTCCCTTCCTTATTTCCCTCACTCAGTCTTTTTAGTAATATGATAATAATAATAATAATAATAATAATAATAATAATACTTTTTATTATATAATAATAATAATAATACATGAACTCAGAGTCGCTTTACAAAACTATAACAGACAAAATAAAAAAAATGCATTACAGTCAAATATGAAAGAAAATTCCACATGGAGGAGGGATAACAGAGCAGAAACAAAACAGAAAGATCCCTTTTTTGAGTCATAGCCGCCTGACTGTATTATTCAGTACTGAAATTCTGAACTGTATCAGATGTTTCAACTTAGTTACGGACCTAACTGGAGCGCCAGGGGCTGTTTTTTTTACATTCCTGCAGAAAACATTTGTTTTTGTGTTTTTTCTCTTCTTTATTTTTTATTTAGGATGACATCATTGATGATGTGGCAGACTTCGTAGCAGCGGCGGAGATCCTGAAGGAGAGAGGAGCATATAAAATCTACATCATGGCCACTCATGGGCTTCTGTCTGCAGACGCTCCTCGTCTCATAGAGGAGTCCGCCATAGATGAGGTGAGAGAGAGAGAGAGAGAGAGAGAGAGAGAGAGAGAGAGAGAGAGAGAGAGAGAGAGAGAGGTCCAGTGAGAAACTGCACTGTAATTCAGTAAGAGGTTTAGGATGTCTTTGAAACACAACAATAAAGGGCAATTCCACCCATTTTTAAAAATTTCAGCATATTTCAGTCTTTAAGATTTAAACAATCATTCAGAGTGGTTTGGTGTGAAATGGTCCAGATTTCTTTATAGTGGTGGTGATAAGAACCAGGGGTCACTAACAAATTTTGCCATTTTATTTACTATCCAAAACCACCAGTGAACCTACACGAGTCTTCTGAGTTTATATGTTATGCAATAGTAGTAATGGTGGTGAGTGTTAATTCTGGAAAAAAAGGACTATTTTGCCTCACAACACCCTGCATGAGAGCTACAGTAACAGTCATTTAACCATACTTTGTACAACTGCAGTGCAGCAATTTGCATAAATGGAAAAATAATTTTCCTTTAACGGCTGGATGCTGCACCATGTTATGGGGGAACAGTTTGTTTACAGAAAGCATGGAAATATAATACCTTAGAAACAGCACAATGTGATACATTTGCTGGATAAAAAAAGTCCAGAGTCACAACAGATCTATTATGTTTTGAGGTGCTGTGGATGAGAATATATTGCACTGCAGTGCAAACCTACTGCACATATTGCTAGATACTCTCAAAGCCACTGTAGAATAATTTTACTGGGTTGTTTAGGGTTGTTGCCATTATTCAAAAGTTGTTGCTCTAGCAGGTACTTGTTTGCATCATGCAAATGAGTTGTGCTACCCACAACCCTCTAGCTTTCATTCCTTACTGACCGTGTCAGTGTTTCTTTAACCTTTATGCTGTGTGAGCGGTGAGGAGGGGAGGAGGTGAAGGGAGGGGTGGACCATTAATGAGCGAATGCTAGTCAGATTGTGATTGGCTGATAGAAAGTACTCGAAACGTGCTTGTATGTTTTATGCAATAATAAATCTAATAAAAATCAGCCAGTTTGGTCCATTGACCTATTTGGCTGGCACGAAATTGGGATTGGCCACAGAAGTTCATGATTTTCATGCGGCTGTTTTACTGTCCCGTTGCGGCTCCACAGCAGAATTAGAATTGTAGGTAAAAGTAAAATACTCCTCCTTTACAGTAAAATAAAGCTCTGCTGATCATTCTAACACAGTTATAAAAATAACTGGTTTTAAACGCTGGAGTTAATGTAGAAATGCTAATTCACCCCCCTTAACCCTGAAGGGTGGTGCGCAGACTGCTGGTCACCATAGCAACGCAGACATCTCGTCTAGCTAGTAATGAAAAGGCAAAGAGAGAGATTTAAGACAAACAATGATAATTTGGAGACGATTGGACTTATTTGCATTTATAGTCACTCCAGCTGGTTTGCAGATATGTTTAATCTGCAACAAGAAACTGTCAGATACTAAAGTCATGAAGCTTCAGTCAGCTTCTCATTCAAATTTTTCTGTTCCACCTTAAATAGGGCAGCAGTTACATTCTGGCAGCTCAGGCATCATTTAAGGTGGAACGGAAAATTTGAACAAGAAGCCAGTGAATGAGAAGCTGACTTCAGCCTCGTAAAAAATCGAACGTTAAGAGACATTTTACAAGAAACTGTTCTACTTTTGAGAAAAAGTTTCCAGCTGGAGATGCGAGAAAAGCGGCTATAGCTGAGCTAAAACTTGGTTGAAAAGGTAAAAAGGCTGCTTTTTCGTTTATATTTGTTAGCCTATATTAGTACATTAGCACATACTGAGACATATTTACAGCCAAGATGGTAAAATGGACATAAAATGTTGTGGTTAGATTTTTGTTAGAAGGACAGAATAGCTCTTCTTAACATTTGGGTTGCTGACCACTGGACTAGAACATCTGCAAAACAAGTTCTTGGACATGTATAATATTACCTGTTCTAATAATGAACACAGCATGCAGTTTTGGCAGAAATTTTTGGCTTATGAGTGAGAAATACTTAATATTTTAATAACAATGTGCTTTATCACCATCACTGACTTTAAGGGGTTAATGGGTTAGTTTTGCTGGTCGATATTAACTGCTTATTTTTAATTTATTGTAAGCTGTATATTCTACTTCTGTTAGCTTCTTCTCACATTTTCTCATGATTGTCTTGGTTGTGTCCCTCAGGTGGTTGTGACCAACACCGTCCCACATGAGGTCCAGAAGCTACAGTGTCCTAAAATCAAGACGGTGGACGTCAGTATGATTCTAGCCGAGGCAATCCGCCGCATCCACAACGGAGAGTCCATGGCCTACCTTTTCCGCAATGTCACTGTGGACGACTAGCTGCAAGGTTTAGGAAATCCTCACGCTGATCTGGGACCAGTTTGGGGTCTTTTCTTGTGGTGGTCTGGGATTTGGAGGATGGACACTAAATTTGGGACAGTACTTGCAGACCAGCCTATGAACCGGGACCCATCTTATTAAAAGCATGACAGTATTAGAACCTTCCTTATGAGGAAACTCATGCTTGCAGTACCTTCCTGAGAACAGGCGTAATTATCAGTATATCTGTCTTAGCATGCCAGAGATATGGAAGGAGAGGGAGATGGAGTATCACTTTATTTGAAGGTCTGTCTTAAGGTTTATTAAGGTCTTGTTTTTTGTTCAGTTAGAGACTTTTAATGGTTTATTCACTGTACTTTGGGAACCTTCTGGGCCAAAATACTGCAGATATTAACCTTTAACCTCATCTAATGCATGAGGCCTTACTAATTAGCAGATGAGCTGAATGAGGTGTGTTTAATGAGGCAGTGAGCTGAAGTCTGCAGTATTTTGGCCCGCGAGGACTGGAGCCTGACACGTGCTCAAAGATGTAGGCATTACAACGTTAGTACATAATAGGAGGTCTGTTATGTAAAACTTACGTAATCATGAAATAATGCACAATTAACTTTTTGTTAAGACCTTGTTATGCGAACTGTTGAGCAGTCATGAGCCTGAATTCACATTATATTAGTGTGATTGGCAACGTTTCCAACAGGTGCAAGACAGAGTCAAGTGACGTCTGGAGTTTATTAGGTTACACGTAATAAAGAGTTTCATAAGTTACTAATAATGTTAAAAAATCTGTCCCATGTTTTAAAATGGAGTTGTCATCACTAATTAGAGGCTTAAAAGCACTGAAGCTTCTTAAGTATGTCAATCTGCATGACATTCACTCATTATTTATCTACATTCGGTTGTTAAAATGGGTTGAAACGAACTTCCTAGCTTGCATGTCTACCAAAAAGCAAAGAAATCTGATTAATATTAAAAAATATAATATTTTTTTACTTTAGAATATAGAATGCAAATTGCTTTTTAGCCTCTAATTTAGTTATTAAAACTGTATTTGGATAGTTTTGTACATGGAACACATTTTGAAGTATTAGTGACTTATTAACTTTTACTAGCTCTTAACTAATAAACTCCACAAATGACTTGATGCTATCTGGAACCTATTGGAAATGATGCCAATCATACACTGATAAGATGTTAATTTATGATTAATTCATTTTCAGTAATTTGCATAACAAGGTTGTCGTGTTTATTGTACATTATCACAGTTGATAATGCAACTATTAGTAATTTTCAGACTGCAGTCCTTACAGGTTATAATGAATAAAGCTTAATGCACAGTGAATAAACCATTCAGAAGTGTCGAATTCAGACTGAACAAAGAACAAAAGCTTAATAAAAGCCCAATATGTGTTCCAAGATGTGGCGTCGTCGAGATTTACGCCAATCATTTTGCGACACTAGGGTGAAACTTCGCACAGTAAGACCACTCGGAAGCTTCATTGTAAACTCTTCTTAATGTAACATGCAGTGAGTCAGTGGAGGTACTGCGATATGCTCTGAAAAGCTTATTGTGAAGTAATTTATTGTGATAATGAAATTGTATTGTCACATCGCCCACTGATCCTCCTTCCATTTTCCTGCAGAGTTTAGTTACAACCTGCGTCTAACATGCTGCCCCTCTCACCTAACACTAAAGCATCCAGCCAGTCAAGGAACTTCTAAAGAACATCCACTGTTTCTCAAAATTTCTGTATAATTCAGTCATTGAGATGCAAAAAAGTCAGAGTGGTTTGATGTGAAATGGTTAATTGTAGAGAAACTTGCTGACTCTTTTCTTTACACTGGTAGTGATAGGAACCAGGAGTCACCATGACTACAACACAAATATAGACATTTTATTTACTATCCAAAACCACCAGTGAACCTACTCTGGTCTTATATGTAATGTTGATGATGGTAAAATAGTGATAAATGTTAAAAAATACGTTTTTTGGGTACTGTTTTGCCTCACAACACCTTGTATCAACCAGTCAATCAACCAATCAATCAACAAATCAATCACTTATCCTTTATTTAAAGTTGGAAGACATTGAGTCTGATCCTCATTTACAGTATAGCTGAGCGTTAAAACAAAGAACATGGGATTGAAAAAAGTCATAAATAAAAATAAAAAGATAAAACATATGAACACATCAAATCAGTAAAAAGACAAAATAAAGTTTAAGCAAATAACCTAGTATAACTATCAAATCAGAATGTACAGATAATATTGAGTAATAATTATTGAAATCAAATAACTGAATAAAATAGATTAAATAAAATAATAATGATAATAAAATTAATAAAAGAATAATGGTAATAATAAAAAATAGCAGTCAAATAAGTACTAACCAAAATCAAATAAAACAGCTGAATTTTATGTAAATGCATTAAACGCACTCGTGTCTCTAGCTTTAGGCAACATGTTCATACTTGTTTTATATGATAACTTGCGTGAGACTTTAAACGTCTGGTTCCTATCACCACCACTGTGAACAGTTCGGGGGATTTGACCCCAAACCACTCTGAACGACTTTTCCACTGTTACCCTGATAGTGAAGGTCACTCTGCCACTGTTAAGGTGGTCTTTGTGGTCCTGCAGGTTTTGTGAAACTGCAGCCCGCAGAGATAATATTGTCCCTCCTGTTCTCTTAACATTTACACGCACATGCAGTGAGACCACGTGTCCATACACTGCCTCTCAGCAGTATTCTCCTCTGTTCTGTGTCTGTCATCATGTATAAAGATGTTTGACCAATAAACCAAGAAAACTGACCAATAATTTTCTTAGAATTCTCTTTCTGAAATATGACCAGATTCCGCTTCTTCTTCTTCTTCTGAAACAATAACAACAATAGGTAACCCAGCCTTTAGAAAGTTGAAATTTTATTTCTATAATCATTCTCATGTTCTGTACAACCTGGCTAATATAAATAACCCATTTAACTGACATTATATCACAGTTGAATTTTCTCAAATGATCAAAGCAGGCCTGACTCCTCCCAGACAGGAGCTGCAAAAGTTATATAAATAGATGAAGTTACAGCAACTCAAATGGCCCCAGGCAAACTTCTCCCTCCACTAGTTTCCTTAAACTGAAACCGCATTTATGCAGGGTAGGTGTGGACCGAATACTAATGAGTGATGATTGATTTTAGCTGTATTTTTCGGGAGAGTCCTGACCCAGACAGGGTTTTCTGTGGGGAATTACCATAATCTGAGTAATACAGTCTAGAAATAGGCTTAATCTTTGTTCTTCTTTAACACTCTCTCTTTGATATGACCAGTAGCAAATTACTGACATGATTGATGTGCTGAATGTTTATCATGTCGCACACACAAAGTACACGCCGTATTGTTTACTCTCACTAATGAAAAACAACACCCCAGAATGACTGGCAATAACACTTTATCTCAGTAAAAAGGCTGTATTGTCGTAGTGTCATAGACCCTGTACTTGTTCTAAACTCCGCAGGATTAGTTTGAGCCACTGTGGAGCTTCGACCAAGTCCAGGGACAAAGACAAGCAGGACTGCAGTCTGTATAGCATCTTTGTTTTAGGAGGATGAGCTTTTCAGAACTTGTGAGCATCCATTCTTTCATTTTGTCATTCAGTCACTTGCACTAAACTTCTGTTCATTCACTCACTCACCTGGGTATTGGGTCCAATCCCATTACAACATACAAAAGCTGTTAAGCCCTACTGGAGGTGGGTTATTTTTAACAAGTCATGCTCTGTAATCTAATTTGTGGGATTTGATTGGCAATTTTTGTTGCGACAAAGTTCCCACAGAACAGCCTGGATTGAAGGGTCATGTCAGAGTTGCACCAATTCAATAACAGTAACAACACTCTGCATGACTGTGTCTATAAGCAGACTATCAGACTGTAAATACTACACACACTGCAGATTCATACTGGATTAAAATCACTCTACAATTATTACTGTCAGACTGTATAAACTACACACTGCAGATTCATACTGGATTAAAATCACTCTACAATTATTACTGTCAGACTGTATAAACCACACACTGCAGATTCATACTGGATTAAAATCACAGTTATTACTGTCAGACTGTAAAAGCTACACACACTGCAGATTCATACTGGATTAAAATCACTCTACAATTATTACTGTCAGACTGTATAAACTACACACTGCAGATTCATACTGGATTAAAATCACAGTTATTACTGTCAGACTGTAAAAGCTACACACACTGCAGATTCATACTGGATTAAAATCACAGTTATTACTGTCAGACTGTAAAAGCTACACACACTGCAGATTCATACTGGATTAAAATCACTCCGCATTTATTACTGTCAAATCCTAAAATCTAAACACTGTGGATTCATACTAGATTAAAATCATGGATCTCATTGATAATCTTTTTAACTGCAGATGAAACCAATTTGGTTGTGAAAGTGCCGAGTATATTAACACTAGTAAGTTAGTAAAGCCTGCATCACTCATCCAGTAACTGCGCTGCCAAGCACTACGTTATCTAAACTACACATGCTGCAGTAAATCAACCCTGGTGTGTTCAGATGGCTCCAGGCTTTGGTCCACCTCCCAGACTGAATGCTTGTCCACAGTCTTCAGATTCAGCTGCGTCTGCAAGGTGTGGATTCCACTGAGAATAGGCTGGGAAGTTGAATACAGGACTTTCTTTTAGGGAGAATAAAATGAACATGCTGACCTTTCTGGCTTTCTAGATAAAATAAAACGCCAAAGTTAAATACTCCAAGTTAAACTTTAAATATGTCAAATTATTTATCATCCTATATATTACATCATTATCTAAAGCACAAGTTCCCAGCCCTGGTCCTGCAGTACCTCCTGCCCTACACAATCAAGTGATTTACTGCTCCTAACACACCCACTTCAAGTCATGAGGGGCTTGTTAATGAGCTGAATAGCTGGATTAGGTGTGTTGGGGTGCAGGAGAAACACGAAAATGTGCAGGGCAGGGGGCTCCAGGACCAGGGCTGGGAACCACTGATTAAAAGGAAGTCACACCCACACTTCATCATCAACAGAAAGTGTTAGATAGATAGATTTATTATCTCATTTGACAGTTATACAAAATATTATTAAATTGCACATGTTCTAATACAGTGTTTCTCAGCCCTGGTCCTGGACGCACACTGCTCTGCACCTTTTAGAGCTTTCCCTGCTCCCAACACGCCCAATCCAACTAAACAAGGCCTTAGTGAGTTTAAGTGGGTGTGTCAAGGCAGGGGAAGCACTGAAATGTGCCTCTAGGACCAGGATTGGGAAACATTGCTTAAAATGTGACATTTTCTCAGAATAGTGACTTAATATCACAAAATGACAGTTTCTCAAAACATTGTTGTAGTATCTCAATATAATGACTCGTTTTCTCAAAACAATGATGTAGTTTATGACATAACTTATTACATTTCACGTTTAACTGTCATTGTTTGGAGATATTAAGTCATTATTTTGAGAAAATAGGTCATTTTCCCCAGAAAATAGGTCATTTTCTCCTCTTCTGATTCCGGCACTGGATGTAGCATCTTAAAACGCTGACTTCTAAAAATATTTACTTGCTTTGTCAAAATAATAACTGATTACGTTTCAAGAAAAGGCATAGCTTTTGAGATATTAAGTCACAATTTTGAGAAAATAAGTCATTTTCTCCTCTTCTGTTTTTTGGCACTGGATGTACCATCTTAAAACAATGACTTCTAAAAAATTCCGTGCAGTTTCTAAATAATGACTTATTAAATTTGAAGAAATAGCATTGTTTTGAGATAGTAAGTCATTATTTTGAGACAGTAAGTCTTTCTGAGATACTGTGTCTAATTTTGGTGTACCACTGCTAGAAACAGAGAAGGAGAAATAAAACATAGGCGACTTGTTTCTCCCCCACCTGGCGTGAATGTGCTCCCCGTTTCAGATTGTTGACAATAAAAGTACAGTGAAGCTCTGATATAATGCTTTTCCTCACTTTTACTCTGGTCAGACGCTTTAACCCCGAAACGTCCTCTTGCTTCGCCCCACCGAAAGCACTTACCCGATGCTGTGGGCCGCAGTAGTGGCTGGCTCCCTGTGTACGGAGGCGAGAGAAATGTGCGCACTGAGGAAGAAATGTGTGTGTATTAACGTGAGCCAAAGAGGAACTACAGAGCAACCGACTCTGAGCCACTTCCTCCTGCGAGACAATGCTGCCCCTATCACAGCTGAGACAGGAAAAGGGAAACACATGGACAGGGCCTGCTATATGTGGGGGCATCTGTGTGCATGTGGGCTCTGTGCAAGGAACTGTGCCATTTAAGGCAAAGTTATAATTCACCTACCTGCACAGAGCAGAGGGGGGTGGAGCAGCCCCTAACCTACATTGAAAGTCTTCTTACTGCAGTCAGATCAGGATTCCAGGGGAAAATAGCCATAAAAACTAATTTGAGTTAAAAAGCATGAGGTCCAAAAAGGGCTGAACTCATCATAGGGCTGCAACAGAGCTGAACTGATGTGTTCTTCTCTTTTTGGATTGTTTTGGTCTGAAATAAAACAATAAAGGCCCATAGTGAGAGATATGACAGTAAAGCAGAACAGAATGATATTAACATCATTAAAAGGAATTAGGAACTAAATGTAAGTAAAGTGAAAGTGTGAAACTTCTGGAAATATTCAGAAATTTACAAATCTATTACAAGTACATTGGCCTGAATTAATGTAACTAAAACCCCCTCTGTGTACCGGCATGTATTGTGCTGTAATTGTACATGTAATTGTATGCTTTTGTATAGTTTTAGTTCATTTTAAAGGAGAATTCCATCGTTTTTTGAAAATTTCTGTAACAATACAATGGTTGATGTGTAAACAAAGTCATTCAGAGTGGTTCAATGTGAAATAGTTACTTGTAGACACTCTTTTCTTTACAGTGGAGGTGATAGGAACCAGGGGTTCCCATGTCTACAACACAAATACAGTCATTTTGTTTACCACCAGTGAACCTGCATGTGTTTTCTGAGTTTATATATGGATTACTGATGATGGCAAAATAGGTTTTGGGGTACTATTTTGCCTTACAACACCCTGTGTCAACAAATCAATCAACCAATCAATAAACTAATCAGTCCTTCAACCAATCAATCAGTGGTCCTTTATTTAAAGTTGGAGTCCATTGAGGCTGACCCTCATTTACAGTGTAGCTGAGCATTAAAACAAAGAACAAGGGATTGAAAAGAGTCACAAGCAAGGAAATAAAAAGATAAAACACAAGAACATCAGTAAAATATAGTAAAATAGTGGTAAATCTGAAAAAATAGTTTTCTTTTGCTGCTATTTTGCTGAAAATGTCCTGTGTGCTTTCACATATCCTTAGAAACGTAAGTTTTAGATTAAAAATATAATGTTTCAGACATCACACATCGTATTCATAAAACATTTCATGTAATAAGTTTCCATAAGGGAGGTTTTACAGGTGAACTTCGGGCTCCTATCACCACCACTGTGAACAGTTCTGATTTGTTTCTCTAGAACGTAGAAGTATTTCACACCAAACCTCTCTGAATGACATTATTTACATCTTAAACACTTAATTATTCAGAAATGTTGATACTTCACTGTAATGCCCCTTTAATTTCTGTGAAGATGTTATTCTACCTAAACATAAAATTTGAAATTTGTCAAATTTCCCAAATATCTTGGAATTGTGGACGGTCTGATAGATTTCCTCTTTTTTTTTTGTGGTGTATTTTTGCACTATTTGAAAGCACCAGCTGTCCTTTTCACTGTGTGAACATTTCATGACGAATGGAACAACAGAAATGCACCAAAATTGAATGAAATTGAATAAAAGCTTTTTGCATTAAGAACTTTTTAAGAATTTAAGAACTTTTTCTTTTTTTGGGAAAGGTTACAATACCACAGACGGTGTTGTTCTTTGTTTTTTTTGTCAGATTTATATAATCCAAACAATTATATAAAAATATTTAATAAAATATATTTAAATTGAAAAACAAAATGAATGAATGTAAATAATAATATAAATCATAAATTTGTAGTGCAAGAATTTGAATATGTTGCATTGATATTGACAGCACTGGCCTGCACTCACTGCATGTTTCCAGTAGGGGGCAGTATTAATCTATTGTGTTGTCTGCCAGCATGCACATAATTAAGTAGAAGAAAAAAAAGAGGTTCCTTGAGGTGGACTCTCGTCCTTCTGGACGTGTCAGTGCCCCTCCATCCAGTGCCAACTACTGGCTCACCTGTGCCAGGTAGCGTTTTATAACCCAGGTGTCTATGAACAGTGTTGGCTAATTGGAGGCCCTGGATTTGGAACATCTGTTGAATTCTGATTTTACAGCTTCGGTTATTTGAAAGGCTGCTAGATTATGTGATATTGCAGCAATTATTGTCAGTCAATAGGCCCATATCACTTCTGCACACATGCTGTGTTGACCTTTTTGCTTATTTCTTTGTGTGGTGTGAATAACACTCAGGCCACTGTGCTTAAGGGAATATGGTCATAATGCAAAATGACGTTCAGAAATATATTTATTTATTTATTTCATTTTAAACATTCATTACATGGTAGCCCACAGTGCACAGCTGATGTAAAAAAAAAATTCTCACATAAAAAAATACTTAAAACATGTAAAACTTGTCGTGAAAGTGCATGATAGCATTACTGAAATTAATACAGTGACATTACACAATTCATGCTTAACAGAACATAGGGGGTTCATTTATATACAAGCCCCTATTGTAAACATAACGTCATTTTCATACAGTGTATTGTGGAAAATGTACACATCTGCTAAATCTAATAAAACTACTTTGCAGTCCATAACGCACTATATATATATATATATAAGCACTTTCACAATATGGAGCAATGTGCTTTTGTTACAAAGTGTCACGAAATATGAATCAACACATTGATCTCAGGTCATTGACTGATTTTGCCACACAAAATCAGTCTTCTTTATCAGTTCTTCACATCTGTATTCATTTATCTTCACTGGAACATTCTCACCTGCAGTTAGGAAGCAGAGATGCGATTTGAAAGGAATTCTGGGTAATGTAGTATTCAGCTGCTCTTTGGCTGGTGTGTCCTGTTCAGCATTAGCTGTTGTTCTGCTGTGGCAGCTGAGAGAATAGGAATCCCGTCCGAGTGAGTCCACAGGTATCTTCAGGATCATAGGATGTCCCTTGCAACAGGGGGACGCCCCTCTGTCCTCCATCCTCTCTTCTCTCCCTCCACTAAAGGTATATTTCAGCAATACTATTTGCACAATTTTCCCCCTGTATTCCAAATGTCAGCCAAGGCATGTTTGATGTCAATTGGCTCAGCTTTGCACTGGAGCTACTGGAAAGTAGCTAACAAAGCATGTCCACTAATTAGCATCAATCAAATGACATGTCCATTTTTATATATCACACCATGACACTGTGAGTCAGAAGTCACATGTGCAAGTCTATTTGAGAGTGCTTAACAATGCTACATTATTTGTGATGCAATACTAACTTGCAGACCATTACCTTTTAGCTACATTAGCCCTATAGCTCCAGTGCAAAGCTTAAGAAACAAACGTGCCTTTGTTAACTGATGAAACTTGGCATAAGAGGAAAATTTATGCAAAATTTGTGATCACTTTAAGACAACGTGCAGCTGTTGGTCTTGTTCATGGGTGGCCGGAAGTTTGTGTCTTTGGGAAAGGTCTCCCTGCGGCGCCTCAGGGCTGGACTCAGGCGGCTTGGCAGATTGGCTTGCTGGAGCAGCTCTCTGAAGACTTCCACCACATTTTCGTTCTCCTTGGCAGAAGCCTCTAGATACGAATTGTTCCAGTCCAGCTCCACCATTGAAAGGACGTCGTCGGCTTGCACCTGCCGGTCTGTCTTGTCAGTCTTGTTGCCCACCACTACAATAGGCGTGAGCTTGTCCTCTTTAACTTCCAGGATCTCGTCCCGCAGGCTCTTGACGACCTCCAGGGATTCGGGATCGTCGATGGCGTAGACAAGGGCGAAGGCATCACTGCTTTGGATGGACAGCTTGCGCATAGCTGGGAAAGAGTAGCTGCCACTAGTGTCCATGATCTCTACTGTGACCTTGACCCCAGCAATCTCATAGTCTTTGCTGTGGAGCTCCTCCACCGTGCGCCTATGCTTGGGTTCGAAGGAATCCTGCAGGAAGCGGCGGATAAGCGCTGTCTTGCCCACGCCAGCTGCTCCCATGAACACCAGACGCACCTGGGTCTTGTCTTTCACTTCTAAAGACATGTTGGACTGGTCAGAGAGATGCTGTTGTCTGCCTGCAGTTTCTATTTTAGCTTTCTGCTGGGTCACTCTGTGTTTGCAACAAGTGTCCTTCCAGTTCTGCACTCACTTACAGTCCAAGTTCTGCAGAAACGTAGCTTCCCAACAGTGTCAATCTCTTCACAACTACTTTGTTCTGCCTCTAGACTGCAGCAAGTGTCCAGTTTCTCCAGAAACGTGGCTTCCCAACAACGTCAGACTCTTTAAGCAGTAATGTTTGCTCTTCTTTGGTCTACAAGCTATGGTCAGAAATATTTCTGAGTCATGCAAACCAGTTTAGCAAAACTGCACTTCCCAACAGCAACAGTCTCTTCAAATGACGATTCCCCTCTCTATTCTGCAGCAAGCTGCACTGCACACTTGTTGCTGATAGTAGTAGTAAGATGGCTCGTGGAAGCCTGTGTCTCGTAGCAGGTGCTGGCTCAGCTTTATATGCACCCCAGTCTCTATGAAGCCCCACCCCTCACTCACCTCAGCGAATCAATGCATGGCCAGCAAATCTAACAGACCAGTCAGAAAGCATCATGCAAATTGCTCACAGAGTGTGTGTTGGGGGAGGGGGTGGGGTGTGGAGTACGCATATGTCTGTGTGTAGAAATGAATACTAGTCAATGGTAGAAAAGCAGCTGCATTTGCCGAAACCTGCCCTGCGCTTGATGTTGCCCTAAAACTGAACAAGTGCATGTTTTCTATTTTATGTAAAGGCAAAAATAAAGTATAGAGCAGCTATAGCTTTTATCTGCTCTCCCCTTAGTGGATTTAGTAAGCAGCTGTGATGCAAAACAGCTGCAGCTTTGAATAAAAATCACTAGCCACTTTATCAGGAACCCCTGCACTCTTAAAAATAAAAGGTGCCAGAGAGGGTTCTTTGCATAATGCCATTAAAGAACTATGTTCATTTCCATGAAGAATCCTTTCAATGGAGGTTCTGTAAATGAGATGTGTGAGCATGAAAAACCTACTAATAGTTTAAAGAGTCTCCACAAAATGTAAATGTTCTTGGAAGACACTAATACATTTGTAAAGAAACTTTAAATCATGTGAAGATTCTTCATATCTTTAAAAGGTTCTTCATACATGCACATCTCATTTCTAAACATGGTTCTTTATGGATCTAAAATGTTTCTTCCATTCCATTGCTCAAAGAACCCTTTGTGGCACCTTTTCAGGAGTGTAGCTCCACTTTGCTTGCAATTAGATACTCCAGTCCATCTATTGATGCACACGTCAGTCATCCTCTAGCCCTTCACTGATGGTCAGCTGCTTTTGACTGCATCATTGTTTGGTGGTGGTCCACACTCAATCTAGCAGTGACACTGATGTGTGTAAAACCCCAGCAACATGGCTGATCCACTCATACCAGCACAACACACTGTCAGTGTCACTGCTGTGCTGAGACTGGACCACCACCCAAATCATATCTAGTCAAAAATGGTCCTGTGGTCAGAAACTGACTAACAGTCTGAAAGTGTACACCTGCATTTTGGACCTGGTAGGTGTAGCTCATAAAGAGGATGGTGGAAGTAGACTATAGGTGTTTCTAATAAAGTGGCCAGTGAGTGGAAGTATAAGGTAGATGTTTCTAATAAAGTGGCCAGTGAGTGGAAGTACAAAGCAGATGTTTCTAATAAAGTGACCAGTGAGCATACGTCCAAGAGTTGTGCTTCTGATAAAGTGACCAGTAAGTGGAAGTACAAGGTGTTTCTTATAAAGTCGCCAGTGAGTTGAAGTATAAAGTAGGTGTTTCTAATAATGTGGCCAGTGAGTGGAGGTATAAGGTGTTTCTAATAAAGTGGCCAGTGAGTGGGTTTCACTCTTCAGTGATTCATTCAGAAATGAGTTTTCTTTTGTTGGCTGAGTGACATAACCACTACTGACCTCAGATCTTTGCCTTTGGAGCACTGACATTCAGAGCTGTTGAGTCAGGCCGACCTTGCTTGCCCTTTTCTGCCATGTTTTCATGCCATTTGTGGAAGCCCCTCACTGACATATCACCTTGGCTGCCAGCCTAAAGTACATCGAGATCAAGACATTGCTGCAGTTTCACTACAGAGTGGAAATGAGTCACTCAGTCAAACACTGTGTGCTTTTAGTGCTGAGGTTATCGTGATGGTGGAGTTATTGAGGAAGGCATTATGTCTCAATTCCAGTTCTGGGACCCAGTGTACATTTTAGTTTTTGCTGCTGTGACACGGCTGATGTCTGATAAAGCAGGTGTGCTAAAGCTCTGTACAAAAGGTCCTCATTACTGGGGCTGAGAACCATGTGTGCTTTCCTTCTTTGGTTCACATGGAGTTCTGTTTCAAGTTTTGAAACTCCAGGATCGCTTAAAATCATTTTTATTAAAATTCAGCATAGCAGGAGTGTTCGAAGTGAAAGTCTCTCAACTGTCTGCGAATGGTGCTCATAGTTCTGCTCTATCATAGACATACAGCAAGGTTTGTAAGGGCGAGTGGGGTCGACATTAATCTGAATGTCAGAGCTAAAAGGCAGAGGTCTGAGTTTAGTAGTTGTCATAGCAGATAAAAATGGAGTAAATGTTTGGCCAATAAAGGCAAATGTGCTCCAGATAGATGAACTGAAGTGTGGATATCAAAATGCTGTAATGGTGCTATTAGAGCACTCTGACTGTGTGTTATTCCACACAAGCTCTGCTCTGAGTGAGAGGACCAACAGGGTGTCTGTGTGTGTGTATGTGTGTGAGTGTGTGTGTCTATGTGTTTGGGTGTGTTGGTGGGGTGTATGTGCATCTGCAGGGTGTGTGTGTGTGTCTTTGGGGAGTGTGTATGTCTGCAGGCGGTGCGTTTGTGTGCACCGTGGAGAGATGAGAAGACAGCCGCTGTCCCACTGTGCCAATGTCATATAGCATTAAACAGAGAGAGAGAGAGGGAGAGAAAGAAAGAGAGAGAGAGATAAAGTGAGAGAAAAAATAGAGAGTCAGAGGGAGATACAGAAAAAGACAGAGAGAGAGACAGCGAGATAGAGAGAGATGGAGAGAGAGAGAGACAGAGATAGAGCAAGAGAGACAGAGAAAGAGAGAGAAGGAAATAGTCAAAGGGAGATACAGAGAAAGACAGAGAGAGAGATAGAGAGAGACAGCGAGAGAGAGACACAGAGATAGCCAGAGCGATAGAGAAAGAGAGAGAAGGAAATAGAAGGAGAGTCAAAGGGAGATACAGATAAAGGCAGAGAGAGAGATTGAGAGAGAGAGAGAAGGAAAAAGGGTCAGAGAAAGATACAGAGAAAGATAAAGAGAGGCAAAAAGAGAAAAGGAAATAGGGAAAGACAAAAGAAAAAAGATAAAGAGAGGCAGAGAGAGAGAGAGAGAGAGAGAAAGAGAGACAGAAAGACAGAGAAATGAGCAGGAAAGAGAGAGAGAGATAGACTGTGAGAGAGAGAGACAGAGAAAGATAGAGAGAAAGACTGAGAAAGAGAGAGAGAGATGGGGAATGAATACATATCTGTTGGTGTTACATGGAGTCGAACAGAGAGACGAGTGTTATAGCGTGAAATGGTAAACAGTGATAGTACAGAGGGAAAGAAGGGAGAACAGAGCAGGAGAGATGGTGAGACAGATCGAGAACGTGTCTCTGCATGTGTTTGTCATACTGCATCGAACACAGAAGTGGAAAACAGGAATGAGTCAGATAAGAGGGAGAATGTACGTGTTAGAGTGCGTGAGTGCGTGTGCATGTTATATGCTGTAAAGCATATATTCTCAATTGTTTCCATTCCAGGACTCACATGAAGAGGCAGAGCCCGATATTTAATAAAGTTAAATAAGACATAAAGTCATCTAAAAGTCCTTAAGCTTTCAGCTCAATTTTACTCAATGTTACTGTTACGTGTGTGTGTATATATATATATATATATATATATATATATATATATATATATATATATATATATATATATATATATGAAAATGGATGTAGTGTAAGTATGGGGTATAGTGTAACCATGGAAACTGACATAATGTCACCATGGAAATAGGTGTAGTGTAACCATTAAAATGGATGTAGAGTAACCATGGAAGTAAGTGTAGCCAACTGATCCATTTATGGTTTTACCTCTGATTTTAATCAATCAGCCCATGTAATAATTGTCTTTCTATCACTGGATTATGACAGCTGAGCAGAAAAAGTAAACATGCAATATTTCAAGATTTCCTCCACAACCTCAAGCCGACTTTTAAATGTGCGAGGCAAAAACTGGACTTTTAAAAACATACAGGACCTTTTCTCCGCCCCCATCAAAACAAAGATCAGAGGTGCCATCATGCAGAACAGCATGATGCAAACATCCTCCAGCTGTGGTGTTCAGACTGTTTGAGTTTAGAGTTCTCCATTATTGGGTCAACAGCCCTGGTTCCAAAACAAGAACAAGAACAGGAACCCTGTGGTGTGAGGCCTGAAGCTTTTGAGCCACTGGGTTGGCCTACTCCTGACCACTGCTGACCCGCTTCTGTTTCTTGACTGTTTCTGTGTCTTGAGTGTGAAGGAGGACAGGATAATGTTGATGTTTTTGAGTGTTGTCCGAATCAATCGTTGCTGCAGGCTTGAACTAATCATGGAAGCTGAACAGTCTATTATTATGGTTAGCCTGAATTCAATCTGTCAGACACACGTTATTTTTGCGCCTGCTTGCTTGTCTCTAAGCTGAATTTGGAAATGTCCAAAGGGTTTGTCCCCGACCCTCCTCTACCTTCTCTCTTTCTCTCTCTTTCTCTCTCTTTCTCTCTAAATGTTTACACTCATGAGTCGAGACTTCTTTAGAAACTCCAGGGAAAGTGAACTGTCTGAAAGACGAGAAGGTCAATAAAGTCCTGCTGAGCTGGAAGACAAGAGGGTGACAGTTAAGTGTACAATTCAGATTTAAAATAAACTTTACTGACAAGAGAGCTAGTGAATGCTAGTGCTAGTGGTTAACGAAAATGATTAAAAGGATAAAGTAATAAGTAAATAAAGAGAAATATATAGAAAAAAACAAAACAAATAAAAAGCCTAAAACTCAGAGATCTTAGCGGCCCAAAATCTAAAACATCCCACCTCATCAGTGTCATCTGAGGACACTGGCAGAATGTAAAATAGCCTGCTACAGTTGTATGCAAAAGTTTGGGTGCCCTTGCTCCAATGACATATTTTGTTGATTTTCTAAATGTAGTTATGTAATAACTGAAGTTTGGGGGGAGGAACATGCCTAAACCCCTCCTTCTTCCAATCTAATGCCCTATAAATTCACATCCTCACCTTCTGTTCTGAAGAAGAAGGTTCACAATCCCCACTGCCACCTCATCTCCTCCCTGTTCCTCAGTCCGATATCAGTCCTACTACAGCTATGAGGGAGGCCTTTTAGCTACAGGCAGAAGCTGCCCAGAACTCCAGCCCAAGTTCTCAGAGTTCTCCCCTTCCCTCAATCAATCTTCCCTCATACTACCACCACCATGTGGAGATGAAGGCATGGTGTGAACTTACAAAGTAAAAATAAGTTAACACATTTCACTCCTGGATGACTTTGTTCACATCCTGATGTAAAGGAAGAAGTAACTATCATAGAAAAATCATCGCATTTTGAGGAACAACCTTGACTGATGCCATTGTTTAAAGTACATTTCTGGTAGGCAAATGACTTTCCTGGGAAGACCTGCTGCATGTCTTGTGAGTGTAATCAAGTAAAAGCTAATATTGCTTTGGAAGTGAAGTCTGTTTGCCTGTTTGAGACATTCTGTACAGTGTTGTTGCAGATGTTCTTTCAAAATAACTGTGGTTTTATCAAGACAGCCATCAATTGAAAAAAAAACATAAAATTGCCTGCATACAAGTTATGACATATTACATTATGATTTATGTTTTTTAAACTTGTTAAAGTAAGCAATGAAACACTGCGCTAAAAACTGATGAAAAATGACATATTTAAGTCTGTGCTCTGTAGAGGATGTACATATATATATATATATATATATATATATATATATATGTATGTATATATGTGTGTGTGTGTGTGTGTGTGTGTGTGTGTGTGCATTACTACTTATTATTACTGTAATGCCCTGCTGTCTGGATGTTCCAGCAAAAGCCTTAACAAGCTTCAGTTAGTCCAGACCGCTGCAGCCAGAGTCCTCACAAGAACCAGAAAGTTTCACCATATCAGCCCAGTTTTATCAAGCCTACACTGGTTGCCTGTTAAATTCCGCATTGACTACAAAATTCATTTACTGACCCATAAAGCTCTAAACGGACTTGCCCCTCAGTACCTGAGTGAACTTCTCTCTTATTATAAACCATCACGCCTACTTAGATCACAAGGTGCTGTTTACTATTAGTACCTATTAGTACCTAGAATTAATAGAGTTACATCATGGGGGGAGAGTCTTCTCATACAAAGCTCCCCAACTTTGGAATAATCTTCCAGTCAGTGTTCGGGACTCAGACACAGCCTCAGTCTTTAAGTCTAGGCTTGTTTAGTTGAGCCTCTTGTAGTTAGTTTTTCCCATTGGACAAAAGGTGCAGATCTGGGGGTTCATGGTCATAGAGTATTATGGTAAACTGGGAGCGTTTGTGCGGTCGTCCCGCTGCTGTCACGCATTCACTCAAGTTTGCTGACAGTGGAATGGAGGGGCGCTGACATCTCAGGGAGCCCTCATGTCTCTGTTACCTTATTGGCTCACCCTTTTAGTGAGGCTGTAATAGCTTGGCCTGTCAGAGTCTCTGCTACTCTCTCTTAACACTGTATACTGTCTCTCTTAATAAAACTAACTGTCTTTGTGTTTCTTCATCTACCTTCATCAGGTGCCCAGTGATTGCACACTTTCTGGATCAGTTTGACCACCATGGAGCTTCCCGCTGTACAATGCTGTGCAAACCTCACTTGCATGAACTGACCCTCCTGATAATACTGCTGCTGCTGCTGACTCAAACTTTTTAATCAATGGTTCACCAGCTTTTCCCATTTTCTGTATTTTAATATTTTATACTTACATTAAAACCTTATTCTCTGTTCATATTGCTTATTTGGTATTGTTTAGCTATACGCTGTCTACCAGAGGAGGATGGGTTCCCCTTGTGAGTCTTGGCTCCTCTCAAGGTTTCTTCCTCTTGTTCTTAGGGAGTTTTTCCTAGCCACTGTTGCCATTGGCGATGCTCATGGGTGCTTGGACCTGGATTGTTCTGTAAAGCTGCTTTGTGACAATGCCTGTTGTAAAAAGTGCTTTATAAATAAACACTGACTTGACTTGAGAGAGAGAGAGCGAGAGAGAGAGAGAGAGAGAAGGAGGGGGAGACCTGACAGTCATTCGCTCAGACTGGTTCTCTTAAAAGACTACAGAGTGAGATATGATAATCTAATGATGATGCTGATTGTTTATGGCACTGAAAAATGCACTGGCCTCTCTCTTTTCTCTTATTTCTATTTCTCTCATGCTTCGATTGAGTATCGTATTTGCAGATAAGCACACAGATACTTGATTTTATGTAATGTGTATTTAATGTTTTTGGTGTATGTTGGAATTTATGTTGACCCCTGCATTTAAAATGCTACAAGACACCTGTACAAGCCCATCATGACCACTGACATAAACCTACATTAGCATTTATAAACAGTTTTTCCAATAAACCTCTTTTTATCTCAAAGGTCGTATTTGCCAACTCTGATGTCAAGTTGACCTCTCTGTGTCAGGTGATTTTTTTCTCACATTAGTTTGTGTCATAACACCTCCTGAAGCGACTTTGTAGCTCAATGTATGTCACAGTGACACAGTGCTGATAAAATAACCTGGCTTGAAAAGCCAGGCTGTTGAAAAATAGTAAGTTTTCTGTGGCTCTTAGGTGAAGTGTGATTCATTTCTCTGTTTATAAGATTAAAGCTACATCACATCATCAGCATTGCTGTGATATGTGATACATGTGATATATATGTCACTGTGACATACACTAAGCTACAAAGTCAGTTGATACAATTCAATGTCAGAAAATATCACCTGACATACACTACAAACAAGTATGTAGACACCCCTCTCCAATTATTTAGTTCAGGTGTTTCAGCTACAGGTGTATTAAATCAAGCACGCAGCCACGCAGTCTCTATAGACAAACACTGGCAGCAGAATGAGTCATGCTGAAGAGCTCAGTGACTTTAAACGTAGCACTATCATAGGATGCCAGCTTTGCCGCAAGTCAATTTGTGATGTTTTTAAACAAACACAAGCAGTGACGTGTTCTCTAAGTGAAACATGTTCTCTAGATTGATGAATCATGCTTCGCTATCTGAGTTTGGTGGATGCCAGGAGAACGCTACCTACCAGAGTGCATAGGGCTAACAGTAAAGTTTGGTGGAGGAGGGATAATGGACTGTGGCTGTTTTTCAGGGTTTAGGCCCCTTAGTTCCAGTGAAGGATGATGATTAATGCTGTAACATACAAAGACATTTTACACAATTATGCGCTTCCCACTTTGTGACAGCAGTTTGGTGACGACTCTCTCCTGTTCCAGCATGACTGAGCCCCTGTATACAAAGCGAGCTCCATAAAGAGTGTAGTGTGGAGGAACTCCAGTGGCCTGCACAGAGCCCTGTCCTCAACCTCACTGGGTTCGTCACTTTGGGATGAACTGGATCATCAATTGCGAGCCAAGCATTCTCGTCCAACATCCATGTCTAACCACACAAATGCTCTTTTGACTGAATGGGCACAAATTCCCACAGACACACTCCAAAATCTTGTGTAAAGCCTTCACAGAAGGGGGCATCTCCATATTAATGCCCATTGTTTTGGTATGGGATGCCCAACAAGCTCATATAGGTGTGATGGTCAGGTGTCCACATACTTTTGGCCACACAGTGTAGGTCTTAACTTGTCATCACATTTGACAAAAGCAGCTTTTATGACTTATAAGTCTCATGTAACCTTATAAGCACAGCTTCAACAGTGAAGTGTTACTGTAATTTCTGTGTAGCAGCTTTTCCTCCTAATTCAGTGTATTTGTCTGAGCTTTCTTTGTTTATATGTGCCATATGCCAGTGTTTACATCGTGTGACTTCCTCCCTGCATCTCTGCTTCCAGCACACCTTATCAGCTCCAATATCTACACATGCTGAGATGGAAATTTCATCAAAATGGGGTAATGGTCCAACGTACAATGCTGGTCAGCTGCTTTTCTGTAATGACCCTTGTTAAGAAGCTCTTCTAAAAGCCCCTTTTTGCACCTTTATCTCTGTGTGATTTACTGAAAATTCGAATATGGAAATGGAGCGTGTTTTCACTGTCCCATACAGCGATTAGTCTGACCGCAAACGAGCTGGAGTGTTTTATTTGCAGGGGGAATCAAATCAGTTCTCGTAAAAGAGGAAAGAAGGCTGGTGTTGATCAGAGGGCTGTATTTACACATGCTGACAGGATGTTTGGTTAGCTGGAAAAAAGCTGAAGAACAGAAGCTCTGATAAAGGGGCATAATGCATTCATAAGCTGCAGCCTACACTCAGCAGAGCTATGTAAAACGCTTACTAATGTACTAGCCTCAGTTTAAACGGCAAGCTTAAATAAACACACACTTGCTTTAAGCCGTGTCAAGTTGTTAAGTAATCTCCAATAGACTTGCTTAGGTGGTTTCAGAACCTGTTTAAACTTCAATTGTTAAACCTTAATTGACTTGTTAGGACTGGATAGGTAGGTCAAGAATCGTCATTAAGAATTATTAGCTGATGACCGTTCCACATAAATTCTTTGACTTCTCAAATCTTGCTAATACTAAACAACCAAGGCCTCCTCAAAAAGCTGGCTGAGGATCTGAAAATAAAGCTAACTGATGCCTACAAAGCAGAGTAGGCTGTAAAATATGTCTATGTGCTTAGAGTTGCAGTTTCCACCATCCAAAATGTCATTAAGAAACAGCAGTTAAGGGGCACTGTGTAAAGCAAGGCAAGATCTGGAAGACCAAGAAATCTCTCAGACAGAAAAACTCATATGCTGGCCAAAAAATGCAAAGCAAAACCCCCACATGACAGCAAAGAACCTGCAGGAAGCTTCAGCTGACACAGGAGTGGTGGTGCACCATTCGACTGTGCAACATTGCTTGCACAAACATGATCTGCATGGAAGAGTCATCAGAAAGAAACCTTACCTGTAACCTCATCACAAAAGTCAATGTCTGAAATATACAGAACAAGATGAATTAGAGATGGTTTGGAGACAAGTGCTGCAGACTGAAGAAGTAAAAATTGAACTCCACAATCATGAAAGGAAAAGGGGCAGCATTCGAACACCTTTGCTGGGTGCGTGGCAGCCCATGGCACAGGAAGCACTGCACAGATAGATGGATGAATAGATTCCACTAAATAACAGCAAATTCTGGAAGCAAATGTCAGACAGTTTGTCAAGAACCTGAAGCTTAAAAGATTCTAGCTTCTACAACAAGAAACTGATCCAAAACATACCTCAAAATCCAACATGAACTTCAAGAGTTGCAAGCTAAAGCTTTTGGGATGGCCCTCACAATCCCCTGACTTCAACATCATAGACAATCTGTAGGAAATCTTAAATATGCTGTGCATGCCGAGTAAATGTTGTACACAAATTATAGATGAATAATTAAAAATGAAAATAAATTAGGCACCCCAAATCACATGGGGCCTCACAAGTAATTTCTGTTTATCATAATATTGGTAGAAAAATGTCTCATGATGACACCGTTGATGGTTTCACTTTAAATTTTTTCATCATTCTATTTGTATTTATTGTATTTTATTTACTTTGTATTTATTTTATGCAGCCAATGTAGTAGTTCATATAGTTAAGTATTGTTTTATTGTGTTCACTTTACTTTAGCATTTCTGAAATATTATTTATTACACTAAAATGTAATTCTTCCTGACTAGACTTGAGAACATATTGAAAAAATATATATTTACAATTTTATAACACAACATATAATACTTATAATTTTATTTGTTTATTTGTTATATATATACCTTGTATCTCCAAAATGATAACTTTACACTTAACAGGAAAAGGAAAAACCTTCTTTACTTTTACTGTAAGTCAATGGAACCAGACATTTTTCCAAGTCATTTTTGGCCATTTCTTTTGGTCCATTCTTCATGAAATTGACACACAATGTAAACAGCAACAAGCATTTTCAAATTATGTAAAAAACTGAAAAATGACAAAGATGGAGTTGCAAGGATTTGTCCTGACAACAGTGCAACAGTGATATATATATATTATGAAATGTGCTATTGCTTTAAATTTTTTTCCCCAATATGTTAAATTTAGCAAATAAACAATGATTGCCAGCATGAGGATCTTTTTTCTGAAGGCTGCTATTTTAATGCATATTTTTATGCATAATGCTTATCTAATCTGATCTGATCTTTAAAGCCTGCCCTCTAACTGTCCTAAATCTCTCCTTCTGTACATCCATTAATCCATCCGTACATCCATTCATCTATTCCTCCCTCCATTCGTCCATTACTTCATCCACATATGCATCCATATGGCCATCCATTCATCCTGCTATCCTCCCATCTGTGTGATTGTGTGCGGATACTCTGAAGAGTGAATTCTGACCATAATGCTCTGTGACCAATGCCAGGTTAATCTTCAGCTCGATGTTTTGATCTGTGAAGCACAGTGACTGTTCCTTTATTCGTTTTCTGCCTGTGTTCTCACCCTTCTCTCTTTCTCTCTCACCGCTGCTTCTTCTCACAGTGTTAACTTCTAGCCTGAGGATGTTGTTGATGTTCTAGTTTCAGCCCTTTTGGATCTGTGTTATAAAACAAAACTGTAAATGCAGTACGACAGCTATGCTGCCTGTTTGGAAGCAGTGTAACATTTCGTCAACCAGCGTTAACCAGTGAGATATGTTTGAAATTAAGATAACTGAAAAATGTTCAGGGATTATCTTAATATTTAATCCAATAGAAGGTAAAAATAATATAAAATATAGCCGCAAATGGCAATCTGCGGGGTCCAAGCGCCGGTCAGCTCAATTAGGTCTAATATGTTGGACCGGGGCCTTTTTGCAGATAGAGGGTGCATGATCCTTAAGTCCTTTCTATGGTATGATAACTTATTAAGTTTAGTACAGATGGATCATTTGACATTGGTATACTAAGCTGCAGGCTTTAAAGAAATAAATTAAAATATCAAACATTCCAATTTCTGACATGATTCGTAATTGCACAGTAACCCCTGAAGGCCGACCTCATTGTGTTCAGGCTGCTGAGCCTGTGCAGCACTCTGTTCTCCCTGTTCTTGTGTTTCTCAGTTGCGCTTGGATAACCTTAATTTTTCTCAACAGTCTGAAAATCACACTGAACAACTTCCTCTCCATTATGTAGATAATTGCTTGATTGCCTGGTTTATTTCAATCTATCTTGTGTTACTTGTTCAGGTTGGATAAAGGGATATCTGGTCCAGTGTCTCTCTTTCTCTCTCATTTGCTCATTGTTCTCTTTTCCCCTGTTTGTCTCAAATGTCTCCTCTCCTGTTTGGTTCCTATCTCTTTTTACTTTTTACCGTTCTATGACCAATCATCATGCAGAGTTCCAGCACTGGCGGAGGGACCTGAGTTTTAAAAGCAGCTCGGCAAAGCTTGTCGAGAGGCCTGAGATCCCCCTGTGCTAATAGCTGTGTACTGGTCTTTGTTGTTTATAGACACAGACGCATAAGCTTTGTACTCTTTTACTCATGCAGCTTTTGTATATGGCTGACTCTAGTATCTGTGCTAGCTTTGCTAGTTTGGTCATTTGTCTTAATCATGTCAGCTTTGTGCCTCTATGCCTCGAGTTGTTAAATCATACTAGCTTTACTCCCTTGCTGCTTTACATCTCTCTAGTTCTATTTCCCTCTCATACTGTGGTGCTTTCTTGGGGTTCTGGACAGGCTAGATGGGCGCGCTCATACATTTTACACCATGTAGTAGCCCAGTGTATGGACACATTAGGTAAGGGGTGGGTGCCATGCTTGTATTTATATGTTTAGCATAGGTAAGATCAGTGTAGATAGCTCTTTTGTTTGCTGTTAGGTAAGCACTTAAACTAAAGAGCAAGGGTATTTTTTTCTTTTGTTTGTTTTGATGACTTCTTTCCTTTAGTGCCATCCAGGTCCAGAATCTCTTTCACTTAAGCAGCAGGTATAACTGACATTTTGTAAATATTGTTAAATGTAAATAATCACATTCCTGGAGGTCTCACTGTGGTCATAGCTTGGTTGTAACATTACCCTAGTGTGCAATAAATGGTAAAAACTAGAAACTGATGTCTTGCTCTTTCCTGGTTCGTCCTCCAAACTTCACATTTAAATCATATGTTACTGACCCCATTGTCCCCTAGATTTGGCTGCAGGGCCATAACACTTGACATAGTTGAGTCATCATGCAACAAAATGGTATAGTTCTTTGTAATCATGGCTAAGGAGGGGGTACATTGACATTATTGAAAATGATAACCACAATGGCAGAGAGCAGCTATACATTATACATTGTATATACATTTTGGAATTGGTTAATTAACATCGTCTCATACAGTATATTTAAGGTATATTTTCATGGGCCCTTGGCTCTTGGGGCCCTAGGCGACTGCCTGCCTTTGCCTAGTGCAAAGGCTGACCCTGAACCCACCATCTCCCTATGTTTTTTTTTTTTTCCAAACTTGAACACTGAATGTATGCCTCACCCTTATAGGTCACTTATTGTATGTTTTCTTTTATTATTTTTCTATTTCTTTTCTATTTTATTTTATGATGTGTATTTGTAACGTTTGTGTGGGTTTATGTACCAAAGCAGTCATAATTCATTTTACCAAAGCAATAAGCCATAAGTGGCCCTGTGTTACAGTGATTTTTTTTACACTTAAGGTTAATATCATCATTAAGCACAATGTCAAGTGGAGTAAAACCCCTACACTGTACAAGGCTGAAACATGTGGATGCTTTGGAAGGCTACAGTGATCCATTTGCTTCCTGACAGCCTGGAACAGCACGACGTTTTCCGTACATCTTCCACTCCAATAACTCTGCTACAGACTGCCTGCATGACCAACACTCTATGTAACTTCAATGGGAATGAGCAATGCTAACCTGCTGCAGGCTAAATGGGCAGATCACATGCAAATTCGTTCATAGTTGTAGCATCAGATTCACCATGTACTATTTCTGTGGCTTAGTTTCTGTATGCTTTAACTCCTTATAATGAGACAGACCTGCAAGTCATTCTAGGTATGCTGGAGTGACACTGTTTGACACACTGATATCTACAAACATACAGACTAAAGTATATTAGCATAGCTAAAACACAAGCAGCATCCATCTAGATGCCTGAATTTTGTACATACTTTTGCCAGTTTTTATAGATAACAATAACACTGTGGTAGGTCTTAGTGGCTTCCTGGTCCTGCCTCTGCCTTGCAGATGCTACATTGTGTTTTTAGATAACTTGCCATATGGATGTCTTTTGCTAACTTTGCTAGGCCTTCAGATTACTGTATGGAGGCCTTTAGCTAACTTTGCCAAGTTTTCAGCTCTGTTGGCTGTGTGCGGTTTTTCAGTTAATTTGCCCTTCTTTACAAAGTTAAATGATAAAATCTGTCCAGTATGTTGCAAGTTATTATTATTTTAATGGTTTTTATGCAGTTATGTGGGGGTTAATGGACTTGACTGATCTGATGACACTGTGTTTAGAGGGTTGTGTGAGAGAGAGGGAGAGAGAGAAAGAGAGAGAGAGGCCTGAGGTAGCAGCAATGCAGTAATGAGGGGAGAAACTGTAAATTTGGCAGTGTCAAGTGACAGGAGGAATGAGTAAGACCTCAGACTGGCTTTCATCTTTCATTTGCCTCTGAGATGACAGAGAGAGAGAGAGAGAGAGAGAGAGAGAGAGAGAGAGGGAGAGAGAGAAAGAGAGAGAGAGACAGAGAGAGGAATATAGAGAGGCATATGTGAAAAAAGACAGAGAGAGGGAAATAAGAAAAGAGAGAGAACATATGGATGGAGGCGGAGTGAAAGAAAAGACAGGGAAGAAATCTAGAGTTTCATCTTTCGGCATCTTTTACAGCAGAAATCAAAAAAAAGTTGCGGCAGAAAAAATTTACAAACTCATCACAAGAATTAAAAGATGACAGAATAAACTCATATACAGTCGTATGCAGAGGCTTGAACACCCCTGTCAAATGATGTGTTGTTGATTTTTGAACACATCCTCTATAGAGAACACACTTCTGCATATTTCAATGCACAATTACTGTTTATTTTCTGAATGTAACATATTTGGGAAAAAAATGAAACATATAATATGGCCTGTGCAAAAGTTATGGCACATTTTCCTCACTTTCAGTTTCTCAAAGAAATCTGCAGACACACCTCTAAAGTTCAGTCTTAGAAGCTGGTTGATCATTTTCTGAACTAATCCAAACACTTTCAGCGAAGTTGAGGTCTGGACTCTGGGGTGGTCAGTCCATTGTTCAGCTTCTTTGTTTGATGTGTCCGTCTCCTTTTCTCAGTGAGGCTTCTTGAACAGCTACACATCCTTTTTAGACCCATAGCGCTGAGTCGTCTTCTCACAGTGGAAGGATGGACAGAAACACCTGTAGATGTTTTCAGATCTGAAGCAGCTTGATTTTCTCCTCTCCCTCAAAGATGCAAGCTTTAAGTGCTATTTAGCTGATGGGGACAGTGTTGGTCTACTAGGTCTTCCAGGTGGTTGTTAGGAGCCCCAATTTCTCTCTAGCCATTAATTTTATTAACCTCAGTTTTGGAAACTCCTGTTTTTTTTACTATTTTCTTTATTATGACTTTTGCATGATAGTGTTCAAAGTATTATATAAAATATCTTTAATATAATTTAATAATGTAATGTTCGCTCATGTGGGAATAATGTGCACATTTGAGCAAAGAACCTTCTGTACAGTACTTTTTTAATGCATGCATAAATGTACTTTTCACCAACTGAGTTTCACACGTCAGCCTGATTGAACTTTTTTAGTTCTCTCCCAATGTTCACCCTTGGGAGTAAAGAGACCTTGTTTATTAAGCGTGTTAATGGGAGTGTGTTTGCGTTTGAGAGATGTTATGCGATCCAGTGTCTCTTATTGTGAGTAGATGGCTGTTAATCTACATGTGTGGGGGTTATTGTGCAATGCGCCCCACATTTCCTGCCCTACATATTATTCCTCCCCCTCTTCCCTTTCAAAATAGCCCATTTCTCTGCAGATTAGCATGAATCAGTGAATCAGCCAGAAACATCTCAACTTCACCCCTCCCCCGTGACACTGACCCACATACGGCTAATTGCTGTCACACGTCAACATTAGGTAAGATTCCCTCTTAGGATCAATGATATTTGATATTTAAGCAAATAGTTTGGTGAAAATTCACATTGACACAATTTTCCCTTTAAGTTTACTCGCCTTCAAGTTTACTCCATTCAGTAGTTGATCAGCCAAAGCATGTTTGGTGTCTGAAGCTTCCTTAGTTTTGCATTCGAGCTACGAGGCTAATAAGTAATAAATACTCACTTCAAACTTCAGACTTGCTTGTATGGCACTGTATTAAACACGTATCTATAAAATTCAAGCTTCAAGCTAGCTGTTACTACTGTATTTGTCTATACAGCAGTTAACCCTCAGGATCCGGAGACCGCACTTTGCGGACAAAACGGTACATCACTTCTAGCCTTCATAACTTAAGAACGTTTTAAGATACAAACATCATCCACATATCAGGACATTCAGCAGACTAGCAAGCATCATGTCATCAAGCTGTGACATCAGCATTGTGAGTAATTTGGCTCGGAAAATCACCTAAATTCCTGATAATATTGCTCTGCTATTTGGCCTTCATATTCCAACAAAGGGTTAAAACAGTGCCATGATTCACACATCAGATCATTCATCAAACTCAGCAATCCAGCTCCAAAATCACCCAAAACCCACTCGCTACTGTTATATTACATCTCTGCTTTTAGCCTTCATATTATAAACAAAGGGCTTTCAGTTTACATTGATTTTGAGTATTAAGTACCTGTCTGCGTTATGCTGATTGTTTATTTTTACTCTTAATAACCAATAAAATGAATCACTATCAAAATTATTGCACTTTCAGCTCACAGACACTCCAGACTAACAATTTCTGAAACGATAACTACTACCATTTTCAAGATCTCTATAATTAAAAAAATACAAAATTTAGCAGGCGCTAGGTAGATTTTTGATCAAAAATGACCCAAATTCATAAAGATATCAAATTTCTGTTAGCATCTGAGTAGCCCAGTAGGTCTCCTGAAAATAACAACATATGGCATGTGTGACTGTCACATGTACTTTATAATTGCAATTGTAATTGACCCAAAAAATACCAAAAAATTCCCCAAAATTTAGGTTTCTAAGGGTTAAAGCCTGAATTTGGTCCATACTTTTTCCTTGTTTATAGATCAGAGCGTGTCACACCATGTCAGATACCACATAAGGAGGTTTACTCAACAGCTCCACATGATTTGAGGCACATGTGTAAAGAATTCAGCATGCAGTTCGCAAGCTAGCATGCTAATGGACAGGATATAAGCTTCCATTACTTGCTAGCTACAGTAGCCTCGTAGCTTCACTGTAAAAAGAAACACCATCCGAATAATGTCCAATCAGTAGAGGTCCTTTGGTCAGAAATTGACCAATGATGGATAGAAATGGATGGATGAATGGATGGATGAATGGAAGGGAGCTGATAAACTGCAGCAACAGTTGGGCTACAATTTGTAACTGTACACCTATGTAGTCAACCTATATGGTAGGTGTTTCTAATAAAGTGACCAATGAGTGGAACCACAAAGTAGGTGTTTCTAATAAAATGGCCTGTGAGTGAAAGTACAACAATTAGAGAAGACTCTAATAACTGTAGATAGGTCTTGTAGCTAGACAGATAAAATATCTCCATGGCGTCCCCAGAACTCACCCAAGAGCCATGTTTTCTAATGCAAATAATGGAAAATGTACAGTATGTGGGGTCTTGATGCAGCAACAATGGGCCTGTCACTCTTGTCTCCTACCTAGCATTTTAAAGAAATCAATCTCAGGCTCTTGAGTTTGATTACACTTCTTTCCAACAGCACACAATGGAGACTGATTGTAAGAGGCATTATTCACACCCTCAGCTAAATGAGGAGCAGCACATTCTGCTACTACAGCAAATCACTGCCTGCTCTCTGTTCTTTATAATGCTGAGGATTTGCTCTGAATTTTTGTGGGAGACCACAGCTGGGAATGTGGTGAAGTGCCTAAAAGTCGGTACTTCTTCATCTCCTTTAACTTCGTAAAAAGTGTGTGTTAAATTGTGCCCTGTGTTAGGTTGTTCCCCGCGCTCCCCTACAGTTCAAAAACGCTTCTGAAGATGAATGAAAAGTTGCAGTTGGACATCAAATGAACCTTTTAACTGAAAACATTGGTCGAACATGTAACATAATACACAAATAACATTTATGTTTTAGTTGGTTAACGGTTAATCAGTTAAGTGTGAACTAAAAGGAACTGCGCTACAAATGGCACGGTTCTACATCTGATGAACCTTCTGGAAACCTTCTCACCAAACAGAGCCAGTATGACTCTTGCTAAATCTTACTTTAGGGGTGAATTAGACGAATGTTGGAACTCCAGTCTTGATGTATCAGCTGACAGTGCAGTGATGTGTACAGGCAGCACTCCAGCCCCCCACAGACCACAGACACTCAGAGAACCCAGTGCAGACAGCAGCTCGTCTGATCTCATTTCAGCTCTTGGCGAGGCTTTGTGCATATTTGACTTTATTCTTTTTAAGGCTGTGTTTTGCCAAGACTGGAAAAAGTACAGAAAGTTCCTGCTTACTTTAGAGCACTGCTACTGTAGAGCTAGTTCACGTCAGTACAAGTTAAAGTACTAAAAAAGTAAGTTACTCATCAAATTAATTGTTCAGTATAGTGCAAAAATGGTATCTTAGCAAGTAAAATAATCTTAAATCTAGTCAATAAATCTAATATTTCTCCTGCTGAGATTGTTGTAGCTTATGTCAAGATTATTTAATCTATTTTCACTTTTTATACTTGTTTTAAGTGATTTTATTGAGTAAATGTATCTCACTCTATTGGCAGATAATTTTGCTTGTTTTAAGAAATGTCCTTTTTTTAAAGTTTATATATATATATTTTTAACTTTCTTAATAAAAATACTCAAAACAGGTGAAAATATCTAGAAATGAACTACATAAGCTTATAATAAGTGCACAACTATCTAATAATGGGAAATATTACATAGATCGACAAGAATTGAGATAATTTTACTTTACAACATACTATTTTTTTGCAGTGTACTTGTAACATGAGGCGAGCAGGAGACAAAACAGGATGCATGTGCGTTTTGGTTTTATTAGAACCCATATAAAATAACAGGAAAAAAAATCAGGGAACAGGAAGAAAGAATATAACCGGACTAAAGAACTAAACTAAGCAAACTGTAAAAATGGCAAAACAAAGAAAGAGCTAATAAACACTAGAAGAACAATGCCAAGCAAACACAAGACAAAAACAGGGGTTTATATACCAGGAACACCAACAAGAAACACCTGGGAGTAATTGCTTGGTGGGGTTTTACACAAGACACAGGTGAGGGGTGTGACAAAAGGGCAGGGCTGAAAACTGAAAGAAACAAAGGCACATGGCAGAGGCATGAGGGAAGGTTAACAAGGGAAAACAAAGAATAGAACAGGGTAACACAGGATGTTACAGTAACTATTTTAACTTCCTTTAACCCTCTAAAATCCCAGGCCTATTACATACTAAGTCTTATTATTCAGTAACTACAGGGACTTCAATACAAACTGGTTAAGCTATTCTTAGATAACAAAACCTTGGGCCCAACAGTAGGCCCAGGCCATTTAAGGGGTTAAATTAATATTTTCCTTCAGAAAGAAACTCCAATGCTCAGTGTTTCACTGGTTTTACGGACTATCTAAGCTAACACATTAGCTGACCTTGAACATAGCAAACGATAGTCATATTAGTTAGCTAACAAGCACTGAAAATAGAATGTATATGCAGCATCTCTATGTTTAATAGAGATCAATTGTGTTTGTTAATCTAAATATAGTAAAAATACACATTTTAGAGAAATAATAAGTGAATGTAGCAGCTGTTTAAGAAAGATCAGTCGTTTTCTCTAAATGCTTACTCAGAGTAGAAGCTGATTTATGAGAAGTGTAGAGTTGAATACTTTGTTAGTGAGAAGAGATCATCTGGGATTGAGCTCAAAAAACTAATTTCAGGGAAGAATATACTCAAGTACTGTAACAAGACTAGACTCCTTAGCTTCCACCTCTGACACAAACACTCTCACAGCTCAAGGTTTTCCAAGGATTTTGAGGCACAAAGGTCATATTCAAGGAGGTCGGCTGAGGACCACTTTGAATGCTGTCTTTAATAGTTGACCTTTTGACCTTTTTGACCTTTTTAGCATTTGAAAAAAAGTTCTGATTTTGTTTTACTTTTAAAGCCAGCAGGGTGCAGTCACCAAGTAGGTGTTCTCTTGCTGTCTAACTGAGATAATCCAGATGTTTTAAACAGAATTTATAAACAGAAACAAATTCATCTAAAGTAGAGCTAAACCATGGATAAATGGACTACACCTGTTACCATGGTTGCACTACACTCATTACTATGGTTAGATTGCAGACATTTCTAGGATTAGATTGCAAGAAATTCCATAGTTTTACTACATCTATTTTCCTGGTTATACGACACCCATTTCCGTAGTCATGCTACACTCCTTTTCATGATTACGCTAAGCCTATTTCCATGGTTACGTTGCGCATATTTCCATTGTTACACTAAACACAATTCGGTGGTTACACTGCACATATAGTGGTAATAATCGTGCACTACACACATTTCCATGGTTACACGACACCCATTCCCAAAGTTACACCACACCTGTTCTCATGGTTACACGACACCCATTCCCAAGGTTACACCACACCCATTCGCATGGTTACACTACACCCATTCCCATGGTTTAACTAAACCCATTCCCATGGTTACACTACACCCATTCCCATGGTTTCACTACACCCATTCCCATAGTTACACTACACCCATTCCCAGTGGTTACCCTAAACCCATTCCCAAGATTACACTACACCCATCCGCATGGTTTCACTATACCCATTCCCAAGGTTACACTACACCCATTCCAATGGCTACACTACTCCGATTCCCATGGTTACACTACACCCATTCCCATGGTTACACTACACACATTCCCATGGGTACACTACACCCATTCCCAAGGTTACACTACATACATTTTATTGGTTATGATAGACCCATTTTCATGATTTCCATGTTTACACTGCACATAGTTTATGGTTAGACTACACCCATGTCCATGGTTACAACACACACATTTCCATGTTTATACTACACCCATTTTCATTGTTATGCTATACTTATATGGTCACACTACATGAATTTCAGTGGTTATGCTACATCCATTTTCATGACCTGCTACACTAAAGCTATTGCCATAGTTACACTACACCCATTTTGGTGGTTACACTGAACATATTTTAATGGTTACATTACATGGTTACGCTAGGAGTAATGAGCTGTGAGCAGGCCTACTCCTTTACTGCCTGAATGCCTTTACACTGAAGATGGGATATCTGACTGAGTTCTGACTGACAGCAGCTTTGTTCTCATCAGTACTCTGTTAGCTGTCTCATTTTGACAGAGAGCGATGACAGATCAGATCTCTCTCTCTCTCTCTCTCTCTCTCTCTCTCTCTCTCTTTTATACACACACACTATTGGCCCAGTTTTGATCTATAATGTGGGTGGAAAACACTTAAACACTCTCACATTCTACTCAGAGGCTCATTTTACACCCTGAGTGGGATTTGTTCAAACTTCTTTTGAATAGTGGAGAAATGGACATGGACTGTTCTCTAATAATAATAATAATAATAATAATAATAATAATAGGTTCCACTTTAGCATAAGAGCACATTATATTACATTTATTAAGCCTTACTGAGCCAGTAAGTGGTAATTAGCTAGGTGCTCATTATTACATTATTATGCAGTAACTATGAATGAAACATTATTCAGAACACTTCTATTTATGTTTTTATGGCATATACTTTTGCATAACAGTTGTCCGTTTTTATGCACTTCTCAAGCCGATTACTACTAATTAACTGGCTGCTCATTATTGCATTATTAATGGGAATTAGAGGGAATTTTCTCAATTTGTGCTTATCTTCTTAAATTTGCCTTTAAAGGATCTTCATATAACATGTTACTCATATGTTTCATATCAAAATGCTCCGTTATCTTCATCACTACTTTCCAAAACCGCAGCAGCAACTCTCTGCACGCCATTTCACATGTGTCTCCGATGTGAACTGAATGAAGAATGAAGGGTTTCCAGTGTGGTGGCTCAGTCCTTAGTGATTTCCTGAGTGTCCATTGATCAGTTTCACACAAAATGACGACAGGCACACAAATCCACCAGTCCCGCATGGTGAGACGAAGATAATGTGTATCTCAGCCCCTCTTCATAGGCTCATAACTCCAGATTTGAGTCATGTACGATCTCGTGATAAGATGGAACGGAAAGGGCGACTTTACAGATTCAGGAAATGTTTGAACTGTATTTCTGCACTGTATTGTTGCAAAGAGAAACATACATAGATACATCGAATTTGCCGCATGCGTGCAACCCAGACGGTTAAGCAGTAACTAGACAGGATGAAACACATTCCAGAGCACTTGTAATGCTTTTATTAGGTCTTATTGAGACCTGGAAGTGGGTGAGATAAAGTCAAGATCATTGAAATAAAAAGATTTAAAATTGCTTTCAGATGCATTTGACAGGATAGATATAAATAAATGAAGAAATAATATTAGATCAACTGATCTTACTTCATCTGTACATATAGATGACCAGGATGAAAATAATAACTGTTCTATCTAGAACCGATATGTGAAATTTATTAAACAATTGCAACATAGAATAGAGCATTATTTTAGTAAATAGAGTGTGTGAATAAAGAACCTGTATAAAGACATTCCACATTCTAGGATCAACACATACATAAATATAGAACTTTTATTTCATGTGAGGGTTTTTAAACTTTTCAAAGGTTTTCACGCTCACACATAAAGTTTCAAGTTTTAATGCTTATCAATCAGTGCTTGAGCAATTTGCTTCAATGCTACTCAAAAACACAACATGTCATTTGAACAGCACATACAGCACTGTACCACAGTCAGAGACCACCTTTCTTATATTTAATTTCCAGTCAAAATGATCATTAAGTACAAGTTATTCATATTTCAGGAGATATTTCTAAGGAGATTTGATATAATTAATACATTTGCATAAGAAATTGGAGAGTAAAAAGAAAAAAAGTGAAAAAACATCTGTGCCAGAACTGGAAGACCACCAAGACTGTCCCAATCAGACCTTAACATCACTGAATGTGTTTGGGATTATGTGGATATGGTGATAAGCAGAAAATGCAAAAACAACTTCTAAGACTAAACTTTCGCGGTGTGGATAATATTCTTGAAGATTTCTTTGGAAAACTGAAAGTGAGTCTGTAAGAAAGGTAAATTGTAAGAAAATACTAAAAAATGTAAAAATGTTTGGTTATTGAGTCTTTTTTACCCATCTCTGTAAACACAACAGACATGCACTGAAAAAACAAAGCACTAATAACAAAGATTCCTCCATTTTGTTCATGAGTTAAGTCATTTAAGGCGAAGCAGGCTGTCTGCAGCAAGCAGAAGCTGTATCTGCTACGAGAGGCTCATTAATAACCAGCGCACGTCCATAACTCTTCTAATCTCACAAAGAGGACGTTATGGCCATGGGCAAAAGAAAATGCTATCTGCTTTTTTCCAGTATGCACTTGACAGTAATCACACTAAATGTGTTATATATGCAGTGTTGAGTGAACGATAGGCAGTGGTTCATTTTTAATTAGAACTGTAGAAGGACTCCCCACTTTACTGTGCTGCCACAACTGTGTTCAGTTCAGTTCATGCTTTTTACAGCAGACATTGTCCTAAAGGAGCTTGTCCACATATATAAGTGCAGCTCCTAATGACCATCACAGAGGGACACACTGTCCAGAAACTCCATAAGAGCGTGAAGACAAACCACTGACAGAAACCAAGACTCAAAATCAGAAGCCCCCTTACAGCATAAGGAAACACTGAGAGAAGCCTCAAAAGGAGAAGCTTCCTAAGAGCATATAGAAAAACCATGGAATGGAACCAAGAACCATCCTCAGCTGTTTTACCATTATTATTTATTGTTTTATTAATATTAATATCACATTGATGGCATATCACTATGGAACTTGCGTCCATTTACATGATTTAATGTATCCAGTGGAATGACCATTAAGAAAATCCAGAAGATTGCACCTTTTCTTACAAATCTCAATCTATTAGGAACTTGAATATGCAGATGAAATATTTAGTCTGTTGTATTATTACTGGAATTCTTATAAAGCCTGGGCAATAGCAAAGTGGGTAAATAGTCACAACCAATATTAGTAACTTAATAATAAAGATACATGATCTCGTTCCTCAAAAGTCAACACGGATATCACTCCAATATGTCAACAGGACAATAGACGCCAAACAGTGATTAAGGCTTCTGGTATTTGCTCTCAACTTATGAGCTGCTCAGTAAGCTGTGGTAGGATTACTCCCACTGGGGCTTTACCTGCTGCTTGTTAGTTAGGATCTGAGGGGAGTTTTACCTTCATAACACAGAGGTAGTGTTCTTATAGGAAACATACATGTACATTGATGTACATTCCTGTCTTTGTGAGGTGTTTCCGCATGCTTCTGTAAGAGTAAACGCTACTATGCTCCACCCAACCCAGCCTTATCCTTTAGCAGCTCAAGGATCGGCCTCGGCCTAAACCTATATGTTGAAATTAAGTCTATTTTTATTTACACAGTTCATGCAGCTTGTTGAATAGACTTACTTAGCTGCCCCAGAAAGAGTCCTTAGCTGTGAAGGAAGGCCCCTCTCTGCCCAGGAGGCCCCACAACTGTGGTTTAACATATACAAGTGGCTCATTGCTCATGCAGCTGAACACCACTGGTCCAGGCAGCCACATAGCTGCAATGTAGCATCACCCAAGTGGCCGACCCAGGCAGCCAGGAAGCTGTGCTGTAGCATCACTTGGGCAGACAGCCCAAGCAGCCCCATAGCACCACTCATGCAGCCAAAAAACCCTGGTCCAGGCAGGCCTAAAGCTGCAATACTCAAATGGCAATTCTAGGTAGCCTTGTAGCTGTGTTGCAATGTCAGTCAAGCAGCCAGCTGGGAAAAACCAAACATACACACAAACAATACAAAACAAACAAAAAACTGGCTTACACAGGAACTCAAACATAGACAAATTACATGTATGTCCAAATGTCTGAATAATATACCTAATATACCCAAATATGTAATAATAATGTCATAAATGTATTATATGTATATTCGTATGTAATAATAAAATACCACATGTATTGGTGTTTTTTTTACAGTGTAGCAAGTGCAGAGTACATAGGGTGTGACTCACTGAACTTGTGAAACACTTCAGCTAGTAAGACCAACTTTACCAACTGTATCTCTGTAACATCCTGGCTTGGCAGATTTATCTAAAAAATATATTCATGTGGTAACAAGTAAATTAACTAGTTTTATTCAGCCTAAATAAATATTTTAAATCAACAATTCTTTCAATTAAAGTCATTTTTTGAGTTGAATAAAACTAATTCTATTGCTTATTACAACTTGAAGTATTTTTTCAGGTGGACCTGATGAGCCATTTTTACAGTGCATGTGCTTTTGATTACATAGGCCATGTGCTTCTGTTGTTGTTCTGGCCTTTGTCTCCTCCCTTGGTCCTGCCGTATTGTCATCTGTCTCACCTATCTGTTGTCTGTAGCCCCCTGCAAGACCTGGTAGACCACCAAAACTGTCCCCATCAGATACACAGCACTTAAAGCCTTCTTGTCATCTACCTCACCTGTCTGTTGTCTGTAGCCTCGCCCTCTCATTAGTCCCTGGTTTGCTCCATGTGTATTTATACGTCTGGTTGTGTGCTTTGTGTTTGCTTGGTGTGTTCTCAGGCCCTGTTCTCATTTTCTCTTATTTGTTCTCCAGCCTCTCACGTTCTTCAGTCTTATTTCCTTTCTGTTGTAATATTTTGCAGTCTCAACAAGAAGCAAGAATTCACTGTCTTGACAGGCATAGAGCAGTTCAAAGCTCTTCACCTCATAACCAATACTTTGAGTGACAGTAGATGATGGTAAATGTAAAAAATGAAAAGCTTAAGTTTGAAAGAATCAAAGAAGCCTCATCATTGGATAGCCTAGAAATGAAGTATAAGCCAAATGGAACAAGCTCAGAGGGAATACTGCTCTCAGCTCAGTCTCCCTCAATCAGAATATCCAAATAAAGGCCTTCATCAAATATAAAACAACAGCACATTTCAAAAACACTTCTGCGCAGTGTTCCTTCCTTGTATTTTTAAAGTGGGTATAAGAGCTCAAATGATAATGATTGACCACAATGCAAATTTTAGATCAATTATGCAACAGAAAACTACATCCAATCTATCCTTGCAGTGTAAATATTATTTGAAATGCATAATGCACCAAAACCTCCCTATAACAAATAGAAAAAGTTGCAACACAGTTTCTCATTAAGTTTGAGAATGAGATTGTAGAAAGTGTTTCTCCCTTCACAACAATACTGCCATCACACTGACTCTGTTATATGTGCGATATGTGCCAGACAGACAGACCAATAGGTAGATAGATAGATTCTTTTATTGCCAAATGACATATTAGCTGTAATTGTTTTAATTGCAAGTGATCAGGTGGGGGGACAAATGCTATAAGGCAATAGCCCATACACAGCACTGCAAATGCAAAGATAGGTGAACAAAGTATGAATCACTGTTCTAATGGCTTGTAAATAAAATAAAAGCCAAAACATATATTTGTAAACTATCATTGGTCACCAAATCATGATATTACTTTTTTATTTTGTTTACACTGAGAGCCAGATACTGTCAAACAATCAAAGACACATGCCTGTCATGTGATGACATATGACATGACATATATATATATATATATATATATATATATATATATATATATATATGTATATATATATATACACACAGTATATATACATAAAAGACCTTAGATGTTATGGCCTGGGATGCAATGGCCTAGCAACACTTTAGCAACCACCTGGGATACTATAGCAATGCTATAGCGTCACCTTAAAAGCCACCTGGGATACCATAACAATGGCCTAGCAACACCTTAGCAGCCACCTGTGATACCATAGCAATGGCCTTGCAACGCTTTAGCAGTCACCTGGTACAATATAGAAATGTCCCAGCATTACTTAACATCCACCTAGGTTACCATTGCAACATCCTGGAGGGAACAAACACATACGTCAGAATGCTGTTTGTTGACTTCAGCTCCGCTTTCAACACCATCATCCCATCCAGACTGGTCTCCAAGCTCAACATCCTTGGAATAACTAACTCCCTCTGCAACTGGATCATGGACTTCCTCACTGGCAGACCACAGTCTGTCAGAATGGGTGACCACACCTCCCCCACCCTCACACTCAGCACCGGATGCCCACAAGGCTGCGTACTCTCACCCCTGCTCTTCACCCTGTACACCCAAGACTGCTCTGCCAAGCACAGCACCAACACCATCATCAAGTTTGCTGACGACACTACAGTCATCGGCAACATCACCAACGATGATGAGGGAGCATACAGGGAAGAAGTGAAGCTCCTCGCTGAATGGTGCACTGCCAACAACCTCTCCCTCAACGTCAGCAAAACCAAGGAGCTGATTGTTGACTTCAGGCGGGGGAGCAGAGTGCATGCACCGCTGAGCATCGAGGGGACGACGGTGGAGAGAGTGAGCAGCTTCAAGTTCCTCGGGGTCCACATTTCTGAGGATCTCACCTCGTCACTGAACACATCCCACATCATCAGGAAAGCACAGCAACGGCTCCACTTCCTCCGATGGCTGAAGAGAGTCAACCTGCCACAACAGCTTCTCTGCAACTTCTACAGATCCACTGTGGAGAGCATTCTGAGCAGCTGCATCACAGTCTGGTACGGCAGTGCCACTGCTGCTGAACACAAGGCCCTGCAGAGAGTGGTGAAAACTGCCCAGCGCATCACCGCGGCTGCCCTCCCACCCATGCAGGACCTTTACAGCAAGAGATGTCTGAGGAAGGCCCTCTGCATCTCCTCCGACCCCACACACCCCAGCCACCCGCTGTTCCAGCCTCTGCCATCTGGAAGGAGGTACAGGAACATCAGAGCCAGAACCACCAGACTCAGAAACAGCTTTTTCCCCCGTGCTGTTAAACTGGTGTCACCAGCTACACTACCCTCAACCTGAACTCATACAGACTGACCTCTGTTCACACTACTTCACACCAACCTTCACACCAACCTCAACCTGATTAAAAGACTGACCTCTGTCCTCCCCCTACTATCCCTCAGATCGCCATCAGCTCAGAGACTGTATGCACCATGCACTTTAACCCATAGTTTGTTGCTCCCTGCCCTCTACATACCCTATTGCACCTACTGTTATATTAACAGTGTTAAAGTACCAGCACACCTACTGCAGTGTATATACTTGTATTTATTTTCTGTATTTATTGTTCTATGTCCCTGCACTATGTCCTGTCTTGCACTATGTCCTGTCCTGCACTATGTTGTCTGTAATTGCACTGGAGATCTAGCCTAAAAGTGTTTCGTTGTACTGTACAACCCTGTTTCAGTATAATGACAATAAAGTTGAATTGAATTGAAATTGAATTGAATCCTAGCAATGCCCTAGTAACCACTTGGGATTCCAGATTTGGTCTATCGACATCTTAGCGACCACCTGAGATTACATGGCAATATCATAGCAATGAGATTACACAGCAAGGGCTTTGTCAAGCGAACTTAAAGTTTGTCCACAAACTTTCCTTCTTTGATTGATCTTTTGTATAAGGGCTTCAGTCCAGGTCTTGAAGGCGTAACCAATGGGAGAGCTCGTTTAGCTGCATGTAACTAGATACTATAGAAAAACAATGAAATGCCTCTTGCTTCAATACTTGGAGAGTTTAAATGCAACAAATATAATAATTTTATTAAATTTTTATCCCATGTAATTTGTGTGACATATAGCTGAAATATAATATTTCACCACACGTAAATAAAGTACACAAACCTGGTTGTGCTTTCATGGTATTGTGCAACACAGAAATCACTAAGAATCACTAAGAAACCAATGAACCACCAATTTATCTTTGGAGAAAGAAATAAATAAATCGTTTTGACCTTGTGGCTCTTCTCAAGGTGTACCATTGACTCGCCACACATGTTGAACCTGTTACATGTGACAACTCAGTCACGCCTATGCAGTGGCATCCCTGGAGGGATTAGTGCATTGCAGCTGGAGCACAGCAAACTAATGTGGCATACAGCTCGTGATAAAAAGCCATTCAATTAATCTTCCAATCAAAGGCTGAACACAGGCTTATTCAGAGGGAAAGGCTGATCTGTAGCATTTGTAGTTGGAGTCACTATAGCTGGCAATGCATGACTGAATAAATAATTGGCACTAAAGCCATGCGGTGAAGCCTTATTTGGATTTAAATGGAGTTTCCTTTTAAGTATGAAGGTCAAGTTTCTCAAGTGTCCTCCACAGATGGATGCTTGCAATGTAAATTCAATTGAGATTTATTCAAAATGGGGGGCGTTTGTAATTTCCTGAGCCAGTGCACTGGTCTGTTACTCAGTCACACGCCTAATCGAATTTAGACTAATAAACTGCGACTCCCAGAGTGCCTCTAGTCACACTGAACTCAATTGTGGACTAATACGCTAATGTGACTGATGAGATCATAAAGGTGAAAGCAGCTGCCGAGTCATTTGCGATGTTGCAGGCCAGTGCAAACGTAGTTAGGAGAGAAAAAAACAAATGAAAAAAATACATTTTACTTATATTTGAACTGTGGAGACATCCAGGCCCTTAAATCCATATCAGCACATGCTGTTATGCAGAGTGTGCATTTGAAGTACATGTACAGTGATGGTACGAGACAAGAGCCATAAAAATAAGCATCAAACATTGTGCAAACAAACAATGCACAAATGTAGCCGACAGCAACGAAGATACACTGGTTCATACAGGCCTACATTATTGCATTTTTTTACTCTTATTTCATTTGTAGCGTCATGTTTTATCTTTCCAGTATTTTGGTTATCGTCATGTGTGAAGCGCTTTTAGATTTTGATCCAAATAAATCAAATGTAATAATATTAATTGTGATACGTTTTCATTGCTGCCAAAATGAAAGCGTTTGTAACACATTTAATTATTAGCGCCACTCATTTTTTTTACGTAGTTAACTCTCTGCGTTCTGAGGGCATTTTCTTGATTTTTGCATGCATTCTTAAATGTGCCTTTAAAGGCACTTGCATACTACATGATACCCACGTTATATATCAAGACATCCAGAACAGTCTCAGCTCTCTCTGTTATGAAGCCACTTTGACCTGAGCGCTGTGTAAAGAGATAATTTATATGTGGATGGGTTGTTTTGGTGCTTGAAATGGGTTTACCAAAGTCTTAAGTTCACAAAAGTAGTGGAATGTGTGAATAAAATAGTAAATAAATGTTCTCCTCATCACTACTGTCCAAACCCACTGCAGCAACTTCTACGGCTGCAAACTTTTTTCACACCATTGCACGTCTCTGTCCGAGGAAACTAAATAAAAAATGAAGGTTGAATGAAAGCGTGACTGGTGGGTGGGTTGAGAAGGCCTTTAGTTTAGTTCCTCTAACATTTGGTTGGAACTGAGATCCATCACGTTAAAAGCTTAGTCTGGATTTAATAACATCTTTTCGTGCGAACGGAGGACAAAAACATCCTGATTGGTGTGCCAGGTATACACACACTCAGCGCTGTATGTGTCCAGCTGTGCGTCCGGCAGGTAAACATCCCATTAGTCCGGGTGGGACACTGTGTCTCTGCCTAAAGCACTGCCTTCTGCCTCATCTGCCCACCAGAAAAATACCAGACAAAGCTGGCTAATCGCTGCACTGCTGCAGGGAGAAACCAGTCAAATCTGGCTGCTGAAGAAACACAGACAAACAGGAGCTAATGACAGAGCACATCATCATTGTGTAACTGAATGTGACCGTTGGAAAGGAAGCTGGACACCAGGGTTAAAGCTTATTCAAGCTTGTGTGCTAAACGTGGCAGGAATAATGAATAATGAGTCTCCATTATTGCAGTCAATGACAAATGTAGTACCATGTAATTATTTCTCACTAATTACATAATTAATTGCATAGTTGGCTACATAATTGTAGTCCAGGTTTTCAACTGTGCACAGGTGCAGTAAAGCAGACACATATTAACATAAAATGAATCTTTAGGAACTGCAGATATTCTTCTTATTTTGCGTCTGATTTTTATACATTCCGTTTACATTACATAATGTCTCATATGTAATTACATAGCAATACCTCTAATTACTTAGTTATGTAATACGTGTAATAAAATACATTTATATTCTGTATCTAAGCATTCAAGCCTGCACTTCCACTTTTTGTCTTTGCACTGATGTCAACAAATGACAGTACTTACAAGCACAAATGAGTCATGGATTGAAAGTTTTATACATATATATAGAAGTTTTAGAATATGCCCTTTCCAGAGCATCACATTGCTTATTGTAATGAGCTATGAGTGAAAAATAATTGAATAAAATAATAAACTGTTGTAAAAGTGTGTTATAAAACTTTGGGCCCTGGGTTTATCAGAGTAATGACAGAATGCGAATAATGTGTGACTTACAGCTGTATGCAGCTGTTTAAGTTTCAGTGGACCTGTTAAAAAAGTGAAAATGCAACACACTTTTGTACATTTTAATGCACAATTACTGTTTATTTGCTCAATTTAACCTACTGGAAACTTTTTTTGCCATTGTCCTTTAAGGGTTACGAAGCCTAAAGACCCAACACTGACAATATGGTCGTCAGGAGTAAGAATAGAATATGGCACTTACAGTGTTTGTAAGCCAAAGTTAATCGTTGATTGCCTTATCTTTAGTGCACCAAGGCTTCCAGATAATTTTCTAGGGAATATTCAATACTAATATGTTGTATAGCTGGAAGTATTTACAGGTGGCTCAAAATATGGTTATTATTCATAACTCTAGTTGAACACTGGCTGCTTGCAGAAGTTCTCAGAGCTTCATAAGAATTAGAGCTGGCTTGTTTGAACAGGACATGTTGATAGTAGAAAGTAAACAGCAGCAACAGAATTCACTAACTGCAGCAGAAATGCACTTACACTCACTGGCCACTTCATTAGTAACTCCTCTCTTGTGGACACATAAGGTAGCTCAAAAAGTGGCCAGTTACTGGAAGTACAAGGTACGTGTTTCTAATAAAGTGGCCAGTGAGTGGAAGTAGAAGATAGGTGTTTCTAATAAAATGGCCAGTAAGGGGAAGTACAAGGTAGGTGTTTCTAATAAAGTGGCCAGTGAAGGGAAGTACAAGTTGGGTGTTTCTAATAAAGTGGACAGTAAGTGGAAATACTAGGTTGGTGTTTCTAATAAAGTGGCCAGTAAGTCTAAATCAAGGTAGATGTTTCTATTAAATGGCCAGTGAGTGGAAGTACAAGTTAGGAGTTTCTAATAAAGTGGCCAGTAAGTGGAAGTACAAGGTAGGTGTTTCTAATAAAGTGGCCAGTGAGTGGAAGTACAAGGTAGGTGTTTCTAATAAAGTGGCCAGTAAGTGGAAGTACAAGGTAGGTGTTTCTAATAAAGTGGCCATTGAGTGGAAATACGAGGGAGGTGGGGTCCAGTGCATGGAAGTACAAGATTTTTTATAAAGCAGCCAATGAGTGTAAGTGTTTACAAGATGCTAAATACAGTAAATCAAAATCTTTTCTCAAGAGCTCCTTAAAGAATTGAAACTCAGGGTCTGTATGTGGGTCCACATTTCAGTTCCTCACTGTTACAACTACAGTACTTACACAGTAGTTTCATAGATGTTACTGAATCATTTTTTAGTAAATACAAAATAATGTAAAGTGGTAACTGAATAATTCATTATTGTTATGACTAAATAATTCATAGCAATTACTGAAGAATTAATAGTAGTAACTGAATAATTCAAAGTAGTTAGTGAGGAATTCATAGTAGATACTGAAAAAGTCTTAAAATGAACCCCATCTGGAGTTAATGTGATTTTGCTGTATATTTGCTTTACATTACATCATCATTTATATGTAGTTCTATAAGTACATAATCATTAGCATAGTAACATAATGAATTACATTTATATAACCACAGTAACTTCTCATTCAGACATAATAAAACATCTTCTATTTACAAATACAGCTGTTGTGTGGTTTGAAAATGTATAAGTGAAATAATTCATATGCAATCTCAGCCTGCTTCTGCTATTACCAGTAACTGAGTTATTAACTCAGCAGCTTAGGTTAAATGTTTGTCACCCAGTTTTCATGTCTGCTTCGCTGCTCATGAAACACCTCACACTGTGTATTTATGAATGGATGTGATTGCGGATTGCTGCGGGGGACGTGTGCCGAAGCTCACGTGAGCGGCCAGTCACGTTGGCACGTTCCTATAGCCAGGATGACTGAGAGTTCAGCTCGGACTGTGTGGGCGGGGAAGGAAGTGTGATGTGGCTCCTGGTTTTGGGTTTTTTAATTCTGCTTTTGTGCACACACTGCCGCTCTGCCGCTGTGGTGGATGGTGGAGATTCTGGATTTTCCAGACATTATAGGAATATTTCAGTGACAAATGTGCCCTTTCCCCCCCCTTACACCAAATGTAATCAATCAGCCAATACATATTTGGTGTCTTAAGTTTGCCCCTTTATTTTTGGACTGGATCTACAAGGTTGATGTTGCTGGAAATGGAAGATTAAGGTGTGTTCACACTGAACATGGTAATATTTTCCAGAAAAAAAAGACAGTTTACATGAATTTGTAAGGAATGCAAGAATGCAAAAAGTAGTACACATCGGTAGTGGTTAATCTTGCTTCATCAGCCCCATGAAAACAAGAGGGTGACAACAGATTGCAATTGTATAAATAAATAAATAAATAAATGAATAACTAGATAATATTAGCCATCCACCAAATTATATGCTCCCTTCAGAACCACCTCCAGTCAGGGGTGCCTACACACCCGAAATTTGTTCTTTGGTGAAGAAAGTAATGAGGCAGCAGTCGAGTGTGACTGTAATGTTCTTCTTCTTCCTCTTGTTCTTCTTGTTCTTGTTCTTCTTCTTCTTCTTCTTCTTCTTCTTCTACTTTTTATTATTATTACTTTACTTCTTCTTCTTCTTCTTCTTCTTCTTCTTCTGCTTATTATTATTACTTTCATTGTGCGGACAAGTTCTTCATCCATCTTTTTGCTTTTCCTTCAACTGTTCCAAGCATAACTGTCTTGACCAGTTAGCTGGTTCTTCTCATAACAAGTTCAAAATGAAAGCTTTAGTTTAGTTCTCTGGTCTTTGATTAAGAGGTGAGGCCCAATTTGCATTCACTCATTTATTTGTCTCCTTGCCCCTCCAAGGTACTCTCACAATTCTGCTCCAGAATTCAGAATTATCAATATTTCCTATCCTGTTTTGTGTTGTCCATCTTTCACATCCATATAGAACCACAGCCTGGGCAATTTGGAGCTTTGTTTGTAGGCATAACATTACATCTACAATTCTTTTCAATCTTCTTTATCCTTATTCTTCACCGTATTTCTTCACTGCTGAGTCCTTTGTTGCTATAAATTGAGCCAAATACTTTATATTGTGTCTCTAATAATGTGTAATTACACATTAACAATACATGCAACAGCAGTGTAATAAGTGGTGCTGTATCCACTGTTACAGATGGATTACAGTAGTAGAGCTGATTAAAATGTGTGTCAACTTCAGTTTTAATGTAATTTCACAAATGTCTCTTGCCTCTAATGTAATCACACATATGTTAAATTGCCCCAGGTGTGAATGTATGTCTGACTGCACATGTCTGTGTGTCTGCCCTGCGATGGACTGGCAACCTGTCCAGGGTGTTTCCTGCCTTCTGCCCAATGACTTTCTTTACAGATAATGTGATATTAATCTAAACCACTCTGTAATGTGACAGTATTTCCAGCAACAACAGATTACTACTTATCTTTATGTAGGTACTGTGAAATCCTAGCTTCATATTAAATCATGTCTGATCAGTCTACTTTATTACAGCATAAATATTCCACAGTAACTATGCAGAAGTTACACAAATAAGTGGACAGTTCCTGTGCGGTCGTTATGTTGTTACAGTGTAATTACAAATTCCCAACGTTGCTTATGGAGCAGTACAACACAACCAGAAAAGTACTGTTGGAAAAATAGCAGTCATTCTATTACATAAGAGAAAATATGCTGTTGCAACTATCAACATGTGTGTGTTTACATAAGCTGTACTGAGGACATCCCTCTGTAATACATCACATACTGCTGTTTATGTGTAATTACACAGTTATTAGAGACACTCTATTAGAGACCGACTTTCCTTTCCTTATAAGAGCTTTCAGGTCTTCCTGACCTTCCTATAATATTGTGTCTTCATTTCCTACTAGCATTGTGGATAAAACTATGACCCTTTACTAAAAACAGTAGTAGCAGCCTGAATTTAGTCTGTGTTTATAGATAACAGTGACATACAGTGTCAGAAACCACATAATCAAGTCTATTAGAGATACTGAAGAACAAACACTTTGAGGCAAGAGTGCGATGCTTTAGGCATGTAGTTAGCGCAGTGCTGGTGGGGTATAATTATCGGTAAAATTCTTAGCTACATTAGCCTCATAGCTCCTATGTTAGACACCGATGTGCCAAGGCTAACGGGGGAAATTGTGTAAATTTGATTGTTGTCTGAAATATTGCTTCAACAGAGCCTTCATTTAATGCTTTTGCCAGGGATGCCTCGTATGCCTGTCTTTCCCTGGCTTTCACTCTCTCTGTCCACTCTAGCTGTCCTGCTATTTCTGAACCTCAGCAACACTCTTTAATAGTCTCCCTATCTCTTTCTGCCACATTGACATTAGTCCATGCTCTAGGAGTATCCTTTAACAGCATCCGCTGCCCTCTAGCACAGCTGCTCCAGAGACCAGGCCATGAATCCAGAGGCTGAGCTTTTAAGCCAGAAAAATGTGTAGTTAAGTCTGAGACTCAGGGCTTGATGTACTAAGCATTTAGCTCACAAGCCTGCATGCTGGTTATATAACAGGAGCATGGAAAATGTATATCTCTTCCTCATACATATGCATTTGCGTGAGAATATTGAGCAGAAAATGGGTGGAGCTAAAGTTTGAGCCACTTGCTGTGGTCATTTTTTACATTTTTATCTCTGCCTTTTAAAACCAGGCATACATTTACATCACTCTCTCCAAAGTTGTGTTATTTAGAGATTTTAACAATGACGAAGGCACAACAGGCAGATGGAGGCACAAGCTAAACACTGTTTCAACTCTTGGTACCAGACTCATTTATGCTAGGCCAATGCCAGCTACAGGCAGAATAGGCAGTGGCCAAGAACTGCACTCCTGCAGACTCCTGCTGCAGAACCCAGCACAATAGCTTGTGGTGTGGGACAAATTTTCACTGTTGTGTGAGGGAGCTGGTGGAAAACCAGCCCACTGCAGGTGGGAGCGGGACAAAGCATGAAGAGAAATCCCACAAATTAATGATTAGCCTAAATAAAGTAGAACAATCACTTATCATATATATAAACAATGTAAAATGATAAAAGTAAAACAGTTACAATGAATGAAGTCGTAGCAACCAAACACATAAATTCTTATAGCATGCAGAGACGGCAGAGCTCCATGGTTTAATTCCTGCTGTGTGTTTACTGGAACTGAATAGCATTTGGTGAAGTTACTTCACAGTCAGCCTGATGACCATGATTGCTGTGTTATTTCAGCAGAGGAGGAACATACTAATATCTGACTATGTCAGATATTGGATGCCAGTTTGCCTTGACGGGACTGTGTAGGCAGGAACAGGACAAAACTTTTCGGTTGCGGTCAGGAGCAGAATAAATGATTCCAATTTTCCACAGGAGTGGGCGGGAGCAGGATGAAATCTTGCAGGAGCAGGTGGGAGTGGGACTAAATAACAGTCCTGTGCAGACCTCTAGCCTAGAACTTCCACAAAAGATTAAATGATTAGTAATTTTCACATTGCAGTTGAAGTAGGTTGCAATTGTGAAGCGGCTTTATTTAACAAAACCAGGAGACAAACCGGAGACATGACAGGTTGGTTGCCACTGGATGATAAGGGCACATTTTGTGGTGTAATGAGCACATTTAGCCCGAAATCACCATTAAGAAAACCACAAGTCGTCCATATTGTTGCTGTGTAACACCTCATATCTCTGAAATGGTAACTTTAACAGGAGTAAGCTCTGAATTTCCAATTATGGAAAAAAAAATGGATACAGGATTTTTTCCCCCCAACAGCAACAATATGATGACTGTTTGTTTAAACAAACTATGTGGCTAATTAAAGTAAGTGTATACAAATATTTAGATTTTGAGTTTTATACATGCATTATACATATAGTCCAGTGGCTGTTTTCCATCCAGAACTCTGTTATTTAATGCACAATACTACACAGACACTAGTCACCGTTCCACTGCTGCACTCCTTCTCCAGTCCTGCTTGTTATCTGTCACTATAAATAGGCATGTGTGTGAAGAACCTACCGTTTTTGATAGAGAATGTCCTGTAGGGGTCTGAAGGGGTGTCAGGGAAGGGGAAGGGTTTTGTTGAGGATTCAGCAATGAAGGCTACAGGCTACAGGCATGTATGTTTATGTGAGGATAATTGATGTCTTCAGGTCATTGTGAAACATTCTAGGCTTCCAGATTAGAGTCCTGAGGCCATAGGTCATATATGTGTATAAGCAGAGTAAACAAAAGCGGCTATTTTAAGACACCAGCTCAGGCATTCTTCACTGTAAAGTGCATGTATTACACATCCAAATGCACCTTTGGAATCTTGTGAGGATTTATAAGGGCGAGATTTTTGGGGAACTTTCTAGAAATATCTGAAATCAAGCCATCAACAGTTCTGTAATAAGCATTATAATTAATAAGTACTCAATAAATAATGTGTTCTAAATTATGTTAAAAAACATATCATTGTTGATTGTAATTAATATATTATACATGTGTCATAGGCATTTGTATTTAAATGAATTTATTACCCATGATTTATGTGTGTTGTATTTTCTAATTAATTTATTACACATTCATTATATACATTGTCTAGTGTAATAATTATATTTTATACATAACATAACCAATGTCTATTGTACTAAATTTATTATACATGTATTATATGCTTTGTGCATTGTAATCCATGTTGTTTTAGTGTATTATACACATGTTGTGTATGTGGTGAAGTGTAATAAATGCATTTATATTTATTATATGCATTGTCTGCTGTAATACAGGTATTACACATGTTTTTATGCACTGTGAATTGTAATTTATATATTGCACATGCATTACACGCATTGTGAATGATAATTAATACATTGCTCATGTATTATATGTATTGTATACTGTTATAAAAATGTTTTACATGTATCACATACAATGTATTATATATGCATTATGCACAATGTGTAACAATATCATTGTTGTTGGAACAAAACCTTGCATCTCCAAAATGAGAACTTTACAGGAGAAGGAAAAAACATTATCTACTTTTAATGTAAGTCAATGGAACCAGACTTTTTTCCAAGTAATTCTGGGTCATGTCTGTTGGGCCGTTCATCATTAAAATTACAAAAAATGTAAAGAGCAACAGGCATTTTCAAATTATGCCAAAAACTGAAAAATGTCAAAAATGGAGATACAAGGTTTTGTTCTGACAGCAGTGATATATGTGTAATGTAATGCATTTCTTACACATGCTTTATATGCACTGTATAATGTAATACATGTATTATATCTGAACTATGCATTTGCAATTACTGTTATAATATTATATCCATATGCCTGATGTATTATAATATACTTCTATGTATGAATTATATATACATATGTGTTATGTATTGTATGTAATGTTATACAAGTTTTATATGTATAACATGGTGTAATTAATGTGCTATACACACGTTATATACATTAAATAGCCTGTTCCCTTCATGTAACTCACCTTCACTTGTCCTTGGTGAGAGAGAGAGAGAGAGAGAGAGAGAGAGAGAGAGAGAGAGAGAGAGAGAGAGAGAGGTAATGGATTAGTGATTGAGGATGGGGAAATGTTTTTCTTCAGGATCAGGGATGTTTCTTCCCATTGTGGATGAGGGGATATTGAACTGTGAGATGCAGCTTTAGCAAACCAATTTAGAGATAAAAGGTAAAGCCTCTCACTGCTACTGATGTTCTACATACAGATCTGTTCTCCTGCATATAGATCTGTTGTCCAATGTACAGATCTGAGAGAGAGAGAGATAATGAGACAGAGAATAAGGGTGAAATAGAGAGAGGATGAGAGACAGAAAGAGGAAGAATAAGAATGAAAGAAAGAGAAAGATTGAGAATGAGGAAGAAAAAGAAAAAAGAGAAAAACAGTGAGTGAGAGAAAGACAGAGAGCAAGAAAGCAAAGAAGAATGAGCAAAATGAAGGAGAATAAGAGAAGGAGAAAGTGAGAGATAATGAATGAGAGAGAAGATGAAGAAGAAAGAGACAAAGCAAAGGGCAGAAAATAAAGAGAGAAATAAAGAAGGAAGGTCGGAAAAATGAATACAAGGAGAGATGGGAAGAAAAAGAGACTGGGAATAAAAAAGGAAGTGCATGAGAGAGGAAGAAAGAGATTTGAGAGAAAGAAAAAAGAAAGGATGCAAAAGAGAAAAAGAGGGAAAGCAAAAGGGAGAGAATACAACAGAGAAAGGGCTAAAGAGAGAGAGAAACAACAGGAGAAAGACTAAGAGAAAGAAAAGGTAGATAGTGTATGATCTATAGAGAGGGAGAAACAGTATGAGAGAAAGAAAGAAAGAAAGAAAGAAAGAAAGAAAGAAAGAAAGAAAGAAAAAGCAAGTGGAGATAAAGAATGATAGAAAGAGATAAAATGAAGATGAGAATGAGGAAGAAAGAGAGAAAGTGAGAAGAGACAAAGATTGAGAAAAAATGAGACAGGGAGAAAGAGAAATGAAAAAGACATGATGAGAAAGCATGAGAGAAAGCACTGAGAGACAGAAAGAAAACGAATGGAAGAGAAAACAAGAGACAAAGAATGAAAGAGAGAAAACAAGAGACAAAGAATGAAAGAGAGAGAAATGGAACGAAAGAATGTGATAAAGATAGGACGAGATAGAGAAGGAGTGAGAATAAGTGGTAGATAAATCACATGCTAGAGGCTCCTGCTATTTAGCTTAGATGGAGGAGAAGCATCTAAAGCCTCTGGGTTGAGGGGTTTTAAATTGGGGTCATATTTACAGAAGCACTCTCAGTGTGTGTATCACAGCCTGTATGGATCTACACTTCAGACACAGGAGAAGGGAAGACAGTTGACACTTCAGAAGCACCTGGAGAAGATAAGTGTAGACGAGCTGAAAGTGTTTCAGGTCTGCTATCTGCTTCACTGTCAGCGAGAACAAAGGGCTTCTCAGCGTAGAACAGTCCAGAAACCCATTTCACAGGAAAATTACAGAGCAATTTCCAACACAAACAACATACTAGACCTTTAATGTATATAAAAATACATACATATCTGCATACCTTCTACTTCCACACACTGACCACTTCCTTAGAAACACCTACCTTCTACTTCCACTCACTGACCACTTTATAAGAAACACCTACCTTCTATTTCCACTCACTGACCACTTTATCAGAAACACCTACCTCGTATTTCCACTCACTGACCACTTTATCAGAAACACCTACCTTCTATTTCCACTCACTGACCACTTTATCAGAAACACCTACCTTCTATTTCCACTCACTGACCACTTTATCAGAAACACCTACCTTCTACTTCCACTCACTGACCACTTTATCAGAAACACCTACCTTCTATTTCCACTCACTGACCACTTTATCAGAAACACCTACCTTCTACTTCTGAGTGTTGCCTGCATTTTGACTACGAGTTTGAAAGTGTTTCAATCAGTAAAGCCTCTTTTTCTAATTCTATCTGTGAGCATCTGATCATTTCTAGAGTGTTACAGCTTTGTTCTCTGTAACTTCTTCTTCTACCTGGACGCCACGGAATTATTTAGTTGGACTCCCACATTGTTGTATATTTGTTGTTCTCCAACAATTCTGGACATATCCTTGAATTTCAGTCGTGTCAACTATGACAAAGATCAAGTGACACACCTTTCCATGGGGAGCAGAAGTGATACAAACGATAGAATTAAAAATTGTCTGTAAGGCAATAGCAGACTTTGTTTTGTCCAGTGTTATGTCCTTCTGTTTCTTGTGAAACGCGCCTGGTGTAGCCCTCTCACCCAAACACAGCTTGTAAGTGGAAAGTTCTATCGATGGCTCTCTTTGTAAAAGGTATTTCCAGCTACTGCCATCACTGATGTACATGCAGCCTGAAGTAACATTTACAAGCAAAATACAGTCAGCAATATCAGTGATAGATGAAGCATCTGCATTCAGTTTGGAGTACATTTTAAAACTGCAGTATTCAGAACACTGTAATGTTTAGGAGGGTACTTTTACAACAATAAACAGCTAAATAAAAAATAAAAAACTTCAAAATCTTTATATCTATAATATATAAACTTAAATCTTATAAACAGCATCCCTGCTTGTTTATAAATCATAAATCAGCTGTTTTGATGTTTGTAATGTATAATATGGTTGAGGAAAAAGGCCATAAATTTGGTGCTGTGACAGCTTTATACAACCCCATTTCCAAAAATGTTGGGACATTGTGCAAAATGTAAATAACGTGCAAATCATTGAAACGATATTTAATTGAAGAAAGTACAAAGACAACGCATCAAATTTTGTTGTTTTTTTAAAAAATATGCCCTTTTTGAATGTAATGGCAGTAACACGTACCAAAAAAGTTGGGACGGAGGCATCGGCACTGTGTTTCATCACCTCTACTTTTAACAACACTCTATAAGCATTTGGGAACTGAGGAGACCGACTGCTGTAGTTATGAAAGTGATATGTTTCCCATTCTTTGATATAGGATTTCAACTGCTCAACACTTCGGGGGCTCATTTGTCATAGTTCTCATTTCATAATTGACACATGTTTTCAGTGGGTAACAGGTCTGATCTGCAGGCAGGCCAGTTTAGCACCCGGACTCATTTTACTGACCTGTTTCTAATTAACGACCAGGTGTTTTTTTTAGCATTACACAACTTTATCAGCTTTTTGTTGTCCCCGTCTCAACTTTTTTGAAACGTGTTGCTGCTATGAAATTTAAAATGGGCATATATACAAAAAAAAACAATAAAATTTCTCAGTTTCAACATTTAATATGTTGTCTTTGTATTATTTTCAAATAAATATAGGGTTTAAATGATTTGCACATCACTGCATTTTGTTTTTATTTACATTTTGCACAGTGTCCCAACTTTTTTGGAAATGGGGTTGTATGTCTGCAGCAGCTTTCAGACCAATAAATCCCTAACAGTGTAGATGAAGTTTGTATATGTTTCCTCACAGCTGTGCTCACATATAGCCTAAACACAGAGAGGAAGAGCAGAGCTGATCTGCTCATTACTGAGTGAAATATCACTCCATCACTCCTCTCCTCCAAAAACACATATACACACTCAGTTACCTCACACACACACACACGGACACACAAACACACACACTCACTTAACTCACACACACGTATACATGTACACACACACACTCAGTTACCTCACACACACACACACGGACACACACACACACACACTCAGTTACCTCACACACACACACGTACACACGCACACACGTACACACACTCAATTACCTCACACACATACACACATGCACACACACACACTCAGTTACCACACACACACACATACACACACACACACTTAATTACCACACACGCACACATGCACACACACAATTACCTCACAAACAAGTACACACATGCACACACATACACACTCAGTTACCACACACACACACATATACACACACATGTACACACACACACACACATAAACACACACACACACACACACACACACACACACACACACACACACACACACTCAATTACCTTACACACACACTCAATTACCTTACACACAAACACACACTCAATTACCTTACACGCATACACACACTCAGTTACCTCACACACAAACGCACACACACACACACACAGACATACACACACACACACACACACTCAATTACCTCACACACAGACTACACACATACACACACACACACATTCAATTACTTCGTACACACAAACTGGCCACACACACATTTCTTTCCAGTTGCCATAGTTCCACAGGAAGGAGTTTAACACCCCTGAGTGTGTGTGTGTGTGTGTGTGTGTGTGTGTGTGTGTGAGAGAGAGAGAGAGAGAGAGAGAGAGAGAGAGAGAGGGAAATGTAACTAATTAAACATTTGCACTTGAAGGAAAATAATAAAAAGAGTAAAGTGCTGTTAATGTGTTCAGGAGAGATAGCAGAATTAGAAGAGAGAGAGAGAGAGGAAGTGATAAAGAAGGAGAGATAGAAATAGAGAAAGAAAGAAGAGAGTTAGAGCACTAGACAGAGAGGGAGAGAGGGCCAGAAAGAGAGATTAAGTATGAAAAACAGAATGAGAGAGAGAGAAATGAAGAAGGAGAGAGAGAAAGAAGAGAGAGAGTGAGAGGGATTGTGTGAGAGAGATGATGGAGAGAGAAAAAGATAGAGAAAGAAGAGAGAGAGTGAGAGAGAAAGAAGAAAGGCAAAGGAAAGAAAGAAATAAAAATGTCAGAGAGAAAAGAGGAGAGACAGCAGAATTAATCAGAGAGAGAGGGAGAGAGAGAGAGAGAGAGAGAGAAAGGGGAGTTTTTAAGGCCCAAAACCTTTTAATTCAAATCCCATCTCTCTTTTTAATCAGGGACACTAACAGACCCCAAAGTGACCCCAACCTGGCTGCCCAGAACTGCACAGGGAGGAAGGATAATGTGGTCAGTGTGGGATGCACACTCTACCTCGCTAAATTGAAAGAGGGATGTATTTGCTGAATTGTATTGGAGAAGGGCACTGCAGAGGTGTGGAACTGCATGACTCAGACTGGTTGCAATTTTTTATATAGTTTTACATAGTAAATGTAGACTGTAGGTCAGTTTCTGTTAGATAAGTGCTATTATGTCCAAATGGTTAGAGAAAACAGGAATGAATTTAAGCATTAAAGTGCTAAATGTTTTGTTTGTGAGTTGTTCTCAGTAGAGAGTGCTGGGGATGAGTGTGGGATGGTTTTAATGCTGTTATGACACTGCTGTCTGAGTGCAGTGTGTGTAGGAGAGCGTGTTAGAGATTACAGGGACGCAGTGACACTGTCCCACCCACCTGGAGAAAGTGGGGACTCTGTGAACTCACACTGTAAAAAACGTACTGGGAGCAGAGTTGCCATGTACTGTAATCAATGGCTAAACCTTCTTGCAGGTCCTTTGCTGTCATGTAGGGGTTTTGCTTTGCCTTTCAGATTTTGGAGTGTGTCTGTGGGAATTTATGCTCTTATTCATCCAGAAGAGTATTTGTGAGGACAGACACTGGAGTTGGATGAGATGGCCTGGCTCACAATCTCTGTTCCACACCAAACTCACCCAGCCATGCCTTTTTAATCAACAAAAAGTCAAAGCGAGGAGTGTGTTGACATGTCGGTTGCTATTTTAGAATTGTTACTTTGCAGAGAGTTTTCTAAGGTGACATAAGCTACTTAGGAGGCTAACTCTAACATTATTAGCATTTATGCTACCTTATATTTTAACACCAGACACAGAAAAGTAAAAGCTTTGATTGACTCTGCACATGATTCTGTGCAAATGTACACATGAGTATGTTGCTGTTGTCAGAAAAAAACCTCATATCTCCAAAATGATAACTTTATAGGAGAAGGAAAAAACATACTTTACTTTTAATGTTAATCAATGGAACCAGACATTTTTCCAAGTAATTGGGCCATTTCTTTTGGTCCATTCATCATGAAATTTACACACACCATAAAGGGCAACAGGCTTTTTAAAATTATGTCAAAAAACGGAAAAAACGACACAAATGGAGATACGAGGTTTTCTTCCGACAGCAGTGAAATGTGTGTAAAACAGTGCAGTATATTGTTTCACATTAGCCAACAAGACAAACTAACAATAACTAGCAAGCAATGTAGCTAAATCGACGAATTAGGCTCTTTAGAGAGTCATTAATTGACTAAAAAGTAAATCTGAAAATGAACTAGAAATGGAACCGTAAATTCCATTCCTTCATGGTTCTTGGTTTTTTGTATGTGCAGTGGAAAAACAGCCATAGATTCATTCACATGACATACATTATTAAGAAATGACAATACTTGCATATGCATATATATTTTGCACATAGTACATTATACATATATATATATATATATATATATATATATATATATATATATATATATATATATATACACACACACACAACATACAGAACATATTACATAAACATACTTGTACATACACACAAAGATGTATATCGTTGCTGTAGGGATGAAATCTTGTATGTTTTTGTTGTTTTTCATTTTTTGACTATATTTGAAAAAGGCAGTTGCCCTTTATGCTGTGTCAAAATTTCATAATGAACGGACAAACAGATATGGTCCAAAATTGCTTCGGAAAAACTATTTCTTCATTTAGTTCCATTAAAAGTTAACGTTTTTCCTTCTCCTGTAAAGTTACCTTTTTGGAGGTTTTGTTCTAACAGCAGCGATATTTACGTATGGCCAATGTCCTGACACTGTATAAAAACAAGCCTGTGTTCCTGTGTGTGAGTGGGAGAGGGATGAGGAAAGCGAGTCATTGTATGCACATTGCAGGTGTCTACTTAAATTGATTTCATTTCGTTTCTGTAAATAGAGAGAAGGCATGTAAAGAACCCGTGCCTTCTCTATGAATAGGCTGCTCCTAAGCTTATCATGACTTTAGCCTGCGGTGGGTGCGCGAGCCTTTGATCCAGAGAGAGAGGTGGGAGGGCAATCTGTAAACAGACGGAGCAGTGTGAGGAGGACAGAGCGGCACAGAGTTTAAGGTAAACAAATGACTCAAATGCTGTGATGGATTAGCTTCATAAGTAAAGAATTCTAAATCTTACATCTCTAAAGCGGTAACTTTATAGAAGAAGCCAAAACATTTTAACTTTAATGCATGTCAGCTCTTCAATCTTTAAGGGTCTGTATGTTGTCCCACACTTCAGTTCTTCATTCCCATAACAACAGAACTTACACATTAGCTTCATCATAGAGAATGTATACTCTATACTAGTAACTGAATAATTTATGGCAGTTACTAAAATTCATAGCAGTTGATGAATAATTCATAGTAGATACTGAATAATTCATACTGAATAATTTACAGCAGATACTAAATTATTCATAGACGTTATTGAAGAATTCAAAGTAGATGCTGAAAAATTCATAGCATGTACAGAATAATTCATAGCAGATACTGTATCATTTATAGTAGATACTGAATTATTAATTGTAGATATTGAATAATCCTTATTTGTAAAGGTAATCTAGTAAACGTATTGTTACTTTAGTTAAATAATGAAAACATAAAACATACTTTTTCAAAAAACAACTGTAGTAGAAGAACAGTAGAAACTCAGGAAGGTACTCAAGTACTAAGTAATTTACAGAACTGCAGTGGAATTTCTTAATGCCTTAAAAGGCCCAAAGTTTTATTACACACTTCTATAACCTAAGAATAGCTCAGTCAGTTTGCATTGACGTCCCTGTAGTTACTCAATAATAAGCCTTAGTATGTAATAAGCCTGAGATTTTAAAGGGTCACAACAACTGAGGTGGTTAGGCTCTATTCTTCTTGTTTTTTCGAAAATACTGAAAGTACAAATCCATTAATATTTTACTTGACTACATGATGCACTGTTAGAAATAAAGGTTCTGTGCATGTACATTTTTCATTCATCAAAGTACAAACAATGTAAATGTTCCCTCAAAGGTACAACAGTGATTTTAAGGGCCAGTTGTGTACCTTAAATAAGTTTTTCCAGGTGAAAATTACGTATTTGTGCCTTTTCATAACCTAATGTTTTAAAACAGAACAATAAAATGAAAAGCCTGGAGACGAGACGGGGAGCGTGGAGTCAGTACAACTTAGACTATACAACTTCAGTGGATTATGGTACAATTATGTTTCCTGACTGAAGGTACAGAGATGTACTCTTGAGGGTCCCACCCCAGTGACAAGAGGGGTACTGCCCCAGGAACAGTTTCATACCTTTTTTCTGGGAGTGTGGTAGTGAGTAAATGCAAGTAGTCACTGTCCACCTCTGGTAGTGGTGGAGGCTTGTAAGTCAGTTTGCAAGTGAGAAGTGGTTTTATTTTTATTATTATTTTTTTTTAAGCGTTGTGCCACTTTACCCGAAAATATGAACATACATCATCTAGAAGAGGAAGAATATAAAAATTCTTCCTTTCGTCAAGCATGTATTTGGTTTCAGCATCGCTCCAAAAGTGTTTTGCTGCATCTCGTGGTAAGGCTGCTCCCTTATTTCCGGTACCGCTGTCTGTTTTTGCCCATGCACAGATTGAGAAATCCAAAAGAAATCAGAGTAAGAGTTTACATGTGCTGAGAAATCTGATTACTGAGCTAAAATCCAGCTCTTATTATCAGATTTCTTTATCGGATTTCTAGGCCTTACTCCGATCTGAGAAATCGAAGTTTGCTGTTTACATGACCATTTGAATAATCAGATAAATGCAGAAATCCAATTATGATCGGGTTATTGAGTGCATGGAAACACACTCAGTGTCACAAAAGGCAGGGGTCAAAACACAAGCAGGCAACATAAGAGACACGTCCACAGTCAAAATCCAGTTAGACAAGCAGGAGTCAAAAACACAGAAAGACCAACTCAAAGTAAAAACGGACCTCTGGTTAACAAACACAGACTTCATAGACTGACAGGGAAAACAAAGGGGTGTATGAAGGAGTCTTAATTAGTACTAGGATGAGTGACAGGTGTGTGCAATGGAGAAGTGGGTGGAGTTAGGGTAGAGCTGTAAATGAAAAACAAAAACACATGGCCTAGCCATGTGCACTACTGCACCGGCATGGGAAGGGAAGCTGTGACAGCTGTTGAATAATAAGCCTGAAGATAAATCATTAAATAAGAAGTCTTAAGGTTAATGCTTTAAGTGGCTGAAGCTTAAGGGGTTAACTTTTTGACAGATTTATTTTGCATTTGTTTTTGAATTTTTTATAGCCTATAAATGGTAATTGTGCGTCAAAGGGGAACTCCATCGATTTTGTAAAATTAAATAATCATTTAATGGTTTAGATGAAACCATTTCTTCATAGAGAAATTTATAGAGTCAAAATTGTTCACTATTGTAGTACTAGGAACCAGACGTTGTTAGGTCTACGCTACAAATATCACCATTTTATCTGCTACGCGAAATGACCAGTGAACTGTCTTGTAAGTTTTTATGTGTCCCGCTGATAATGATAAAATACTGCTAAATTGGAAAAAAAACACGTTTTCTTTGGGTACAAAGAATGCTCTTACAACGCCCTGTGTGTACCTCTCCACCCTGAATGCATTTTGGAGAAGGGTCTGACTGCAGAACTGTAATTTCACACACCTGCAGTTTCACTCCAGCAGAAACTGGAAATAAGGTAAGAAACTGAGTGAAATAAATAGTCATCATTAGCCACCGTGCATATATCACTGTTGTCCATTAGCTTACAATAGACTGTGTAAAGTAGTAAAATTATCCACCTTGCTATCCTACTTCATCTGGTAAGCAGAGTAGCAAGTAGTTTGTTGTTAACACCAGCAGTTTCCATTCACTCTGGGTTGCTCAGCTCCGTCCTCTTCAAACTGCCGCAACACCTTTGTATATTCTGGTTCAATTCGATTTGGATCTATGACATTGTGGAAACAGACCTCCTCAAAGTCCTCCACATACTCTGCTATCTTCCAAAATAGGTAAGAAAGCCAAAAAAAATAAACTGTAAACAAAAGCTCCTGGCGTTAGTCGTGTTGAACAGCTGTAACTACAGGCTAATAACAACAAAAGCTTATTAGCTTCCATGCATTGAGAGGAAACACTTGTAGTAATTGTTTACTAAAATTATGTTTTAGGCCAAAAAAAAACTATTGTAAAAAAATGTCTCAGGTATCAAGCAATGTATTCATAACCATTTGTGTAATAACTTCTCAGGATGTAGCTTTTAGAGCCATTAAACGTGTCAGATATCTGGTTCCTGGTACTATAATAGTGAACAATTCTTAATTAATAATTAAGAATTATAATTATAAATTTCTCATAGGCGCGTTTCACACGAAAGCACTCTGAATGATTTTGTTCACATCGAAACCACTGAACGATTAAGCAATTGTGCAAAATCGGTGCAGTTCCTCTTTAAAATGTGCAGAAGTGTGTTCTCTGCAGAGGATGTGTTCACTTACTTTCACTCACAAAACCAACAAAACATGGAATTTGGCCAGGGGCGTGCAAACTTTGGCACACGACTGCATGCGCATGAAGCTTTTCACAGAGGAGATTTCATAATTTAAAATGCCTTTAAGATTAAATCAGAGTAATGAATGAGACAGTCTAATCACTGAGATAAAGCTGATGGTGCAGTACAGCGCAGTGCTATTCACCTCTAAGTGCGATTTGGGCGATAGTGTCTTTTCTGGTCTTGTGGTTGCCAAGTTCTCATAAATGACTCATAAAAGGCAGATAATCAGTTCAGGTGCAGCGAGCATGGAGGGGCTGTCATTTAGGACCTCTCTGGTTTGGAGGAGAAGTAGATTAAAACATGAGGCGTGAGAGGATCGGCCCACAGAGAGAGAAAGAACTCATCTGCAGAACAATACAGACACAATAGCGGTGTAATTACAATCAGAATCAGACGAACAGGCTCATCAGTGCACACACACACCGTCTCTGACAAACTGTGTGCATTTTTTCTCCTGGAGAGCAAACGAATGTCTGCACAATAAGAAAATGTTCATGTTTTTATTTTATGATTTGGTCCCCACAAAGTGTGAAATACATTCCATCATATATGCATTAACATGGTCTAAGTACCATTGTTCATATAGTGGTGTATAAATGTAATTGTATACAGTACTGTGCACAGGTTTTAGGCCCCTAAGCACCTTATATAAACCCACTGATCAAGGCAATAAGTGCTTGTTTTTGCTTGTAAAATCACCAGATATCATTGGAATAGATGCAAATAAACACAAAAGCAGTAATTAGAATTCAATTCAGTTCAACCTGAAAATATCTCCATTTGCACTTAAGTTCCTGTAGTTACTGAATAATAAGCCTTTGTATAAAATAAACCTGGATTGCTAAGGGGTTAATGTTATTTGTATTTAATCTAATATTAGTGTTTTTCTGAGCAAATTAATACTTACTGCCCAGATAAACAGCTTTTTAAATATAAGATTCAAATATAATATCAGATTATTCAGTATTTAGTGTGTCACTCTTTACCTTTATTACAGCTTCCATTCTTTGCAGAAGACTCAAAGAAATCTGCAGACACACCTCCAAAGTTCAGTCTTGGAAGTTGGTCACACTTTCTGCTTCTCACCATCCACATAACCCCTTCTAACAAGTGACTTCAGCTACTTTTAGGTGCACTTATTGCCAAAACCATTGTTCACACGTGCAAAAATAGAGGTAGAGGGATATAAAGCCCCCCAGCGTTGGGCTGTGGAGCAGTGGAACTGACCATCCAACATCAGTACCTGTCCTCACTAATGCTCAATCAAATCCTCACAGCAATGTTCCAACATTGAGTGTAAAGCTTTCCCAGAAGAGTAGAGGCTGTAACTGCAGCAAAGGGGGAAAACTCCCTATTAATACCCTTCATTTCAGGAGAAACGCTGGATGAGCAGGTGTCTACAGACACATTTAAAGACCAGTGGGTGGATGATCAGGGGCAAAGTCCACTTGGCTGAAGGGTTTTTAAAAATTGACCTGTAAATATTAAAGCTGATAAGATTCACTTGCTTTCCCCACAGTGTCCTGTTTATTCAGACTGTCTGATGCTGGAGCGGTCATGCCCCGAGCCTCAGTGCTGCTCTGAGCTCTCCTCAGGTTAAGCACGTTTTAAGAGTCAGCATTAATTCAGCTGTATTTACACGGCTGAGCTGATTGGGGCAGGGTGATAAGGAGGGCTTTGTTTTACAGGTTCACGAAGTATACAGTGCACATCTGATCTGAGGCCAGTGGACACTGATAACTCTGAGTTTTGCGGTCAGTGTTTAAAAGTGCACTGCACTAATATTGTTGCTTTTCCAAAAGTTACAGCTTTTCAGGACAAGAAAAAGTATATTTTGGCCTAAAAGCGGAAGCCCATTCCTAGAAGATAGAGGAGAAATGTCACCTATGTTTTTTCTTTCTTTAACTCTGGCTACAAAAATATTGATTTAATCTCATACTAATAACTTATTTCCTCAAGGCATTGACTTATTACATCAAATAATTACACATTTTCTTGAAATATTTACAACAATATCCAAAGATAATTACTAATTTTCGTGAAATATTGGCTTAGAATCTTGAAATAATAACTTTTCTAAAAATAATTATATTTTCTTGAAATATTGGTTTAGTATCTCAGAATAATAAGCTATTTCGTTAAAATAATTGCTTATATTAAACTTGGGAAATAATGACATTTTATCAAAAACTGACTTAATATCTCAAAATGTGTGAATTGTGATAATTATCATGTAATTACTACGTTATTACTTGTTAGTTATATTAGCCTTATAGCTCCAGTGGAAAACAAAAAAAGCAAACCTCAGACACCAAACAAGGCCTGGCTGACTATACCTGGCATAATGAGAAAATTTGTTCGAATCAGATTTTTCATCCAACTTTCCCTTTAACACCTTTAACCACTGAAATGAAGCAGTGGCTGACCTGAGGTCAGCTGTTTGAGGCTGAGGTCATGCCACTTTAACCTACTCTCTTTTCACGCAAGTCCACAATTACACCTCCTTTCCCGCTTGTTCAGGGCCGCCCGTTTCTATGGAGACGCCTGAGTGCAGGCTTTAATGGGTTGGCAGACGGAGAAAGAGGAAATATGGTCCATCTGGACAGCCGGAGAGCCAATCATGGACTGGCCACCACAGAGGCAGAGAAACATACTTTATACACAGTGGAAAAGCTGCTTGGGAGGAATGATTATTCAAAAATACAGACATCCAAACTCATCTGGGTATCAACACACACATGATAAACTTGTATAGCAGAGTTAATGAGTTAAATTACACAAACCTAAAACACATATAAACCACAATCAACTGAGACATCAGGGCCAGATCAATTCTAATGCTCATACACACACACACACACACACACGCACACACACACACACACACACACACACACACACACACACACCTCCTATTATCATATATGTAAAAAGGGGAGCTTAATTTCAAACATATTTATGTGTCACTGGTGTGCTGTATAAATATGCTGTAACTAGACTGTGACAGCAGTGACATTCTGGTTAATATTGAGAATTTTGTGGCTGACTCACTGGCGGTCAGGTGACCTTGTGCAACTATTTAAAATCAGTAATAAAAACGATATATGCCATTATTTTGACAAAATTTTAATAACCCAGGCATTAAAGCACACAGCGCCAGTGACACATACAAGTTATGTGCTGCCTGATAAACACAATTATGAATAAATTAATGGAATATAGTGAGCTTGAGATGCTTCCTCTCTGATGAACCTTAGAGCTAAAAACATGAGTCCTGATAACACCAGTGACAAATGAATTTTTAAAATAAAATACATAATTTTTAAAGGTAATATTACATTAATTATAAAGCATGTATCTTTTTCTTTTAACATTCCTAAGTTAAACCTCTTAAAAATATTGTTTTATATTAAAAATGGTTTGTCAAATGTTGAAAATTGGTTTTGTGATGAGCTGTTTTACATGCAGAGCGACTATGACACAGGATAAAAAAAAAAAACCAGAGAAATCATAAGGGAAAAGCAATAATCTTAGGTCAACTGTGTAAATGTACATATTAAACTTGTTTAAGAACGTAGATGTTGGATCATCAAAAATGTTTAACATGCAAATCCAGACTGGAGACTCTTGTGGAACAATTCCGCTGATTCCCCATCTCTCCTGATTCACAGTAGTTTGTAGGAAGTGCTTTTACAATTCACCCCTGTATTTTTAGGCAGCAATGTTCTAGATTTGACCCAGTTAAACTCGACTTGCTCTCAAACACATAAAGGCACCTCAGCTGAGAGCTTGACAGTGGGGCGTTCTTGGAAGTGCCAGACAACCTGTCAAGCAAAGACCTTCACACCGTGTTCTGTTCAGAGGAGGCTGGGTTGCCAGATTTAGCCTGAAAGCTAAAAGTTCCGGTGAGGGGAGCTCTCCCTGACAGCATGGAACACTGAGGCCCTTAGAGAGTGATGAAAATAGAATATGTGGTTGCTTAGATTGCATTTTTGGGAAGTAAATAGGAGTCAGTTGCACAGTTGAGAGAGTTTTACCTTTGACCAAAGTCAAATGTGCAACCTAACATGTCTACTGTTACAATGTTTACAGAATCCTGGCAAATATACCATACAAACTAATAAAGTTATAAAACACAGCTTCCAACTGTTTTGAAAGTCTCTTAGTTGAGGCACATATTTTGTTTTGTTCAGTAACACTGTCAGAATACATTTCAGTGGATATTTATTTACAAAACCAGAAGTGAACTGGATTTTTTGTTTTCATAGGTTTACAAAAGTGTTTTTAAAAGCTATTTTATTATGTTAGTACACAACATTTCGATGTGAAGGAAGCTGCAGTTGTGCAGTTTATCTCAGCATAGTCACCTTTGTGGAGAGGTTGTTCTCATGCCTCGCCTTTCACCCTCATTGCTCACTAGCAGCTCAACACAGAGTCACAACATTTCCCACAAAGAGAGCCTATAGAATGCTAGACAATCTGATCACAGCAAAAAATTCATTGAAAAATTTTGATTAAAAAATTATCAAAGTCAATATCCATTCTGCTAGTGGAATGGCAACTAGGGGACAATAGGGGTACAATGTCGTGCTACTGAGCTCTGATTGTTTTTTAAACTAACTAAAACAAGACAGGTTGAAAACAACACTTTTTAAATATCAGAAGTCTTTTCTAAATAATGGATTAGAGATTTATTTCAGCTTTCATTCAAATTTCTGGTAGATCAAAATTTTAAAAACCCAAACATCTATTTAAACAGTCTGGATGATTCCAGAAATTGATGTAATATCTTTTAGAAGCTTTGTGTCTTAATTTGGAATTAATTAGGAATGCACCTGTGGCTGTTTTAACGGCTTACCTTTAGAGCCATTTCCATCGGAAATCCAAGAAACTCAGCCAGGACTTTCGACACCCATGATTAAGAGAGTCCTACATCATCGTGGCCTTATGATGGGAAGAAGCCCCTACTTCAAGACTGGCATAAAAAGCCAGACGAAGGTTTGCAGGTGATCACATGACAAAGGCCTAGCCTTTAGGTGAAATATTCTGATTAGATGAGATTCCTCCAAAAATGTAACTGCTTGGCCATAATGATCAGCACTATGTATGGAGGAAGAAGAGTGAGGCTTTAATCCAAAACAAGGCATCCCAACAGTGAAGCACGGTGGTGTCAGCATCATTTTGCGGGCTTGTTTTACTGGAAAAGGGTCTTGTGCATATCAGAAAATAGAGGACATCATGAGGAAGGACAATTAGCTAGAAATACTATAACAACACATCAAGACATCAGCTAGAACATTAAAACTTGGTCACAACTGGATCTTCCAGCAGGACAACAATCATAAGCATTCCTCCAAAATTGTGACAAAACGGCTTAAAAAAAGCAAAGTGAAAGCTCTGGAGTGGTGATCACAAAATCCTGACCTGAACAAAAAAGTGGACTAAACTGGAAAAGTGTGTCCGAGCGGGGAGGCCCACAAACCTGACTGAGTTACAGCAGTTCTGTCCAGAGCAATGGGCTAATATTCTGGCACAGTATTGTGAGAAGCTTGTGGAAAGCTACCACAAGTATAGTACCAAGTTATGTGATTAAAATGCCATGGAATAACAAAGTGTATGTAAACTTTTGAACCACTGAAAGTCTATATTAAACATGAAATAAATTTGTCTCTTAGCTATTATTTTGAAATGACCTCCAATGAAAAAAAGTACATACTCTACCGGACTTTTAAGCAAATCTCATCCTCATGCCATTAGCATCAATGCTAGTTAACCACATTTAGTGTATTTGCTAATTCTATGCTAAAAAACCCAAAACTGTTCTTTTCAACCTTGTTATTCATTGAAGTCACTATCTTGCGTAAATGCTTAAATGCCTTCTTTGTTTTGGATTCAATGCTGAAAATACATACATACATCATCTAAACCACTTATCCTTCTGTACAGTGGGGTGCTGGAGCCTATCCCAGCTGTCATTGGGCAGAAGGCAGGATACACCCTGGACAGGTCGCCAGTCCATCGCAGGGCAGACAGACATACACATTCAAACTCACACCTAGGGGCAATTTAGTATGTCCAATTAACTGCATGTTTTTGGACTGTGGGAGGAAACCAGAGTACCCGGAGAAAACCCACAGACACGGGGAGAACATGCAAACTCCACCAAGAAACGACCTTGGTCGGCCGGCTGGGAATCGAACCCAGGCCATTCATGCTGTGAGGCAACAGCACTACCCTCTGCGCCACCGTGCTGCCCTTGCTGAAAATGATTTTAAAAAATACAGTTTGAAAATGGCAGCTCAATCATTAAATACACCCTGTTATTTCTGTGGACTAACCCCGACACACTAGATTTTCATTGTACTGTAGTGAATATTATCGTTTTCTCAGTGGGTGAGTGTTGAAGGTGGTTAGTAGAGCCACATTTGAAGCCCAGAGTCAACTTTCTTGTTTGAATACTGGGTCACACGCCCATATTAGTGCTCTCTCTCTCTCGCTCTCTCTCTCTCTCTCGCTCTCTCTCTCTGTCTCTCTCTCTCTCTGTTTGAACAGTGTGACTCGGCCAGATAAGAGTTTAAACACAAATGTAAATATCCCCTTCTGATGGCTGGCTGGGAGATCCATTTCCCTCAATTTCAGCCTTCACATCTTCAACAGGGCCTCATGCTGTCTCCAGCAGCCATCAGCTCTCTCGCCATATTCCTCACCGTGTTCCTGAAGCAGCCACAGGATTCCAGCTTAATAAACACATGCAATCAACAGATAAACACAGAGAAAGTCAAATCGAATCAAAAACTCGATGACTATAATTTACTACTAACCTTCAAAATGTTTCAGTCAATTTTGTAGTCCATTGATTTCAATAATTCTAGACTTAAATTTACTCTATAATTGATTGGAAATTCTATATTTTTTCAGTTAATTGACTAAGAACTCTACAAATAGATGTTCATCAAATTAATATCAATTTAAGAATTAAAAATGTACACTTCTGATTGGGAATTATAGAATTAAAATTGCACTTAATTGAATAGGAATTATAGAATTTAATTTGTATTCCACTAATTGGGAATACACCCTGCGATGGATTGGCGACTTGTCCAGGGTGTTTCCTGCCTTTCGCCCAATGACCGCTGGTATAGGCTCCAGCACCCCCCACGACGCAGAGGGATAAGCGGCTTAGATAATGTGTGTGTGTGTGTGTGTGTGTGTGTGTGTGTGTGTGTGTGTGTGAGATTGGGAATGAAATCTGTTAATTTGCACTTTAGAGGTTGAATTGAATTTCTAATCTGCCAAATGTAAATTGATTGGGAACTCTACCATTAAAGGTGATTGAAGATTCTACAGTTGGATTTTAGAATTAAATTTCTATTCTGTTACTTGGAAATTTTATAATACAGTTTGTTCTCCACTGATTGGGAATTCTATAAACATGTGCATGTAATTAAATTCATGAATTATTTGTAGGAATTGGCTCCTTTCTAGTGAATTTATCTTAACTGTTTGATAGAATATCAACTGTTTTGTGTTTTGCTTGGGATCCAGAGCTACTACCCTGTGGAACTGAGTGGAGCAAAGCTGTAATATCCAGTAAATATCACCTGCCCTCACCTACAAAACCTTGCCTGGCTCTCAGGGGGCTGAAAGAGAGACTAAGGGAAAGCATTTAACCTCACAAAGGAAAACTGCTCAGCTTGGTGTTGTATAGTAAGAGTTGAGAAAATGCTTTTTGAACCACTGTCAGCTATATTACATTACAGCCCTGCAGCTGTGTCCAAAAAATAGTGCCCTTTATTGAGAACAAACAGACAGTTCAGACAGGATGTACACTATCATTTGAAATTAATGGTTTGAATCACCAGACAGATGCAAGATGTAAACCATTGGTAAGCTTCAAAAATAAAAGAACCACATTAAAGTTTGCCAAAACCACATATGAGACAAAGAACATACCTCTTCTGTCAAGCATGGTGGAGGTAGTTTTATGGCATGGGCATGTATAGCTATTCTCTTGTATTTATTGGTGATGTATAGGGCTATATTTTTGGCTCAGATTCAACCAAATGCCTCAAAACTCATTGGATGGCACTTCACAGTGCAGATTTTCAATAATTTGAAGCATACTGCGAAAGCAACCCAGGACTTTTAAGGCCTAGAAGTGGAATGCTATGCAACAGCCAAATCACCAAACCTTAGTCCAGTTGAACATGTATTTCACTTACTGAAAGCAAAGCTAACAGTAAAATTACATACAAATTGGGTGAACAGAATAGAAATTAAAACCATTTTTATACATAGCCCTCCTATTTTCAGGGGCTGAAAGTAATTGGACATAGTTGGACATCTCAGTTTGCTTGTGAATTGAATTATTTTATTTAAAGCCTTTGGCACAAAAGTAAATACATACGATTCCATATAATCCATATGATTCCAAACTTTTGAATGGTAGTGTAAATCATCCGTCATAAAGAAAGACAAAGATTTGCTGCACTAGAGCTGTGGGGAGTGGGAGGGAGGTGGCCAGATGTTATATAAAGATTCAGAAAGCTTATGTAATGTTGACTTTGATGAGGGTAATCAGGGTGGCGATGGCGGTGCTTGTTGTGCCGTGTTTGGTGTGCTTTCCTAATGGAGCCAATATTCGCTTCACTCTCTGCAGATTCCCACTGAGTATCAGAAAGCGAGTGAGCGTTCAGTATTGAACCGTGTTGTGTAACGGTAATTACATTGTTAATCGACCAGAAGAACAGACTGATTTGTTTTGGTGTGTGAGTGAATACCTCTACTCCAAACAATTACAGTCCAATCTGAATACATTATTTACAAGCCAATAAGACACCCTGAGGCTAACTACTATATATATGAGTTTATTAAGGATTTTAATAGACCATGATTGTGGAAAGCTTTCAGAGGAATACAAATATTAGGTGGGCTGGATTCAGTTTCAAGTACGTACCCATTGTTAATGTTTGAAATTATACAGTTCCCTCAACATTCCATACAGTCCATATAGGGGAATTAAGCTTCCACAACAGCCTATTTTGAATGAATTGTTTCTGTGATGGTGACGGCTTAGAAGTTGTGTGTGTGTGTGTTTGTGTGTGTGTGTGTGTGTGTGTGTGTGTGTGTGTGTGTGTGTGTGTGTGATGGTATGAAAACCAACTCATTTACATACATCCACCTACAGATCCTTAGCCCTGTCCACTTACTCTGACATTATAAGAAATGTTTCAGCTTGGACTGCTTTTTGAACGAGGCACAATATAAGCCAATTACAACAGAGTTAATTTACATAACCAGTCTTAAAGGCACAGTAACAAAGCAGCCTGTTTAATTTGTCAAGAAATAAGTGACCATTTTAGTACATAAACCACACAAATATTATAAGTAGATATCAAAGAAAAAAAATTAGCACATGGATCACTCCAAAGAAGTATTATTATAGGAACCAGATGTCCACTTTTAAAGCTCCCACACAGAAAGTTATTACATTGCATGGTTTGAATACACTGACTGAAACAATGGGCCTCATTCACCAATGTCTTCCTAAGTTTTTTCTTAAATTTGTTCTCGAGAAGATTCTAAGGTTCGCAGAACTGTTCTTACCTTTGTGCTCTTCAGTGTAAGTAGATTCTGTTCTTACCTAAGAATAAACCCCACATAAGAAAACATTGGTGAATTGGTGTTAGAATCTTCATGAAAACGGCATAAGTGGGTTTTAAGAAGAATTTTTTTCTCAAGAACGTTTGATGAATGAGTTTTGATGAAATAGTTTTGAGAAGATTTAGGCCTTTAAATTCATTCATGGTGGAGGCATATATGCAGGATGCTGTGAGGGAAAATAGTTCCTAAAGAAAACTTTTTTCCCCAGATTTATCACTATTTTACCATCATCAATATTCCACATAAAACTCAGGAGACACGTATAAGTTCACTGGTGGTTTTGGATAGTAAATAAAACGTCTATATTTATGCTGTAGTCATAGTGACCCTTGGTTCCTATCACCTCCACTTCATTGTCTACAATGAAGCAGTTCACACCAAACCACGCTAATTGACTTTGTTTACATTTCAACCACAGAATAATGCAGAGATTTTGAAAATTTGGTGGAATTTCTCTTTAAGCGAGCATCAAAATTTCCTATCAATTCTTAAAAACCAGACAAGCCTGTTTCCAAAGGCTAAAGCTGAGACCATACAACTGATACTACCTTTCATGAGTAAAGCATGTGTTTATATGTGGCTTTACATACAAACTCATTAACTAGTTTTAAACTGCATTAAGTAAAATTAAAGGCAACAATTTTCCTTCAGTGATTTAGTACTTAAGCTGTAATATGTCTAGTGTGCTGTTGGATTTAAAGCAGTAAGTAAGTAAGTAAATAAATAAATGAATAAATAAATAAATAAATAAATAAATAAATAAACAACAATTACCTTTAAATAAATGGAACCAAAAAACATTTTAATTAAAAGAAAAAGGACGATTCCCTCGGGTACCTGATTAAGACAACTGTTCCCTTGGGGTTGGTGATTAGGCTGCAGAAGGAAACGAGTGAATCGACAGTCAGGTTATCTCAGCACGCTGGTGCACTTCCAGGAATCATGCAAATATGTTTGTGGCATTCCTCAAGCGTGCACAAATGCATTAGCAGCTTATTTTGAAGGAAAGGAGAGGAAAATAGCTTTTATAGCAGCTAATCAGACAGATTAAAGCTTGCGCATCGATTCTGCAGCAGTCAATATTGCCAGAGAGACTAATGTGCTACCTGCTAAGCCTTAAAAGCAGAAGCTCAAACACATACAAACACAAATAAAGACACACAGAATGGGGTATTCATGTTGCACCATGCAGCCAGGCTTTACGTACAAATCAGTCAAACAAAGTGACGTACTCACTAAAGACTTTCACTCCAGTCAACTGCAGCCCAGTTAATTTTTCAAGACATGTAGCTATTTATCACTGATTTTAGTGCAGGAACAGACCTTGTTTACATTTGATGGTCCTCTATTGGTAGGGGCTCTGAAACTTTGTCATGCAGAGTGAGTAAGTGGTATTTATTTAGATACCACCTGACGTTGCATCAAAGAGTTTTACACAGGTCAAATCACAAAGGATTAAGGGAGCTCCCAAGTGGTGCAAGCACTGGCTCTGTCATCAGCAGATTGCAAGATCGATCCCCGGTGATGCTACAGCCCTCCGTGGCTGGGAGTCCAAGAAGGCACAATTGGCTTCACTCTCTCTGGGTGGGCAGGACAGCCCTAACCCCCCAATCGCCATTACTCAGCACGATGCAAACCAGCAAAGGCGTCTGTTAGCTGCCATAACAGAATTGGCAGTTAGCATTTTAAGGTGTTTTTCCCATGGGAAAAATATGCATTTGTACCTTTTCATAACCTAATGTTTTAAAAACAGAACAATAAAATAAAAAAGATGAGACGGGTGTGTGGAGTCAATACAACTGAGATGTAACCTTGAGGAAACCACCCCAGTGACAAAAGAGGTACTGCCCAAATGACAGTTTCAGTCCTTTTTTTCTGAGAGTGCATGAATTAGAGAAAGCTCTGATGTATATATATGAATAAAAGATTAAGAGAAAGAAACAATTAGTTACAACAAGAAAACAACAGACCAGGTTAAAACCAAGGAACAAGTTAGAAAAGAAACAAGAGAAACGATTGAAACCAAGGAGGAAAGGGAAACAAACAGGAAACATCAACTATTTTTGAAAGCCAAACCTAATAAATACATTTTGAACTTCAACTTAAAACACTGTTGGGACGGCACACGTTTGATCTTAACTGCTGGGTGCTGGAAGGGGGACTGTTCCAGAGCCTTGGACCCTCTATCGAGAGAGCCCAGTCACACTTTAGCTTTTTCTTTGAATGGTGAACCCTAAGGAGACACTACTCTGAAGATCTCAGGGCTCTCAACAGTGTGTAAAGCTGGAACATTTGTCCTGAGACCCACAAAACATTTGAAGCAAAAAATCTATTTGTTCTTAAAATTTCTTAAACCTCTGTTTGTGTTCACTTAATATACTGTTTTTCAGTTAACAAATCACACCATGATAAAAGTATGAAAAGCGAATAGGCCTACACTATTACAGTCATGTTAAAAAGTTTTGGCACCCTTGGTCATATTACATGTTTTGTTGATTATCTAAGTGAAAACTTGTGAGTTCCGACCTTGCCTTCAACATGGTGGTGGTAGTATGAGGAAAGATTGATTGAGGGAGGCGGGAGAACTGAGAGTTTGAGCTGGAGTTCTGGACAGCCTTACCTATAGCTAGAAGGCCAGACCCCACCCTCATAGCTGTAGAAGGACTGATGTAGGACTGAGGAAGAGGGAGGAGATGGGGTGGTGGTGGGGATTGTGAACTCTTTGTCACGGGAATGGAAGGTGAGGATATGAATTTATAGGGTGTTAGATTGGAAGAAGGAGGGGTTTAGGAAAAAAAAGTTACATGTGAAATGTGGCTTGTGTAACAGTTTCACATTTTAAATATTTTCTAAATGATTTTTATATTATTTGTAGGTTATATTTTAGGTTTTTTCAATATGTTGAACTCAGGAAAAAATTAATAGAAATTCTGCACTGCCTTCACATTCCATACACAGCCGTTACCATGGAGACTGGGTGGGCAGACCCTACTGCAGCACTTTGACTTCCACTGGCTGAAGTAAATAGAAATTGTGCACTAAAATTTGCAGAAAAATCTCTTGTTTTCGCTTATAAAACCAAAACTTGCAGTTTTACCAGAGGTGTTCAAATGTTTGCAGATGCAGTAAAGTTAAAGCTAATATTGCTTTATCAATTTTGCCAGACAGCGTCCTGTACATACTTCTCCACCATGAATGGATTTTAAAAAATGTTGTGATCAAAATCTTTGCAAAACTATCATAAAACAGTGTCTCAGACATCAGGCAGTGCATTCATAACCACTACACTCAATAGTCTTCTGTGAGGGAGTGTAAGGGAGCTTTTAGAGGTGGATGTCTGGTTCCTATCACCACCACTGTGATCAATTCTGACTCTGTACAAGCATTTCACATCAAACCACCCCTTTCACGTTTTTAACATCTTATGTAATTAATTATGCAAATATTCTTGAAAAATGTGTTGAATTTCCATTGAAGTACACACTTAAAAAAGATCTTTAAGGGTACAAAATAGTTCTATATAAAGAACCATGAACATGAACATGATCTTTGCATGATTAAAGGGTTCTTTGCACTGTAAAAGGGTTCTTCAGATTGATGGAGAATGTGTTGTAGAACCTTTTTAAAGAGGGTTCTATATAGCACCAAAAAAGATTCTTTTACCAGTACAAGCTTGACATTGTAACAACAGAAGAACCCTTTTTGGTGCTATACAGAACCCTTTTCAAAAAGGTTCTATATCTTTTTTAGAAACACCTACTTTATGCTTCCCTTACTGGCCACTTTATTAGAAACATCTACCTTGAACTTACACTCACTGGCCACTTTATTAGAAACAACTACCTTATACTTCCATTCACTGGCCACTATATTAGAAACACCTACCTTGTGCTTCAAGTCACTGGCCACTTTATTAGAAACACCTACCTTGTACATCCACTCACTGGCCACTTTATTAGAAACACGTACCATGTACTTCCACTCACTGCCCACATTACTAGAAACACTTACCTTGTGCTTCAAGTCACTGGCCACTTTATTAGAAACACCAACCTTGTACTTCCACTCACTGGCCACTTTATTAGAAACACCTACCTTGTACATCCACTCACTGGCCTCTTTATTGGAAACACCCACCTTGTGCTTCCATTCACTGGCCACTTTATTAGAAACTCCTACCTTGTACATCCACTCACTGGCCACTATATTGGAAACACCAACCTTGTGCTTCCACTCACTGGCCACTTTATAAGAAACACCTACCTTGTGCATCCACTCACTGGCCACTTTATTAGAAACACCTACCTTGTGCTTCAAGTCACTGGTCACTTTATTAGAAACACCTACTTTGTACATCCACTCACTGGCCTCTTTATTGGAAACGCCCACCTTGTACATCCACTCACTGGCCACATTATTAGAAGCTCCTACCTCGTACATCCACTCACTGGCCACTTTATTAGAAACACCAACCTTGTGCTTCAAGTCACTGGCCGCATTATTAGAAACTCCTGCCTTTTACTTCTACTCAGTGTTCACTTTAATAGAAACACCACCTAATGTTCTATATGGAACCATTTACAAACAATACAAATGTTCTATGAATGTTCATGGTTCTATGTAGAACCATTTTGTTTACTCAAGAACCACTGAAAAACCATACATTTAAGAGTATACTATCAAATAGCCTTGCTTACGTGATTTCTGACACTACATATGAAAAAATGGAAAGTTAAAACAGCAGAAGCGTCTAGAAGGCTGAAATATCCATATTTCCTGGATTATCCACATTGTATCCATGTTTATAGATAACAGAATGTCATACAGTCTAAAATTTAAGCTTCTTTTAATGTCTTAATGACTACATTGTGGGTAATGGGGGTGAACAACTGTGCAGGTTAAATTTTTTTCTGAACTATCCCATTAATGCTGGATGCTGATCTAAGGTCAACAGCTGTGAGTGGCCTCTACCTGCAATTGTGGCCAGGGTCGCCCTCTGCTCTTTGTTTGGTTTCCCATGGCAACTGTGTTCTGATCCTGCGCTTCCGAGAAAAGGAAGAGCGAGCATGTGATTTGCACGGTCCGCTGCGGAGTGACAGTCATGGCAACCAGATACAAAGTGTGTTTTGGGCTCCGGCAGTGTGAGCTTTGAAGCTGCAACTCAACAAACCTTTGTAGGTTCGCTTTCTTTGTCTGTTCAGAGGAGAAAAAAGAGATACAAGAGAGGGCGAAAAAAAAGAAAAAATAGAGGATTGTGGGAACATTTTGTACCAAATCTCATGGGGGTTTCCTTTAGAACTGAGTGAGTGTGTAAAAGCTCTTCAATTGTGGAGGATAAAAGACTCGCTGATGATTAATTATACATGGGGACACTTGCAAATAGGCAAATATGAACACTTTTTGACATGCTTTGATACATTTACTGGCCACTTTATTAGAAACACCAACCTTGTGCTTTCCTTACTGGCCACTTTATTAGAAACAGCAACTTTGTGCTTTTCTTACTGGTCACTTTATTAGAAACACCTACTCTGTACTTCCACTCACTGGCCTCTTTATTGGAAACACCCACCTTGTACTTCCACTCACTGGCCACTTTATTAGAAACACCTACTCTGTACATCCACTCACTGGTCACTTTATAAGAACCACCTACCTTGTGCTTCAAGTCACTGGCCACTATATTAGAAACACCTACCTTGTACGTCCACTTACTGGCCACTTTATTAGAAACACCTACCTTGTACTTCCACTCACTAAACCACTTTATTAGAAACACCTACCTTGTGCTTCCACTCACTGGCTACTTTATTAGAAACACCTACCTTGTGCTTCTACTCACTGGCTACTTTATTAGAAACACCTACCTTGTGCTTCCACTCACTGGCTACTTTATTAGAAACACCTACCTTGTGCTTCCACTCACTGGCTACTTTATTAGAAACATCTACCTTGTGCTTCCACTCACTGGCCACTTTATTAGAAACACCTACCTTGTGCTTCCACTTAATGGCTGCTTTCCTACAAACACCTTCATCTAATAAAGTGACCAGTGAGTGAAAGTAAAAAATAGGGGTTTGTAACAAAGTGGCCAGTGTGTTTCTTCCACCACTTTTGTAGAAAAGCTAACTGATATAACCTCATCACTAAAGAAGTTAAGCTGACTTTTTTGGCATCAGTATTTTTCATGAACAGCTTGACAGAAGAATAAAGGTTGCTTAGATGAATATTCATAAGAACCATCTGCAAAGAGTTTTAATTTATTCATTAAAAAAACACCCACACAAGTCTTGAGAAAAATTGTGTAGAGAGTTAAAGGGACGTGCTGAGTCTCACAGGTCAAAGCCTGCACAAATATTGGAATAATGAAGCACTCAGTGTTTCTCAGATAACAGCTTATCTGAAGTTTTGTTTGGCTTTCTTTAGAGAAACTGACCTGGCCTCACAGACTGACCAGGCATAACGACAGATTGTGATATTTTAGATTTAAAACAGTAGCAGCCCAGTCTAGTTTCTGTAAAGCTGATGCAAAGTGTGGAAAAAATGCAGAAAAAAATCACCAGTGATGGTATTAATGCACATCAGTTTGATTCAGTTGCACTAATATTGAAAAGCAATCAATTATAATCGATTATTGTAATATTCAGTAAAGCATGTGCTCATGCTAATGAATTCATAAGGCATCAAAACATGGCTATAAATATTCATAAAAATGCATGACACTTTAAAGCCATGTTTATTATGCAGTGTAAATTGTTAACATGATACACTATAAGTGGAATTCATAATGTTATATTGTGCCAAAGAAAGTTTGTAGAGTGCATTAAGACTAACAAACAGGACTGCTGTGTCTGATCCACTCGTACCAGTGCAACACACACCAACACGCCACCATCACGTCAGTCTCACTGCAGTGCTGAGAATGATCCACTACCCAAATAATACCTGCTCTGTGGTGGTCCTGCGGAGGTCCTGACCAATAAAGAACAGGGTAACAAAGTATGCAAAGAAACAGATGGACTGCAGTCTGTAAGTGTAGAACTACAAAGTGCTCCTATATGGTCAGTGGAGCTGATAAAATGAACAATGAGGGTAGAAACAAGGAGGCGTACCTTATAAAGTGCTCAGTGAATGTATATCATGTATTATATTATAACCTCATTATAGGAGCCTGTAAGGTGTATTTGTCAGCTCTGAGTAAAGTACTATATTGTGTGTATTACTGAACTATGTTATGAGCGAGGCTTCAAGTTGAAGGATTAACTGCAGGATTTACTGAACCACTGCAACATATAAAGTAAAGCATGTCTTACAAACTTCAAATGTCAGATTTTAAACTAGTGGTGCTATCAGTATTATTTTACCCAGTGTATGAATGTCAATGTCACAGATATACATACCTAGATACCGCATTGGGTCCAGCAAGGCACGTCAACGGTGCCGCCATTTTAGGGTGGTCAACATCTCTGCTGGACCACATTCAGTACCATTACAGAGCGGCAGCTTATAAAAAGATACTGTCCAAAATTATACTATTTCAAGAATATTGCTCTCAGAAAGTGGGATAGGATTATATAACGGAGGAAACCCAGCGATCAACGCTCATGTTTGTATGATGAGTATTGTTTGTGGGATGTTTATGTGTAGATATGCCGTGTGGTTGGTGAGGCACAGAGAACCTGTTGTGATTCTTTTTCCTCGCGTTTTATATTAAGCTTATTTCATTTAATAGTCTATTCAGGGGATCTTAACTTTATGTAGTAGTTATTTATTTTTTATAGCACTCCTTAATCTGTGTAGATATTCATAATAGATTAACGTTTCCACCTTCTTACACGAACCTGAAGTTAGTTTCTTATTTGCCAGCTTCTTTTTCAAATTTTCCTGTTCCACCTTAAATATAAGCCAGCTTCTTGTTTGAGTTTTCCCATTCCACCTTAAATGGTGCATCAGCCAGCTTCCTGTTTGAATTTTTCTGTTCTACCTTAAATGGTGCATCAGCCAGCATCTTGTTTGAATTTTCCCAGTCCACCTTAAATGGTGCATCTGCCAGCTTCTCGTTCGAGTTTTCCTATTCCACCTTAAATGGTGCAGCTTCAGGCAGCAGAAAGTGACTGCTGCACCATTTAAGGTGGAACGGGAAAACTTGAACAAGAAGCTGGCGAATAGGAAGCCAACTTTAGCTTCACCCTTGTGTGTATAAAGATTAGAAGTGATTCACACATTAATGGATTTGCTGATTGTGTTTTTACTGGAGCTCGCACTAAACTCATGTCAGGTGCAGACTGGATACTTCCCTGCTGGTCCGGGTGTCTAATTAGCATGATCAGTCATTAAAGAAACAAAAGCTATTGAGAGCTGTCTGTGCAGCCTAGCTTAATCTATGTCTGGGGATTATAGCAAAACAAATTTAGTGAAAATTGGTTTAGTAATCAGAAATTTGTGGCCGATTTAATCCTGAGACTCATCATCTCTCAATACAAGTGAATTTGTTCACGAGCGGATCTTGGTATGTATAGCTTATGTAGAGCATCTAGGTATGTATAGCTATGGTCAATGTACACCACCATTAGCTTGGTGCTAACTTAACACTGCATATCCAATAGAACAAAGGTCACTTACAAAGCAAAGTTTTCTAGTGGTTAATGTTAGAAACAGTGAGGGAGCAAATAACAGTTATGCTCTTTACTAACTTGCCTCTCGCTCTACATACCTTCACTCCACAGTGACTTCATGCTCAGTGTGATGTCAGAGGGGATTCAGGGGAGGGGTCTAATGGGTACTTGTGGACAACTTGCTTGGGGCATCTGAATATCCAGGACTTAAGTCCCAAAGGCCCAGCCCTAAAAAATGACAATGGTGCAAAATAAGATATAGGAAATAAACTTTACCTAGAGCTGACAAACACAACTTACAAGCTCTTATAATGGGGTTATAACATCATATGTCTATCAATAACAATCTATACCCATAATGACAAATAAGTTGTGTGTGTCTATGAGAGGGCAATCAGCCTGCATGCTGGGACTGACTTGTTTGGAACTCACAATGTCATGTGTTATGAGCATATAGTCATGTTAATAATGCCATATGAATGCATTGTATCGCATTATTGTCATAGACATGGCATTCATAGTAAGGGTTAGCAGTTTTTCTATAACAAATAGCTCATTAACTGAAGCCATATTAAACCTGACAGGTTTTAAGGATTTTGCTCTTTTACTTTGCCTGCAGCAAAAGGTAGAGGTGGGGGTTTAGCAGTTATATTTCGTAATAATGTAAACTTTCTCGTGATAGACTCCTACAGAAGATCTTCTTTTGAACATCTTGTATGTAAATTACCTGGTCCGATTCCATTACTTGCTGTGCTAATCTATCGTCCTCCTCCAATGCAGACTAGTTTTCTATCAGATTTTTCTGAACTGCTTACTGAAGTATGTTCTCTGTTGTCTACTGTTATATTACTTGGTGACTTTAATGTACATATTGACAAGGCCTCGACTATGTCAACTGATTTTATGTCAGTGCTTGACTGTTTTGGGTTCACACATCATGTAAACTTTCCCACACATGAGCATGGTCATACACTGGACTTAATCTGTACAACTGGACTTGATAATATTGCTGTTCGGGGCAGCCATATTGGTATATCTGGCCATCATTTTATTGATATCAGCTTTAATTTCCATTTCCATAGGTGCTCTAAGAAAACCATGGTGACTTACAGAAATCTGAAATCTCTTGATCCTTTTATTTTTACTGCTTCACTTCATACTTCACCACTTTCTGTCTGTATATAATGATTCCATCTTGCACACTCTAGATGCTCTTGCACCTCTTAAACAAAGGCTTGTGCCATCCTCCCACTTTTCACTGTGGTTTACCATTGAGCTTAGGGCTATGAAAGCCACTGGCAGACGTCTTGAGCGGCTTTATAGGAAAACTGGCCTTACTGTATATTCTTTAGCCTATGCAGATCATATGTCTAGATACAGAGATGCTTTAAATAGGGCACATTCTTCTTATCATGATCCACCGTGGCTCATGCCGGCCCAAGACCCTTTTCAACATTACTGACAAACTACTGCAGCCCCCAGTAGTAGCTTCTTGTGGTTCAGTTCAATTATGCAATGAATTTGCTCACTTTTTTCGGAATAAAATTGACTCAATCTGCCATCCCCTTACTTCTGTCTTCCAGCCCACCCTGGATTTCTTCTCCCCCGATATTGCCCAGCTACTCTCATGTTTCACTCCTGTCACATCTGTTTCTGTAGTAAAGTTGATTAAAAAATCCAATCCAATTTATTGTCAGTTAGATCCTGCTCCTTTATTAAGGAATGTGTGACAGTGATAGCCATCCCAATCTCACACCTTATTAATAGATGTTTTGCAACCTGTTATGTCCCATCTCAAAACCGCAGTTGTTACCCCTGTCCTGAAAAAGCCAGGTCTAGACTCTCATGACTTATAATTATAATAATTATAATAATTACCGACCAATTTCTAATCTCCCATTCACTGCTAAGCTGTTGGAAAGAGTAGTCCCACCTGGAAGCAAATAATTTATACAAGCCTTTTCAATCTGGTTTTCATCCCTTGCATAGTACAGAGACTGCACTTCTTAGAGTTACTAATGATCTTCTATGTGTAGCTGATCCAGGAGCTCTTAGTATGTTGATACTTCTGGATCTTAGCTCTGCATTCGATACCATATCTCATGATCTGTTACTCTCTCGTATGAGCAGCATTGGTATTACCGGATCCGCCCTTTCCTGGCTTTCCTCATATCTCAGTGACAGATATCATTATGTAGCTATACAGAATAATAAATCTTCTATGGTGTCTGTCACTAAGGGTGTTCCACAGGGCTGAGTTTTAGGTCCATTGCTCTTCACCATTTACATGCTGCCACTTGGGCAAATAATACGCCTTCATGGTTTAAGTTTTCATTGTTACGCAGACAACACTCAGATCTATGTTAGCATTAGCCCTGTTCAAACTACACCACCACCTGCTCTATCTGACTGTATCCATGACATGAAGTCATGGATGAGCTTGAACTTTTTAAAACTGAATGCTAGCAAAACAGAGTTGCTTTTAATCTGCTCAAAGTCACTGATATCTAGCTCACCTCTCCTTGGCATCAATATTGATGGGATTCTAGTAACACCATCTCCCCATGTCCACAACCTCTGAGTTATTTTTGACCCTACACTCCCTTTTGACATCCACATCAATTCCGTTGTTAAGACAGCATTTTTCCATATTCGCAATATTTCTCACCTCCGACCATTTCTCAGCCAAGCCAATGTAGAAACACTTGTGCATTCATTAGTGACATCATGACTAGACTACTGCAATGTTCTTTTTTCTGGTCTCCCTGTCAAAACCCTCACTAGGTTACAGTATGCAAAATGCTGCTGCCAGGATTGTTACCTTTTCAAAAAAGAATGACCACATCACCCCTGTCCTTCAGAGTCTTCACTGGTTGCCCATTACATTCTGTGTTCAGTACAAGGTTCTCCTTATAACATATAAAGCTTTGCATGGTCTGGCTCCTCAATACTTAGCAGGGCTTCTTCATCTATATGTCCCATCCTGTACTTTGAGATCACAAAATCTAGGCCTTCTTCGTGTTCCAAGGTTTAAATTGACTTCTATGGGCGGTTGATCATTTAATGTAGTGGCTCCCAAACTATGGAATACTCTCCCCCAGTCTATTCGGGATGCAACCTCTCTATCTTCATTTAAATCTCTGTTAAAGACGTACTTGTTTTCACTGTGTTATCATTGTTCCGTTTATACTTGAATGTTTACCTGTATTGTCCTTTCGTTTAATGTGTTGATGTTTAATTGTTGATGTTCTTTGATTGTAAAGCATCCTTGAGCATGGGAAAGGCTCTATATAAATAAAAGTGATGATGATGATGATGAAAAATGAGACTACGCTGAAATTCCCTCCTAAAGACTCGAGACTGTGAATCTGAGCTGAATGAAATTAAAATAATCTGAATCATTTGGAATTTCATGATGCATGGAATCATTTCCTAAAGAATTGTAAATAATCAAACAATCATTGTGAGGACAGAGATACAAACCCCTAACCATTAATGCGTAGCTGTTGTTTAGTTTAGACAGTGTAGTTTAGTTTGTTTGATTTTGCCCAGAAAAAGCTTAAAGAGCAAAAGCTGCTATTTCTGCACTCTTCTTTTGGAACTGGAGTGTGAAAACCAACTGCGTGAAAAATTAGGTCACTGTGTCTTTCTGATTCACACCTGCTGGAATGTGGGTGGCATCCAGAAAGAGTGTCTGTCACTACACATATTATATTCATCCATCATCTGATCATCCATCCACCTACTCCAAATGATGCATGGTTTGTTTGGTAGAGCCATTAGCCTCTAAATGCATGAGTGCTTTATGTTTATTACAAGAAACAAGAGCTGATTCAGAAGTTAATTTGAACAGATACATTGTTGTTTGTTTACAGGGCCGTAACTAGGATCACAATTTTAGTGAAGTTACTTTGGCAGAAATGTGAACTACATCTCATAGTGAATAAACTAACTGCCAAATATGAGTGTTACACCAACCGTAAGTTTCTCCTTTAATTTTTTTTTTATCAAAATTATTGCTCCTTTTTACGCATTCATAACTGTTATGCACTTTTCCTTTCATTTGTCCCTCCACATTTCCATAAACTGCTATTACTGTTTCATGAACTGACCGGACTCCTTCCCTGTTTATTTAATTAGTAATTTAACAATTTATTTATATGTTTAGTTTCAGCTAAAAATACATATTGAAAACTGCACTAAATCAAGTGATAGTTTCAGAACCTCAGATTAATTGGCCTTTCACTCATTTTCTGTGAAGAACATGTAAAATAACACATTTTTAATGACTTCACACTGTTCGCCCCTACACATTTATATCACGCATGTGGTGTTGGGGTGAACCCACGGGGAGTAAAAGTGTGGAGGTGCTGTGTCCTTCACTCTGTTCTCCTCCTACATGGCCTGCTGTTAGCGTATGTGTGTCTGTGTGTGTATGTGTTTGTATATGTGTGCGTGTGTGTGTGAGGGTGGACAACATGGACAGGCTGCTGACTGGCCACAGCTGCTAAAGGAGAACCCTACGCTGGCCACTTGTGATGTTGCGATTCACTTCTGGTATTTTTACTTACATTGTTATGGCTGTATTGATTTAAAAAACAATAATGCAGTGGATCCATCAGACCACTGAGTAACAACAACATCAACACCACACAAGGGTTAAATATGTGTTATAAAAGGCTGTCTGTAACAAACCCCAGCTAATAGAAAAGGTAGCTACTCCAACAGTTAATGAGAAAAAAGTACCCGCTGGTTTCTTAATAATGTAAAGCTACATGATACTATACTTTCAGTTTGCTGGTTAACATTGAACTTTCTCATGCTGGTTGTAGATGTTATGTATAGGTAACAAAACACAGCTAGAATTTTTCATCTAATTACTAATGTAGCCAACTATGGAGCCAGTAGTCTAAACTGAACAGCTACTGGATCTAGACTGAAGCATGCTAATATAGCTAGCAACACTGTGAGTGCTCCAAATAAACAATGAATAATGGAATTTGCATTTTACAAGCATAATATGCCAATAATGCTCATAAACTCTTACAGTTTTACCATAACAATGTTACATGTTAACTTATAGCATGTGTGCTGCATACCTGAACATCTCAAGAAATCAAAGTTACTCTGGTACTCAGAACAGAGCAGTCTGTTAAGTCTATGGTCAGAGGTTAGAGGTCAGCTGAGAACCGCTCACTGCTCACTGTGTGGTTCATCACTTTTTCCCCACTGAATCTCAGTAAAAGTGAAAAAACACTTCTGAAACTGCAGAGGTCTGCTGTACATAGTTACAGCTATGTTTGTTTATTTGTTTGTTTATGATGAGAGGTGTTTTGGTTTTAAGCTATGGGTGGATAAATATTCCAGTACATCAAAATGAATTAAACAATCAAAAAATGTTTGGTGTTATGTTTATTTATTTAATTTCTAGTTGAAATAATCATGAAGTATAGTTGTTCATTTTTCAGAAGATGAGAGTCAAAAGAAAATAAGTGGAAAAATAGAAATTTCCAAAACTGGAGTAAAAGAGATGCTACAGAGAAAATTGGACTCCTAACAACCACCTGGAAGACCACAAAACTGCCTCATCAGATAAACAGCACTTAAAGCTTTCATCTTTGAGAGAGAGGAGAAAATCAAGCTGCTTCAGATCTGAAAACATCCACAGGTGTTTCTGTCCATCCTTCCACTGTGAGAAGACGACTCAGCGCTATGGGTCTGAAAGGATGTGTAGCTGTTCAAGAAGAACCTCACTGAGAAAAGGAGACGGACACATCAAACAAAGAAGATGAACAATGGACTGACCACCCCAGAGTCCAGACCTCAACACCACTGAATGTGTCTGGATTACTTCAGAAAATGTTCAACCAACTTCTAAGACTGAACTTTGGATGTGTGTCTGCAGATTTCTTTGAGAAACTCAAACTGAGTCTCCTGACAGGAATGGAAGCCGTAATGAAGGCAGAGTGTCACACAAAATACTGAAAAAAAAAGAGATATTATTTAGTTGTTAAGGCTCTTGTGTAATTGTATGTTTTTCTCTGAAGCTGAAATGTGCTGTGTTGACTGGGAATTACACAAATTACATGTGACCTCTGACTCTTTACAGTACAGTACAGTACAGTACATCATTACAAGTTAACAGAAATCTAGAAATCTTCAGACGTCTTACTCACCAAATCACAGTCAGCAAAAAGTCAGCAGTTTGACTGAAGCTATGCTGAGATAAGAAAGACTTCTGCATGTTTGCTCTGCTTGGATCTGATGTAATATTCTTTTAAAAGGAGCCGAGGCTAATAGAAGCAAGATCTATAACTGGGTGCTGACAAGGTTAACATGGTTAACCTGAACACATTGTGGATGGACAAAGCATAGCATTCAGTTCCCTGGGTGGATATTTTTGGGTGGTGGTCTTCTTTCAACTTAGCTGTGTCACTGCTGTGCTGAGAATTGACCATTGCTCAAATAATATGTGAGTACAGAAGTGGTCCTGTGGTCAGGAACTGACCAATAATTTTTGGGGGTAAGTTAACAGAGGTGAGAAACTGTCCAGCAACAGATGGGCTACAGTCTGTAATTGTACACCTAGATCATGTGTCAAATTCCAGACCTCTAGTCCTGCCAAAACACTGCAGACTTCAACACAGTGACTCGTTAAACACACCTGATTTAGCCCATCAGCTAATTAGCAAGGACTTTATGACCTGTAATCAGAGTGTTAGATGAGGATAAACGTTGATATCCACAGCACTTTGGCCTGGAAGATCCTCAGTTTGATGTGACTGACCTAGATAGTGGACATACAAGGTAAGTATTTCTAATAAAGTGGCCAGTGAGTGGAAGTACAAGGTTGGTGTTTCTTATAAAGTGGCTAGTGAGTGGAAGTACAAGGTAGGTGTTTCTAATAAAGTGGCCAGTGAGTGGAAGTACAAGGTAGGTGTTTCTAATAAAGTGGCCAGTGAGTGGAAGTACAAGGTAGGTCTTTCTAATAAAGTGGCCAGTGAGTGGAAGTACAAGGTAAGTGTTTCTAATAAAGTGGCCAGTGAGTGGAAGTACAAGGTAAGTGTTTCTAATAAAGTGGCCAGTGAGTGGAAGTACAAGGTTAGTGTTTCTAATAAAGTGGCCAGTGAGTAGAAGTTCAAGGTAGGTGTTTCTATTAAAGTGGCCAGTGAATGAAAACACAAGGTAGGTGTTTCTAATAAAGTGGCCAGTGAGTGGAAGTACAAGGTAGCTGTTTCTAATAATGTGGCCAGTGAGTGTAAGTTCAAGGTTAGTGTTTCTAATAAAGTGGTCAGTGAATGTAAGTACAAGGTAGGTGTTTCTAATAATGTGGCCAGTGAGTGGAAGCACAAGGTTGGTGTTTCTAATAAAGTGGCCAGTGAGTGGAAGTACAAGCTTAGTGTTTCTAATAACGTGGCCAGTGAGTGGAAGTACAAGGTTAGTGTTTCTAATAAAGTGGTCAGTGAATGTAAGTACAAGGTAGGTGTTTCTAATAATGTGGCCAGTGAGTGGAAGCACAAGGTAGGTGTTTCTAATAAAGTGGCCAGTGAGTGGAAGTACAAGGTTAGTGTTTCTAATAAAGTGGTAAGTGAGTGGAAGTACAAGGTAGGTGTTTCTAATAAAGTGGTCAGTGAGTGGAAGTGCAAGGTCAGTGTTTCTAATAAAGTGTCCAGTGAGTGTAAGTTCAAGGTAGTTGTTTCTAATGTAGTGGCCAGTGAGTGGAAGTACAAGGTTGGTGTTTCTTATAAAGTGGCCAATGAGTGGACTTTAGGAATAAAGGGGCCAGTGAGTGCATGCATGGCACCAGGAATGTTAGGGTTAATATTTGTAATACTGATAGATTTCAAACACTGAATCAATAAGAAACAGAAAAGCAGCAAATCTTCAATATTCAAATGACCCTGACGACGTTCTTTAGTTGGGTCACTTGTGTCAGATTAAGGTTGAGACTAAACCCTCCAGGCTGGTAAATTTCCAGGATGTACAAGCATTCATATAACAGCCCCAAGGCTCCTCTACTGTAAATAAACAAGGAATGATTAGGGTTGATGGGAAATGTCCAATTCAATTTACAGAACAGTCTAGCAATGCTTGCCTCAGGTGATCATGCATTCACAGACCTCTCAAATAAAAAAAAAAAATCAGACCACATGCGCCCTCTAGTGTCCAAATCATTTTTGTTTTTTCATATTTCTTTTCAGCAGTTAATTGCATTTCTTGCTGCCTCTGGTCCTCCTCATCTGTCTGTGCTGAAATCTAATGATTTTATTTGCCCACTACAGCCTACTGTCGCCTCTGGCCTTCATGTGATGAGGGTAAAGTGCCATTATTTTCGTTTATGGGCCTGCTGTGTGGCTGTTAGTCTTCCCCAAAGGCAGCTGAATCAGCTACAGTTTCCTTAAAGGGAAATGACATCAATTTCTTTATAATTAAAACATTAAGATGTAAAGAAAGCTCATTCAGAGAGATGTGAAAGGTATACTGAACCAGTATTGTTCACAGTGGTGGTGATAGGAACCAGACGTCCACATCTAAAAGCTCCCTCACAGAAAGTTATTAGATGAAATGGTTATAAATAGACTGCATGATGTCTGGGACAATCATGGTGGAGGTGTACATGCAGGGCGTTGTATGGCAAAATAATCCCAAATCAAAAAACATTTATTATTATTATTATTATTTTTTTTTATTTATTTTTTTTTTATTTTACTGCTTTTTTAAATCATCATCGACATTCCATAAAACTCAGAAGATACGTGTAGGTTCACTGGTGGTTTTCAATAGTAAATAAAATGACTATATTTGTGTTGTACTCAGGGTGACCCCTGGTTCCCATCACCACTACTGTAAAGAAAAGAGTCTCTACAATCAACTATGTCACACCAAACGACTATGAATAACTCTGTTTACCTCTTAACCACTAAATTATGCAGAGAGAGTAAAATGAGAAATCCCTTTAATGGTAGAGCTAATGTGATAACTGATTAAAAAAACAGATATTTTATCTGATTTAAATTGCTATTAGCGCATGCACGACTCTATTACACATTACTTACCATCAAAGCAGCCATATGTCAACTAAATAAAAAAAAATGTTTTTTATTGGCAGTGGATGCAGAATATATCACAGTGATGCAGAGTGAAGAATCACAGCAATCAGAGATCAGGGAGAACGCTGTTTTTTTATTACACTGGTTGTACCTGTAACTCTTCAGATGGAGTTCATAGAGATACAGCCTCTTGTAAAGTAAAATAAAAAAAAATCTACTGTTCATTCCCCTCAAATATTAGCTGAAAACAGTGATGTAGCCACATTGCAGTTCCCAACTTAAAAGAGAAAATCAACCGATGTTTAAAAAAAAATTCTGCATAGCTCAGCAGTTGAGATGTGCCGAAGTCATTCAGAGTGGTTTGGTGCAAAATGGTTAATTGTAGAAACTTACTGACTCTGACTTCGTTACAGTGGTGGTGATAGGAACCAGGGGTTGCCATGATTACAACACAAATATAGCCATTTTATATACTATCCAAAAATAAATATTAGTCAGAACGATATCCCAAGACTAAAGGAAAACAACGTCTCAGGCATCAGGCACCATTTCATGTAATAACTTTCTGTGAGGGAGCTTTTAGAGGTGGACATGTGGTTCCTATCACCACCGCTGTGAACAGTTCTGACTCTGTAAGTTTCTCTAAAACAGAGCATTTCACACTAAACCACTCTTAATGACTTTGTTTACATCTTAATTATAAAATTATGTGGACGTTTTGAAAATTTCCCTTTACGCTGTAAAAATGGTATCATGTCAATTAAAATTATCTTAAATATATTTCTCTTATTGAGATTGTGGCAAGCTTAATATAAAATTATCTAGCTTATTTCTAGGCAGTTTTACTTGTTTTAGGTACCTTTATTAAGTGAAATTATCTCAAAATACTGGCAGATAATTTGAGTTCAATCTAAATTGGGGAATGCCTTGGGGGTCTCTTGTAGTAATGATAAGGTGGTGGCTCTTCTGCTGCTCTGCATATAAAGGATGCTATTAAGGTCACCGCAGTGACTTCAAGTTAGTACAGCCTGTGGATTTTTCCAAATAAAGAGCTTTGTTTAGTGCTCTGCAGCATCTCATGCTTCATTCTTCACCATCATCTCTACAGTATCATACTATCAAAGGTAAAACAGAGTGACCGGTGCATGAATTAAGATGCAAGCATACTGAGTTAAAGCAAACAAGTATCTAAAGTATACAAGTATCTAAAGTATACAAGTATCTAAAATATACAAGTATCTAAAGTATACAAGTATCTAAAGTACAGTGCATGTTTGTTTAAAAATCATATTTGTTTAGACAAGTTCGGTTTGTAAATAAATCACAATCCTTTGATTCTTAACATCTAAAAATTTATTTTTGACCAATGCAAATTATTCAGGATTATTTTTTCCTTTTTACGAGCGAAGCAGTTGCATTGTGAGGAATTAAAAACCATGCATCGAGAAAAACAATGAATCACGACTTTGTAGATAATTTGTACATCAATTATACTGAGACTTCTTTGATACTGAGACTTTGCAGTTTACTGAACAGGCTTTTCAATCTGTTTTAACAGTTTAATCTGAGACTCATAATTAGAGTCAGGACCTCTTCAGACTTTTCCTAAAAACTGTCCTTTTCTTCTCTCTCCTCCGAACACTCAGAGAGCCACAGGCTATAACTGTTCTGGACAGCCATTTCTAGATACACATGGACCTTCATAAAGTGACCTCCGAATCATTCATTCTGGCTCCTTGACATGCTTGGCATTGTTAAAATCCCTACAAGCAGTTTTGGCGTGTAAATGTCAGCCTTTCTTCTCGCACTACTCTGAAAAAAGTCTGACCTAAAAACTGCAGTCCAGGATGCTTAAAATGGGACAAAGTTGTTTCTCAGTCAAAGCGTGAGGAGTGTTTTCCTGGGGGCTAAATTCAGCAAAAAATAGACTCTACCTCACTCACCCTAACAGCTCAGACTTCTGTCCAAACTGACCCTTACAGCGGTGTGCATGTTTGAACACTCCTGGTCAAATTGCATGTTTTGCTGATTTTCTAACTGTGAAAAAGTTAACATATCCTCTACACAGAACACACTTAAATATGGCATTTTATTGCAAATTTTTTGGTCATATTTTTTATTTATTTGTTTAACATAATGGGAAAATAATATAAAATTTGCCATAACTTTTGCACACGCAACATTTTACATCTAAATTTTTCTCTCTAATATTTTAAAATTCAGCAAATTTGCATTAAAATATAAAGAAGTAATTGTACAGGATGTGTTTTCACTTAGAAAATCACCAAAACATAATTTGACCAGGAATGCTCAAACATGGATGCCGCTGTATGGGTCAGTTTGGACACAAGTATGAGCTGTGAGGGTGAGTGAGGGTCTATTTTTTGCCAAATTTAGTACAAATTTAGAAAATGAGTACACATCCTCTATAGAACACACTTCTGCAAAATTTAATGCACAATTACTTTTTATTTACTGATTTTAACATAAAATAAAACCTAAAATGAGGCCTGTGTGAATGTTGGCACATTTTATATATTTTGTTTTTTTTCAATATGTTGAACTCAAATGATGCAAAAAAAATAAATAAATAAAAATAAAAAATAAATAAATAAATATTTAACAATTTGCTAAACTTGTTTGACATAACTGAATGTGTTCTCTATCGAGGATTAGTTTACTTATTTGCAGCCATAACAATCAATTCTTAATTTCTTTTTAATTTTTTTAATTTTTTTAACATTTTACTTCTCATTTTTAAAAAAACTCAATACTTTCTTCAAAAATCAGTACCTTTTATTATTTGTATACCATTTTGTTTTTGAGCTCATCGTCCCACCCAACATTACACTTTGGCCCCCCAAGACCAAACAGATTTTAGAAAATAAAATCTAACTTGACCACAAAAGAAGTTGTAACTCAATTTTTGCCAAAATAGGCAAATTATTCACATTGGACTGCTAGCGTGCTAACAGTAATGTTGAGGTTCTGGTTTAAAATACTACACAACAGAGCTATAGCTATTGCTGTAGCTAATCTGGATGAGGCTGGTGGGAAATTATACAACCAAACACTACACCTGATCTGTCCTGATAGTGGAACATTTCAAATGCATATAAAATAATGTTTTACCCCAAAATATCTAATGTTAAAAAGCTGTAATTTGGAAGGGATTTCGATTATGCTTTATAAAGCATGTTCAACCTTGTAGCTTCAAAAAATTGCCTTTGTGGGCGGAGCATGTATGGGTCATTTTTTTTGGCTGGTTAAGTCCCATTGAATGTGCTGCACACTGAGAAGCTTTTTTTTAAAACAGTTTTATGTCCATATATCGTATATCATCCATATATCCTATTTTATTTAAAAGTATTTGTGTATATGTAGTTTACTGTACTACATAAGAACATCTCCTCCATTTCCATGAAGAAATGAAAAAGCAACAAACTTAATGCGATGGGCTCCGTTTTCTCTCACCAGTTCCCTCACAAGTTTCACACTGCAATTGCAACAGGCAGGACCTTTCTGGTGATGTCATCACACAGCCTTGTTAGGACTGTTCCTTTTGTGTGACCAATAGGCTACGAAGGAGGAGTCTTCATAGGACAGTCCTTTCCGAGAACCCACCCTACCTCGGCTGCAGCCTAGGCTTTGCTACTGTGAGCCCCCAGAAAAAAGGCGGTGTGGTGCGACTCCAATTTTTCCAGCTTTAAAGAAGAAGCGATGCGAGCCCACCTCTGTTTTCTACTCACACTTACAGGCTAATTTTTCAGAAACCCCATCATTGTAGCTCTGACCACAGCTAGGAGCTTGAGCGTCTGTTAATGCACAGCTTGTGTTAGCCGTCCTCTAATTCAGTGGTCACCAGCGCTGGTCCTGGAGATCTATACCTTCTTGCAGAGCCCAGTTCCAACCACAATCCTCCACACCTTCTCCAGCTGATTAACCTCTTCCCAGGTCCCTGATATACTGGATCACATGCATTAGAGTTATAAGCAGTGGTCACCAACCATGTACATGGAAATCTACCTTCCTGTGTAGTGTAACATGCTGCCTCCTCCTCTTTTTAACACAAATGCATCTGATCTAGTTAATCAAGAACTTCTGGAGAAGGACCAGGGTTGGAGACCATTGGTTTAGAGGCAGCTTATTAGATGAACGTTGGAACTATACTTTGCAGGAAAGCAGATCTTTATGAGGGTTGGTGACCACTGCTGTAGTTCTTCATGAATGGTCAGTTTGTAATGTTATTAATGCTGAGAGAACGTATCAGGTCATTTACAACCCATTATGAGTTGAAAACCACCAAACCCTCCAATGCAAAGGCACAAAATATATTATGCATACACACACACACACACCTTCTAAGCCGCTTATCCTTCTGGTTTGCAGGGGGAGCTGAAGCCTATCCCAGCAGTCATTGGGTGGAAGGCAGGACCCTGGACAGGTCACCAGTTCATCACAGGGCAGACAGAGAGACATACACAGTCACACCCACACTCACACCTAGGGACAATTTGGCATGTCCAATTAGCCTGACTGCATGTCTTTGGACTGTGGGAGGAAACCCATGCAGACACAGGGAGAACATGCAAACTCCACACAGAAAGTACCCTGGTCGCCTGGACAATCGAATTCAGGCCCTTCTTGCTGTGAGGCAACAGTGCTACCCGCTGCGCCACCGCGCCACCCTATATTATGCATATTATTTAAAAAAATTATTCTAAATTGTTCATATATTTTATATGCTTAATGTAATTCACTGTTTAATACATTTTTCAATTCTTTGTGTAAAGTAACAAAATGCAGTGCATAGATTTAAGAAATAGTTCAGTCCAGTATGCTAATGTTTCTAACAGCGAATGACATTACAAAGCTACTAATTAGCATCATGCTAGTGAAATCATGCTAACTGGTGGCCATTCATCATAAGCCACATTAGCATGTTTAGCTAAGCTGTTCCTTTGAGAAGCTTAAAATAAAAGCTTTCACCTCTTTGTATTGTTTTAAATGAACAGGTATCATCAGTAATCGTTAAAGCACCTTAAAGCACCAAATCACTCCGCTTCTATTCTTCTCTTCTCACCCACACAATATATCACCCACAAATCAAAAACACCCAAACTGGACTCCTGCATACAAATTAATAATAATGTCCCCACTGTGTAACCCTCTGACCCCCGTCTCTAAGGAAACAGCCCCTCGTCCTCTCAGTAAATGAGGAAAGCTCATGCATTTTGTTTGCATTATAAAGCGGGTGATTAACTCACGCGCACTCGCTTCATTAGCTCACGGATGGATGAAATGAAGCATTAACCCACTGACCTGTTAAATAATGAAGCATTTCTCATTTACCTGCAAAATTATCGCTTCTCACTCTCCATATCACGCAGCCCAGTTTCATCAGCTGCACTAAAATCACTTTAGAATGATCGATTTTAACAGTTAACATATGTCATGTGAGTAATTTGGATGAAGGACTAGATTTTGTGTTTTTTAATTTTGTGTTGAATTAGGTGAATATTAAAGCAGGAAAAGTACAAACTACATACAGTAATATGCAAAAAAGTGAAAAATAAATTACCATATCTTCTGTGTGTGTATATATATATATATATGTGAAATGAACTTCTGTGTGTGTATATATATATATATATATATATGTGTATTTTATATACATACATACATACATGCATACATATACATATACATACATGCATTATATATATATATATATACATATATATATATATATATATATATATATATATATATATATATATATATATATATATATTTATATGTATGTATATAGGGCCAAAAACAAAAACATATTTATAGATTATTATATATATCAATTTTCTTCACTGTAGAGGATGTCTTAATAAACCCATATGAAAAAAATATATATTTCCATACATTTTTCAAAATATGTGCCATGTCTGTAATATTTTTCTGCATTTGTTTTACTATCACATATACATCATTTATTATCTTCAATATGTTGCCATATATGTGAATGTATATTTAAATATTGGCCTGGTTAAATGTACCGTTCAAATACATTTTACAACATCGCATATATTGTATGTATATTTTGATGCAATAATGCAAACATGAGCAAATATATGCCGATATTCTTCGATATAGACAATCAGCTAATCTAATTTGACAGAGGGTGTTCAAACGTTTGCATACACTCTTAAAAAAGATGGCAAATTAATATAGTGCTACACACTGTAAAAAATCAAAAAGGTTTGTGAAGTTACCAGAACAATATTTAGCGTCTTACATTTTGCTAACTTATTGCTTTGAATCATTTAAACAGGTTTCTGATATGTTTTAGAAGAGAATTCCTTTCAAAATTTCTGCATAAGTCATTCACTGAGTCATTCAGAGTGGTTTGGTGTGAAATGGTTCAGATTTCTTTACAGTGGTGGCGATAGGAACCAGGGGTCACCATGACTACAACACAAATATAGCCATTTTATTTACTGTCCAAAACCACTAGTGAACCAACACGTGTCTTCTGAGTGTTTATATGGAATGTTAATGATGGTGAAATAGTGATAAATCTGAAAAAAGTCTTCATTTTGGGGCTATTTTGCTTCACACTACCCTACATGTATCTATAAACAATGAATGGATTTTAAAAAATATATTTTAGACCAAAAATATTCTCAAAACCAACATGAAAAATGAGGCACATTGAAAACCATTTCACATAAAAACTTTCTGTGAGCTGAGCTTTTAGAGGTGGACGTCTGGTTCCCATCACCACCACTGTGCACAGACTCCTCTAGAAGTTCCTCTAGAAAAGAGCATTTCACACCAAACCACTCTGAACGGCTATATTTAGGTCTTTATGACCGAATTGTGCAGAAAGTTTAAAATACTGGTGGAATTCCCCTTTAATTCATTTCAACCCAGTGTGAGGAATGCAATATAACCACTAGAGGGCAATATTTAACAACTTAGGTCCACAAGAATAAACTTGTAAAGATCTGGCTTTTACATATAGTACATCTACATATCACTGCTGGAACAAAACCTCGTATTTCCATTTTTGTCATTTTTCAGGTTTTGACATAATTTGAATTTATATTGTGCGCAAATTTATGTCATTTATATTGGGGCCAAAATAAAAAAAATGTGTTTCCATTGACTTACATTACAAGTAAAGTATGTTTTTTCCTTCTCCTGTAAAATGTTTATTTCTGAAATACAAACTTTTGTTCTCACAGCAGTGGCATATGCATATGTTTCACTATATTGCCATGCATGTGCTTATATTGGTACATGTTTAAATATTCAAAAATGGCACAGTTAAATATGTTTATCACAAAGATTTTTAAAATATCACCTACTATTCAAACCAGCTTGAGCTATGGTCTTTAGCAGGGTGTGGGGTGCCTCAATACAGTCAGCACACAGTGATCACTTCCTGAAATGACTCATGAATATGTTTGAAAAGAATTCCTTTTAAAAACCTCCTTGTTGCAGATAAGCTCTTCAAACACATACCTTTACAGGTCACAGCCTGGATTACACAGAACTGAGTCTGATAACTGGAGTTAATCATTAAGAGAGTCAGTCAGATACTGTTGTTTATTGTGGAAGGTGTGTGTACAAGTGTATTTACAGAAATATACAGAACATCATTTACCTCAAAGCACAGAAATGTATACAAAAATTGCATCAGATTAGTCCAGCTTCACAGGGAGAGATTCATATTTCTCCCAGAAGAAATTTGCACATTATGGGAACAGTTTTTTTACAGCTCTCCTACATTCCTGAGATACAAAAAAACCTACAATTGATCCCCAATACAACTGGAATCAGTTTTCAATCTGTACTTCTCTGATGAATCAGTTCTTCTTTTTAACCAAAATTCCCCCAAAATTCCTAAAAACCCATTTTTTTCACATCTCACAGAAGCAGAAAGAATCATCCATCTGCAGGATCTTGGACCATCCAAAAATGTTTGCTTTTATAGAAAAGCAAATAAAAGTCCTGCTAATAAAAGCACCAAAGTTGTCCATTTTCTTTGTAAAGTGCTGGCTTGGTTTTCCAGTTTGCTGGACTCCATCGGGTCAGATATCCTTACAGGGCACTCTGCAGGAAGAGAAAATTGACAACATCAGAATGACAATTTTTCAAAACAACTTTTTTGATTGACTTTATTTACACAAGGAGTTCAAAGAAATTTAAACAAGTTCTGTAGATGGTTCTATATAGAACCTTTTTGAAAAGCTTCCATTTTGAAAAGATGGATGATGTTCCACTATTGGAACCCTTTTAATGAAGAGCATATGACTATACTTTGATGTTTGAATGCTAGACTGAAAATTAGCCCTTGTTTATTACTCAGTATAAAACAATATGTAAAAGCTCACTGAAAAATGTAAACATTATATGCACAATCTTAAAAGTGATGGTTCTTCAAGAGTTCTAAAAAATGATTCTATATGGAACCATGAACTCTTAAAGAACCCTTTGCATGATTAAAGGGCTCCACAAAAATAAACTTGTATAGGTCTGGCTTTTACATATCTACATCTACATATTGCTGCTGGAGGAACAAAACCTTGTATCTCCATTTTGTTCAGTTTTTGACATATTTTAAAAGCCTCTTACCCTTTACATTGTGTACAAATTTCAAGATGAATGGACCAGAACAAACGGCCCAAAATTATTTGTAAAAATGTTTGGTTCCATAGACTTACATTAAAAGTAAAGTAGGTTTTTTCCTTCTCCTGTAAAGTTATTTTTTCAGCAATAGAGGGTTTTTTTCTCACAGCAGCGACACGTGCATATGAAATTTAAATACGGGGGGTCTTTCACATAAAGTCTAAAGAAAAGCTCTGACCACTAAAATCTGCCCTTTTATTTTTACTGTGTTGTAGTTAACCTGCTCTGTTGTTCTGTTCTTAATTCTTTTGTTTTACACAGTCAACTAATGACGGCACAAGCCACAGCTAAAATTCCTCATGTGTTGAAAGTAAATGGATGTGATGATTTATCAAACATGTTAACCACCCCAAGAAACACAACATCTGAATGCCTGTCACTTGTCATTACTTTTCATACAACCCTATTTGGACACTTTACTGGACACTGGTTATTTGAGTTTGACAAAACCTCACACTTGATGACCAGACCGCCCAAGCTTTCCACATTCTACATGCTTTTAAAAAAAATTCTTGTGTCCTGACTGTGAAAGCTAAAAATACCCACCTAAGACATTCAGGGTTGTGTTGGCTCTGTCATGACCACGATCTGAGAACAATTTACAGAAGTACCGCCCCTCTTCATCTTTCCCGGGACTCAGAATGGTCAATGCTAACTGCTGCAGATCAGTGTACTGACAGTGGAAGCGATCAGAGGTTTCTGTATTCAGGGTGGCAGAGTGTGTGCAGAGTTTTCCTTGCGAGGAATTCATCCAAAAAAAATCCACAATGCTAAAATTTTTGTGCGGGGTTGAAATGTTACAAAAGAGGGTGACACTCTGCTCGCACGCTGACCAAACAACCTCCTCTGTTTGGACCTTCACATGACCTGCACCTGAAAAAATAACAACATAACAAAGATCATGATGAAGGGGTAAAAGAAAAAACAGCTGCTCAACAACAAAGTGAAAACCGAATGGATCGATGAATGGATCGATACTGTATTGATACTTCTGATCCTGACATTTTTACTACAACAACATGTTGATGAACAGGCATTATACGGGTATATATTGGACAGGGCTGGGTTTTCCCGAAGCATCTTAGCACAAAGATGATTCTTAAACGGAGACCTCTCTAGTGGAAATGTGTAATTGCATGCATTGTGTGCAAGAGAGTGTAGAGTGGGTTGTGTTTCAGACCCCTTTGCATTTGAGATCTAAACACTGAGTCATATGATGTAGCCTGAAAAACTCCCATGACTTTTTAAAATGTTTCAAAGTCATTTTAATTTTTAATTATTTCAGGCTTGACAGGGCGACTCACAGCACTGCATGTGCATCATAATTTAGCCTTTTTCTTTCCTCCTGACTCAGTAAAGCTACTTCTTTCAATTCTAACAAAAAGGTTAGGACTAAAGCAAGGACTCTCAATTTGTACTACAGACTTTTTATGTACATGAGAAAACTTTTGGAAGTATTTTTATTGATATTACGACACTAGCCTTTGTAGACATATTATTGAAACAACAACAAATTCAGTAGCATTGCCCATCCTTAGTAAAACTGGTTTAAAAAAGCACTTACCTCCTCTTAGCACAGAGAAGACCACCGTGAGGAACAGAGCAAGTGCCTGCATGATCTCCCTGTGAACCTGAACAGGACATGGGACTGAATTAGCTTAGCCTGTTTTGTAGCATTTATTTGAATAATCCAATGTAGAGGCTTTGTTGATTCAAAGGTAATATTTAATTAACATTCTACCAAATATCTGTAACCTTACAATTTAAGTCAGACGGTTCTGTCTTTGACTCCTTTAACTGAAAATCTGCTTTTAAAATCACATTATGAAAGAAGCTCCATGCTCCAGTGAGTGTACACATTCAGAATCCCATTCAAGCATGAACATGCTTATTACTGATTTGCCTTATTAGAGTAACAATAAAAAGCATGTCCTGTACACATCAAAATAATTGTGGCAACATCTTATAAATGGAGAAGAGTGGATTAAAAGGAAGAAATAGACACTTTTTGGCCTTGGAATTATAGAGTTATGGGTGTTTCACAATAGAGTACCATATATCAATAAGACAACACTTACAAAGAAGTTATGAATTGTTTAAGAAGAGTTTATTAATGGTAATTAATAATAAATAAGCAGGTATGCACAAAAATGTCTGTTTCTTGCCAAATAGTGGGCCAACATTTATCTATACTATTAAACCTCTAGCTTTTTACTGAACTTGCTCCATCAGTCAGCATTAAAATGTCAGCTTTTTATGTTCATTACATATAACAGCCTTTTATTTGTGTGTTGTAATCCACTATTGTTGGAACCAAATCTCATATCTCCATTTTTGTTGTTTTTCAGGTTTTAAAATAATTTGAAAATGCTTGTCACCCTTTATATTGTGCACAAATTTCATGATAAATGGACCAAAAGAAATGGCCCAAAATTACTTAGAAAAAAAGTCTGGTTCCACTGATTTACATTAAAAATAAAATATGTTTTTTCCTTCTCCTGTAAAGTTACCTTTTTGGAGATATGAGAATTTGTTCCAATAGCAGCAAATTGCTCATTGAATATTTGAAGGAGTTTATAATTTAATTGATTAGCTATTATAACCATTCATAAACTCTTTCTAAAGTGGTGCCGATTAAAGTAAAAAAAGTAAAAAGGCTTCAGAAAAGTGGAAATACGAAAAGTGAGCTATTACCCTCCACTGCTCTCTGACAATCCCAGATAATCTGTCCAATGATTGTACCATCTGCAGTGTACTTTCCAAGCAAAACTGTTCCTCTTCTATTGTAATGAGCCTTTTACTCATTGTGTACTGCATTCTTGTTCCACACTTAGTGCAGTTAATCTCATGACTGAGCTGTAAAACGCGACTCACCAGGCTGTAGTAGTGGCAGAAGATCTCCCTGTGTTTTCTTGGTCAGTCTTTGCTGGTCTGTGCTCCAGAATATCCTCTGTCTTGGCTGAGTTAAGGAAGAGGCTCATGTGGTTATGGACGTTCAGTCAGTGTGGAGGTTGTGCCCCCTCATACAGGTGTGTTTCATACCTGCCTGCACCTGAAACAGGAGAAGGGGGCGGAGTGAAAAAGGTGAAAGTACTTATACAATGTCAAATTTTCATTCTTCACACCTGCATACATGCTCGGACTTGATATGCCTGACCTGACATGATCTGTTTGCTGAGAACGTGTTAAGATTTGCCTGCTGTTATTCTTCTGTAGAAGATCTGTACGCCCACATGCACATTTATTTGGGCTTTTCGAGGAGAGTTTCAGGTTTATGTTGAATCTCAGATGCCCTTTGCTCACTCATAACAGTCAACAACACATTCCTTTAAACGCTGTTTTCTCTGCCCAAACAACCTGGTCTAAACTGGTCACATAATCATAAGTCCCTTCCATTCCTTCTGATGATCAAGACTCAAGACAGACTGACCAGGTGTGTTGTTACAAAACCTCAGAGAAAGCTGCTTTATAAGAATCTCAGCTCTTTAGCTTCATATACCAAACCTGAAGTAGGACACCTGGGTGTGATCTTAGACTCTGAGCTCTGTTTCATCTGCATGTAAACACTAAAGTGTCTTTTTTATCATTTGAGAAATGTTCAGCCTTTTTTTTTCTCAGAGTGATGCAGAGAAACTTGTTTATGCATTTGTTACAGCAGAGTTGATCACTGTAATGATCTTCTTACTGGACCTCCTAAGAAAACAGCACATTTTTTACAAATTGTACAAAATGCGTCAGGATCCTAACAAAAACAAAACAGAGAAATCACATCAGTCCTGTTTTAAACGAACTGCACTGGCTGCCTGTATCACTTAGAATAGATTTTAAAGTTCTGCTACTAGTTTTTAAGGCTCTAAATGACCTTAAAGCTCTGCTTACATCACAGAGTGTCTGTCTATTTGTGTTCCAGCACGTGATCTTAGATCTGCAGATACTGACCTTCTGCAAACACCTTCCATAAAACACGAAAAAACATGGAAAGACTCTTTCAGTTATTCAGGGAATAAAATAATTAAAAATACTGTAATGCTATGTTTGCTTATGAAAATATTATATTTTATGACAGTGTTTTAGGGCCACTGTTAAAAAATGTAAAATAGTAGACTAAAATTAAGTCGTAATGTTTCAAGTTGTAATATTTTGAGAAAAAAAGTTGTAGAATTATGACATTAAAGTGGCATTAATACCAGGAAAAGTCACAATATTATAGTCAAAGGCTTTTCAAAAGGAAGGTAGCAAATTCCTTGTGTTAAAATGAGGGAGGCTGAGGAGTTGGTAGAGTTATACTTTCATATCAGTTTCACCCATAAAGAAGTGAGTGCAACTCCAGTATGCTCAGCATCTTCATTGTCGTCAGTACAGTAACCAGGCCCCTAACGCGTTATGGCAGACCCCCTACAACTAGCCCACTTTATCCTTCAAATATCACAAGCATATTCTTGTAACTTTATTATTAAAATATTATGATTTTATTCTCAAAATATTATGAATTTATTCTAAATATAATTACTCTTGAAATATTATGACTTTTTTCTCAAAGCCTATTATTTTAATTTTTTCTAAAACGCCATTGTAATATTTGTGTCAGAGTATAAGAAGAGTTATGTTTTGAACTTGATGAAAAGTTGTTGTTGAGTATACGTTCTTGTATTGCAGGAAGACATTCACAATTTTTGATGTTGAAATAAACCTGTCCATGCAGAATATAAACTAAATGCAAAAGAAATTCATTGCATAACTAATCATATTAATGTAAAACAACTGCACAGCAAAACAAAAACAATAATTTCCAGTGGTTCATTTCAATCAGATTGTTTAAATAATAAATGCAGCCTCTTAAATCATAAAGTGTGGCTGCTTCGTTGCATTTGCTCAAAAAATTAAAAGGACTGTGGGTTGTAAATTGACAGCAGCAAATTAGAACTGTTTGGAAAGTGTGTGTGTGTGTGTGTGTGCGTAAGTGTGCGCTCATATATATGTGTGTGTGTGTGTCTAACTATGCCACCCACTTCATGATAATTACCCTTCACAGGGCCGCGGTTTGATTTCACGAAGCGCCGTTGGAAAACGGCAGCGCGTCTCTCAAGTCGCCTCCATTTCACAGCGCCACCCTGATCAAAGTTTAGCCCACCAGCACAGCCATGCCCATTTATCCCCCGCTTAATTACTGACAGCCCAGATTACGGTGGTGCAGCGTTTAGCCTGTGGCCGTGACTAAAAGAATCTGACTCTCTCTCTTTCTCTCGCGGTGACTCAGCAGCCGCCACTGAGGGAGACTTGCAGAAGAATTTTAAAGAAGTTAATGTATAAAAGACTGAAAAATGTTCAGTGGGCAGTTCCTGCACTCTGGCCTGGAGGTCCATTAGGATAAGTGAGTTGAGGAAGGGATTTTGATGTTATATAAACATTTACTTTTGTCAACACAGCCTGTTTAGCATAGCATGCTGCAACAGGCCCAGGAATTTTTGCTGACCAGAACATGTTTTTTCATGTTTTCAGACAGTGTCATATGTCTTTATGTACTATTGTCACACACACAGGTTCAAAAAGAAGGTCTGGTTCAATGTTTAGGTCTTAAATGCTAAATTATCATAATGCTGATAAAGATATGATGACAATAGTAGATAGTTCACTCAGAAGATGTGTCCTTCAACAAGTTTAGACAGAGTTCTCTTTGAATTCTCTATCAATCATCAGATTCATCCACAGGGGGAAGGGGTCCGAAACACAAGCCATGTCACAAAGTGTTCTACTGCATGTTGTACGCAATTACACATTTCCACCAGAGAGGTCTCCAAATCACCTGAATCTTATATAGTGCAAATTTAAATCATCAAGATGAAACAAAGTCGTTCAGAGTGGTTTAGTGTTAAAATCGGTGTAAAAATAGAATTGTCATTCTACAGAAACTTACTGAGGCAGAATTATTCACAGTGGTGGTGATGGGAACCAGACGTCTGCCTCTAAAATCCTCCTCACATAAAATTACTACATAAAATGCTGCCAGATGTCTGAGATATTGCTTTGCAATAGTTCTGATACAAACGCTTTGGGGACCGAATTGGATTGGCTTGTGTTAAGAACTAGATATTTTATTTTCCTTCTCTTTTTGATTGGCGTATCACCAAAAGTGTTGAACTTAAGGATAAAGGAACTGTGCCAAGCATCATTTTAGCAGTTAGCCTTCAGTTACAATTGCCAAAAAAAGTAGTGCTGTGATATATTGTCACATTTTGTTTTGAGGTTGATTTGAGCAGGAATTTAATATGAATTATATATTATAGAAGGTAGAAGATTATACAGTGTCAGAAACCACACAAGCAAGTCTTTTCAAGATTAAAAAACAACTTCACATGGTTTGAGGTGATGATTAACACCATGCTAATTGGTGGGGTATAAGATTTCATTGTTTGTTAGCCTCAATGCTCTACAAAACTCAAAACATTGTGCACTGCAGAAATGATCCTGGCAACCAAAAGATTTTTTAACCTAGTCAATAAATAAACAGTTGTCATTTTTCGAATTGTTGTAAGAATGATTATTTAACCTTCATTTCTAGACATTTTTATATTTTATGTTGTGAAATATCAACATTCTGTTTGCAGATCATTTTGCTTGCTTTAAGCATTATGTCTCAAAACAAGTTAAATAATCTGCCACTAAAATGAAAACAATTTTTCAAAATGAAATCACTCAAAAAATGCTTTGAAACAAGACACAATCTCATAACATTCTAACAAGAGTCTAAACATGAGAAATATTCATTTGAAGGCTACCTACATAAGGACTTCATAATACATGCATAAGCATTGAATAACATATCTATAAATTAGTATTTCTGAACAGCTTATGTCATTAATTGAAAGATGTCATAAGATTGTTTAAGAAGCAAATTACGTTGTACTGATATGAGGGGCCTCAAACTTAAGTGATGAACATTATGGCTTATGCAGAGACCTAAATAAGAACACTATATCAGCTGTATATGTATAAATGTGCAGTTTTTAAGGTGTTACAGAAGGACCCATGTCTGTCACCCGTTTGCCATATTAAAATGCAAGGCCTACTTATTAACTTCACAATACATTCTATGTCATCTTGTGATTAATGGCATAGGGTGTTCATACATACTTAATTATTGCTTTAGAAATAGATAATTCAATACTCCTTCCAGTTTTATGAGGTCCTTATTCAGGTTGTCTTCAAATAAAGTGTTACCGAAATATTTTATATATTGCTTAAAATAATGCTTTTACTTGCCAGGATGCCATTTTTGCAGTATCATGGCTGATCAACTACATTTGGGTTAAGGGTCACTTTCTTCTCCTTGTCCTTCTCAAATGTACTCCTTGATTAATGTGAAGTGTGAAGGACAGTCAGAAGAGCATCAGAACATTTGATGAAAAACATGCAGCGGAGTGGCAGAGGGAAGTCTGGGACTTTCCGTTTTAGAGTTGGCAAAAGAAACACATGAGTCTCATTATTAAAATCTCATCCTGAGAATAAAATGATGAAGTGCTAAAAGATTATTCTCACAATCAGACAACTGGAGGTGTTGAGTGACCACTTGGACTGTGTTTGCCATACAAATAAAGTCATGGACAGAGCACACAGCACTAATCAGGCTATGGGTCATTACAGAACACTGAATCAAAACTGAATCTGATCAAAAGCAGCCTTCAGATGTGGCGGAAATCAGTTATCATGGTGAGTTACTGTAAATGTCTATTTAGCAGTTTGCTAATTGACAAACTACAGGAATGCATTTTTTATAATAACATTAGACTTGTCACTGTTACATTAAATTATTAATCTAATTATCTGCTGAATATTTTAACAAAAACTTAATTAAATTTAAAGTCCAAACAATAAAAATGGACAATGAACAGTAACAAATTATGCACAGCCTTTCAAAGATTCCAAATACTTCACTGGAAAAAGATAAGCAATAAGCCTTTAAAAAGATTTGATTCCAATATGCCCATTTGTCCATATGTCCATTTGTAGCAATGAGTGCATTTACCTGCAGAAAATCAGATTTTGTCAGTAATCTGATTAACACATTTACATGCACTTAAGAAATCAGATAATGGGAAAACTCCAGGTCTACACGAATCAGAGAGTAATCAGATTTCTGCATTGCAACCAGCCAAAAAACTCACAGAAGAAGACGTGACAAAATAATTTCAAACTTCATGCCGCGCTTTTTTTTTTTAAACATTGTGCCACTTTACCTGAAAATATGAACATACATCATCTAAAAGATGAGCAATAATTCAACTTTTCATTTTGTCAAGCTTGTAGTTGGTTAAAGCATTGCTCCAAAAGTGTTTTGCTGCCATCTCGCAGCAACACTGCTTGCTAATTTCCAGTGCTGCGGACTGTTTTTGCACATGCACAGATTGAGAAATCCGAAAGAAATCAAAGTAAGAGTTCACATGCACTAAGAAATCTAATTACTGAGATGATACCAAGCTATTCAGATATCTTAATTGGACGTCTAGACCTTACTAGTCATAACATCCTTATACCCATAGTAAATCTGTACACATTAAACACAAATGCTGTAGTTACATAAACACAATCAACACAACAACACACTTCACTGTAAAGTATGCGTCGGCTCATCACACATATGTTTTGCCAAGTGAAGACAAAATAACCAAGTTCAAACGTACAAAGATGAAGAAATATAATACAAAAAACTTAAAAAACTGAACTTAATCTTCATAAGCTAAAGCGTACTGCCATGACAGGTATGAAAAATGTTTATAGACCATTTATGTCTTACCTTTGATGACTCAGTGCACTGAAGTAGACATTTGCTTTGAGATTTTGATATAGCTCATTACGGCTTTTGTTGCAGAGCATCATATGTGCCAAATTTGCAGAACACTAACAACAACAGTGTTTCAAAATTTGTTTTTGGTTTTGGAAATGAGTAGAAGATGACATACTATATTCTGTTGGATTGAATCGAGAATTGATTTCATTTTTATGGGTCCCCCAGGAACATCATTTGGCCACAAATTCGAATACTGGCGCTGTGATCAATCTGGTTTGTTCCAGGTCTACCCAGGCCCACCAGTGCCTACAAATCTCATCCTCACTGTGATAAACAATCATTGAAACCAATGAACCCCCCTCCTCCCGCAAAAAACTATGAGCTGAGCAGACTTTTCTTCTGTGAACAAAACATATGTTCAGGACATATTTTTACTTTCTTTAAGCTTGTGATGATGCCATCAAAGCTGAACAAGAATCCCGACATTCCTGAAACTAACAAAATGTTCCTTCTCCTCATCATCAACTATTTAATTAAACATTAAACCTACAATCATTATTATATCTTCTATGCCATCAGAACTGAGGCAGAGTCTGTCATTCTAGGCACTTCTAGTTGTTTGCGGGTTGTCGCTGCTTTAACAGGCTATTTGATTGCTGGTTTGTGCTGCTGCTGGAAGGCTGAAGGCCTCCTCAGACCTTTCTGAAATAACTGCCAGCTTTCTGTCATGCACTGCAGTGTAGCAGTAGATTAAATAAAGGTCAAATTTAGTGGAGAGTAATAGGTAGTGCAGTCCCTGAGGACACTGCGCTGTCTCTAACAGCTCTGCTTCAGCTCCGCCCAAACGACACCTTTTCAAATGCCACCAGTGCTCTTAATGCAAGACTGAACTTTAAAGGAGAGTGAGCGTGCACTTTAGGAGAGTGGCCAAGCTTAGGATGCGTCCGCACACCCCCACCACCCCAACCTGTACAGCCGTGGATGCTGATCTTTGACCGGTTAACAATGAATTTTTTTACAATGACTTACAGCAAATTTTACAACGTATATTACAGTTCACGTCATTGAGCTTGTCATAATAAATGTCTAGTGATGTTCCTCACTTATTTGTATGCAGAGATGCATACAAATAAGTATTATATTAAGTTATTCTATTTATATTTTAAAATATATTGATAACAAATAATAGATTTTATGGAGTGGAACAGCACTAGTACAGCACAAGTACCATATCATATAATATTTTGGAAAGTAACATATTGATAATTTGTTACAATATATTACATTTCTGTATTGGAATATACATCCTCATTTCTAAAAAAGGTTGAAATGCTGTGAAAAATGAAGACAAAATGCAATGATGTGCAAATTATTTAAACGCTGTATTTCATTGAAAATGCTACACATATCAACATATCAAATGTTGAAACTGAGAATTTCTTTTTTTTTTTTGAAATTTTGAATTTGATGCCAGCAATACATTCCAAAAAAGTTGGGACGGAGTTAACAAAAAGCTGGTAAAGTTGTGTAATGCTTAAAAAAACACCTGGTGGTTAATTGCAACAGGTCATTAACATGATTGGGTATAAAAAGAGCATCCGAGAGAGGCTTTCAGAAGTATAGATGAGGAGGGGTTCACCACTCTGTGAAAGACTGCATGATCAAATAGTGCAACAATTCAAGAATAATGATTTTCAATGTAAAATAGCAAAGAACTTTTGCTTTTCATCATCTATGGCACATAATATCATTAAAAGATTCCGAGAATCTGCAGAAATCTCTGTACGCAGGGGGCAAGGCCAAACACAACTCTTTGAACTCTCCTCCTCAGGGAGTCATAATGAAGCCACAGTCTCCAGTATGCTTAAGCTCTTGCTGTTTATGCTTGTAGCATTGCTGTTTTTGTCATAGTTTTATTTTCACTCAGCTGTACTGACATTATCCCAGAATGCCTCAGAGATGTTTAGTGGGACAAAATAATAACTTAAACAGTAAGCACACTTTCTTTAACCCCTTAACAATCCAGGCTTATTACATACAAAAGCTTATTATTCAGTAGCTACAGGAACTTCAATGCAAACTAATGGAGATATTCATATGTTACAGAGGTATGTAATAAAACTTTGGGAGTGTCGGCAGGCCCTGTAACGAACAACACTTTTGTTACCCAACCGGATATTTCAAGCATAATCTCGAAACAGTGGTCACATGAAAAATACAGTGGATGTGTTAAAATATATTAAAGTAATGTAAAGTAATATACTGGAATACTGATAGTGCTGTCGCCTCACAGCAAGAAGGGCCTGGGTTCGATTCCCGGCCGGGCGACCAGGGTCCTTTCTGTGTGGAGTTTGCCTGTTCTCCCCGTGTCTGTGTGGGTTTCCTCCGGGTACTCCGGTTTCCTCCCACATGCAGTCAGGCTGATTGGACATGCTAAATTGCCCCTAGGTGTGAGTGTGTGTGTGAATGTGTATGTCTGTCTGTCTGCCCTGCGATGGACTGGCGACCTGTCCAGGGTGTATCCTGCCTTCCGCCCAGTGATAGCTGGGATAGGCTCCAGCACCCCACCGCGACCCAGAAGGATAAGCGGTTTAGATGATGGATGGATGGATGGGGGAGAGAGAGAGAGAAAGAGAGAGAGAGAGTACTGACATTACTGATGTGTTCTATTTGGTAATAAAGTGTTGGCAGAGATAGTTCAGGATGGCTGAAAGGGAAATCTGTGTGTATTTCTGTTCTCATTTCCTTCCATTGTGTTCTACTGCAAGTGATCTGTTCCACTAATGACCAAAGAATTTAACAGGACTCATACCGGACACGTACACAGCGTTAACGACAACTTTAATGATAGACACTGATTACTGTCGCCTTACTAATGAGACATTGTACTGAAATATCCTTTCTACTGTCTCATATTCACTGTTGTGTAGTGTCGTTTGGCTCGGGCTGAGCGAGGGTGTGGTTGGCTGAGCACTGCCAGCATTAAATAGCATGAAGATCCAAAGTTCAGTTCAGTTTTATGTGTGTTTTTATGCTGCTCTCTATGGTTTCTCTTTGAGCTAGTATTGATCTGACAGCATGGTGGGGAAATTTGACCTTGAAAGGTTAGGGTCACTCCTGGGGCAAACTGCCAGAAGATTTAACACAGAAATGTTTTGACACCTCTGCGCTATTGTCGTAGAAAATAGACCTAAAACCTTTTAAAGTTCACAGCAGCTCTAGCACACATTTAAATAAACCTCCTGAGCTATTAGAAACAGACACACTGTGAAATCAGTATTCTGAAATATCAAAAAAATAACACTCTAAGGACCACAAGACTATGAGAACCACAAGCAGTATCTAATCCATAATGGTTTTATTTGGGTTTGAATTGAGGCCTTTCATAAAAGCATAATGAATATGATATGAATTAAATTTAGGAGAAAAAAAACAAACTTATTAAAACGATTAATTACTCGGTTGCATTCTCTTTCCCGGCAAAGTTCCATGAAAACGTATTGCCTAATTTAGTCTATTTTTGCATATTTGTTACACTTAATTGTTTCAATCTTTTTTCGTTTTAACACTAAACAGAAAGCAAGATGTACAGTGATACCACAGATACAAATGAATCCCCCCATACTCCCTCTCTCCCACCCATCCACCCTCAGTTGGAAAACCAACACAACAAAGTTAGCATAGAAACAAAAGATAAGCAGCATAAATCCAAGATAACTTAGTATTTATGTCTATACAAATATAAATAGATACACACACATATGTCTACATACCCCCACCAACACATATATAAAAAAAATACTAGAGTAAAGCAAGTAATGACATAAAGAGATCATTAATTACATCAAAACAGTGTTTATGTAAGATTTAAATCAATTTGTATTTCATTTTAATTGAGATTTCTAAATATGTGTAATTGTTGAAGTGTGGGAGGCTTCCCAAGACTTTTGTGCCCAGGGGCCTTACAATCCATTCCTGATTATGCCAACAGTGATACATGGTGGTGGTAGTGTCTCACAGAGGTAGTATGAATGAAATAGGCCAAAAATATAACCAAGTACAAAAGTCTTTAGAATTATTCTGCTGTCATGTCCTAGCATGCATTACAGTATGGGTGTTCTATATCACTTATTTACCATTTTCAAACACTATCAAATACTCTTGCATTAAGCATTTCACTAATGTTACCAGCCAAGTTTTCCCATATTTAGGTTGTTGAAGCCTTAGCCTTGTGTATTCTAGTAGTAGAGAGCTCCATTACAACTATGTCAAAATAATATAACCACTTCCTACTATGCAATACATGAGGGGGCATCCGACGCTGAACTTTCAGGTTTTTTTTTTTTGCTGTAGTTAAACTATCAAATATAATTTTGCATTGTTTCTCTTTGACAGATCTTTATACAAAAAGATCATAACCTGGATAAAGACAAAATGCAGTTTTCAAATGATCATTTCATTCATTGAAGGACAAAAGTTATTCAACACACATTGACCCTGTGTGAAAAAGTAATCACCCCCTTGGTGATTCACTCAACCAATTAACTAAGACACAAGACAATTAATTATATTAGACATACCCAGGCTTGACTGCTGCCAACCCTGTTGAATCTAAATGCCACTTAAATGGAACCTTTCCAGCAAAGTGAAGTAGGCTAAAAAGCCTCAACACGTAGTGCAATATGCTGCAATCAAAACGAATTCCTTAAGACATAAGAAAGAAATATATCAATCTGGAAAGGGCTACAAGCCATTTCTAAGGCTCTGGGATTCCAGTGAATCACAGTGAGAGTCGTTATTGCCAAATGGAGAAAAGGAATAGTGAGGAATCTTCCCAGAAGGAACATCAAAAGTCATACCAGAAGATCACAGTGACGACTCACCCAGGAAGTCCCAAAAGAACCTGGATGAACATCTAAGAGACTGCAGGCCTCGCTCATCTCAAATAAGGTCAGCATTCATGTCTCCACAATTAGAAAAACACTGCTCAAAATTGGTATCCATCAGGCAATTGCAAGTTAAAAACCACTGCTTTGCAAGAGAAAATTAAAGGCTTGTCTTGTATTTGTCAAAAAATACCTTGACCCCTCAAGCCTTTTGGAATAATGTTCTGTGCACTGAGTCAAAAGTGGAAGAAAGGAATCTCATTACATCTGCCATGAAGCTAACACAGCATTCTACAATCAGAACATCATATCCAGGGTGGATTACTGACTGAGCTAATAGGGCAGGGCCCTCAAATACTTCAGACAGTCCAGTGCAGATGCAAACAATAGATACATAAATAGTCCTGGACTAAATAAACTACTTATATGTTAAATGAAATATTTTCTGTTTTCAGACCCATTTCTACTTTCAATTATTATTGACACATGAAGTAGTGTTGTTTAATGTGTGTTCTTCTGTTTTTGCATTATGACTCGGTTTGGCTTGAAATTTGAAGAGAAGAAATCTCAATTCAAATCTCACACGAAAACTGTTATGATGACAACGACAATAAAATATTGCACTTTACTGATGCAAATCTGTTTCTTTTTAAAAAACAAAAAAACAAACAAATGTTCAGCGTTGCTCAAAGTGGACATAAACATGAACTCCATTCCTGATTATACCAACAGTGAAACATGGTGGTGGTAGTGTTTTACAGAGGTAGTGTGTATGAAAAAGGCCAAAAATATAATCAAGTGCAAAAGTGTTCAAGACTGAAGAAAGATTCAAAATCTTAAAAATTAAGCTCAGTCTTGGTGAATACAGCTCTAAGTTTCTGTAGCCTCTTTCTGCAGGCATTCTAGGGGCCACTCTGCTGGTGGAATTAAATCAATATTATTTAATTAATATGACATAATGAAACATTTCTTTCTCTGTGACTCTATTGTTTTTTTATCAAAAAAATGTGTAGAACTGACACATGAGTAGAACTGAGAAAATAAACATAAACAATACAAAATCTCAAATTATAACATCCAGTTTTCTTCTAATTTTGTAAATAAACACATTATATATATATATATTTCTTGAACGTCAGCAAAAAAAAATGCACCTTACAACATGCATTCTTAAAAAAGGGGAAGAAATTGCATTTTCTGGCTACTATCAAATGGTTTTTCAGTGTTGCTACCCATGATTCTAAAACATTTTTGCAAGCACAACAGTTGCCATCCAAAAAGGCTTTTCAGAAAGCCTGTCAGACAACAACACCACATTGCCAGCATGCTCTCCAGCATTTGGACCCAGTAAAAGAGGAATCTGTTGGCTCACTCACCCTATGCTAATCATGCTAATCACAACAGCAGCATCTCTGCACCCCCACAATTCTCACTACAGCAGAAGCCAGAAACACACTTAACTGTCCTAACACTATAGGAACACAGCTATCACTGCCTCTGTAGCCATTTGGCTAAGCCTGCCCTTACCAGTGATATTTGCTATTGAGAAACTGAACATTCATCCAAAGATTAGCATTGTATTATTAGCATTGGGATTTGGGGGCTTTCATTTAGCTTTCTTTTACCATCTGGGTCTTTATGCTATTGCTCTCAACATCTGTGATACAGATGAAAGTAGTTATGTAACACATAGGACCCATCCGCCAAGTGAGCAAACAAAGCGAGAGACCTTTAAAAGTCATCCGTGATAAAACTGCTTTGGGATGATTTTAGAAAAATGGAGGCTATTATCTGTGGCAATGACCTTTCAAACCTTCAAAACTAACTATGGCGGCAGCCCAAAAAGTCACTGTGACAAGCAAATCCTTAAAAGTCTTTCCTGTTACAAAAAAACAACTTAAAAGTCTTAAGTTTCTTTGTGTACTTGGTGATGAATTTACATAGATTTTGTCCCCATTTGCTATGATAGCAGCTAAACAAAACAATACAACAAACTTGAGTCATACATTCTTCTATTCAGTACTGAAAGAGGGTTCTTTTTTTCATAACAAACCATTTCTGGTGCTACACAGAACCATGTTTAAAGGGTTCTTTAAAGAACCATATCCAGCTAGGTTTTTATCACAGAGAAGAACCACTTGAACATGCAAAACAAGTATTCATACAGAGCCCCGCTGGTGACATCCTGTATAAATAAGAATAATGCATGGTCACGACTTAGTAAGGCATGGAAACAAGATAATTAAGTGGCTATGACTTAGTGGGAATGAGATCTTAATGTGTGGCCATGACTTAGTAAGGAATGGGATCAAGATCCTAATGTGTGGCCACAACTTTCATTTATACAAGATGTCATCAGCAGGGCTCTACATAGAACCATTGCTTTTACTGAAGAACCCATGAAGAACCATTTTTAACAGTGTGGGCTGCAAATAATGTATGTTTTAAATGACCACATCTGATTTAACTCAGTTAAGCCCTTCAAGTTATGGCAGATAAAGCACTAGCTGTGCATGGTTGTTGGCTTTAAAAGCTAAATTTGATTGTCCAACAAGACTTTGATCATACCATAAACATGTGATGGTAGCTGTTATATGCTGTCATGGAGTGTTATAACAGAGCTTATTCAGTACTATAACATTGCCACATTAGTGTTAGCGGTAATTGTTACGACAGATGCCATAATGTTTGACACCATGACAGCTAATTTCACATGACAAGTGTGCTCCTGTTAGCTGTCATGACATTAAACATTATGATATCTGTTTTAGCAATTACTAGTAATGGTGACACTGTTATATTACTGAGGAAGATTAGTCACAACAGTTTATGACATCCTTTTATGAAATGTTAGTGTGAATGTTCTGTAGCAGGGTTAAAGTAAATATCATCTAAATGCACAGGGACAGTTTTAAATGGACAAAAAATAGCAATATGTTTCTCATCTTACCACTATCATCATTTTGCACAATTAGCATAATCCCACTTGTAATCCCTGCTAATCTCTGACAGGACGGACATCACACAGATGCTGCTTTCTTTTGTCTAGCATTTAAATGGATTTGGTGCTGGCTGGCGGTGACTGTGATCACCGTGTCTGATGGTTTTGGGCTTTGATATGCAGTTCGTGCTGTGTTTACTGTGGTGTGAAGTAGCTGAGATGCTAGCAGTAGGTGTTTTACAGCTCTGTAAAGTGGCTCACAGCCTAACTGCAAGATGAATGTGGTGTCATTGTACTTTGCCTGCTTAAAAGTTTGTTTTGAGGCTTAAATGTTGGCTCTTTGTTAAAGGCTAATTTTGGTCAGTTCCCTTTTCCCCAGAGGAAACTGCATTAGGCAACTGTGGGGACAGTTCCCCCAGAATGGCTTGGTGACCTAGAACTGAACAATGAACTTGTCGAGAAGCTACAGCTGTTATTCACATTTGTGCACTGTAAGCCCACTAGTTCCCAGAAAGGGGATCAATTCTCAAAATGACCTTATGGTCTCATGTAAGTCTACAAGTACAGTTACCAGCACAGACTTAGCCCCTCAAAAAGAAATTTAAAGGTATGATGGAGCTAAAAGTAGCAGCCATAACTCATTCTGCTTTATCCTGCTCTGACACCTGTACTGATATGGGGGCATCGGTTCATGCACTGCTCTTTGGAATTTGTTGTCTATATTAGTTTGAAAGCCTAACAGATCTGCACTCTTAAAAATAATGGTGCCAAAATGGGTTATTTGGATAGATGCCATAGAAGAACCATTTGGTTCTCTATGGCATATTCAATGATTCAATGATATTCAACTATTCAATGATCAGCTCTTCAAGAAACTCAGTTGAGAGATTTTTTTAGGGCAAATGTTCCCCAGTTTTGCTCCAACCCAACTCACAACACATACCAACGCAGTGTGTCTGTGGGACCCTGAGGACCTGTTTGAGAACTGCTTTAGATTACTAAGTTGTTATTTTACAGCATCACTCAAATACCTCTGGCTTCTTTATTTTTAAGTGTGTGGGACATGACCTAATGTAGGTGTCTCCAACCCACCTGCACAGCCTAGTGCCAAGCTTAATCTAATCTAAATGTGCTGGTAAGGAGCATGGGGGATGCTACCTGGTGTGGATGAAAGCCTCTTTTGGTGGAACACCATTAAAAAAGAGTTTTTTTCAAGAGTTGTATAGGAAACAAGTTATATATAAAACAGAGACAAATCTTTGTATGATAAAATGGTTCATCTCTATGATGGAAAATGTCTTTTTAGTTTTAGTGGTTTTAGTTGTTCAACAGTGTTGTGAAAAAAACAGTGGGTCTCATTCACCAAGATCTTTCTAAGTTTTTTTCTTAAACGTGTTCTTGAGAAAGTCCAAAGAAAAAGTCTACATCAGATTCATGACGTGTTCTTAAAGTGCAGAACTGTTCACACCTTTGTGCTCTTGAGTGTGTGTAGATTCTGTTCGTACTTAAGAACAAAACATTTGTGAATGTCAGAATCTTTGTGAGAACAGCATAAGTGGGCTGTAAGAGAAATTTCTTCTAAAGAATGGTTGGTGATTGAGGCCCAATGCTCTTTGGTCTTCCAAAGTGCTCCACTTTTGACTCTGACATTCCAGAAAGCTCAGATGCCAGTTCTCAACTATATTTGCTAAATTGACTGAGTAAGTAAGGGGGCGCTTACTTTCACAGGACACAGGTCACACAGGACCTACTTGTGTTGGATGTCATTTTTTTTCCTGCAGTAACTGAAATTAGCATTTCTAACAGTATTTTGTGTTCATTATGCACTGAACCTTTTTTGATACTATGCAGAACCCTTTTTGGTAAGCATGCATAGCAGTACTACAGCTTGTATGAAAGTCTTCCACTACAATCAATTACTCCCTTATTTCCTAACCTTTTATAATTTTGCAGGGTTTTTTGATAACTTATTAAGCTGTGCTCTTCTAAAGCAATGGTTATGAACCCTGCACATAGAGCTCTACCTATAACATTTAGCTCCAATCCTTATCCACTACACTATCCAGCTCATGACTGTCTACAGAAGGTCTTCATCAGCTGGATTGAGTTCGTACGATTGTGTTGGGAGTGAAATCTGCAAGAAGTTGAACAGGAGGAGGAGGGTTTATGAACATGACCCTAGACAAGCAGATCTACCACCCTGGAAATATCAGATGCAACATACCAGGCTATAATATTCAGATGCTCCTACAGGCCTTCATTAACTGAACCAGGTGTGTTAAATTAGGACTGGAACTTAAGGGTGATAGATGTCCAGGGCAATGATTGGGCACCCCTATCCCAAACCAAGAATGCCTTTAAATGAGGAAAGGTCATGGCAAATCAGACCATAAAGGCACGTCATGATCATTTGGATGTTTTCTAATTGAATCAAATGAAGTTCTCAGTGAAAAGCCAGCTTTGGTACATTGAATCAAATGATATCTCTTTCAATCTACCAAATCTGGCTATGGCAGTGATGTCTCCATAGATAAATCTACTATCACAGTATTGATAGCTTCATTGAAACAACAGGAATTGACACTAAGACATTAAAAAGTTTCAATTACAAACAAAATATTTAGTTTGAAATTATTAAAGCACACTTTTTCTCATAGTGAGGCAGAATGAAGAGAATGTAGAAGTCTCAGTGCGTGAAGCTATTTCTGAGAAGTGCAGCCAGCAGGGTTCTTCTCCCTAATGCTCCTTTGTTTTCTTCTGTTTATTGAGCAATCCCTGGGGGCATAGGCCTCTATTCCTCTGCTAGCACTGTCTCACTCTCTCCTGCTTTCTCTCTTCCTCTCTCTCATCCCAGCTGTCAGTCTCTCTCTAATTCCCCCTCCTCCTCTCACTCTTTTCTGTCCCTCATTTCTACCTCCCTCTCCTTCTTGCTTTCTCTGTATCTTTCTCTCTCTATATGTATAGGGGTGCCATACTGTCACAGGGAAGCAGCTCTTTTTATCTCCCTGAAGCCATGGCACTGCTGCTCTTTCATCCTCCTGCCCACCGACATTGTCTCTAGGACTCTTTGATTTGGATTCCATTTTGAACCAAAGCCCTCAGAGTGAAAAAAGGAACTACAGAACAGCTGAAAATGCATTTCAGTCATAAATATTTAGGCACACTTAAAAGGGACATAAGCCGAACAGCGAATGGTGCCTGATGCACACATGATTCCATTATTATTCACTCCATTCACTGCAGTTCATTAAGTTAGAATTCATAGTGTCACAATATGTAAGTCCATCACTCTGTTAATGTCCTTTATAATGGATATGATACAGACCTTCAGGGTGTGCTTAGAATGTTCCTTCTTATCCTTTAAAAGTTTTGTAGTGCATTCAATATACATTGGCATGATTCATTGCAATGCTATGTAATAAATTACATTTATATTCAGTTTACACCCTAAATCAGAACAGTCTGCACTTCTAAGGGTGCCTACACACTAGACAATGCAAGGACAGAGCGGTAGATGCATACACATGCAGATCTTGTGCATCTAGAAAGTGTGTACATGGTTTGAGTGGGGCGGAGATTGTACAGTTCGAAATTTAGCGGGAAACAAAATATTTCGACCAGTAACAAAGAAATATGGTCAATCAAAAGAGAATTTTGGCAATGGGCCTGTACAAAGCCAAGCAGACAACAGCCACAAAGGCAAAGCATTCATATAGAACAGGAAAAGAGTACACAGCATCGCTATCATGCAGCCTCAACTCGCATGGGGACTCCATTTCCCAGAATCCCATGGGAGATAATGTGACTCCCAACCCCAGCGCTCAACCAATCATCCTTCCAACTCTCATGAGTATTGATCTGATTCACCTGTGTGACTTGTGTGTATTTAGTATTTAGTATTTAAGCCTGATGTGTTTAGGTTTAAGCCCGGGCTTTAGCTTAGTGTAGTTGCGAGGTATTGCCTCTGTAGTAGAGCTATTGAGCATTTCTCCATTGTGTATTTTGGTTGTCTTTATTGTGTACTGGATTTTCTGGACTCCTGATCTTTGACATTTGTCTTTGCTCCTTCGCCCTGTTTAACCTTTTTACTCTTTTGGATTTGACCCATGCATGTAATCCGACTAAAGCCTCATCTTCTGGATTTCACGTTACAGTCGCTACTGTCCTCCATCTTGGATTTTCATCCATTTTCTACCTGCATGTTTCTATTGGTTGATGTGCCTTCATGTCAGAATCTGTTGCAGCAAAAGTTGAAAGGGTTTGAACTTTTTCAATGCTTGACGATGTATCTTTTCGCTGCATACAGGTACGTTTCTAGTTCGACAGAACTGACGCAGCATCCTAACTGAAATACTTTGGGGTACTGCATTTCTGACACTGCATCAGCCTCTTGTGCCCCTGTGTCAAACACAAGGCCCACGAGCCAGATCAGGCCCACGACATAATCTCATCCGGCCCACAAAAGTATTTTAATTTTCTATAAATATTAGCCCATTTCACAGTGCGCTGCACTACAGTCCTCAGCATGCACTGCAGCGTAATGTTCACTCTGACTTTCCTACCCCAACAACAGTCTATGGAACAGCAGTTACACCTCAATTCTACACAATTCCTTCGCAACTCCACACCAGTCATATCAACAAACACACTAACTGAATTTCAGCTGCAGTTCAACCAATATAAACACCAAATGTCAGCTCAGCAGCAGAAATTGAGCCCAAATCTTAATGAGCTTGCAACAAAGAAAGCTGTCTAATTCAAGCAAATAGGTAGGTTTAAAAGACTGAGCTCTTGGGGACATTTACATTTTGAATATTTCAAGTGTCCATGTAATATTTCAAGGTCTATTATAAGTGCCTGTATTTTACTGCTGAGGATTTGTGTGTTTTGAATAAACAATGACCAGTTCGGGTTATAGAACAATATTAATTAAAAATGAAATAAAAAACATTTTTTTCTTTGGCCCACAGATTTGATGAGATTTTTTAAATGTGGCCCCTGGAGTGGTTCAGTTAGACACCCCTGCCCTAGAGTGTAGGCACCCTAACACTCTAAATATGACAAAACATGTCAAACATGTTATGCATGTTTTATCCAATTCAAATTATAATCAATTATCTCCTCTACTACTTATAAATACAAATGTGGTAGGGACAGAAAGTTTACACTCTTCATTTCCTCTCAGTTTCTCTTAAAGACTATGAGTGAGAAATAAGGAATATAAATTTTGGAATGGAATCCACAAGGCCCTCAGAGAAGGCCTAATAATTTCTGGGAATTAAAAAAAAACACGTCTGTTTTTGTCTTTTCAGTTTGATTTTATTTAACAGAGTCATCATGCATGTTGTACTTAAACTCCGCAAGTGTTAAAGTGATCCTCTTTGTAAGTTTAATTATGCTTCAAAAATCTTGGAGTGTCCAATGGAAAATTATCCAATCAGGATTCATTCAACTGTGGTATCTCTGTAGATCGAGTCAAACAAGTTCTCCCATTGGTTAGCACTTCAGGAGCTGGACTGAAGGCCTTATGCATTAGATTAACCACCAACATAATAAACAAATGTCACCCATTTTGGAAGTTCTATGTGATGTGTCACTGACTGTGAATATGAGCTGTAGTCTAACCAGGTTTCAGGTAGTTGTTAGGAATGGAAAACAGTAGCAGCTCTATGCCAGGAGTCTTTACTGGAAGAGTTACTGTAAAACTGATGCAAGGTAGTATATATCATCACTGTCAGAACAAATCTTGTATCTTGCTTTTTGTTGTTTTTCATTTTTTGACAAAATTTAGAAACATTTGTGTGAAGGTTTCATGATGAATGAACCAATAAAAATGGAGTTAAATCTTTTTACTTTGTCTTCCATTGAAAGTTAAACCCTTACAATCCCAGGCTTATTACATACTGAGGCTTATTATTCAGTAACTACAGGGACTTCAATGCAATCTGGCTCAGTAATTCTCAGATTATAGAAGTGTGTAATAAAACTTTGGGCCTGCTGGTCGACCCTGACCATATAACAGAGTTAAGAAAGTTTCTTCCTTCTACTGAAAGTTACCATTTTTGAGATACTAGGTTTTACAGTCATGACATAAATATCTGTGACAAGTTTAAAATTTTTTTTTTTTCTTGGTTTCTGACCAATTTTGACATTTATAATTAAAACTAAAGGCCATCACTGTTCACTACTGATACAATTACAATTGTTTTATTATAGCCAGAAATTACTTTGACTACCAAGGGTTAAAACAGGCTCCCTTATATCTAAAATTAATGGATTTACATGTACTGTTTATCAGACTTGGTTCTTATGCAGCATGGTTTGCATGGTCAGCATTACATAGACATACAGTAGATAGCATACAGCCATGGATTTTACTTACATGCCTTTATTCCTGAGGCCCAGTAGCCACAATAAGAGCCAAATAAATATTTACAAAGATGTTTATATAAGAATATAAACGCACATCTAAAATCTTGCTTGCTTCCATGGCAACGGCAGGACCCTTGGGTCATCAGTCCAAAACGTTCACTTCGGTAATGCACATTTGGGTGTTGAGTCTGAAAACCCCATTTACTCATCAACTGCGATTTACCAAGCCCTTCTCACCATGAAATCCTACAGGGCATCAAAAGAGGCCGGGCTGCGATTTATTCCTTTATTCATCTTCCAGCCAGGGGTGTGTGTGTGTGTGTGTGTGTGTGTGTGTGTGTGTGTGTGTTAATCCTGGGAGAAAGCTCAGCCCCTCCTTGGTTTTTAAGCAGGTGCTGCACAGAACTGCAGGAGGACTGTTGGTTTTTGTGATTATTCTCTGAATTTGTTGATTTAGTTAAGCTGCACTGAGAGTCGAACAGGCCAGGCAAACCAACGAGTTTGTTGACTCACTGAAATTTGGTTTCAGGCAAATTTAGTCAGTTCAGAACCTATACATCAGCGATATACATCTATTTCCTCGTTATAATAATATATTAATCATAATAATAATATATGTGCAATATATGTTAGCATATACAATTTTTAGTACAGACATTACAAATGAAGTAAAAACACACACATATATTCCCTCATATTACAAATATATATGCATTACATGTCAGTTTGTGAAACCTTATGAATCATGTGTGGGATCTAGGCTTTTTGACATAGACATAAACCAGCTGGTGGCTTCTAACTAAACAATCTATTGACAGTGAAACCCTCAACCTAACCTTAGAGAAAGTTCTAAAACATCTTACATTGTTTCCTTTAACTGATAAATGATAATAAACTCAAGCTCAGCCTATTTGTCAAAACTAAGTTTCCAAAACTCTTATTATCCCAAAGTGAGATTTAAGTGTGTAAACATCCACGTATCATCTTAAACATCAGCATTATATATCTGTGTGCATTTCCTTCTCGCTCATCATCAGCACTGAAATGAGCTCATTATGGATCCAATGCAGAAAAATGTCCTCTCGCACCTGCTCTATACCTCAGACAAAAGCACATGGCAGAGAAGTCACATCGTTAGCCTCCTTTCTCTGTGCTAATAAGAGCGTTACCCTTCAGAATGGATGGCCCTGTCCATTAAGGGTGTTCATTATGTCGAGTCGTTTCAAATAGAGGACCGTAATGAGCAAATGGCCCTCTCCATCAACGTCGCCACCTCGGTGACCTGATTTGTGACACTCTTCTAGGATGACAGACTGCTATGCTGGCGCTCTGGCCAGCACATGTCACCAACACAAAAAACACAAGACAAACATCAATTACTGGAGTGGACTGTCCTCTATGGATCCTTGTGTCTTTTGAACCCAACAGGAGAGCAATTAGAAGCCTGTCAGTGTTCTACTTGTGAAAAAAGTGCCAGTGTAAATTTTCATCACAGTTGCATCAATTATAAGCACAGCATGATGCAGTGTTCATGGATCAGCTATTAAAACTGTCAGGACACAGACATTTGAGGAAAAATCATGAAGGGTATCCCTTGAGAATTATTACTTTCATACTACTGTGCTACTCAAATGTAATTATGTGACTAAGCATGTAATTATGTATTTAATTACATTGTAATTATACTATACATTGCACTTACATTCTTTATTGATAGCCTTGAGTCAGAATTTCAATATCTTTCATCATTTATTGCAAGAAAATGACAAAAAGTTATCTCTAAAAAGGAGCACATGACAAAAATTCATAAAGAAATATCTCCCTTCTACTCACAAATACAAATGTGGTAGGGATCGAAAGCTTAGAATCTGCGTGTTCCATGTAACTTCCAATTGCTTCAATGAGCTACAAGTGGGTAATAATTAATATGATGTAATAATTAGCATGATTTTATTATGGGCAGTGACATCTAAGGGTTAATTAAGGTTGTTTTTTCACCTAAATCTACTTTATATTATACTCATTGTGATAATTTTAGGCAATAATAGCTTGAACCGCAGTTAAAATCCCAAATAAGCCCATTTCATTAACTGACTGTGATAACTGCGACTTCTAAGAGTTATTCCACAATGCCTGTTCGTGCCTGATCAAGAACCACGACCACCTCAGAGGCCTCCAAAACCCATCAATCCAAACTTAAACATGCCAGAACTGCTCTTCCCAAGGCCTATTTTATTGTTTACTAGCTTGGTACCTCCAGCAAGCTAGAGCACTTACTGTAAGTGAAGGAAAATCAACCAGATAAGTGGATACAAACAGATACATCCAGCTTCAGCCACATGAAGCCAATCTCTATTAGACATGCTGAGACATGGTAGGGCTTCTTCCTGTTATTTAAGCAATCAGCTTCCCCTTAGAGTTTATGTTTTGCCTGTGCAATTCAGCCAAGTTCTAGATACTCAAAAGGAGTGCGGAGGTGACCCTGGGGGTCAAACAGAGAACAAAAGACTGAGGCAGAAAGGTCAAAGTGTTAAATACTGTCCCACAGCCAGGTTTACAACCCTGCTTCCCTTTGCAGAAGTAAGCATAGCCTCTACAAAGCTCGTTTCCTGACCTCTTCCCAAAAGCTGAGCAATCTTCTGACCGACAGCCACTGCTTTCTTTCGCCACCCTCACTTTCGGTAAACTGCTCGAGACTTGGCTCAGTTGACCTGCTGATTTTCCCCCAATATGAGCTCCAGAAGTGTGCGTGTATGTGTTGAATCAGCAATTTCTCACAGCTCCTGTGCCTCAGTTATGTTTATTTGGTCACATTTGTATGGCTGTATAGATGCTTTACTGTGTGCAGGGAAACAGGATGAAAACCAAAGCAATATAAAATGTAATCTCAAAAGCAAAGGTAGTGTCAAATATGCTTCTGTAGGCTGAAACACACTGAGAAGGAAAAGAGCTCTATGCTTCAACCACTTGTCCACCTGTAGTCTATAGAAAAGGAATGTCATCATATTACGTCATGCTGTGATGCTGTCCTAAACCGGGAAAGCATTTTACGTTCAGGGTGGTAAAATTTTAAAGGCATGTATGCAAAAATATGAATGTCATCTAATCTTAAATAAACCCATAAAGATGTATTAGTTTTGTCCACTGTGAACGATTTCTACCACTCAATAATTCTGCTGGGGTTAACACAGGTTCTCTCAAACAGGCTGCTGTTGGTATTCTTGTTTGCTTACATTCTTCTGAAATGGGTAATAGATGCCATTGCCTTAGTGAAAATGTCACTTTTCAATACAGTGATAGATGCCATAACTTTTGAGGAAACAGCAACACACCAAAGCTCAGCCTACAATCCAAACTAACTTTCCAAACTCATTATTAGCCCAAAGTGAGATTAAACTGTACACACATACCAATCACATGTTGTTTTAGTCATTCACCCCTTGGTACAGGACCTCTACTGGCCATTTGCTGGCGCAGTGGAAATTAACTGCGATATTTTTAATCAATATACATTACTTGTGAAAATTTAGTGTCACTTGTCATAAAACAGTTGTTATTCAGTAATAATGTATACAATATAAAGGGAAATGCTTAAACCAATACCAATAACACTCTTTTAAGTATCAGTAACATATCAGTGAAGTAGCTGTACTGCAGCATCTGAATACACTAATAAATATCTTGAAGTTGTACTGCTGATACATTAATTACATGAAGTAGACTTTATATGTTACTTCCATTAAGCAAAATCTCACCTTAACCAGTCTTACCCAAAGCCTAACCCTAACCTCAACCTCAACTCAAAACCTAATCCTAGCCCTCACCCTGGCTCTAATACTAACCCTAACCTTAACCTCAACCCAAAACCTAATTCTAACCCGTCAACCTGGCCCTAATCCTCACCCAAACCTCAACCTCAACCTAAAACCTAATCCTAACCCTCATCCTGGCCCTAATCCTCACCCAAACCTCAACCTCAACCTAAAACCTAATCCTAACCCTCATCCTGGCCCTAATCCTAACCCAAACCTTAACCTCAACCTAAAACCTAATTCTAATCCTCACTCTGGCCCTAATACTAACACAAACCTTAACCTCAACCTAAAACCTAATTCTAATCCTCACTCTGGCCCTAATACTAACACAAACCTTAACCTCAACCTAAAACCTAATTCTAATCCTCACTCTGGCCCTAATACTAACACAAACCTTAACCTCAACCTAAAACCTAATTCTAATCCTCACTCTGGCCCTAATACTAACACAAACCTTAACCTCAACCTAAAACCTAATCCTAACCCTTACTCTGGCCCTAATACAGTTATACATGAACACTTAAAGAACGCTCTGCATTAAAGTGTTCTTCAGATTGATGGAGAATGTGCTGTAGATGGTTTGATTTAGCACCCAAAAGGGTTCTTCTCTTGTTGTCAATGTCAAGCCTGTAACAATAGAAGAACCCTTTTTGGTGCTATATAGAACTCTTTTTGAAACGGTTCTGTATAGAACCATCAAGCTTCATCAATCCAAAGAACCTGATCATGCAAAGAGTGTTCATTTTTCTATATAGAATCATTTTCTTTACTAAAGAACCCTTGAAGAACCATCATTTTGAGTGTGTACAAACTATTTGGAATGTGTAAGAAAGTAGTTTAATTGTAGAATCATTATGCATGTGCCTTCAAAGAAATTAGTTTTATCTGAATGAAAATTATTGACCCAAAACTTTTGCGCAGTCGTGTAATCAAATAAGATATTTTTTCCTGGAACTTTGTTATCAGATGAACTGTTTTCTCTCTGTGTGTGAAATGTTGTGGCTCTCTACAGTCTCTACACATCTCTACACACATCATGATAAGAAAATGTTCTTGACCTGCTTGCACAGATAAGAAGATGAAAATCCATCTAAATATATTCTATCACTGTTACGGAAGAAAAGATGCAGAATGCAGAATTCAACTAGGGATGGGAACCGAGAACCAGTTCCAGTTGAGAACTGGTTTACAATTGTCTGATCCATTGGAATCATGATCAATTCCTTTTATTAGTACTGGTATGTTTTTATGATAATAAAAATTCAAACTCTGTGACATGACATCAAACTCTGCGTCTACACTGCTGGAAACTTGCAACAAGTAGGAGTCGTGGTGGAGAGGAAGATATATGGCTTCATTTCACAAAGGAGGATGGCAACAGTGCTACTTGCAATGTCTGTAAAATGATCGTTTCAAGTAAAGGTGGAAACACCAACAATATATTTTGACGTAACACGGCCTGAAATTCGATGAGTGCCACTGCTTCCCAAATGAGGAGCACTTTCATTATCGAGGGTAAATATCCTGTTATGATATAATTAACGCCACATAGGAAGGCTGAGCAGGTTTTTTCTCTGACTAATAAAACCTTGAAACACTTTATTTTGAGTCCTTTTTAGATGATTGATAAACTCTTGACAGAGTATCAGTAACGTATCAGTGACGTAGCAGTGAACTGGCAGTAGTACAGCATCTGAATACATTGATGTCAATATCTTGAAGATGTACTGTTGATCCATTACTTACATTCAGTAAATGTATTGTTTAGGTTATATGAAGTATACTTTATATTATACAGTACTTCCATTATACAAAACCCTCACACTGGCCCTAATCCTAACCCTAACCTTAACCCAAAACCTAATCCAAACCCTCACCCTGTCCCTAATCCTAATCTTAACTTTAACCAAAATCTAATCCTAACCCTCACCCTGGCCCTTATCCTGACCCTAACCTTGACCTCAACCCAAAACCTAATCCTAACCCTCATTCTGTCCCTAATCCTAACCTTGACCTCAACCCAAAACCTAATCCTGCCCCTTGCCATGGCCCTAATCCTAACCCTAATCATAACCAAACCCTAATCCAGTGAAACTCCAGGTACAGAATGGTGTCAGTGTGTCTTTAACAGCTTGTTGAGGATGTTGAGATGATCTATATTAAACCTGTTACACGTTCAGTTGCTCTCAGATTAACATCTACAGATTTAAACTTGGACACTTCAAATAAAGTGACAAACAACTAAATTCAGCAAATTATAAAAAAAAATTGTTAACACAGTAAATTAAGAGGTAATTGGATAATTTCAGTATCCCTTTCTGTCATTAAAGGCTCTTGATAATCTACTGAATGTTTTCACTGCTGTTACATCATTGATATGTAGCTGATAAGTTACTGAGAGTCTTACTGAGAGTCTATTGAGTGTTCATTTATTCTAGTGTCACCCAAATATTTTATCAGTCACTTTTATATTTGTTTTCTGAGTTATATCATTAAAAAAGGAGCATTGTAATTCATTTTAACATGTTCAAATGTTATTAGTCAGACATGCTACACTGTATTCAGAATAATAAAACAGCTGTGTTGATGCTGAAAACCTGTGTAGGTCTGCTTGACTGATCAGGAATCAATAAGAGATAACTGATAAGTATCAGACCGATAGGCAGAATTAAAGCAGGCATTGGTATCAATAAAATCTTATCAATTCCCATCCCTAAATTCAAATGAGGGAGCACAAAAATGGGCAGACATTGCCTTTTATGGCTACTGTCTGTAGAAAATGGGTTACCATCAGACACTAGCATTCAATCTCTGAGTGAAGAATGTGAAGCAGCTCTGTTCTCTTACCTCTTCTTCTTCAGTCCTGCTGCATGGCTGTGATCTTTCCCCCAGTCGTTTGTCCACAGCACTGAGTGGTACAAGGAGGTGGGGGTGGTCTGATGGTGTTATGCAGAGTGTATGGGTTTCCGGGAAATCACTGCACTTGGAATCATTGTGTCAGAAGAAAACAGGATCTTTCAGTTTCCCTTTCAGTTTCCTCTGTGGGTAGGCTCTCTGAGAAAACAGAGGGGTAACCATGTTAGCTATGACAACCATTTAAAAGCTGCTCCTCCAATTAACCCCGTAAATGGCCAGGGCCAACCGGCGGGCCCACCAGCGCGCCCACCAAATCAAACACTGTCATCTTGAAGCTGTGTTATATTCAGTTATGTTATGCTGACAAAGTCTCGCTAAAACTTGCTTTTATGCTCAGCTAAAGGGACAGTAATGATGTGTTAACATCAGTGACGTGTCCATACTGACTGCAAGACTATTTACCCTGCAGTAGCCTACCACTGGTTGTCTAAATGCCTGTTAAGAAGCAGCCATTAGCATTAGCATGCTTACTTACAGCTTATAACTGGTTTAGTGCATATCAGAGATGGACATTTTGACCTGACTTGCTACTCGACGCATGCTTAACTGGCTCTTTACTCGACTCGAGCCAGTGAAAAAAAAGCAAAAATATTTTTTTTGGATTAATAAGTGAACTTTCTGAAATAAATGCCAAGAAAATTATTACTTGGAAAAGGAAAAGTGCTAAAATTTGGGCATTAATATATCATTTTTGGTGGCAATTGCTGGCATAAACATCAAGCAATGATGTTTCAATCCAGGCTATTTGGGGAGAAAGTTACACAGATCCTTGATCCAGTATGAATCAAATTATGCACAAATCACATTACCATACCTCCTCTGGGACTAATCCAGCTTGAATAGGGCTTTAGCTGTGGAGGTGCTTCAATTTGAGTTGCCAAAGAGATCTGTGATTTTAATCTGGTATGAATCTACAATGTCCATAGTTTTTACAAGTCTGCTAAGTAATAATTACCGTATTTACAAAACTTGGAGCTCCCTCAGTAACTATAGTCCAGTTTGCATTGACATCACAGTAATGTAATAACAAAACCGGGTAATTAAAAACACTTTGTTTTTTACGCCCTGAAGACAAGGCTAACAACCAAAGTATTGAGCCAAAAACCAAATCTCAGCCTATTTATCAAAACTGACTTTCCAAAACTGTCATTATATATTAACACCAGCTGCAAGCATTACAGATCTGCTTGGAATATGAAGCAAGCACATTCTCTTACTTTATTCTCTCGATTACGTCCAGATGTGGTCTCCTATCTAGTTGTCCGTTCCCAGGGCCGAGCCGAGCAGCACTGAAGAGGGAGGTTTATTGCTCCTTTTTATAGGCAGCTTTGTGCACATTGAGTGGGGCTTTCCTGGAGCCATGATGCAAGCAAAAAAGTGTCTTTCCGTTTCCTTTTCTCTGTTGTGAGTAGTATCTCTTGCACAGTGAGGAAATAATATTGGATAAATGAATTTCTAATTTATCTAGATTTTTGAAAACACTACATAACACAGACACAGACATGCCATTAAGATATGCTGTCATCACTTATCATGACAGATTTTGTTCAGTAATATAACAGTGTCATGTTGGAATTGCTGGTAATTTTATGAGGCAGGGTTTAATACTGTGGATTTCAGTACTTTCACTTTCAGTATCTCTTTCTGTCAGGTCCCCTTCTCTCACACATGCGCACTCTATACATACACATATTAAAGCTTTTCAGTTCCGGGAAATTACTGCTTGGCCTTTCCATTTGTGCAATTACTCTCACTTGCTGTGTTTACATGCCAAGATTTTTGCCAATCTGATGGAACAAATTCTGATTATAGATTAAGACTGAGGTGTTTATATGCTCACTCTACTCAACAATCTGATGAAAATCTCCATTTACATGCACACAAGTAAACCAATCCAAAAGTATGCATATATGTAGAGAACCACTTAGTGTAGACGTTACCATGACAACGAGCATCACAAGTCCAGTCAGAGTGAGATGAGCAGCAGTGAGCAGTGCTTGTGTTTTGAATTACTTTAAAATGATGTCAGGCTCAGGAAAATGTTCTTCACGTGTCCTTATTAAAGAAGGGGGAGAGGAAGACATCGTGTTCTGAGACACATAAGATGGATGCCCGTCTCATCGCCGTCTTTTAAAGTTCAAAGCATAAACTTCGTCTCCTCTGCAGACCAGTATCTGCTCCACCATGTTGGACGTTCTAAACTTTCGCTATGACGCACAGAACGTACTTAAATTTCTGATTGGGAATGTAATCAGATACAGGCGTTTACATGGTTATTATTCTTCTGTTTAACAGATTATTTACATGATTACCCACCTCGTTCAATCGGATAGAAATTGTGTTCCCAATGGAATAAACTAGTCCGATTGAAGCGTGTACATGGACGCATTCTATTCTGATTGAACTATTAATCTGATTAGTAACGGATTATTAGGCTGCATGTAAACATGGCTAATGATGATGTTTACAAGCACAGCTGTTGGAGCTGGTTTAGTTTTAGCTGGTGAGGTGATGTTCATATAGTAGTCTTGTTCAAATTGACACAGTAATATAATAACAAAACTAGGTAATAGAAAATGGCAATCCCCAATATTCATATGTAGTATATGGTAAAGTCTCCTCCTTTGTCCAGTGTCACTTTTCTGTACCATATTTGCCATTTAGCTGCACAATGTGTTGTCCCTGCATGTGGACATCCACCTTATTTATTGTTTTCATGGAAACGAAAGGGAGTTTTGGAGAGCAGATCTGGAGCCAGAATTATCACATGACATTTCCAGGTGGACATATGTTAAACCAGCACATAATCTTACGGAAATGGCCCACTTCTTTGGGACTCAGGGCTTCAGATGATTTCAATCAGACTGAACATTCAATCAAAGGTTTCAAATGGAGGGTCACTGCCTTTGAAACCTCATTGTCCTCCTGGGTGTTGTACTCCATCTCGTTGCAAAGGGGCTCCTGCTGCTCTGGGTAATGGAAGCCCCACTGCATACTGTGAGATTGATATGCTTGTGTGGGCATAGTCCAAGATGTGGACATCTCTAGATCATAAATCGAAATAGGCTGAAATAGGTGATCAGTATTAGGAGATTCTGACAGTAGGTGGTGAAGTGAGGACTCAGGCCCTTTACTAGAGCCCAGAAACTGGTTCTTCATACAAGGCAAAGAAGGAATAAGTACAGCCTTGTTCAATCTTATACTGTAGGTTAATCCAAAGATCAAGTCAAAAGTGATAGGACATTTAATGATTATAAATTGTACTTGGGGACATTTAATCTTTTAACATTACATATCGTCGCTGTCCAATGAAAAACAAGTATCTCCAAAATAGTAACTTTACAGGAGAGGGCAAAAACACTCTTAACTTTCAATGTAAGTCAATGTAAAAAGATTTTGTTCCAAGTGATTTTAGAGCATTTCTATAGGTCCATGCATCATGAACTTTACGCACAGCGTAAAGGACAACTGGTGTGTTGAAATGATGTAGAAAACAAAATATCGACTGAATGGAGAGACATGGTTTTCTTTGGACACTGACGATCACTGGTAAAAATGCTTTTATTTTGCATTCTTTCCTAATTAACACAATTTATTTCATAACAATTTGCATGAAAAGTAGAATCTTTGAATGTTTACATGGATTTAGATTTTATTGGTATTTGCTACTGTATGTCTTCATTTTATTTTATGACAGTGTACACTTGAGCTGGCATGGACTTCAAGAGTTTGTGCAAAAGTATCTGATCATTAGATCAAATCCACCTGAGAGTCATCTGAATTTGACCTTCAATGGAATAAATACGACCAAAAAATCTGACATTTTTGTACAAACACTTGAACATGGTCAATTTCACAAATTTTACAAATAGTGACCTAGAAATAGTGCAGGATTTTAAATATTTCTTTATTTTCTTCTTCATTCTCATAATCTTTTTTTTGTTTAAAATTTGTTTTGGACTCCACTATACACTGATAGATTTGCCATGTTATTTCTAAATGACTGGGACTTTTTGAAACACGGCATTGATAAACTATTAATACATCCGTCTACCACTCCTTCATCCCAGAAACCTCCCTGCTGGTAAATTTATTCAGGCATCATTGTACAAGATCATGAGGATATCCCGGTACTCTGGATGTTACAAAGCAGAGGATGTAATCAGTGAGCAAAACAAGTAGTCCATTGCTGTTCTTGGTGTAGTATTGGGGATTGCCAAATTGCTTCAACAAATGAGTTGATAGTAAAGTCAAGTTGAACAATAGAGAGCTCAAAGGGAAGCTCTGCACTATGGATTCCAGGGGAAATATCACACACATCTCCGAAGTCAATTTAGGCTGATGGACTGGGGGAATTACAGAGTGGAGATGAAAGATGAGCCAAAGCCAAACCTACACTCAAGAATATGTGTAAGCTTACTGTATGCATGCTGTTTATGATAAATGAACTGCTTTTCATGACCATGGATGATGAAGAAAATGCCCCAAAATTAGCCAGCAGAAGATGCAAATCCAGTGTTTCTTGAAATAAAAGTGTTAAAAATAGGTCTTTGAAGTGAATCTACACTACACTACTACAGGGGCAGTACCCCTCTTGTCACTGGGGTGGTACCCTCAGGGGTACATCTTAGTACCTTTATTCAGGGAACATAACTGTACCATAATTTACTGAAATGTTATTTTCTAAGTTGTATTGACTCCACACACCCCGTCTCGTCTCCAGGCTTTTTATTGTATTGCTCTGTTTTAAAACATCAGGTTAAACAAAAACTTTCTTTAGATGCACAGTTGGACCTTAAACCCACTGTTGTACCTTTGAGGGAACATTACATTGTTTGTACCTTGATGAATGAAAAACAGAACCTTTATTTCTAACAGTGCATAGAAGAAACAGTTTTGGCCTCCTGAAGCAGTGGTTCTCAAACTGGTCCTCAGGGACTCCTAGATTGTTCAAGTTTTTGCTCAATCCTCAAAGCTCTCTAGCGCTTAGGGCGCTAGCCCTATTAGGTGTGTTCTTCTTCCCATTGTTGTCAGTTCCTCTTTCAGTTGTTGTAATTCCAGTAATTATATGAGACAGCCACGTTATATGTTTTTTTTTGTTTTTTGTTTTTTTTTCAGAAGACATGTGGTTTCTCAAATATGTAATCACCTGAGTTGTAAATGTCCACAGAAGTATGATATTTTTATGAAACTGGACATGTTTTGATCAAAATTTTACCAAGTGTCATTTTTTTTTTTTTTTACTTATTTTTGACTGTATCAATTCAGAAAATCAATTCACAGCTTAGATGTCTATTAGAAAGTTTTAGAATAAAGTGTCTGTGAGGTGAAAATATAAGAATTTTGATGATTGTTCATTACATGGCTTATTACTGTCATATAGTATATGAGTAGCATCAGGCGGACTTATTTTTCTTGATATTCTCAACTGTAGGATACATGCAGATTGCTAAAACTAACCCTAGACAGACTGACACAGCAGGCCAAGCCTTTGAGTTTCTTGTTCAAGGCCAATATGGCTAATATTCCAGCTAAAAAACTGTTTTAGTACACTGGGTGTTTACAGCTGCTAATAATAACAATTACTCTTATAATGAAGAGTCCTTCCACAAATGATTAGATACATACTGGCTTATTTAGAAAACACACAAAAATCTATATCAGTCCAGTGGTGTTGGACGGACGCCAAAAGACTCTGAAGGTGCGCGCGCATCTCTTCAGTGTGCTCGGCTGGATGCGCGCGCATGCGTGAACGCGCCGCTGCGAGGAGAGCACACAAACAGAGCGAGGAAAGTGGCTCTTCGGCCGAGCGCATTGACGGAATGCACGCGCAGCTTCAGAGCTGGCTAAGTGGTGGAGCGCACTGAAGAGGCATTTTCGGTGGATAATACTGACTGATCTAATCAAATATTTGATTTGAAACACCACGTAAATATTTTAGAAGCCCTAGAAGTAAATAATAGTAGTGGAAATAAAGCAAAATGCAGAGTTTATGAGCACAGAAAAGAGTTTTACTTGAAGAATAAAACATAAACTTTGAAGGAGAGTCTATTTTTTTACTGCTTTTCCACAATGGATTACTCACAGATACTTCATCGACCGCGATGGCGCCGCTATTTTCAGAAACGGTAGGTTGCTGTTTCTAAGGATATTCTAAGGATAGTAAACTCATGCATTAAAGTATTGCTGAATTATAAAGCTGATAAGACAAGGTGTGATTTTTGACGCAAAACACGTCACTAGGGTCTATAGGGCTTGGTAGTAAAAAATGTAGACTATCCAGTTTGAGAACCACTGCCCTGAAGAATGTAACGTTTGAACAGAAAGCAGACGCTCGCGGTTTGAAAACAAAAAAGGAGCTTTACTTGGGGAATCAGGGATGAGCACCGTAGTCAGATAACGAGCATGGGTCAGTTCCAGAAAACACAGCAAGATGAGAATGGCTACCATAACAGACAAGGGCAAAACAGGTCGAAGTCCACAAAACAAGCAAAGGGTCAAAATCACCAATCCAAATAACCAGGCAGAAGTACAAAAGGGCAAATCCAAAAACAGAGTCAGAGAAAACGATAAGAATAAAGTCATAACCAGGAAAACAATCAGAAAGAAAACGCTCAGTAGTTTCGTAGAGAAAGCAATACCTCGCAAAGATTCTAACTAAAGCCCGGGCTTAAATATTATCTAAAACAGCTGCAAAGCATTAGTATTCAGGCGAACTTGAGCGATGATTGGAGGATGAGGATCTCTCCGGAGTCATGTGACTTTGCTGAGGAGTCTGGGAAATGGAGTTCGTGTCAGAACATGCGAGCGAGGGAACTAGCTCCGTCTGATGAGTGGCAGGAAGGGTGACAGTACCCCCCTCCAAAGAGTCCTGGCGGGCCTTGGTACGAGGGCGACCAGGACGACCACCGAGCACCCCACCGGACCTCTGAACAGGGGCGGAACCAGAACCGTTGAGGCGCTGGACGGATGGGGTCTGATCACGGTGTCTCCGCAAACGCGCTGGAAGGGAGGCAGGGGGCCCCTTACGTGGGCGACCCCTCGAACGTGGAGCAGGCTTTTCCGGGTGCTGGCTGTGAAAGTCTGCGACGAGACCTGGATCTAATACGTCCTTAGCCAGCACCCAACTCTGCTCCTCAGGACCGTAACCCTCCCAATCCACCAGATATTGCAACAGTCCACCCCGCCTCCTGGAGTCCAGCAACCTCCGAACAGCGAAGACTGGGGCCCCATCTATCACCTCCGGTGGGGGTGGTGTGACGTCCGGCGACACCTCATCCAATGGGCCTGCAACAACAGGTTTAAGAAGGGACACATGAAAAGACCGTGAAACTCTAAACCTTGGGGGTAATTCTAACCTATAAGTCACCTCGTTAATCCTTTTAACAACTTTAAATGGTCCAATATATTTAGGTTGGAGCTTTCTACTTCCCTCCATCTTGCGAAAGACTCTTGTGGCCAGCCAGACGCGATCACCAGGTTGGTAGACAGGTGTTTCACCTCTGTGCCGGTCGGCCTGTTGTTTGTTCCTTTGTAGGACAGTCTCTATGCATCTGTGCACCTGTTCCCAGACCTGTTCACTCCGGCTCATCCAGTCATCCACAGCCGGAACCTCTGTCACTGAACCTGTCCACGGTGCTAAGGGTGGCTGATAGCCCAAAAACACTGAAAAGGAGTCATCCCTGTGGTAGAGCTGGTTAGAGAATTTTGGGCTATTTCAGCCCAGGCTAAAAACCTATACCAATCAGAAGAGTTGTCATAGCAAAAAATTCTCAAAAACTTGCCTAGCTCTTGGTTCATACGTTCACATTGTCCATTAGCTTGTGGATGATAACTGGAGGTCAAACTAATAGATACTCCAATGTGCTCAAAAAATGCAGTCCTTACCTGAGACGTGAACTGTGACCCACGATCAGAAACAATGTCCTCTGGGATCCCAAACAGCCTAAATACATGATTAAACAAGGCTTCAGCAGTCTGGAAAGCACTTGGAATGTTTTGAAATGGAATGAATCTGACTCCCCTTGAAAATCTATCAATCACTGTAAGAATGGTGTTAAAACCTTGCGAATCTGGAAGGTCAGTCACAAAGTCAATGGCTACATGAGACCAAGGTCTGGCAGGTATCGGAAGGGGCATTAGCTTGCCTGCAGGTAGGGTTTTCAGGGTCTTACATTGTGAGCAAGTGGAGCATGACTGAACAAAAGAATGGATGTCTTTAAGCATAGACTCCCACCAATATCTGTGAGCTAATAGCTGATGTGTTCGTGTCTCCCCAGGGTGGCCCGAAGTAAGGGATGAATGGGCCCAAGTTATCAACCTATTATGACATACTTTCTTCCTGTAGGACACTGATTAGGAATGGAAGTGTTAACTAAAGCAGCTTCTATATCATCACTTCTGGGGGTATAATGGGTTTAGCGTTCTCCAGCTCTGTGTTGACACTGTTTCTTTGATGTATGCGGGAAAGAGCGTCGGCCTTGGTATTACAAGATCCTGGTAGATAAGTGATGCTGAAATTGAAACGGGCAAAAAACAGTGACCATCGAGCTTGACGAGCATTCAATCTCCGGGCATTCCTAAGATATTCTAAATTCTTGTGATCAGTGAGCACGGTGAAAGGATGGTTTGCTCCCTCAAGCCAATGTCTCCACTCTTCTAAGGCTAATTTTACCACTAATAATTCTCTATCACCAATACCATAGTTCATTTCTGCTGGCAACAACTTGTGGGAATAAAAGGCAATTGGATGCAATTTCTGAGGGGACCCGGTTCTCTGCGACAAAACTGCTCCTACGCCAGTCTCTGATGCGTCCACTTCTGCCACAAAAGGTTGGGAAGGATCAGAGTGTTTGAGAATGGGAGCCGTGGTAAAAGCTGCTTTGAGATGTTGAAAGGCAGCCTCTGCTTGCTCTGACCAGCGGATCTTTTTTGGTGAACCTTTTAATAGGGAAGTAAGGGGAGCTGTGATAGTACTGAAATTTCTAATGAACCTCCTATAGAAATTTGCGAATCCCAAAAATCTTTGCAACTCCTTGACTGAAGTGGGAGCAGGCCAATTTACCACTGCATCAACCTTGCGATCATTCATGATCACTCCCTGATTACTAACAACATATCCTAAGAAGTTGACAGACTCCAAGTTGAACTCGCATTTTTCTCCTTTAACATATAGATTATTGTCCAATAGCCTCTTCAAAACTGCACGGACATGTTGCACATGAGTCTCCTGGTCTGGTGAGTAAACGAGAATATCGTCTAGATATGCAATGACAAAGTTCCCTAGCATATCCCGCAGTACCTCATTTATGAAAGCTTGGAAACAGAGGGTGCTATAGAGAGCCTGAATGGCATCACGAGGTATTCATAGTGCCCCCTAGTGGTCATGAAGGCTGTCTTCCACTCGTCTCCCTCTCTGACTCTGATCAGATTATAGGCACTTCTAAGATCTAGTTTAGTTAACATCTTAGCCCCTTTTAATTGTTCTAAAGCCACTGGAACCAGGGGAAGCGGATAGGGATAGGGCTTGGTGATTTGATTCAGGGCTCTATAGTCTATACAAGGGCGCAGTCCTCTATCTTTTTTCTTTATAAAGAAGAAACTAGAGGAGATTGGGGAAGTGGATGGCCGAATAAACCCTTGTGTTAAAGCCTCCTGAATGTATACATCTAGGGCTTTCTGTTCTTCTTGGGTCAATGGATACACTCTGGCCTTGGGGAAAGTAGAATTATCTAGCAAATCAGAGTGCTGGTCCATACAACAATGGGAGTGGTAATTTTGGAGATGATCCCGACTCCAACGGGTCCTCCATCTAGCGCTGCCACCTTTAACACGTTCTGAAGACTTTCCACAGGAATCTTCAGCTGTTCCACAATCTGGGCATGAATGAAGTTCCCTTCTGCTCTGGAATCTAGGAGGGCTGAAACAACAAGAGAATCAGATTGGCAGCAGATACTGACAGGTAATATAAAAGACTTGGAAACCAACCCTTTTGTGGGAACATTCACCACATTAGCATGCGGAGTGTACTCCATGTGCTGTCCAAGGGTTGGCGTCTTGCTCTTAGGAGGCCTCACTCTACACTCTCTTATCTGATGTCCCGGGTTCCCACAGTATAAGCAGAGGTTGTTTGTGAGCCTGTGAAGTCTTTCTTCTGGTGTCAATCGCGCTGAATCGCACTGCATGGGTTCCATGGCTTCAGGTGATTCTGGTGGGCTCCCTATTCTGGAGAGGATTCTTCTGTGGTTTCTATCAGGCTTGTGTTTACGACGATTTTGCAAAAGATGATCCAGTTTGATGGCTAGATCAATGAGTTGATCTAAAGACAAGTCATCATCTTTGCATGCAAGTTCATTCAATATCTCCTGGTTGAGTCCTTGTCTGAACATTACTAAAAGGGCTGCTTCATTTCAGCCGGTACTGGCTGCTAGAGTCCGAAATTCTAGGGAATAATCGACCACTGAATGAGCTCCTTGTTTAAGTTTAGCCAATAATTCCCCACTGATCCTGCCTTCATAAGGATGATCAAAAACTGTTTTGAATTCACTAAGGAATTGGACATATGACAAACGGTGAATCCTGTTCCAGCTAGCGGTAGCCCACTCTAACGCTTTACCCGCTAACCTTGATACAATGAAGGATATCTTAGCCTGGTCATTACTAGCAGGGGAAAAAACACAGTACACTGGAGCAAAAAGCCTCTACATTTGTCAGGGTTACCCTCAAACTTATCTGGTTTACTAACCAGGAAAGTAGTAAATGTGGTCGACATGGGAGCCAACGGAGTCGCGATGTTTACTTCAGGTTCAGTCACGCTGAGATTCTGGAGTTGAGTACTCAGTTCTTTGACACTAGCGACGAGCTGTGCCAACTGGGACTGTTGTTCAGCTTGCTGATGAGCTAACGTCTCTAGCGAGTGAGTTACCCTGAACAGAACCTGCTGATGCCTGCCGAGTAGTTGTCCTTGCTCCGTCAATGCCTTTTGGAAAGCTTCCGGATTGGCCATCTGCATAGGTGGCGAGGTATTCTGTAACGTTTGAACACAAAGCAGACGCTCATGGTTTGAAAACAAAAAGGAAGCTTTACTTGGGAAATCAGGGATGAGCACCATAGTCAGATAACAAGCATGGGTCAGTTCCAGAAAACACAGCAAGATGAGAATGGCTACCATAACAGACAAGGGCAAAACAGGTCAAAGTCCACAAAACAAGCAAAGGGTCAAAATCACCAATCCAAATAACCAGGCAGAAGTACAAAAGGGCAAATCCAAAAACAGAGTCAGAGAAAACGATAAGAATAAAGTCATAACCAGGAAAACAATCAGAAAGAAAACGCTCAGTAGTTTCATAGAGAAAGCAATACCTCACAAAGATTCTAACTAAAGCCCGGGCTTAAATATTGTCTAAAACAGCTGCAAAGCATTAGTATTCAGGCGAACTTGAGCGATGATTGGAGGATGAGGATCTCTCCGGAGTCATGTGATTTGCTGAGGAGTCTGGGAAATGGAGTTCGTGTCAGAACATGCGAGCGAGGGAACTAGCTCTGTCTGATGAGTGGCAGGAAGCGTGACAAAGAACCTTTCAATGATGAAAAGTTCTTTAGTGAACCAAAAGTGGTTCTTCCATGGCAGCTTGCCAACACTGTAAAACACAATAATGGAAATAACTTAGGTTAGGTTTACTTACTTGCTAAATTTACTAATACAAATCTGGCAACATTTACTATTTCTTGTCTAATTATTAGTTACTTAGATAAATCTAGTTAAGATCAGTTCATTTGGGTATGTTCTACAGTCTGAAGAGTCTTTTGCCCAAAAAGCTTCCCAGCATTCTTAGCAGTTTTGTTAATTAACTCATGTTTCTCTAAATTATAAATATAATTCTCTTTGCAAAATGATTTTCTATCATAGCCTACTCTCACATTTGGATGCATTTTTTGTTTTTGTTATTCTTACCATGGTGTTTAGTGTTCAGGTTTATCAGCTCAGCCTGGAGCTTGGAATGCTAACACAATGGCAAACATGCATTAAGGTATTGTATGAGAGATAGACAAGTTGCTGGAATTTTGCCTCATTTCAGCTGACAGAACTGGTATAACTGAATCAGTTTGTAGGCCTCCTTGCTCACACAAGCTTTTTCAGTTCTGCCTATAAATGTTCTATGGGATTAAGGTTAGAGCTTTGTGATGGCCACTCAAATACCTTCACTTTGTTGTCCTTAAGCCATTTTGACACAACTTTGGAAGTGGGGGAAGACTCATTTGGTTGATGTCTTCAGATGCTGCTTCAATATCTCCACATAATTTTTCTTCCTCATAATGCCTTCTATTTTGTGAAGTGCAACAGTCCCTCCTGCTACAAAGCACCTCCACAATATGATGCTGCCACCGCCATGCTTCACAGTTGGGATGGTGTTCTTTGGCTTGCATGCCTCCCCCTTTTTTCCTTCATACATAACGATGGTCACTATGGCTGCACAATTCCATTTTTGTTTCATCAGACCAGAGGACGATATTTGCCCCATGTGTAATCTGGCTTTTTTATGCCTGTTTTGGGGGAAAGTGGCTTCTTCCTTGCTGAGCAGCCTTTTAGGTCATGTCGAATTAGGAAACGTTTTACTGTTGATATAGATACTTTTTTTTAACTGTTTCCTTCAGCATCTTCACAAGGCATTTGGAAATTGCTCCCAAGGATGTACCAGACCTGTGGAGGTCCACAATTCTTTTTATTATGTCTTGGCTGATTTCTTTTGATTTTCCCATGATGTCAAGCAAAGAGGCAAATAGGCCTTGAAGACAGGCCTTAAAAATACTGCTGCAGTTACACCTCCACTTAACTCAAATTATGTCAGTTAGCCTATCAGAAGCTTCCCTAAAGCTATGATATCATTTTCTGGAATTTTCCTTTAAAGCTATTTAAAGGCAAAGTCAACTTGGTATATATAACCTTCTGTCCCACTGGAATTTTGATATCTGTGTGTGAACATTTGTTGGAAAAATAGCTTTTGTCATGTACAGATTAGACCTCCTTAAAACCCTGTGAAAACTATAGCTTGTTGACATGGAATCTGTGGAGGGGATAAATATGAGCTTTAATATCTTCACTCTAAGTGTATGAAAACATTTGCCCTCAACCGCAGATGTTATCTAATAGTTTATGCAGGACAACAACTCAAATCTGATTGGATTCCAATAAAAGCCAATGAAAACCGAGAATGCAAAAACAAACCATGTTCAACATGTTTTTTATTATTTATTTATTTATTTATTTTTTGTTATCAGCATCTACTAGTAACGAGGAAGCTTTATTTACATTTTTTTCCAACTTGTTTTCTCAGCAACAAGAAGTTATAAGTTGGATAGTGTGTTTCAGCGAGCCCCCTCAGACCCCTCAGCCCCCCTCAGCACCCCTTATATCAGGATTGCTTTCATTCAACCACTAAAATGTACTTAATTGAATAAATGTATTTTTTAATTGTGTTTATGATGTAGATTCTATTTTTATTTTACGTTGTATTCAAACATTTCATTTAAACTATTGTAACCCATCTGTAACAGTGAATACATCAGCAGTAGTTACACTGTTTTTGTATGCATTATTTCTGTGTAACTACATAGTTCTTTTACAAAATCAGACCTGCATCTGTATCACTGCATGTTGAGTGTTGCCTGTTGAGGCAAGCAAAACAAGCTCTTTGTTATAGTATACACTTGTGTATAAGTATAATAATCTTAAACTTCTTAGCTAATTGAATTCCATTGAAAAGATTGCAGATATTGAACAATATATTCAGTGTGTAGAGTCATAAAAACACCAGCATGTAGTGTTAGCATATGGAGAGGTGAAATTATTAATCCTAAAAGCACAGATGCAGGTTCTGGATAGCTTTCAGCAGCTTTATAGTTTGGGGTTTAACCTGATCAGAACTAGATTTTTTAGTGTTTAATTGTATGTTGTATGTTAATCTCAGGCTTATTACATACTAAAGCTTATCATTCAGTGACTACAGGGACTTCAATGCATACTGGCGTTATAGGTTATAGAACTGTGTTATAAAACTTTGGACCCACCAACAGATCCTGGCCATTTAAAGTATCATTCTGGCTCGAATACAGAACACTATTGCAGAAATCTGGTATCTTACATTTCTCTTTGTAGGATTGTAGTAATAATAGCATTAGATCATTATCTGACCTTTTCCCAGGTTTTTACCTTTGTCAGTAATTTTATGTCAATTCCATTAGCAAATAATTTAGCTTTTAGCAAGGCATTATACCTATAATCTGTCTCTCACTTTCTCTCGCTCTCTCTCTCTCTCACACACTCTCTTTTCACCTTCTCTCTGTCTCTTTCAGTTTTTTCATCTCATTTTCTCTCTCAGTCTCTGTCTCTTTCATTCTCTCTCTCTCTCTCTCTCTCTCTCTCTCTCTCTCTCTCTCTCTCTCTCTCCCTCTCTCTCTCTGTCTCTGTCACAGTCCCTCATTTTGTCTCTTCCACTCTCTTCATTTTCTCACTCAGTATCTCTCTCTCTTTATTTTTTCTCTCTCTCTCTCCCATCTCATTTTCTCACTCAGTATCTCTCTCTTTCATTTTCTCTCTCTCTCTCTCTCTCTCTCTCTCTCTCTCTCTTTCTCTCTCTCTCTCTCTCTCTCTCTCTCTCTCTCTCTCTCTCTCTCTGTCTGTTCTTCTGACATGGTAACTCTCGTCTGAGAACCACTGTCTGGAAGAACCTTTCACTGAATGGCTCTTTAAAACCAGAGCTTCTTTACTGAAAGGTTCTTTAGTGAACCAAATTGCTTTTTTAAGGCAAGTATCACTTTGTGTCACCTTTATTTTCTAGAGTGAAGATGGCAGCACTTACTTTTAACAGACTGGCAAGTACAGTTTTCACAATTGACATAAATAGACTTACATTTGCACAGTGTGAACCTGAGTGTTGTGCAGATACATTGATACTCATTACATGTGATGTTGGCTCCCTGTGAGTGGATAATAGATTTGAACTGAGGTTTTGCAAGTAAAGCCAATGACACAAATTCTACTCTACAATTAAAAAGTTAAATGACACAAAATCTACTCTACAATCTGCCTGAGTCTATGCTGCTCTAGGCTGCAGATGTCGGGGCTGTTGTCGTGGTCGGGTGGTACAGAAGATGTAGATTTACGAGAGGGGCACATGCTTACCTCCTAATCTGTTTCGGGTAAGGCAGAGTTATCAGACATGTTTGGTCTAACTGACTTAGAACTATCTAATCGGTTATGTGGGTCAATGACTCAAATCTGATTGGATTCTATCTACAGCCAGTGAAAAATGAGAGTACAAAAACAAAACAAAACAAAACTAGTTTTTCAAAATATTCAGCATGTTTTTTTTTTGTTATCAGCAGTAACGAGAAAGCTTTGTTTACATTTTTGTAAGTATGTTTTGCTCAACAACAAGAAGGTGTAAGTTAGATAGTGTGTTTCAGTGAGCCCCCTCAGCCCCCTCAGCACCGCTTCCATGTTAAAGGTTCATTGGCTAATATTTAATATTGGAATATTGAATAATGGAATACAAATTAAGCTCAAAAGGTATCCAAACAGTGAAGTGCATTAGACTGTATTTTGACTGTTTTCATACATTTTCAAATGTATGTCATAAATACATTTTCATACATTTATTTTTATATGGTGCTTTTAAATTTTAAAATACATTTGGTTAATATGGCAAAATACTCTAAAATACATTTTAGTGTTTGGAATATATTTCGGCATGTACTGCAATGTATTTGACATGTATTTCAAACATATGCAAATACATGTCCATGTATTTTTTTTCCATATGCGCTGTAATCTCTCTCTCTCTCTGTGTTGAGTGACGGTGTGTTAATGGTGTTAATGGTGTCAGGTTGTAATTAGCTGAATGCTACGATGTGCTCTGTTGCTCTGTCTCTGCTCTACTGCCGCTTTAACTCGTGTGAAATGGATCAGTCATTAGTGCTGAATGTGGAATCACTGTTTAAGAGGTTTTATATGGCCTGACTAGATCACACACTGCCAGCTTAACTGTGAAATTATCAGCAGCCATGGATCAGTCCTCTGGATTTAAAAGCGATAGATGCACACTCTTAGTTTCTCTACACAACGTGTCATCTTTGTGGGGCTGGGGCATTCAACATTAGGCAGATAGACACATTTAGATATATCACATAAACACAAAACATATACAGTACTGTGCAAAAACCAGAGACCATCCTTCATCCTTCAGCCATTAAGCAGGAAACATATTTGACAGAAAATTCCATTCAGTTTTTAATTTCTTTTACACTGTGTCCATGCTTTACCTTTATTCCAGCTTCCTTTCCTTTCAGGAGACTCGCTTTCAGTTTCTCAAAGAAATCCGCAGACACACTTCCAAAGTTCAGTCTTAGAAGATTGTTGCATTTTCTGTTCTTACAATAGAATTAATTACAGACACATTCAGTACAGCTGCTTTGTTGGATACGTATGTCTTGATCTTCTTTGGATGAATTTCTTCCCAATTAAATGTTTTTAGACCATACCGCATCACCAAAATTTGTTTGAACTCATCAGCATTCACAACCAAAAACAAATCAGCAACTCCAGTAGTAGATGTGGTTTAAAGAGTTTCATTTCTTCGATGGTGCATGGTGCCTTCTTTGTAGCCCACACTTAGTTAATATCTAGAACCTGATGGGTTTTTCAGTGTTATTTAGTTAAACTGTCTCAGAACCGACCATAACGTTGCTCAAAATAACTACGAGAGTTTAATACCTAAACTTAGAGGAGTGTAAAAGACAGTGTACTTTTTTCTTTATTTATTCTTAACTAATATTTTTTGTGCCCAATGTGAATGCTCTCTTTTGCTCTTTTGGCTGATATTTCATCAATTATCTGTAGCTAATATAAACCGTAGGAGTAAGACACAAAGTTTGTGTAACACATTTGTCTCCCTGAATATGACAGCCAATTACAGAGTATTGCAACACATTTAGCAAAACTTCTGCCCAAATGACCTGCTATGAAATACGTCACTATGAGGAAACAGTGGTGGTGATATAAACCAGATGTCTGAAGAGTTTAATGCCTCTAAAAGCTCCCTCACAGAAAGTCATCACATGAACGGGTTGTGAATATGCTGCCTGATATCTGAGACATTGTTTATGATACTTTTGAGAACAATTCAGCCTAAAATGTGTTTTCAAATGGTGAAGGGATGCATGGAGGGTGTTGTATGGCAAAATAGTCCCAGAGGAAATCTTATTTTACCAGATTTCTTCCCTATTTTACCATCAACATTCCAAATAAAAGCTCAGAAAACACATGTAGGTTCCCTGCTGGTTTTGTGTAGTAAATAAAATGGCTGTATTTTTGTTGTAGACATTGTTTCTCTACAATAAGCCATTTCATATCAAACCACTCTGAATGGCTTTGTTTACATCTCAACCACTAAAGGATATGTCAATATTGACTTTGATCTTGATACAACACTGTATGTCATACGGTTTAAGAAACCAAATATTTGTTAGCTACATTAGCCTGGTACCTTCAGAGCGAAACTAAAGGGGCAAACATTCAGACACCAGTGTCACCATGTCTTAGATGATCGATGTTAAACTTTCACTTTAAACGCAGAGCTGCAGAAGTAAGGTGTCTCAGCTGCTCACAGCCTGATTGAGTCTGGTGTGTAACCTGGGCTACAACCCTCATAACAAGTCGAGGGCATTTATGAATAATAACTGCGTTTCAGGGAAGTGAAGGAAACCTGTCCAAGAGCACTGCAGGACGGCAACCAAAGAAATAAAAGAAAGAGTATGAAGTTTACATAAGCTCTTTGGAGTAGAACGAACACAAAAATTAGTCTCTTAATGTTTATTGGCAGCTGCTTTGGCAGGATGTTCTGGATTTCGTAAGAGCACAATGAATCAAAATCGACAAGAGATGTGAGTGGAATCAAGAAATACAAGAAAGCTTTCACTTTCAGTCCACTGTGAGAGATTTAACAGTGAGAAGGAGTCACAGCTGGAACTGTAACCAAGTCAGTGTAGAGCTGAATCACACACACTCGTCATATATCAGTTAGTACAATAAGTACCTATATGTAAGAGTAAAATGTCCTAAATAGGGTATCAGGCATAACATTATGACCACCTCCTTGTTTCTACGCTCATTGTCCATTTTATCAGCTCCACTTACTATATAGGTGCACTTTGTAGTTCTACAATCACAGACTGTAGTCCATCTGTTTCTCTGCATACTTTTTAGCTCCCTTTTACCCTGTTCTTCAGTGGTCAGGACCCCCATGGACCCTCACAGAGCAGGTACTATTTGGGTGGTGGATCATTCTCAGAACTGCAGTAACACTGACATGGTGGTGGTGTGTTAGTGTGTGTTGTGCTGGTATGAGTGGATCAGACACAGCAGTGCTGCTGGAGTTTTTAAACACTGTGTCCACTCACTGTCCACTCTATTAGACACTCCTACCTTGTCAGTCCACCTTGTAGATGTAAAGTCAGAGATGATAGCTCATCTGCTGCTGCACAGTTTGTGTTGGTCATCCTCTAGTCCTTCATCAGTGGTGACAGGACGCTGCCCACAAGACGCTGTTGGCTGGATATTTTTGGTTGGTGGACTATTCTCAGTCCAGCAGTGACACTGAGGTGTTTAAAAGCTCCAGCAGCACTGCTGTGTCTGACCCACTAAGACCAGCGCAACACACACTAACACACCACCACCATGTCAGTGTTACTGCAGTGCTGAGAATGATCCACCACCTAAATAGTACCTGCTCTGTGAGGGTCCATGAGGGTCCTGACCACTGGAGAACAGGGTAAAACGGGGCTAACAAAGTATACAGAGAAACAGATGGACTACAGTCTGTAATTGTAGAACTACAAAGTGCACCTATATAGTAAGTGGAGCTGATAAAATGGACAATGAGTGTAGAAACAAGGAGGTGGTCTTAATGTTATGCCTGATTGGTGTATATATCGCTGTTGTATCTCCAAAAAGGTAACTTTACAGGACAGGATAAGGATAAACGATAAATATATTTTTCCGAGTAATTTTGGACAATTCCTCTTCGTCTGTTCATCATAACATTTTGAGCAATGAAGAGCAACTGGGGAGCCCAAACCTTTGCAAATGACTGTACCTATATGTCTTCAATGTATTATACATGCATATGCATAATATTTGTATAAAGGCAGATGATAAATGTTTTTGGTCCAACAGGAACAAAATGTAAGCATCTATATGTAATAAAATTCTTCTGTAAAGATCATTTGTTCTTGAAAATGTACAAAAACAAGCACATCACTCTCACTCGTGTACACACAGGTCCTCCTCCTGGCTCACCGTGGTGCTTGTATAAGTAATTACGGCTCTTTGAGCATTCGGCTCATGTCTCACTCTTTTGGGTTTACAGCAGAAGTCGGCCAGAGTCACGTCCAATCAGATTTGAGGAGACAAATGGCCACCGAAGTCTCTCCACAGTGACTACATTACTGATGAAGAGAGTACAGGGTGCTCGGAGTGGTGAACTGATACACATGCAGCTCTCAGAGAGAAAGTTTATGACACTCTCTCTCTCTCTCTCTCTCTCTCTCTCTCTGTTTCTCTCTCTCCCTCTCACGTTTTCTCTCTCTCCCTCTCCCTCTCCCCCTCTTCCTTCGTTTTTTGATCTTTCTTTCTCACCGTTTCTGTTTCTCTCCCTCTGTTTCTTTCTTCCTCACTCTCTCACATGCTCTCTCTGTTATTCACTCTCTCCCCTCTTCTCTCTCCCTGTTTCTCTCTTTCTTACTCTCTCTCCTTCTATCTTTCCTCCTTTTCTCTTTCTACCTCACACTCTCTCCTTCTTTCGTCTCTCATTCTCTCAGTCCCCTATACCAACTCTCTCATTCTCCTCTGTCCTCTTGTTGTGTCTCTTTCTGTCTGTCCTCAGACTCACAGAGCAGCAGATGTTGAGGAGTGTCCCCACTGTGGCGTGTAAACACATTTATCTGTTGTTCTGTCCTGACTCGTGAAGCTCGCTGTGCACAGAATGCTGCTGTGGTTCGGTACGCACATCTGTGAATACAAAACCTGCAGATCGCCACGGCAACAGCAACGACTTTGAGCAAGACCACACCCACAGACATATTTGATATGGTTTACACTGCCTGTGCGAATACATAAAGTAATAAAATAAACAGGCAAATAATGTGGACACATCGTTTGTTATTAGCTTTTTATTTTAGCTTTTCGTCATAGAGGAACCGCGACCCTATCTGGACTAAGCGGTTAACGATGATGGTGATGATGATCATAGAGGATATACATTCAATAATAACACAAACAATAACTTACAGTGTATTGACAACACTTATTGATAGCATACCATAGCTAAAAAAAATGATACGATACTAGATTAAATATTATATGGAAAGAATACATATATACATGTGAATTCCTATAACACTTCTTTTTTTTTGTTACCCAATTATCTCCTCAATTTAGTTAGGGCTCCCCCAGTCACACGATGCCATCAATGCTAGGAGGGTGAAGGCTAACACAGGCTTCCTGCGAGACCTGTGCCATCCTACCCACCCAGAGAGAGCAAGGCCAATTGTGCTGTCTAGGATGGCTGTAGCATCACCAGGGATCAAATTCGCGACCCCTGGTTTGATCTCCTGATGATAGGGCCAACACTTAGATGGTTGCACCACTCTAGAGCCCAAAACACTTCTTTTTAATATACATTATAAAGTTGTAACTTTATTATAGGGGAAAATAATTATTAACATTTAAAAAAAGCACATATTAACAATTTAAGAAGGATTAACTAAACATCAGGGAAAAGTTTATTATTAATCACAAAGTAGCATGATTGTAAACTCAAAGTAATTATTGCTTATTAAGGTACTTCACATCTAAAAAGAAATGAGAAATGAGTCAGAGAAATGCACACATGGCAGCATGAACTCACGACTGAGGGGAGAAATTTGAAATTTTGATGCATCAGACCACTGGACACTTTTCCACTTTGCCTCAGTCCATCGTAAGTGAGCTCGGGCCCAGAGAAGGCAGTGGTGTTTCTGAGTCCTGTTTATATATCGTGTCTTTTTTGTATAGCAGGGTTTTAACTTGCATTGTGGATGCAATGACGAACACAGACATTTGTGGAAGTGCTCCTGAGCCCATGCAGTGATTTCCAGTAGAGAATCATGTCTGTTTTTAATGCAGGGCCACCTGTCATCCAGCCAATATTGATTTTTGGCCTTATCTCTTTGCTAGATTACTTTAAGAATTTCCCCACGCAGTTTTTCAGTGGTAAACCCTCTCCATCAATACTTATGAAAGGCTTCTCTGAGATGCTCTTTTTATACCCAGTCATGTTACTGACCTGTTGCCAATTAACCTAATTAGCTGTGAGATGTTCCACCAAGTGTTTTGGTAGCATTACACAACTGTACCAGTCTTTTGTTGATCCTGTCCCAACTTTTTTGAAATGTGTTGCTGGCACCAAATTCAAAATGGGCACATTTAAAAAAAAGAAATCTCAGTTTCAACATATGATATGTTGTCTTTTTACTATTTTCAGTTAAATATAGGATTTAAATGATTTGCTCGTCATCACATTCTGTTTTTATTTACATTTTGCATAGCGTCCCAACTTTTTTGGAAACATGGTAATGTAAGTAATGTAAAGTAATACAACATTGTAAGTGCTGTGTCAGTGGAAATGCAGACTAAATATAATGAAGGTGGTAAAGGGTAGGTAAAAATTTTCTTCATCACAACAGATTGGGCTACTGTCTTCTTCATCACAACAGATTGGGCTACTGTCTTTTATTACACACTTCTATAACCTATGAATACCTCAGCTAATTTGCATTGAAGTCTCTGTAGTTATTAAATAATGAGCTTTAGTATGTAATAAGCCTGGAATTGTTAGGGCTTAAGTATGTTCTAGATCAAGTGCATTACCATCCATTGTTAATTTAATGTAGAGTCAGCTGCCTTAGTTACTGTGATCACCTGTGATCTTGGTATGTGTACACATAGAATCCCTGTTTTTCTGCAGGCTCGCGAACAATCTTCAAGCCTATTTGATCACAATTACACAGATACGTGATCCCAAACTAACTGGCTAATCAAGTAACACCTTGTCTGGGAATATAATACAACTTAAATCATTTTATGTGTTTGTGCACTTCTTAGCGGTGTTCACATTGTTTCATTGTTTTAAGTTTCCCTACTTCTGCAATTTCTATTAACGTGTCCCCAGATTGTATTTATAAGAGCATAATTTCCTAGTCTCCTTGCTGCCTGATTTCCCATATTATTTTCAGTGATACTTAACCCTGCCACCTCGGTTCCTGGTTTTTGGATTTGGACATGTCTGTAATTTCCCTAACTGCCTGTATTCTGACCCCAACCTGTCTGTATTCCAACCTCAGCTGTGAATTATGACTATAATTTCCAAAAGTTAGAAAACATCTCTTGTTATTACAAACTTTGCAATAAAAAGTTCATGACTTGTTAAACATTCTTTTCCTTTTAGACCAAACCAGGGACGTCAGTAGAGGTTCATAGATGGGGGGCTAAGCCTGCATCAGGGGGGTCTGGGAGCATGTTCCTTCAGGGGAAGTATTTAATGGCCCCAAAATGTCTGTTCATCATAAACTTTTAGAGCAGCCAGAAAATGTGTTAAAAATGACTATTTGGTCAATTTGACACAGAATTTGTATTTGTATTAAGTACAGAACTGGTATGACTTAAACACTATATCCATTTCTGAAGTCAAGCTTTTCCTCTCTCTTAGATAAGATGTAGGTCCTACATATGTTATTTAAACACAGAGATTATAGATTAGTCTCAGTTGCTGCAATCAGAAAGAGTGTGGTGCGGCTCTGTAGGCAAGTTTAATAAGTTACAATTTCAAAGCCAGAGTGACAAATATTATATTTATTTTAGTTTTACTTGGTAAAAATCTTCTCATCTGACTGGCCTTTGATGGAGTTGTCACCTCTTAATTTCCATCTACAGGTTGGAGAACTGGTGGATATAAAACTGTATTATGAGCAACACTATGAGCTTTTCACTGACATTAACTTACTGTAAACAACAATATATGGCAAATACTGGTGTCATTGTTTCCTAATGCTGAAAAGAAATATAAAAATAAAGAATATCTATAAAGTTATTTATTGCTTTGTCGCTCATTCGCACTCTCACACTCTCACTATAAAGTGAAGGTAAAATCGGCTTGTCAGCTAGCTAGCTGTTAGTGCTATTTTTGTCGACTTTTAGCCAAAATCCTGTCTTTAGCTTCAGTGGTTGCCAATTTACATTACTTAGTAGAGTGAGTAAAACCAGAAACCTGCTCCGAGGGTCTGATATGATTGGCCAAGCTGGGGGCTCCACTTTTCACATTACATTAGTAAATCTCTGGTAGCACAGCAGAGGCAATGCTGTATTACAGCAGCAGCAGCGCCTTCCCCAGGTTGTGCCCTGCTATCACTTTATATTGTGAATAAGAATAAACTATAGATTATTGGAACTAGTAGTGTACATATATTTGGGTAGGAGGGGCTAAATAGCATTTCGGGGGTGGCTAAAGCCCCCCTAAACGAGGATTAGTGACGCCTATGATTTCCTCTCTTTAAGAGATCCACACAAAAGCAGTGATGTATTAATAGCTCCCCCTTGTGGAAAATCATCTGTTTGCTAAACGTAAGTGGTTGTTCATGACAACAAGGGAGCTACAGTCAGCAACTGTACAGTCCAGTGGTAGTAGTCTTGTTCCAATCCACCTCATGTGAATTGAAAACCAAAACCTGATGCTGATGTTAACATCTGTGCTGTGAGCTTTTGCTCTGGGCCATCAAAGTCTCAAAATAATCCAGAAAAAGAAGAATAGAACCCAACAAACTTCAGTTCCTATCCTGATACATATTAATAATATGACGTAATACTGCAGTTCTAGGGAACTCAGCACTCTTAATAGGCTACTTTTACTAGTGTTTGAGTCATCATGTCGATGAAGTAACAACACTTTTACTTGGAAATGTCTTTAGGCTACTCTACAAACCTCTGCTTACACTGTGGCTTTACTCCTTAGACAAGCAAAACAAGGCTGAATCAATACAGTGTCACAGTGACACACTGCCTCTCTCTCACTGCCACTTAGCTGGTAGTATATGGTGTCTTCACACGGCTGGGATGTTAAAGGGCTCAGGGTTGGCCTGCGTGTCACTCTGATGGTGATGTATGGCTTTCATTACGTCAGGCCGCTCCGTCTGCTCTGTCTTCCTGGAGCTGTGCACTAGCTCCTGTGCTAAAGCAATTTGTTCCACTTACGTCAGCGTGATGTCTCTCTACTGAGCCGTCTCGGGATGTTACAGCACAGTGTCAGAGGGTAATCAACCTGTGGCAGATGATTCAGGTGGCAGAACTAAATAGTGACCTATGGTGCAAAAGTTTGTGCACCCCTGGTCAAATGCTTTTGTTGATTTTTTAAGTGACAATAGGTTAACACATCCTCTACACTGTTAGAAATGAAGATGCTGTGCAGGTACAGTTTTAGTTCATCAAGGTACAAACAATGTAAATGTTCCCTCAAAGGTACAACAGTGGTTTTAAGGTCCAATTCTGCACCTTAAACAAGTTTTTCCAGGTGAAAAGTATGTATTTGTACCTTTTCATAACCTAATGTTTTAAAACAGAACAATAAAATAAAAAGCCTGGAGACGAGACGGGGTGTGTGGGGTCAATACAACTTAGAAAATATAATTTAAATGGATTATGGTACAATTATGTTCCCTGACTAAAGGTACTGAAATGTACCCTTGAAAGTACCACCCCAGTGAGAAGAGGGGTACTGCCCCAGTGTTTCTTAGCTTTAGTTGTGAGAGTGTAGGAAGACCAGCCACAAGCGAGTTGAAGCAGTCTAGCAACTGGCCGGCCTTCTAGAGAAAAAATACAATCCTCTGTTGCTGATACTGTAGAGGAGAAACCTGCATGACTTGAGTCAGGTTTGCAACATGAGACAAGAGCGATATCTAATCATATCAGAATCACACGATAGCTTTGTGCCATGTGTGAATGCCAAGGAGTTCTTGAATGAGCTGGCAGGATCCTGGTGAGGACCTGTTTTTCCTGGTCTGTACAGCAGCTCTGTCTTGTTATATTAGCGTGTACTATATGAGCCTCTTAATAGCCTGGTATCTGGTCTGTTTAGTATGTTAGATGTCATACAAATGGACAGATTCCCTGTATGTGTAACAAAAAAGTGATTCTGATTCTGATTCTAATGCTTCATAATAAGTAAACCTTTGAAGGTATTTTTTCTTATGAAACTGAAAAGGGACCACAAGCAACTTCAGATTTCTTAAGAAGACAGTGTCCCCAAACTTTAGACAGACAGTGCATCTTTTTAGATGTTTTTTTATGGGCATTTAAATGAACAAAAAATCTATTTAGATATTATGTCTGCATTGATCATCTGAAAACATTCCCTATGGCAGGGGTCAGTAAAATAATGTTCTACTGATTGTTCTAACACAGTTTTAACAATAAATGGTCTTAAACGCTCGAGTTAATATATGACTGCTAATTCACCCTTTAACCCTGAAAGTTGGTGCGCAGACTCCTGGTCACCATAGCAATGCAGACAACAGTCTCGCCACAATCTTGCCTGCTGCACTATTTAAGGTGGAATGGAAAAATTCGAACAAGAAGCTGGTGAACGAGAAGCTTCAGACTCATAAAAAATCAAATGCTGGAAGACATTTTACAAGAAACCGCTTTCTGAAAAGTTTCCTGCCGGAGATGCGAGAAAAGCGGCTATAGTTGAGCTAAAGCTTAAAGCGGAGCAAAGTAAGTCTGCATTTTTATGCATTTTATTCCAGAGGTGTTTTTTTAAATCTGCTCAATTTGTTGCACTAAGACAAGTTGCCAGATTGTGATCAGCTAGTGAAGCACTTGGTGTAAAGCATTTTTGAACATGATCCTAGTTCATCACTCTTCACTCTTCAAATGTGGGCTCCAATTTACGGCTGAATAATAAACAGGCAGTCTGAACATGCCACAGCCTGAATGACCTAATGTCACTTTTTCAGTAGTAACATCAGCTCTGAGGAGCAACAGGTAAAGACATGTAGCTGACCATTTTCTTACGTTACTAAGAGCACTGACGCAGATCAGGTTGGCTCATTTGTATTGAATCAGTGACCTTCCTAAGCACATTTGATGATTAGCTCATGAGCCTAGTGAAGTGTATTAAAGTATGACAAAACTACACAAAGCTGAAACGTACAGGATGTCCAGGCCACAATTTTAAACAAAAAGGTGCCAAAAAAGGATTCTCCAGAGCAATGCCATAAAAGAAGCACTTTTGGACCCCTAAAGAACCTTTCACTGAATGATTATTCAAAGAACCATTTGCTAGTTTGGACCACGCCCTCAATATATGGTTATGGGATATGAAGCAAAGACTGTAGAACAGGATAAAACTCTGGACACCCCTTGTTGAGCAGAGGTTAAACTGAGGGAGGTGGTGGTGGGGTAATCTCAGGAAACAGAAAGTAAAGATGGAAACTTACAGGAGCTTCAGGCATGGTTCTCCTCCCAAGCTGTAGTTATTTTGTACCCCCAATTTGTGTTAGTGAGATGTGTTACTGTGAAAAACCTTTTGAAAGTTTAATGAACCTCCTAGCACAGTTTGTGTTAGACATCCTCTACTCTTTCATCAGTGGTCATTCTATCTGTCACTGTTGAGCTGAGAATGGACCAACACCCAAACAATATAGTAAGAGGGGGCACAGAGTAGGTGTTTCTAATAAAGTGACCAGTGAGTGGAAATACAGTGTGTTTTTAATAAAGTGTCCAGTGAATGAACGTACAAGGTAAGTGTTTCTAATAAAGTGGCCAGTGAGTGGAAGTACAAAGTTTTTCTAATTAAGCGGCCGATGAGTGGAAATACAAGTTAGGTGTTTCTAATAAAGTGGCCAGTGAGTAGAATTACAGTGTTTCTAGTAAAGTAGCCAGTGAGTGGAAGTAGAAGGTAGGTGTTTCTAATAAAGTGGCCAGTGAGTGGAAGTACAAGGTAAGTGTTTCTGATAAAGCGGCCAGTGAGTGAAAGTACAAGGTAGGTGTTTCTGATAAAGTGGCCAGTGAGTGAAAGTACAAGGTAGGCATTTCTAATAAAGTGGCCAGTGAGTGAAAGTACAAGGTAGGTGTTTCTAATAAAGTGGCCAGTGAGCAGAGGCACAAGGTAGGCATTTCTAATAAAGTAGCCAGTGAATGTAAAATGTATTTATTGATCTTTACTGAGGAAAATGTCCTGCTCTTGCATCAGTTATTGCCTTTTTAGTGGTAATGCAAGATATGCATTTTGCTGTGCTCTGCTTCACTGCCCATTGTTAGTGAAATTTAAGAGAATGTAGCTGAATAACAACTAGCGCATTAGATGCTTTGCAACCACTTAGAAGCATGTAATGGCTCTTATGAGGAGAATATTAAACATGTTGCTAAAGGAACCATTAAGCGGTGGAAAGATGTTTCAGCATTATCTAATTTGGAGTTTTGTAGTAGAACTGCTTTATTGTACAAAAGCATTCATATCTGTTATGGTCTTTCTAAATTGAAAACAAGCCTCCCAAGTTGCCTGAAAAAAATGTCTTTGGTTCCATTTTAATCCCTTAGCAAGCGAGATAATTCTGAAAACACCAGCTAAGTATTTCTTATTTTTAGAATTTCGAAAGCTAATGCTTGCTACATCAGTGAGAGATCCTATATTTCTGTCAGATTCAGGAGCAGTTGGGCAGTTTGGAAATGGCGGCTCATTATTCACTGTAGTTTGGGCCTCCTAAACAAAAGTAATAACCTCAGCAACTGCAGTTTTATCCGCCTTGGGCTTTACTTGCTGATGGAAAAATACAAACCCCAAGCGTCTGGAATGGCATTAAAGCAGTGTGCTACTGTGCCAGTTCTGCTATGCTGATTAACTGCTTAAACTTAACTCCCCAAATCTTGAAGCTATAGGTCAAAAACACAAATATTGTTAACAGTGAATTAAAGTAGACAATAATTAATAATAAGGATAATAATAATAGTAATAATTTTTATTTATATAGCACTTTTCATGCTAGTGGAAGCTCAAAATACTTTACAGACAGGAGATAAAGCTTAACAGTAATACAAGAAATTATAAACATTAATTTAGAATCATATAAGAAAATGAGAGATCAAATTAAAAGATAAACATACCACAAGACACAGTTTTAATTAAATGCTAAGTTAAAGAGATACATTTTTAGATGCTTCTTAAAAGTGAGCGCTAAGCTTGACTGTCTAATAAAAGGTGGAATTGAGCTTCACATTTGAGAAGCAGAATAACTGTGAGTGGAAGTACAAGGTATGTGTTTCTAATAAAATGGCCAGTGAGCGGAGGTACAAGGTAGGCGTTTCTACTAAAGTGGCCAGTGAGTGGAAGTACAAGGTAGGTGTTTCTAATAAAGTGGCCAGTGAGTGGAAGTACAAGTTAGGCGTTTCTTCTAAAGTGGCCAGTGAGCAGAAGTCCAAGGCATGTGTTTCTAGTAAAGTGGCCAGTGAGCGGACGTACAAGGTAGGTGTTTCTAATAAAGTGGCCAGTGAGTGGAAGTACAAGGTAGGTGTTTCTAATAAAGTGGCCAGTGAGTGGAAGTACAAGGTAGGCATTTCTACTAAAGTGGCCAGTGAGTGGAAGTACTTTTTATTTCAATGTGGATTATTTTGGTTATGAGCATGCATTCATTTTTTGGCATATTTGGTTGAACTTTCAAACTTACTATTCAGTAACTACTTTAAAATTACATGGTAAATGCTATTAACCACAACCCTAGCTGGACTAAGCGGTTAAAGACGATGATGATGATGGTAAATGCTATTAACTATTAAATAATTTATGTATAATAGCCAGAGGGGAACCCCTTTAGGGCCTCCCATGCTTTCATAGAAGGCCTAATGTTTTCTAGGAACTGAAAAATACATGTAGACTTTTATTTAATAGAATCACCATGCTTCATTGCATTTAAACTCTGCAAGTATTACAATAATACTCTTATTTCATTGATTCACACTTCACACCGAGGTTGCCTTTTCTGCTCATTCCTTCTCTTTTGCAGGCTCACTTGAGCATACAGACTGTGTTGAGAATGTCATTTCCCATAAGATAGAAGGGAATCACCTGACAGCACCATCATCACCTTCGTCAAGTTCAGTCTCTTTCCAATGCTCTACATTACCGGAGTTTTGAGTTCATGCTGTTCTCTATTTCTTGTCATTTGTCAGATAGTATATAAGCCCAGGCTTTAGGTTGGCTTTCTGTGAAGTATTGCCGACACCCACGTTGCATACTGAGCATTTCCCAGTCTGTAAGCCTACTTGTGTATGACCTGTTTTTTGTATCACCCTTACTGCAAAAAATAGTATCTTGTCTAGTAAAATTATTTTAAATCTAGTCAATAAATCTAATATTTCTCCTGGTGAGATTGTTGTAAACATATTTTAAAATTATTTAGCTTGTTTCCAAACTTTTTTACTTGTTTTAAGTAAAAAGTACATTTATCTCACTATATTATTTTTGTTTACCTTTTGTTTATTTTTATATATATTTTATGTTTACCTAAAAATCTAATTCTGCTGTGCAGCCACAACAGGGCAGTAAAAGAGCTACCAATTACACCCAACCAAATCCTCCAATGGGTTAGGACCTCAGGAGCTGCACTGAAGACCTTAAACATAGGATTAGCTGCTAACATACTTAGGATTTACATTTTGATTACAGAGTAACTAGTTTTGAAAGACAAAAGAAACGCTATTGCTTCTGGAAGTTCTACATATGATCACTGAAAACAAACTGTAGTTTAACCAGGTTTCTGTCAGTTTTAGGATGGAATATAGTGGCGCCTACTGTACTGAAAACTCTTTGCTGAGTTCCTGTAGAACTGCTGCAAGGTCAAATCAATATTAAGCCTTGAAATAGGCTGATTTAACAGGCTTCAGAATGGGCAAAAAACATTCTACTACAGCAAATCCGAAATCAGCATTATCTGAGAGGTGAATTTTTCTCTGTTTTTGATGAAATTTTCAGGCCCAAACTAACGGAATAGCTCTAATAATCACCACTTATATTAGCATGGAGTGTAAATGAAGAAATATATATATATGTGTGTGTGTGTGTGTGTGTGTGTGTGTGTGTGTGTGTTTATAGTAGCTGGTTAGCACAGACTTTCTGAGAAAAAAGTATTTTTCCATGGCTAGATATCATGATGTGATTGAAATCTGCTGTAAATGAAATCTGCTGGAATAATTTGATGGTTTCACTCACGTCTTGATTCCCACAGACAGCAGAATTAACTCGGGACGAGCAGGGCATTATCTCACATGGCCTGCATGCCAACTAGCATTCTCCTCTTTCCCAGGATGACAGAAAGGCAGTTGCTCTCTGCACATATGAGCCGGCGTGCAGCAGAGACAGACTCTAATGCTATTAGAGTTGTAATTTCCATCTCAAAGTGGGAGACTGATTAGGTCGGGACAGGAAGTAGAGATGGGAATTAATTCAGGGATATGAGAGATGTCAGAAACTGTCTGTTTCTGCCCCAGGACACCAGACCCACAGCTGGATTCATTTATACACACAGAGAGACGGCTGGGGTTTAGAGTGAACATGCATGTGTCTATTTTCTTATATTTCCTGAACAAAAATTTCCCGATTCTGTAGTAAAACCAGAGCAAAACGTGACTAACTTACAGAATCAAAAGCTTGGTAAAGGCCTAGGAAATTATAGTAGTAGCATAGTAATTTAGAATAGTATAGTGTATGTTAGGAGTTGGGGGGGTCAATTCTTAGATGCATCGCGATGTGGATGTGGACAATTCTGAATAGTTTCACAAATGTCAAAAATCAATTTTCAAAATGTCATTTTACAATGTAATGTTGACGGAACGCAAAAGGTGGAACTGGAAGTGCAGCGGCTGGACAGTCTGTGGCGGCACATAACAAAGACAAACATGGATGAGCGAGAAATCCGACAGGCACCCTCTGCATTAAAAGGTAAGTTAGGTCAGGAGTCACAACACAAATGTTAAGAAGAGCCAATTTGTCCTTTCAACAAAAATCAAATCACTTTGGAAGCCATAACATTTTATGTCCAATATGTCTCAGTATCTGTTAATGTCCTAATATAGGCTAAAAAATATAACGTTAAACAAAAACGCAGACTTACTTTGCTCTGCTTTAAGTTTTAGCTTTAGCCGCTTTTATCCCATCTCCGGCAACTTTTCCTCAAACGTAGATCAGTTTCTTGTAACGTCTCTCAAGGTTTGACTGTTTTACGAGGCTGAAGTCGCTTCTTATTCACCAGCTTCTTGTTCGAATTTTTTCGTTCCACCTTAAATTCTGCCTGAGGTGCCAGAATGTAAATGCGTCACCATTTAAGGTGGACCAGGAAAATTCGAAAGAGAAGCTGACTTCATCTTTGCAAATTTTTAGTGTTTGACAGTCTCTTGTTGCAGATTTAACATGCAAGGAAACCAACTGCGCTGCTTATAAATGCAAATAAGTCCATTTGTCTCCAAATGTTCGTCTTAAATCTCTCTCTTTGCCTTTTCATTAGCTACTAACCAAGCGAGACTGTCTGTGTTTCTATGTGACCCGAAGTTGGCACACCAGAGGAAAAGGGACCTGAATAAGAGCCATACTTTTTGCAAGTTGTGGAAGCAAATTACAAACTCTGTTGCAACTTTGCCAAGGATTTGTGACCAAAACTGAACATGTGCTGTGTGGACCTCTATTGCCACAGGATCTTATGTCACCGTAACTTATCACAGATGAGTGGCAGCAGCGTCTCATGTGCTCCGAACAAGAGCAGTGAATGAGAGTCTTCCAGTTCACTTGCCACATCATTTGATTTATTAATAAAATATATTGGAAGTAAATACATTATGAATAATTACAAATACTTTGCTTTAAAAGATAATCGATAATCATTTTATAATCGCATTGTAGCCCTCTGAATCGTAATCGAATCGAATCGTGAGGTGCCTAGAGATTCCCACCTCTAATGTATACATATATATGTATATTGTCAGTTTATTCAGTTTTTGACATAATTTAAAAGGGCCTTTTGACTTTTACATTGTGTGTAAATTCATGATGAATAGGCCAAAAGAAATGGCCCAAAATGACTTGGGAAAACTTCTGGTTCCATTGACTTACATTAAAAGTGAACAAGGTTTTTTCTTTCTCCTGTAAAGTTACCATTTTGGAGATACAAGGTTTTGTTCCGACAACAGCGATATATTACACACACGTACAAATACATGGTATGGGACCTACAATGCTGTGCAAAAGTCAGAGATTATCTTTGATTAGATAGATATTCATTTTTCAAGAGATACTTCTGAGGATATTAAATAATCCACTTGCATTAGAGCAGAGAAGGTCAAAGCCAAATGAATGTAAAAACAGACGTTTCTAAAACTGGAGTTCAGAAAATGATTAGAAGCTTCAGAGAAAATATAATTCCCAGGTCTTCCCACATGGTTACCCAGGTGTCAGATCTGAAAACATACACAGGTGTTTCTGTCCATCCTTCCACTGTGAGAAGACAACTCAGTGCTATGGGTCTGAAAGGATGTGTAGCTGTTCAGGAAGCCTCCTGGACTGCCCCCCCCCCAGAGTCCAGACCCCAACATCACTGAATGTGTTTGGATTACTTCACAAAATGATCAACCAACTTCTAAGACTGAACTTTGCAGGTGTGTCTGCAGATTTCTTTGAGAAACTGAAAGTGAGTATCCTGAAAATAATAGAAGCTGTAATACAGGTAAAGAGTGACAAACTGAATACTGAAAATTATACAGTATTTTGTTGTTGAGGCTTCTGCACAGTATTATACACATGCATATAATAAATATCAGGCATATTACCATGAGGTACTTACATACGTCTAATGCATACAGGACAAATGTTTGACCCCACCAATATAAAAACAAGTGTGTTTATGTGCAACTCAAAGTGAAAGTGAATTCATAACCTTCATGTTTTTTTGTAGGAAGCTGGTAAAAAGCAGTTGGGCATGACTAAAGAGTGTGGGTGGATATATGTTTACCTCTTTCTCTGTTTGTTTAGGCTGAGACAGATGTGTTATGTGTGTATTACTGGTTAATGATCAGGTTCTTTACAGGAGACAGCTTTACTCACTGAGTCACACATGACCTTTGGTCCTCACCGGCCTGCAGGAGAGAGAGAGAGAGAGAGAGAGAGAGAGAGAGAGAGAGAGTTTTTAGCTGAAGCCGTCAATGCTGAGTAAAACAATATTAACTCTTCTTTCTTTAAAACACTGTCTGCAATTTCACCCACAACACTTCACCACTTAATGCAGTCAAAAGGAAAAATACACCGAACTAATTTGTTTTTTCTATTTGTTTTTAAGATCATTAAAAACATAATGTTTTGCCATTTGGGGCTTTGTCCAGGAGTGTAAATTTGAGACATATTTAAATGTTGAAGACTGACACTATTACATGTACTTCATCTACATATGGGCATGTCGCTGCTGTCAGAACAAAACCTTGTATCTCCAAAATGATAAATTTACAGGAGAAGGAAAAACTTTACTCTTAATGTAAGTCAATGGAACCAGATTTATTTCCAAGCCATTTCTTTTGGTCCATTCATCATGAAATTTACACACAGTGTAAAGGGCAACAGGCACTTTCAAATTATGTCAAAAAGTGAAAACGACAAAAATGGAGATATGAGGTTTTGGGCCAACAGCAGCAATATATTTCTTTATAATGATATTTTTGTGCATATAGTTAAATATTTAAAAATACCACAGTTAAGGATATTGACTGTATTTAGACTTATTGCACATGTATTGCATATTTGTTTGATTTGTACAAATATATATGGTATATATATAGTATAGTGTATTTGTACAGTATACAGTATAGTGGACAATGTACAGTATAGTGGACACCCGACTCTTCACACCTCATTCTTTGGACATACCATTCCCAAACCATTGCCAATAATATGGAGTTACCCATACACCTATGTGCCTATAATAACTACCACTGCTCTGTTCTAGTTCATCCTAAAAGTGTTCAGTGGGGTTGAGGTCAGGGCTCTGTGCAGGCCACTGGAGTTCCTCCACACCAAACATGTCAAACAGTGTCTTTATGGAGCTCACTTTGAGTACAGGGGCTCAGTCATGCTGGAACAGGAAAGGGTCTTCCCCAAACTGCTGCCACAAAGTTGGAAGCATACATGTAAAATGTATTTGTATGCTGTAACATTAACACCCTTCACTGAAAACCAAGAGGTCAAACCCCTGAAAAACAGCCCCAGCTGATTATCCCTCCTCCACCAAACTTTACTGTTCGCACTATGCATTCTTGTAGGTGATGTTCTCCTGACATCTTCCAAACTCAGATTTGTCAGTTAGATTGCCAGATAGCAAAATGTGATTCATCACCCCTCAGAATATGTTTCAAATTGTGTAAAAAACATTTTTTTTTTTAGCTTTTGATACCTTATAAGCCTTAGGCCACCATGCATGATGCCAAGCATGAGCAGTGGAGCTGCACTCTCTGGAGTGGTGGAGCTCCATCCAGTACCTTTGGGATGAGCTGGAGTGATCCAGAACTGACCATCCAACATCAGTAACTGACCTCACTAATGCTCCATCAAATCCTCACAGCAATGTTCTAACATCTAGTGTAAAACCTTCCCAGAAGATTAGAGGTTGTTACTGCAGCAAAGGGGGACAAATTCCCTATTAATACCAGAAGAAACATTAGATGAAAAGGTGGACATGTAGCCTATTACACTGTACTGTTTTGCTCTAAACCTGATTAATCTTCAATACACTCATTTGTATTAAAAACACTTTAAAAAGCTTGTAAGTGTTCTCAAACATTTGCCTGGCAGTGCATTTCTCCCTCTGCACTCCTCGACCTCCAGGACGTTGTCCATTTTCTTCATCAGAATAAATGAATTGCTGTCTTAAACAGCTGAATCTGCGAGTAATCGTGTAGCTCAGGGCCAGCCAGCCTGCGGAATGATTAACGATACTGCGCTTGCTTTTAGCTTTTAGCTTTTCAATTACAGCATTGCGTTAATGGAGCAGGTTTTGTTTTGTTTTGGTCCTCTGCGACCGCACTTTAGACACCCAATTATCCCTCCTTTTGTTTGGCCGAGTCAGTGACAGAGAAGACCAGTGGGACGAGGGAGGTTCTCTTTTATCCACACCACACAAAGGAGGAGAGAAAGAAAGAGCGAAGAGTCATTCCTGACGGGTTTAAACAGAGCTTACCCTGAGGGGAGAACCCATTACATTGTTTATGCTCCAGTTTTTGTTGTTGTTTTAACCTTCATATAATGACATTGAGGTCACTGAGAAGTTTTCTTTCTGTTACGTCTGCTTTGCTGGAGGAAAGCAAATGAAATATTTGGCCTAAAGGTTGAAATTTTTGCAAATTTACTATTTTTACAATAAATTTCAAGCTCATTTATTTGAGACTCATGCCGCCTTCGTGTGTAAGCAGCATTATCTTAAATACGAGCCCACAACCTAATAGTTATATCAGAGATTTGTAGAGAGGAGAACTACCAATCAGTAACCAAGGACATACCTATGAAGAGGCCTAAACATCTATTCTTAGTACTGTAATATGTAGACGTCTGGTAGCCTTTACCCTTCATTGTCTGAACACCGTTTATTGATAGTATTCTGATGACGTCACAACCGCACTGCCACCATTTTGGACAGCAACTTTAAGTTCATTCAACAATGCTGGGGCTGTTTGTAATGAGATAACAAAGCCATAACTGATCCAGCAAAGGCAGTAAAACAAGTTTTTTTAAATTTTAAAGCATGTCATCCAGTCTATTTGGGTAAACTGACTTGATTTCATTGGATTTGTGGCTGTAGTGGTGATAAACAAAAGCCAAAATCTAAACGGTTGAGGTTTCCCACAGTGTTTATTATTTTCACGTTCCAAACCGCATACTAGCACACTAGATAGTATGCAAAACAGTGCATATTCCATTAGAAGTGCACTCATTAGTGTAGGAGGTGAAGTACAGAAGTGTGTGGTTTGAGATGGAGCGTTAGATCAGCCAGTAAGACACGTTCAGCAGCTTCAAAGGCTGATTAGCTTCGCTGTGCTGCATATTAACTGCTCAGTAAAACTTTGAGGTATTTGTTGATTAAGGATCATTTAATAAGGTAAATCAATGCATTTATTGAGGTAAATTGGTGTATTTGTTGAGGTAAGCGGATTTTAGTTTCATTTGCCAACTTTTGAAATTCGTTCTACGTATAAGGTGCCTCTATGTAACTGCAGCATCATTTAAGATGGAACAGATAATTCAAATGAGAAGCTCGTGAATGAGAAGCTGATTTGAGCTTAATAATTATGTATGAGTTCATTATTTAATAGCTATGACAGCTTTGGTAGCCACTTTTATTAGCTTTTATAAAATATCACACACTGGAATGTTCTGAACTCTGGAGATGTGCAGGTTATACAGATCCAGTCCACCAATCTAGCAAACCTCCTTCTTGTAGCATTTTCTGGACACACATCTACATAAAGCATCTACATGTCTTTAAATGTTTTTAGTGGTCATTCTGGTCTATTTTGCTTGGTTTTCATCCATTTGCAGGACTGTATCTGCAGTAATGGTGATGAGATGAGCTTTATCAGAGCGCAGTCAGAGCCACAGCTTGGCAACCAAAATGGAGATCTTCTTAATCTTCTTAATGACGTAATTGAATACTATGAATAGGACTTTATAACACTGATGACACCATGAGTTGATCAGCCCACCAACTATTCAACACTCAGTAGTAGTAATGCTACCACCATACTGCCCAAAGCTTGTTTGCTCTAGAAAAATGAAAAGATTGTAAGTTTGCACTGTTTTTAACTGTTTTTTTTAATTATATTCCTTTACTTTGCGGAAGTGAAGGAAATATCTGCCTGAAAGACTAGAAAAATACTGAATTAGCAATTTTACCATTTTGAGTTGTTTGGCTCCATTCACTTACCACTCACCACAGACTTACTCATGGGCTCCTTCTAGCATTGTCCATTCATGTTTTGGGTGCACTGAGTCAGAACTAGGGTTAGTAACTGTGGAGTTAGTTTTGATTCCTTGTTGCTTGTTGCTGACATTTACCCTTTCATTAGAGGGAGTAGAAAGTAGAACAGACAGTTTCAGTGATCAGTGCCAATTCTTTATTTTTCTCAATTCAACTTCCTTTTCGGAGTCACTGATTATGCCATAGGCATCTTAAGCTAGCTAACTAGTGAACATTAGCAGTAGGTTTCCCAAGTACGCTTTCCCAAACATTGCTTAATTCCGAATACAAATGTGTTTGTATAAAGAGCATTTGTTACCGTGTTGACACAAGTAAGTACACAACAAGTAAGTGAGCAAGTAAATACATCAATCTTAGAAATGTTGTGTGAAAGGTCACTTCCTTTATGCACCAACGCTCTGCAACAGTACAAGTACCAACAGGAACGTTGCCTGCAGGTATGGAGATAAGGTGCAAGTAATGCTTCCATCACTCCTTTCTTTTTTGTAGCTTTTATGTCCTTCATAACTTTCATTTCTGCTTCTTCTATGTAAAACAGGTTGATTACTATTATTAAACCCCACCCTGTTTCCTATGTGCAGATGTTGTCCTCATAATCTAAAACACTGAAAGAAATGACAACCAGATTTTGGTAGCCTGAACTGACATGAACCTTAAATCAATCTGTCATTTCTGAAAGGCCTGAAACTGGAGTTCTTTCATTTGTCAAACCCTTATTATCAGATTACCAGCCAATATACTAGTGGGGGGTGGGGGTGGGGGTGTCAACCAGTGTACTCTGCAAAAGATTATGTTAGGTATGTTAAGTAAAAACATCCTAAATCTAGTCAATATGTCTAATATTTCTGATTATAAAACTGCTGAAAGTATATTATACAATTTATTTAACCTATTACATAATACATACAATACAATGCATAATTTTACTAGTTTTAAGTAGTTTTATCTAGTGAAAGTGTCTTATTCCATTGGCAGACATTTTTACTTTTTTAAGCATTATTTCTTAAAAAAAGCAAAATTATCAGCATCATTTCTCAAAACATGTAAAATAATATGCCAAAGGAGTAAAACACTTTCACTCGATAAAACTACTTTAGACAAGTAAACAATGTCTAAAAATTAAATAACCTTAACAACAATCCTATAATGAAAAGTAGTAGCTATATTGAGTAGATTTAAGATGTTCTCACTTGAGGAGACATGATTTTTTTTTTCAGTGTAGATTCATAATATGTTACACTACACTAGAATTTAGACTGGTGCCTTTTAATTTACGCTTCTTTTAGGAAACCCAACCTCTACATACTGTTATTGCCTTTAACTCAATGATCTAACAAAGCTGACAATTGATGCACTGCAAAAATAGTATCTTGTCAATGGAAATGATCTTAATTCTAGTCCATTTATGTAATACTTCTTATTTTGAGATGGTTGTGCACTTATTATAAGGTTATCTGGCTTACTTCTATAATTAGTCATTTAAGTATGAAAATTAAGTAATTTTATCAAGAAAAATTCTCACTATACTTGCAGATAATTTTGCTGGTTTCAAGTACATTTTTTAAAACAAGCAAAATTATCTGCCAATATAGTGAGATACATTTACCTAATAAAATTATGGAAACACTTTCTATGAATGTCACCTTTGTAAGCATCTATAAACACATTCATAACATATTATAATGCATTCATAAGACATCATAAACATAGCTATAAATATTTATAAAAATGCATTATACATTATAGCCAAGTTTATTATACATTATGAATTGTTAACACAATACATTATAAGTACTGATCATAACAAATTATAAGAGCTCATAAGTCGTATTTGTCCGCTCTAAGTAAAGTGAAGCGTACTGTACTAAAGCCTCCTCCAGGGTTAAGAGTGAGGCTTCAAGTTGAAGTATTACTGAAGGATTTACTGAAACACTAAAACACCCGCAATAAAGCACATTACAGGCTTCAAATGAGTTCAAACTAGTACTGCTATCAGTGTTTAATCCAATGTGGGAAAGTCAATGTACACCACCGTTAGCTTGGCATTTGTCTTTACATTCTCCAAGCTGGGACTGACTTCTTTGACACTGACATTATAACATGTTATTAACACTATTTATAATGCATTATATTAACAATTCATAATGTATAATAAACATGGCTATAAAGTGTAATTCAGTGTAATTCTGTTTTATAAATATTTATGACCATGTTTATAATGCCTTATGAATGTGTTTATAGATGCTTACAAATGTGACATTCATAGAAAGTGTTACCAAAACTACTTAAAATAATTTTGAGATATACTTACAACAATGTCAGCAGGAGAAATATTAGATTTATTGACTAGATAAGATAAGATACTTTTTCTTGACAAGATATTATTTTGCCATGTAATTTTTTTTGTGATTACCACTGTGAGCAAGAAAATGAATGGATAGATAGATAAATTTACGAGAGAGTAGAAATAAAAATATATTTATTTGCATATTTACATACATACAAAGATGGTTTATTGTATTTATATGAGCAACAAGAGAGGTGATACAGTAATGTGAATTCAGCTCAGGCCAGACTGCAGGAGGTCAGTACCATCTCTGCAGTAAGGAGGCTGGTTGTAGAGTCTTATAGCAGTGGATATGAAAGATCTCACACAGTGCACTTTAACACAGTGCAGCTGTAACAGTCGGCCACTGAATGTGCTCCTCTGTTTATCCAGTGTGTCCAGGATGGCTGACAGCTTGTTGAGAGTCCTTTGTTCTGCCACAACCTCCAAAGAGTCCAGTTTGACTCCTACAACAGAGCCAGCCTTCCTAACAAGTTGGTTTCCTTTGTTCAGAGCACTTTTGCTAATGCTGTTGTCCAAGTACACAACAGCAGAGAATGAAGCAGTGTTTAGTGGCTGTTTGAAAGGGGGCTGATAACATTGTGTAATGGGAGGAGCCATAGCTAGCTAGAGGGTGGGTTTTGGTCATGACTAAACTGGAGAGAATGTTTTGCAATTTTTAAATAAACAAACAAAACTGCTGTGCTGCATCTAACACCAATGCCACGGCCAAGGCTGAAGCAACACTGTAGGGCTACAGCGCCAGCAGAACGTAAAGCTGCACCATGTAAGATTTTTTGGTTAAAACTGAAAGAAGTAGCATTACTGAGTCAGGAGAATAAAAACAGGCTAAAATATAGTGAGCAATGCTGCTGAGAGTTAACCTATAAAGACTGAAATAATCAATTTGGAAGTCGTTTTTGGACCACTTTGTTTACCTTTACTCAAAAAGAAGGTCTCAATCATCAGGTTCATCCACTCGGGGAAGGGGTCCGAAACACAAGCGACTTTACAAAATGATCTTCTGCACATTGCGTTTCCACCAGAGAGGTCTCTAAATGCCCGAATATTACGTAGTGTAGCTTTAACATTGACACAACTCAACTGTTGTCATTTTGAAGAAAGTGTTTTCTGCATTTGCAGTTTGTTTTTTTTATTTGCAGTTTGTTGGGTTTTCTCAGCCAGTGTAGTAACTATATAAGATTTTCTGTTAAAGTGTAGATGCAGGCATCTATACCAGTAAGGGCCACTTTATGGAGAAGACACATAACACACAGTCCATTCAACTTTTTAAGACATCACCAAGCTGATATAATACGAGCCAATGGATATTTGCAATCAGTGAATGAAGCATCAGTTCAGTCCTCACCATTTTTAAAATGGAAACAAGTGGATTGATGAGTTTGGCTGGTGAATACTCAAAATGCACCTTGTGACGTTATGTTGGTGGCAATTAATGATGAGAGGGAAGCAAAAAAGAACCACATATAGTTCAATTGAATATGCAAAGTGTACAATGACCATTTAGACAGATGTATTTCTGTCTGTTGCAATTCACAGCAGCTTTACAATTGTGTGCATATATGCTGTATTGCACCTGTTTTATACAATGAACAATCAACCCCATTGTGCATCAATCAGACAATAATCAAACAATAATCCAGAGCATGGATGTCATTTTTAGGAATTTGTGTATGGTCAAATGTTTTCAGGCAATGGGTGGGTGTGACTGTTTGTTCATTTGTTTGAGAACCTATTGGTCAGTGTCCGCTTAGAGTCTAAGCCTGAACAAACAAAAGTAGACCCTTAAAATGTGGCAACAGAGGAGAGACCATATCTGCCAGATGAAATGAAAATCAGAGAGGTTTTTGGCCTTTAGATAGCATGGAACACAGAATGACCAACTTTGTTTTTACAGTCGTCCACCCAACCCCCCCCCTTCCTTTATCTCGTCCCCTTAGATGTCCTGTTTGCTATGCTGTCTGCGTTTGGTGTGTTTTTCTGGCATGTTTTTTTATGATGTCCTCTGGTCCAGAAGACAGCCATTAGGCCCCTATAATCCCACTGTAAGCTCTCTGTCTTCTATCTGTCCTGTCTGGTGCTTGTTTATGTGTCTCTGAGTTGCTTTTGCCTTTCATATCCTTTGTTACCATTTCAAAACCTCACATTATTTATTTTTAAACCTTTAAAACTTTAAATCGATGAATATATGGAAAAAATTTTAAGCTTACCTACATAAATGTAATGAGGTACCAATTTAGAGTAACAATGTTGTGCAATATAAAAACCATGTTTTTTCTATGTTTTTACTCTTAGCAAAAAAAGGTTAAGGCTAGGAACTTCTTAGGTGCAGTACTGAACTATGTTTAGAAAGTTCCTAAAAGAACCATATGTGACAATTTCAAAACCTTTGCCACAAGTCAATTCATGAATTTTTTGCCCTGCTAGATCTGCCCCAGTCAACTGTAAGTGTAACAACAGCTCAACCACACAGCAGTAAACCATGCAAACTCACAGGGTTGGGTCTTCAGGAGCTGAAGAGCTTAAAAATCTTCTATCCTCTGCTGCATGTGGAAGCAACATAAGCACAAGAACTGTGCACCAGGAGCTTCATGAAATGTGTTTCTATGGCTGAGCAGCTGCACACAAGCCTAAGATCACTATGTGCAAATCCAAGCTTCGACTGGAGTGGTGTAAAGCTCACCTCCACTGGACTCTGGAGCAGTGGAAACAAGTTCTCTGGAGTGATGAGTCATGCTTCACTATCTAGCAGTCTGATGGATGATTCTAGGTTTGGTGGATGCCAGGAGAACGCTACTTACCAGAATGGACAATGCCAACAGTAAAGTTTGGTGGAGGAGGGATAATGAGCTGGGGCTGTTTTTTCATGGTTTAGTTCTAATGAAGGGTAATGTTAAAGCTACAGCATACAAATACATTTTACACAATTATGTGCTTCCAGCTTTGTGGCAGCAGGTTGAAGAAGACCCTTTCCAGTTCCAGCATGACTGAGCCCCTGTACAAAAAGTGAGCTCCATAAAGACATGGTTTGACCAGTTTGGTGTGGAGGAACTATAGTGGCCAGCACAGAGCTCTGACCTCAACCCCATTGAACACCTTTGGGATGAACTTGAGTCAGGCCTTCTCATTCGGCATCAGTGCCTGACCTCACTAACACTCTTTTGACTGAATGGGCACAAATTCCCACAGACAGACTCCAAAACCTTGTGGAAAGCTTCCCAGAAGAGTGGAGGCTATTGTAGTCACAAAAGGGGGCAGCTCCATATTAATGTCTAGGGTTTTGGAATGGGAAGTCCAGCAAGAGGTTAACATGATGGCCAGGTGTTCACATACTATACCAACATAGTGTAGCTCCCTTTTCACAAAGTGACCAAACCAAGGGAAAAAGAAGTAAAGGATGTTTGGTAACACTATTTGAAGGCTACCTACATAGGGACTACATAACACATTCATAAGCACTAAGTAACATATTCATAAAGCAATATTTGAGTATTTGTGTCCAGCTTATGCTAGTAATGGCAAGATGACATAAGATATTCTATGAAATAAATGAGACTGAATTGACATAAAGGGACCATAAACTAAAGTGAGGGACATTTGTTGCATTTATAACACTGTCATAAAGCATCATTCACAAGTAATGAAACTTAGAAGGAAGGTCTACTTTAGACGTAGTGTCAGTCCTGCATCATGTTCTACATGAGTTAAAGTACAAAACCATTATGTCAACTTTTATGGTCATAAATACTTAAGTTTTGCTTTATTAATACATTGTTCAGTGCTTATGTATATGTTATGATGTCCTTATGTAGGTAACCTTTAAATAAAGTGTTACTGGATGTTTACAACAATACATTTACATCAGATTGAACTTACAATACAACATCTTCTCTTGTACTTACAAACACGAATGCGGTACGGATTGAAAGATTAGAATGTTTTGTCCTCCTATAAAGTTGTTGGTTTGGAGATTACAACATTTTGGTTTTGGGATGAGATGAACAATTCAATATTAAAGTCGTGTTGCTTCTGTTCGCCTTACAGCTCATATTAGAACGTCACTTTAGGCCTCACCCCATTTCTGACTTGCAAAATGCTGGATTTGTTTGAAGCTCTCTCACCCACGCCTGTTCTCCTGCATACTGAAGGCTGCACTGACATGTTTGAGTGTGCAGTGGCTGACTGAAGAGTGAATCAGGCAGTAAATCAGTCACATTGCTATTTACCTGAAACTCCAAATGCTGCAAATCCCTCAGCTGCTTTCCAGCAGAAGGGAATCTCAGTGAAGACGTTGCTCCAGGGCGAAGTGAACCCACTGAATGCTTCTGTCAGAGAGCAATAGAGAAGCAGTTTAAGCTGATGTGCCACACTCTGACTCCATATAAACCAGACCTCTACCACCAGCTACTATTACACACTATTTAAATCTATTGAGAAACAGAATAAACTAAATCTGCAACTAATGATTTCTATAATCAATGAACCTATTTACTTTTATTTGACTACATGTCCTATTGACTACACTTCCAGTAGTGTTATACAATCTATCAGAATAACCACTGATAGATATAATATATATATATATAATATATAATACATTATTAGGCACACAGAATTAAAATGCTACATTGCCTGGCCACTTTATCAGAAACTCCTTCCTTGTAGCTCCTTGTAGCAACTGTTAAAGCACCATTTGTGTTAGCCATCCTCTAGTTCTTCAGCAGTGGCCAATCAATGGCTAATTGTACACTTATATAGTAAATCTATTACGTAGGTGGAGCTCAAAGCAAATTGAACTATTGTAGCACACTTACTCCTAAATTGTACTGCACTTCTTTGTCAATTCTAGAACACCAGATACAGAAATCTAGCACACTTGTTTGAGAGTTCTGGTGCATTTATTTGAGAATTATAACACATTTGAGAATTCTAGTACACTTGTTTGACAATTCAGCTGCATTTTTCTGAAAATTCTAGCAAAATTGTTTAAGGATTCTAAAATATAAAAAAACACACTTGTCTGACAATTTTAGTGCTATTGTTTGAGAATTCTAAAATATCAGAGAATTCTAACAAACTTGTTTAAGAATGATGGCACATTTGTTTGAAAATTCTAGCACACTAAAATTGTAGTGCACTTTTTAAGAATTCTAGAATATTTCTTATGGAATTATTGCACACTTGTTATAGATACTAGTGCAAGCTTGTTTGAGAATTAAAGACATTTGCTTGAAATGTCCAGCAAACTTGGGCTAAAACTGTAGTACACTTGGCACAGAATTCTAGCACACTTGTTGGAGAGTTCTAGTGCATTCACTTGATCTTTCTAGCACACTAGTTTGAGAGTTTGAGAATTGTAGCACACTTGCTTGAGAATTCTAGCACTGTTGTTTGAGACTTATAACATTTTTGAGAATTCTTGAACACTTGCTTGAGAACTCTAGAACTCTTGTTCGAGAATTCTCGCATACTTGTTTGACAATTCAGCTGCATTTTTCTAAGAATTCTAGTGCACTTTTTGAGAATTCTACAGTATTTCTTATGGAATGCACACTTGTTATAGAATTCTAGAGCACTTGTTAAAACATTCTTACATGTTAGAACATTCTAGTGGGCTTGTTTAAAAATTGAGGACATTTGCTTGAGATTGTCAGCAGACTTGTACTAAAATTGTAGTGCACTTGTTACAGAATTGTATCACACTTGTTTGAGAATTCTAGCTCACGGTGTCCAGCTGCAGTTCCAGGTTTTATAAAGCTGTTTTGATTAAAGGACTTCAGTGATGCTGAGGATCAGACCTGACTGAGCAGGCCGTGATGTGTGTGTGTAGTGAGGACTGGATGATCTTAATAAGGGAAAGACATGTGGCTTCTGTTCACAGCAATTACTCTGATGGGACAGAACGCATTCTCATCTTTTCATCTTTCTGAAAAGAGTCTGACCGGCTTTGGTAATGAGAGTGGACTTCCTCCTCATTAGGAAATCCCTGCTGTCTGCGCAGGGCAACAGTCGAGCTGCTAATTGGTTCACTTTATAAACCCAATATTGATTCGGGTCAAGTCTGGCCTAAGTAGAGAATTACTGTAAAACACACTCATAGCAGTGGAGGCGTTTATGTGAGATTGTTCCAAATATGCTTAAAGCTGCAGTAGGTAAGATTGAGAAGAGAGTGGACTTTAAATGAGTATAACTTCCAGGTACCCCCCTCCCCCTGCCCCCACACCTCCACTGTGCTAAAGCCTCTTAGGCTTTAAAGGAATTTACTGTTTTGTTTTTTTTTTGTAATCTATCTGATGCATCTACAGGGTGCATTTAGTTACCACAAGTAATGATGTCATGTTGAAAAATAGGGAAATTTTCAAAAAATGTGGCTCATTGATAAACTTTGTCCATGAATTCTGATTTCCTCAAATGTCATGCGGCACAACCGGCAAAGGACTTTTATTCTGATATGCTTTTAAGAAAGAGTAGGCAGGGAAGTGCATCATAAAGAAGACCTCAAATGACCTTTGTGGTACACGGCTAAGGACAGCAACCTTTTCACAAATATAGAGATAATTGTTATTTTAATAAATTCATGCAAATGTGCTATTATTATATTTTTTATTTACTTGAAAAAAAAAAATCTTGGGTTCAATGGCAAAAGTTTATATGAATGTCCAAGTACAAAGACTAGTTTTTATATGTTATAATATTTTGTTTATTAATATAATGTGTAGTCAATACAAGGCCAGAGATGGTGCATGGGGAGGGGAGCTGCCCACACCGTGTGCACAAGCAGATCACACTTGGTCAAACACTCCTACTGGCTCTCTTTGGTTGTTTTGATTTGTTGATTAGATAAATTCTGGTTTCCTCAAATGTTATGCAGCACAACCGACAAACAAAGGACTTTTATTCTGGCATACTTTTAACAAAGAGTAGGCAGGGAAGTGCATCATAAGGAAGACCCCAAATGATCTTTATGGTGCATGGCTAAGCACAGTAGCCTTTTCACAAATTTAGAAAAATTGTAATGTTGAGTTAGTTAGTCAGGTGGGGCGACCCTAGGAAATCCATGAAAATGTCCTATTTATTTATTTATTTATTTATGTATGTATGTATGTATGTATGTATGTATGTATGTATGGGTTGGGTTCAAAGGCGATGGTTTATACGTGTGTCCAAGTACAAAGACGTTTATACATGTTCTAATATTTTGTATATTAATATAATGTGTGGTCACACCACATGACATTTTCTGGGTGTTAAAATTGCTTAAAAATGAAATTACACTGTAATATAAGCCATGAAACAACTATCACCACATCGTATAGAAGATACAAAAGTGCATATCAAATCCTTTTTATAAAGATTTTTTACATTATCATTTTGAAAGCTTTTTAATTGACCCTAATGCTCAAATATGATATTTTAGTGTATTTTAGAAACACTCAGAGACAATGTGTGCGAAAGTGCCGATGCGAAATGTTTCAAAATTTGAATAAATGAGTTTTGGTCTGTGTAGTTTGGCATATTTTAGAACCCAAACCCACACCCTCCAGTGAAAGGAACCCAAGCAGCTATCTCTGCTGGGACAATGGCTGAGGGGAAAGGGGCTCCACCAAAGAGATTTACTACATAACAAGATGAACATTTACAAAACTTAAGATGCTAAGTCTGTTATTCAGTACTAGTATTGACTTTACCTCCCTTAACATGTAGAGAACTCTTCCCTGACACCTTCAGAAGTGACTGTCTGTTCAAGCACAACTTCTAAACCACACATTGATATTTTCCGCCTCAGCTCTGCCAAGCTTGCAGTAATTCCAGCTTAGTTCGGTTTCCGTGGCCCTGTTCTTTTATCCTGCAGGAGTTATTGCTGTGTTGTGGATCTAATAACGCAGCTCATAGCTTCCCACTAACATCAGCAATTCATTTTCGCACCAGCATGAGTTTCCCTGACAGGACTGGGTCAGACTTTCACATACTGCTCAGATTTGCTACAACAGAAAAGTCAACATGACCTACATGGTGAAAAGCACAGGCTTTTTTTGAAGATCATATCAAATTCGCACTTTTTTGATTACAAGAAAACTAGAGCTTTTTAAAAAAATCTTAGAAAAGGGCTGGTTTGTTTGTGAAAAGCTGTAGTACCTCTTCTTCACCGCTTGGGGTCGCAGTTTCACACGTAAATGAGATGGTCGCTGTTCATGGTTCTGAAACATTTTACATACATTACAGTGAAAAAGACATGTTTACTACATTTGTTTGGTATCTGGGAAGCTGTAACTGTACTTTTTAGCAATTAAGTTAATAAACTTTAGATTTTACCCTCTGTTGACTACCAGGAACGCGTAGGTCCACACTACGTCCAGCCAAAAGCAGCTGTTTCTCAGCTTGACCCACCTGTATTCCGACAAACTCCGCCTCGGTCGCTAAGACTGTCTAGTAGCATCTTATTTGGGTTACTGTATACTGTTAAAAAAGATGGTTCTTCAAGGGTTCTTCAGTTAAGGGAATGGTTCTACTTGGAGCCGTGAGCTCTGTATAGAACTTTTTCTTGCTTAAATGGTGAAATGGTTCCTCAGATTGATGGTTCTGTACAGAAGCTCTTTGAAAATAGTTCTATATAACATCAAAAGGTGTTCTTTAAATGTTAAAAGAACCATTTTTTTGGTGCTATGTAGAAGCATTTTCAAAAAGGTCCTATATCGTAGCATCTTATTTGGGTTCCGGTACACTCTTAAAAAGATGGTACTTCAAGTGTTCTTCAGTAAAGAGACTGGTTCTATTTGGAGCTGTCAGCTCTATAAAGAACCATTTCTTGCTGAAATGGTGAAATGGTTCTTCAGATTGATGGTGAATGTGTATAGTTCTATTTAGAAGCTTGTTGAAAATGGTTCTACATTGCATCCAAAAGGGTTCTACTAATGTTACAAGCTCAATGTCACAACAATAGAAGAACCATTTTTCGGAGCTATGTAGAACCTTTTTCTAAAAGGCCCTATATGGTAGCATCCTTTTTGGGTTACTGTACACTCTTAAAAAGATGGTTCTTTAAGGGTTCTTCAGTAAGGGGACTGGCTCTATTGGAGCTGTGAGCTCTATATAGAACCATTTCAACCTTTTCAAAAGGGTTCTACTAATGTTACAAGCTGAACATCATAACAGTAGAAGAACCATTTTTCGGTGCTATGTAGAACCATTTCCACAAAGGTCCTACACTATTAACATTCTCCATGAATCTAAAGAACGATTTCACCATGCAAAGAACCATTAAGCCATGAAATGTCTTTATGTAGAACCCATACCATTCTCTTTATTAAAGAACCCCTGAAGAACCATCTTTTTTAAGAGCATAGCGCTACTATATCCATGTTCTGTGGCAAAAAGAGAAATTTCTGGAAAATGCTGGAAAACTATAAGGAATTCAACAGCCATCCTCCAGGGAATAAAGCACCACAGACCGATGAAGGAATTCTTCCAAGCTCGTGCGCAGGTGATTTCAATGGGCGTCTGATGAAGTGGCTCCTGAAGAGCGACCACGGGAATCTTCTTTATTGCGCTGAGGAACCAAAGGGCGCTCGTGAGCACGAACTAGCGGCCAATCCCAGCGCGGGACGCGGGACACTACCAGCCAATCCCAGCGCAGGATGGGCGTGATTTGTGTGCATCTGAGCCGGAGGTTCGGCGATGGATTCGTAGTGAACGGGATCACCATCGAGCATCTTTGGAGCGAAGTTGCGCGCGGAGTTCTGCACGCGGCTTGGGTGGAAGCAAAGAAATTGTCCAGGCGATGCGTGCAAAGTCCAGCTCTCTGTGAGGAAAGAGAGGAAAAGGGGGGAAAGAAAAGGGGGAAGAAAGCATCGCAAACGTGCAACTTGCTGGATATGCGTTGAGTGATCGGTCGGTTGTGCCATGCACTGAGGAGCGCGAGGCAGCAGCAGCAGCAGCAGCATGTCCGCTGGGTTTTGTCGCTGTTTTTGGTGAACACAGACGGAAGGAATAATGGTCAGAAGATGCCTGCTGACGTTCAAACCGTTCAGGTGAGCAAGGGAAGCATGAGAGGGTGATAAAGAGCAGTGATTAATGGCATACAAGCAACCGATTCTCTGACTGGGGCAAGTTTATAGCCTTGCAATTCAGATACAGTGCAATAGAGAGTATGTAGGTGATGGTTATGGTAGTACAGTGTAAGTCAATACAGAGGGCAGAGTATTGCATAGTACAGTTCAATGCAATATAGACTAAACAGTGCAAACTACAATGAAATATAATAGAGTATTAATTGCATAATGCAATGCAGTGTATTACAGAGTATGCAATGAATAATACATTGCAATATTATGCAATGCATAATAGAATGAAATAAAATGCAAAGTGTGGAAATCCTAATAGAATAAAAAGTATGCGATGTACAGTATAGTGCAACTACAAACTACAATGCAATATACTTCAGAACATGCAATATAGAGTGTGCAAAGCATGTTACAGTGTGATGCAAAGTATGCAGTGCACAATACTGTGCAATACAGAGTCTAAAATGCCTTATAGAATGCAATGCAATGCATAGTACAATACAGTGCAATGCAATATACAGCATTCATGATACTGGATGCTGCCGATCGTAGTATTTCCTATAATGATGGGAAATCCTTTGGACACACTTCTGCCAGTAAAAGTAAGCTTGTTCGTGTGTGGCCAGTGCATATTCCTGAAGGCTGTGTTTCCTTGGCTGTGGGTTTTGGTAATGAGCTCATTCCCCTGTCACACACACACACACACACTGTCAGACCATGCAGACCACAACACATGTCTGTCCCGTGAGTGGCGCTGCACGGTCTGCTGATCTTGCCTTCTGCGAGACACACTGAGACTAGAAACCGGGAGCACTGGATCTATGACTCAATCTCTCGTACGCACTCGCATTGTCATGGACTACTATGAAAGTCTACTCGGAATGATAGTGGCAAAAACTGCAGGGCCACATCCCAAATCTCTCTGCCATAGAGGTGCATGCAAGTGTTTGAATTTTAGGGAACAATTTCTATAATTTTGTTAAATATATATAATATAAGATATGGCATAACTTTTGCTCAGACCACCATAGTTTACATTTTATTTTTCCCCAATATGTTAAATTCTGTAAATAAACAGTAATGGTGCATTAAACTGTGCCATTTGACCAGACGAATTCATTCGGCTGTATGACTCTACTCTAAAAAGTTCACCAAAATAGTTACCCAGGGTGCTCGCTGTCCAAAACTGAAGTGCTGAAATAATTCACTTCTAGTCTTACAAGGAAGTTCACCAGACATGAATGGTATTGGTGAGTTCTATTGGTGAATAGAAAGCAACATACAGCTGTATATAAATATTAGACCTTGTAGTTAATCATCATAACTCCATATAAATTCCAGCTGTATTATCAAATCTACATTCCAATCTATATCGGCTTTAGTTCTACTCTAAACAGTTCACCAAAATAGTACACAAGAAAGATTAATGTTTGAAAAAGTATGATTTATCAGCTTTGCACTTGAGTCTACACTCACCAAGCACTTTATTAGGAACTCTCCTTACACTCTTTGTCCATTTTATCAGCTCCACTTACCATATAGGAGCACTTTGTAGTTTCACAATTACAGACTGTAGTCCATCTGTTCCTCTGCACACTTTGTTACCCTGTTCTTCAATGGTCAGGATCCCACAGGACCCCCACAGGGCAGGAGTTACTTGGGTGGTGTGAGTGGATCAGACACAGCAGTGCTGCTGCAATTTTTTAACAACCTCAGTATCACTGCTGGACTGAGAAAGGTCTACCAAGAAAAATATCCAGCCAACAGAGCCCTGTGGGCAGCATCCTGTGACCACTGATGAAGGACTAGAGGATGACCAACACAAACTGTGCAGCAGCAGATGAGCTATCGTCTCTGACTTTACATCTACAAGGTGAACCAACAGGGCAGGAGTGTCTAATAGAGTGGACAGTGAGTGGACACAGTGTTTAAAAACTCCAGCAGCACTGCTGTGTCTGATCCACTCGTCAGTGTCACTGCAGTGCTGAGAATGATCCACCACCCAAATAATCCCTACTCTGTGGCGGTCCTATGGGAGTCCTGACCACTGAAGAACAGGGTAACAAAGTATGCAGAGAAACAGATGGAAAACATTCTGTAATTGTAGAACTACAAAGTGCTTCTATATGGAAATAAGTGGAGCTGATAAAATGGACAATGAGTGTAGAAGCAAGGAGTTGCCAAAATAATACTTGAAGTAAGCAATGCCTAATTTAAAAGTCTGATCCATTTTTTGTCAGGAGGCTCCAGTCAGCTGGCAGTATCATCTTAAAGCCTTATAAATGTGTTCATGTTCTTGTGAGATAATTTGGCAAGACATTTCCTCCCAGTAAAGCAAGTCTGTTCCTTGCCTTGGTATTTAAAAGCACTCTAGATCCCCTCTGTGTTCTTGCTCTGTCCCACCTCAACAAACACCCTAACTAAGCCGTCAGAAACATTGAATTGCTGGCTGAGGAGTTCTGGGAGCTTGGATGGACCATCCTTCTGATGATTGCGTTGGAAAGCAATGCAAATCACACTCACAGTGAAGCCCCCAGTGATGAATTAATACACTAAAGTCTTCATTAAGTCTAGGTGAACTCAGGTGTAAACTGAATGCTGAAGATTTTGCTCTGCCACTTTGAACTCACTGAATAATAATCAATCCTTGTAGGAGGAACATCCAGTGCGCTCTTTTTATCAACTGCTGTTTAATGCCCACCCCACACTGTCTGAAAAAGGAGCACTGTACCAGCACATTTTTTAAACATTAGGTGGACAGTACGATGTGTTATTGTCAATGTGATAATTTTTGTCATTGTGATACACACAATGCTTTCCTGAGTGTATTGTGGATATTTCAGTATTTAACAATACTCAAACGTTATAAACGTACCTTCAAAGGTACAACAACAACCTTAACTTTCAATTGTGTACATTAAATGCATTCAGTCTCCTAGTGGGGAGATACACATTTGTACATTTTCATAACTTTTAATTTAACATGCAGTCAAAATCCAAACGTACCCGCAGGAGGTTGTGAGTTTGATGCCCATCGTGGAGTCCAAGACATGAAAATTGTTCTCACTCTGTCTGGGTGGGTGGGTGGTCCTCCCTCTTCCCCCATCATGCAGCATCATGCTAGCCAACATGGGCATCTGTTAGCTGATGTAACAAAATTAGCAGTGTTCTCCTCCAAGCGTGTTGAACTGTCCAATGATGTGGCACTTTGAAAAGATGTGGTGGAGATTCATTCATTTTGCCATCATCCTCCCAGCTTGGTATCATCTTGTGATTAGAGGGAGATTTAGCTACAAGGTGGAATGTGACCAAATTAGTGGATAAAATTGGCAAAATAAAACTAGAATTGTACAGTTTCATTCTCTAACTAAAGATGCAGATGACATTTAAGGTCTTTGTCACCCCCAGTGACAAGCGAAAGACCCTGAATAAAATGGTTTAGTACCTTTTCTTTACTTTTTAACTGCATACATTTTCTGTAGAGTTGCAAGGCATGGCCAATACAAGATTTTGCAAAGAAACAGAGCGAAACAGAGGGCTTATATACTCAAAATGACAGCTGATTAGAGAAAGTGAGAACAGAAAGTCTAAAATTCCGGTGAGAGTGACCTCTGTAGGCTGCAGCAGATGTGATAGATATACAATAATTCACTTCCATATGGAACAAGAAAGTCAAAGAAAAATAAGAGAAAAAAAAACAAAAAAAAACAAGAGTTCCCAAAACTGGTGATCAAAACATGATTAAAAGCTGAAGAGAAAATGGGGCTCAAAACAATCACCTGGAAGACCTGGTAGACACCAAAACTGTCGCCATCAGATCAACATTCCATTCCTCCATTCTTGCCACTTGAAAAGCTCCACAGGTGTTTCTGTCCATCCTTCCACTGTGTTAATTTGGTTGGAAATAAAATAAATGAAAGGTGGTCTCTGACTGTCACCGTACTCTATATAAATGGGAACTTATAGTCTGTGTAGCCAAAAATGCCCAGGCAGCCCTTTTAATGAGTAAAAAAGTTACTTTCAGGTTCCCAATGCCAATTATCAGCTATTGGGGTATAAAGCCCCCCCAAGAATTGGGCTGTGGAGCAGTGGAGTGATGGAGCTCCATTCAGTACCTTCAGGATGAGCTGGAGTGATCCAGAACTTATCATCCAACATCAGTACCTGACCTCACTAATGCTCTTGTGGCTACGTTCTCTGTCGGGTGTTGCGTAATGACTACATGTAGCATATAAACAGTAAAGCCAAACATTACATTAATGTAAAATAACACACACACAAACGTAATCTCCACAGAATTGAATTGAATATTGTATAATAGTCTTTGTTATGCAGAACTCTAAGAGGCAACATTTACATTCTGAATCAAATGATGAACGACTTCTTCATCCGTTATTCAGGTCTGCGGCCTCAGGTGAAAGTGTGCAGGCAAAAGTTCTTGGAAATCCTCCCAAAGTCGCCTTCTCCCTCCTAACCATCACCAACACACAGAGGATCTGATACCCACTTGCCCAGAAAACCAATTAGGAGATAACAGATCTTTGCTCTGAGCCAAGCAGAAGACCAAAGCGTTTACTTTAAATCCATTAATTAGAGAGGATATAATCTCCTCACACGCCTAAGCTAAGCCTTTGAATGCATCTAAATGGTAAAGAGAGGAAGGATAGACTGACGCTCTGATATGCTCTCCAAACTTCTCTGTGTAAGCTGAGAGGAACTGGTTTATTAATTTGACCTTTGATCTATGGCTCAGCTGTGCACTCTACCCTTTAAATCAAAAGTTTGGTGAAAAATCTACTTCCTAATTCTAGGAATGTTTGGTTTGCTCCTCTAATTTTGCACTGAGGCTACAAGGCTAATGTACCTAACAAGTAATGGATGCTTATAGCCTTCCAAATGCCTAAATTGTTATTTTTATATATCATATATGCTCTATATTATAACTATTATGTGGTTTCTGACACTGTATAACCTACTGTTATCTATAAATATGGACAAATGAAGTTATTTTTCAGGACATTTACTGAGGAGATCAGATATGAAAAGGAAAATAAGAGAAAATAGCAAGAGTTCCCAAAACTGGAGACCAAAAAATTATTAATAGCTACAGAGACTGGGAATGGGACTCCCAACAGCCACCTGAAAGACCCAGTAGACACCAATATATGCATGCATACACACACACACACACACACACACACACACACACACACACACACACACACACAAGCTTTCATCTTTGAGAGAGAGGACATCCAATCAAATCAAACTCCACTCTTGCTTCTAGAAAAGTTCCACAGGTGTTTTTGTCCATCCTTCCACTGTGTTAATTTGATTGGAAGCAAAATAAATGAAATGGTGGTCTCTGACTGCCACACAGTTCTCTATATAGATGGGAACTAAAAGCCTGTGTAGCCCAAAATGTCCAGGCAGCACTTCTAATGAGTAAACTCAGTCACTTTCAGGTGCACCCATTGTTGACACATGCAAACACCATGCCTGATGCCAATTATCAGCTATTGAGGTTTAAAGCCCCCAAGAATTGTGCTGTGGAGCAGTGGAGCTGCATTCTATGGAGTGATGGAACTCCATTCAATACCTTTGGGGTGAGTTGGAGTGTCCAGAACTGACCATCCAACATCAGCACCTGACCTCACTAATGCTCAATCAAATCATCACAGCAACGTTCAACATCTTGTGTAAAGCCTGTCCAGAAAAGTAGAGGCTATTACTGCAGCAAAGCCCCCTTGGGTTCAGAAGAAGGGTATATAGTGTATGTTTTTATTTTTGAGGATGGTCATGTCCTTATCTGTGAAAATGTGTCCAGTTACAGTGCTTGCGTCCAACACTACTGGCATTATCTGCTGTTCTTTACGCACTGCCTGCAGCCCAGGCTTGGCTGTAGCTTCCTGCGTCTGAAAGCAGATGATTATGGTTAAGTAATAATCTCAGAGGTGTCCTTCACAGAGCCCTTGGATTATGATGGCACGGATATAAACTGTTTTTTTTTTTTTTGGATTATTATCATGCAGAAGCAGATGGTGTTTCGCAGATGATGGAAATAAAGTCTGCGTCTCGTCTTTGATCTGCTGTTTCTCCTTGTTCCATTTCTCTTATTGTGAGCCATGATGCTGGTCTTCATTCTGACAACTCATTAATATGCTCTGGTGGAAGGTGCATATATTTACTGTTATTTAGATGAGGCCTGTATCTAAGTGGCATATATCACTATGGATACTCATAGGCCTTGTTAGTATTTGTATTCTGAGCAGTGATGGCAATGCTGTGCACAGTTCTGGAAGAGTTTTATTGTTGCTGATTGTGAATGCACCCTCAGGAGGAGCTGTGTGAGTTATCTGAGCTGTCGTTAACACAAAGGCAGGATGAGGAACTGAGGAAACACTCTACATCTCACGCACTCACACCTGCTGAGGCTCAGCTGCCTGTTACATCTCTATTCCCAAAGCCCTCTAGCCTTTCACCTTTATCCCGCAGCTATCACTGTACTGCACTCTGACTCACAATGTCTTTCTTTCTTTCTTTCGCTGCTAAAACACTGAAAACAGTGTACTGAATTGTATCGGGTGTAATGTGTATATTGCTGTGGTGAACAGTGCACTGTATACAGTTTGACAGTAAAGTTTCAGTAAATTAACAGCATATTAATAGTAAATAACAGTAAAATAACAAATCATACTGTAACTTAGCCACCTGGAACACGATATCACTGTTATTAAAGTTTTATAGCACATAAGTCTCTTCTCAAGACCTTAAACTAGTGGTCTTGGTCTGGTGTCAGTCTCAACCTTATTTGGACTCAGGAACAAAAACCCATATTGGCTGTGCCAATAAACAATAACATCAGTGCTGTTTCAGTGTTCTAACAACCTAAAAAAGGACAATTAAAAATCCAACACTTATAAAAACCTTTAAAACACCAAAACCTGAATTGTCACTTTAATTGCTTAAATTAAAATATGAATGCATTTTTAATGCTTTTTAACTGTTGAATGACAGCAGAGTGTAATTTGCTATGTTACTGCAGAAAATATCTTAAGGTTAGTTGATTTTACAATAAAATGATAAAGTATTTAACTGTGGAAATATTGTAGATTCCTGATGATTATTAAGAGTGTGACTATTACAGCTAGGCCTTCAGTTCGAGCTACAAATGTCAAAACTCCTCTACGAAAATGTTAGCGCCCCTATGAGACTGTAGTAGGATGTTCGGATAAGCTAACAGCAATTCACATTTTAAATGAAATGTTTTTTTAGCCACTCTAGATACTTATTAGAGTTGAGAAAATTTAAAGCGTCCATTTTCTACATTATTCTTGTATTTTATCTTTTTTCCTTTAGGTCCACTTATAAAGTTTGCATAGCTGTGTGTGCCCTATTCATTCGACAGACCCTCTCTTAATCACTTAGAATTAAACAGGGTGTTTTTGAAAAAAGTCGTACTCTTTTGAGAAAAAAGTCGTACTATTTCGAGAAAAAAGTCATAATATTTTGAGAAAAAAAGTTGTGCTATTTTGAGAAAAAAAGGAGTAGAATTACAACATTTAAAGTGGCATTAATACCAGGAAAGGTCACGATATTGTGGCCAAAGGCTTTGCAAAGAGAAGGCAGCACCTCCTCGTGTTAAAATGAGGGGCGTTGAGGAGTTGGTGGAGTTATACTTTCATATCGATTTCACCCATAAAGAAATACTCAGTCTCCCTGTCTCTTCTGCACATCAGTACCAGACTGTTAGTAAAAGAAACAGCTGAAACAGCTCTGCAGGAAATAACAGATGGATTTGGAAGAAACTGTCTGTCTGTTTTGTTGAAGGAGAATCGCAGGCAGGGTCGTCTACACGGCTATCAGTGGCTACATCTCTGTGCCATTCAAAGACAATGAGGATGATGATCAAAATGATCGATCCATAAGCAGACAGGAGTGTGTGGAACTCCGCCGTGCCAGTACAGCAACCGATACCCCAACGCGTTACGGCTGCCCTCAGTTAGCCTACTTTATCCTCCAAATATTACTTTTATTATCTAAATATTATGACTTTATTCTCGAAATCTACTATTTTTATTTTTATTAACAGTGGCCCCAAAACGCCGTCATATTCAAGAGTTTTTAGTAAAGGCAATAGTTATATATTGGACCATGACAACTCAAAGAACCATCTGAATGCATGTTTTTGCCTGGTTGTATAACCTGTTGTAGATGGTTCTTTAAAGGGTTCCACTATTGTTAGTCATGTAATCCTTGTTTGGTACTATATAGAAGCTAAGAGTGTAGAATAGATTGCATTGTCACTTTCTTTATGTCTTTCTGTGCTATACTGAGCTTTGACCTGTCTTCTCTTCCTTCTTCTCCTTCTTCTTCTTGGTCTCTCTATCTCTCCCCCTCTCTTTTCCAGGATCTTTGTGGTGGGGATTGGTTTCTTCAGTCTGTGTTTTTTAATGACATCCCTGGGCGGCCAGTTTTCAGCCAAGCGGCTCACCGACTCTCCGTTCACCGTCCGGACAGAAGGTAGGTCTAATCACGGGTATCAAAACTTTTTCTGACGCACTGAGTGTCCCCTCAGACTCAGACTGAAGCCCTGATGGCTCTGATTGTAATGCAGTCCAGCCCAGTGTGGCCTCCTGGCCTTGTTAGTGAAAAGTTAGCCATGTGTTTTTTTGTCATGGTTGAAAAAGCTTCTGCCCGACGGAGGTGGATCCAGGGTTTAACCCTTAGAAGTCTGGAGTTATTGTTGGTACTAATACAAAAAGTGATTTTATAGGAATTATTTCTGACTCATAGCTCATTAAAACAATCTGAGAAATCATGTGGAAAGTGTAGATTCTAAACTTTCAATTCATACCACATTGGTGCTTGTAAGTAAAAGAGGAGATATTTTAAGAAAACAATAAGCCATAAGAGGCTGTGCGTTACTGCAATTTTATCACAGGGAAGGGTGTTCTTAGGCATGACGTGATGCATGGTGGCCAACACATGATATGATAAAATGCATAATTTTTCAGAAAATAACTTATTATTAATAACAAGCAACATTAAAAAGTATTCTGTCAAGAAATGTTGTTCCTTTAGACTACTGTATTGTTGCCAAGCAACCATGGACCACTGAATGAGGAGAACATTTGGTCACGCATTGCTGTATATTGCGGTCATTTCATGACTTTTTATGCTTTTCGTCATATACCAATGAACATATGATAACACAGCAGTTTATAAGTACTTTTTGCTTTATAGTTTTTTTTGATCACCAAATTACCACCGCAAATCTTATTTAGCACCAACCCAGCAGCACCCCTCTTCTCACACTGGGGCTGAATCTCAAATGGCTCCTGCTCCCTACATAGTGCACTACATAGGAATTTAAATACTAGATCCTGAACCCCAATGGTGCAAAATGCAACTAAGAAACAATCATTTGCCACATCCACACTCAATAAATGTTGCAATATTTGTAGAGGCTGGAATTTCTAAACTTTTATAGCTAGCACACTATTTAGGGAGTACAGAGCCATTTGGGATTCAGCCTGGCTGATCTGTTAGCTGATCAGCCTAGTTCTAGTTAAGAACATAAGTTGCCAGCACCTCAGTTGAAACAAAAAATGGGTTCTTACTTCATTAGTACATTTGGTGGTCCATGTGAGCGGCAATAGAGTCAAAGATTAATCCATTAACAGCACAAGGGTTTTTCGTGCCATGGTGCAGTGATAAATAATTCAGTTGTTATGAGGCGGTGTGCAGAAGATAGGTGTGAGATAGGTCTGCAGAAATCGTGGATTATACAAAGGCTTCGAATGCACCTCAGCCATCAGATGTTTTGACCAGAACTATCCATTTTATAATATGATTTGAATTTGATGAAGAATTGTTGTGTGGTCTTTTTTTGTGGCACAACATCCTTTACATTTTTTACATTAAACCAAATGGAAAATCCAATGTATGGACTCAAATCTGTCCATAGAGAATGTATTTTGAAGGTAAATGTTATTCCTGTGTAATTATGTTGTAATTACATCTAATTATGTCTAACTAGTATGGAAAAGTGACAATAATAATGCTAGACTTCTAGGGGTTAAAGACAGCTCTCTCTCTCTCTGACTCTCTCTCTCTCTCTCTCTCTCTCTCTCTCTCTCTCTCTCTCTCTCTCTCTCTGTCTGTCTCCCTCCCTCTGGGTTTATAATGAGGAAAAGACTCCCTGGAGACTCCATTCAAGGATGGAGAATGCATAAATAGTTCAGCCCCTGGGCATCCACTGCCTTTGTGTGCTGGTTGGAGAACTTGGCTGAGACTCAGGAGGTTGTGGGTTCAATCCCAGCTGATTGCTGCTGCCACTGTAGCCTGGGGCAGTTTCCTCCAGGTGGTGCATCCTACAGTTGGTTAGTTTAAGCTGCTTTGGGCAAAAAGCATCAGCTAAATGACAAGTGTCTGTGTGTAGTGACTGAATATAATAAGCTCCATAAGTGCTGGTTTGAGATCCTCTTCTATTACTGTATAGTTCTCTAGCACTTGGTGGATTTGTGACAGTTTATATATTGTACACTATATGGCCAAAAGCATGTGAGTAAGGCATATGAAATCAGGCACATAGCCATACAATCTCCATAGACACACACTGGCAATAGACTGGGTTGTACTGAAGACCTGAGTGACTTTAAAAGTAACACTGTCGTAGAACGCTGCCTTTGACACAAGACAGTTTATGAAATTTCTCCCCTGCTAGATCTGCTCCGGTCAACTGTAAGTGCTGTTATTGTGAAATGAAAGCATCTAGGAGCAACAACTGCCAAACCACAAAGCAGTAGACCATGCAAACTCACAGAGCGGGGAAGCATGAAGCATGTAGCATGTATAAAGGCCTATCCTCTGCTGTACTACTCACAGCAGAGTTCCAAACTGTCTCTGGAGGCAACATCTTGCACAAAGTGGGCTCCATAAAGATATGTTTGATGACTTTGGTGTGGAGGAGCTCCAGTGACCTGCACAGAGCCCTGACCTCAACCCTGAACACCTTTGGGATTGAACTGGAACATCAATTGTGAGCCAGACCTTCTCAGTGCCTGACCTCACAAATGATGTTTTGATTGAATGGGCACAAATTCCCACAGACACACTCCAAAATCTTATAGAAAGCTTCCCAGAAGAGTCGAAACTGTTATAGCTGCAAAAGGGGATGATTCCATATTAATGCCTATTGTTTTAGAATGGGACGTCCAACAAGGTCACATAGGTATGATGGTCAGGTGTCCACATACTTTTGGCCATGTAGTGTATGTGTGATGACTTGTTCTTAATGATGATGACAATGATGTGTATAAAATCTCCAACAACATTGCTGCGCCTGGTACAATCATACCAGCTGAACAAACACTACCATGTTAGAGTCACTGTTGTGACCCACCACTTACAGAATATCTGGGAAGTGATAGTCCCATGGTGGTCCATTTCTATTGATGGATGGGGCAGAGGGAGCTTCAATAGTCTGTAATAGTGAAGCATCCTTAACCCCTTAGAATCTCAGGCCAAAAACCAACAGATTACAGTGTGGAGACTACAGTATGAGCTACAAATTTCAGTGTACTCGACAGCAAAGAACAGTTGATCGTCCAAAATTCTATTATTTTCTAGTTTGATTTTTCACGTTGGCTGTCGTTTGTGAATGTTTCATCATTTCCAAAACTGAGGCCACAGAGGGCGCCGGCATGCTTATAGGGACTGTCTGCTTCAGTTGTTTTGCTGTATTTAACACATTGAACAGAATGTTGTGTTTTCAATTGGTATCAAACCTGTAGTGGAGAAGTTTATAGGTGTTGTACACCCTCCTGAAAGTCAGCATGAACAGAGATAATAAATTGCTAATAAATTGTTCCAAATGGCTGATATTTTTACTGTTGATCTCCTGCTGCTCAAATTGGTTGAACAGATCTGTGGCCAAGAGTGTTTTTAATCACTGATTTTCATTTGCTTTGCCATTGAAATAATTTGTAAAGTCTTTGATTTGACACTTTGTTAGATTGATTTAAGGGGGACATATTATGCTCATTTTCAGTGTTCATAAGTTTTTTTTTTTGGTGTCAACTAGAATAGATTTACATGCTTTACTGTTCCAAAAACACATTCTTCTCAAACTGTACATATCTATTCACCCTCTTTCTGAAGTGCTTTGTCTCCCCCTACCCCCGAAGAGCCAAGTGTGCTGAGGTTGATCAGCTCACCCACTCTGTTCTAATTAGGCAACCACCAGAGCCATTCTGCTCCTACATGTTCCACCCCTGTCTTGCAGTCTGCTCTCCTGAGCAGCTGTAAACTCAGCTGTGACTACTTGTCCAATGATGTCGGTTCTGCCATCTCAATTTGAGCCAGAATCTAAACCTGCAAGTCGAGTCAGCGTCCTCTCGACACGGCAACAACACCGAACAAACTCTTCTCGGCCGCCTGTACATGTTGTCCACTGTATGTGGGCATGTCAAGCTGGTTGGCAGACAGACAATAAGTGTTATGTAATGGAAAAGGTAAAAAACTGAAAAGCACAGTAGGTTCTCTTTAATCTTTGTTTTTTATATTTTTCATAAAAAATTTAGGCTGTTTTTCTCTTTCAGCTAAATTTATTTGGAGGCCAAAATTTTGGTTCATCTCTAGTTTGTAATCGTAGACCTACAAAGTGCACTTATATAGTAGTTGTTTCCAAAAAAATGGTCTGTAAGTTCAATATAGGTGTGCTTAATTACTTGCAACTTAGTAGATACCTCTACCTTATGTGTTGTCTGTCCTACAGTAGCCTGTTTTCTGAGTTTTGACTTTAAAAAGAACCACTGATATTTGTTTGTCTTACAGGCTAAAAATATATTGACTTTAATTACAGTTGAATTTTACATAAGAGGTAAAAATTGCGAATAAGCTTCATTAATTCTGGTTAATTGATACTGTTCTTTTACTGTGTTTTTGTGTCTCCTGTTAAATCTGCTCTTTCTGTGAGTGGTTCAATACAGCTTCCATATCCTCATACTCTGGTGTAGACCTCAGATAACACTCAGGTATATAATATTGATCCTGGGCTTCGAGCTGAACTGTATATTGGACTGAAGATGTGGAAGTGTTTGGCCAATAGACAATCCATGAAAGAAAAATGTGGCAATGAAGAAAGCATGGACCTTTGTCTGCATGATCATTGCACCTTTTCAACTCATATTTTTGAATGAAGCCCGGACAGCAATTGTTACGTCAACACAAAATGCAATCAATGTTGATATATATATTTTATTTTGTAAGACAAACAAACCCCAGTGGTTAAACTATTTTCAGAACACTCTAACAAAAATCAGGTAAAATATACGCATGTGAGATGGTATCAATTTCATAATTCAATATACAGTATTTTCTTCTCAGGCCTGTTTGGAAACTATTGCATTTAAACAGAATCAGTGTCTCGCAGCGTCCTGCATAAACACAGTCTTCATCATAAACCTTTAATGATACCTCCTGGGAAATGTGCATCAGACAACAGGAAGATGCCTCCTTTGCTGGTTATTCTTATTTAAAAACAAAACAAAGACATACAGAAAAAAACTATAGGAATGTTACATTATAATGCATCTTCCTTTAAATCCTTTTTCAGTTCACTTAACCTGAGGACATCTGACTCAATTTAGTTTGGACAAAAGTTGCACTACATGATTTTTATGCTGATTTTAGCCCCAGTTCGCAGTCGGGTCGAGACTTTGTAGTCGATGGTTGAGAGAGAAAATCTAGTAGTGTGTACTGGCCAACAATCAAATCTGAATGGATTCTCCCAACATCCAATAAAACAGACATTTATGTGGATAGCAGAGCTTTTCATTAAGTTGAGTATATCAAGAAGCACAATCAAGACTCTGCAAAAGACCCTTCATTTATTTAATTTCCCATCAAAATCAGTCACTAAATACAAGTTACTGCATCAGGTGTCACGCATCCCTCCAACCCTGCTTCTCCCTTGGACTCCAAATCCCAGAACTCCCTGGGAGGTCACATGACTGTGGTACCATCATCACCAACCAACTGTCGTTCAGCTTCACCTGAATACTGATATACCTCATCTGTTTCTTGTTTCATGTGATCTGTAATATTTAAGTCCGGGCTTTAGTTTAGTTAATTGCGAGGTAGGGCTTCTGTTTCTAGAGCTACTGAGTGCTATTTCCTGTATATTGTTTCACTGTTAACCGGACTTGATTTCTGTATTTTCTGACTTGCTTCCTTTGGATTTGTTTGCCTGGATATTTGTCGTTTGTTATGTTTGTCTCTTTGTGTATCCAATCTGTCCTGGTTCTGACCAATGCCTGTTTTTTGACCATGTCTGTGGAAAATCCTCCGAACGATAAAGCCTCTTTTGATTATTGACTGATTCTGATTCATACATCAGGAAAAAAAGCAGAAGGCAGAAATTTAACATGAAATTAAACAGAAGCCTTGACAACTAAATATAAATGATCACACTTTTCAGTTTTTTTCTTTACCTTTATTTCAGCTTCCATTCTTTTCAGGAGACTCACTTTCAGTTTCTCAAAGAAACCTGCAGACACACCTCCAAAGTTCAGGCTTAGAAGCTGGTTGATCATTTTCTGAACTAATCCAAACACATCCACTGATGTTGAGGTCTGGACTCTGGGGTGGTCAGTCCATTGTTCAGCTTCTTTGTTTGATGTGTCTGTCTCCTTTTTTCAGTGAGGCTTCTTGAACAGCTACACAACCTTTCAGACCCATAGCACTGAGTTGTCTTCTCACAGTGGAAGGATGACAAAATCAGTCTGTAATTTTAAAAGATTTATAGCTCATTGAAACAAGCAGAGAAATTGTAGCATTGAAACAAAAAGAAAGAAGAATCAAATTCGTCAATATAGAATATAAAATGTAATTGTAATTAATTACATATTTATCTGTGTAATGATCCTAATTAAATTGCATTTAAATAACTATACAATGCAAATTGATTGTATAGCAAAACAATATCAATAACTCTCGGCTTCTAATGGTTAACAACCACTTTTTGGTTTAATAGAGCAGGTTTTTAATAGAAGGGTCAACGGCCATCCAGTGGCCTTTTATTCCTCCCCAGACGCTTCAGGTGTGAGCTGGAATGTGAGACGGGTAACAGAGAGAAGAGGAATGAGGGAGGGAAGAGAGGTGGAGAGAAAGGAAAGTGTTTTGGGGACAGATGAGGATCTGAGCTGAAGGTGGCCCATCTCCTCATGGCAGTGGAAATCTCATTATCAGTGTTTCCTTGGGGGTCTTCACCTGTTCTCACCCCCACCTGCAGCTCATAGAGTGACAGCTATCCTCCATCATCAACTGGGTTTAGCTCGGGGGTCTGCGCATATGTCTGTCTGTCTGATTCAGTCCTCCTCATCCTCAGCAGCCAGTTTTAACCCTTGGATGATGAACTCTGTGCTGGAGGTACAAACTCTGTAGTACTAGGTAAACATGATGAGTTCCAGAACAAATGAATTCAATTACACTGAGTGTGTTTACATGCAGTTAATAATCTAATCACTACAGAAAATCTGATTTTGTCAGTAATCCGATCAATGCGTTTACATGCACTTAAGTAATCAGATAATGTGGAAACTCCAGGTCTACATGAGTCAGACAATAATCAGCTTTCTGCTTTACAACCAGCCAATAAGCTCACAGAAGAAGATGTGACGTAAACGCAATGTAAAACTTCAGAACATTCACCAATCAGGCATAACATTCTGACCTTCTCCTTGTTTCTATGCTCATTGTCCATTTTATCAGCTCCACTTACTATATAGGTGCACTTTGTAGTTCTACAATTACAGACTGTAGTCCATCTGTTTCTCTGCATACTTTGTTAGCCCCCTTTTACCCTGTTCTCCAGTGGTCAGCTCCCCCATGGACCCTTACAGAGCAGGTACTATTTGGGTGGTGTATCATTCTCAGCACTGCAGTGACACTGACGTGGTGGTGGTGTGTTAGTGTGTGTTGTGCTGGTATGAGTGGATCAGACACAGCAGTGCTGCTGGAGTTTTTAAACACTGTGTCCACTCAGTGTCCACTCTATTAGACACTCCTACCTTGTCAGTCCACCTTGTAGATGTAAAGTCAGAGACGATAGCTCATCTGCTGCTGCACAGTTTGTGTTGGTCATCCTCTAGTCCTTCATCAGTGGTCACAGGACGCTGCCCACAGGACGCTGTTGGCTGGATATTTTTGGTTGCTGGACTGTTCTCAGTCCAGCAGTGACACTGAGGTGTTTAAAAACTCCAGCATTACTGGTGTGTCTGATCCACTCAGACCAGTGCAAAAATACTTAGCATGTAATAAGCCTGGGATTTTAAGGGGTTAAACCAATATATATACTATACTGCTATAGGCCGAATAAGTGGATACATGTAAATAGAATTTTTTTTGTGACATCACAAAAACAATTGATTCAAAAAGGCCTGTTTTTGCAGCCTGATTTGCATATGGAGTGCATGGACTGGAGAGTGAATGGTACATTTTGAAACTTTAACAGTGTTTATATATTACATCACATATATTACATATATTACATTAGGAAAGTGAGGAGAATTCAGTTTTCCTTAATATGGGCCCTTTAATAAATGAATGTATGCCAAGGATATCAGTTTGTGTGTGTCAGCAACTGTGTGCAGAGACACACTCACTCAATTTGTGTGTGTGAGTGTGTGTGTGTGTGTGTGTGTGTGTGTGTATGTGTGTGTGTGATTAATTAACTGCTCGTGCGCTGTGGAGCTGAGGAGGCATCTGGTCGGAGCTCATTAACTACTGTTGAGTGTGTATCCTCTCTGTGTCCCCAGACACACACTCTACTTTGAGAGTGTATGTGTGTGTGTGTGTGTGTGTGTGTGTGTGTGTGTGTGTGTGGATACACATCTTCATCTGCCTTTGTTTAAAATAACTGTAGTAGTACTACAGAGATTTCTACAGGGTTCGTATATAGTACATTTGGACAATTAGAAAACAATTACAGAAGTTGACTATACATCAATGATTATGGATTAGTGTAGGAGAGCACTGCAGGAATACTATACAGTATGTATAGACATTATGCTAAGGATTACAAAAACATAAAATTCATTCAGAGATCACATTTTGCATGAGAATAACATGTTATCACACACTGACAATCACATCAGTCAATAAAACAGTGTTTAACCATAACTATACTAAAAAATAAAATCTGTACTATGTAAATAAAGTGTTATCTGTTGATATTTTCGGTTATCAGAATTTTTAATTCCCTCAAATGGGATCAATATCGGTCATAACATTTCAGAATGCATACAAAAGTTTACATACCCCTGGTCAAATTACACATTTTATTGATTTTCACAGAGTCTACAGTGAACAAAAATAAATATGACATTTCTCTACAAATTTTGGTGTACAAATACACACACACACACACACACACACACACACACATATATATATATATATATATACATATCGTTTAATGATGCACAAAATAAAATATGTGTCATTGTGTGTGTTTCAGCAATGAAAAGTCAGAAACCAAGCCTCTCCCATCTGCTCCTGTTTTCCACACACACACACACACACACATATACACCCACACCCACACACACATCCGAAGGTCTTTCTTCAGAAATATGTGTTTATATGCTCATGTGTATGAGCTGTAATGAGCCACATTTTATTTTGTACTGTGTTGTGAGATTCATTTAGTCACTTCAGTTCTTGTAAGTGATAAACTAGCTTACTATGCCTTCTACACACACACACACACACACACACACACACACATACACACAGATTAAATTGCAACTGACAAGCAGACATTGGTAAATTATGATTTATGGCACTGTGGTTTGGATAATAAAGTCTACAAATGGAGAAATGCATGAGGAGCCAGTGAACAATTAGTTTTCCTATAGAATGCAGAGTGTAATGAAGTGACAGTGTTAAAGCTTTACTCCGAAAACCACACAAACACCTCAGGTTGAAAAAGAAACAAGAAAAATGTGGGATAGGCTCTTTAAGACTGATGCATATAAGACTCTGTCCTGGTTGCCTAGCCTGTGATATTCTAAAAGCAGTCCAGGCTGAAACACTCTTTTTAATTTCAGTGTGAATTGGTGGGTGGGTAAATGGTGTGTGCATTTTAGCACTGTAGCTTGGGCTTTTTCATCAACGGGGGCCCGGCATGGAGGATTTACATAGCTGTGACAGTGTTTGCCTGGGCCACATGCTGGAGACATTTGGCTGGGCTGCAGATCGGGGGATTGATTCTCATTTTGGTGGCAAAGTTGGGATTGGGATTCTTCTTGCTTCAGTGGTGGCAACTGAGTGGGCTGCATGCCGGGGATGCTTCTTGCTGCGGCAGAATTTGACTGGGCCATGGGCTGGGGACACTTTTTGCCACTGTGGCAGCAGTTGGGTTGGGGATGCTTCTCACAATAGTGGCAGTGTGGCACAATAGTGGGCTGGGGCGCCTCTGGCCCATGGGCTGGACATGCTTCTTGCTATGATAGAGGCATTTGGCTGGGCTGTAGGCCAATGTGATTGGCTTGCTACCTGGGGATTTTGCACCACGACGGTGGATTCTGACTGAGTCAGGAGCCAGGAAACTATTGTTTGAGAGAGATTTTCTTCCTCTCAGCTGAGGAACTCAGTGTGTTTGTGTTTGTATTTGCAGCTTAATATGTATGGACTGTATTGCCTGGCGAGTGAATGGTCTGTTTTGAACCCCTTTATAGTGTTTACATTCTATATAAAACTCTTTAATTTAATAGGACTGATGGAAATTCCATTATATGGCCTCTTTAAACTATGTTCATGCATAGTACTGTATAAATTCAACACCCAGGATAATTTGCTTTCAACCAAAGTCCACTGTCCTTACAGAATAATGCAAAAAAATCTGCACTTACTGTGTAATAAACTGCTGTACTAACACATTTATAATTAGGTTCACTGTAACGTGGTTGTTGAAGTTGCGTGTTTTTTTAATTTGCGCTGGTGATTGTGGTAGTAATGAAATGTCAAATTAGGTCAAGCTTGTTTTACACAGCTCTCTTTGCTGCAGCCCAGTAGAAGATCAGAGTGAAGGAATCAGGCCAATTAGTGCTTCGTCTGTGATGAGACAACAACACACTGCTGTGATCTACCTTTAGCACGCACACATACAGAGTAGCCTGAAACATCCTGATGCTCATATTTACACCCAGAGCAACAGCAGCATTATGATTTAGACCTCAAGTCAGAATTCTTTATTTTGCACATCAATAATTGATATCATTTAGTTTAGCAGTGGGTGATCTTGGACTGTTCTGCCATGAGGTGCACCTCTTTATTGACTGGTGTAATTTAAAAAGGAGAGGAAAAAAAAGAAAGAAAGAGCCATAGTTAACTGTGACTGGAGGATATAAAAAACACACCACCTTCAAACACATTGGCTTTAACTTCAAATATTAAAATAAAAGCTGACATAAAGTGTCTTATTCACATGTTGGGTCACCAGAACACTCCTCAGTCCACTGTGGTATAGACCAGAGGTCGGCAACCCAAATGTCATGAAGAGCCATTTTGTCCTTTCAACAAAAATCAAAACACCTTGGGAGCCACAACATTTTATGTCCATTTTACCATCTTGGCTGTAAATATGTGTCAGTATGTGCTAATGTACTAGTATAGGCTAAAAAATATAATAAATAAAACACAGGCTTACTTTGCTCTGCTTTAAGCTTTAGCTCAGCCATAGCTGCTTTTCTCGCATCTTCAGCAGGAAACCTTTCCTCAAAAGTGGAACAGTTTCTTGTAAAATGTCCCTCAACATTTGACTTTTTACAAGGCAGAAATCAGCTTCTTATTCACCAGCTTCTTGTTCAAATTTTCCTGTTCCACCTTAAATGGTGCCTGAGGTGCCAGAATGCATCATTTCCACAAGGTGGAACGGGAAAATTCGAATGAGAAGCTGAGTTTTTAGTGCTTGACAGTTTCTCGTTACAGATAAGGCACATGAAGAAAGCAGCTGAGTGCTTATAAATGCAAATAAGTCTATTTGTTTCCAAATTATCATTGTTTATCTTAAAAAATATCATTGTTTATCTTTGCTCTTTCGTTAGATACTAGCTAGATTGCATTATTATGTGACCAGCAGTCAGTGCCGATCCTTTAGGGTTAAAGGGTGAATTAGCAGTTATAGGCTACAAACTCCAGTGTTTAAGACCATTTATTCCTAGAACTGTGTTAGAATGATTTTACTACAAAGGAGGATTATTTTATTTTTACCTAAAAATCTAATTCTGCTGTGGAGCCACAACTGGGCAGTAAAAGAGCCGCATGCAGCTCCAGAGCTGCGTGTTGCCGACCCGTGGTATAGACTCTACAATTCTGGAACTCTAACGGAGGGCATGGAACCCTGTTTCTCTTTTAATTTGCTACTCATGCATTAACCTCTTAACACACGAGATTTATGTCATACTGAGACAAGACTTGTTATTCCGTAACTACAGAAACTTCAGTACAACCAGTGGAGCTATTATTAGGTTATATAAGTGTGTAATAAATCTTTGCTTGTGAAGGGGTTAATATATTAACTACTAAAAAGAACTTTGATCTATTCAGAGAGAAAGTTTGTGACCTTGGGCTTCATTCACTCATGCCAGCATGTGAGCTGAAGTATCACACACAGTTCAGACATATTCTCCACATAATCTCCATCTCCTGCACCCAATCAGAAAGTGAACGTACATTTGGATGTTGATGAGAAAGCTGACCAGCTGTGAATGAAATGAAGTCAGAGTCATTTCAGAAATCTCTTCTGGAAATGAATCATTTATCTGAAACATGTGGTCAGCAGTCTGACCGCTCTGCCTCGGCCAGCTCAATTACCACTCTGTCCTCGCTCCGAAAATGATTTTTTTTTTTTTTTGCTGAATACAAGACGTACAAGGAATTTTTCCTAGTGAATGTTTCAGATTCCTACTCCATAGTTGTTAGTGAATAATTCATAGTAGATACTGAATAATTTGTAGTAATTACTCAACAATTTAGAGTAGGTACTTAATAAATCGCAGCATTTACTAAATAATTCATAGTAGATACTAAATAAACTATAGTAGTTAGTGAGTAATTCATAGTAGTGACTGAATAATTTATAGCAGATACTGAATACTTCATAATAAATACTGAACAGTTCACAGTAGTTACTGAATAATTCATAGTAGATACTAAATAATCTGTAGTAGTTAGTAATTCATTGTAGTTACTGAATAATATGTGGTAGTTAGTGAGTAATTCCTGGTAGTTACTGAATAATTTATAGTAAATAATTTATAGATAATATTGAATACTTTTTGTAGTACAACAAAAATTCTATGTTATGCAAATCATTTAAAGCTTATATTTCATGGAAAATAGTACAAAGACAACATATCAGATGTTGAAACTGATCAATTTTAATTAATTTTTTTAAATATTATGCCAACAACATGTTCCAAAAAAGTTGGAACGGGGCATGTTTATCACTGTGTTTCATCACCTTTACTTTTAAGTAAGAGGTAAGAGTAAGAGTACTTTTAAGTAACTCTGTAAGCGTTTGGGAACTGAGGAGACCAATTGCTGTAGTTTGAAAGTGAAATGTTTTCAGATTTTTGCTTAACATAGGATTTCAGCTTCTCGCCAGTTCAGGCAGGTCAGTTTAGCACCCAGACTCTTTTAATACAGAACCAAGCCGCTGTAATACATGAAGAATGTGGTTTGACGTTGTCTTGCTGAAATAATCAAGGCCTTTCCTGAAAAAGACATCATCTGGAAAGCAGCATATTTTGCCAAAACATGTATATATTGTTCAGCATTAATGGTGCCTTCACAGATGTGCAGGTCACCCATGCCATGTGCACTAATGCACCCTATACCATCATGAATACTGGCATTTGAACTGTGCACTGATAACAAGCTGAGTGCTGAGTGGTCTTTAGCCTGGAGGACACAGTGTCCATGATTTCCAAAAAAAAAAAAAAATTCAAATGTTGATTTGTCGAACCGCAGGACACTTTTCCACTTCTCCTTAGTCCATTTTAAATGAGCTCAGGCCCAGAGAAGGTGGCAGCACATCTGGATCCTGTTTATTTATAGTTTCTTCTTTGCATTTAAGAATATTAATTAGCATTTGTGGATGCAGTGCTGAACTGTTTTCATAGACAGTGTTTTTCAGAAGTGTTCCTGGGTCCAGGCAGTGATTTCCACTACAGAATCATGTCCGTTTTTAATGCAGTGCCCAAAGTGCCTGAAGGCCCAAAGATCACGGCCAGCAAGTACTGGTTTTTGGCCTTGTCCCTTGCATACAGAGATTTCTCCAGATTCTCTGAATCTTTTAATGTTATTATGTACATGATGATGAAATGATGAAATGTGATTCTTGAATTGTTGCACTATTTGATCGTCTTTCACGATGATGAACTCCTCCATCTTTACTTCTGAAAGGCTGAAAGACACAGTCATGTTACTGGCCTGTTGCAAATTAACCACCAGGTGTTTTTTTTAAGCATTACACAACTTTACCAGCATTTGTTGCCCCCATCCCAACTTTTTTGCAACATGTGGTTCGCATCAAATTCAAAATGGCCATATATTTTTCAAACAACAATGAAATTTGTCAGTTTCAACATTTGATATGTTATCTTTGAAGCATTTTCAATGAAATATAGGGTTTAAATGATTTTTTGCTCATCATTGCATTTTGTTTTTATTTACATTTTTCACTGCAACCCAACACTTTTGGACATTGGGTTGTAAATGCTGAACAATTTATAGCATTTACTAATTAATTCATAGTAGATACTAAATAATTCATAGTAGTTCCTGAATAATGTATAGTAGATACTGAATAATCCTTAGTAATTAGTGAGTTATTCATAGTAGTTACTAAATATTTCATAGTAGTGATTAAATAATAATAATAAAAATTTTATAGTAGATAATGAATATTTATCAGTAGTTACTGCATAATAAGCTTAGGGTTCCAATGTTTACAAAATACAATACACACTATAAATATACAATACATTTGCAAAGGTTTGTATGCACATATTAATAATTCATAGTAGTTACTGAATAATTCATTGTAGTATTTATATGGAATTATAAATAATATTATAAATATTAAAGACGGTATTCAGATTGTATGAGCAGATATATTATGAACATCTGCATCATCAGCAATATGTATATTAAAGTGTAGGAATAGTGTAATCATGCAACACAGAAGAGGCTTCCTGCACATCATGCACAGTAGCATTTACTGACCTTTTCACTGTCCTGTTGAGAAACACGGCCAGCTCTGCAAGGGACTGTGCATGTATGTATGTGTGTGTGTATCTCTGGGTTCGGAGAAATGGATCGTTTTGCTGTGTCTCTCGGCGTCTTTCTGATAAGGCACAGAGTTTAGCGCGCAAACCTCAGATTAGAGCATGTTTTTAAACCCCCTGAGATGAATGCGTTTAGCCTGATTCTGAAGTAAGACACAATAATTGCAGCCTTGCGGAGACAGCTGGCACTTTGCCCAGCACAACTCCAGCGCTATATTTTTGGGGCTTTGGGAAGCTTTAGGGAGAAGCTACCTTTGTTTAAAAGTGACAGTGATGTGTGTGTGTGTGTGTGTGTGTGTGTGTATACCCATGTGTGCATTGATTGTTAGGACGTAGAGAAGTTCATTTATATGCAATGGGGAAAAATTAAGCTCTCTGTAAATCGCTCTCCTATAGGCACTATATACTGCTTAACTCTGGATGCTGGAGGCAGGAGAAATGTTTGCAGCAGCCATTCAACATTAGTTTCATGCAAAATAAAGACAAAACAAACAGTGGCTTCAAACTAGATTTTTTAGTCCTTTTCCTCACTTGCGGGTTTTAGCCCTTCACTTTGGCACAGTCCTATTTCACCCCTTGCCCCTACCACCTAGGGGGTAGGGTGTCCCGATTTTTGTTGAGATAGAGGGGTAGTGTGAAGTGTTGATCCTCTATGGCCCTACAAACAGAGATGTTTAAGAGGCACACTCCAAACAGTGTGTTATGAGAAAAAAAGAAAAAAGGTCAAGATGGCTGCACAAGTGACAAAAGAAATGCACAACTGTGAGTATTTTCTCTGTTAAAAATTACAATAACCATCGTATTATCTTTTAGTTTAATGTCATTTCAATGTATTATGGTCCTTTTCTTCATAACAAGCATAAAATTGCTAGTAGTTTGCTGATGGCTCAGGAAAGTTGGCAAAATATCCGGTTCCACCTTAAATGCCTGAGGCTCCAGAAAGTAATTGCTGCACCATTTAAGGTGGAACGGGGAATTTCAAACAAAAAGCTGGCGAATAGCTGACTTCAGCTTTATTTTACCAATTAAAGGTGGGTGATTAATAAATAATCCCCCCCCTTTGAAAGCATATGATTCCCTAAATGTATCCAAAGACCAGCAGTGAGGTTGCTGAATTTTTCCCTCCTCTGCTATTACTGCAAAATGTCAGGGTTGCCTACAGAGCACCGCTAGTAGCTGTTAATGAAGTAATGTTCTTTTTTATTTGAGGGTCCCATTTCATAGAGGAAGATTTCAATCACTACCCCTTGTAACTCAGTTCCATGGGGCAAGGTAACACTTGAAAACAAGGGGTAGGGGTAAAAATAAGAAATGGGATTGGGCCTTAGTCTCTGCTGCTGCTGCTTGTCCCTCTCTCTTTCTCTGTTCCCTCTTTGCTCTTTGTAAAAGGGCACCTGGGCTGGGCCGCCCGGGAAGCAGCACACAGGAGGCATGGCCTGGGACTCGCCCACCGTCCCTACCCACCCAGAGAGCAAGGCTGTTTCTTTGGTTTTGCACTGGAGCTGCAAGGCTAATGTAGCTAACATGTCATGAAAGCTTATAGCCCACCAATTAGCACAAATCATTACATTCACCTCAAACCATATTGATCTGTTAAATAATCTCAACTGGTCACATTTTGTAAATCTGATTTTACATCAAACTATCACTTTAATAAAGCTGCTGCTTCAGGTCACTGGCAGGTCATTGCCTCTCTCTGTACACTCCTCACCTAGCACTGAGCTTCAGAGTGAAATGATTGTCCCAGAAGCAGCAGGAGGATCTGAGAGGCTGTTCTTCTGAGGCTTTGATGTGCCGCTGCTATTTTTGGGAGTGGTAGGTGTATGTGAATGGGGGGAAATGAAGCAGGGTCCCCGCAGGACAGAGCCTGTGGCCGACAGCATTGGGCACTCTGCTTGGGCATCTCGCTGGAAAATCTCATTATTTCTCTCTGCTTGTCCTCCGTGCCTGTAGGGGGAGCTGTGAGCTTTTATGATCTCTTCATACTGAATTCTTCTAAATGAACCAGTGTGAATGGGGGAAAACATTTTAAAACAGTATTAATGTGGGAGCACACTGTAGAGCACTGTAAATGATGGAGAACGTTCTATGACAGAGTGAAAGGGAAAGAACATTCTAGAACAGTGTAAATTAGGAGAATATTCTAGGTCAGTGTGAACAAGGAGAATGTTGTATAACAGGGTGAATGGGGAGAACATTCTAGAACAGTAAAGATGAGCAGGAATTAGAGCAACATTTTATAGCATTGTGAATAGGGGAAAATATTCTAGAACAGTGTCAGTGTGTCAATGGGGAGAACATACTAAAAAGTGTGAATGCAGGTAAACATTCTTAATGGGGGGAGAACATTCTAGAACAGCGTGAATTGGAGGAAAATATGCTAGAATAGTATGAATGGGAGGAAAATATTCTAGAACAGTGTCAGTGTGTCAATAGGAAGAACATACTAAATGTGTGAATGGAGATGAACATCTTAGACTAATATGAAGGAGAACAGAGGAGAACATTCTAGAATATTGTATATGGGGGAATGTACTCTGTAACAGAGATGGAAAGATGTTTCTAGAACAGTGTGGATGGGAGGAGAACATTCTAGAATATTATGAATGGTGGAATATTTTCTATAATAGTGTGAATTGAAGGCAGAAAATTCTAGAACAGTGTGAGTGCGGAGAACATAGAACAGTAGAACAGTGGAGAGAAAATTCTATGGCAGTGTGAATAGAAGAGAACATTCCAGAATATTGACAATGTTGAAAGCATTATAGATTAGTGTGAGTGGGGAGAACATTCTAAAACAGTCTGAATGGAGGAGAACATTCTAGAATTGTTTGAATGGAGAAGAACATTCTAGAACAGTGTAAATGAGGCAGGACATTCTAGAAAAAATGTGAATAGATGGGCCATTCTTGAAACCCAGGAATCACACACACAAGTGCAGCAGACCAACCCAGCATTTTAGTGTGTGTGTGTGTGTGTGTGTGTGTTGGAGAACATTGACTTTGTTTGGCCTCTGCTTGTTAGGGAGCACCAAATCCAAAATCCATATCCAAAGGGGGATTCATAACACAAAAATAATGAGCGGTTAGACTAATAGCTTGGTTGTCAGGAAAAAATGGAAAACAGAATCAATATCAGACAAACCAACGATGAGGAATTACAGCAAGAACATTTCGAAGAACCTCTTTAGAACCTTTTGCTGTGCTAGTATTATCTTGAATATGCTGAATGTTTTGGTAGACATTTTCATTGTGAGTCAACGGCTCAAACTTTTTACGGATGTCTTTTTTTTAACACATGCTGAGCAAAACTTGCCATCATTCTAGAACAGCTAAAATGAGCAGGAATTCGAAGAACAATCAAAGAACACCGTGGATGGGAGGAGAGTATTCTATAACAGTGTCAGTGTGTCAATGGGGAGAACATTTAAAAAACTGTGAATGGAGGTGAACATCCTAGAAAATTATGAATGGGAGGAGAGCGTTCTAGAACAGTATAACCTGGAGGACAGTATACTAGAACAGAATGAATGGGAGGAGAATATTCTAAAACAGTGTCAGTATGTCAATGGGGAGAACATTCTAAAACGTTTAAATGGAGGTGAACATTCTAGAATGGTATTAATGAGGGGAGAACATTCTAGAACATTATGAAATGGAGGAGAATATGCTAGAACAGTATAAATGGGAGAGAATATCCTAGAACAGTGTCAGTGTGTCAATGGGGAGAACGTTCTAAAAACTGTGAATGGAGGTGAACATCCTAGAACAGTATGAATGGGAAGAGAACATTTTAGAACAGTATGAACTGGAGGAGAACATTATAAGAAGTGTGGATAGAGCTGAACATCGTAGAACAGTTTGAATGGGAGGAGAACATTTTACAACAGGGTGACCAGAGGAAAACATTCTAGAATATTGTGGATGGGGGGATGTACTCTATAACAGAGCTGGAAGAGATGTTTCTAGAACAGTGTGTGTGAGAGGAGAACATTCTAGAACACTGTGAACAGAGGAGAACATTCTAAAATATTATAAATGGTGGAATATTTTCTATTATAGTGTAAAATGAAGAGATGTTTCTAGAACAGTACGAATGGGGAGAACATTCTGTAACTGTGTGAATAGAGAAGAACATTCTAGAATTGCATGAAGGAGTAAGGACATTCAAGAACAGTGTGAATGGGGCATTCCAGAAGAGTATAAGGGAGGGATTACATTTTAGAACAGAATGTAAATGAATGTAAAGAACCCATTCTAGAACAGTGTGAATGAGGCAGAACATTCTAGAATAATGTGCACCAGCTGTGGACCTCCTGCCTGATAGGACCTGCTGAACTCTTCTGAATAAACTAACCTTGAGATGTAAGTATGGATTAAAAAAAAAAAAAAATAATAAAAAACGTATTTAGAAACGACAGCATTCTTCACCCCACACAGTTTGAATACACAGTTCTGAAATCCCCACAAACACAGCTAAAAAACCTCTATTACTCTCTCCGGCACCCCGAGAGATAAAAAGAAAGTTTTCATTTATCATGTTGGGCTCTGTTTGAGAGAGATATATCTCATCGATTTTTGGGCGGTCTTGAAGGATGACAGTGGTGGTTGTAGCTAAGCGCTGGCTTTCTAAAAAGCCCCTCTGCACACAGTGGCTTAGCGGAGATTTCATTCATCACCACAAATATTTACCATGATCTCTGTGCTTCCGGATCCCACGCTGACAGATGATTTAGACTTTTCCGGATGCAGGGTGGAGCGCCTGCATCTCAAGTATAAATGCTCTGAATAGAGTCTGTCGATTTACACCAGACATTCATTCTATATGCTGAACTTTAGAGACTGGATGGATCAGTGAGGTGTCATAGTGTTGCAGTTGGGATGGGCATTTTAACCACTTTTGCTATCTGAATATCTACATAATATTTGAGTGTCCAGATATCATAATGACAAATTAATTATTGAAATATTGTTCTGATGAACAAAAACAATGAAGGGTGAAGGTTTGTTTATGCATGAGTGCAGGCCTGGGGGCATGACGGAGCAATGGATCCCTATTTGGTGCTACATACTGCACTGACAGGAATTACTTGAATTTCCTCTCTGAGCAAATGACTTAGGACTTTCAGCCAATCAGATATAACAGATATTGAGTCTGTCTGATAAAGTCAGCGTGGAAAGGGTCCAGCATGCCACAGTGACCCCATTTGGGAAGTAAAAGTTGAGACGGAATTGTGAGCCGGCTCAAATCTCAACCTACGCTGTTAAAAAGATGGTGCTTCAAGGGTTCTTAGGCAAAGAAAATAGTTCTATATACAATGATGAACACTCAAAGAACTCTGATTGATGGAGAATATGCTTGAATGTGCTACAGATGGTTCTATGTAGAATCTTTTTGAAAAGGGTTCTATATAGCACCCAAAATAGTTCTTGTATTGTTACAAGTTTAAGATTTGACCGACAGCCTGAAAAATCATGGTACTGTACACTGTTAGAAATAAAGGTTCTGTGCAGGCATTTTTTTGTTCATTGAGGTACAAACAATGTAAAAGTTCCCTTAAAGTACCACAACAGTGGTTTTAAGGTCCAATTGTGCAGCTTAAATAAGTTTTTCTCAGGTGAAAAGTACATATTTGTACCTTTTCATAACCTATATAAGGTACATGAAAGACAATGGTTCTATATAGAGCATTCAAAGAACCCTTTCCATGATTAAAGGATTATTTGCTTTGTGGAAGCATTCTTCAGATGGATGGAGACTGTGCTGTACCTGGTTCTATATAGAATCCTTTTTAAAAAATGATTCTATAGAGCACCCAAAAGGGTTCTTCTATTGTTACAATGTCAGGCTTATTACAATAGAAGACCATTTTTGGTGCTCTATAGAACCCTTTTCAAAAAGATTCTATATAAAACCAAGTACAGCACATTCTCCATCCATCTGAAGAACCCTTTCACGATGCAAAGAACCATTTTCTTTACTAAAGAACCCTTGAAGAAGCATCATTTTTAAGTGTGTAGTGTAATGACTTAAACCGAACTAGTTATGCTGCTAATGTCAGCCATTCACTGGTCCTCATTCACCAACTGTTCTTAAGAGGAAATTTCTTCTTAAAATGCACTTACGCAGTTTTCACGAAGATTCTGACGTTCACCAATGTTTTCTTATTTTGGGTTTATTATTAGGAATAACCGCGACCCAGAAGGATAAGCGGTTTAAATGATGTATGCATGTATGTATGTATTAGGAATAACAGAATCTACACACACTCGAGTACAAAGATGTGAACTATTCTGCAGTTTATGACCTTCCTCAAGAACACATTTAAGAATGAACAAAGCAAGATATTTGGTGATTGAAGCTTATTGTTAGCAAGGTATCTAAATATGAATTTACTGTAAAAGTGACTGGACATTAATCACTAGATCACATCATGAAAGAGGTAGTTTAGTATTACTTATGGAATAATAGTTGTTTTGGGAAGCATTCGATGATTTGCATGTTTGAGTTTCAGTGAAAGTGCCATTAACTTTTAGATGTTTTTCTATGGTCTTGTCGTTTTCAGTTTTGGAAAATGTAAATTTAGTGTTTTTTAAACTTTCAGAGAGAGAAGCCTCATTTACTAACTGTTTGTCCTTTTTCCCCCAAATTTTCTCCCTATTTTAGACATGTCCAATTCCACCCACTAGTTAGGACTACCCTCAATCACACAAGACCACCAGAGCTAGGTGGACGAAAGCCAGCACAGGCTTCCTCCGAGACCTGTGATCTTTTCTAACTGCTGCAATGCAATGCAATTGGACAGCTGAATGCACTCAGACTCAGAACAGAATCTACACATGCTCAAGAGCACAAGGGTATGAATAATTCTGCGGTTTAAGAACACGTCATGAATCTGACGTAGACTTTTTCTAAGGACCTTTCGCAAAAACACATTTAAGAACTTTGAAAGATATTGATGAATGATTGTTTTCCTTTTCTTAGAAATTGAAGCATCTGTATGTAAGAAAAATAATGCTAAACAGATTTTAAGGAGTTTAAGGTGCAAACTGTGTTTGAATGGGGAGATCACTGGTGTTTAATTAAACCATTTACAGTTATGAGGTGTGTAATCAAAATGGATTTGGATTTATTTGCAATAAGTCAAGCACTGTGGTTGGGAACATATAGAAATTGAATGTTTTTGTTCTTTTAGTTAAGGTCAGAAGGCTCTGATGTGAGATAAAGTTATAGCCAGTTTTCAGCTCTTGACACCCTATTATTTTTAATGCATGAATGCAATAGTCAATGGAGCCAGAGTATTATTTCAAGTAACTTTGGGCTGTTTCTTTTGGTCCATTCATCATAAAATTTATCATGAAGGACAACAGGTATTTCAAATTAGGTCAACAACTGAAAAACAACAAAAATGGAGATACAAGGTTTTGTTCCAACAGCAGCGTTCTCTCTCTCTCTCTCTCTCTCTCTCTATATATATACATATATATAGCAGCGTTCCACTCAGACGCAGCGCAACACACACTAACACACCACCACCACCACATCAGTGTTACTGCAGGGCTGAGAATGATCCACCACCCGAATAGTACCTACTCTGTGAGGGTCCATAGGGGTCCTGACCACTGAAGAACAGGGTAAAAGGGGGCTAACAAAGTATACAGAGAAGCAGATGGACTACAGTCCGTAATTGTAGAACTACAAAGTGCATCTATATAGTAAGTGGAGCTGTTAAAATGGACAATGAGCGTAGAAACAAGGAGGTGGTCATAATGTTGTGCTTTTCGCTACTGTCATCAGGACCTGGGGGACGGGTGCATGGCACAGCATGTTAACTTATTTACACTTGATCAATGATCAAAACATGTAACCAGGGATGCCCAAACTTGCACTCACGATATATCTGAATACTATTGCTACACCTGAACCAAAATGTTGTAGCATTATTGAGTCATTGTGCTTAATAGCCTCCAGCATCTTACTTCTAATCTAACACTTTATTTAATTCATGTTATTTGAATTTTAAAGTATTTAAAATGGCAATTTGGTCCATTAAAGAGCTACTTATATTGTTTATATACTGTAGTGATTTTTGTATTTAGCTTGTATCGCAAACTACATATCGCTGCTGTCGTAACAAAACCTTGTATATCGAAAATGATAACTTTACAGGAAAAAGGAAACACATACTTTACTTTTAATTTGAGTCAATTGATCCAGACTTTTTCTGAACATATTTTGGGCCATTTCTTTTGGTCCGTTTATTATGAAATGTATACACATTGTAAGAAGCAACATTTTCAAATTATGTAAAAAACTGAAAAACGATAAAAATAGCAATACAAGGTTTTGTTCCGACAACAGTGATATGCTTTTCTCAAATATCCGGTTAATTAGAAGAATATCAAGACAAGCTATCTGAATATTTGAATAACCACACCCATTCCCAGTCGCGAGAACTTCTTGTTTCTTCTGGAAAGTACAGATGGCCACACATCATGGAAAGGATAAAAAAGTGGAAACTTCATGTCGCTGGAGGACAGACCTTGATAGAACAGAGCATAACTGCTCAAGGTGCTTTTCACAAAAAAAATAGAAAAGTGTCCTCAGGTCCGTTCGCGGGAAGTTCTTCAAAAGACTTGAGGTTGTAGAAACTGTTTGTTTTGCTGCTTTCTTCCTTCAAAGGTTGAACGAGCTCTCTCGTCTGGGGCTCAGAGACTTCTAGGAGCATGAAAAAAGGTTTGTGAGGCACGAGCTGAACAGAGGAAAGCGTGTGTAATGGGCGTTCACGGCCTCCGTCTGCCCAGAGCAACAAATAAATTCTCTTCCGCTTGACTGTAGGCTGAAAAGCTGAAGTCAATTAGCCTTGAGTCTCTAGCCTTGAGCTTATGTGTGTGTATAGTGACATTTAATACGGCGGTGTCATTTATTATTTTTTTCCAGTGTTGCTCTTTTCTGCTCAGTCTGATTTTGTGGTCGTCTTTGAGGGACACTTCAAAGATCAAATTTACACAATTCCCCACTTTCCTCAAACACAGCTGATCAGTCAAAACAGGCAGTTTCTTTGGTTTCATGAGGCTCATGTAGCAAATGAGTAATTAAAACTTATAAAATACCAATTAGCATGGTGCTAACTGCATGTCTGAATGTTCATACTAATCTTTAAAAGACTTGATAATGTCTATTAGACATAAATATTTGAATGCAGCTAGCACTATGGATGATCTGTATTATGGATGATCTGAGTGTTTAGTCAATTTACTGATTTATCTTTGTGTTTTAAGTTGATTTAGTGATATATCTTTGTCTTTTAGGTTAAATTAGCAATTTATCTTTGTGTTTTAAGTTGATTTAGTGATATACCTTTGTCTTTTAGGTTAAATTAGCAATTTATCTTTGTGTTTTAGGTTGATTTAGTGATTTATCTTTGTCTTTTAGGTTAAATCAGCAATTTATCTTTGTGTTTTAGGTTGATTTAGTGATTTATCTTTGTCTTTTAGGTTGAATTATCAATTTATCTTTGTGTTTTAGGTTGATTTAGTGATATACCTTTGTCCTTTAGGTTAAATTAGCAATTTATCTTTGTGTTTTAAGTTGATTTAGTGATATACCTTTGTCTTTTAGGTTAAATTAGCAATTTATCTTTGTGTTTTAAGTTGATTTAGTGATATACCTTTGTCTTTTAGGTTAAATTAGCAATTTATCTTTGTGTTTTAGGTTGATTTAGTGATTTTTCTTTGCATTTGAGACTAACTTGGTGATTTACCTTCCCATTTTATGCTGATTTAAGTATTTACCTTGACATTTTAAGTTGATTTAGTGGTGTATCTTTGTGCTTTAGGTTGATTAATGTTGTATGCTGATTTAGTTGTACACTGAAGCTACAAGACTAATGTAACGAATGAGTAATTACAGCTGATAAACCATGAATTAGCATGGCGCTAACTGCATGTCTGAACACACATTTGCCTCAAACCATATGGAGTTGTTCAGTAATCTTTAATAGACCTGATCATGTTTTTAAGACATCAGATTCAGAGACAATAACACTGCAACCCTTGTTTATTGAATGCAGCTAGAACAATGGATCATCTTTAATATGGAGGCTATGAGTGTTTAGTCAATCTTTGCGTCTTATCTTTATGTTATCTTTGTGTTTTAGGTTAATTTAGTGAATCATCTTTGTCTTTTAGGTTGAAGTAGCAATTTATGTTGGTGTTTTAGGTTTACGTAGAGATTTTTCTTCACATTTTAGGCTAACGTAGCAATTTAGCTTTTCATTTTATGCTGATTCAGGGATCCACCTTTACATTTTAAGCTGATTTAGCAATTTACTGTTGTGTTTTAGGCTGATTTAGTTTTACACAGGGGCTGCAAGGTTAATGTAGTGAACAAGTAATCAATTAGCATGGTGCTAACTACATGTCTGAATTGTCACACTTGCCTCAAACTGTGTGCTATTGAGTAATCCCTAGTAAACCTAATTATGTGGTGTCTGACACAATAGGTCACAATGTGATCAATAAACATGGACGATGTGTCTCAAAGCTAAAAACAGTAGTAGCCATCTTGTAGCTTGAATTTCATCCACACATTTATCTGGGTCTAAGTACCAGCAAGCAAACAAATCACTGACAAGTAACGACAGAGTGAGCTATTGTTCATATAGCTGAAGGAAAATCTCCAGAGAGCAGCTGCAGCTAACTGTCCCAGTGTTCACCAGGACAGTTGTATGTTTTACAGGTTTGCAGTGTATGTAGTATGATGTGTTTCTGTTTCACTAAAAAAATGTTGTTTTGACATTATTGATGCCGCAAACGTCACAAAATCTGTCTCGGATTGGTCAGAAGCTCAGCCCTGACTGATCCAACAGCTGTTTATAACTGAAATCCTGAACTGAACCTGCCTGAAGGTTAGCCTCGCAGCTTAGGTTTGGTGATGTAGCCTGATAGCATGCAATTTTGAGACAGAAGATCCAGGGTTAGATGGAAAAAGCTAAAAGTTAGCTGGCTAAGCCACAAATTTTTCAGTCAGTGCGGAAATCCAACAGAAAATGTTTTCTTTTGCCTTTTTCCCCACACATAGCCAATTAGCAACGCAAAATGCTCTTCTTTAGTTTTGCACTGTAGCTACAAGGCTAATGTAGCTCACAAAAGCTATTTTGAAGCTAGTTTCTACACTGGACCGTTTTATAGATAACAGTATCATACAGTGTCAGAAATCACACAAGCAAGTTTATTAAAGATTATTTAGCTCGGTGCAGTTTGAGAAAATGGATGCTGAATTCAACATGCTTTAGCAAGATGCTAATTGGGCTTCGGCATGCTTTAGCAAGATGCTAATTGGTCTAAGCTTCTATTGCCTGTTAGCTCCAGTGCAAAACTGAACTACAGAAGCAAAGTTCAGACACCAAACAGGTCCTGGCTGATCGACTACATTTGGAGTGAGGGGGGGGAATGTATTTTATCTTATGAGTCTAGCAGAAGCGTTTCTCCAGACTGACCTTCAGTGGGCTTTACAAGGCTGTCCGTCATCTCCGTTCTCTCTCGCCACGGTGTCATATTCGTCTCAGTGAGCGCTCGTGATGTGAGAACGTGAGTGACAGCCTGGCTCAGGAGTGGCGCTCAGTGTGAGCCGTAACGTCATTGGCTGGCCTTGGGAGGGATTAGCGATTAGCGATTAGCATGGTTGCGCAGCCGTGCGAGGAGTGGAAGGAGGGAGGCAACATCACGATTAGAGAGGCAGAAGCTGAGGAGAATGACAGACGTACCAACGCACGCATTCATAAAACTGAGACCTTGAAAAACATCCACGATCTGAGCTCAAACTGTCAATTTAGTGATTTGTCTTTGTGCTTTAAGTTGATTTAGCAATTAATCTTTGCATTTTAGGTTGAGTTAGTAATGTATCTTTGAATTTTAGGCCGATTTAGTGATTAATCTTAACGTTTTAGGCTAATTTAGTGATGTATCAGTGTGCTTTAGTTTGATGTAATGAATTTATTTTTGCATTTTAGGCTGATGTAATGAATTATGTTCACTTTTTAGGCTGATTTAGCGATTAACCTTCGCGTTTTAGGCTGATTTAGCAATTTACCTTTGCTTTTTAACTGGCTTAGCGATTCATCTTTGTGTTTTAGGCTGATTTAGTAATTTATCTTTATGCTTTAGTTTGATGTAATGAATTTGTCTTTGCATTTTAGGCTGACGCAACAATATGTATCTTAGCTTTTTAACTGGTTTAGCAATTTATCTTTGTGTTTTAGGCTGATTTAGTGATTTATCTTTTACTTTTTAGGCTTATTTATTGATGGATTGTAGTACTTCAGTTCGATGTAATGAATTTATCTTTGCATTTTAGGCTGAATTAGCAATTTATCTTTGTAGTTTAGGCTGATTTAGTAATTTATATTTGCATGTTAGGCTGATTCAGTTATCATTGTGTTTCAGGCTGACTTAGTAATTTATCTTTTCATTTTAGGCTGATTCAGTGATTTATCTTTGTGCTTCAGGCTGATTTAGTGATTTATCTTTGAGCTTTAGTTTGATGTAATGAATTTATCTTTGCATTTTAGTCTGATGTAGTGATTTATCTTTGTGTTTCAGGCTGATTCAGTGGTTTATCTTTGCATTTTAGGCTGATTTATTGCTGTATCTTTGTTTTAGTCTGATGTAGTGATTTATCTTTGTGTTTCAGGCTGATTTAATGATTTTTCCTGTGCCTGGTGTCATTATAAAATACAGGTGGTTGAGTTGACAAGCAGAAATAATGGTGAAGGTAAAGGAGCATCCCTTAGGTCTCAACAATAGCATAAATATTGTAGCGCTGGGGGCGGAGCTTACCAAGATTATTAGTTTTAACAGTTTTATCAATTTAGTCACACAAAAGGTATTTTGTGTTATCTTGAGGGTCAGATTTAGATGTGTTTGACATGTTTCTGTTAGTGACCCCTCCCCCCCGAGTCACTCCCCCTCCTTCTGCACTGTACAGTCTCTTTAAGCAGGTCAGGGTCGAGTGTGTGATTATAAATATTTGATGAGGCGAACACGCTCTGTGGGGGAGAGAGTGAGTAAATAAGCTTTCCCTTCTTTTCCTTCTTAAATCAGTCCGGGGGGAGTTCCAGCAGTAGAGGGGTCACACCCCCACACTCTCCTCTCCTTATTTCAGCCATAAACCTTAATTACCAAACCCAGACCAAACCAGCTCACAGCTCATTAACACAGCCTGACTGGGCTGTTTAACTCTCGCTCTCTCCTTTCTGCCTCTCTCTCTCTCTCTCTCTCACCTTATCTCCCTCTCTCTTTGTCTCTCTCTCTTTCTCACACTCTGCTCTTCATCTCTTTCTTTGTTGTTCTTTCTCGATCTCTCTCTTTCTCACATTGTCCTCTTTTTCTGTCTTTCTTTCTTTTGTTCTTTCTTTCCTTATTTATTTATTTTGCTGTCTCTCTTTTACATTGTTCTCTCTCTTCTTCTCTCTTTCTTTTCATTTCTCTCACATGTTCTATTCTCTTTCTTCCTCTCTCTTCCCATGTCTTTTTATCTTTCTTTCTTTCTTTTTTGTTTCTTTGTTTCTTTCTTTTTTCTTTTTTCACTGTCTCTCTTTCACATTGTTCTCTCTCTTCTTCTCTCTTTGTCTTTCTTTATCTTTCTGTCTCATCTTTCTTTCTTTCTTTCTTTCTTTCTTTCTTTATTTATTTCTTTCCTTCTTTTCTTTGCCTCTCACTTTCACATTGTTCTGTCTCTTCTTGCTTTGTCTTGCTTTTTTCTATCTCCCATGTTCTATTCTCTTTCTTTCCCTTTCTTTCTTTCTTTCTTTCTTTCTTTCTTTCTTTCTTTCTTTCTTTCTATCACTCACTCTTTCACATTGTTTTCTCTCTTTTTCTCACGTTGTCTTTCTTTCTGTCTCATCTTCTGTCTTTCTGTCTTCTCTTATAATCTGTTTTATTTATTATCTTAAACTGTGCCATTTGTGCTCATTGATCTTTGTGATATTTTACTTACATAAACAGAATTACAGCCAAGATAAACCATTTTAAACACTTTTCCAGTGACAGCCTTGGCCATCACAAGCCTGAGTCACGCACGAGTGGTCCGATTAGACTGGGACAGAGCCAGCTTAAGCCAAGTGGGATTTCTAATGAGATGTTGAGGATTAGACTCTGCTGTTTGGAGTCTGATAGCAGAGAGATGCTCCAGAGGTCGTACACAGATTAGTGTGAAGTCTGTTACTGTTTTCTTCTCCTTAAGGGATTTCAAGTGCCAAATGACAAGCATATTGACGGCTTTAACTGTGACACATTTCACCCTCAGAGTTTAGAGCGATGGTGTTGCAATAAATGCTCAGTTTTCCATTAAAGGAATACTCACATTTTTCTACCTAATCCATAGACTATGGTCGATTACCACAGATAATAATGTTAACGTGTTTCCTTTTCTTAGTAAAACTGCAGATAAACCATGAACCTGAACACACACTTATGGTAAAAGCCAATGGGAATCTGCTGCAACTATAGACTAGGCTGAAAAATGCTGGAGTATTCCTTTAAAAGCACAGTGATCGTTCTTACTATAAAGACTGTACATCATGGCAATTACTGTGCATTTCTCTGAACATTATGATTGCTTGAATAAATCTGGGCATTGCCTGCACTTAAACAGGCTATAGACTGGACTTGGGGTGTGTTCAACACCCCTACAGTTCATGCAAATGCTTTAGAAATAGTGTAAAAGAACTAAAAACACTGTCCTGCATGTTGAAATCGGAGTCAGAATGCCATTTCACCGGGATGTTTACTCCTGGAATGGTGTTCTGTGTTCAGTGTTATGTCGTTGAAATGGATTCACAACAAGGCAGGTGATTTAAGTGTTCTGGATGGGGAGAGATACAAACTGAGTGATATCATAGCTTTGTGTTCTAACAATTTCACTTTGATTTGCAGTTTTGGGCTTATCTGCAGATGTAAACTGCAAACTGCATGCCTAAATCATCACATGCTCACCTCAAACCATGTTAAGTTGTTAAAGCTACACTCTATAGCTGCATTCGAAAGCCTAGGCTGAAGCCAAGATAGGCTGCATTACTTGGCTGCTACATCAAAGCCTCTTCCAAAGTGAGGGACCCTTTCTTTACAGCCTAGAAATGCAGCCAAAAAAAAAAACAGCACCACAAAAATGCCAAAAAAACAAAGCCGTTGGTGCAGAGCTTGTTTTAAAATCTAACTTGTTTACGTCCTTGAATTTGTCTTTGTTACCTTATAAAGAGTAAAATGATTAATTAACTAAAACATTTGTCCAAATATTGTATATAGTCCATATATCATATTTTATTCAGAAGTATTTGTATATATGTAGTTTATCGTACTACACAAAACGTCCTCCATTTCCGTGAAGAAATGAAAAAGCACAAACACAATGTGATGGGCTCCATTTTCTCTCACCATTTCCCTCACAATTTTCACACCACAATTGCAAGAGGCGGGACCTTTTTGATGATGCCACCACGTAGCCTTGTTAAGACTGTTCCATTTGTGAGACAATTAGCTTACTAAGGAGGAGTCTTCATAGGACAGTCCCACCGAAAACCCACCCTACCTTGGCTGCAGCCTAGACTTTGGAACACAGCTTATACATGTTGTGGATTTGGAGACCTCTCTGGTGGAAATGTGTAACTGCATGCAATGTTTGGAAGATCATTTTTCAAAGAGGTTGTGCTTTGGACCCCTTCCGCAAGTGGATGAATCAGATGATTGAAAGAGAATTCAAAGAGAACTCAGTCAAAACTTGGTGAAGGAACTTTGTGTTTGACACCTGAACTTCGAGCTGGACCTTCCCTTTGAGTCTGTGCATGTGATGTTAATATGTAAAGATATACGATTAGGTGAAAAACTCCCAACACCTCTAACTTTTAAATGATCATTTTGGGCCTTACATGGCAATTCTCAGCAGCGTATGTTCACCATATTTTAGCCTGTTACTAAAATGCTAATGCTTTTCATGTATTACATAATGCAGCTTTAAAGCAATGTTATGTAACACCTTTACTTTAGAATGACAGCTTCAAATTCATTTTGATGCTACACTGTCTTATAATACTGAGAAAGACATCTCTGTCATCACCACTCTGGGCCAGAATGCATGCTATAGCACTATGTAACTTTGGAGGAGTGGCACGAGACCTCTCACCGGAACTGCGCAATGTTTTACGGCACCACAACACACACCAACAACTATGTCTCTTCAGCAAGAAGAAGCAGCTCAGTATTCCCAGCATGGATATCATGGCAGAGGCTGCAAAGAGACTGAAGAAGACACTGTCGGAGGAAGAGAAAAAGAGAGATAGACCCCACAAGAGACCATCTATTCTGCTTTAAATGATCTCAAAAAGACATGGTTTCCAACACTGTATGACAAACTGTTGTCTATAACACGGATAAATGTGGGCACAGCCATCTAAGTGTTCCCATCATCAGGAGGTGGTGAGTTCGATCCCTGATGATGCCACAACTGTACGTGTCTCAAGTTCAAGAGAGCATAACTAACCTCTCTCTCTCTTTGGGTGGGTGCAGTAGTCCTCTTTCTCCTCACACCACTTATGCCCCGCTCATACATTTGAAACCATATGAGCCAAGAGCGAGGGAGAACATCTGCACCATTTTGGATGTTTTTCCATACATATCATCTCAGCGCATTTAGCGTGTTATTTAGAGTTCTAGTTAATATTAGCATTTGTCGATATTGTAGTTTTTAGCCTTTTAGACTTAACTAGTCTTATATTGATAATGTTCAACATTTGATTAGGTAAACTGATTAACTGGTGAGGATTTTTGCAAGTCTCCATATAGCTGCTGATAAGTGCCATGAACAATTTGCAGAATGTAAGGATTTAGGACCACTGCAGCAAAACCTGGATGACCGGTGAGGCAGTGTACAACCCCAAACTGTCACATATGTAAAAACCTGTTTGGAACAAAACAGTCTCCTTGTTATACTTCTGTGCTTGAAATCAAACAGGCAGCATTTAAAAGCTAGGTTGTGATGCTGGTAATGCTGGAAAATGGCTAAGTAAGCTAAGTAGCTTAGGCTACAAAGCTTGGGTTAGTTTTTTTTTCTGCATTAACTTTTAATACCTTGGCCACCTCCCTACTGCAAATATATTTTTAACAAGTGAGGTGAACAAGTGCACCTGTATAAAAATGGTAACTGAATTCAGTACATCTAAAAAATCAGGACTCTGGTTTAATTGAATATGGGCCTGTTGAAAAGATAATTGGAAGCTATTGTTCTACCGTTTGGACGCCTCTGCTGCTCGCTGCTAATCATTTTCTGGCACTGCGTTAACTCTTTGGCAGCTTGAGTCAGTAGCTCATACTGTTAAGGCTAAAGACGCACTACCTGATCAGAAACACCTTCCCTTGTTGAAGATGGGGATGGTAGTAGAAAAAAATCATGAGCCTTGTAAGACCTTTCAGTTGTTCTGTCGCTTTCCATATTTTCTAGTAGCTAATGTTAGCGATAAAAACATAGCAGCCCAGCCCACCCGGTTTCCCTTGCAGTCCCACCTCCAAACCTAAACATCACTGCAATGCCCCTCCCAGCATGCCCCTCCTATTTTTGAGCATTTTTTAAAGTTGAGCCCAGGATGGAGTTAGCTGAAAATAATGGGGTGTTAGTGTACTCCTCCAAGCATGTTGAGCTTCAATAACATTGCAATAGCGCCAGTTTGAAAAGATGTGGTGGAGTTTCAGTGAAGTATCTCAGAGGAATTGTGCTAGACTTCACCCTCCCAGCTTGGTAGCATCATGTGATAGACGAGACTTAACTGGCCAGTGGAATTGGCGACGACTAACAGTTAAAACAGTAGGAGCAAAGTTCAGTTCAGCCTGAACTTTTGTTCATCTTTCCATGTTCTGTTGTTATCTGTGGAAGATCAGGTGCACCACAGTTTTTATTTCTCCACTGAAAGAGCTAAATGATATCATTTCACATAAATACTAGCTGCGCCCTATCACGGTTCGCTTCATTTTCCTTTCGGCCCAAATGGCTGTCACCCGGCAGTCCAGCCGGCCGGTGCTTCCTCACCTGCTGGCCATTTACAAATAAGGGAAAGGATGAACGTGCCAGGGCAATGAAGAGCAGCATCAAGCAGAATGCAGCAGAGCTTTTAAAGCTGACAGATGCTAATGTGTCTGCCTCCGGGAGAATTACACAGAAAGAGAGAGAGAGAGAGAGAGAGAGAGAGAGAGAGAGAGAGAGAGAGAGAGAGAGAGAATGAAAGAGAGTTGGAGATAGGAAAAATAAAGATGGACTGGACTGAGAGAAACAGAGGAAGAGGCAGGCAGAGAAATCAGTGGTTATTAAATAAGGAACACATCCAAGAGGCCAGATGTCACTTAGACGAGCGTTCCTTCTTGCCAGAACCACAGAAGGCCCTTTTGTTTGGCTATAGCTTTTGTACTCTCTCTCTCCCCCTCTCTCTCGCTTTCTCTCTCTCTCTTTTTTCTTGTCTTTCGCTATCACAGCCAGAAGCCTGTACTGGCTCCCAGATGCCATGGCCTTTGCTTTTTCCTCTCTTCATTTTTTCAAGAACTTTTGTCCCTTATTGTGGGAGTGTTAGCAAAGCCCTATCAGTTCATACATCTCTCCTAGGGAATTCTGGGTTACCTCCTGCAGCTCTGCAGTGAACTTATGGACCCTCATCAGACTTATAAAAAAACAACATTTATATTCAAAGTCATAAGTTCATAATAAAAGTTTTCTACTGTGCTTTTCATCTGAAATGGATGGAGATGGATGAGTCTGTGGATGCTTGTATGTGTACTCCTTTAAATGTAACATGTTAACCCTAAAATGCACGGATGTTTCTCTGGCCATTTGTACAGGTTATGTACTTACATCTAATCAGAGTTGGGCCTTATGAAGGTCACTTGGGGTCTTCTTTATTATTCAGTACTCTGGCCCCACTTTTGTAAAAGCACATCAAAATAAAAGTCCTTTGTTGTTGGTTGTGTTGCCTGACTTTTGAGGAAGTAAAAACTTGTAGACAAAAGTTTTCCAGTGAGTTGAGCACATTTGAATTTGCCTTATTTTGTAATATGTTTTTTATTTTAAAGTTTTCAAACATAAAGTCATACTAAACTATTTTATTTAGATTTATAATGTAGATATTATAGATATATTTTAATTAAATTACATCATTTGATAGTTTACTCATGTCTAACATGTATGGTTGAACAGTTACACCACCTGACATGTTAAGAGGCAAAAAAGAAACTAAAATGATTTTTATATGGATGCACTGACAATGTTTCACATAAAAGAGGTACTGTTGAATAATTTGACATATATCATGTATTTATTAAATTATTTTTTTGGGGAAAATAATAGATTTGGACACAAAAAAAATGCATGTCATGTCAATGACCCAAATTATGACATATTCATAATATATTTAAGAAGCATTTTCATGTACACAAAGAAACTGTGTCTCGTGCAGCTACACGAACGTTGGCATGGTGACAGCATCAAAGGTTAAAACTAACAATTATAAGGGGAGTGCTTTAGCAATGTCGATCCTTTATTTAAGGTGGAAAACGGCAGAGGATGCTTGAACCTTTTGTGTCATTTGGATATTAAATAAAACAGTGAATTTCTCTACAATGAACCATTTCACATCTGACCACTCTGAATGACTTTCAACAACTGAATTATGCAAAAATTTTGAAAAATTGGTGGAATTCCCTTTTAATTCACTGTCCTTCATCATTCTTTGCTGAGAGTTACATGTTCATTATTACTTATTAGAGTGTTTCTATTGTTTATAAGCTTATCAATTATTACAATTAATTATTTAATTATTTTAAAGAAGGCTTTAATGGTACAATTAATCTCAGTCCTGACTTTTCTGTTCAATATTTCATTATTTTTGATTAAGATAATTAAAACTTACTTGATTAGGATGAAGTAGAGACTAATCTTTCCATTTCATTACAAGCTGTATAGGCATATTCAAAAGTGTTGACACACCTCTGGTCACCTTTTGTTGGTTTTCTGAGTGAAAATAAGTTAACACTCCCCCCAAGAGAATGCCAATTTTAGGGCCCCATTTCTATTTATTTGCTGAGATTAACACTTTGGAAATATCGGAAAATATAAAATAAAACAGAAATTATAAAGTGTGCCATAACTTTTGCACAGGCCACATTTTATGTTTTATTTATTTTTTTCTGTGTTAAATTCAGCAAATAGAAATGAACTTAACCTATAGGTTACTAACTTAACCTATTTACAACAAAACTTGTCATTTGACCAAACTTGCGATCACGACTGTATCACCAAAAACTTAATTTAAAATTAATTAAAATTTTTATGTAAAATATTTACTTAGAATTAGGAGCTCTTATTGGGGGTTATCCATGAAGCATGTTATCAAATATATGTGAGCCTGATTTTGCAGAAATTAAAATAAATTTTATAACGTTTTGCTACATGCCAGTAATAAAAAATTGCACATTTCAGTCCCATTTTATATTGTTCCTAATAACTGTGTAGTTACACATGAATAACATGTGCAACAACACTGCAACTAAAGATGATTTAGTCAGTGTTACAGATGGATTACAGAAGTACAGCCTATGTAATTACACATGTGTATCAACTTCAGTTTTGCCTCAAATGGATCTTCTACACAGGAACTTTCCTGTAGTGTAGTGTTAAAGTTACACTTTAAAATAAGTGGACAGTTCATGTATAGTTGGTATATAAGTAGTGTGTAATAATGGAGTGGTAATATAGACATTGCTTTGGGGGAAATGTAACACATGTAATTAATGTAATACAAGTTACATGTCCTCTGTGCTGTCACATATACATACAGAATGGTTTAAAGCTGAGACTAGTTACAATGTCACAGCACTAGCAACATAAATGCTAGCCACATGTTGAAAGCTGGGCGGATACAGTGTAAGTAGTGTCTTACTAATTCCTTTTAATGCTAAACTTCGGAAAAAAAAAAACTGCTGTTCCAGTCTGATTACAAACGTGTAATTACATAAAAGAGAATAGGCTGTTACAACTATTAAGATACACTTGTGTGATTACATGATGCAAAACTGAAGTTGATTCACATGTGTAATTACATAATGTGTACTTCTGTAATCTATCTGTAACTGTGACAAAATCATTAGTAGTTACATTGTTGTTGAATATATTGTTCACATGTAACTACATAGTTATTAGAGGCACTTAATATAAAGTGGGATCCAAATTTCACTTCAAATCATAGACATTTAATCCATTACAATGAGTGTAGTATGATTTCAAAGTGTATTATCTGCACTTTCCACACAATTTCTCCAATTGTTTCAATGAGCTACAAGTCAGAAATAATTCATAGACAATTAAAAACATGCATTTATTATCACAGACGACTGTAGAGTTCTCAGAGTTACACACGCTCGACTGAAGCTCCGTGAAAAACCTGGCTCCTCCTGCAGAGCGTGTACACACGGGACATCACGTCGACTACTGACATACAGCATCAGAACAGAGAGAGCAGAGAGAGAGAGAGAGGGAGAAAGAGAAGGAGGGAGACAGGGGGGAGAGAGATACAGACAGAGAGAACAGAGAAAAAGGGAGGAGGAAAGTGAGAGAGAGAGACAGAGAGAGAGGGGGAGAAAGTGAGAAAGACAGACACATATGGAGAGAACAGAAAGAGAGAGAGAGAGAGAGAGAGAGAGAGAGAGAGAGGATGGGGAGGGAGATAGAGGGGGAGGGAGAGAGATACAGACAGAGAGAACAGAGAAAAAGGGAAGAAGAGAGAGAGACAGACAGGACAACACTACAGGATAAACAGAGAGAGAGAAAGAGAGAAAGGAGGAGGGCATGAAATTGAGAGGCAGAGGGAGAGAAAAAGAGAAAGAAAGAGTAAAATATGGAGGGAGGGGGAAGGAGAGAGAAAGAGAGACAGAAAGAGAGAGAGAAAGATACAGAAAGAGAGCAGAGAGAGAGAGAGAGACAGAAAGAAAGAAAGAGAAAGACACAGATACACAGAGAGAGAAAGAGACAAAGAGAGAGAGAACAAGACAGAGAGAGGAAGACAGACAGATAAAGAGAGAGAGAAAGAGGCAGAGAAAGAGAGATCAGAGAGAGACAAAGAGACAGAGAGAGAGAGAAAGACAGACAGATACAGAGAGGGAGAAAGAGACAGAGAAACCAGAGAGAGAGAGAAAGAGAGAGAGAGAGAGATAGGGAGAGAGAGAGATAGAGAGAGAGAGAGAGAGAGAGAGATAGGGAGAGAGAGAGAGAGAGAAAGTGAAGTCATTGTAGTTTGCGCTGTTGTTGAGTGGAGGTGGATTTTAATGAGTCTCCTGCTCTGCTGTAGATACTCATATTACACAGTCAACTTCAGTCCTAATTACGAGCGTTTATAAATAGTTCTGATTACAGTCGTATGCTAAATTTTGAAATGTGGACTTTTTAAGTGTAAACAAGTTCACACATCGTCTACAGAGGACACACTCGACTGTGACATTTTTCTGTTAATTTTAGTGCACAATTTATATTTATCTGCTCAGTTCAACGTTTTGAAAAATGATAAAGCATAAAATATTAAGTGTGCCAGAACTTTTGCACAGGCCACATTTTACATTTTATTTTATTTTATTTCCCAGTATGTTTCCCAGTATAAACAGTTAGTGTGTATTAAAATGTGCAGAGCTGTGTTCTCTGTAGAGGATGTGTTCACTCATTTACACTTAGAAACTCGGGCCAGGAGTGCACAAACTTTTGCATATGACATATATATCAGAGGCGTAATAAAAGTCTTCGAAAAGGTTTAAAAAAAAAAGCATAAAAATGAGCCCAAAAAACAAACAAACAAACAAACAAACAAACAAAAAACAATTAACATCTCTTAATGTATGTTTGTAATATGTATAATTGTGTAACTGCATATTTACAGTGGGGCCCAAAACTCTGAGACCACATAAAAATTGGGGAAATATTTTATTTAAACCTGAAAACAAAAATGACAGAAAATGTTAAAATTTAGAATAAAAAATCTTAAAGCAAAGAAAATTGATAAGAAATAAAATTTTAAATATGCACTGTTTCAGTCAATTTTCAAATTGATCAAATTTAGAAAAAGATCAGATTTGTTTCTGAGACTCTTTGAAGCTCATGTTCAATTGGTGGGTTTCATCTGCTTCATGTAGTGGAAATTCTACAGAAATGTACTGCCATCCTTGAAAACAGCAAATTGCTGTAAAAATACAGCATTCTGGGAGAAGCAGGTTTAGCTTCTTCTGAAACAAGCCAAAATATCTGATTTTACAGTAATTGAGTGGAGAGCATATTGAGAGTGTGACCAGAACTTTGTGCAGTCTTGAGAAGCCGGTTTCTGAAAATCACAGTGTTTTTGTTAAAATGCTTTTATATTTTCTTCTACAGTTGAGCCGCTGCTGTCAGAACAAAACCTTGTATCTCCAGTATGGTGACTGTACAGGAGAAGGAAAAAACAAACTTTACTTTTGATCTAAGTCAATGGAACCAGAATTTTTGGCCATTTCTTTGGGTCCGTTCATCATGAAATTCACACACAAGGCAAAGGGCAACAGGAATTTTCAAATTATGTCAAAAATTGAAAAACAAAAAAAATGAAGATGAAAAACAAGAAAAATGAAGTATTCCAACAGGAGCGATATGTAACATTTTTTTGTAAAAATCATTCAAGCATGGTATTGTTTGATGCCCTGTATTTAAAATAAAGGGGTCACTAAAATGTAAGTAAAGCATAATTTGGCTTTTTAATGTAGAAGGTTGTACAAAATAAAATATCTTTTAATATATCCATTTAAAAAGTAATATATGTTTTTTAAATATATTATTTCCATCACAAATATACATTTAAATGTATTTTACATGTTTGTTGTTCTAACTCTGACGGTGTTTTGTGTGTCAGTGAACTAGTTTATCCTGTATTGTTATCATTAATAGATAATTGATTACCGTCCTCTTAATGACTGGTATAAGTGCAGTAACTGTGGCAATGAGATCAGTTCACTTCAGTTCATGGTGTGATTGATATACAGTTAGATTTGATTGATAGATCATTCTCTTAACTGAGTAACAGTTTGCATGAATGCTTAAGTGTTTGCTATCAAAAGTTCGCTAGATAGATTTGACCTGTTTGCATATATCCTCTACTACACAATGTGGTAAAACTGAGGGTCTTCAGACAGATATGGGTTCTACTGTAATTGTATAATACAATATGAGTACAGCAAATAAACAGTGAGTTGCTGAAGAAATTGCATTAAAGTTAAACTTAAACATTAAAGTTTACTAAAAACAAATAGTTAAGGCGTCCAAATACTATTTGCAGCCACTGTAGGAGCAGTAAGTGGAATTTCACCTTATCATTCTTGTAGAACAGACTCTTTCAGCAATGTAGTGTTCGGTTCTGCTGAAGTGGTGTAACTGAAGGACTCTACATTTCACTGTCTGACATCATGTTCAACAGAAAGAGCCTGATCTAAAATTAACCAGGGAGACAAAAAGATACAGAGAGAATAAAGCCAGAGAGAGAGAGAGAGAGAGAGAGAGAGAGAGAGAGAGAGAGAGAGAGAGAGAGAGAGAGAGAGAGAGTACAGACAGAAAGAGTGAAAGAGAAAGAGAGAAAGAGCAAGAACAACAAAGAGAAAAGAGAAAGAACAGAGAGATAGGATAAAGCAAGAAAAAAAGAGTGAGACAGAAGAAGAGAGAGAGAGAAAGAGAGTGAGAGACAGAGACAAAGAGGTAGAGAGAGATGAGATGCTGTAATTGAAAGCGCCTCTGAGGCTGCGGGTGTTAAACACAGCTCAGCTCTCTGCTCTTTATCTCCTGCTGTCAGTACAGAGAGCAGCGGAGTGATGCAGGATGGAGGCGGAGCTCTGCACGTCTGCTCTAATTGATCATGTTTTCACAAACACAAATACAAACACGCTTTCTTGAGTGCTTTGAGGGCAGATAAAAACAATACAAAACTCAACAAAGCTCAACTGGCCACGACAAAGCCATTATACTCACACTCACTCAGTTCTGAATGTTTATGAGTTTGTGTGTGATTATTCCCTCCATCCACTGCTGTGACATCAGTCCTGCTTCTGCCTCCTGTAGAGTCAAAAATCATCTCTGTTTCAACTGTCTAAACTTAGTATTCAGTGACTACTATGAATTGTTCAGTAACTGTTATGAATTATTCAGTATCTACTATATATTATTCGGTAACTACTATGAATTATTCAGCAACTACTATGAATTATTCAGTGACTACTATGAATTATTTATCATCACCTCTTCTTTAACAAACTCTATAAGTGTTTGGGAACTGATGAGACCAACTGCTGTAGTTTAGAAAGTGAAATGTTTTCCCATTCTTGTTTGCTATAGGATTTCAGCTGCTCATCAGTTCAAGCTCTCCTTTTTCATTTCATAATACGCCAAATATTATCTGTGGGTGACAGTCTTGACTGCAGGCAGGTAAGTTTAGCTCCTGGACTCTTTTAATATGGAGCAATGCTGTTGTAATACATGCAGAATGTTTGGCATCGTCTTGCTGAAATAAGCAAGGCCTTCCCTGAAAAAGACGTCATCTGGATGGCAGCATATGTTGCCAAAACATGTATATATTGTTCAGCATTAATGGTGCCTTCACAGTTGTGCACGTCACCCATGCCATGTGCACTAATGCACCCCTACACCATCATGAATACTGGCTTCTGAACTGGGTCCAGGTCTGCTGTCTGGTCCTCCATCCACTCATGATCCCTGACCTGCTGCTAGTTCTGGACTCATTTATTCTGATGCATTTCTACTACTGGTTTAAGCTTCACTCCTATTTAAGATTTTGATGGAGTTAAGAGTTTTCTTTGAATTTTAAAAAAGATACTTCCAGTTCTGTAATTTAAATTCAATGCCATTAAAAATATCCAATATACACATGTAACAGCAAAATATTAATTGTTAAGCTCCTTCACAAGGCCTTTTTTAATTTCCTTGTAGGAAGTTTCTGGCCATGTTGAGAGACGAAACCCACCAGACTTTCTGGTGATAATCAGAAATCTGGCTAGCCAGTAGCTGTTGCAGAACCTCACAGGTGGTCGAACCACAATGACCACAATCGGCAAACTTCAACTGGAGTTTTAAGATTTTCTTTGATTTTCACTTCCAAACATTAAAGCCTTCGAAGTCAGTTTATGCAAGTTTATGACGTCAATATTTATTGTTGTAGAAAAACGTCAATGTGTTTTTTCAACTACAGTGTAGTTGACGTAGTGAGTGTGAAGAACATTTCAAACTTGTAAAGTACCTTCACACAATTTGAAGCTTCTATGCCAATTTAAGTTACCTATTATAGTATGTGAAGGTTCGTTAAACTGTAATAAAAGCCCTTTACACTCACACATCTTACTTACAAAATAAAGAACCATCCTTGAAAAGGATTTTAGAGAACCAAAAATGGCTCTTTGACACTCACTCAAGATTTTTCAAGGGTTCTGTAGTAAAGACAATGGTTCTACCTTGAACCATGAAAATTAAAGAACAATTTGCGAGCTTAAAAGAATCTTTTCTTTGTGAAATGGTTTTTCAGATTGATTGAGAATGTGTTGTATATGGTTCTATATAGAACCTTTTAGAAAAGGGTTCTGTATAGCACCAAAAAGGGTTCTGCTATTGCAACAGCAAACTTGTAACAAAAGAAGAACCCTTTTTAGTGCTAACCACATAAAACATATTGTCCATTAATCTGAAGAGCCATTTCACCTTGCAAAGAACCATTTAGGCATTAAATGATTCTATATGTAACTAAAGGTTCTGAATAGAACCACTCTCTTTACTAAAGAACCCTTGCAGAACCATCTTTTTTAACAGTGTACTTTTACCTTTTAATCGTAGACAGCACAAAAGAAATGGATCTCAATGGAAGCTTCTCATGAATGGGCGTTTCATGCTGAGAACTTTAGAAAGCATTACTTCCACTGCTTCTCGTTAGTAGGGAGAACCTGGTTCCCCTGAGTTAATCAAAAGCTTGACTTTTCTCAAATGAAATAATAAGACGACTCCCACCATAACGAATTAAACAGCATCTGATTGGCTGTAATTGGGAGTCTGTTGGAAATGGTGATTAGTTTGTGGAGCTCACAGCAGGAAGTGAAGCAGATTCAGCAGGAAGAAGTTTGTTTTGATGCGTTGTGCTTCAGAAAACAAAGAAAATCTGGCAACACTGAAAAAAAAAGTGATGCATTGAATTGACTCGATTCAAATGTGTGCATTGTTTCCACATGAATAACATTTATATCACGCCAACACAGTTACTGACAGAAGTAAGTAAAGTGAAAGACAAAGCTTTGGTGCTGTACTGTATTTACTTCATGTGGAAATGATGCATGTGTTTGAATCAAGTCAGCGAAGACATGACAACTTTTTTGTTTTCTTTCATTGCTGAGAAAACAGTTATGTATGCATGTGTGATAATAGCATCCATCACACCACCTCCAGGGTTTAATTAAACTTTATGGCATTCTTTTGAGTCTCTCTCACTGCGTATGTATGTGTGACTGAGTGTGACTGAATGTGTGATGCCTGAAAAGCATAACAACTCCTTAAAAAATCCATAGAAGACAATAATGAAAAGAAAATAAATAATCTTAGGAGTCCTCCATTGTTGCCAAACAGCACCGTAGTTTAATGAAGTTTTACGGCACTCTTTTTAGACTAATTTACACTCTGTGGAGTTAAAATTGGCTCAAACTCTCACTATTAGGGTTTATTGCCATATAAATGGATATGTATCAGAGGGAGGCCTGAATAGGGCAGGTCAAGTTTATTAGGGGGTATCTAGGTGTCATTGTAAAAGTTCACAGCAGAGGTAAGAACATGGCCAGATAAGGTAATTGAGTTATAACTACAAACAACAAGATATCACTCTTAAAAAGGTTGGTTCCTCAAGGGTTCTTTAGTAAAGAAAATGGTTCTATGTAGAGCTTCAAATGTTCAAGAAACCCGTTGCTTGATTTAATGGCTCATGCATGGTGAAATGGTTCTTCAGACTGATGGAGAATGTGGATGGTTTGATATGGAATCTTTTTGAAAGGGATTTAATATAGCACCAAATAAGGTTCTTCTAATTTTACAATGTCATGCTTGTATACAATTGCAGAACCATTTTTGGTGCTATATGGAACCATTTTCAAAAAAGGTTTTATATATAGGACCTTGTACAGCACATTCATTCTATCAATCTGTAGACCCCTTTCATGATGGTTCTTTGAGTGTTCATAGTTCTATGTAGAACCATTTTTTTTACTACAGAACCCTTCAAGAATCATCTTTTTTAAACTTCAAACTTAGTTCAGTCTAACACTGGATTTTCTGTCTTACGAATCAGAATCACTTTATTTCACCAAGTAAGTTACACATACAAGAAATTTGTCTTGGTGTGTCCACAAATGTGTGTATTTATGTAGCAGACTGCACAGACCGGAGCAGCAAACAGACTTTTAACAAATTTCTAACTAAATGACAAATAAATCAAAATACAATAAATAGAATAGAATAATAAAGGGCCAATGTGAAATGAGCAACTAGGCTACATCACCATGGCAGCTATACTGCAAGCCTAACCTGCTCAGAGACGGGATACATTTGAGATTTTGGATCAAAAACAGCTCTTGGATCAATCAGGGCAGAGACTTTGACCAATCAGGGACAGGCTTCTGATGGAGGTGGATGCCTCCAAGCCATTTCACTTTTTTTCTTTGTGACACTTGAAAAATATTTTTTTAAGTGGAGGAAGGAGATCATACTGCATATACTGTAAAAACGATTGAGTGTTTCAACTTATAAAGTATGTAAACAGGTTTTTTTTTTTAAATGTTTGAGCTCATAGAACTTCTACTAGCAAGTTAATCTGTGTTTTACATTCTGTTAAAGTTATTTTAATTCCAGTGAACTCAAATTTAGCACAACCAGGTTATTTGCTTTTTTTAATTCATTTTTTACAATGTAGATGCTGAAAATATAAAGCAATTGTTTCTACATTAAACACTAACAGTGGTTACAGTGTTGCTTTGACTGCAAAAATGCCTTATTTTATACATATTTACATAGTATCATTTCTTTTCCTTTGAAAAATAAGCAGCTAAACTCCTCATGGCTGTTCAACACTTTCATGCACTTTTTGACTTTGTTACTTCAACAGAAATGCAATTGATTTATGCTCCACCTGTTCAACCTAAATAAGAAATTGTAGTGAAAAATGTCTACATTTAGAGTGCATTTTATATGCACTCAATCAAGTCCGATCATAGTCAGATTTCTGCAGTTATCTGATTATTCAAATGGTCATATAAACAGCACACTCTGATTTCCTGGATCGGAGTAAGGATTAGACATCCAATTAAGAAATCTGATAAAGCTGGATTTTAGCTCAGTAATCAGATTTCTCAAGCATGTAAACTCTTCCTTTTATTTCATTCGCATTTCTCAGTCTGCGCATGTGGGAAAACAGACAAGCAGCGTTGCCGTGAGACGGCAGCAAAATACTTAAACCAAATACATGCTTGGCGAAATGATTTACTGATACTCAAGTGCATATAATTGCGCCAATTGGATTACTGCAGTTATCAGATTATTAAGTGCACTCAGTGATTTACAAAATATCCATTTCATTTTTATTTATCTATTTATTCATTATTGCACACAGATCGGGTGTATTTTTTGTCACATAATTGAGTTAATGTAGTCCAAGGTGGCAAACTTGTCCAAAACCAACCTGCCCAACTTTTAATAACTTAGCAGGAATTGTTACGATCCAAATACAATGTTATACTCTATATAACAGTTTTGACATTTAAAAAAGCACAAACAGGATGAATAGTTTCAAGTGTTATGACTTGAAACAAAAAAGTCATGTAAGAATGTAGGGAAAAGCACAGAGAACATTCAGACCTGTTGTCTACTTATAGGTTGTGATTACACAATAAATCTATCGCCTAAGCACAAAAATACCACATACTATACAAGTCTTGTAAATGATACGTTGAATAAAAATCAAATGACGCGTGATGGCAACCCCAAAAACATTTGTACATTTTGAAGGTATGACATAATTAATAAGCTAATGCATAATAATAGTTCTTAACCAGCAATTATTTAAATTTAAATTAGCATTTCTGTTCTGAAAGGGTTACGGATGTTTTTGGCTGGCCAAAGTAAAGTCCATTTCCGGCTTTTGTTTACATTCCTTGAACCAGTTTCATGCCCTGGATTGGCTACAACATAGTCCAGCTTGGTAGCATAGCATTATAAACTGGACACTTACCATTGTGTAGTAAGTCTAAATAAACACTGTAGATGACCAGTTTGAATACTTGAGTTTGGATTTTGACCTTGCTGCCCACAGAAACAATAAAAACAACAGTGAATGTATATGCAAATTAAACTAGATACAGACAGGAGATGATGACAAAGCACAGCTTAGGGAGGAAGCAAGGGCAGATCCAGGATGAGGTGGTTATGGAGTGTCAGGATATAAAAAATGTCTGTGATTTTATAGAACTGTCTGTTGAACATTGGATGCTACGAGGTAGTCTGTGAGCATGCAAACTGCCTCCAGTCATTTCCTGCAATGACACATCACCCCCGTGCCCCTGCCCCCGGTGTACGATAGCGCACTGTGCGGTGATTCATTACCCACAACCTCATTTGAGGCTTCAGTGGCCGTGCTGTATATCGCACTAAACCAACTCATGAATTTAAATATAGATACGTGTGTGACTCCAGGGAGATGAGAGTGGATTTTCACAAACACCACATGAGACAGACATCAGGACCTGATTGAAACCACTACCTTCCCATTCTGTGACGCTGTGTCAAAGCATGGAGGCTGGAGCAGCTGTGGCTGCCACAGTCAGACTGAGCTGTTTAATATGAGACAGTTGCTCAGTGAGGGTTTTACAGTGTAATTAGGCAAAAGCATAAAGAATACAGCAGACTAAGCACTTATGCTGTGTTTACATGTTGGCAACAGGCGATAGATGGACAGTAGAAATGTTTCATTGTTTTATTTGGAGCAGTTGTGGAAGATTCTGCCATCACCTGTGGTAACGCATTTTTCTTTCACAAGTAAAATTTTTCAAACTTTTGCCATTGACTATGGTGGTGGAATAAACCAGATGTAGTTCAGATATAACCAAGATGCAAAATGCTGGGGGTCCTGTGGGTCTAGGCCCCCCTAATTAATCTCTTGGACCTCCTGAATGTCTCAAAATCAAAATTCTGGGGGGTCTCAGAAAATAAACGTATGACATTATGCTGTCTATTAAGGAAAAATGGACCCTGAGGACACCACTGAAAAACTTGCCCAATTCCCCAAGAGTTTGGTGGAAAGAGTGAATTGGTACTCATTTCTTAAACTGAAGCCAGAAGAGATACATAAGATGTTAGTTAATGTGAGGAAGAGCACATTGCCAGACTAGAAAAAGCATTTCCACAAGAAGAATTGTTGAACCAAACATTTTGTTGCCACTGAAGCATCAGCGCTGCTGTGGCATGTGAGTTAGCAGCCAGCCAAAGCTGGAGTAACCAGCCAGCTTCAGCCCTCCCCCAAACACCAGGGGGTATTTTGCACACTGGGCCTAACCATTTATATGAATTCCTTCTGTTCAAAACACTTCTATGCTAAAACAGTGGCTAACCTCATCGCCCTGCACATGACCTAAAATGCCTGAAATGCTATCGCCTTGACAATGTTTACATGACTTTAGTGGCTGTGTATGATTTCCAATATTGTTATGAGGCATGAAACATGTAAACGCAGGATTAGAAGTCTTATTACTATCACTTTAACATACACGCAGTGTACAGTGCATTACATTATTATATAAATGTAATCAATCATTTTCATAATTAATCACATTGTTAGTTACGTAAGTCACAAAAATATCGTCGCTGTCCAATGAAAAACATGTATCTCCATTTTTTGCGATTTTACTTTTCTGCATCATTTGCTCTCAGCAGCTGTCCTACGTTGTGTGAAATTTTCATGATGATTGGACCAATAAAAAAGCTCCAAAATTACTTACAATAAAAACTCTTCCCATTAACTTACATTGAAAGCAACAACTTTGCCCTCTCCTGTAAAGTTACTATTTTGGAGATACTTGTTTTTCTTTGGACAGTGGCGATATGCATTCTACATCAGTGGATTAGAGTTCATATTTTTTCTGTTTACTTTGGTGTCAAAAAATGACAAAAATATGGCAAAAGGATTAGCCAGCCTACTGCATTGTTCAGAAGGCTGATAAACGGTAACGGTAGCGTCATATCTGCCAATCAGCTGTGCTAGCTTGCTAGCTATTGTTTAGATATGTATAGGCAGAAAGTTCTGTCCATGATCTACTTCTGACTAGTGAATGTGATGCTATTAGTAAAATCAAGCTAAACTTAAAAAGCTGCTTTTTGTTGTGATAATTTTGATGCATGAAGGTATAAAGTTCAAGATACTAAGTGATGGTGCCCCGCCCTCCTTTTGATCGCACTTTACAGTGATTTTTTTTTTTTTTACCATTTTCACTCTTTTACATGAGGATAAAATCATAAAATGCTAGTATGTAAAAACTTAGTATAGAATACCAGAATATAAAGTAGAATAGTTCATGTAATCATATTTAATGTTCCAGTTGCTTAATAATCGTTTTTTTTTAGAATTATCAATTTGTAAATAGTTGGCCTTATTTTCAGTGAACTCAAAAATTTAGCACAACCAGGTTACTTGCTTTTTAAGTTAAAACACTGATTCGTTTTTTATAGTGTAGATACTGAAAATATAAATAAAAATAAATAAAAATATATTGTTTTTACAGTAAACTCTAACAGTGGTTACAGTGTTGGTTTTTACTGCAAAAATGCCTTATTTTATACATATTTACATAGTATCATTTCTTTTCCTTTGAAAAATAAGCAGCTTGACTCCTCATGGCTGTTCAACACTTTCATGCATGTAAAATTTGACTTTGTTACTTCAACAGAAATGCAATTGATTTATGCTCCACCTGTTCAACCTAACTAGAAATTGTAGTGAAAAATATCTACATTTAGAGTGCATTTTATATGCACTCAATAGTGCAATCATAATCAGATTTCTGCAGTTATCTGATTATTCAAACGGTCATGTAAACGGTACACTTACATCAGAGTAAAGTCTAGCAATCTGATTAAGAAATCTGATAAAGAGAGCTGGATTTTAGCTCAGTAGTCAGATTTCTCATTGCATGTAAACTCTTACTCTGATTTCTTTCTGAATTCTCAGTCTGAGCAAAATCAATTTGTAAATAGTTGTCCTGTGTAACTAGCTTGGAAGTTACAATGCTACCACCGTAAGCCTGGACACTTAATAATAATAGGTGGCTTTTGCTCATATTTTGCACTTTTAACAGAGGAAATGGGAAATTATAAGTGTATAAAAATAACCTCTATTCTAGTGTGTAGGAGTGTTTATTGAGGTTGCTTTTGGACTGAAATCTCCAAACCTAATTTAAGAAACATTTACTAAAGTAGTTCATGAACTAATATGTGCTATTCTTCATATATTAGTGTTTTTCAGGTTGTTTGGGACTAATCATTCCAACTTTACCGTACAGAAGTGAGTATCGGGTGCCCTACCTTGTTAGCTGAGGTTCTGAATCTGTAGAGAGACCTATACTGGATGTTCTTGTCAAATATGACAGCATGATTATAAAACACAAAAGTGTACACAAAAGCAGAAAGGCCTTACTATAATGTCTGAAAGGGTTTAACACCTGTGGCTGTATGAATCATGCAGTAAACATCAGACACACTGAATCACTGAACCTTCCAGCATTTCCTCTCAGGGAAAAATGTCCTGCTCCCGAAAAATGTCCTTTACCAAGAATTCATCTTCAAGTGCACAAGTGTAGCATTACACCATCAAGCTAATGGAGGTAAGGCCTGCACTGCAATGCTTTTTCCATTCCTCTGAGGCCGTGCTTTTGTTCCATACCCAGGGTCAGCGTTTCCTAGAACACAGGCGGGCTGGGACCCTACCTTTTCATGCCGGCTTAAAAAACGTAAAAGCCTGAAAAGCTTTTCACACAACACTAAAGCCATAAGAGTTTGGTGACCTATCACTCTAAGAATGTAAGGTAGATTTTCTTGGGGAATAAATGAAATTAGCTGAGTGTATTTGTGGAAAATAGCAGCAGAGAACCTTCGAGGTGGTGTAACCTTTGTATGTTTGAACTAAGCAGTCCACAAAGTTCAAATTGAGTGTGTGGGTTTTTAAAAAGTAACTGAGGACAAACAGGCAGGCGAGTATAGACATGAAATTAATATGATTGTTACGTAATATTAAACTCAGTGTGAGCATCTGAAAGCTTCGCTTGCACTAAAGTGAAGAAGAAACTGTGAAATGTTGAATATTGGTGCTGCAATATGAGCTACTTTTATGCTGCCTTTTAATATTTGTTTTGAAAACTGACATCTGTACACTCTTAAAAATCATGGTTCTTTAAAGGTTCTTTAGTAAAGCAAATGATTCTATATAGAACCATGAACACTCATAGAACTCTTTGTATAGTTAAATGGTCTTTGCATGATGAAATCGTTCTTCATTTTGATGGTGAATGTGTTGTAAATGTTCTTTAGTAAAGATAATGGTTCTATGTAGAACTGTGAACACTCAAAGAACCATTTGCATGATTAAAGGGTTCTTTGCATTGCAAAAGGGTTCTGTAACAATAAAAGAATGCTTTTTGGTGGTATATAGAACCATTTTCAAAAAGGTGTTACATAGAACCGTTTATAAAACATCAATCTGAAGAACCATTTCACCATGCAAATGGTTCTTTGAGTGTTCAACGTCATTATGTAAAAACAGCAGATGTTTAAAATATCACAAGTGGCCCGTGTAGCGTTTAGCAGCTGTAGCCAGTCAGCAGCCAGTCCATGTCATCCACCCTCACACTTACACACACAAACACTCACACACAAATACAAACACATACCCACACAGACTCACACACACACTAACAGCAGGCCATGTAGGAGGAGAAAAGAATGAAGGGACACAGCAGCTCCACACTTTCATTCCTCGCAGATTCCCCCCAACACTACATGTGTAATATAAATGTGTCGGGGGGTGAACAGTGTGAAGTCACTGAAAATGTGTTATTTCATATGTTCTTCACAGAAAATGAGCAAAGACCAAGAAATCTGAGGTTGAAATAATAATAAATCTCATAATTCTTTCTTTTGGTAAACATTGAAAATGGGTCCTATAGACATCAACACAACACAAGGGTTAATAACCCTTAATAAACTTATTTGAAACCATTCATTCAACCCTTTATAAAGGTCGTACCTTTATAAAGGTAGGAATTCAATTTTGAATTAACCTTGACTAGCCTGAATTTTTTTATTATATAAATAAAAAAATATATATATGTCAATTTTCATTCCACCATCAGAATGGACACATACAAAGAGGCTGAAATGACTTCAAGTTTGAACAACTGTAACTTTTTCATTTGAAATGCCCTGAAGACGTGAACCAAATTCATTATCTACCTGTTCTGGGAGACTAATAATGACTCCTCATTACAGTTCCTGTGTTGAGGCTCGTAGTATTGAACTGTCTGCTCAGTCGACAATCTGTTTAAAGCATGCTAAAGGCTAACTCCTCAGAGAGTGCTAATGCTTGTAATTGGTAATCACTAATGTGGATAATGACCATCTGAAGCTCCCAGTCTTGACTGACTGTTAACCATCCTCAGTCTCCTGTGGTGTTTCTGCCTTGAAGCACCTTTTTTTACAATTATTTCTGACCCAAAGTTCATTGAACCAAGTGAGGTAATTGTGTGGAAAGTGATGACAAACTTTCAGTCTGTGTCATGTTTGTGTAAGCAGAAGAGAAGATATTTTATTCTGATATGACTTTGATGAAAAGTTTGCATAAAAAAGTGTGTTCAGTCGTTTTGTGCATACTTTCCAGTTTTTGCCATGGTTTTGTCAATTTTTGATGTCAAAACAAACAGAACGTCAGTCAGACATGCTGAGCCCAGAAAGTTAATGAAACGATGAACAACTTTCTTCAGAAAATACACTTAAGTATGGCATTTTTGTGCATCAACTTAAAAACTGTGCCATAACTTATGCACCGGCCACATTTTATGTTTTATTATGTTATGTTAAATTCAGTAAACAAACAGTAATTGTGCATTACACTGGCTGTGTTTACATCCAACTGAATTCTGATTATAGATTAAGACTGAGGTGTTTATGTGCTCACTTTCCTCAACAATCTGATGGAAAATCTCAGTTTACATGCACACTACAAGTAATCCAATCCAAAATTACATGCAAGCGTAGAGAACCACTTAGTATAGACGTTACCGTGACAACGAGCATCGCGTGAGTCCAGTCAGAGTGAGAGGAGCATTGAACAGTGCTTGTGTTTTTAATTACTTTAAAATGATGTCAGATTCAGGAAAATGTACTTCACATGTACTTATTAAAGAAGGGCGAGAGGAAGACATCACGTTCTGAGACACATAAGCTGGACGCCTGTCCCACCGCCGTGTTTTGAAGCTCAAAGCATAAACTTTGTCTCCTCTGCTGACCAGTTTCTGCCCCTGCCATGTTGAACATTATAAACGCACATGCACAGAACATACTTACACTCTGACTGGGAATGTATTTAGATACAGGCGTTTACATGGTTATTATTTTTCTATTCTTCTATATTATTTATAGGACAACCCACCTCGTTCAGTCGGACTGAAATTGTATTCAGACTAGTCTATTCAGATTGAGGTGCATACATGGACGTATTCTATTCCAATTGAGCTATTAATCGCATTATTAATGGATTATTAGGCTGCATGTAAACATGGCTAATGTGCTGAACATGTTCTCTGTAACTTATTTTCACTCAGAAAATCAACAAAACATGGAATTTGACTGGGGTGCACAAACTTTTGCATAATACTCCATTCATTATCAGCGGGAGCAGAAAACGCCTCGAGGCTTTTGTGTAGTTTTATTTCATATCTGCATCTTTGCTGCCTCCACTTTGCATATCATGCATTGCAGCACCCTGTGGCTCATGTGGCTCTTACTTGAGTTTATCTACTGCCAATCATTGAAAGTTGTGCCTGAGCCACAAACCATTTATTCTTACAATGCAGCAAAATGACAGCAGCCATATTTGGCCCCATGTGGGTAGAATCTATTGATATGTGTCAGAATTATGTAAACATTACCTGACGCTTTTATTCACATTGACAGTTAATAATTGATGTAGTCGGCTTTGTCAGTGAATCCTTAAAGCTCTAGTCAGGATTTGCTGGAATAATGCCTCGACCGCCCAGCTCAGAGTTGACCAGGAGACGATAGATAGTTTATATTGTACCTGTATTGTATGTTTTATTGTGGCTCCTGCTTTTGCTGTTTGAAACTCTCAAATTGCAAATAAATGAACGAATAAATAAATCTGTTGTCAACGTGTTGATTCAGAAAAGCCTGTTGAGTCATGTGGTGGAAAATCTGCTGCAAGCACACAAAGCTGAAGATTGAAATGGTGTAAAAGGAGCTTTTTATCAATGTCTCTCCAACCATAGAGAAACATGGCTGTGTCTGTGTGTGTGTTTGTGTGTATTAGCTATTAGTAGGAACCCAATGTCTCCTGCATGATCAAAACAGTGGAGAGTTATATACTTTTACATTGCTTTAGATTAAGGCTGTCAAACAATTAAAATAATTTGCAATTTAATGATTAATCACATTTATCTTATTTGCTTAAATTAAACAAGTTTCATCTGAATGCACTTATTACTTTCAATAATTCAGCAATATTATTTTTACAGAATCTGAACATGAAAATCATGTGATTTCCACTGAGTGAATGCAGTTTCCAATTTCCATCACCGATGTCTAGTAAGAGCAACAGTGGCTGCATGTTCCAACTAATGAGTGTAGACCTATGCATTACATTTAAATGAACCTGAATTTGGGATTTGAAAGAAAGCAACTCAAAACTTAAAATTCTGGGAGATCCCTGAAAAGACTCGTATTATGACACTATTCCGTCTGTTAGGGAAAAATTGGTAGATCCAGTAGCCTATAGTATAAGAAATCATTTTATTATTTTACTCTCCGGTTTTGGTTTTCTGCCCACTGTGTCCTGAATTTCAGTTTTGAAATGATCATTTTGACTAATAAATGCTGTTAGGGCATTGAAGGTGTGTAAAATACCTGCTCCAGCACTTAGTAACAAAAGAACATGACTATCATAATCTGTCTGTTAGTTGATCTGAGCAGATTTGGGTTGTGTTCAGGTTTTAAATTTACCAGCACAGGTCGGGTTGAGTCTCAAAGTCATGGGTAGATGCCGGGTCAGGCTTCTGGTTAGTTTAGATGGAGCACAGTAGCATTTACATACACTTATTCAGAAGCATGTGGGAACCCCATAAAGACGGAAATACAAACAATTTTTGTGTGGGTATGTGTGTGTGTGTGTGTGTGTGGGGTGGGGTGATCCCAAAAACATGCTCTAATGTACAAGTCTGCTGTGTTTCTCGTATCACTGAGCTAATAGCTTGACTGGTTTTGACACGGCCTCTGAGTGAATTCCTCCACGCATTCATACACAGCCGCTCCACTGCATTATTTATATTCACACCTAGTGAAATATGGATTTAACTAGCAAACAGGAAAGCGTGTCTTGTGTGCAGCTGCTGTTTTGCCGGATCCCTCTGTGCCAGGTAGGCATTTCTTTTGCCTTATATAATCTTGTTTTTCCACAGCCAGAATAGAAATATTGCTTAATGCAAAAGTTTCGCTGCATGGTGGGACGTAAAATACTTCAGAAGCAGTTCTGGGTTTGACAGGTGGCCTGTGAACGAAGCTTTGTGTCAGACTTAAGCCAGGGTTACACTACATGACTTTTACCCTGAGTCTGAGCTGGTCGGCTCTAGTCTTGAATCGAGTAGAGTGCGAGGGCCGCAGACTCCGATTTTTGGCCTCCTGATGGCGTTTGAGACCAGTCTGAGTTTATCGAACATGTTTAATTTTTTTAGACCCAAATCTGAGTGTAATCTAGTGTAAACTGGTCAATGACTCAGTATGAATGGACTCCTCCAACAGCCTGTGAAAACTGAGAGCATGAAAGAAGAAAATATAGCAAGTAAACAAAGAAAAATGGTGAAAAGTTCATGTGTGGAGTGAAGCTTTTTAATGAGCTGAGTTTAAGGCATGAGCACAATCAAGTTTATGAATGTTTAAGACTCTAAAAATACCACACTGATCACATTTTTAAATCCATTAGTCTCACTTAAACATGTTTACCTGCTGCTTCTTTACCGTGTCGGCACAAACGGCAGACAAAACAGCAGCAGCAGCTCCACCTTTGTTTATTTGCGTCTCCTAGTAAAGAGAGACTGCGAGAGTTTGCGCGAGTTCAGTTCTGTTCAGTTCAGATGTTAAATAGTGTGTGATCCCTAATCGTTTAGAGTGTCATCCCCAATATTTCAGTCACCCAAAAAAATCTGCCAGTGTGATAGTGTAAGAAGCCCAGTCTTTATAATCTGTTAAGACTTTAAAAGTCTTTAGGTATGTGAGGTGTGAGACTCCGGCTGTGTGAGAGTTGTCAGCACAGGCGAGTGTGTGTGTCAGTAATGTTGGAGGGGCAGTGCCCCCTCAATACAAGCACAAAGCTTGAACAAAGCCACAGCAGTGAAACTTTACAGAACAGTCTGAAAATACCACCTAATAGTGAAATTGCTTTTAACGGTTAAACAACAGTAATGATTTTAAGCATGCAGGGTTGCTATGGCAACCTGAAATTCTGCTATTTTCTGCATGCACATATTTCCTTGCTGGCTTTTTCCTCCGTTCGATCGTAGCCTGGCATGCTGGTCTTTTACAGCAGGCACAAACATTGGTATGGTATGAGGTTTAGCTAACTTAATTTTGCAATTTTGTATCATTTTTGTCTGTTCTTTTTGATAAAAACACTAACATTTGAATAGATTCAGAGCATATTTTATAAGGCCACATAACAATACTACTACTACTACTACTACTAATAATAATAATAATAATAATATTTTTTATTTATATAGCACTTTTCATGTGGTGGCAGCTCAAAGTGCTTTACATACACATGATAAAGCTTAACAGTAATACAAGAAATTATAAGTATTAATTTAGAATCATATAAGAAAATGATACAAATCAAATTAGAAGATAAACACCAAGAGACATAGAGATTCTAATTAAGTGCTAAGTTAAAGAGACACATTTTAGATGCTACTTAAAAGTGAGCACTGAGCTTGACTGTCTGATAAAAGGTGGAATTGAGTTCCACAGTTTAGAAGCAGAATAACAGAAAGAGCCTCTTCACATTTCCTGTTTTTTTACGGAAGGTCATGTATCTGCAGATCTAAGATCATGTGCTGGAACATAAGGAGACAGACACTCTGTGATGTAAACAGTGCTTTAAGGTCATTTAGAGCCTTAAAAACTAGCAGCAGAACTTTAAAATCTATTCTGAATGATACAAGTAGCCAGAGCAGTTCATTTAAAATGATCTCTCTGTTTAGTTTTAGTTATGATGCTGATGCATTTTGTATGAGTTGTAGTGGATATATTGCTTTCTTAGGATGTCCAGGAAAAAGATAATTACAGTGATCAACTCTGCTTGTATCAAATGCATGAAGTTTCTCTGCATCGCTCTGAGACAGAAAAGGCCGAACTTTAGTGACATTTCTCAAATGATAAAAAGACACTTTAGTGACTGTGTTTACATGTGAGATATGTCAGAGCTCAGAGTCTAAGATCACACCCAGGTGTCCTACTTCAGGTTTGGTATATAAAGCCAAAGAACCAAATTTATGGCCATAAAGATGTTTTTCTGGTCGCTGTAGTCGTCCCTAATGCTGTCGAATCTTAAAGCCCCCTTTGTAGCCAAGATGGAGAATAATAAAGGAGATGAAGCTGCAGCTGAGCTAAATTGATGCTGTTAATTAGAGTGAAGGTGGACAGCATGCTGATCGCAGAAAGCAGGCTACCTGCCAGAGCTAAACCTGAACTGGACATAGGTTCATATTAATGTTTACTAAATACAGAGATGGAATTGTGATATTTGCAGTCATGAAAAGCAAGTAAACATGTAAAATGCACTTTGTACACTTCACCCAGACACCAGTCTCCTACACAGAGCACAGAGAGATAAACTGTGAAAAACAGAGTCAGTGAAGGTAGAGGTGATCTCAGAGAGGTGGAGAGCAGCACAGAGAAGAGAATATAATTTATACTGATGTGCCATTCATCTCTCTCTCTCTCCCTCTGTCTCTCACTTTTACAAACACACACACACTTTTCTCTCTCTCTCTACATTGCTCTCCTCTTCTCTTATAGCTCTCTGTGGGTTGACGGTGGAAAGGTTATAGACAGCAGGCATAATGGCAGAGAAAAGAGAGCAATGCAAATGGATGATAATGCTCTCTTTCTCTTTCGCTCTCTGTCTCTCCACATACATATATGTGTATATATATATATATATATATATATATATATATATATATATATATATATATATATATATATATATATATATATAAGATGTATATGACATCCCATCTAAATCCATAGGCATTAATATAGAGTTGGTCCCCATTTGCAGCTATATGGAGTATGTCTGTGGGAATTTTCGCATTTGTGAGGTCAGACACTGATGTTGGATGAGATGACTGGCTCACAATCTTTGTTATAGTTTATCCCAAAGGGTTGAGGTCAGGGTTCTGTGCGAGCCAGTTCTTCCACACCAAACTCACTCAGCCATGCCTTTATGGACCTTGCTTTGCACACTGGGGCTCAGTCATGCTGGAACAGAAAAGGGCCTTCCCCAAACTGTTCCCACAATGTTGGACGTATACAATTGCCCAAAATGTCTTGATGTGCTGAAGCATTAAAATTTCCCTTCACTGGAACTAAGGGTCCTAGGCCAACCCTTGAAAAACATCCCCATAGCATTATCTCTCCTTTACCAAACTTTACAGTTGGCACAATGCAGTCAGGCAGATAAGGTTCTCCTGGCATTCATCAAAACCAGACTCGTCCATCAGACTAGCAGATAGAGAAGCAAGCAAGCAAGTAAGCAAAGTTTATTTATATAGCACTTTTTACAACAGGTGTTGTCACAAAGCAGCTTTACAAGGAAATCAGCATTACAGAAAGAAATCCGGGTCCAAGCCCCCATGAGCAAGCCAGAGGCGACAGTGGCAAGGAAAAACTCCTGTAACGGGTTTTGCCATTTTTAATATTATTATTGCTAGAACCTTATGTGAGGGTGTGAGGTAACCCGGATTTATTTGAAGTCTACAGACCAGGGCAAGAGAGAGAAACGCTCACACCAAGGATGGTTCAGAAAAGGGAATTTATTGGCTAAATATCAAACTACTTTTGGACTACATTCAATGATAAACAATAGAAAATAAAACCAGAAAACAAAACAAAACAAAGTGATAGTAATGAAAAACAAAATAGCTTGAGTAAGTTAGAGTGATTCACGGCTAAATGGTATGAGGCAGTGAGGTTTGGGAAGTCACTTGGGAGAGCCTCTAGAGAATTAACCTAAGCATGGACGGGAATAACTATATGGCTGGATGTACCCATAAAAGTTCTCTTATTAAATAAATTGGCGTCAGGGCCCTGACTGCAAATTGATGGAACCAGCTTACGTTGGAGTCGGGAGCTGACTTCAGGAGGGGTCGTCTCAGGACAGACTCGATCGAAGGCTGTAGCTCACGCGGTGGTTCCTCTCCTCACTGGCCGTGGATGCTGCATCTCTGTGCGGGCACGCGCCTTCCCGTCAGTGATTGGGCGGAGGCGTCTCGTGGCCGTCTGATGTTGGAGCTTGGGCAGCCTTTCGATGGTCGATCTGTTCACAGATCACTGCGTGGCTCTGGGTGCGATGCTGGGCGTCAGAACCGCTCCCACTCCGCTGGCGAGGTTCAGGTTGCAATCAGGGTTCTGAGGCTGGTGATACTAATTTAACTAACTACCTCTCTTTAGCAGAATCGAAAGTTGTGGATATATCCTCCCAGACAAGAAATATCCACCTTCCTTCTCTGATGGTGGTTTAAACTTAAGGTGTGTAGACGAACAGGCAAGTTACAAAACAAACAAAGGTTCAGATCTGAAAATTTAGCGTTCTAATACTTCTGACCTGTCTTTCTGACCAAGGCTGGCACAAACTTAGAAACTTAGCTATCCTTTTGTTGCGAACGCAGGAATGTGAACTGAACTCAAATTTGCTTGGCTGGAGGCCCTACCCTTTGGAGGTGGAGCCAGAGTGCTGATAGGTTCCCCTCACCTAAGGTTACTAGCTACTCACTGTTTCCAACTCTGATTGGTTGTGCATAGTTTTAGGAATGCTTTCCCCAGAATCACTGCCTCCTTTGTTTCAGCTAGTTTAAACAAAGAAAAAGAAACATTTCTATATCATCAAATTGGTTTAACTTTCAAAATCAAGGAATGATCAACTAGGATATTCAGACATGTTTCTAAGAGAGAGTTTAACCCTTGTTACCTGATACACAACACATGTCAAAGAACACAGGAACTATTTGCCTATCATATCTGAACATGACCCAATGCATGAAAAATAAAATCGACAATAAAAGTAAAGGAACAAAGGAAGAAAAGAAAAGAAAACCACATTCAGGATACATATTGGTCAATGGTCTAAACTCATAGCAATTAAATGGTTGGGTCTGACTGTTATCAAAGTTATGCTGTACGTATAATAGTAGAAAAAGATACAGGTAATATTTAGGTACTACCCAACAACAAGATTAATACAACAAGTAGTATTACTTACAGATTATATAAATGTTGATAATCAAGCAGACAAAGCAAGAAGTTCCTTATAAGGTTCCTTATAAGCACAAGTCCTTATGGTGGCGATGTGGTAATTCGCGGTTTCACCCCTTGGGGGTGCTGTGGGTCCATGCTTGAGATCCCTAGGGAATTTAGAAAGTTGAAACTTTGCCGTCCAAAGTTGCTCCTAGGTGCCTCCTTTTCATAATAACAGCACTTACAGTTGTCTGGGGCAGATCTAGCAGGACAGAAATTTCACAAACTGCATCAGAAGTGGCATCCTCTGACATCCTATGATGTTTAAAGTCAGTGAGCTCATCAGTATGACCCATTCTACCGAGAGTATATGTGTTGCTGCTGTTGGAACAAAACCTTGTATCTCCATTTTTGCCATTCATCAGTTTTATTTATTTGAAAATTCCTGTTTCCCTTTATATTGTGTGTAAATTTTGTGATGAACCAACAGACCAACAGAAATGGCCAAAAATGACTTGGAAAAATGTCTGTTTCCATTGACTTACACTAAAATTAAAGGAGTTGGTTCCTCTCGAGGTTTCTTCCTGGTGAATATCTAACCCTGGTGTGATTTCTCATTGTTAATGGAAAAAGGAGATGCCATTCAAAACTCTAATATGCACCAAATTGCCAAACTAAAATGCAATTCTGAAAGATATTGATATTGTTACAGTCTTTGTAGCAGAATTTGGTTATCAAGAGTGATAGAAAGGCAAAGTGCATCATTTGAAATTTTGATTAAACGGCATGTGTATGTGATGTTAAGGTGTCGGCACTGGACATTTAGATATTAAACAGGACATGAACACAGCACTTGTTTTTGGTTTGACTATTAATATGCTGATATGAACCCACAGCAAACTAGATCTACATTTCTGTATCCTCAAGCTACAGCATTTTAGTTAGTAGTGCCAACAGGGCTTCTGATTGAGTCTTCAGTCAGTTCACTGAATTTGTAAGGATATAGTAGGTAATTATTACTCTGCAGCCTGCACTGTTTGAACTGAAATCTAGTTTCTGAATGCTTTTCCATGCTGCTGAGCACTCGGCAGTTTGTTTCCGATGTGTCACAAGAATTTGTCACTGTGCATTAATCACGTGTAAGTGGTGCTGAGCCGATTCTGTGCTTGAACTCAATTCAATTATATTTGTAATGCATCTTGGGATATGGCACTGCATGAAGTGTACAATTTTGTCGGCTCACTTCTTCAAGTCAAATTAAGGGGTTTAACCTCTTTCCGCACCACCCCCTAGTGGCCATTCTGCCAGTGGAATGGACATTAACTCTGATATTTTTAATTAATATAATCAAAAAGCATGTTTTCCCAATAACTTTGCTATCAGATTAGTTAGAGCACTGTTGTCTCTCTGTGAAACATTGTGACTATATGTTGAGCTGCTAGTGAGCAATGAGGGATGAAAGGGGAGAAATGTGACCTCCCTGCTGTGAAAAACAATTCCCACCTCTCCACAAAGATGGCCATGGTGAGATAAAATGACAAGCTGTAGCTTTCTTCCTGTCAAACAATCCTAGACAACTGACTCAATAAACAAACCTACAGAGATGTAAGTCTACCTCACCTCTGGATTTGCAAATCATCCCCATTTGCATCTAAATATTTTTATTATTGAAAAACAAACAAACAAACAAAAGTGTTCAGCTGAGGATTCTTTAAAAATAGGTGTAGTCCTTTCTATTTAAAGCTAAATGCTAGCTATTCATCAATAGCAAGTGGTTGCCTGTTTTGCACACGGCCAACCGTATTTGCATCTTTTTGTGTTACTGCTGGCCCAGAGACTGTTGTTGGTGGAAGGGAGTCAAAATACACATTATGTTGCAGTGCATGCTGGGGACTGTAGTGCAGCTCAGGGTGAAACAGGCTTGTAAGAATAGAAAAATAAAATAATTTAGCAGGCCGAACAAGACTGTGTCACAGGCCTGACTTGGCCCACAGACCTTGTGTTTGACACATGCGATGTAGAGATTCTTTAAACTTTAGAAAGAATCTTCACACTCACATATCTTATTTCTAAAAATAGATTCCCCACTGTCATTATTTTCATGTTCCAAATAGCATACTAGCACACTAAATAGTTTGCAAAACAGTGCATACACCATTAGAAGTGCACTCATTAGTGCAGTAGGTAAAGTACAGAAGTATGTGGTTTGGGACGCAGCGTAAGATCAGCCAGTGAGACACGAACAGCAGCTCCAATGTCTGATTAGCTTCGCTGTGCTGCATATTAACTACTCAGTAACAGGTAAACATCTCCAAGTGACAGTTTGAGGTATTTGTTGATTAAGGATCAATTATTGAGGTAAATCGGTGTAAGCTGATGTTAACTTCATATTCACCAACTTTTGAAATTCATTCTACGTTTAAGGCGCCTCAGTGTTACTACAGCACCATTTAAGGTGGAATGGAAAATTCAAATTAGAGACTGGAGAATAATAAGCTGACTTGAGCTTAATAGTTGTTGATGAGTTTATTATTTAAGAGCTTTGGCACTTTTATTAGTTTTTATAAAATATCATGCACTGGAAAGTTCTGAACTCTGGAGATGTGCAGGTTATACAGATCCAGTCCACCAATCTAGCAAATCTTCTCATAGCATTTTCTGGAGACACGTCTAAGGTGTCTACATGCCTTTAAATATTTTTACTGGTTATTTTGGTCTATTTTGCTTGGTTTTAATCACTTGCAGGGCTGTATCTGCAGTAAAGGTGATGAGACGAGTTCTTTTAGAACACAGTCAGTTACAGCTCTCCTACCAACACGACAACATGGTCTTCTTATTGACGTAATCGAGGACTATGAATTTGTGATTGCTTGGTTTGCATGTCAGTCCAGTGGCCTCTTTTCTGTTAAAGTAGGCGGTCGTTGTGTCCACTGTGTGACAAAAATCATTAGGCAATCAGGCAACAGGTAGACGTCTGGCTTGCAAGGCTGTGATACAAGTGGGCCAAGTTTACAAGGAAGATTAAGGGGAAATGTCCAGGAGATACAACAATGATGAGCATAAAAACTGTCACAAAAAAGTGTAGTGGACGACTGTTTACATCAAACAGATCAGCACTGTTGGGTCAAAACCTTTCTTTACTTTGAATGGGAGTTAAAGAAACATTTTTTATTTTTTCCCACAAGAAATTTAAGACCAATTTTACTGATCCATTCATCATGAAAGTTTGACACAATGTAAAGAGAAGACGGTTTTTTCAAACTATGTAAAAAAAAACAAACAAATACAACAAGACAACAATATACAGAACACACCAGCTTTTCGCCTTCACTCTGCAGCAGCTGTGCTGGGGTTAGCACTGTCTCTATTAGTGTAGCCCCTGAAAACAAGCCAGCTACAGTAACTGCAGTATCACTAACCACCTTCTATCACTTCACGTTCCCTAAAAAACCCACTAGCGGTGTGGTCCCTTTTCAGACCTGACTCTCTGCGTTCTCCATAATCAGCCTGGTGTGCAAATGAGTGTGTTTCTCCGGAGCATATGCGTGTCAGGAAGTGTGCGCGTCTTCATCAGCGTCTGGAGATCAATCTGCAGCACTTGTAATGCATGCAGATGCTGAACCGTAGTTAAAAGCGAGCAGCTGTGAGGTTTCTGTGATTAGGCTTCACTGAATCTGCAAATGTGAAAGGCTGAGCTGTTTCCCAGGCTGGTGACCATGGCTGGGTTCATGCTGCGCTTGCCCTGATTTCACAGCATGGAGGGTAAACATGAATTAGTCAGCATGTTTAGCCTGGCCGCATTGGCCAAGATTACACGTTGCTTTTGGAGCATTGCTGCCTCTCAGTTTTCAGTGACATAAAATGCATTTTTAGATATATTGGGCTAATAGGAAGATCTTTGCAGGTGACAATCTAAGGTTTTTGATATATTTAAAATAAATTGTATAAAAAAATAAAATTTGCAGATTTTTGTGTATGAATTACTACTATATTAATTAATTTGGGTTGATTGTTTGTATATTTGGGTCAATTACAGTATTTACATGAGTCACACATGCCATATGTTATTATTTTCATTAGACGCTGGGCTACTCAGATATGCTGTTATTTGACATGTTTATGCTAATAGATATTTGATATATTTATGACTATTTTGGCTAAATTTTGATCAAAAAATTACTAAGTGCCTGCAAAATTTTGTACATTTTTGCTAATAGAGATCTTGAAAACAAGTAGAATTGTAGATATCTTTTCAGAAGTTGTTAGCCTGGAGTGTCTGTGAGCTGAAAGTGCAAGAATTATGATGGTGATTCATTCTATTGGTCATAACTGAGTAAAAATAAACAATAGCATTAGGTGGCCATGTATTCTGTGGAGTGACAAATCACGCTTCTCTATCTGCTTCCAATGTTTTTGTCTTTATAATGTAGACTTGCTAGAGTAGTTTCTGACACTGTGTGATAGAAAGCAGCTATATAGTGTCAGAAACCACATCAGCCAGTCTATTCAGTCAACTTCTCAGTCTTGATTGTTCTCAGTCTTGCTTTCTTTTACTTTTCTTTCCTTACTTAACACCCTTTCTTTCCTTAACATCCCCTCTCTCTCTCTCTCTCTCTCTCTCTCTCTCTCTCTCTTTCTCTCTGATAAGTCTCTGGTTCTAATCCTCTCCCCTCTGAGCTATAATTGAGTTGGTTTCAGAGCTGATGATGCTGACAGCTCCTGTGATTTGCTCACATGTCGAGTTGAACCAGAAACCTGCTGCAACACTGCTGTCATCCACACTACATATCAGCTACAGCACACACACATACGGACAGTGAGTGTCACTAAGCCAAATATAAATTTTGTACACACTTTGGAAAGATGAGTAACCATGCTCGAATGGAGTTCACTCACTGGCTTAGTCATCATCACTAATGACTGTCACTAGTGCCTTTCATTCATTCAGTTGCCTAGTAAAGATGGAAATAATCTTTTAAAAATCAAAAACATTGGGCTGGGAGTTTGCCTTGAAAAGAAGGTCTGGCTCAATGTTCAGGCCTCAAATGATGTCAAAATCAACATTACACTGATAAAAAAGGAATAACAATAGTAAAAAAGTTCACTCGCATCATTGGAAGATGCTTCCTTCACCACAATTTGACTGAGTTCTCTTTGAATTTGCTTTCAATCATCAGATTCATCCACTCAGGGTAGGGGTCCGAAGCACAACAACAATAGTATTTTTACTACTATTATTGTCATCATCCTATACTATTTAAAAGTAGTTATTACATCATTAATTACATAGGTTTTACCTAGTTTTTCTCTTAATTTAGTCATGGCCATTTCTGCCTACTAGCTATGTCTCTTACTATCACATGATGCCACCAAGCTGGGAGGGTGAAGACTAGCACTAGTTTCTTCCAAGACACATGTAGCACCGCCATATTCTCCACTAACGCCATATTCTCCATAAGTTCCACTAACGCAGCGTCACTGGACAACTGAACATGCTTGGCACAAACTCTGCATGAGTCTTTGCTACGCTCAGAACGTTGAAAGTTAATTTCTGTTGTTATTTTGTTGCAGTTAAATAATCTTGAATTCTGGGGTCGCAGCAGCCACCTCATTACCTCCCCTCTCCTGCCCTGGTCTGCTGATATCTACTGCATGTTAAGCTGGCCACAGCTGTGGGGATTTTATCAGTTGCATTCTGATTTGCTGTCTGGCAGCAGGTTCTATCAGCCTGATTGCCAGATCTGCTCTGCATACTGTGAGTCTTTAAGGGCAGAGTTTCTCAACCTATGGCCGCGGACCACCAGTGGGCTGTGAAGCACGCTCTAGTGGTCTGCAGGCCTGTAATCAGGGGAGGCAGTAGTTTGTAGTGGGCCGGTAATGTCACTCTAAGTCATAAAAACATATGTGGGAAAAAGATTAACTTAATTTTAAAATCTATAAATGAAACCTTCACATTATAACCAACATAAATATTAATAGAGACGTACAAATAAAAGCGTCACAGTAGTGGGCTAATTAAGCAATAGAACACGAGAGGGAGTGTGTTATCGTGAAATAACATTGTGGCTGTGATTTGATCTTGCCTTCGGCTCGTGCCTGCGACCAAATCACAGCTGTGATGTTATATGCGATAACACACGACCTCGAGTGTTCTATTGATTTTATACATCAGTTAAATAAATAAAGTAAGAAATGAATAAATTGGGCCATGAACGTGGCATTTAATATGTTTTAATGTCAGCAGTTCCTTCCGCCAAATTATCGTTCCTTAATAAGCAGCTTGTTGCTACGTCACAGTAACAAGCTCCGCTCACTCGCTGCACAGCCAGCAGTTCGTTCTCCAGCTCCTTACACTAAATTCTGAAACTGTCATTATCACTGGGCAGCTTTTTTGCTTTTTATTACGGCAGTTTTATGGCTCAGTCCGATTTGGTCAGACTCTGAAGACGAGACTACACGTTTGGCGAATGGTATTCGGTTCATTTCTGGCAAATTCCAAGTTGTTTAGGTTTTCTTCTGTCACAGCTGCCGACTGGAAAGCTGCTCAGTGGTGATGACAGTTTGGGAATTTAGTGGAATCTCATCTTCAGAGTCTGACCAAATCGGCTGTCGGTCAAATGTGATCTTAAAAGTGTCCATTTTCTGCTTGTGCGCAAAGTAAGAAGTAAAAACTTTCAAATCGCTTGAGCGTCTCCTACAGCTGTCAAGCTTGTTGCTTAGCAACAGCGTCTTAGTGGAGTGATACAGTGTTTGTGAAAAACCCGTGACGTTATGGCGAAATAACAGCATGGTTAGAACGCTTCTCAACCAATAAGCTTGCGTGGCCGGAACTAACTGTTGTATAATTAAACATCATCAGTCTGAGACAACGCAGCCATGGGCATGCGGTGCAGACAGCTAGCCAGAGATGGAGGAGTCTCTCAGGGCACTCTGTTTGGTGTGGACTTGCGCTCTGTGATCAAACAAGGAAATCAACAGAGCTGCCTTTCCTTCCTTCTAGAGGCACGGTGACGCCGTACAACTAGCATAGCGACTGTTTCAATGACTGACTCTTTACAGACTCTCAGAACAAGCTGTTGTTAAAAACAATAGACGAGCCATAAAATAATACCAAAGAGTTGCATTTGATTTCAACTCATAGATCGCGGAGTGTATATTTGGTTGAACTTCAGCGACCTAAATGGTTCAACTAAAATTGCTAAACCAATGACAAAGAAGCAGATATCAAGTATGATTTATCATTATGGTTAATTGTGACGATGCTAAACAAAAAGCCCGTTGAATCGGGTATGGTTTATTTCAAATGAATCACAAAAACCCTCAAAACTAGAGACATCTTGAGAGCAAACAGATAGATGAGATGTAGTCTCGAAATTAGTCTAGAAACTTTGCAGAGGTTTAATCTGAAGCATTTAATAGCTTTTAAGCGAGATATGCTTGTAAGTTTGCTGACACTATTGTTTCCTGTGAGAAACAACATTCTGTGGTTGGTAATTTCGCATTACAGTCAAATGTCAAAACCCTTTTTTGTCAAAGTAGGCAGTTCTTGGCCACATTAAATGAGCAAGACTCACAATGTCTAAAGATTTACATAAAGCTGTACATTCTGTATTGACAAATTGGAGTCTATTCCACTTGTTCACATCTTTTTATTGTTTTGATGTCAAAAAACATAAAAAAAAAATATAAACAATAATGTTTCATCAAATCCAGCTTCTCTTCTACTTAGAGCCACTTATGTGTCATGGATCAAAAGTTTGGAATCTGCACTTCCAATTAATTTTCTCTGCTTATTTTAGTTACTAAGAAAAGAGTAAAAAATAATTTACATGATTTTACAGCATGCTTTTGTTAGCAGTAAAGATAGCTGTGATGTGTAATTATTAACTGTAAATGTGTAAGAAATAGCAAGAAGGCAGTGTGAAAGAATCAATTTCCAAACCTAATAGGCTGTATATTACTGGACTTGGCTTTTTTTGCCTTGTTCTGCTCATCCTTTGTTGCGGAATCACCTCTAGTTGGCTGTAATGTTGGCGCAGAATGAAGGTTAAGACTGATATGATTCAGTGTGTGATGATAAAGGCGTGACGGAGCTCTGCTATTGAGCTGCAGGCTGAGAGTAATAGGGGTTAAAACAAAGGTGTCCATGAACACTGTAGTGTGTGATAAGAGCTCTGTGTGTAATCCTATTCATGTGTGATCTACTGCCTCATTTCAGCTCTTAGTTCAACCATCTAATTACATTGACTCGGTACAGAGAGACGCCCTTCAGCTGCCCTGAGACACAATAAACACACGGTTACTGTGAAGAAACGTCTCGCTGTCTCATATTCATCTCATATTCTCTCTCTCTCATTTTCTTTCTGTGTACGTTCTCTCTCTTTACTTTTCATTCTTTATTTTATTTTCTCTCTCTCTCTCTCTCTCTCTCTCTCTGCTTTTATTCTTTCTCTCATGCTGTCCCATACTTTCTTTATCTTTTTGTTCTCTTTTTATACTCTCTCTCTTTCTGTCTCAGTGTCTTTCTTTCTTTCTCTCTCTCTCTCTCTCTCTCTCTCTCTCTCTCTCTCTTTCTCTCTCTCTCTGTCTTTTCCTTCTCTCTACCTACTTTTCTCTTTCTCTCTCTCTCTTTCTTGTCCTTCTCTTTCCATCGCTCTCTTTTTCTCTCTCTCCCTCACTCTGTTTTTTTGGTTTGTCTATTTAGTTCTCTGTCTCTCTCTCTCTCTCTCTCTCTCTCTCTCTCTCTCTCTCTCATTCGCTTTCTTCTTTTGGTTTTCTTTCTTTTTGTTTCTCTATTCTCTATCTCTTTTTTCCTTCTCTCTTCCCCTTCTATCTTTCCCTCCCTCTCTTATTTTCCTTCTATCTCCCTCCTTCTCTCTTTCTCTTCCTCCCACTGTATTCTTTCTTTTACTGACTATTGAGTTACCATCTTTCTCTCTCTCTCTCTCTCTCTCTCTCTCTCTCTTCCTCTCTCTCTCACTCTCTCTTTATTGCTCTCCCATTCCCCTTTTCTTTTTGTTCTCTCTCTCTCTTTCTTTCCTTCTCTCTCCCTTCTTCTCTTTCTCTCTCTCTCTCTTAATCCCTGTTTTTTTCTTACTCTGTCTATTTAGGTCTCTCTCTCTCTCTCTCTCTCTCTCTCTCTCTCTCTCTCTCTCTCTCTCTCTCTCTCTCTCTCATCTGTACAGTCCTGTAATAGTCTTTGGCTTACTGATGGAGTGCAATGTCAACATCATTTGTTTCTTCTCTCTCTCTTTTTCTCTTTCTCCGTCATAATCTGACCTGTGATGTACTCTATTAAATATGAAAGGTCAGAGCTGTGTTCTTACACCTGCTTGTCTAAGAGTTACAAATAGACACAAAGATGCATTTTGTTTTTTGTGCCAGTGTTAAACTAAAGCCCTGCACTGCAGCTCAGGATGGATTAATTCAGTGGGAGAAGTAAAGTGAACAAATCACAAGGTGTTTCTTATAAAGCATACAGTGAGGGGTATGGCAAAGTGTTTCTAATAAAGTGGACAGCGAGGGGTATGGCAAGGTGTTTCTAATAAAGTGGACAGTGAGGGGAATCACAAGGTGTTTCTAATAAAGTGGACAGTGAGGGTAATCACAAGGTGTTTCTAATAAAGTGGACAGTGAGGGGAATCGCAAGGTGTTTCTAATAAAGTGGACAGTGAGGGGTATGGCAAGGTGTTTCTAATGAAGTGGATAGTGAGGGGAATCACAAGGTGTTTCTAATAAAGTGGACAGTGAGGGTAATCACAAGGTGTTTCTAGTAAAGTGGACAGTGAGGGGAATCGCAAGGTGTTTCTAATAAAGTGGACAGTGAGGAGGACCGCAAGGTGTTTTTTATAAAGTGGACATTGAGGGGAATCGCAAGGTGTTTCTAATAAAGTGGACAGTAAGGGGGGGGAGGAAGGTGTTTCTTATAAAATGGACATTGAGGGGAATCGCAAGGTGTTTCTTATAAAGTGGACAGTGAGGGGAATCGCAATGTGTTTCCAGTAAAGTGGACAGTGAGGGGAATCTCAATGTAGGCATTTCTAATGAACGCTGTTTTTGTGTGTTTAGTGCTGGGAGGTGTGGAGTCCAGAGGAGTTCTGAGGAAGATCAGTGATATGCTGGAGGTCATTATGAAGAGGATGGACAGTCTGTCTAAGCTGGAGCACGTCAACGACTCACGCCGCCTGGAGGAGCTCAGCTCGGCCATAAACAGGTACAACACTGCACTAGTGCTAATTCTGGATCAGATCAGCTCTGGTCATGGCTTTCAGTGTAATAGTAAAGCAACAGCTTGTAAAAATAAAATTTCCACTGTTTCTCCTTCAAATGTAATCGATCAGCTAAAACTTGATTGGTGGATTGGAAGTTTAAATATTAACACATGTACAGACACCATTATGGTTTCAGGATGGCAGGAGCCAGGCATGATATCCTAATGAGAAGACACATATGGGGACCAATTTGTCAAAGTTTTATTGCTAGATTGCAGCAAACAAGGGTACATCCTCTATAAAACCTGCCCCCTAAGTAGTCCATGCTCTTTTAATGTCTGGAGAAAGATCAATATCACCAGCAAAACAAGCTATTAAGCTTTATCAGAGTTGTCTGGGGGACCTTTCAGCTGTGCTAACTTGTGTTGCATCCATGTGTTAAGAACAGGTCTGTTGCCTGTCAGGCAGTGTTGATGAGCTGCCACTGCCCCCACTTTGAACTCTGCCATCATGAGTTATTTGATTGGTTTAGAAACTGTACACTCAGTTTCTTTTCACACTAATAACTATCAGAAAAAAAAAGGATTCAGACCTCAGATATTTACAATGGTTGTGTTATGATCTGTTTAAACCATCAATTGAGATAGAAGGAAAAACATGTCTGTCTTTAATTATATATGTTATATACTTAAATGTATGTATCTTTAGTTTGTTATCCTGTATTTGCTGGCCATGTACCAATTACCATTTTTGAGTTCTGCTTAAAATAAGCTTAAATTGTCACTACTCAAACATTTAGTAGGGTTCTGGAAGTTTTTGGATTGGTGACAAATTGGAATGTTCTATCCTTTATTTTTGTAAATGAACATAACTAAGCTACAGGGCAGGGGTCGCAATCCAAATGTTAAGAAGAGCCATTTTGTCCTTTCAATAAAATTCAAACCACCTTGGGAGCCAAAATATTTTATGAGGAATATCTTGGGTGTATATATGTCCCAATATTTGCCAATGTACTGGTATAGGCCAAAACATAAATGAAAACACAGACTTACTTTGCTCTGCTTTAAGCTTTAGCTCAGCTATAGCTGCTTTTCTCACGTCTCCAGCAGGAAACCTTTCCTCAAAAGTAGAACAGTTTCTTGTAAAATGTCTCTCAACGTTTGACTTTTTACGAGGCTGAAGTCAGCTTCTCTTTTAATTTTCCCGTTCCATCTTAAATCTTGCCTGAGGTGCCAGAATGTATCTGCTGTGCCAGTTAAGGTAGGAAGGGGAATATTCAAACAAGAAGCTGAATAAAGCTTCGTGACTTTTTAGTGTTTGACAGTTTCTTGTTGCAGATTAATTATATCAAGAAACCAGCTGGAGTGATTATGAATACAAGTCCATTCATCTCTAAATGATCGATGTTCTTCTTAAATCGCTCTCTTTGCCTTTTTGTTAGCACCAATCTTCAGGGTTAAAGAGTGAATTAGCAGTTATACATGAACTATTGTTAAAACTGTGTTGAACGATCAACAGGGCTTTATTTTACTGCAAAGGAGGATTATTGTATTTTTACCTAAAAATCTAATTCTGCTGGGGAGCCACAACAGGGCAGTAAAAGAGCCATGCAAAAGGACTTTAGTCTAAAGTCCAAACCAGGTAAAAGTGCTAAATGGGTTTTGAACCACTTTCATAGAATGACATATAGTATTTCCAAGTAGTTGCTAAGGTGTTGTTAGGCCATTGCTATTGTACTGCAGGTGGTTGCTGAGGTGTTGCTAGGATATTGCTCTTGTATCTCAGGTGGTTGCTAAGGTGTTGCTAGCCCATTGCTATTGTATCTCAGGTGGTTCCTACGGTATTGCTAGGCCATTGCTATTGTATCTCAGGTGGTTACTAAAGTGTCGCTAGGCCATTGCTATTGTATCTCAGGTGGTTGCTAAGGTGTTGTTAGGCCATTGCTATTGTATCTCAGGTGGTTGCTAAGGTGTTGCTAAGCCATTGCTTTTGTAGCTCAGGCGGTTGGTAAGGTCTTGCTAGGCCATTGCTTTTGTATCTCAGGTGGTTGCTAAGGTATTGCTAGCCCATTGCTATTGTATCTCAGGTGGTTACTTAGATGTTGCTAGGCCATTGCTATTGTATCTCAGGTGGATTCTAAGGTGTTGCTAGCCCATTTCTATTGTATCTCAGGTGGTTACTAAGGTGTTGCTAGGCCATTGCTATTGTATCGCAGGTGGTTGCTAAGGTGTTATTAGGCCATTGCTATTGTATATCAGGTGATTTCTAAGGTGTTGTTAGGCCATTGCTGTTGTATCTCCGGTGGCTGCTAAAGTGTTCTCAGGCCATTGCTATTATATCTCAGGTGGTTGCTAAGGTGTTGTTAGGCCATTTCTATTGTATCTCATGGGGTCGCTAAGGTGTTGCTAGGCCTTTGGTATGGTATCCCAGGTAATTGCTAAGGTGTTAGGCCATTGCTGTTGTATCTCCGGTGGCTGCTAAAGTGCTGTTAGGCCGTTGCTATTGTATCTCAGGAGGTTGCTAAGGTGTTGCTAGGCCTTTGGTATGGTATCCCAGGCAATTGCTAAGGTGTTAGGCCATTGCTGTTGTATCTCCGGTGGCAGCTAAAGTGTTGTCAAGCCATTGCTATTGTATCTCAGGTGGTCGCTAAGGTGTCGCTAAGCCATTGCTATTATATCTCAGGTGGTTGCTAAGGTGTTGTTAGGCCATTGCTATTGTATCGCAGGTGGTTGCTAAGGTGTTGCTAGGCCTTTGGTATGGTATCCCAGGTCATTGCTAAAGTGTTGCTAGGCCATTGCTACCAAGCCAAATTGAAGAATAAAGAATTAATTAAAGAATTTAGGCTATAATCATGAAAAGTCACCAAGCTTAGAGACCAAACATATCTTGGCAGAATATTTGGGCTAAAGGGAAAATTGACTGAATTGATTTTTTTTTTTTCCTGGAAAAATCAGCAGCCTTGTTTATGGTGACACTTTTAAAGTTCTGTTTTCTTTCTATTGCATTAGTTTATTCAAAAATTATTAATGGCAACGCAAGACTGAAAGCGGAGGTAAGTGCCAAAAAGCAGTAGTTTGTGCCTGAGGTGTTTTATGTGTTTAAAATAGCCATAATGAATTCATAAAGCAGCAGGAAATGGACAGTTTCCCACAATGAATAAATAATGTAAACTGAAAAATGTTTTATTTAGCAAATAGCCCGAGTGTTGTTTTGGCTAAAATATTTATAAGCTAATGTAGCTCATTTGTGAGCAGATTTATGAGTTCGTATTACACAGTAGATGTGGGCTCAGATATTTAGTTTGGACTTTTATTCTGATGCTTCATCAGTCTAAACAAGTTTTGAGCAGCACTTATTTTGTACAGAAGAGGCGACTCACTCTCCTCCGCTCTGATTGATGGAGGGCTGCTGATTGACACTGCTGTCCCTGACTTCAGTTCAGCACTGCCTGAAGTAATCAGAGCAGGCATTGAGACACCAGAGAAAGAAAGGAGCTTGTTTGTGACATTTGCATGAATTTGAATTTGTTAGATCACTGTCAGTCTTCTTTTGGCATTTTCTGAATAATTTTGTCCTTCACTGTTATTTTTCGATGTCATTAAAAAATCAGCTAGTATGCTTCTTGCTCATCAAAGTTCTTTGCTTGGTATGAACGGCAGGAGCTTCTAGGTACATTTTTCTCTCATTTGATGGGCGTGTCAGAGGAGTTGATTCATATCAACAGCACCACGCGTCCATTTTAGTTGTGAGTTTATCACTTTCCGTTTCATGCTGGCTAAGCTGAGTAAAGTGTAGTTTACAGTTTTATTTGGTTTTCATGTGTGGCTGGTATTGAAACACTGCTATTAAGGTTAATATTTCAATTTTTATATATGGTTAGCTATTATATTTCCGATTATAAAACGGTCCTAAAATCTGATTGGCTGAGCCACATTCAAAGCATTTGTAAAATCCATGATATACTCACACCTATGACCACTTCACAACAACTGAATTGTGTATTACTGCGTCACGGCACCCTTGTGCTGTTAATGAATAATCTTTGACCCTCATGCTGCTCCCATTGACCGCTGAGTACATTGATGAAGTATAAACTTGTTTTTTGTTTAAACTGAGCAGCTGATAACTTATCCTGTTAACTAGAACTAGGCTGGTCAGCTAGCAACTAGCTAAAATATAGCTAAAAGCCTAAAGAGCTCCATCATTAATATTACAGGCTTGAATTAAAGCAGTTACAGTATGATTAACTGTAACACAGCAGTATACAAGTCTAAAGAATGTAACTTGAATAACATTCTAAAGAATGTCACTTGAATGGCTCCCTATTCCCTAAATAGTGTGCTAGCTAGAAATTCTAGCCTCTGCAGCCAAATAGTGCATCATTTGCCAAATACGTATGTGGCTGAGTCCCAAATGACTATTTCTTAGATATATTTGGCACTGTGGGGCTGCAGGATCCAGTATTAAAAATTCCAATGTAGTGCACTATGTAGGGAGCAGGGATATGTTTGAGATTCAGCCCTAGTGCAAGAAGAGGGGTGATGCTGGATTGGTGCTAAATATGACCTGTGGTGATAATTTGGTGACCAAAAAGTACTTAAAAAGTGAAAGTATTTGCATTAAACAGTGCTGAATCATGAAATGACCGCAATATACAGCAATGGCCAACCAAACATTCTCCTGATTCAGCGGTCAATGGTTGCTTAGCAGTGATACCATACTCTAAAGGAACCACATTTCCATAAAATCACAGTAACCCACGGCCTCTCATGGCTTATTGCTTTATTCTACTGTGTTGTGTTGTAATATTAATTCTGAAGACAATTAGCAATCATGTGTTGATAGTTATCACAAACAGAGAATAAGGGCATGATACTTGGTTAAGAGCAGTCCTGCCTCTTTAGTCATTTATTCCGTCCACTTGCGAAACTAATCTTGTCCTCGGGCCTGAGTCAACAGCAGCGATGCTAGCATCCTACTTCTGTTTGCTGTAGAAAAACAGAAAGATACCTGTAAACTTTCATTGATTTGCATTATTAAAAATGTAGTTGAAATATTAAGGCATGTTTTCTTGTGTCAAGCTGCAACAGCAGAACCTCTTTTAGTGCTATATAGAACCATAAACAACTCATTTGCTATCGGTCTGAAGAACATTTCACTGTTTATCATGCAAACGGTTCTTTAAGTGTTTATAATTCTATATATTCCTTTATTAAGGAACCTTTGAAGAACCATCTTTTAAGTGTGATTTTTAGGGTACATTTGCACCACTTGTACATGGACGAATAAAAAAGGTACCTGCACAGCACCTTCTTTTCTGATAGTTTATGATTAAACAAATCATGAACGGAATGATATTGGAGCTGTGGACATGGACGCTTGGTTGGTGTTGATTTCAGACCATGCTGATATTTTAACTTGGGCAGCTCTAGTATTGTTTTTTTTTTACAATAAAGGTGATGTTAGTTTCTTATATTCCCCTTAAACAGTGCTACAATTACATTTTGGTACGAGGTGGAACCAAAAATAAGAAGTAGGCAAATAACCAACTTCAACCTTGATATAATGGCTATGCACTTGTTAAAAGCAAGGCTTGATTTAATTTGGTGATTTCTTTTTTATTTTAGGGGGGTTCACTAAATGACCCCAAATGTAACTGTAACTATAATGTAACTATAAAGAGCGTCAAAGCAAAATGAAAGTAAATGTGTACAGCGTGTAACTAAAAGGCCACAGGCAGGACAGCCATGTTCAACAACACAGGCCGACTCATTCATCTCTGAGCGTTTTCCAATCACTGTAGAAGCATATGCCCTTAATAACAGACATATTTTTCATGGCTAAGCCAGTGCTCCACTTTTCCACTTTCTCCCCTCCACCATCCTTCATTCTCTCCTTCTGATGAATCCTCCCCATCGCTGTAGGAGTGAGCGATCATATGATGAAAGATCTTCCACCAGCACAGTACAAGAACCCAGCGCCAAAACTCGTGATGAGAAAACAGCCAACGCTCAAAAATAGCCACTGCTGAGGCGTCAGCAGATTGAGTGCCTTGCCAAATCATGAATGTAAATAAACTGATTATATTTCCTGTTTTTGCAACAGCAGAAATATTGCCTGTCTACCTTTGTTACATCTTGGAACACTTTAGAGTTAGATCTGTAATATAATAATAACTGTTTAAATTTAGATGATATTTCATTTTAACTAAGACAAGTAAAACTCTGGCGAGATAAAATCACAGTCTAAATGAAATGACAGCACATTTACAAACAATGGGAGGCAATACTGTAGACAAATTCTGGCCTAATCTGGATTAAAAAACTTTAAATATCAAGCTGGCATTCCTAATGTTAACTCCTGGATGCTTCTCCAGAGTTTAGGAGCTATATAGGAAAAGGGTCTTCCACCAACTGAGCTGTAAGAGATCCTAGACATCTGCAGTAAGTCTGTGGCAACGGAGCGAAGTGGTCTAGATGGACTCTAACCCTGTGTTCACACCGGCAGCGACTTTTCACCTCTTGTTGTCCAGTTCACTGGTCGCTCATCGCCTGTGAGCTTTTCTGAACCACTGGTTGCCATGGCTTCACTGATGCCACACACAAATCCGAGGCATTCCCGCTAAAATAAAAATCCTGGTGAGAAATCGCTTGTCTGCTTATTTGTATTTAATCTTTGTGTCTGTGCAGTCAGTTTGTGAGGAAAACAGTATTTGGTCTGTGATTACTGTCTATTTGCGACAAAAGCACCACCCCATTATTCCACCTGTGGTAGGAACAATTATCTAGGCGCCAAAAATGGAGCGTACTGTTTCACAGATAAAGTGCGTACTACGCTGCTCAGTGCTGCATTTCTATTGGTAATCACCACATCGTTTGGCTCCTTATTTGCATAAAGTTAAACTCCGCTCAACTCCGTCCACTTCGCGTCGCCAATATTCGCGCCAGCTCTCATTGAAAATGAATGGCCTCTGGCCGCTTTGTTGTGTCGCCTTGCTGCCGGTGAGAATGCAGGGTAATTACAGGCTTTATAGTCCTTTATAGCACTTTATAGACTTAACAGGACTCAGTTAGAATGGAATAAGATCAGAGCCAGTTCAAGGGGTGCCTGGCCACTTCCTCTCATTAGACCAACAGCATGACTGCAAAATGGTCTATCACACCTGGATATTTACCTAAACATTGCAAAGTAGAAGAATAGATTTAAAAAAGATGGTTCTTAAAGGGTTCTTTAGTAAAGGCAGGGTTCTATATAGAACCGTGAACACTTAAGGAACAATTTGCATGCTTAAATGGTTCATTGCATGATGAACCGGTTCTTCAGATTGATGGAGAATATGTTGTATATGGTCCTATTTACCACCAAAAGTGTCTTTCCATTATAACTTGCTTGATATTATAACAAAAGCAGAACACTTTTTGGTGCTATTTAGAACCCTTTTCAAAAAGGTTCTACATAGAACCATCTACAGCACATTCTCCATAAATCTGAAGAAGGCTTTCATGATGCAAAGAACCTTTTCATCATGCAAAGAGTTCTTTGAATGTTCATAGTTCTATATAGAACCATTTTCTTTACTAAAGAACCCTTGAAGGACCGTTCTTTTTTAAATGTGTACATTTGGGAAAAAATGATCTAAATTTGACTTTTACTGCTGAAATCTTCCTTTGAATGTTTGTCTTTTTGCGCCTTATTATTTCATTTAACATAATAAATTGACTGATTTGAGTTTGGAAGTTCAGCAGGCTAGAATTGTTCTACCCAGTTCTCCGTGGTGCAGGCTAGAAGAGTGGACAGATTCAGTACCATCCGTACCAAGGTCATAAATATATAACTGTGTTTTTATTGTGTAATTAATGTCCATTGCCCCTCCATTAAGGTGGACCCGTATTTCTCTGGAGGCTCAGGGCCAGGCCAAGCGGAGGACGCAGTGGAGCATGCTCTGTAGGGCTGCAGGATGGAGGTGCTGATAAATGTCTCCTGGCGCTGCTGTTAACCCGATGGGTTTAGGCGTGGCCTCCTCAGATTACATTTAATTAGAGAAAGCTGACTTTTATTAACAGAAGACTTCCTGAGTGCAGGCCAGGCTTGGCTGCTCACGACTGAGCTCGGCTTCCACTTCCATTAACACACAGAGAGAGTGAGTGAGTGAGAGAGAGAGAGAGAGAGAGAGAGAGAGAGAGAGAGAGAGAGAGAGCGAGAGAGAGAGGACCGAGACTCCTGGGAACAGAGTGATTCAGCTGAGGTGAAGCAGGACAGAATGAAGCATGTTCAGGGTCAGAACATGTGGCTCTGGACACAGCTCAGTCTGAGTGGACAGTCCAGTTCAGTGATTAATGGAGCAACTGAAACTGGAACCCTCTCTCTCTCTCTCTCTCTCTCTCTCTCGCTTTCTATCTATCTTCCACCCTCCTTTTTTCTTTCATTCTTTTGTTCCCTCTCTCTCTGGCCATACTTGTCCCTTTTTATTCTTTCTTTCTTACTTTCTTTCTTTTTCTGTCCATTCTTCTTTCTTTCTTTTTCTTTCTTTCTTTCTTTCTTTCTTTTTTTACTTTCTTTCTTTCTTTTTATTTTTCTCTCTCTCTGTCTCTCTCTGTCTCTCTGTCTCTGTCTCTCTCTCGCTCTCTCTCTCTCATTACTTCTTGTCTATGTCGTGTCTTTGTCTCTTTGTCTCCAGGTCAGTTGTAGAGTGTCTGGTGTTTGTATCACAGCTGTCTTGTTTTGGTGGGGAACTTCACGTTGGTCTGATGATGCGATGATGTAATACAGGCCGACTCGTTTAGATGTGGCTTCACTGTCTGTGTCTGATGGCAGAGTGAGTGAGCGAGAGAGCGAGAGAGAGTGTGCAATATGATGTTCATGGCTGTTGACGCGCTGTCTGTGTACGGCGGAATTGGTTCTGATGTTTCTGGCCCTTTGTCTGAGACTCACCCTCAGGGCAGGTGTTTGCTAACGGGCCAGGAATTTAGAGAGAGAGCGCGAGCAAGAGAGACTGAGCTGGAGAATGAACAAGAGAGTTAGAGCGATAGAGATAGATAGAGGAAAAGAGAAGAGAGAGAGTGTGTGTGAGAAAGATAACAGGGGAGCCGGAGCTTTATCAAATTTCTCGCTTCTCCGCAGAGCGATACAGGCCAAATGAGGGCAGACTGAGGGAGCCGAGCCCAGCCTCAGGCTTTAGGAGCACAATACTGCTCACTCTCTCTCTCTTTCTTTCTCTCTGTCTCTCCCTCTCTCTCTCTTTCTTCCTCTTTGTCTCTCCCTCTCTCTCTCTTTCTCCCTCTCTCTGTTTCTCTTTTTGTCTCCTTCTTTACTCTCTCTCCCTCTTTCTCCCTCCTCTCTTATTCTTTCTGTCTATCTCACTCTTTCTCCTATTCTCTCTCACTTTCTCTCTGTCCCCTCTTTCTCTCTCTGTCTCTTTTTCTCTCCTTATCTTCCTCTCTCGCTCATTCTGTCTTTCTCTCTTTTTCTACCTCTTTACTTCTCTACCTCTCTCTCCTTCTTACCCTTCCTTCCTCTTTCTCTCTCTCTCTCTCTTTCTCCATCTTGGTGTTTCTCTCTCTCTCCCCTTCATTACCCTCCCTCCCTCTTTCTCCCTCTCTCTCTCTCTTTCTCTCTATCTGTCTCTTTCTCTCTCTCTCTCTCTCTCTCTCTCTCTCTCTCTCTCTCTCTCTCTCTCTCTCTCCCTCTCTCTTTCTGTTAATCATAAGAGATATTTAAATAATACACCGATCAGGCATAACGTTAAGACCACCTCCTTGTTTCTACACTCATTGTCCATTTTATCAGCTCCACTTACTATATAGGTGCACTTTGTAGTTCTACAATTACAGACTGTAGTCCATCTGTTTCTCTGCATACATTGCTAGCCCCCTTTTACCCTGTTCTTCAGTGGTCAGGACCCCCATGGGCCCTCATAGAGCAGGTACTATTTGTGTGGTGCATCATTCACAGCACTGCAGTAACACTGATGTGGTGGTGGTGTGTTAGTGTGTGTTGTGCTGGTCTGAGTGGATCAGACACAGCAGTGCTGCTGGAGTTTTTAAACACCTCAGTGTCACTGCTGGACTGAGAATAGTCCACCAACCAAAAATATCCAGCCAACAGTGTCCTGTGGGCAGTGTCCTGTTGACCACTGATGAAAGACTAGAGGATGACCGACACAAACTGTGCAGGAGCAGATGAGCTATGGTCTCTGACTTTACATCTACAAGGTGGACTGACAAGGTAAGAGTGTCTAATAGAGTGGACAGTGAGTGGACACAGTGGTTAAAAACAGTGTTACTGCAGTGCTGAGAATGATCCACCACCCAAATAGTACCTGCTCAGAGGAGTATAAGTTAAAGATCTTCTCTGTTTAATCAGAGTGTTTCATCATGACTCTGATTGAGTAGATCAATAATGAGCTCAGTGATAGGAAACACAGTAGCGCACTGAGATCTCTGGTTAATCACACTGACACGTTTCACCCCCATCGTGGTCATCCACACACCATAGTTCATTAAGGAGTTTAATACAGCATCGTCAGATTCTCACAATGGAGCGCTGGCGAGACGTTCAGTTTAATAGGCCTTCAACAACCCCTTCAAACACCCCTTTTTACAGGTACTTTTATGTAAGTTACTTCTGATTCATAGCTCATTAAAACAAGTGGAGATTGTTCTGTGGAACGTCCAGAGTCTAATCTTTCAATCTATAGCATGTTTGTGTTTGTAAGTAGAAAAAAGATCTTTTATTATGATTTGAGTTTCATCAAAAGTTATTGTTTTTTTGTACGTAAAGAAAAAAACATCCTTCACAATGTATTTTTTTTTTCCAAAATGCAAAACCTGACTCAACCCTGTCAAAATGAAACTACAGCATGAGTATTAATTCTTATGCAACTAACTATATAATTAATGGTGTAATTACCTAATTACATGTGGTAATTTATGTCACAGTGACAACTCTGGATGTCTAAAGGTTTATTCACGTTACAGATGTGCTCTGCTTGTGAAAAGGATTTGTTTATCTGATTCTCCTGGAGCTCAGCATTAGGTGTGACAGGATGATGTCATCTTCAGACACTTCCTGTTTAGTCTGGCAAAGCCGTTTTGCATGCTTGATGTTTGAGAACTTAAATTGTCCAGCTTGCTGTGAAACAGGTGATTATGTGCATTGTGAATTATTATGCGGGTTGTAAAATAGTTCCCGGAATGTGCTGCCTAATTACACTGTAAAGCCTCTAATGACTGTCCTCTCCCCGCCAGACAAGCTTTCCATTTACATAATTTACTAATGAGCAATCAGGGATTGCTAACGGTGAATGAAAGCTAGCAGGAGCCAGTTAGCACAGTCTCGCTTGCATAATGTTTACTGACCCCCTACTAGCTTTCACACATTATTAGCAACCTTAGCATTTCTGGAACCCCTTAGAATCCCAGGCTTATTACATTTTAAGGCTTATTTAGTGATTAAAACTGAATAGAGTTATTCTTACATTACAGAAGTGAGGAATAGAGGCCTGAACCCAATGAAAAATTTAGTCGTTTTCAACATATTTGGAGAGACAGATGTCCAGTCTTCATTTAAACAGTGCGGATATACAAAGGTGATATAATTTAACAAGTGGCACTTAGAATTCTAATTTTTGGGATCTTATATGATTGGAATAAACAGTTATGCAGTGTTCTTACATGGAAAAAGTAGATGCCTGAGTCTGTGAAGGGGTTTAAGAAGATATCCAAAATATTTGAAATCAATCATACCACTACCAACATGTTCAAGCCAAGTTGCTACAGAAAATTTAACTCAAAAGAAGACCATAAGGTGCTGAAAGTCAAAAAGAAGAATCTCAAATTTTCATTTCAGAATCTGCAGGTAGCTCTTGCCACTGTTGATGTGAAAGTACATGCATCAACATTTTGGCCTACATGGGAGGTGCACCAGGAGGAAGCTGTTGATGTCTAAAAACAATACCAGGGCAAGACTAAAGTTTGCTAATGAATATATAAGCAAGAACCAGGACATCTGGAGCAATGTGCTATGGACAGGCAAGTCAAAGATAGAGTTGTTTGGCCATAGCACTAGAAGATATGTTTGGAGAAAAACAACAGCATTTGATCAGACGAACCTCATACCAACTGAAAAGCATGGTGGTGGAGGTGTTATGGTTTGAGGCTGATTTGCTGGCCAACTTGCAATCATAGAATCAACTATGAATTCTCTTTAATACCAGACAATGCTTGAGGAGAATGTAAGACCATCTGAAGACATTAAAGCTGAAAAAGTGGACCCTTTGACAGGATAATGATCCCAAACATACAAGTAAATCCACTAAGGAATGGCTTAAAAGGAAGAAATGGAGGCTTATGAAATGGCCTAGTCAAAGCCCAGATCTGAATCCCATTGAAATGCTGTGGGAGGATTTGAAGCAGGCTGTACATGCAAGAAACCCCTCAAACACTGGAACAAACATAGGAAATGCTTACATAAAGTTGTTTCTGCCAAAAGGTATAGTCCCAGTTATTGGGGCTGAAATGTAATTTCAATTCATTTTTTAGATTAATGGTTGCAAAGTAGAATAGTGGGGCAAATAGATGACCTTGGGCTGTTGTATGTAACGTTAAATTCTACTGAGCCATAACAAAACTTAAGCCCCCTATTAACTTAATTTCCATCATTTGGCTAGTTTAATATTAACTTAAATTTCTTAAAAACACATTCAGCTCTTACAAAATGTATGAAGAGTTTCAAACCAAAATATTAATCATAGTTTGTTGTAAGAAGGCTATGTTTGCCTGATGGTCAGAGATTGAGTAGTGCAATGGTTTTTAATAACTTCTGTCCAGCGTTTCCTCTGAAATTAAGAGTATTAATAGGGAGTTTGTCCCCCTTTGCTGCAGTAACAGCCTCAACTCTTCTGGTAGGCTTTACACTAGATGTGGGAACTAGTGTTGCTGTGAGGATTTGACTGGGCGTTAGTGAGGTCAGGCACTGATGTTGGATGGTCAGTTCTGGATCACTCCAACTTATTCCAAAGTTGCTGGATGGAGTTCCATCACACTAGAGAATACAGTGCCACTGCTCCACAGCCCAACATGATGACCTTAGACTCATGTTCAACTGCTCTAGAGCATCCCATTCTATTGGTCAATGCTTTTCTATGGAGATTTTACAAACTATACGTGCACATTTGAACACCTGAATCAGCAACAGGAGCCCCTTAAAGCAGCTGAATTCACTCATTAGATGAGCTGCCTGGATTCTATCGGATATAAATAACTGTATAGCAAGTATTTTGAATGACTTTTCATAACTTCAAATGTCACTCAATCAGATTTTTGAACCAGAACTATCTGGTTAATTGGGATGTTTTTAATTTATTCCAAGCTAAAGTCATATGAACCCAACTGTGGCCCAAAAACTGAGGACTGAACCAGGATAAATCAGTACACCCATTGCTCTTACTCATCTCTCTCAATTTATCCCGTTTTCTTTCTTCTCTTTCTCGCCTCTCACAACACATACAACCTCCGCCCTCTTTTCTCCTTCTCTCCTTATTTACACATCCTCCCTCTCTCTCTCTTCTGCTGTCACGGTGACAGATCGAATCAAAAGAGGGTGACACGAAGGGTGACCCGTGCCATGATGTGGTCAGCGAAGCTGACCCCCATGGCGTTTGCTTTTTTCTACAGCAGGGACCAGGGTCCCCCACGGGACCGGACGGCATGACAGCTGACCCTTAGCAAGGTCAACACGGCTACTCCGACTGAATATCTTAAAGACGTCTGGAGAGCAAAACAAACTTTTCTTGGCATTTTTGTTGCCCAGGGACTTCACAGCCTCAGTGGCTTCATGCGGAGAACATTTAGAGATGTTATTGTCATTTCACTATGCATAATTATTACATGTCATTTATAAAGCAACGCTTGAATATTTATGAGCAGCCCAATCGCAATGACACTGTATTTTCACTGTGGTGTAAAATTGAATGCTTGAAGAAAAAAAGATCAAATGCATGTAAATAAACTGTACATGTACTCTATTTTATACACTGCTGTTAATTTACAGCATGTAAATTTACAAAAGCAAATCATCACTTTTATTTCACAGACAATTGTGTTTACAGCTGAATTACAGTAAAAAGGTAGCATTTGTAAAATGAAATAACTATAATTTTACAGATTTTTTACCAACAATATGGGATTTTTGGGTTTGATTTTTTTTCAACAGTACAAAATTGATTTAAGTTGTACATAAGCATCAAAAGTAAACATACTGTGGGTTGTTTGCCATATGGGTGGGTTGTTTGCCATATGGGTAGGTATGCCATAGTATTTTGATGAGAAATGTCTATTTCTATCTACCTGTATGACCGCAGACATGTAAAGGAGTTGGCTTTATGAGGTCCACAACTTGGTAATAAAACTCGATAAGAGTCAGTCACTCTATACTTTGTCGATACCGTGTCATTTGCTTAATAAAAACATTTTATTGATGGCGTGATCTGCTCCTAAATACACAACAGTGGCTTTATAAATATGTTATTCAGATTCATGCTTATACATGTGCTCTGAAGTGTCTAAATAAGTAGCAATCCTAATGCATTGTTTAATGTAATGAATTACATTTATATTCCTTATCGACATGTTCAAACCTGCAATAGGCCATTTTCATGAGAAATGTAAGTGTGTAAATGCTGGGTAAAAATTCCACTATTGCCTTTTGGACAGTTACTAACCTCAGAAATACAGGCATTCATATCACTTCAGCTCACCACAGAAAGATGTATCACTTTATCTTTGTCATAGTTGCCATAGAAATGTTTCATGAAAAAACTACACCTGTCAGAGTACAGTAACATCAGCTAACATCTATAGAGTGATACATCGATGGGTAGGTGAAAATAACTATAACCAAATCACTAGATAAGCCATGGTAGCTGGAGATGTTGAAACAGCTCGCTAACAGTAACAGTAGAAAATGAAAACTGTTCCTCTGAGAGTGGCTGTAGCAGCAACTTTAAAGCACAAACTGCATGTTAACATTGGTCAGCAGAAGTGAAATGCTAACACAGGTTCTTTTCCTCCGTATGACAAAGTTTATCCTTTTGTTGACTGTACAAACTTGTTTTCTGCTGCTCATCATCAGATGAAAAAACACTGAAACTTAGAATTTTTGCTTCAACCTCGAACACTTGAGTGAACTGTACAAGCTCTTTTTGTCATTGTTGCTATTAAATAAATATAATGGATTGTTTTCTTTCTTCTAAACAATACTGTACACACACTACACTCTCTGCAAAAAGGATTCTATATAGTACCAAAAAAGTTTTTTTTTTCTTTTAACAATAGTAGAACCCTTTTGGTGCCATGTAATACCTTTTTAAAAAGGTTCTCTATGGAACCATCTACAGCACATTCTCCATCAATGTGAAGAACCCTTTTGCAATGCATAAAACCCTTTACTCATACAAAGGGTTCTTTGAGTGTTCATGGTTCTATATAGAACCATTTTCTTAAAGAACCCTTGAAGAACTGTCGTTTTAAGAGTGTAACACTAGCACTTAAACACTTAAAGTCAGATCCTAATAAATCTACTTACAAAAACAACTGTGGTATGAAAGTTTCTACACTTTCTACAGAACTACAAGTGAGAAACAATTAAACAAAATATGAAAGGACGTGTCTCAGGGTGTAGACGCTGTGGGGTGCCTAGGAGGGTTAAGTGGTAATTAGACGTGTGGGTATAGAAATGGACACATTGAGGACCAGGCTGAGACAGCTCATCAGACAGAGAGATGAATGTCCTTGTTGGTGTGACATTAATTCGCCGGTGGATTGGCGAGGCGTCACTGGGCTGAGATGGGTAAGATGGTGTCTGGGGATTTGGGGCTGGGGGCAGTAATCCACTCTGAGGGGACAGGATGATTGCTTAGCTTTTATGGCACCTTCAAATGCCCCAAGGTCGACTAGCAGCTCTGTAATAACTGACCCTCAAGTGATCCCTAATAACGTGTGATAGCGTCTTTTGTGGGGCGGTTGACAGTGCTGTAACTGGTCATTCTGTGTGATGGGGGTGAGGCTGATTATAGCAGGTCATTCCTTTGCTCCAAGCCATATTTCACCTGATGCAATGAGGATGGCTAAGAGTTAGTACTGTCATATTGATATGCTGTTGAAATGCAATTATAATAACTAATTACATAGGTACATAATAAATCACATTCAATTTCCATTCTGTATCGTCATATTTGTGTTTGTACTGCAAAATAGATTTGATTTTGCCTAAAGATATGTGGTACTAGCAACACAAGAAAATGTCATGTAATATATGAAAGGAATGAGTCACAGATTTCAGATGTGAAAAAAAGAAAAGAAGGAATAGAAAAGAATAATGAGAAAGGAAGATTCACCAAGTTTTGACAGAGTTCCCTTTGAATACTCTTTCAATGCACTCACAATTAACCCACATTATAAAATGTTCTTTAGCATGTTGCACGCAATTACACACTTTCACCAGAGAGGTCTCCAAATCCCCAAAACTTACACAGCGTAGCTTTTAAGAATAATAACAAAATGGAATAAGGCAAAGAACGACATGTGAGTAGGCTACATTTTTAAACCAGTATCACAGTGATTTTTTCCAGTTTATTACTGATATTCTTGCAAGTATGTTTTTGTATTGGAAGATTGGAAAAAAGACATATTGTGAGAAACTAGACCTCAGGAAAAATGCAACCATTCCAGAGAGTACAAGAAAACAATCCACAAATTTGATTTACAACCAGAAGTATTCACATTTCAGTGGAGAATAAAGGCTGGAAGTGTGCTGCAGTGGCTGCGATGGCAGAGGACGGCTCTTGAGTAGCATGGATCCTTCCATACTAAATAATTTTAGACTGATTTCAAACCTACCTTTTCTAAGTAAAGTCTTAGAAAAGGTTGCTTTCAAACAACTAAATACGTATCTAATATCAAACAATTTATATGAGAAGTTTCAGTCAGGTTTTCGTTCTAACCATAGTACAGAGAAAGCATTGATTCACGTTATGAATGACCTCAGGCTCAGCGCTGATGCACAAAATCCTTCTAATTTGGTTTTATTAGATCTTAGCGCAGCCTTTGATACCGTTGACCACAAGATTTTACTCCAGCATCTTGAATACTTTGAGCTGCCACTGGCATGAAAAGTGCAATATAAATAAAATTATTATTATTATTATTATTATTATTATTATTATTATTGAGTGGCAATGTACATGGTCCTGGGACCCATCGACGTTGGATAAATCTGCTGCAGGACAGCTACTGCTCACTTGCTTAGTGGTGTGAAAGGTCTTTTTGTATCTCCTCCCCAATGCCAACTGTCACTCATCACTTCAGCTGTGGAGAGTTAGACGGCCCTGTCCAGAGAACCACTTTTCCACAGCACATGGCTCTGCCATGCGCAATACTGGTGCTGAACCACGTTTTATGGGGTTTCAGCACCTTGGAGAGCACGTGGCTGCTCTGGGGCAGATCTGATATAACGAGCTGGGGCCACTGCTTGGGCCTGCCATGACAGTATAGATATGCAAATGACACTTCTCTGCTTAAATTTGCATACATTTGCATATTTTTAGGAACCAAAAATCTAGGATTTTAATAAAAAGACTACTGAAATCTTATTAGATTATTATTTAATTAAGAAAACACTATGGTCTGTAATCACAGAGCATTTTTCAATGTATGTTGTAGTACAAAATCCAGCATAACTTCAGCTATTAGTGATAGGATATCTTTCTGAAATGTCCTTCAGAATAGGGTTAGGAGTGAGTACATAAGAGAGATTTATACGTGAGATATTTGTGGCTCTGAACATAGAGAAAAGCTGATTTTGAGATAAAATTAGCCTTAGAGCTCAAGAATAAGCCTTAGAGCTGATATGAGATTTCAGAAAACATTTTAGTGAATAAAATAAGTACTTTAAGATAAATGTATTTTTGTTTAATTTTAACTTTTTTGTTTTAAATGATAGTTAAAGAGATGGCACAAAATAGAATCTGTCCAAAAATCTGAACAGTAGTCATTTCCACCTGTAATGTCTTGCCTTAAGTAATTCCAATTTAAAAGCATTTAGGATTGTATGCTGTTTGTTCTTCATATGCATGAACACTGCAAGTATATACACTTACAGAACATTACTGGATGAGTTGCATTACTTTTGCATTACAGTTGTTATGTAAAAACAACTCATAACAAGTTTATTACTGTAAGTGTAAAAGAAAACAGCTACATCATGGTAATCTTACTATTATTTACTGTTAGTATGGTACAGTACATTACTGTAAATGTAAATCAAGTTGCAGCCAGTAATTTATTGTCATTTTACAGTGAAATGTTTTACGGTGTATTGTCCAAAGTGACTGTGATGGTGAACTCAGGCTGGTTAGCTCATACACATTTACTAGCTCTTGCTAAAGGCTTGTTGCTGCCCTCAGTGTTTCTAACGATGCATGTTCAATAGGCTCCTGTTAGCGCCTTCACTCGCTCTGCCGCTATTACAACCCTCCGCTAACGATCCAGCTCCATTCACTCGCTGTAATGTGTGGAGAAACGCTAAGGCTAAATTGTATTGGCGGGTTTTTGGGATTTTTCTATTTCACGCTCCATCCAAGTGCCTCGCAATTAGCATCTCTACTGCCTGTTAGCACTTCTGACTGTTTTTAGCAGGAGAGAGAGAGAAATAAGATGCAATGAGGGAATATGAGAAGGTACAAAGTGAGAGAGTGAGATGTAGATGTAGAGAGAGAGTCAAGGGCACTGAGAAGCTACAAGGTGTAAATTGTCAGAGTTCATTCTGCTGCTCAACAGACTGAAAAGTCATGAGGAGTTTTGTCTGTACTGGAGCTGCAAATAGAAATTTGAATAATGAAGCTAAATTCTTAAAAGCTGTGAAGGTCATGTGTGTGATTAACTACAGCTTTTGAATAATAAAATTTAGGTCCCACTTTATATTGTACCTCTGTAATTACTGTGTAGTTATAAATGAATAATGCTTGCAATAACAATGTATCTACTTGTGATGTATTCACTGTTACACATGGATTACTGTAGTATAGCTTATGTAAACACATGTGTATCGTCTTCAGTTTTTACTTATTTAATTACATTAATTCAATTTATCTTGATAGTTGTAATAACATATTTCTTCTTGTGTAATCACATGTGTAATAGGGTGAACTGCTCTAACAATACTTCTTACTGGTACTTACCCTGCATCTGTACAGCAAACACCAGCTGTCCTAACATTTAGCTACCTGCATTTGTGTCATAAGAATGTGTGTGTATTTAATGTGACTGTATTTACACAGCAACATCATTTTTAATGTAATTTATTACCCCAAAAGTACCCCAAAAACAGTATATAATCTGTAATATCATTGTAACTACACAACTACACCAGAAATGTGCACTTATTTTAATGTGTAACTTTTGCATAGTTAGATAGGAATGTTTGTGTTATAAGATTAATCCCATATATGAATACATTCTGTAATTTCACAGCACCTTCATAAAGATGCTGTGTAAATGTAGTCACATTACAGAAACATATAAAGTCAAAACTTTGCTTACTATGTCACAAAATAGGCTGACCACTACAGCTAGGTGAAAGTTAGGAAAGTTGCCGTTTCCTTTGCAGATGCAGTGTAAGGACTTTCATAATAATTATACACCTCCAGTTAGAATCAGAGACATTTTGCTGGAAAATGAGCAGGTCATGCAAATTTGAATACCCTCATCCTGTTAAACATGAGAAAATGGGCTGTCACTAGTAAGACACCTTTGTGAAAATACACTGATAAAACTGAAGTTGGTACACAGTTCATGAATTTCATAAAGATTGTTTTAGAAACACTTTAAATATCAATCAAAGTGCAGGACTGGAGCTCAGCGCTATTTACAGCTCACACAGACCAAAAGTGCACTCAAGACCAATTTAACCCCTGCTGACATCATCACAACATCCAAGATGACATAACAATACTGACCTGTGTGTGTGTGTGTGTGTTTGTGTGTGTTAGGATCCAGCCAGCTGGACTGGTGGAGAGAATCCAGGCCATCGCCCAAAACGTGTCCAATATGGCGGTTCGAGTGGAGCAGATTTTTCAGAATAGCATGGCGGCATCCAGAGGTACCATTCAATAAACACACACACACACACACACACACACACACACACACACACACACACATATATACATATATAGTTGTTCATTTTTCTATGTCAGAAAAAAATTACAGCCTTCATTCTTTTCAGGAGACTTACTTTCAGTTTCTCAAAGAAATCTGCAGACACGCCTCCAAAGTTCAGTCTTAGAAGTTGGTTGATCATTTTCTGAAGTAATCAAACACATTCAGTGATGCTGAAGTCTGGACTCTGGGGTGGTCAGTCCAGAACACCAGCAGTTACTTTGTTTGATTTGCAAATCTCTTATCTGATGGGGGCTGTTTTGGTGTCTACTTGGTCTTCCAGGTGGATGTTAGGAGTCTCAATCAGCTTTTGAGCTCCAGGTTTGGATACTCCTGATTTTTTTTTTCACTTATTTTATTTTGACGTTCTTAAAACAAGTGGATTATGTTATATTTTTTGTATTTAATATTTGTTTTGCCAGGAAAAGAAAATGAAGGGTGCTCTCAGACTTTGGCACAGTACCATATATATATATATATATATATATATATATATATATATATATATATATATATGTAAGCATCGAAATGTATTAAGGTTTTTTTAAAGTTCAGTCCTAAACCTAATTCTAATCTAAACCCCAGGAACCAAAAAGATACAGTTTTGCTCTTACATTTTCAAAAAAAAGAAACATGGAGCTTTAGTAAAAAGCACTTTTACAAAGCATTTTGTAGCATTTCTTTGTAGTTCTTCTCTTGTTTTCTTAACCAGTCCTGAAAATGTTTAAAAAACAAACACACAAACATACACACCACAGCATCAATGCTTGAAGCAATGCAACATGGGACGTAAGGTGACTTCTCAGGATTATAAGATGATATGCAGCTCCACAGCATCTGATTAGATCAGCTTTCTACAGAGGCTGAAGATAAGAATGTGGCAGTTTCACATGGTTGCTTAACTAATTTTCACAGAAATCGGTCACATTTGTCAAAATGAGCTACTATTGGTCTTATAGAAATGCACATCTCGAGCTCGGCTGTGACGCACATCCTGAGATTTGTTGGTTTGGAAATCCATGGAAGTGGGAAATGAATAGCAGACGGCCGGCAGTAAAACCAAATTAAGCAGAGTGCGTTCGGCATGCCGGAGGATTTAAACCCTGTTTTTTATTCACATTTACATTTTATTGCCGGCTCAGACGCTATTGATTTAGTCAATGTCCAACATCCTGACTTAATCAAACTATAAAAATCCTCTGGCCCTCTCAGTGGATGTAAATTTTGTTCTGTTCTCCTGATGGGCTTCAGGAAGCACTGCTTTGAATCTGAGTCCAGCACTCCCTCCAGCAATCACAGAGGCAGTGCTTTAATGGAGAACGCCAATATTAGGAGTTCCTGACATTTCCTGAAACTAAAAGACGTTTCCTGAGGGGCTACCTATGGCCGTTCATTAATATCCTGAATTCTGAATATCCTGAATCCTACCCTATATAGATACATAATGTGGTTTCAGAGTATGAATCATTTAAAGGACCCATATCCTACATTTTACCTGTAATTTATTCTTTATTTTGAGCTCCACTAATAGTGTTTGTGTGATTTTATGTAACAAAAGACGTCATAACTCATTCTCATGTGGCTATTTTCCAACCTCTATTTATCCCTTAAAATTAGACGGCTGCTGCGTTACAAAGCCTAGGCTGCATTTCTTGGTTGCTATGTCATAGAAGGCTATTCCAAAGTGAAGGATCCTTTGTATACAGCCTAGAAATGCAGCTTACATTCTGAGCGAGTTCGAGGAAGCAACAGATGTATGCTTCCAGGCCTTCGGTTACCCACAGTTCTCTGTGGGTAAAACAGAAACAGCAACACAAAAATGACAGAAAACAAAGCCGTTGGAGCAGAGCTTGTTTTAAAATCTAAGTTGTTCATGTCCTTAAATTCATCATTGTTACCTTATAAAGTGTACAATGATTAATAAATAAAGCATTTGTCCATATATCATATATCGTCCATATATCACATTCTATTCACAAGTATATGTGTGTTTGTAGTTTATTGTACTACATAAGAACATCTCTGATACTTCCGTGAAGAAATGAAAAAGCAACAAACACAATGCCCTTATCATGGAAAACAGAATTTTTCTTATCTTTTAAATAAAAGACTTTGATGGTGTATGTAAACGTAAAGTTTTAACACATACCATTCATTTCACAGTCCACACAGACTGTATATGGAAACTAAGCTGCCTGTTTAAATTAGCTGTTTTGATGATGTCACAAAAACCATCACATTGAGTGTGTTTACATGCACTCAGTAATTGTATCATAATCCGATTTCTGACGTTATTTTATTATTCAAATGGTGATGTTAACAAAACACTCTGATTTCTCAGATCGGAGTAAGGTCTAGAAATCTGATTAAGAAATCTGATAAAGAGGCTGGATTTTAGCTTAGTAATCAGATTTCTTAGTTCATGTAAACTCTTACTCTGATTTCTTTCAGATTCTCAGTCTGTACATCTGTGAAAACAGGCCACGGTACTGGAAATAAGTCAGCAGCATTGCTGCAAAATGGCAGCAAAACACTTTTGGAGTGTTGCTGAAACCAAATACATGCTTGATGAAATGTAAGATTTAAATATTCATCATCTTCTAGATGATGCACATTCATATTTTCAGATAAAGTGGTGTGATGTTAAAAAAAGGCACGGCATGAAATTTGAGTTTTACATTACACTTGTGTCACATCTTCTTCTGTGAGTTTATTGGCTGGTTGCAAAGAAATCCTGATTACTGTCTGACTCATGTGGACCTGTAGTTTCCCATTATCTGATTACTCAAGTGCATGTAAATGTGTTGATCGGAATACTGACAAAATCTAATTATCTGCAGTTATTGGATTATTAAGTGCATGTAAACACACTCATTGACATATCTTCAGTCCACAGCAGTGAAAACTGAGGTTATACGTGGGTTACAGTCTCTACTAGTACACAAGCAAGATGGAGCTACAATTGAGGGGTTTCTGATAAAGTGACCAATGAAAGTATATGACCATTTAAATAGTTTGCAGACAGCTCAGCGATGCATAACATGTTTAAGGGTGAATTTTTAGCATCAGGTTTGCTCTCTGTGTTATCTGTACTTTCTGTATAAGTGGATTTGATTTGATGCGGTTGTTTCTGAGTGCTAGCAGAGTTTGGAGGTGGTGGGGTTGCGTGTGTGTGTGTTGGGGGATGGTGTTAAAGTTCCTCTCTGCACTCTCTCATTAGCCAAATGGAGGCCGCAGTAGGAGTAGAGATGTTCAGCTTCATCTCCTTCATCAATCTCCGCTCTCCTGCTCCGGAGGCAGGCTGCCCGCTGGCCACTAGCACGCTAACACACTGACGAGCAGTTAGCTAACTCAGTGGAGCAATTAATGCGCTGACTTCAGCCCCATAGAGAGAGAGAGAGAGAGCAAGCGAGCGAGAGAGAGCGAGCGAGCGAGAGAGAGAGAGAGAGAGAGAGAGAGAGAGAGAGAGAGAGAGAGTAAGCTACTGCATATGGCGCTGGATGTTTAGTATGTGTGTGTGTATCTTGTAGCTCTGTAATTTCAACTGCACTGCATTAAAATAATATCCTCTTTTTCAAAGACAGCAGTTGCATACAAAAAGGACATTAACAACAAATGACAGATAAACTGAATAACAACACCTTACACAATACTTTGAATATGTTTTCATGTTTGTTGTGTTATTTTCTTAGAGAATGGATCATGGATTTTAACAGTTGGTTATTCTACATTTTGACCATATTTGCTGCAGCTCAATAATCTGGTAAATTAATTTATGCGCATGCACATTTACGTTGTTTGAATATTGTTTATTCCTGCCATCACATGACACACATAACACTAAGACCTGATGTTCTTCAGAGATGTTAGCTGGCAAATGTTTTCTCATCAGAACCTGAGGTGTTCTAACAAACCAAGCTTAGTTCATGAATCGACATACTGAAAGATAGTTTTAGTCAATTTGTCGAGTTGTGGTGACACCCCTGACCAAATAACCACATAAAAAATAGGAATATATATATATATATATATATATATATATATATATATTGCTGCTGTCGGACATACTTTGTATGTCAGTTTTTCAGTTTTTGCCATAGTTTGAAAGTGCCTATTGTTCTTGACATTATCTGCAAATTTGATGATGAATGGACCAACAGAAATAGCCCAAAATTACTTGGAAAAATGCCTGGTTCCATTGATTTACATTAAAAGTAAAGTAGGTTTTTTCTTTCTCCTGTAAAGTTACCATTTTGGAGATACAAGGTTTTGTTCTGACAACAGCGATATATATAACACAACATAATACACAATATTATATGTAATTGGCCAGTTCAGCTAAACATGATCTATTGTTGTGTTAATTTAGAAACAAAACTTCAGTGGAAAGTAATGACAGAGTTTCATTCGGAATAATGTGCCAATTTCTCAACATATTCATCATAATGCAATAAATAATAATAAATAAATAAATTCAATTGAAACTAAACTAAAACTATTGTGATGCATTTATAAAAGTAACAGAAACTAAACGGGAATTAAAAAGCAAAATAAAAACCTAAAGATGAATAAATATAAATAAAAACTAGTGTACTAATCATTCCGGTCCACTCATTATAATTTGTTGTTTTCTGTGTCTTTTATCGTTGTTCTCTCTGCAGTTGTTAGAGATGGGACATCAGGTCAGTGTGATGTTCCCAGAGACCCACACTTCCCGGACTGCCCGGGAAAAGTGGACGTAAGTATCTGGGGGGTTCACGCCCTGTGATTGCAGATAAGATGGACAAGGCACTATTTATTTAGGCTGGGTGTACTCCCAGATCTCCTCAGATCACATGACACAAACACAGCTAAACTTACTAGACCTGACCTGTTTGTGCTTATATGCAAAGCAAAAGTGCAAACTGGGGATTATTATGGGGTCAAGAAATGCTGAGATCACACTGTGAGCTGGAGAAATAATTCACTACAAACTGGCAGCTGAGCTGAAATTGTCAAGAGAGTGCTTTGATGTCTGGATCCAAACATTATAAACATGATATCGGCTCTTATCTGCCGGTGATTTACATGCAGCTCCTCTGTCACCACCGCCAGTCTCTTCTGATTGAGTTCCTGACCTGGAAAATTGCTTCAGATTAAAAACAAAATTTGTCATGAGGGGCAAATTGGGTTTAAAATTGGGCAAAAAATCATGTAGCGTAGTTTATTTATTATTTCATAAATAATATTAAAAAATAATTTATTTATTATCATTGCCTATGAAGAGTATGGCATCATTTTCAGTGGGGCTCATTTAAAAACTGTGTACAGTATTCTAGAATACAACAAACAATTCTTTTAACCAATGCAATTTTTTGAGTTGAGTCAATTGATGGTCATCACATGATGTAATTTCTTTTTTTTCTCGGTAGTTTTTTAAAGTGTACAGTTCCAAAATTACTGTAAATGTTATTCTGCAATCAAGCATCTGTTTGTGTTTGAATCAGTGTCCAGCTGTACTTTGTACTGATTTTGTGGCTTTGATTGGCTGCTATAGTGGATGCGGTCCCGCTGGACCTCAGACCCCTGCTATGCCTTCTACGGCGTGGATGGCTCGGACTGCTCATTCTTGATCTACCTAAGTGAGGTGGAGTGGTTCTGCCCACCACTAGCATGGAGAAACCACAGCAGCCCACCTGTGCTACAGAAAAACCCACCCAAACGACAGGTGAGGGAGTCATGCCTTTATCATTAGCCTCTTTTCTGCTGTAGGATTGAATTTCTGTCTTAACTGTTTCTCACCTGCAGCTTACAGACATGTAAAGTGGAGGAAAAAAGTGCATAATGTACTTTATTGTGTAATTACTATATAATAATTATGTAATTATGCATTAAAGGTTTAATAATGATATTCATTGATTGATCATTCAGCATTGACCTTGGTTTACTATATTTCTTAAAAATATTGTAATAGTAACTTACATTCATTGTTAATATTTGTTCTCCACACTTCTTTTGGTCTCCATCTCTCTCTCTCTCTTGCTCTCTCACTCTCTCTCACACACACACTCACAGAAGCCTCTTGTTTTATGGCTCTTTGTGCTGCATTAATGAGTTGTAACTGTAATTCCTGATGCTGCCTGCATCTCTGGTGCTATTTACAGAAATGTGTTCCAGGCTGATTTCTGCATCACACAGGGTGTGTGTGTGTGTGTGTGTGTGTGTGTGTGTGAGAGCTTTCAGAAACAATTCCCTGACATGAAGCTTGTATTCCATCCTGACTCCAAAGTCACGCAACAGTGTTCATGCTTTTACACTTTGTGTGTGTTTATGTGTGTGTGTGTGTGTATTTGTGTGTGTGTGTGTGTTTGTGTGCATGTAAGGTCATCTTGGTCAAAAGCACTTAGTTCTTATGTTCTCATGACTTTTTTCCACCTTAACTACACTTTATGGACAGAATATTGGAACACGCCTCCTAATTACTGATTTCACATGTTTCAGCTACACCCATTGCTAACTTGCAGTCTCCATAGACAAACATTGGCAGTAGAATGGGGCGTACTGATGAGCTCAGAGTTGGCACTGTTATAGGATGCCACCACTAAACAGTTCCAAATTACCTCTGGAAGCAACATCAGCGAAATAACTGCATGTTAAAAGTTTCATGAAATGGATTTCCATGGCCGAGCAGCTACACGCAAGCCTAAGAACAATGCCGAGCATCAGATGGAGTGGTGTAAAGCATGCCACCACTGGGCTCTGGAGTGTGGAGTGACAAATCACACTTCTCTATCTGGCAGTCTGATAGACGAGTCTGGGTTTGGCGATTGCATGGAGAACATTACCTGCCTAACTACATTGTGCAAACTGTAAAGTTTGGTGGAGGAGGGATAACGCTGTGGGGTTGTTTTTCTGGGGTTGGTCTAGGCCCCTTAGTTCTAGTGAAGGGAAATCTTGATGCTTCAGCATAACAAGACATTTTGGACATTTGAATGCTTCCAACTTTGTGGGAACAGTTTGGAGGAGGGCCACTTCTGTTCCAGCATGACTGAGGCTCAGTGCATAAAGCAAGGTCTATAAAGCCATGGCTGGGTGAGTTTTGTGTACAACAGAGATTGTGAGCCAGATCTTCTCGTCCAAGATCAGTGTCTGAGCTTACAAATGCTCTTCTAGATGAACAGACAAAAATTTCCCACAGACACTCCAAAATCTCGTAGAAAGCTTCCCAGAAGAGTAGAAGCTGTTATAACTGTAAAGGGGGACCAACTCCATATTAATGCCTATGGATTTAGAATGGGATGTCAGAAAAGCTCCTGTAGGTGTAATGTGTAGGTGTCCCAGTGTTTTTTGTCCATATAGTGTATATAAAAGAGATGCTGTCTCCTGTTGTGGACACCATTCACTATCTACTATGAATTATTCACTAATTATTATGAATTTTTCTCTATCTATGAAAAATTAGTCAGCAACCACTATGAATTATTCAGTAACTATTATGAATAATTCTGTGTCTCTGGCAAATTATTGTGTAACTACTGTGAATTATTCAGTAATGCAGATGAATATAGATCCTAATAAATTAGAGTATTAAAAATTACATTCATATGACTAAATACAGAAGAATGTAGTTGATGTAAACTTGATCAATGGATACCACATAAAGGTGGTAATATAAGTGTGTGTGTGGTCAGTTCTTTAGAGGTCAGCGTAATAAGCCATCGACATTTAAGCATTTTGAAAAACATAAATATAAAAAGTTCTTTGACAAATACATGAAAAATGTTCTCTGTTTGGTGCCTGTTGAAAGTAAAATCACCTTTATTTAATCATCTACCTAGAAATCTATAGTTTAATCAATGATTGTAGTAAAAAGTAGGCTAGGTAGATCTACTTGCTGGTGATACATTTTTAAAGTCACCCAAAAATCCACATTCGGAATTTGGCAAAAAAGTTACGAAATCTGGCTTTTCTGCCAAAAACATGGGCAAATTTAATCCAACAAAGCATCTTGAAATATTTTGAAAAAACGGATGTGCTGGTCTTCATGGTGAAAAAAAGCCCAGACATTAATATGTAGAAAATAATTGCATTTAAACTGCAATCGCAATATTGGCCTGAAAAATCGTAATGAGGTATTTCCTCCAAATCGTTCAGCCCTACCCCTAAAAGCTCTCTCATAGAAAGTTATTACATAAAATAGTTATGAATACACTGATGTCTGAGACATTGTTTTACAATACAATTTTGGCCTTTTTTTCAGATTTACCACTATTTTACCATCATCAACATTCCATATAAAACCCAGAAGACGTGTAGGTTCACTGGTGGTTTTAGATAGTAAATAAAATGGCCATGTTTGTGTTGCAGTCATGGCGACCCCTGATACCTATCACCACCACTGTAAAGACATCTAAGTTTTTGACACTATATAACATGCACTGTAGTAACTGCATTTTCACTTTAACTTCACTACCTAAAAATCTAAATTTTAATCTATGAATTTAAAAAAGGTTGGCTAGTTAGACCTTCGTGCTGGTGATACATTTTGAAAGTCACTCAAAAATCCACACCCAGGATTCAGCAGAAAAGCCACGGGATCTGTGGTGACTGTTGGAGATCATTACCTAAAGCAGAAAGACTGCAGAATAGTCTATTGTGAAAAAATTGGAGCCGAGTGAAATGAAAATCCAAAGAATACATACATAAATACATACATGCTGATGTTAGTCAAGGGAGTAGCACATTATATGCCATACATTTACTACTACTTTCATCTGCATCTTTTTTCAGTCAAGTTTTAGGCTTTATTTTAATAAATGTTTTTGCTACCTCCTCCTTAGAAGTTCCCACATGTGGTTTGTAAAAAACAATCCAAATGGGAATTTATGCTACAATGTAAAACATTTGGCTGACAGTAAATTTCTGGCTAGTAGCTGAATTACTTTCAGAGTAATTTACTGAACCATATTATTAGTGCATAACAGTAAAATAGCAACTGCATATTAAAGCAATGAGCCACAAGAGGCTGATTTTATCATGGGAAAGGGTGTTAAATTTTTCAGAGAATAATTTGTTATTATTTATAATAACTGACATGAACAAGTATTCTGCCAAGAAATGTAGTTCCTTTTGAGTACAGTGCCGTTGCTAAGCAACCATGGACCATTGAAAGACGAGAACATTTAGTCGTCCATTGCTGTATATTGTGGTCATTTTCGTGATTTTTTTTTTACTTTTTGTCGTATAACAATAAACATATGATAACATATGATGTCGCTTTATACGTTTTTTTTGCTCACCAAATTACCACTGCAAGTCTTATTTAGCACCAATCCAGCAGCGTGTCTCTTCTCATGCTGGGCCTGAATCTCAAATGTCTCCCTACTCCCTACATATTGAGTTCTGCACCCTAACGGTGCAAAATATAGCTAAGAAATAATCATTTGGGACTCAGAAACATCCACATTCGATAAATGATGCACTCTTTGGCTGTAGAGGCTAGAATTTCCAAACTTTCATAGCTAGCACACTATTTAGGGAGTACAGAGCTGTTTGGGATTCAGCCTGGGTTTGACGCGACTTCTGACTGAAACACCAACATTTAAAGCATGTAATCCATTCAAGTGACATTTTTTAGACGTTTATACTGCCGTTTTACAGTTAATCATAATGTATGTGCTTTAATTAAAGCCTGTGATATTAAAGATGGAGTTGTTTAGGCTGTTGGCTATCTTTTAGCCTGTTAGCTAGCTGACCAGCCTAGTTCTAGTTAAGAACATAAGTTGCCAGCCCCTCACTTCAAACAAAAAATGTGTTCTTACTTCATCAGTACACTTGGTGGTCGATGCAAGCAGCATTAGAGTCAAAGATTATTCCACTAAGGGTTTTTTCAGTTGTTGTGAGGCGGTCATAGGTGCGCATATATTGTGGATTTTACAATGGCTTCGAAAGCAGCTCAGCCAATCAGATTTTAGGATCAAAACTATCCGTTTTGTAAAGTGACTTAATAGCCACTCGGAACACAATAAAACATATATAGGTGTAATCTCCTGTATTTTTACATAACAACCGTAAAAGCAACTCCCCAGTAAATTTACTATAATTTTACCTATAAAAAAGTTCTGCCAAGTCTATAAATGTCATTTCTTTTGAAAATTGCAATAAAGTAACAGAGGCAATAAAACAAAATCAAAAATAGTATAAATTAATCCACCTTGCATGTGCACAGGTAATCTGAAAAATATATTTTTAAAATGTAATTTGCTTTGTTATTAAAATATCTTAAGATTTGTGGATGTCACAGGAAAATGATGAATAAAGTTTTTTTAATGTGAAAACTGTGTTACCCTGATAGACAGACATACTGGCAATAATTAATAGTGCACTGGTTCTCAGCATTTATGAACATCTGATTTGTAAAAACACACTGGGCCTCCTTCTCCAATATCTACCTAAGTTTGTTGACTATTTATCACGTGTTCATAAAGCACAGAACTGTTCACACCTCTGTGCTCTTGAGTGTGTGTAGATTCTGTTCTTACCTAAGAACAAACCCCAAATAAGAAAACACTGGTGAATATCATAATCTTTGTGAAAACTGCATAAGTGGGTTTTATTTTGAATTGCACAAATTACTTTGAATCCGTGAGGAAACCTCAAACTACAAAAATGGTATCTTGTCAAGTGATAAGATCTTAAACCTAGTGTTGGTTGTGCACTTATCATGAGATTATCTAGCTTTTTTCTAGACATTTTCTTCCTGTTTTAGATCATTTTATTAAGTGATATTATCTCACTTTACTGGCAGATAATTTTGCCAGTTTCAATCACATTTCTTAGAACAAGCAATGTTATCTGCCAGTATAGTGAGACAATTTCACTTAATAAAACTACCTAAATGTCTAGAAATAAGTTAGATAATTTTATATTAAGCTTACAACAATCTCAGCAAGAGAAATAGTAGATTTATCAACTATATTTAAGATAATTGTACTTCATAAGATACCATTTTTTTGCAGTGCACCAACATGTCTCGACTGATCGACTGCTTTCAGGGTAAGGATGGAGAGAAAAGATCGCTTTAAAGCTCAGGGCCAGACAGCGAAACAAGGAAAAAAAAAGAGCACACAGAGGGAGTTGAAGAAAATGCCAGAACTGCATTGGGGTTGTTGTGGGTAACACATCCTCCACTTCTCTGCTAAAGCGTTTATTGAGAATTTTATTCCAGCCATGCATGCAGCTCTGAACAGACTTTTATTGATTAGAGCTATCAGCCAGCAGCGCTGTTTACGATACGGGCAATAGAGGAGCACATAAAGGTGCAGGAGAGCGAATGAAGGTTTTACTGAGAGAGAGAGAGAGAGAGAGAGAGAGAGAGAGAGAGAGTGAGACCGGCAAAGAGACAAATAAACTCCAGTCCCACAGGAGCCCCACAGGCACTACAGCGCTCCGACTGTCAGACTAAATAAAAACCTGCCTGTGTGTCTCGGTGTGTTTACTCATGAGCATGTGAAAGTGTGTGCACTCTTTTTGGTTACAGGGAAGTTCCACCAATATATTTAAAATTTGTGTGCAATTTTAATTATATTCTACATTATTCAATGTTAATAAGTATCATAAGAGCACATTTAACCTAACAAAGCATCAGTTTTGAAATTGTTTGCTCATCTTCTTGGTGAAAGAAATCCTGGACATTAATATGTGGAAAATAATCGCATTTCAACTTTGCAATGAGGTATTTTCTCCTAATCATTAAGCCTTATCAGAGGGCATAGTTACTCAGCTTTGGCTTGTGCTCTTGCCCTTCCACCAGATTCCAACAGATTCCTTGAATATTTTAATAATGCACTATTATTCAAAGTAAATTTGAGAATTCACTACTTTCTTTTTATATTTTTACATTTTCTATCCTGATTTTCTGATTTGGGGTTGTAGCTTCATTAGCTTTGCAGCTCCAGTGCAAAAATAAAGACACAAACTTTAGACACCAAACATGTCTTGGCTGTTCGACTAACACTTGCAGAACTGTGGCGATTAAATGAAGAGATTGAGCGTCATTCATGAATACCTTAATTTCTAATTAGCTAAATTTCTTCTTAAATTTGTTCTTGAGAAAGGTCTCCATCAGATTCATGACGCGTTCTTAAACCGCAGAACTGTTCACACCTTTGTGCTCTTGAATGTGTAAAAATTCTGTTCTCATCTAAGAGCAAATCCCAAACAAGGAAACACTGGTGAATGTCAGAATCTTTGTGAAAACTGTGTAAACAGGTTTTAAAAATGAAATTTCTTCTTAAGAACGGTTGGTGAATGTTTCTTCATTATTCTCCTTCTCTTCTACAGGCTGCGTTCCGTACAGACCTGAGTGCTCTGCTGGATCAGGTGGGGACGGGGAAGGAGTCTCTGAGTTTTATGAAGCGGCGCATCCGCAGGCTGGCCTCTCAGTGGGCTACCGCCGCCCACAGACTGGACATCAAACTGCGCAGACGCTGGAGGGAGCAGAAGAAGGTGATTGGGGGGGTCTGACAAGTCTAACTTTTACCTGCTTCCACACATACCACAGTCTTTTTCCTAACAGTGGAGGAAAGTCTCTTTCTCAGTATGTAAAACAGGTCCTACTTTTATTTGCATTCATATGAACATATATTTGAATATATGAATGTGAAAGGTCCTTGAATATATTCCTAAAAGAATCAGTTGAACAAAAGTGTCAGCATGACTATTAGGAAGTAGCATCAAAGCTAATGTGTTATCACTGATATAACTGTTAAAGCATTTTCCTACTTTGAACTGTCTGTATAGTGATGGCTGAAGCCCAGTTGCAGGGCATTGTATGTTGCTGTGATAGAAGCTTTTAAATGTCTTTCAGAAAGTTTTAAATGTCCTTTCAGCACCTTCAGCAGACTATGCTGGACAACACTTGAAAGAGAACTATGGACAAATCAACCAGCAGGAATTTAACAAAAGCAGCAGCTTAGTGGAGCTCTAGTTCCCCCGAGATCCTCACTGTAACAACAATCCACGAGCTGAATGAACAAGAGTGAGAGGCCACATTAAAATATTCACCAGTTGATTGTATATATGATTTTATGATGCATATACACTCACTGACTGTATGTATGATATATATATATATATATATATATATATATATATATATATATATATATATATATATATATATATATACACTCATTGACTGTATATGTGATATATTTGATATATAGACTCATTGACTGTATATATGATATTTACCTGCAGCCATTGTTACTCTTACTAGATGATGGTGGTAAAAGCTGGAAACTGTGGTCACTCTGTGGAAATGACATCATTTTTAAGTTTAAACAAAGAAAATAATGATATTGAATTATTGAGAGTAAATGAAGCTTATTTTGTTCACTCATAAATCTAAAATGCAGCACTTTATGAATAAAATATATTTATTTAGGGTCAAATTAGAGCAAAACAGACAAATGTACACTGTAATAAAAATCTATAAAGAAAAAGTAAGGTAAAACGTCCAGCAGCAGGGATGCCAGACAAGACCAGCCAAATAACAGTAAAAGTATGTTGTCTCAAAATCTGTGAAATTGCGTTTATTTAATTTCTTCGAAATGCTGCCTTTTATTATTGTTCAACAGTATCACTAGTTCAACTAGTTATTCCGACACACAGTAGTAGTAGCAGTAACAACCATTAAAATAAACATAAATATGTGTGAAATAAAAGTGATCATTTGCTTTTGTGAATTTATATTCTATTTCGGTAAATGTATAACAGCAGTGTTTGAATACGGTATATGTACAGTTTATTTACATGCATTTAACCGTTTTTGCTAGTTTTAATCCATTATTACTCAAGAGACTAACTTATTGCTTTTTATTTTCTTCTTTTGGCATGGAGTGATTGCTTATCAGTTATTTTATTAGTTCTTTTATGAGCTGTGTTTTAGGCAGCAGTGGTATTTGCTTTGATTTTGATTGCATTCAGCCAAAAGAGCAATAATGAGGCAAGGTGCTGATGTTGAATGGTTAGTTCTGGATCACAAAAGCCCTCAAACTCATCTTGAAGGTTTAACTTTATCACTCCAGTTATACTGCTTCACCACTGCTTTCAAAAATACAGTGCAAAGATTACTAGCAATGACCACTGGCATTTTGTAATTTTAGGAATTCTGTGGAAAGTACAGATCTGAACTTTTAGTACTTGGTACATTAGGCCAGGTTTTTTTGTGGAAAGCTAATGCTTTACAATTTTTCCATTCGAGTGGTGCTTATATGGAGTTGTAGGACATGGTCATCTCTAAGAGAGACTTCTCTGCAGGACCGCATTCACCTTCTCTATTTTCTCCCTTCCCCCTATTATGTTTTTTCTGCTATCTCTGCTGTGAGGCTTGCTCACCCTCTGGAGCATTCTTGACCTGCGCCATGAGGATCATTTCTATCTTGGACCGTGGGACCTTATCTGCTCATCTCTGCTAGAAGGGCTGATTCTGTTGCAGCACTCTGAGGACCTGTTTACCTCTTCTTTCTAGAGGCCGCTTAGCACTGTATCTCCGCTGTGGGGCTTTATCTCTCTCAGAGGATTAAGGTTAAGGGGCATTCCTCACAGGCCGAACACAGCAATCCCAGATTCAAAGAACGATCCGCTTCCGAGTTCCCTTTTCGCCTCGCCTCCAAACCTCCCGAACACGTTCTTTTCTAAATAAGTTAGTAAGGGCAAAAATTGCACTCTTGGCTGATTTATCTCACCATCTTTCTCCCCGAACGCACAAAATGGATTTTTTATCTCCTAACTTTATGTGCTATCTCAACACCAGCTGTTTCGGTTCCTTTCTTTTTCGTGCCGTCCGGAGTTCTTTATCATCCGTAATTAAGGCGAGGCTGGGAGTCAGAAGCTATTTGCCGTCTGCTGCAGATAAAGGTTCAGAGTAGAATGCTCTGGAATGGGAACAGAGGGTGTAATTGCAAATCAGATTCCAGCGCCAGATAGTGCTCGGGTTTCGACACAAGCATGTGGGTTTGGACCGCGACACGATGCCGTTTTACATTGGTGGTGAGTGGCATTTGTTCAGATTAGCTGTACAGGCCTAGCATGATCCACGTTAGCACTGGCAAGCAGCCTGCTGGAGGAGGTGTCATGATAGCAGGGAGATTTATGGATCTGTCTGGGGTCGTTAACAGTGTCTAGCGTTTATTGAAGGTGTTCAAGCTTCGCCGCACTCCATTTCCCAGCATTCCTCATCACCAGGAAGGCCTTTTTTGTGTTTACAGAGTTATGATATGAAACGGACAAGCAAAAGCGATTAATCAAAGGCAGTTAGCATCAGGTGTGCTAGCTTCAGGCTGGCTTGCGCTCTAGCACTTTGGGTTTTCAGTTTGTGGAGGCAGCGGAGGAGGAGGTCTTGTCTGCAATGGACTATCTGTCCTCATTAGACAGGCCTGTGGAGACAGGCACATGCACACTCCCCCTGGTTCCCCATAGCCCCTGTTTGTCGCTGCGTCCAGCTGGTCAGAGACTAACTCTATGCGGATCATTAGCTACTATTGTGGGCTGCGCACAGTTTTTCTTCCGGCCTTCATGCTGAGGCCACAGCGGAGACTTTCACACAGAGAGGCAAAGCTGCAGTTACTTGTAACTAATAGTAATATGTTAAGATAAAAATAGCTCTGGTCACTGTGGGGTGGCAAGAAATAGAAAAAATGCCTTGAATATTGAAAGTAGTATTGCTTCAGTAATATAACTGTGCTATACTGCTGCATCAGTGCAACACTTAAACCTCAGAATACATGAAATGTTACTTTTTTACTGTAAAATTCACTTTATATAATTATTAAGTATTGTTACTATTAGTAATGCTGCACTTATTTTCTGATTATCTCCATGAGAAACAAGAAAAACATTGCAAAAAAATGCAAATTATTGTTTGGCTTCTACTGAATTTACCTATTTAAATGTCCACTTATTAGCATGCACAGCTTACATTGTAGGTAAAAATGAGAGCTACTGTGCATGAAGCTATTAAAAAGACATGAATCCCACTTTAAAATGACCACTGTACACAGCTCTGTAGATGCATGCCAAAAAGTGCACCAGGCCATCATAGCTGCAGTTCCAAGAAAATCAATGTAGTTAAAGGTCAGATGTTTTGTTCAAAATGTACCTCAGGCAAAATAAATGTGCTGCCGTACAGGGCAGGCTCACAGAGGAATTGCAGCTCATGGAAAGAAGGAAGTAATCTACAGTAACAAGACTACCTATAATGTTACTGTTTATTGGAAGTCTTAAGAGTACATGTCAGGAAATCACACAAATGTAGTAGGTTTTTATGATTAGATGGAAAAATGTTTTCCAATTTGTTTGAGCACATTGTCACCAAATCCTGTAACTAGACCTTAAGAATACCTAAAAATAATCAATTCAGTATTTTCTTGTTAAAAGAATTTATTCATCCATCCATCCATCCATCCATCCATCTATTTGTCTGTCTATATCCCCCCTCCAAGCCTCCTGCAAATAGACAGCTTAGACCCACTTATTAGTTGGGCATTAACTTATCTAATGGAACTCTTTAATGACATCATGTATTAAATAATATAATATTCAGTCACTCAACATCTTTTGATAATAAACAATTTTACCTCTCATTTTGAAAGTGGTAGCTGCCAACACTTTCGTGACCTCCTGCTGGTTTGGGCTAATGACAAAAAGTGCGTGCTGATGGCTCTTATTGTGAAGAAATTTCAGCCTGCTAAACATGTATGAGTGAGTGAGTTCTGTATTAAAAAAAGATTTCTGTTTTCATGATGGAGGCACTTTGGAATTCAGCTTGGGGAAACCATGAAGAACTATATTTTTTCATTATTTTAAAAAAGAACATTGGGACACTGAATGGAAAATGCTTACATTATTTACATTGTAAGCACTTTTCATGGTAAATGGTCCATTCTGGTCCAGAATGCCAAAAAATCTAAAATCCCATCACATTAATGTGCTTTTTTTTCTCTTCTCTTATAAAGTTACCATTTCAGGGAAGGGTACAAGTGATGTTCTTCCATCCTCTTCTTCCCATTTGATGGAACAACTTGGCACTCTACTCGTTTTCAGTTGTCGATTCTTGATAGATTTCCTCAGTTCAATAATCCTTCCTCTTAGTTTTGTTTTGTTACACTGTCTCCCAGAGAATCAGGAGGGAAAATATCAAAATTAAGAACATCAGGCTGGTTGACAGTGCTTGGGATGCTAGATTTCAGCAATACATTATGGAACAGAAAATTTCAGTGCTGTGTGGAGAGAGATAGAGCTGAATACCCTCAGTGCACTCCTCTAACACAGAAACAACATCGGGTTTGATGTCTGTGTGGCACTCTGACACTTTGGCATTGAACATGACTGTGCTCTTGTGTGAGAGAGTTCAAAGGGGTTGAGCTTAGTGGTGTTTTCTTGCTGTTCAAGATGAGGCTAGTTTGGTTTACCGATGTTTCCGAATCTAAAGAAGTCAATAACAGCCAATGGGTTTATGACTGGAGGCAAGATGTATCATTCGTAAACAAAAATAACATCCTAATTAACTAATGGATCCAATTCTATTAGAAAAATCTACAGAAAAGTATGAGATAAAAGTTTTATTTCTCTCTTGAAAAACACCATTGAAATGTACTCCCACAGAAATACTATTTCTTACTGAAAGATAATCCTTTCCCCAAATAACGGAGACGTATGCTGATCTGCCGTGACTGTTATTAAATCAGCTGCATTGATTTTAAAGCCACACTTAGCTAAAGATTATCTGTGCTTCTCAGGCTCCCTGCCACTACCAATTAGCATTAGTTAGCGGTAGCGCAGTATTAGCTTAGTCACTGTCTGTTAGCTATGATCTACTTCCCATGCCTGTGTCAGTTAGCAGTAATCTATTCTCTTAGTCAATTTGAAGTCAAAAAGGCTATTACTGAGCTGGTGACTTCAAAGTGAATCAACAATGAGTCCTAATTAACATACATATCAGCTAAATTTGTTGAGCAGGTTGCAAATGAGTTTTTGATCGAGGTTAGTGGACATGCATACTGATACGACCACCAACAGCCTGATATGAAGTTTTCACAGAAGGACAGTACACCGTCAGACCCCAATGGTGCTTCATTGGAGGTCATTTTGACCCAGCTAATGTATAATCAGGGATTTAGCATTGGTTCATGTATGGCTAAGATGGTGATGCTAGCCATTGGGAGTGCTTTGGGCCATCTGTGGGCACCAGCTGGGGGTTGGAGAGGTCATTTCAGCCCTGACGTGGCACATCTCTCTGGAGGACACACCAGCTGCTGCTGGATGCTCACCGCTAGCACCCTTTAGTCTGAACCGCTAGCGTGCTGCCCTCTGGCCCTGAGCTAGTTAGCATTCTGCTTGGGTTAGCAACGAGCTGTGCTGCCGTGTGGGTCTTCGGGCTATGACAGGCTATCATGAAGACCTTTCTGCCACAAAGCCCCGCCATCCCCCCACCCGACACAATTCAACCTAACTGTCAGAAGTGGCCAAGGTCAGGTACAGGCAATGTTAGCGATGTGCATCATGCTGGATCCTGATCGGCTGGCAGGGTGCTAGTGGCGCTAGCGATGACATATCTCCCACACACAGTGTCCTTACATCACTGCTCTGCTGATCTCTCACCACTTCCTCATATGAGGTCAGACTCAAATTTAACAAACTTCTTAGAGTGAGATTGCTGGTCCAGAATCAGTGTTGCCTTTTATAAGTCTTATGGACAACGAAGAGCTAATACGAGATATTTTACACTATTTTAGGTCCACACATCTGATGCTGGGTCATCACTGCAGTTTTGCGTCCTTAATATAGGATAATCCTTACAAAACTGTGGATTGATTGGCTGATTGGTTCTTCCTTATGCTCTGAAAATAAGAGTTTTTCCAAGTTCTTCTTTTCAGCTTCTCTCTGCCATTCTTCTTCATGCCCTTAGGCTGTTTTTCCTTTTGATTCTTGGTTTCCCTCAGTGGTTCTTCCTCATGCTCTTAAGTAGTTTTTCCTTTTTAGTCTTGGTTCCTCTTTCAGGTTCTTCTTTATGCTCTTAGGGCATTTCTTGAATACTTGAGTCCGCACCTAGAACCAGTTCTGGGCTCATTTGTGGGAGGGGCTAATTATTGCTTGTTTCAAACGCAAAAAATCCATTTGAACCATGGATCAATTGCACAATTCCATATATCACTTTTCTGGCCACAGGTTTCCAAAATGGTAGGCACTGGCTTCATTAATTTGCTGCTTTTTATTATTTTCCTCGAATACAAACACTTAAGCGGAAAATAGCCTTTTTGGATAAATGGCATTTCGCCATGCAGGTGCACCTGCAAACAAGGAGCTATACTCATATTTGGAAGGTTTTTAGCCATGCAGGGGAAGCAGTCACATTACCAAATGAACCAACCATGCAACCTTACATGTGGTGCTGGGAGCAAATAGCTTCTGTATGCGCAGTGGACTGCACCAGAGTTTGGAAGCGAACCCAGGACCACTGATTTCAGTAGGACCAGAGATCCGTTTTGTGGACCAATCCTGGGCTTGTAAACAGCTTTCACACTCAACCAAACATATCAAACTCCCAGAGCAAGTGGTCCTGTGTCAGAGTCTTGTGTGAAAACACTCTTAGGAAGTTTCTACTTTTTTAGTCTTGGTTCTTCTGAGTGGTTTAGCAGGCTCTAGACTTTTTATAACTTTTTGTCAAGAGTGATAAAGTCACATGCAGCTTCCACTGTATGAAAACAATGTAAACAGCTTTAATAATTCATGTGAGGGGGACTTCCAGGATACAGTAGAGTCATTCATAATCCCATGCGCCCTTCAAGAAAATGGATTTTGAAGTCATGAGTCGGGCAAGTCAGCAGTCTGCAAAATCCTCCGTACTTACTTGTTCATAAACAAAAGTCTAACCTGCTCTCTTCCTCTGCCTGCATGCCTATAGCGCTAATCTCCCCTGAGCCCTGCAGTGGCAAAGCCAACTGAATGAAGATTCAGAAATGGAAAACCTGTGTCTGACAACACAGGAGGATTGCGGTGGAACGCACAGCGTTCTTTTCTTTGTGTTCAAAAGTGCTCCTCAACAGTCATGCCATTGTTCCACAAGCTACCCAGGAATAGCACTGCGTTAATATGGAAACACCTGATGTTTACGAGGAAGAGAAACTCGCTCGTTCCTTATTTATGCTATTACTGGCATGCCAGCAGAGCTGAGACTGTATGATACGAATATATGACTATTGCTACATATCCTAAAGTTTGCAGATGACACTACAGTCACTGGTCTCATGCGGGACCAGGAAGAGACTGCTAACAGACAAGTTGAACAGCTGGTCCTGTGGAACAGTCACAACAACTTCTACCTTTATACCAAAAGTGGAGATGGTGGACTTCAGGAAGAGCTATCCCCTGACAAGAAGGACACCAATACCAACTCCATCTCAAAGATAGCCCAGCACTAGATGTACCTCCTCTAACACTTACTGTGACAAGAACTTATGGAGAGATACATAGAGATCTCAGAACAGCCATTGCAGATTCTGTTCAATCACAGCCTGGTGCAACTCTACCACCAAACATGATGTTCTCAAGCTACAGCATATAATCAGATCTACAAAAAAATCACTGATGATAACACTTGCAGGTTGACGATGACATATGTGGTAGGACGTTATACGTGAAAGAATATCTTGGGAACATTGCATGCTACTTTTATTTTGCCTGAAAGGGTAGTGATGTGATGTTTACAAGCCAGGAACACAGCCTCTGATTGGAAAACAAGTCAGGAACACAGCCTCTGATTGGAAAACAAGTCAGGAACACAGCCTCAGATTTGTCGACTAGTCAGGAACACAGCCTCAGATTTGTCGACAAGTCAGGAACACAGCCTCTGATTGGTCAACAAATCAGAAACACAGCCTCTGATTGGTAAACAAGTCAGGAACGCAGCCTCTGATTGATTGACAAGTCAGGAACACAGCCTCTGTTTGGTCAACAATTCAGGAAGACAGCCTCTAAATGGTTCACAAGTCAGGAACACAGCCTCAGATTTGTCGACAAGTCAGAAACACAGCCTCTGATTAGTCAACAAGTCAGGAACACAGCCACTGATTGGTCGACAAGTCAGGAAGACAGCCTCTAAATGGTTCACAAGTCAGGAACACAGCCTCAGATTTGTTGACAAGTCAGGAAGACAGCCTCTGATTGGTTGACAAGTCAGAAACACGGTCTCTAAATGGTTGACAAGTCAGGAACACAGCCTCTGATTGGAAAACAAGTCAGGAACACAGCCTCAGATTTGTTGACAAGTCAGGAACACGGCCTCGGATTTGTCGACAAGTCAGGAAGACAGCCTCTGATTGGTTGACAATCAGGAACACAGTCTCTAAATGGTTGAAAAGTCAGAAACACAGCCTCTGATTGGTCAACAAGTCAGGAACACAGCCTCTGATTGGTTGACAAGTCAGGAGCACAGCCTCTAAATGGTTCACAAGTCAGGAACACAGCCTCAGATTTGTTGACAAGTCAGAAACACAGCCTCTGATTAGTCAACAAGTCAGGAACACAGCCTCTGATTGGTCGACAAGTCAGGAAGACAGCCTCTGATTGGTTGACAAGTCAGAAACACAGTCTCTAAATGGTTGACAATCAGGAACACAGCCTCTGATTGGAAAACAAGTCAGGAACACAGCCTCAGATTTGTTGACAAGTCAGGAACACGGCCTCAGATTTGTCGACAAGTCAGGAACACAGCCTCTGATTGATCAACAAGTCAGGAACAGAGCCTCTGATTGGTTGACAAGTCAGAGACACAGCCTTTGATTGGTTGACAAGTCAGGAACAAAGCATCTGACTGGTCAACAGACTCAACCCAAGGCATCAATGGAGTGCTAACAACAATAATACCTCTTTTCCATATGGAGAAATGGATAAATAATCACAGAAGACATTCAGTGTTGGATTTGTCCTTATGGATTTCTTTTACAAAGTCTACAAAAACACAACGCAGGTCAAGCCTAGATTACAAAGCTTCTGGAAGGGATACTTTTTGTAAGTCGCTCTGGATAAGAGCATCTGCTAAATGATGCAAATGTAAACAGATACAGTCGCACCAGGGCTCTCATTGGAATGGCACATATTGTATCAAACTCTCACTTTGTTTAATTGGTGATCAAGGGCACAATCAGGAGTATCCAGTCTTGGGATTTGAACCCATAACCTTTCAACTGATAGCTCATTTCTCCTGCCACTGGGCTACCAGCCACTCCGCAGTGGAGCCCTACTGCCTGTTTGATCTGATCCTGCTTCTGCAGTGCATGAAAATATTTGCTGCCCACACTGCATTTGTGTTGGCCGTTTGACCCCTATTATATTTCAGTTTGCTTAGAGCGGAATTAGCCAGCCTTTGTTGATTCAGCTCAGTGTTCATAATATAGACAAACCCTGACTTTCTGAGTTTAAACTTTATTTTTTTTTTCTTCTGTGCAAGCTCTGACTGTAATACTGGCACATTATTGAGTTCCTGTTGTTTACTGGCTCTGCAACTGCTCACTTTTTTACCATCTGTCACATGCTGGATTTAACAATCACAGTAGATTTATCCTGTATTGTTATGCAGAAACTTGGTGGAGTTTATTCAATTAACAAGATGTTGAGTTCACAGCGGTAAACAAACTTCAAAGCGAATCAGGAGCTTCTGCTTTTTCTGCTCTGCGTGTGTTTACAGCAGAGAGGGGAAAGGTCAGATTTACTTATTTCTCTCTGTGAGTGAACAAACTGACAAATGATAAATAAATGTGTTAAAGTAACTACAGGGTGGCTGTGTTTGCGAGGGGATGAAGCTGAATGCAAGGAATGAAATAAACAAAACAGAAAACAAATCATACTCACAGATATGTAAATACAGTTTTTTTTTTTTACTCTTGTTCTCTCTCTCTCTCTCTCTCTCTCTCTCTCTCTCTCTCTCTCTCTCTCTCTCTCTCTCTCTCTCTGCCTCCTGTCTTTCTCTCTCATTCTGTTTTCTCTTCAGAGAATTTGTCTTCTCCAAAGGGACTTCTGGGACCGAAAGCTTTCTTAAGAAAAACCTGTGAAGGTTCTAAAGACAAACACTAAGAAGTTCATTAGTTCTTAAATGCAGGTCTCAAAATTTTTTTTTAAGATTTTCTTAAATATTCTTTTAAGATAATCTTAATTCACTGCAGTATCTTGTCAATCAAAAATGATCTTAAAACCTAGTCAATAAACCTGATATTTCTCCTGTTGAGATTGTTGTATCCTATTTCAAGATTATTTAACTTATTTCCAAACATTTCTTATTTATTGTAAGTGATTTTATTGAGTAAATGTACTTGAACCCAGCAAAATTATCTGCCCATATAGTGAGTTATTTTTTCTTAATAAAATTTTTAAAACAGGTACAAAAAAAATTGTGATATGATTCACATACCAGAACACTCAGAGGAACCTGCCATCACTAGCCAGAGTGAGAGGAACCAGCTCTGACATCCCACATCCCAGAAATACAGCTCCAAACACAGCCACAACCACTGTCAAACCTCCTATTAGCGCTCTGCTCTTCAGATCCTGTGTTAATGTCCATTTAAACATACAGTTCATGCTTAAGAGTTCTCTAAACTGCCTGCATAAAAGCAACCTGCAAAGAAAAGTGGGCCAAGATTTCTTCACAGCAATGTGAAAGAGTCATCTGCAGTTACAGGATAAAGGTGGCACAACCACTTATTATGTTTAAGGGGGGGTCAATTACTTTTTCACATAAGTGATACAGGTGTTACAAAACATGTTGCTTCAATATCAAAGTAGCAAAATATGCCCAGGTGGGGTTCTATGGCTTGAGTTCTAAGGGTTAATCACACACACAAGAGCCACCTCTTGTACAGTAATCCATCCATCCTGGTTTTATGCAAATTTTTAAACTCTGCATACAAAAGATTCAACTTCAGAAATGATAACAAACATAAAATAAAGTCATAGGTCACAGAGTTTGAGCCTCATCAAAAAATGTCTCAGCTTTGTTAAAAGAACATGTAGTGGAGCATGGCATGTGTTGACTTATGAAGAAACAAAAATCTCACAGAATCATTCAATCTATCATACTAATATCTACACCACAGCAGACAGCAAACTGTACCAGCATAATGTTTTTTACCAAGAGGTGCAAACCAAAGGCTGCAGTGAGTCGTGACCTTTTCTTAAAAATGAGTGGAAAAGATTGAAATTCTACATGCCACTGAAAGAAATGCTGCACATGAATAAAATATATGCGAATATATTACATCAACACAGTTTTGTCTTTTGCTTTACTTACTTCTGAATTCAATATATAAACATTTTTGCACTGCTTGTAGTAGCGCCATGTATTGCTGACATAGGGCTGTTACAGAGACGCTACACTAAGTGTCTGCTTGACAACCTTGCTGCATGTTTAGAATATGTGGAAAATAGTATCTGAAGGGAGCACACAATAATTCATAGTTTGACTTTTTATTTACTACGTAAATTTAGACTGATTATTCAGTTATTAATTGTAGGACTTATTATTCAGTAACTACTGTATATTATTTAGTACTCATTATGAATTGTTCACTAATTCTTCACTATTCAGTAACTGAAGTTATTTTGTATCTACCATGAATCATTCAGCCTCTTCTATGAATCATTTACTAATAACTTTTAATTACTCAATTTCTACAATTAATCAGTCAGTATTTACCATAAATTATTAAATATCTACTATGATTTATTGAGCAACTACTATAAATGGTTCAGTATCTACTATGAATTTTTCAGTACCCATTATTATTCATTCAGTAACTATTTTTAGTTATTTTATATATTTTAGTTATCTTCTATGAATCAATCAGTGTCTGCCATGAATCATTCATTATATATGAAGGATTACTATACTACTATAAATGATTCAGTGTTTGGAATAACTTATTCAGTTGCTACTATTAATTATTCTATAACTGCTATGAATTATTAAGTATCTACTATGAATTATTGAGTAAATACTAAATCATTTGTAGTAGTTACTCAGTAATTCATAGTAGATATTGATGATACTATGAATCATTCAGTACCCATTATGAATCATTCAGTAAATACTTCAAATTATTTTATATCTTCTATGAATCATTCAGTATCTACTGTAAAACCTTCAACAAATACGATGAATTATTTAGTTTCTACTATGAATTATTCATTATAGACTATGGATTATTCAGTTACCACTATGAATTCTTCAGTATCTACTTTAAATTATTCTGTAACTACTGTACCTTTTTTAATAACTGCTCCAAATTGTTCATTATCTACTATGAATCATTCAGAGTGTGCTATGAATTGTTTAATAATAACTATAAATTATTCAGCGTCTACTAAGAATGATTCCGTATCTACTATATTGATGTTGATTTATCCAAAAAGATTATATAAGGTTATATAGGTTAACGCATATTCAACTCATGTTTTATTGATAAGCATTGTTTCCTTCTCCATTGAGTAGCTTCGTCCAGCCTTTCAAAGACTCAAGCAGCTCCATGTATTCAGTGATGCTAATTATTATTATGGTTAACTGCCTCAATATACACACACCTGTAAAACTCCTGATTCTCTGGCGTGTTTTCTGTGCAGATTTTGGTGCATGTGGGGTTCCTGACGGAGGAGTCCGGAGATGTGTTCAGTCCGAAGGTCTTGAAGGGGGGACCGCTGGGGGAGATGGTGCAGTGGGCAGATATACTGACTGCACTTTACGTTCTGGGACACAACCTCAAAATCTCCATCTCAGTCAAAGAGCTACAGGGGTGAGTTAACTTTCTGCACTTCTGTGTCCAGTGGGTCAAGAAGTGGACATAGAGTACACTCTCAAGTGCTGCTGTTCTTTATTTAACGCTTCTCTTTGTGCTTTTCGTCCTCCTCACTGTGGGATGTTTAATGGTGATGTTTAAAGGAGCCTTGTGAAAGGAAAGCATATGCAATATGCACTTGGTAAAAATTCATTAGATAGATAGATAGATAGATAGATAGATAGTGACATGGCAGATGGTTATGCACAGTGTGCACTTGCACACCAGCCCTGTGATTTGGGGGCCCAAGGCTGCAATGCAGGTCAAGTTCTAGTGTTTATGGTAGTTGTAGTCCCTCAGGTAATATGAACAGTAGAGAACAAATCTAGATGTTTGTAAACAAAGGGTCATACAATTTACAAAGTGTCCAAAAGTTGTTTATTTGGGGCTGTACTGTCAAATTTAAAGTCAATAACAATTTAAGAGTTTAAGGTTTACCTGCTAAAACATGTCTCCAGATATGGAGGCTCCTCCTGCTGGGCCTGCTGTCTTTATTTTATAGAGCCCATATACTATTTTCAGCATATTTTGTAGAATTAACTGATTGCATAAAAAAAAAAAACAAATATTAAATAATACCGAGTCCTAGCTTTATGTAAAAGTCTTCATTTCCTGTTTAGAAATGTGTGATTCCAGCCATACTTGCGTATCTGCTGGGGTGGCTTTCTTCGCATTAAAAAAATAAATAAATAAAGAAGCTTCTTGAGCACTGAAAGTGCCCCCTTTTGGCCAGTCTGAATTTTGTGCAGGAATGAATTCTCTGTGTTACATAATGTGAACAAAAAATACAATTTTAAAATGACAATTTGTTACATTTGATGTGATTAATATTTTGACAACCATTTTGTGTTATTTTCTATCTAATTTCTTTATAGTATATAAAACCGCATAAATTTGCACTACAACATTTGCAACATTTACAACACCAGTGCTAAATGCTCAAAAAGTTTACATACAGCCCTGGGGCCTATGAATGCTTGTGTTTCAATCAATAACTCACCAATTCCAAGCCCCACTTCATTTTCTTAGCCCTCTAATCACTGCTTCGCAGCCGTTGCTTTCTACCTCCATCAAGCTTTCAGCACCATACTAGCATTTTTAGCGGTTTTAGTGAGTGATTTTTTGTTTTAACCCCTTAAATGGTCAGAGCCCAACAGCAGGCCCAACATTTTATTACACACTTCTGTTACATAAGAATACTCAGCCAGTTTGCATTTCCTTTAGTTACTGAATAATAAGCCATAGTATGTAATAAGCCTGGGATTTAAGGGGTTAAATCCCAAGTGATGGGGCATCGTCCCAGTGCTACATCAAAATCCAGCTTGTCCCCACTGTTCCACCAGCCATGCACTGATACAAATACAACGACACTCATTCACTCATGAATGAAGGAATGAATATATCACAACACAACCTCATACATGTAAAAGAGGCACAAAAAATAAAAGAAATTAAAAGATTACAACATGCTTATATGAAGTGATCTTTAAAGGAACTCTTTAAAATAGGTTCTCCAGCCCAATATGAGCAGAAACCAGCCTGGAGAGCCTACAAAGCACTTATAAACTTAAGGACAATTTTTAGTGTCTTTTTTTTGGTGAAGGCTAACACAGGCTTCCTCCGAGACCTGTGAAGCCAGCAACCACATCTTTTCGAACTGCCACTCACACAATGTCATTGGACAGCTGAACGTGCTCGGGGGAAAGCGCCAACCGCCAGATCTGTTACGTCAGCTAACAGACGCCTGCGCTGACTAGCATTGCATTAAGTGATGGGGGGAGATGGAGGGACCATCCTACCCACCCAGAGAGCGAAGCCAATTGTGCTCTCCCGGCTACAGATGGCTACGACTGGCTGTAGCATCACCAGGGATCGAACTCACGATCTCCTGATGATAGGGCCAACGCTTAGGCGGTTGCGCCACTCGCGAGCCTTTTTTTCCTTTTTTTAAAAGCACCTTTGCTGTTTCACCCACATCACTCCCTGATTGAGTGCTCTCGAGCCCTTTGCTTGATTTCCTGGTCAGGGTGACACAGCCCCTCCCAGGCTGTTGTCTTGGATGATTGTCATGTTTTCCAGCACAGTGTTCTGTCTGACAGAGGGACAGAATGTGCTGTGTGAAATCTCGATCTGTGAGAGTCTTGCTTCACACCTGAGGCAGCTGACTCTACCCTCACTACAAATGGACAGTGTTTATCAACATCTGCATATCAAAGGCATTTCTTACCATGCACGAGTTCCTGCAGCTGTGATACCTGCTGGTGTTGGCGTTTCATGCTGGGGACTCTTTTAGCATGCAGTCACTTTTGATTGGTCAGTGGGAGACAAACTCTGTTGAAGATAGTCTGAAGTTAGATCCCATTGTTTTGTCCCAAAGTCTGAAAATCAATGTGAAACATTAAGAATTGTCACTACCGAAACATATATTTTCTTCAATTAAGTAAGATTTTTTTTTGTATTTTAATGAAAAAAAATGATGATTTTATATGTGTACAGCTGTTTAAAGCTGCTTTTGCTAGTCATGTACTAGCTAGTGTTTCAGAGTTCTACTCAAAATGAGCTAAAATTGTCACTACCGAAACAGTCACTACTGAAACATTTGGTAAAGTCACTCAGAAAAGCAAAAAAGCTAAATATATTATATATTTAGCTTTTTTTGCTTTTTTGAGTGACTGTATATGTATGCATATGTATACTTTGTTAGCCTCCTTTTACCCTGTTCTTCAGTGGTCAGGACCCCCATGGACCCTCACACAGCAGGTACTATTTGGGTGGTGGATCATTCTCAGCCCTGCAGTAACACTGATGTGGTGGTGGTGTGTTAGTGTGTGTTGCGCTGGTCTAAATGGATCAGACACAGCAGTGCTGCTGGAGTTTTTAAACACCTCAGTGTCACTGCTGGAGAATAGTCCACCAACCAAAAATATCCAGACAACAGCATCCTGTGACCACTGATGAAGGACTACAGGATGTCCAACACAAACTGTGCAGCATCAGATGAGCTATTGTCTCTGACTTTACATCTACAAGGTGGACTGACAAGGTAAGAGTGTCTAATAGAGTGGACAGTGAGTGGACACAGTGTTTAAAAACTCCAGCAGCACTGCTGTGTCTGATCCACTCATACCAGCACGACACACACTAACACACCACCACCATGTCAGTGTCACTGCAGTGCTGAGAATGATCCACCACCCAAATAGTACCTGCTCTGTGAGGGTCCGTGGGGGTCCTGACCACTGAAGAAGAGGGTAAAAGAGGGCTAACAAAGTATGCAGAGAAACAGATGGACTACAGTCTGTAATTGTAGAACTACAAAGTGCACCTATATAGTAAGTGGAGCTGATAAAATGGACAATGAGCGTAGAAATAAGGAGGTGGTCATAATGTTATGCTTGATATCTATATCGGATAAGATATAGGTATGATTAACTGTTTGACAGGGATAACAAGCTAACTTGCAGTGACTTTTAATTGCCTAGCCTAGCTGTTGGCTATATTTAAACGCTGAAAAATGACATTCTTTTCTTTAACATAGTCCAAAATTTATGATCAAATATGTATATTTTGATCGGAAGAAATGTTGTAAAAGCTTCGACAGTAAATTATGAGGAGATAAGGTTAAAATAAACCAAAAGAAATCTGATGTCTGGGTGCACTGGCTGTTATTAGGTTACTGAAATTAGTGCGATTTTAATTTTTTGGTCAAATACCAGAAACCTTGAAATGTGTTTATATATATATGTGTACATGCAGACAGTATTGCCCATGTTATCATCAGTTCATTGGTCGCTTAATAGACATATGAGGACGCAGCCTATTTTCTTGTGTATCGTTATTATGTTAATAAACCAGCATTACTTCACATAAGCCTATTAATTAAACGCGGTAATGTTAAGTATAACAGCGTCTAGATTCAGTTTCTATCCTGTTTCACTTTTATCAGTATTCAGTTTCTTGACGCTGTAGTGCTTAATATGTAATAGAGTTCAGATCTGGCCTTCAGATGGAGGCTGGTGCAGGAGCACACCCAAAGAGGCAGCCTACACAACAAAAGAAGTCTTTCTGAAATTGCTTCTCTTTTTTGCTGACTACAGTGCAGCGGTAGACGGGTTTGGACTCATGCCAGCCCTTTTGTTTTGATCTTCTTTTGAGAAGAACTTTGTGCTTTAGTGCCCTTTCAGAAAGCTGCTCGTGTTGTGTTGGTGATGATCAGAAGGAGTTGGATTGTAACTGATTCCACTGAGAGCAAACTACGCTCGCACACTTTCCAGAGCTAGCGCTTTGGCTCCGGTCCTGAACGGCATGCGGTGTGAAAACGTGACAGGACGAATCTGTATTTCAGTCATTTAAACCATGCTTATTTAGCTGCACATTGATTGCTATTGATCGGGAGGGGTTTGGTATGCCTTTGTTGTTGCCTCTGTGTCATCTTTTTTCCCCACAAGTCAGCAGCATTTTATATTCTGCTAACTGATGCAAGCCCCAGTCTAGCGCCCATAAATCTGTCTGCTCGAGGCGGCTAACGGCAGCTAGCGTGCTCCGTTTGGCTATCAAAGCAGGACCAATACGCTGTAAATCAGAATGAGGAGTCACTCTGCGTCCAGAAGAACCTACAGAGAGCCCCCTGTGGAGAGTTAACCCTTGTGATGTGTTTGGATCCTCTTTAACAACTTTTGAACACCTCATTTTTCAGCTTGATACTTATAATTAATGATCTGTCCCACATTTTTGAATTGGTGCTGGGCTTCTACTGACCAGCTGACCAGAATATTAACACCACCTCCTTATTTCTAAACTCACTGTCTTTTTTATCAACTCCACTGACCAAATATGAGCACTTTGTAGTTCTACAATTACAGACTGTTGTCTATGTGTTTCTCTGTATACTTTGTTAGCCCCCTTTTAGCCTGTTCTTCAATGGTCAGGACCCCCACAGGACACAGAGCAGGTTTTGTCATTGTTGGACTGAGAATAGTCCACCAGCCAAAAATATCCAGCCAACAGTGTCCTATGGGCAGCATCCTGTGACCACAGATAAAGGACTAGAAAATGACCAATGCAAACTTTGCAGCAGCAGATGAGCTATCGTCTCTGACTTTACATCTTCTAAGTGGACCAATAAGCTAGGTGTGCCTAATAGAGTGGAGAGTGAGTGGACACAGTTTTAAAAACTCCAGCAGCACTGCTGTGTCTGATCCACTCATACCAGCGCAACACACATTAATGCACTACCACCACATCAGTGTCACTGCAGTGCTGAGAATGATCCACCCAAATAATACCTGCTCTGTCTAACAAAGTATGCAGAGAAACAGATGAATCAGCCTTTCTGAAATGGTTCTATATAGCACGAAAAAGGGTTCTGCTATAGTTAAGCTTGTAACAATAGAAGAACCCTTTTTGGTGCTGTACAGAACCCTTTTCAAAAAGGTTCTATATAAAACCATATACAACATATTCTTCATCAATCTGAAGAACGATTTCACCATGCAAAGAACCCTTTAAGCATGCAAATGGTTCATGGCTCTATATAGAACCACTGCCCTAACTAAAGAACCCTTGAATAACCATATTTTTTACGAGTCTATGCTTATTCCATGTCCAGAAAACTGGCCCTATCTGACCAGAAATACATCATCATCATGCAAATGTGTTTTTATCAAGCAAAAAAATAGAAACAAATATTTAGAAATGATTTTTATTCATTTTACGTTTACCAAATAGGGTTTTTCACAAATGGCAAGCAATAAGGACAATCTGAACGAAACGTGAGGGTTAACACGTCCGCCGTTGCTTTGCTTATAAATAGCGTCAGCCCCGTTTAGCACTAGCATCTGTTAGTGGAGGCGCTAGCTAGAGCATATGAAATGAATCACTGGGGGTGGGTGGCCAACCGGCAGGCGAGCACTAGCATCACTCACGGCTAAATGGAGCGGCGTCCGTCGGCTTTGCTTTATGGGGGCTGATATGGAGGTGTACAGGAAGTTGATGGCATTAGTTATTCATGGCGTGTTATAGCCGCTGACAAGCCCATTCTCTGGAGACGAATAGCAGCCTTGTGCAAGCCCCTCAGATGGAGTTATGGAGAGTTATGGGAATATATCAGCACAAACAGAGCAAAGCTGGACAGCCTTCACACATTTAGGGCTGACTTGGGCCAGCGAGGGGAAAGCGAGAACACGGAGATTGAATATTTGCAGCGTCTTGCAGGTTTCGGCACAGCTTTTTATTCAATACTGCACAGACGCTGCTGGACCTCCATCAACATTGATATTCATGGTAGCAAATGTAAAACCTGTAGAGACTGAAGTCTCAGATATGAATCTCTCTGTTTCTGGTGTACAGAGTAGCCTAAATCAATAAGTCCTGTTGCTTCACTGACATAACAAGTCAAGTAGAAGTAAAAATTACTACAAAAGCCAACTTAGGTTGTCTTAAAACTCCCAGAGTGCTGGGTTCTGCAGTAGAACCTCTTAGTACATTCAGCATCTGTCAGAAGAGGAAGTTTGTTAGACTCTGTTCTTCTTTTTGGACCAGTTTGGTCCCAAATAAAAAGCTAAACTGTAAAGTGAGAGGTGTGAGCAACAGTAAGTTGTCATATTATTAAAGAAAAATTCACAGTGTTAGTTGAAATGTTACACCAAAGTGAAGACACCAACATGTAAACTGATGGTTTATTCACAGTTTAAATTATTTCTCATTATTCTCAAGAAAATTAGTCAATTTTATTAAATGATTAACTGTCTTTATCTATTTGTAGTACACTCTCAGACATAAAGGTACAAAACTGTCACTGGAGCAGGACCCCTCTTGTCACTAGGGTGGTACCCTCAAGGGTACATCTTAGTATCTTTAGTCAGGGAACATAACTGTACTGTAATCCATTGATATTATATTTTCTAAGTTGTATTGACTCCACACACCCCGTCTCGTCTCCAGGCTTCTTATTTTAATGTTCTGTTTAAAAACATTAGCTTTTGAAAAGGTACAAATATTTACTTGTCATTTGGGAAAACTTACTTAAGGTTCATAAAACCACTGTTTGAGGGAACATTTACATTGTTTGTTCATTGATGAGCGAAAAATGTACCTGCACAGAACCGTTATTTCTAACAGTGTAATGGTATTTGATCAGTGAGATTAGGTCATCACTTTTCAAATATGAGTTTTTTCTGTAAATTTACTTTACTATAAGTTGATTCTCTTTGCTATAATTACAGTTATTATGGATTCATCTATATATCTGTTCATTACTGAGCATTTTTTTTAATTTTCAGAGCTTCTTATAAACTCCTATAAATATCAGAGAAAGTCAGAGAACACCTTTTCATTTCCAGTCAAACCACTCATTTGGTATAAGTTGTTCATTTTTTTAACATCAGAAAAAGATTAAAACACACACACACACATATATATATATATAAAATTTTAATCAGTGTTTCAAAGAAATTTGCAGGGAGTTTATTTTTTTTTTTACACCTCCAAAGTTCAGTCTTAGAGGTTGATTGCATTCTTGGCTTCCCAAGAGCCCAGTTACAATTATCAACCCACCAGTCTCTAAAACTTTACTTGACATCTCAGCTATCCAGTTTCTAATTCTCTGTGTTTTAGATGTTCTTGTGTAAATATTCTTCTTTTAAGTCTGTCTCCTTTTCTCAGTGAGGCTTCTTCACAGCTGCACATCCTTTCCTCACAGAGTTGTTCTCACAGTGGAAGGATGGACAGAAACACACAGGGACAAGGGATGAGGAATATTTAACTTCAACTCCTAAAAATAATTTTAAATCTACAAATCTGAACTGAAACATAATTTGAAGACATGTGTACTTGTTTTTGGGTGGAGTTTAAACCTTTATGTTTTAGTCACATATTTTCAAAACCAGTTGGTGGCCATGCGCTGTTTGGAAAGTAGCTTCTCTTGCCAACTGTTGACCACTTTCAGGGTGTGTTGATAAAACACAACCAGGTTGATTTACAAGGAAGAAAAGCCAAAGATGTGGGCAGAGTTGTAGACGATTTCTGAGTCCCGAAGCCGCCTTACATCAGACCTCAATCACCAGGCGATCCTAAGAAGAAATTTCTTCTTAAAACCCACTTATGCAGTTTTCACAAAGATTCTGACATTCAACAATGTTTTCTTATTTGGGATTTGTTCTCAGGTAAGAACAGCATCTACACACACTCAAGAGCACAAAGGTGTGAACAATTCTGCACTTTAAGAACACAACATGGATCTACCATAGACTTTTTATTAGAACCTTTTTTCAAGAACACATTTAAGAACAAACATAGGAAGATATTGGAGAATGAGGCGAATGGAGTGTTCTTAACCTTAAAAAAAAATCAATGTCCCAAACTTACATTACAACACATTATGATACATTATGTTTCATGTAAATTATACCAAAAAAAAAAAAAGTGAAAAACGGCAAATCATTTTGCATGACATTACCATTCATAACAGCTTAAAATTTCAGCGCCTTCAACTTAAAACACATTCATGCATCCCTGGAAGCACCTGTGGATGTTTTCAGATCTGAAGCAGCTTGATTTTCTCCTCTCTCTCAAAGATGAAAGCTTTAAGTGCTGTTTATCTTTTGGGTTTTGGTGTCAACCAGGTCTTCCAGGTGGTTGTTACATTTCTCTGTTTTTCTCCTGCCTTATGTACATGGATTATTTCATATCTAATCTCCAGATGTGAGAACAAGTCACTAAGATGCAAGTAATAAGTAAGTATCAAGTCTTCATACTCAAGTCCTGAGTCAAGATAGTCGAGTCTCGATTCAAGTCCCGATTCAGAACAGACGAGTCTCGAGTCCCAAGTCAATACTATTGATCTTCGAGTCCTAAACAAGTCAGTCTGTATTCTTCAGCTACTTTAAGGTCATTACACTGAATAATGGTAACAGTACTATAACCTTTAAAGACAGCACATTAGCAGTGTATGGCTGTATATTAATACACAATGAATCATTTAACTATTTCAATTAAGATAACCATGACAGACAAATGGGTACACAAAGAGTAGAGAACATGTGAAAAGAAAAAGAAAAGAATTTTAAAAGTACTACTGAATGTAATTAAAAAAAAACAAAAACGTATATTTGAAGATAATTTCTGATGAATTTTTGGGACATCAGGCCCATAGGATTAAAATGAAAACTAGGTCAGCCAACTAAAAACAAACACTAGTTTGAATTGAATTTAGATGACAACAGAAACCAAAATGACCGAGCTGAACAACGTTCACAGAAAAGACAGCAGCGTGATGGTAAATATGCGAAGCTGAAGCTGACTTTTTTCTTCCAGCTTCTTATTTGAATTTTCTGTTCCACCTTAAAAATGGTGCAGCAGTTATGTTCCGGTGCAGCATTTAAGGTTGAACGACAAATTCCAATATGGAGCTGGAGAACAACAAGTCAGCTTCATCTTCGTGGTGAATCTTGTGCTTGTTTTACCTGCAGAAGCTGTTAAACGTGGTTGAACAGAGAGCGCTGTTTCTTTTGTTTTTGTATCATGACGAAAATGGTCAGTTTGGCTGGGCAGTTTCTCCAGTAAGACTGGAATTTAAGTGCTGAACGAAAGCGCATTGATGCTGTTGACGCTTCACCTGTTTCCAGCTTATGGAGGCAAACTTGCGCTCTAACGCTTCGCTGGTTTTCTGAAATACAATAAACCAAGCATAAGCACAGTAACAGACATCTGACGACGTTGCTGTTTATTCAAGTTACGGCAGGAAACAAACCCAGTCACATGAAAAACAATCGACTGTGTAGAAACCACCATTTGCAGTCAGACTCTCTCCACAATTCTTCTGCTGAGTCTCGTGTCTTTCCGAGTCATGAAGTCCAAATCAAGTCAGAGTCCGAGTCATTGGAGTTGAAGTCTTTCTCGATTTTCTCGAGTCTAAGGTCATCACATATGTGACTCGAATCCACACCTCTGCTAATACAAGGACTAACTTATGATATATTGACCTAATGATCATTTTAACTGAAAATTAAATAAAGGAATGGTGGTCTATGACTTTTGCACCACACTGTCTGAAACAAAGTTGCTTCTATATTATTGGAACCAGTGATTCCAAACTTTTGAACAGTTGTGCATATATAAATAGAACTAAAAATATCTTTTGAAGCTACTCAGAAGTGAAAATCCATCAACATTTTACTGAAGTACTTGAACTGAGGAAATGAAAGTAGCTTCTACCCACTTCTACATATAGAACTCCGTGAATGGGGGTGTAGTGACACCCCTGGAGGAACAGCAGGGGTGTAGATGGTTTGGTTTTGACACCAGTCGCTTGGGAGTGTTTGAAAGAGATGTTCTTTAGAAAGCTAAGTCGTCCAACCTGCCTCAAAGCCACCAGGTGTCTACAGAGCTTCTCGTTGTGCTTTTAAAGTGTGGCACACTCCCAGGCATATGAGGAACAAAGGAAGTGTGTAGGGGTGTGTGTACACACTGCTTCTGTTTCTAAGGCGACCGTGTGCTGGAGACCAAGTTGAACTTTGGAAGAACTCCTTAGATGAAGTACTTGTGTTTTCATGTGTGTGGAGAACGATGCGGTGATAGACGGAGGGTGAGAGATTGCATACGCACCTCTGATTTAAATAAGGTAGCTTTTAGGGTTTTGGTGAAGGTGGTGCTGAGGGGGCGTGGGTACATATTTCAAACCCAGAAGTTGCTGTCAAGTGCAAATTTCTTTGACTCTTCTCTAAAGATTTCCTTTACAATTCTTTAGCTTTTTTTTAGCCTGTTTGTTGTCTTACCCCTCCTCTTCAAGGTTGCCAGAACTCAGGAAGGAATATTGGCTCGAAGAGTGCTCTACTGACATGATATTAAAGCCGTTTGAACTGTCAGGGGAAGGTGTGTGCTCCCTATTTGATATGGCCTCCGATGACGCTTCATCGATTTGCTGTGGTTAACCTGCCATGGAAGTTTGTTGGTTTTTGATCTTTAACTGTTGAGTCATCCAAAATGTTTTCTGGTTCCTCTGCACTCTTAAAAAAGATTGTTCATTAAGGGTTCTTTGGAATGATGGTGTTTTAGGACCACTGTTAACAAAATAGAAATAATAGACTCTAAGAATAAAATCATATAGCCTAGAATAAAATTGTAATATTTCAAAAATAAAGTAGTAGAATTATGACACGAAAGGGGGATATTTGCAGGAAAAGTCACAATATTGTAGCCAAAGGCTTTGCGAAAGGAAGGTAGTAACTTCCTCATGTTAAACTGAGTGATGTTGAGGAGTTGGCAAAGTTATACTTACTCCTGGCACATCAGCACCAGATTGTTATCAGCATAAAAGCACTGAAATGTTCGGAAAAGATGCGGTGGCTGGCTGCACAGGTCTCGGAGGAAGCCTGTGCTAACCTTCGCCCTCCTAGTGTTGTGGTATCGTGTGACTGGGGGAGTCCTAACTAGTGGGTGGCATTGGAGATGACTAAATCAAAAAACTGAAACATCTGTGCAAGAAGCTGTGTTTATTTAGAAGAAAAAACAGAAGGACTTGGAGGAAATTGTCTCTATTGTTGAAGGAGAACTTGCAAGCAGTGGACTTTATTCTTGAAATATTAAGATTTTATTTAAAAAAAAATATTCTCAAAATATTACGATTTTATTCTAAAAAGTACTTTATTCGCAAATTTTTACGACATTATTCTCAACATATTATGACTTTATTCTAAAAAAATACAACTTTATTCTTGAAATATTATGACTGTACTCTCAAAATATTATGACTTTATTCTTGAGAGATTATGACTTTATTCTCAAAATATTACAACTTTATTCTAAAAAATACAACTTTATTCTCAAAAGATGACTTTATTCTAAAAATATGACTATATTCTTGAAATGTTATAACTTTATTCTAAGAAATACAACTTTATTCTCAAAAGATGACTTTATTCTAAAAATATGACTATATTCTTGAAATGTTATGACTTTATTCTAAAACAATACGACTTCATTCTCAAAATATAACGACTTTATTCTCGAAATATTATAATTTTATTTTAAAACAATATAACTTTATTCTCAAAATATTATGATTTTAATCTTGAAGTCTATTTTTTAATTGTATTATATATTTTTAATAATGCCCCTAAAACGGCCTTTAGTAACAAAAATGGTTCTACAATCGTGCACTCAAAGAAACCTTTGCGTGATTAAAAGCTCTTTGCATCATAAAAGCTTCTTTAGAATGTGCTGTGGATGGTTCTATAAAGAACCTTTTTGAAAGGGTTCTATATAGCACCCAAAATAGTTCTTCTATTATTACAATGTCAAGCTTATAACAATAGAAGAAACAAAAAGATTCTGTATAGAAGAAATCAAAAAGATTCTGTATAGACCCATCTACAACACATTCTCCATCAATCTGAAGAACACTTTCATGATGCAAAGAACCCTTTAATCATGCAAAGGGTTCTATCAGGTGTTTCAGCCTCCTTTTGTACACCCACACCGGTGTGTAAAGTCATGTACACAGCCATGCCGTCTCTATAGACAAACACTGGCAGTAGAATAGGTTATACTGAACAGCTCAGTGATTTTAATGTGCCACTGTGTCAAGTCAGTTCATGAATTTTCTGCCTCATCTATGCTGGACTGTAATGTCTGCACTGCTAAATCAACAAGTTGTCAGACTGCAACGATGCTGGGATTTTTCATTCTAACTTAGACTAAGTGACATTGCTATGTTTGGAGCATTACAATGCTGGACAAGATAAGGTAAACTATTCAAAAAGTGTATATACACTGATCAGGCATAACATTATGACCACCTCCTTGTTTCTATGCTCATTGTCCATTTTATCAGCTCCACTTACTATATAGGTGCACTTTGTAGTTCTACAATTACAGACTGCAGTCCATCTGTTTCTCTGCATACTTTGTTAGCCCCCTTTTACCCTGTTCTTCAGTGGTCAGGACCCCCATAGACCCTGACAGAGCAGGTACTATTTGGGTGGTGGATCATTCTCAGCACTGCAGTAACACTGATGTGGTAGTGGTGTGTTAGTGTGTGTTGTGCTGGTCTGAGTGGATCAGACACAACAGTGCTCATCACCTCAGTGTCACTGCTGGACTGAGAATAGTCCACCAACCAAAAATATCCAGCCAACGGCGTCCTGTGGGCAGCGTCCTGTGACCACTGATGAAGGACCAACACAAACTGTGCAGCATCAGATGAGCTATTGTCTCTGACTTTACATCTACAACAGTGAACACAGTGTTTAAAAACTCCTTACCTGCTCTGTGAGGGTCCATGGGGGTCCTGACCACTGAAGAACAGGGTAAAAGGGCACTAACAAAGTATGCAGAAAAGCAGATGGATTACAGTCTGTAATTGTAGAACTACAAAGTGCACCTATAATAGTAAGTGGAGCTGATAAAATGGACAATGAATGTAGAAACAGGTGGTCATAATGTTATGCCTGATCGGTGTAGTTTCCACATTAGCTACTGCAAAAAGGTCTATAACCAAAGAATTCATGCTTTAGAACCATCTGTTAGCAGGAGTTATAACTTCACACATATAGTATCTAATTACTTAGCTACAAGATATTTTACCATCATATGTATGTAACCAGTTTTAGAGCAGAATGTCTTGATTTGCTTGAGCAAACTCTGACAGTGATAACTTTTTCCAGGGGGATTTTGGCCTGTTAAAGTAGGAGATGGCTACTGATTTTTTACAAGCTTTGTTGAAGCAGAAGCATGTAGAGAATAATCAAACTTTATTTGTAGATGTTATCATTTGCTCGCTTACATCTATTCCTATCTTCCTATTTTTTATAGCAAGCGTATGTAAATACCTACTAAAATAAATGAATAAACATCCCATGATGCAAGATGCAAGATGCCAACGAGTAAACTGAAACTAAAGCTCTCCTGCTGAGGATGTATACATTTATTCATGCGTGAAAGAACCTCAAGGCTTTATTTATCTGCTTAAATCAACACTTCACTCAGGTCATGGCCAAATACAGTGTGATAATTACACTGCGCAGATGGCTGTACATGCTACTGTAATATATATATATATATATATATATATATATATATATATATATATATATATATATATACAAAATATAAAGTTTATGTCACTATTAGAAAGTTATGTATTTCAGTTATTTGCTGCAGTGATACAGTCTAGCACAGACAAGGCTCACCTCCTCCATATAAACACAAATAAAAACAAGATATTCATTAGTTTTTGGCATTTTCAATTTAATACAAGAACTTAAGAATTAAAATTTACACAAATTTTCACCTGATTCCCAAATCGCACTTACACAAAACTAGTGCCTGTCGTGGAATGAAACATCCTGCTCTTGTAGTTTCTGCACTCATTTGGCAGAAACTATGTGTCACACCACCTCTTCTCTGTCTCGACTCAGCTGTGATACCCTGTGTAATTTTAAACACGATTTTCTATCTAAATATGATCTTTGAATATGTGATAAACTCCAAAAATCAGCTGAGTTCAGAAACTACAACAGTGCATTGCTGAAGCTTCATTTTGGCACATGACAGGCACTTCTTGCATTTAATTTACAAATATGAACTATTTATGAACTGTTTACAATTTAGGTACTGCACAAAGGCTTCTAACTAAAGAATAAACTATACACACATCTGTTAACTGTAGTTACAGCGTCACGCATAAGTTATCTAATTACTCATCTACAAGATATTTCATTATCACATATACATACTGGACAAAATATAAATCTTATGGTTTATGTACATGTACTGACATTGTGCAACTCAGTATTTATTAATGAAATGACATGAACTGTCATTTATAAAAATTACAGTTTCAGAGTCTGATTACCTAATGACTTGTTTACAACTATTATTGGTCAGTTAATGGTTTATTAAACAAAGTTATTATAAAGTGTTTCAATTCATTTATAACTCAACTGTAACAAGCTAAATCCTCTTCACATTTTTTGTGTGCCTAATTGAAAGTACCTGCTTGAACTCACACCAGGGGGATCTTTTCTGTTAGATTCACTTTCATTTTGGTAATCTTTGAAGTAAAACACATCCTTTGTTAGCTGCTGCCAGAAAATGCACCAGTGATATTTGTGTACTTGTTTAAACTTGACTTACTGATTTCTGGCAACTAAAAAATACATGTATGTGATATTAGTTGATTTTTATTTAATAAAACCGTCTTGCTTGTTGAATTCATACTGTATTGTGGTAATACTCTTATTTTAGTTTTAAGTTTTGGTTGTAAACAAAGTGTTTTAAGTATTAAAACAGCCAATGGAAATTTGTTAAAACAAAAATCTCTGTGGTATCTAGGTAAGCATAGCCAAGCAAGCTCTCCAATTGGTCAGGTCTTCAGGAGATGGACTGAAGGCCTTACATGTTAATAAATGACTGACATAGTTAGGAACTGACAGTGGAAGCAACCAATCAATGAATCATGTTTTGATTTACACTTGGCCCATTTTTATGAGAAAAGCATCACTCTAGGCCATATGGAAGTTCTAGATGTATCACATATGACCAAGTTTAACAGTGGTGCCAGCCCTATTCCATAAAACATATGAAATACATTTTACAAGCTATAAGTGTTTGTGTTTAATCTAGACAGCCAATGACAGTTGTGCATCAGCATTAGCTTAGTGCTAACATAATACTGAAAACACCATAGTTAGCATTATCATAGAGGTGATAGGTTTTTCTTGTTTTTTTTGACATTGATGGCCTGAACTGAAGCCCTGGCTCCAACAGTCATGGTTTGCCTGCATTCTAGAGATATTTTTGGAGGATTCTGGGGGATTTTTGGCCTGGTAAAGTAAGAAATGGCTATTGTTGAAGCTGAAGCATTTAGAGAATAATCCAACTGTATGTCTAGACGCAATCATTTGCTCACTCTCATAAATTTTTCTTGCCCTATTTTTGCAGGAAGGGCATGTAAATACCTACTAAATAAACAAATAAATAACTAAATAAACATCTCATGATGCTAGATGCAAAGCTTTGCTGGGTGTTACCAATGAGAAAACTGAGACTAAAGCTTCCCTGCTGAGGATGTATGAATTTATTCATGTGTGAAAAAAAAAACCTCAAGGCTTTTTTTATCTGCTTAAATCAACACTTCACTCAGGTCGTGGCCAAACACAGCACAGTGTGTTAAACTACGCTGTACAGATGACTGTACATGCTACTGTAACACAAATTATGCCTGATGCTTTGTGACAAAGTGCTTAATTAAAGATGAGGATGAGGAAAGCGTGATGTTTTTGTTGTTGTTTACAAGGTCAGAGTGAAAGATAACACCCAGCTCGAAGTCTGAAATGAGCAGACGAGTTTGACGGTATAAAAGTGGAGAAATCTCACCCCCTTCTGCGAGTCTTATTCCATCCCACAGAGTTCAATTTGGCTTCTTCACTTTAATTCCTCTCCGCTCTGCTCCATTTTTTTTCTTATTAGCGATATGGCACAGATGGATTTGCGATCTTAATTGTTTTTGGCTCTTCAAAGGAATAGTTATGTAATGCTGCCGGTATGGAGATCAGATGATGAACCCCGGGCAGATGGCCTACGTCAGTCTGCAGTGCTGCAAGTGTCGGCGCTATTTTTTGCAGGTGTTCTGGGAAAGTGAGTACAGTGTGTGTTCATAGTAATGAGCACAAGAGCAAGTAACAGTAATAGCAGTTTAAAAGTTAAGAGTGTTCAGAGACATGGATATTTGTATTTGCAAATTGACACTGTCATGATAATATCCTGATGTTTGAAATGAAAATGTTCTAGAAGAAGAAAAATTTTTCTTAACTTTAATCTATGCTAATATAACAGGATGTAATTCCATTTCAGTTGGGACTATTTCTCCATTTATTATATAATGTTAATGCAATATTCATATAAAAAATGGACAAAAATACAAACTTACAAGGTCAGAGTATCACAATGACAGTATGTATTTGTGTTTGTCAAACAGACAAAATAACTAGTATCTGTATTTGGATATAATTTGAAAGTAGGCGTGGCTTATACTAAAAATGGGTGATCATTTTAAACTATTTATAAATGGGCATAATTAAGAAAGCTTGTAGTAGTCATTGTTATTAGTAAGCCTCTAAGTTCATATCAGCTCGCAAGCACAGAACCCCCAAAAATCCAGCTTAGGGACCCTAAGAAGGCTAGACGTGGCCAATATATATGTGGATGTATATATCACCCTTTTGGAATTTTAAGGTTCTATCTGCGTTCTGAGCAGTTTTGACATAATGAGCTTTAAAGACACCCTAAATGTATTCTAAATGTATAGTATCAAAATCCTATCAAATCTGTAATTAAGTTTTTTTGGAACAGGTCAAATACCGATAAAACCTTCTAATCCTAAGAACTCACTTTCTGCTTGAAATTATAAGGTTCTATTTGACAAAACATGAAAAGAAGCAACGATTTTCAAAGAATATAAACAGGTTGCTCATATTTTGTTTTAAAACATAAAATCAGTACTGTAATAGAGTGTCTACATGTATTTAATTATTAAATACAGTATTTTCTATGACATTTTTAGGACACTTATTTTTATTACATTTTTATAAGATATTTATTACTTGTTTTCAGACAAACCATCTTTTTCTTATTCAAAAAAACATTTTGTCCAGTTCAGAGGTCAGTTTTAGGTAGAAACCATTAGTTCAGGTTGCTTTTAGGTCAGACAGCAACGAGCTACTGTAATAAACTGCTCCAGCGGGTCAGTGTAGCAGGTCAGTCTAAAGGTCATATGAGGTTTTGTTTCAGAAATGTGGCTCCAGTGCACCCAATTGTCTTACACTGGGAGAAATAAGAAAGAGAAAAGATGAACGAATGAATGAAATTCATCTTTATGTTGTAATCAAGACCCCATCAATTCAAATGTTTACTGTTTAAATACTTTTAAGGATTAACATTTATAAAATTGAAGGCAGGCAGAGTTTCAGCAACATATTTTCATAAAGTTTTATAAAGGAGTAGAACCTGATTGGTCCTCTTGTGTGTATTTGAAGTGCTGACTGGTTCACAGATAGTTCTATAAGGTTCTAAGTTTAAAAAAACAAAAAAACAAAACAACATGTCACATAATGCTAAGATGTTGTCACAGAATAACAATATGTGAATAACTCAATTTTGACAAAAATGTCAGATAGAACCTTATAATTCCAAGGGCATGGTCAAATTTAACAACCAAAAGCAACCACTGCTATAAAGCTATCTGGATGTGTTAAGAATGAATTCATAATTATTAATTATTAATTCATCCACCTGCAAACATTGAAGAGGACACGTCCCCCCGTCCCTACCCCTGGCCCCCTAAATCTATGCCTATGCTCAGGAAGGACACATGCATACGTGCTGTTTTGGCTGTTTTGTAATTAACTTGTTTTTAGTTATGTGATCTCTGCTTTGAGCATAAACTCTCATAACCGATTCCCTCTAGAACTATTCTCTCTCTCTATCTTGTCTTGCTCTAACTCTCTCTCTCATTATCTTTCTGTCTGTATGTCTTTTTTCCCTCACTGAAGTGGCACTTCTGCGTTCCTGCGCCGCCTCTTTAAGAGTCGCTCTGTGATCCTCTAAAAGCGTTAAAACGTTTTAATGGAGCTCTCTCATGCCACATCGAGCTCTTGATTGGCTGTTGAAGTGGTAGCGCCCTCTAATTGGTCACTGAGGGGCTGATTAAACAAAGCAGGAAAGAAATCACCTTGCAGCCTGGGCCACTCCACAGTGATGGCCTGACACATGACCCGTCTACCCAAAACACCAGCCATCAGTTAAGCTGCAGTGCGTGCTGGGATGCATAGCCCACTGTGGAATTTCTACAGCGTTTTTAAGACTTAAGTTGTCAGAAGCGGCAGCCAGCACGTGCATCAGCGAGGCGGCAAAGCATGCGTCAGCGAGGTGGCAAAGCGTGTGTCAGCGAGGCGTCTTAGGCTGAATTAATAACCGACTCTAAACGTTGGTGTTGTGATATAAACCGAGTCTGTTCTGCAGTTTCTCATTAGGTTGAATGAATAACTGACTCTAAATGAAGGTACTGTGATATAAACCGAGTCTGATCTACAGTTTCTGATTAAGTTGAATGAATAACTCACTCTAAATGAAGGTATTGTGATATAAACTGAGTCTGTTCTACAGTTTCTCATTAGGCTGAATGAATAACCGACTCTAAATGTAGGTATTGTGATATAAACTGAGTCTGTTCTACAGTTTCTGATTAAGTTGAATGAATAACCGACTCTAAATGAAGGTCTTGTGATAAAAACCGAGTCTGAACTACATTTACTCATTAAGTTGAATGAATAACTGACTCTAAATGAAGGTATTGTGATATAAACTGAGTCTGTTCTACAGTTTCTCATTAGGTCGAATGAATAACCCACTCTAAATGTAGATATTGTGACATAAACTGAGTCTGTCCTGCAATTTCTTATCGGTTTGAATGGGATTCTTACCAGTGTTATGTAAAACTTGTCCAACCTATCAACAGTTGCTATGAAAGAAAGCATTCAGACAAGTCAACTGTCCAATGATTAAGAGACCACTGAGAAAGATGGTACTGTGTTCACCTAATATCAGTGTAAATAAGCTCAAATTAAAGCGACCATGTATTTTAACATCAGTTGTTTCCTTTCAAAACAGCAAAAATTGCATGCAGTGATTCAGAGACTGTAAACCTAGCTTATGGTGCCCACTTCTGTGACAAAGCCAGATGCCTTTCCGTAAGCAGATGAGTGCACACTTCAGTGCTGCATGGCACAGTCAGCGTAAAAAATACACTGGGCGTCATAATTAACTCTTAAACCGACAGCCATGAATAGATGAGTTTATTAAAACGAGGGAAGAGTACCATGGGGCGCCATACGGCATCCGCTCCCAGGGCAAATTAAATCTTTTTGGCTTGTGCTGAACAGGCTCTCTGCCTTCTGTGGATAATAGAATTGCATCATGAAAATAAGCCACGATTTGAAGTCAATTAGATTCCCTAGAGCACAAGAAATATAGCCGCTCTCACAGCGGAGACAGCCAGGTGATGTATCTGTTGTATTCACAGGCTCGCAAAGCGGCCGCAGAGCTGTAGAGCAGGACTGAGACAGAGAGACGGAGGAAAACTCACACATACAGAGAAATTAGAGTTACTATAGTAACTATAGGACTGACAGTGAGGACGTCTTCCATTTCAGTTCATGTTGAGCTTATTTACCTTACATTATGTGACTGTAGGAGAAGGACTTACATACATTTCTGAGGAAGATGTTCAGAGTTTCTGTATTTCTGATTTACTCTTTCTTAGTCTGTCTTTATTTCTCTCTCTCTCTTCTCGCTCCTCTCGTACTCTCTTTTTTATTCTCTTCTTTCTTTCTCTCCCTTCTCTCCATCTATCCTTCTTTCAGTCTGACCTCTTTCACTCTCTCATATTCTCTCTCTCTCTGGCTTTCTCCTCTGTCTAAATCTCATTTCCTCTTCTTTCCCACTCTCCACCATCTTTCTCTGTCTCTCTCTTTGACTGTCTCTTGCTCTCTCTCTCTCTCCTCTTATACTTTCTCTTTCTTTCTCTCCATTCTCTTTTCTCTTTCCTCTTTTTCTCCTCCCCTCTCTCTCTTTCTGTCATACTGTCTCCTGACACTCTTTGTCTCTTTCTCTGTATTTCTCTCATATTTTCATTTTCACTCTTTCTTGTCTATATCTTATACTCTCTCTTGTTCTATCCTTCTTTCTCTCTCCCTTCTTTCTCTCTTCTATTTTTTCTCTTTGTCTCTCATTTTCTCCTCTTTCACACTCTTTATTATATCTATCTATCTATCTATCTATCTATCTATCTATCTATCTATCTATCTATCTATCTATCTACTGTTTAAGGTGAAGAGGGAAAAGTGAAACAGGTTAAATCAGTCTGTTCTTTTGTCTGTACTGCAGTGTGAGCTGTGTGTGTGGATGTTGGAGCAGTAAGTGACCAGGCAAGGCTGCAGGACTCTCTGTTTAAAGAGGGATTCAGGCTGTTTGTTGTTGTTCATGTTATGTATTTTTCTGTAGCCCAGCATTGTGTCTGTAATTTACAGTTTCCAGTAAAGCCATGCAGAATGTACAGTTATGTGTCATGTTTTCATCTGACAATGTTCTCTCACTACAATATCCAGCATGCATTTTGCAAATACACCACATGACCATTAGGAATACCTACAGTAATTAACAATTTCTGAAAGCTAGCTTAAAATGAGATTACATATTACATTTTGTAAAATAAAGATGTTTTAATCATTAGCTTTAAAATATTTCAACAACAGGAAACAGACAATAAAAAGAAAAATTTAAGAAAAAAACATTTTTCACAGATTTAAGTCCTACTCTGAGAATTTGGTTCCTTACTTTGGAAAATTTTGCTAAAAATCTATTTAAAATCAGTAAATCATGCAGGCTTATTTTAATCATTTCACATTAATGTTTGTTTAACCCAGGGGTCGGCAACATGCGGCTCATGCCTGGCTCCACAGCAGAATTAGATTTGTAGGTAAAAATAAAATAATCCTCCTTTGCAGTAAAATAAAGCTCTGCTGATTGTTCAAACACAGTTTAACAATAAATGGTCTCTGGAGTTAATATAGAACAGATAATTCACCCTTTACCCCTGAAGATTTGCACGCAGACTGTTGGTCACCATAGCAACGCGGACAATCTCACCTAGCTAGTAGCTAACAAAAAGTAAAAGAGAAAGATTTAAGACAAACATTGATAATTTGGAGACTAATGGACTTATTTGCATTTATAATCACTCCAGCTGGTTTCCTACTACATTTAATCTGCAACGAGACACTTTCAAACACTAAAAAGTCATGAAGCTGAAGTCAGATTCTTGTTCGAATTTTCCCGTTCCACCTTAAATGGTGCAGCAGTTACATTCTGGCACCTCAGACACCATTTATGGCGTAACAGGAAAATTCAAACAAGAAACTGACTCGAAGAACCTGGCGAATGAGATGCTGACTTCAGCCTCATAAAAATCAAGAACAAGAAACTGTTCTACTTTTGAGGAAAAGTTTCCTGCCAGAGATGCGAAAAAAAGTGGCTATAGATGAGCTAAAGCCTAAAGCAGAATAAAGTAAGAATAAAGTTTTCGTTTGTATTTTTAGACTATATTAGTACATCAGCACATACTGAGACATATTTACAGCCAGGATGGTAAAGTGGACATAAAATGTTGTGGCTCCCAAGGTGGTTTGATTTTTGTTGAAAGGACAAAATGACTCTTCTTATAATTTGGGTTGCCAGCCCCTACTTTAACCAAAACAAAGAAAAAAAAAGCGATGCCTACATACGCCTTTCCTGACAACTAAATTAAACCTACACAAACTTTTGCAAAGGCTTATTCCAAGATGTGTCATAAAGGCTACTTATCAGCTTCACATCATGTGCCTAAACACCCCAAACACTACATACTCTGAACTGTGTAATTTTCAATAATAGTTATGTGATATTATGTCATATTTCGGTCCTTGTGCCATAACTATGCCATGCAATATTTTTGGTCTTTGTTGTAGTTACAAATAAGGAGTGTGTTAGTTTAGTGTGTTGTCTTACTGTAACAGTGGTGCCTGATAGTTTGTATTCCCTTTAGAATTTTCTATATTTCTGCATGCATTTGACCTAAAACTTCATCAGATTTCCACACAAGTCCTAATAATAGATAAAGAGAACCAAATAAAAACAAAATATTAGACATTTTTATTGAGGAAAATGATTCAATATTACATATCTGTTAGTGGTAAAAAGTATGTGAACTTTTAGGATTACCAGATAATTTGCAGGTGAAATTAGAGTCAGTGGGATGGCAATCAGGTGTGAGTGACCACTCTGTTTTATTAAGAGAACAGGGATCTGTCACAGTCTGATCTTCAGAACACATGGTTGTGGAAGTGTATCATGGCACGAACAAAGGAGATTTCTGAGGACCTCAGAAGAAGAGTTGTTGATGCTCACGAGGCTGAAAAAAGGTTACAAAACCATGTCTAAAGAGTTTTGACTCCACCAATCCACAGTCAGACAGACTGTGTACGAATGGAGGAAATTCAGGGCCAATGTAAAGATAAAAAACATAGAAAAGTTGTTAGTGGCTTTAAAATCTCCTATTCTAGTCTCTCTTTTTTTGGTATAAACTTTTTTTCAGCAAAAAATCCAAATGAAATCGGACTTCCATTAAAAATCCAATCGCGAGTCATATTTGTATGTGGTTTCAAATTCAAATCAGGTCTCTGGTCATGTGATTCCACGTGGTGTATTTGTCCTTCGGTGGGCTGCATTTCTTGATGTCATTATGTGACGACAATATGAGCATTATACTTTAGCCTACTCCTTACACGCACACCTGCATCGTTACTATGACAACCAACATGCACATCCAAGCAAAAGTGACCAACAGTAGTACCAATCTGATTTGGTCACTTGCAAAGATTTAAGAAATCTGATTTGATCTTCTGTGTAAACAAAGCATTTTCTGAAGAATCCACTGTCTCACTACAGCATATTCAGACACTTCTTCACTTTTGATCAAGCTTTTCTCTCTGCGTTACGTTAGGATTTTCACACATTTTCTCCACGCGCTCAAAGTCGTCCTCATTCTGTCTTCCTAATAAACAATGCATTTAGCTGCTTCATTCTCGATTAGTATTTTTAGCAGTGGGACTTTTCAGTGAGCCAAACCGAGAAAGAAGTCACTGTGTGTAGGTCCTCAAAGTGTGACATGTCACAGCTAATTAATAAGCCATGGGCAAACGCTGAGGTGTTTCATTAATGCATGGAGGGAAAATGTACAGCGGCTCCATTAGCGTACAGCTATAAGACTGAGCTATAGTTTTCAGTAATTATGTGCAGGAGAAAGGCAGCTGAATGAGCGCGGATGTAATCACTGTGAGGTATGAATTATGAGAGACAGCCGCGGGGAGAAATGACAAGATGACAGACAGAAAGAGGTCAAACCAGCTGAGGAACGTAATGACCATAGTTTCAAGATAAACCCACCGCAAAAAACATAGATGTGGATTATGAGGGCGTTAAATGTGGTTTATGATTAGGTGGAATAGAGAGACTTGTGTATACAGATACATGAGTGGGTGAGGCTGAAGCTAAAGAAGCATTCCAACATGAAACTAGTGTTGGCGTAGTAAATTATAGCATTATGTCGTCTGGTTATGTAGTATTTCCTAGTCCAGGCGCTTTGTTTTGACAGAATTCATGATTTTATATCACTGTCCATCCATCAGTGTTCTCTCACTGCAATACCCAGCATGCATCATCCAAATATTCCATAAAATCCACACTGTTGGGAATCTCTACTTTTTAACTGCTGCCGCTTTGCCCTCAAATAACCTACCAAAGTAAAAGGGGGCGCTGTTCCCACACACCTTAGGCTGCAGTCGTGATCTTGATCTCGTTTGAAAGGTAACACTCTCAAGTTTTTTCTTAACGGTCATATTAATTGTATGAAATACTGACACAGAGTGACAGAGGCTAGAATGGAGGAGTTTATTTCTCAGAACTGAACTCTGACTCTTACTGCGTTATCAACATCACTTAATTTGGATTGTGATGTCTCCACAGAGGCATCACCAACGATCGTTACTGCTGTGAATAATGCATCATAAAATGGTTTGTGGGAATTGAATCTTGAGATTTCAAGCTTTCTAACAGTATATTGCATCACTGTATTGCTGGACAATTTGATACAGAAAAATGATGTATAAAAAACGGAAGTGAACGTTTGGGCAGAAGTGTGCCGGTACCAGTGCAGTGATCTAGATAAGGTTAAGAAAAAAGAAAAAAATGTTGTTTATCTGAGAGGACAGTGTTGGTGGTCTACCAGGTCATCCAGGTGGTTGTTAGGAGTCCCATTTTCTCTTAAGCTTTTAATCTTTTTTGAACCCCAGTTTTGAAAACTTCTGTTTTTTTTTTCTCACTTATCTCCTTCTTCTTTATGCAGTTGGATTATCTTATATCTAATTTCAGAAATATGAAAAATAACTTGTAAGAACTTAAACAGCTTGAACTGTAAATTGAATGAAGGGTGGTCTCCCTGTGTGCTCTGTATGCATTTCTATGTCAGTCTGATTGCCGTGTGATATGAGACTCTCAGGCGATACAGTTAAGAAAAACGCATACAAAACCAACATAGTCAACCACACATGAGTGGATATGTTGAATTTTTCACCTGAGTGTCTCTCCCTCTCTCTCTCTCTCTCTCTCTCTCTCTCTCTCTCTCTCTCTCTCTCTCTCTCTCTCCCTCTCTCTCCCCCTCTCTCTCTCTCTCTCTCTCTCTTTCTCTCTCTCTCTCTCCCTCTCCCTGGGTGGATAGAGGGATGTATAATGGTGTGTTAATCTGACATGTACACAGTGCCATTACTCAGACTCCTGGCTGTCACAGGCCCAGTGGAGACCAGTGTAATCCATTTAACTCGTTGTCTTTCACGCCTTGCTGTTCTCAACGCACTGGAGCAAACCACCACCATTAATCTCATTTCACGCCTCTGCTCTCCTCTGTCCTGCACTCTTCTCTTCTCTTCTCTTCTCTTCTCTTCTCTTCTCTTCTCTTCTCTTTTTCTGTCTACTCTTCATTCTTTTCTCTTTCTTGCCTTGTTTCACTTTTTCTCTTCACTTCTTGTCCATTCCTCACTTTTTCTTTATTCTCTTGATTCTCATGTTTATTTTGTTCTCATCTCTTCTGTTCTCTTCTCTTCTCTTCTCTTCTCTTCTCTTCTCTTCTCTTCTCTTCTCTTCTCTTCTCTTCTCTTCAGTTTTCTTGTCTTCTGTTTTTGTCTCATCTCTTCTTTTCTCTTCTCTTCTCTTTAGTTTTCTTGTCTTCTGTTTTTGTCTCTTCTCTTCTTTTCTCTTCTCTTCTCTTTAGTTTTCTTGTCTTCTGTTTTTGTCTCTTCTCTTCTCTTCTCTTCTCTTCTCTTCTCTTCTCTTCTTGACTCTTCTCTTTTCTTGTTATATCTTCTTTTCTCTTTTTTTCTTTTATTTTTCTGTCTTATTATTCTTCCCTCATTTTCCTATTTTTTTCTAATTTCTTCTTTTCTGATCTTTCTCTTCTGTTTTTGTCTCTTTTTGTTTTCTTTTTTTTCTCTTTTGTTCTCATTTTCATTTCCTTACATTTTTTACTATTTCTCTTCTTTTCTCTGTTCTTTTTTCTTATGTTTCTCTTCTCTTATCTTCTTTTCCTCCCCTTTGTTCACTTTTTCTTTTCTCTTCTCTTCCTGTCCATTCTCCACTTCTGTCCATTCTCTTCTCTTCTCTTCTCTTCTCTTCTCTTCTCTTCTCTTCTCTTCTCTTCTCTTGTTTTTCTTCATTGTTTTTCTTTTCTTTTCTTTTCATTTTTCTTCTTTTCTCTTCTCATCTAATCTCTTCTTGTCTCATCTGTTCTCTTATTGTCTCTTCTTTTTTCTGTCTTTTTCTTCTTTTCTCTTCTTTTCTCTTCATGTTTCTTCTCTTCTCTTCTCTTCTCTTCACGTCATACTTTAGAAAGTGTTAGTTAAGGTTTAGGTCTCTCTTTTGTCTTGCTGCTGTGATGAAGCATCTGGCTGCTGCTACTCAACAGATCACTGCCTGTGAGGTGCTTAAAAAGCGTTTAGCGAGGCAGGTGAGGCAGGACGAGTGACAAAACAACAGATCAGCACAGCTCATTAAAAAAACGAAAGCTGCTGATGTTTCAGTTTTTGCTGTTTTTGTGCTCGCAAAGCAACAGAGGCAGGCAATTTAGCGAGCGTTTCAGACAGAGAGATGAAACAGCGGCAATCAGAGGGGTTTGATGTGTGTGAGTGTATGTGTGAAATTATGTTTGCAGATGAACAGAAGTGTGAACAAGTGCATTGTGGTTCAGTGTCCTGCTCTCATCTTCCTGTCAGGCTGAGCCGGGTTTCGTTAGCAGACGCTGCACTGGAGGATTCCAGGATTTACTATTACTGCCTGACATCCTGCTCAGATTAGTTTGTTAGCATGTCAACACTTCTTCAGACCCCTGGCCTCCCTCTCAACTGACTGAAACTGTTTCTAGAATTTTCTGCAAGACCTAGAGTGATGACCTCACTGCTGAGGAAAAGCATAGAAACCGTCAAGTGATTCTGCTGGTTTCTGAAGGTTTTGTAATGTGTTTTGACTTTTTAAATGGGTTGATATCACAATATAAATGAACCTAATGGTTTATCAAGTGACCAGTGGCTGATTCTAAATGCTTTTTATGGTTTCCCAATGGGATCTAAAGGTGTTCTACAGGAAACTAGGTCTCTATTGGAAACCACTGACCATTTTCAGCAGGGTTTTCTCACAACATCGGTGTCATTATAATCAAAACGTGATTGATTCCTCTGTCATGTAAAGCCTTTAGTTCAGTTTCTGAAGTCCTATCCAGTGAGAACTCACCTGGCTGTGTTTCCATAGATACTACAGTAGAAAGAGTCCTGATTGGACAGTTTTGCAGCATTCCCATTCCCAAGATTTTAACCCTTTTTTCCACCAAAGCTTAAGAGTGTGAAATAAGTCCAGTACTACAACAGAATTTGATCACATATGCTGATTCTATTAAATAAATATTAACTACAAATTACACGTGTTTCTTAGTTCCTAAAATCATTCTCTGAAGGCCTATAAAGCCTCCAAAATTCCCCTTTGATGGAGCATTAGAAAGACTCAAGAAGGGCTTTGACAACAACCTTCAGATGCTCCCAGACCAGCCATCATCTATCAAAGCACAGAAAATTGTACTTTTTGATACTGCACACATCCTATGAAAGTTTTAAGGGTGAATCTCTGTGAACATAATTATAAAAAAGAAAAAGAAAACTTGACTGAAAAGTAAAATACAACAAAATATAAACATTCTTAGGTCAACCTCCATTGAACACAAGTAAGAAAGTGCTAGTCAGAATGTGGATCATTCGCTGATGCTGTCTGAAACATGGTGTATATACGGCAGGCATGTCAAACTGGGGACCTTCTGGGCCAAAGTGCTGTGGAGATTAGGGTTTGCCCTCATCTAACACTCTGAATTCAGTTCATGAAGGCTTTCTAATTTGCTGATGGGCTGAATCAGGCGTGTTTATATATGGCAGTGAGCTGAAAGTCTGCAGTGTTTTTGCCCTCAAGGTCTGGGGCTTGACACATGTGTTATATGGCCAAAAGTCTCCTAATTATAGGGTTCAGTTTCTTCGGCCACACCCATTGCTAACAAGTGTAGATAATCAAGCACATAGCCTTGCAGTCTCCATAGACAAACACTGGTAGTAGAAAGGATCATACTGAAGAGCTCTGTGAGAGCTCTGGCACTGTCATTGGATGGATGCCACCTTTGTGAAATTTCTGTCCTGCTAGATCTGTCCCAGTCTCTCGTCCAACATCAGTGCCTGACCTCACAATAGCTCTTTTGACTGAATTGGCACAAATTCCCACGGATACACTCCAAAATCTGGTGGAAAATTTCCCAGAAGTGTAGAGGCTGTTATACCTGCAAAGTGGGGGTCAGCTCTGTATTAATGGTTTTGGAAGGGGATGTCCAAAAAGCTCATATAGGTTTGATGATCAGATATCCACATTTTGGTGACATATAGTATCAAAATCACTGCTGTTGTTCTTTTTCCCATAGTTTTTAGTTTGCAGGTTTTAAGAATACTGTTTACTGTACAGCTTTCATCCCACAGAGAGAGAGTGTGTGTGTCTGTGAGAGACAGCGAGGCCGAGCATGGTGAAGATAGCATTACACTTTGCACTGAGAGAGAGAAATGAGGTAAAATGGATGGAATATTTAAAAACATTGTCTGTCCATTTTTTTTTTTTGTTTTTGTAAACTTCATTGACGGAATTGTTTCAGCTGAAAGTGGGATGAGAAAGAATGAACCTTGCTGATTGGACAGTAGATTATACATCACTTCAAAGCTGTGATGTCACACTCCCCTTGAAATGATTTAAGAGTTACCAACTCTTTCTACTGACTTTCTTCTGCATCTTCTGTCCACTTACATGGCAGCTAAAATAGCAGTCTATTTTACATGTTGTTGCCGTCATTGCAAAACATCTTTTCTTTAGAAAGGAAAAAAAAATCTTAACATCTATTAATGTCACCTCAGCTTGACATTTCTGGTGGTCAATTCATGAAATGTTTTCACAATGGTACAGATTTACAGGTTTGATTATTATTTCTATACCTGTGGTGTAAAACTGATAACTAACAGATTACTGTGATTAAGGGACTGCAAGTGGGTTTTTCATATCCTAATAGATTCTTCTAGGCTGCTTTGGAAAATCGTCAATAAACATACAGCCTCAGTGTTTACATGTTCATTTAGTCATTAAGCAGATGCTCTTAACCAAACAGCTAACACAACATGCAAACAGTAGAAGACGAAGCGATTCAAAGCAGAGGTGACAAGTAGGTCTCCGGTCTTCACACTCAAGTCCCAAGTCAAGATAGTTGAGTCTCGATTCAAATCTCCAGTCAGTACAGGCAAGTCTCAGGTCAAGTCCCAAGTCACTAGTCCTCTTCGAGTCCTAAACAAGTCAGTCTACATTCTTCAGCTAATTTAGGGCCATATCACTAAATAATGGTAAAAGTACTATAGACTTTTAATGACAGCATGTTAGCAGTGTATGGCTATATATTATATTTTTATTCTTATTATTTTTTTACCCTTTCAACTAAAATATAAAATCCATGGAACACAGATAAGCATGACAAGCATACTGGTATACACAGAGTAGTGCAGTAATACTTGAAATGAATTTTTGAAAAAAGTACTACGGAATTTAGTTTAAAAAAAACTTTATTTATGAAGATAATTTCTGATGATTTTTGAGAACACTGGGCGCACAGAATTAAAATAAAACTAGGTCAAACAATTAGAAACACTGATGTGCATTGATGCTCTTGACGCTTCACTTGTTTCCATGTCATTGTTTCCTTTGCTTGTTGCTTGTGAAGGTGAACTTGAGCCCTAACAGACATTCGACGATGTTGCTGTTTATTCAATTTACGACAGGAAACAAATTCATTCACATGAAAAATAATCGGCAGTGTAGAGTCCCGTCTGCAATCACACACCTCTCCATGTTTCTTCCCCTTTGAGTCTCGAGTCTTTCTGAGTCATGATGCTCAAATCCAAGTAAGTTTTTTTCACATGTCGAGTCTAAAGTCATCAAATCCATGACTCGAGTCAGACTCAAGTCCACACTTCTGATATAAAGTACCCAGAGATGCAAGAATCTATAAAGAAAGAGACAAAGTGGTTGGAAGATATGAGAACTACAGCTGAGTGTCATCAGTGTAGCAGCGTTAAGAGAAGCCATGAGCTTATCACTGATCCTAGTGACTTCATGTAGAAGGAGAACACAAGTGGCAGAAATTGACCCCTGGGGAACTCCATGGGTAGTAAAGCTGTGTAGGGCAAAGAGAGAGCCATTCCAAGCTACCTGTTTTGATCTTAAGGACAAGACTTGCTGTGTATCACCTTTCTTATGTTCATAGGCACAACTGTGAATGCAAGCGCTAAAAACAGAAATGAAAACTGGGCCCAAAAAGTATGAAATGGTTTATTTTGCCATTTTATGTCATTTTTTATAATAAAGAAAGAGAACCTGTAGACTCACATTCCCACGTGGGAAAAATAGGCATTAAAGTGCAGACCTTGGGGAAAATGAATTAAGTGTATTTTTTTAAATTAATTAATAAAACACAGAGGTAAAGTGCAGATGATTAAAAAGAAATGACAGTTGTTTAAAAAATGAAGTTTGATTGAGTGCAGTCAGGTGGTGACTACGGTAGTGCCTGAAGAGGTGAGTCTTCAAACCTCAAAGGGGGAGGTTTATTCCACCACTGAGGGGCAACGACACCAAAGCAACGAGACCTAGGCATGCTTAGATTTTAAGGAAGGACATGTCAAGATCCCAGAAATCGAAGACCAGTGGTGTTATCTCAGCAAAGGAGTCAAATGGAAGAACTTGAGCAGGTTGTGAACAATAGAAGACTGAATGCTCTGTAGAGGATGAAAGACATATGATGGAAGGCCTGCAGGGAGGGAATTGCAATAATCTAAATAGTCGATTCTGGAGATGACTAAAGCTTGAACAAGAACCTGAGCAGCCACTGCAGCCTGGAATGGTCACATTCTTCTGATGTTTTGAAGTAAGAATCTGCAGGATGTGATGGAACATGTTATGTGATCTAAAAAAACAGGACAACTCTAAGCTTTTTAGCTGTGCTTGACAGATGGACAGTGAAGTGATAGGTCCAGTGTAGGGGGGTGCTTTGTGAGTATTTAAGTGAGTTTTGTCTTGTCAAGATTCAATTTCAAGTGGTGGATTTTCAGCCATGACAAGTCATAAAGACAGATATCTTCTACCAGATGTTGGAGGTGGTGGGATGAACGAAACCTAGGATAGGAGAAGCCATATGAGCTTTTCACTGATGTTTTGATAGTGTAGAAGGAGAACAGAAGTGGCCCAAGACCAGACCCCTGGGGAACTCCTTAAGTGAGGCTATGCAGGGCAGAGGGAGCAATTCTAGGCTACCTGCTTTGACCTTAAGGAGAGGATTTGCTGTGTTACCTTTCTTAAGTTCATAGAAAGACAGATATCTTCTACAAGATATCGGAGGTGGTGGGATAAATGAAACCTACAGCTGGGTGTCATCAATATAACAGTGATAGGAGAAGCCATATGAGCTTTTCACTGATGTTTTGATAGTGTAGAAGGAAAACAGAAGTGGCCCAAGACCAGACCCCTGGGGAACTCCTTAAGTGAGGCTATGTGGGGCAGAGGGAGCAATTCTAGGCTTCCTGCTTTGACCTTAAGGAGAGGATTTGCTGTGTGTTACCTTTCTTAAGTTCATAGATAGAGCTCTGAATGCAATAGCAAGCGAAAAAGATGAACACCTATGTGTAAACTTTAAAAGGGTGCCTTGTATTCAGTTGTTTTCTATTATAAAGCAAAAAGCTGTCATTTAGCCACACAATGGGATGTCAGAGATGTTTGGGAAAATTAGGCATCTAAAAGATGGCATCAGAGAAAACCATTTTAAATGCACCATGTATTAGATGTAAAACAGTGTTTTGTTATCTACTTGCCACTGCAAGGGATGCTTTCTAAGAGAAGTGTGCATTTGGAGCAAGATCTGTATCAGACACTTCAGAAAGACAATGTTAAGATGCTGGCATGTTTCACTGTTGAACAGTACAGGCTTAGAGTGGCAAATACAACTTCATTTATAAGCACACATTGATAGTAATCAACAAATCAATGATAATTTCAATATTTTATATTTACATGGGATTAAAACAATTTTGTTATGAACATAATATGTTATGGCCACTTTATTAGAAACTCCTTCTTTGTACAGTTGCCTTTCTGGTGAACAAGTGGAGACCATAGCCCATAGACCATAACTGTTGATGCACAATTTGTGTTAACCCTCCATCAATGGTCAGTTTCTGACACTGATAAAGGTCAGTGAGTGTATATTTGAAGCTCTGACATTTAACTCAGTTTCCCAGACCCAAATTAGGCCTCGGTCTGGACTATAAGTCACAGGTAACATACCTTCAGCAATGCTGTTATTCTGTATTTAAGCTAAAGACTAAGGTTAAAATGAAGGCACAAAATTTCAGGTTAGTGAACAAGAACATAACTACCACTTGCCTGATAAGAGCTGAGTAACTACTTATTTCTCTGCTCTACCTGGCTGCAGTGGCTTCAGTAAAGTCTTCACCAAAAAAGAGAAATTATTTAGGCTGAAGTATCCATAATATTTTCCATGTCTCGTTTTTTTCTCTTTTGGAGCAAACTTTTTGATGGATGTGGGTGTTACCCGAGCCTCCCAGGGTGAATGTGTGTGTGAGAGAGAGTGTATGTGTGTGGGGGGTCACTGGTGTGCCACAGAAAGCTAAAGTGTCCATACATTACTGTCTATGAGGCAGCGGGCCAGGCCTGAGCGCTCAGGCTTGAAATTAAACTGAGTGGGTGATGTGTTGATTTCAATGAGAAATAAAATCACCCTCCTCCATATTCCCCCCATTCTCTCTCAACCTTCTCTCTCTCTCTCTCTCTCTCTCTCTCTCTCTCTCTCTCCCCTCCTTCTACCTCTATTTATGGTATTCATTGTTCTCTCTAAACATCTAAACATCTCTTTCATTCTATCTCTCTTTTTCACTTTCTGTTTATTATGCTGCATGAGGCCTGGTACTATATATATATATATATATATATATATATATATATATATATATATATATGTTTAAACTCACATTTCATCTATGGTACATATATCACTAAAAGAGAATCCAGAGAAACCTTTGTATGCAAAGGACAAAGCCAAAAACCAATATTAAATCACTGTATGGGCTCAGGAACACTTCCGAAAATGCAACTTAAAACTATAGCTTGCAAAGAAGAAACTATATATAAACAGGATCCAGCAACACTGCCACCTTCTCTGGGCCTGAGCTCACTTAAACTGGACTGAGGCAAAAACTGTCCTGTGGTCCAGCGACCACAAATCATCTCTAATATATATCACAGACAACACATAGTGACCTTTCCCCTGCTTCCTATCACCACCACTGAAAAGAAATGCAAATCTCTATAATGACCCACTTCACATCAAACCACTCTGAAAGACGTGGTTTACATCTCAATGATTGCATTTTGCAGAAATATGGAAAAATGTTCTTGTTTTAGTTTGAAACTGAGACCTCAGAAACATAAAGATTATTCTCTATGGTTATGAAATATTATCTGTATATATACAATATCATATACAATATCTGTATGTTTTATGTCTGTCTATGCTGTCTAGTATATCTATGTGGAGTTGCCTTTTATGTTATCTTTATGTATATTTTTGCACATCAGAGTTGGAGAAACATAATCTCATTCAGCTGCGCACTGCTTGTTGTATAGTCTGAATGACAATAAAGTTCACTTTGACTTTGACTTTGATTGGTAGCTTGCTAAAGCTAAAAGCAGCCATGAATATCTCAGTATTACATGAGACCTGTAAATACATCTGTAGAGTCAAACCATCCAACTTAAACCCAGTCTGCCCATAAATGCGTTCTTTCCCAGCATCTCTTGTGAGGTTGGACAAGCTTGACAAAAAATTGGCAAAAACTTGGAAAAATCCCATTCAACTCATTGTAGAGCAGACTGAGATTTATATTGAAAATATGGCACTATATAGTCTAAACTCCTAAATAGGATGGATTTTTTAGATTCCTATTCAAAATACTGTACTATTGAACTAGACTATTCTAAATTAGCTAATTGAAACTGGGCAGGCTGGGGAAAAAAAAATGTCATTAAATTGAGTATGTGACAAACACTTCCTGAACAATGTGAAATAAATAATACACAAACATTTCCATGCTTTGACAAACATATTGTCTGCTACAGTTTCCGAGTTAAGTTGCTTGTGATTTGTGAAAATGTTCTGTAAAACTTGTCCAAGGTTGCAATATTAGCTACAGAAGAAAAACAGTTTTAGTTCTCTAAGTCAGCTCTCCTCTCTATGCCTCAACAGGCCAGAAATCCTGACCCCGCTACTGAATTTTATGTAGGCTTCTTTTCGTCAGGCCACCCCACTGAGATCCATATAATTATTTACAAATGAATTACAAGCCAAACCTTTTGCTTATGCTAATGTGAGATTGAGCCAGGGCCACGCTCGCTGCATCTTTAATCGATGGAGTAATTATCATGGTTTGTGTTGTGCTCAGTCAGCAGAGGGCCTGAATGGCTCTGGTTGGGGCAGGCCGAGCCGGCGGGACATAGGGAATCTGCCTATCGGAGAGAGTAAAGCCGCTGATCTGTCTTACTTTAGTGGGAGCTGAGCTGCTGACTGAAGCACAGGCATTCAGCAGAGGAGAAACGAGAACGAGAGAGAGAGAGAGAGAGAGAGAGAGAGAGAGAGAGAGAGAGAGAGAGAGAGAGTCTTTAGCCCACAGCTTAGTATAACTGTGTCAGTACTGAAAGAGCAGAGTGTGTTTCATGTTCACATTTCTCAAAGCCTGCCTCGGGTTTTAGTGGATTTTGGCCCACATTTAGCCAGGCTTTAGTTAAAGTGGAACTTATTGATGTTCTAATGATAGCCATCATTGTTGTTACAAACTAACACAGCCTTTTTCTACAGGTCCCTTAGTGGCCACTCCACCAGCAGAATGGAAAGCAATTATAATATTTTTAATTACTATAATGAAATTGCATTATTAGAAATTATGTTATTAGATAAATTATGACACTGTTCTCTTTTGTGTGTGAAATACTGTGACTGTGTTTAGCTGCTAGTGAGCAATGATGAGTGAAAGGAAAGGGCTGAGGGTTGTGGAAACAATTCAGAGACAGCACAACTGAAGCTTTCTTCATATCAAAAATCGTGTATCTTCACAATAAAATAGCACTTAAACACAGTAAATACACTTTTATAAATGTTGAAGTGTGGAATATGAAGTAAAATCCAGCTTGTGTCTGGTTTTGTAAATCATAAATATATTTTGAAATATATTCCATCAGCATTATAGAAAAAAATGCATTTTTTCAACTGAGGGTCCTACAAAACACACACACACACACACACACACACATCTTCCAAACCGCTTATCCTTCTGGGTCGCAGGGGGTGCCGGAGCCTATCCCAGCAATCATTGGGCAGAAGGCAGGATACACCGACAGACAGAATTTATTTGGAATGCATTTCCAACTTAATTGATTTCAGGGTAAATAATTTTTTCAGGCTACAGAAATTTATCCAAATACTATTTTAATGGTCAAACTGGTCAAACTGTGGTTGGCTACAATCAGCTTTAGACAAATTTTGTCAGGCTATAATCAGGTTTAAACAGAACTGTGTGGCTACAATCAGCTTTAGACAGACATTTTTCAAGCTACAATCAGGTTTAGACAGAATTGTGTGGCTTTAATCAGGTTCAGACAGAACTTTGTCAGGCTATAATCAGGTTTAGACAGAACTTTGTCAGGCTATAATCAGGTTTAGACAGAATTTTGTGAGGCCCTAATCAGGTTTGGACAGAATTTCAACAGGTTACAATCAGGTTTAGACAGAGTTTTTGTCAGACTACAATCAGGTTTAGACAGAATTGTGGCTACAGTCAGGTTTAAACAGAGTTTTGTCAGGCTACAATTAGGTTTAAACAGAATTTTGTGAGGCTAAAATCAGGTTTAGACACATTTTGTCAGGCTATAATTACGTTTAGACAGAATTGTGTGAGGCTAAAATCAGGTTTAGACAGATTTTGCCAGGCCATAATCAGGTTTAGACAGATTTTGTCAGGCCATAATCAGGTTTAGACAGATTTTGTCAGGCCATAATCAGGTTTAGACAGAATTATGTGGCTGCAGTCAAGTTTAGACAGAATTTTGTCAGGCTACAATCAGGTTTTGGCAGAATTTATAGTCAGATTCTGACTGAATCTTTTGGTCTGCACTGTGTTTCAGGACATTTTGTCAGGTACAGTAGGTCTCAGATAGGTTTTTGTCAGGCTGTAGTTACATTTGAATTTTGAACAGTGCTATTGATTTGGTCACCCTTGCTCAGAGAATGTTCTCAGCATGCCTTTTGGAGTGAGATCAACATTTCAGCTCCTGGGGTAAGGCAGTCTAATACGTCATATTGATGGAGAGTAATAGCCACTTTCTTATTTCTTTCCATGTGTAGCTCTGAGGGCTGGACAGATGGTGACCTTTGATCACAGTGAGACAGATCACTGTAAACCTCACTCTCTCCTCCTCACTCCTGTCAATCACTCGCTGATATTGATTCAGAAAGTGTTGTTTAAGTGCTGTCTTTTCTCTCTGGGCTCGTGCTGTCTGTATGAGTATGTTTATGAATATGTAATCCCATAGTGCGCAGTGGAAACTGAATGTCACTACAACAAGAGATATTTATGATGTTTGTTGTTGTGGCGAATGCGACAGGCTGAATGTGTGCGGATGTGACAGCTGCTGTCAGGAAAGATTCGAGCTCTAGCTGTTTGTTGGCTGAGTAAAAAAATAAAAATGATTCAAATGCATTTGAATAGCATCAATATGCTGAATATTAAATTCTAAATTGAAAAAAAGTATAAAATTGATTACATTGGAGTTAAACATGGATACAGATATATTTAAAAGAGCCCAAAACATTGATAAATGGACAAACATATGTAGCATGTCTAAAAGTAGTAATAGCCATCATAAAACCTAAATTTTGTCGATTTTTATAGATAACAGTGTGTCATATGGTGGCATACGCTGTAGAAGCAAGTCTGTTAGAGATACTTAACGTGGTTTCAGGCAAGCGAGTGATAATTTAGGCATGCAGTTTCCACAGTGCTAATTGGTGGGGTAAAAGTTTCTATTATTGTACATTATTACTTGCAAAATTTAGATGCTACTTTGTAAGTCTTGGTGGTTTATGAAAATCTCTGTTCTAGAGAAATTTCCTGAGTCAGAGTTGTTCACAGTGGTGATAAGAACCAGACGTCCACCTCTAAAAAGTTAAGAAAGTTAAGGTAACTAAGAAAGTTATTACATGAAGTGATTATAAATACACTGCCTGATGCCTGAGACATTATCATGCAAAGGTTTTGAGAAGATTTTGATCTAGAACGCTTTTAAAATCAACTCATGGTGGAAAGGTACATGCAGGGTGCCATGTAGCAAGTTAAAACGAAAGGTAACTTATTTTTTCCAATTTTTCAATATTTTACCTTCATCAACATTACATGTACAACTGAGAAGACGTGTGTAGGTTCACTGGTGGGTTAATAAATAAAATGGCTACATTTACATTTTAGATGCCTGGGGCCGAATTCACTGAACCTTATTTAAGAAAAAAACTTAAGAACTCATAAGAGTTCATAACTCATAAGAATGGTTCTTATTCACCAATCATTTTTTAGGTTAAGTTTCTTCTTAAAACCTACTTATGCAGTTTTCACAAAGATTCACCAGTGTTTCCTTATTTGGGATTTGTTCTTAGGTAAGAACACAATCTACACACATTCAAGCACAAAAGGCATGAACAGTTTGTAGTACACAACATGAATCTGACGTAGACTTTTTCTTAGGACCTTTATCAAGAACACATTTAAGAACAAACTTAAGATACTGTAAAGAAATCTCACTCTGAGTTTCTCTACCATGAACCATTTCACTTCAAACCACTCTGAATGCATTTGTTTACATCTTAACTATTGAACTTTACAGATTCCATTAGAAGCCTTTTCCGCTCTTTCTGTCCTTCTATCACACACAGCCTTCTCTGCCTTTCCTCAAGACTCTCCTGCTGTATATCTGTGGAATATAATATGATTTACAGGGGAACATAATTCTGTTAAAAGGCGTTTAATGACACAGAACGGCGGGCACTTTCGCAGGAGTGCAAATTGAAGGCGGAGGCTGAGGGGCTGAGAGTAAATCTCCGAGCCCAGACACAGGGACTCAATTAGGCACAGACTAATGCAATTTCATATCTGAGGAATTCTTTCAGAAGCATAATTAAAAGGATGTTGAGAGAGGGAGAGAGAGAGAGAGAGAGAGAGAGAGAGAGAGAGAGAGAGAGAGAGAGAGAGAGACAGAGAGCTGAACGGACCTCAGGCAGCTATGACCCTGCAAAGAGAGGCAAAACACGATTTAAAAGAGAGAAAAAAGTGGAATCCCTTATTGCTTTCTTTTATTGCTTTCTCTGCTAGCGGCGGTTTAGAAAGGCTACAAACAGCCAAAGCCAGACGTGCAGATGTAAGTTTATTAATCTTTCATTGCGCAGATACAGCTTCCTGTTAGTTTTGAGGGCTGTATGAGTTATGAAGAAGAAAGATCCGTGCTTTTTTATTAGTGCTGCTTGAAAACTGTATGATCCAGTTTGTTAGGAACTTTTTTGTAGGAGAACGAAGAACAAGTTTTAATATACATTAATTAGAGGTGGTCAGTATGAGAATATTTTCTGTTATTGTAATGTTATGAAATGGGTAGTTCCGGTCCTAAAACCTGATTGGATGAGCTGCATTCGAAGCCGTTGTTAAATATAAGCACACCTATGACCGCCTCACAACAACTGAACTCTGTATCACTGCACCATAGCATGGAAAATTCTTGTGCTGTTAATGGAATAATCTTTGACTGTAATCCTGCTCGCATGGACCACCGAGTGTACTGATAAGTAACAACCTGGTTTTTGTACAGACTGAGGGGCTGGGAACTTATGTTGTTAACTAGAACTAGGCTGATCAGCTAGCTAACACACTAAAATAGAGCAAACAGCCTAAACAATTCCATTTTTAATATCACAGCATGGCCTCTCATGGCTTATTGCTTTATTACATCATGTCACAGTCTGCTTTTCTGACTGTGTGGCTTAGATGACATACTTAAAGAACACCGACCACCTCATGCATCATTAAGTTAGAGCATAATTAGGCCTGTTTGACATAGTATAAAACATTGTATAAAAACCTTTATATTCTTAGTTTTGAGAGTATTTTTTAAACGTGGGCACTCTTTTCTGTTACAAATGATCAAAGTTAAGAAAAACTGAACTTTGTTTTGTTTACTGTGTATCAAGAAAGTGTCTTGAAGTGTTGTGATGCAGTATTTTTGCCATTTTGCCCACTTCTAACATCAAAGTAATGATTTTATTCCAAGTAATTCTATTGCAACATTTGTCACAAAATGTTGACACAGTATAAAAGACTAGTCATCATCTTCCAACAAGCTTCGAAAAAAAACAATTAAACAAAAGAAACATGAGTTGCAAAGTTTTCATATGACCACAAATGAAGTAGCAGTACAGTGTAGACGAAGCTGTACATTCTCAGAAAAAAAGGTACAAAACTGACACTGGGGTGGGACCCTCAAGGGTACATCTCAGTACCTTTAGTCAGGGAATATAATTGTACCATAATCCATTGAAATGATATGTTCTAAGTTATATTGACTCCACACACCCCGTCTTGTCTCCAGGCTTCTTATTTTATTGTTCTGTTTAAAAATGTTAGGTTATGAAAAGGCACAAATATGTACTTTTAACCTGGAAAAACTTTTTTGGACACTATTAGACCTTAAAACCACTGTTGTACATCTGAGGGAATATTTACATTGTTTGTGCAATAATGAATGAAAAATATACCTGCACAGCATCTTTATTTCTAACAGTGCAGCTAAAGTTAAATGTGTGCTTTTCATAATCTTTTATAATTAAAGACATTTTGATAGCAAATCTTATGGTTAAAATGTGTTTCTAAGATAAATTTTAATTTGATGTTTGGAGTGTGGAATGCAGGGTTTGGTTAGGCCCCAAAGTAACAATCAAAAGCAGTAAAAGCAACCAAGACGCAACAAACATTACAATTTCCCCGCGTGCTAAGTGAGAATTACGTTTATGGAGCTACTGTGAAATGGAGGGTAGGGTTAGGGAAATTTGATATATTTTAGTGTTGTTGCAGGTTATGTTAAGCAAAATGAGGTGAAGGAAAAGGCTTTTACTTAAATTTTCAGGGAGCCCAACATTCCTGGAAAATGTGGTATCAACATATCATCAGTATTGGGACAAAATCTTGTATCTCCACTTGTTTTGCTCGTTTATTATTATAATTTTAACATAATTAGTACCAACTTCCCTTCAGATTGTGTGGAGATTTTAAAAAATGCACCAAGAGAAATGGTCTAAAATCACTTGGAAGAGAATATTCCATAATAAGTTACAAATATTGCCCTGCGATGGACTGGCGACCTGTCCAGGGTGTATCGTGCCTTCCGCCCAATAACAGCTGGGATAGGCTCCAGCACCCCACCGCGACCCAGAAGGATAAACGGTTTAGATGATGTATGTATGTAAGTTACAAATAGTTTTCCTTCTCCTGCAAACTTACCATTTTGGAGATTCAAGGTTTTGTTCCAACAGCTTTGAAATGTGAATGTTCTTCAATCCTGTTGGAGAAGCATCTCAACATGAAGCTGCTTGAGAGAATGGCAAGAGTGTCATAAGCTGCATCAAGGCAGAAAGACTACCAACACATCTAAAATTCATAAAATAAAATGTTAAAAGTGATAATTCCATCTAGTTTTAAAATCTTCACTATTATTGTAAAATGGAGAACAAAATAAAGATGAAAACCCCTTCATGAGTCAGTGTGTCCAAACTTTTGACTACTGCTGTAATGACTGAAGCAATCTATTTAGCTAAATGACTCTGAGCATGTGAATTATCAGTAATAGGCAGACCTCGACACAGGCTTCCATTAGCCATTAAACAGGGCTAGGTTTGAGAAGGGCTCTGAGACTGGGAGCTAGCAGTGAAACAGCTGAGTCTGTGTGATAAATTTGTAGATATAGTCGTTTCTCTCACTGCTGTGAGTCATTAACACTCTGGAATCTACTTCAGCACATCAGGTAGGGCTTATTACAAAGAGAAGGGCTGGAGTGGGGATCCATTAGCCCTCTGAAGAGGGTTCAGGAGAACTTGAAATCAGACAGAGAGAGAAAGAAAGAGCAAAGCCTTTACAACGTATACAGTCATTTTCTTGAGCGTGAAGTACTGGTGTCATAACCCTCTTGTAACACAGCAGCCTATAGGCTAGAAGCTAAAGCCTTAAACAGATAAGGCATTTTAGATCAGTACTAGTCACACTGACAGTAATTGCATTTGAAAGCAGTAATTGCATTTCTGCTTTGCAACTAGCCAAAAAACTTCATGCCGCGGCTTAAAAAAAAACAAAAAAACAAAAAACATTTTTTAAATATTGCCCTACTTTACCTGAAAATATTAACATACATCATCTAGAAGATGAAGAATATTTAAATCCTTCATTTAAAGCATGTATTTGGTTTCATTGTCACTCCAAAAGTGTTTTTCTGCATCTTACGGCAACGCTGCTTGCTTATTTCTGGTACCGGCATCTGTTTCACACATGCACAGACTGAGACATCTGAAAGAAATCAGAGTAAGAGTTTACATGCTCTGAGAAATCTGATCGCTGAGCTAAAATCCAGCTCTCTTTATTGGATTTCTTAATCAGATTTCTGACAGTGGAGTATGCTGTTTACATGACCACTTAAATAATCAGATAACTGCAGAAACCCAGTTATGATCAGATTATTGAGTGCATGTAAACACCCTCACTGATGAAAGTGATGCACTGAATTATACTTAATTCTAATGTGTACATTGTCTATAACATATATCAACTTTCAGGGATATTCCGAAATGGCGTCTATGTGAAACAAGTGAATTGTCAGCTACATCATCTGTTTACCACTTCCAAGCACATGGGAAAACTCCAATACCCACGATCGCCTGCACCCTGAAACACAGGGTCAAGCTAAAGTGGAATTATGGCAGCCTGAGCTTTGAGACAAGACAAATCCTGTGAAGGAGAGGGGCTTACAGTGTCCCCCAGAACAATGAGGAGAGCCTGGATCAGCCACGTCAGGGCTGGATCCCAAGGCTCTTCACTGCACAAGCGCTGAGACACAAAGGAAGCATGACCTAGAAGGATAATGGTGTCTGAGTGTAAGCTACTGCGTGACACAGTGCTACTGTGTGGGAACAGAGTGTCTTTGCAGCTCAGGAATCCTTACAGAGACAGAGAATGTTCCTTCTTTTATACTTTATTTAACCTTTTTTGGTGCATTAGGCTGGGTTCACATGCTTTCAACCGTTTGCACATGTTCACATGTACTTTTCCCTATTATTTTACTCAGAATCCAATGGGAAGTGGTTGCAAGCTGCTCAGGATTAAAAGCACCTGTTTTGTTGGCAAACTGGAGTCTTGAAAGTTGAGGAAAGTTCAGCTTTGAATTTTTAAAAAGGTTTCAAACATCATCTCCTTATGTATCACCTGATCAGTCGTGATGAGAAGAAAAAGGAAGTTCAGGTTTTCCATAGTAACAACATTACTCTCTTAAAAAAGATGGTACTTTAGTATTAAAGCATTCCTTACATAGTGAAATGTATTGTATATGGTTCTAAATAGGACCTTTTTGGAAAGCATTCTGTAAAGCACTAAAAGCGTTCTTCTATAGCTAGAATCTTGAACAATAGCAGAACCATTTTTGGTGCCATATAGAACCTTTCTAAAAAGGATCTATATAGAACCACCTGCAGCACATTCTCCATCAATCTGAAAAACGTTTTCATGATGCAAAAAGCCCTTTAATCATGCAAAGGGATCTTTGAGTGTCCATGGTTCTATATGGAACCATTTTCTTTACCAGGTTCCTCTTGTCAGAGATCAGCTTCCCCTTAGTATTGTTCTTTACCTGTTTTATGTATACTGTGACTAGATCTAGTTAATTGATAAGCCCGGGCTTTAGGCTAGGTTGATTGCAAGGTATTGCCTCTTTCGTAGAGCTACTGAGGTTCTTGTCCATGTTCTGATCTACTCTTTGTGTATCTGACCCATTGTTTGTATTATCAACTCTCCCTTTTGCCCGTTGCCTTTTTGGACTTTGGTTGCCTGGATCTTTGTTATGTTTTTATATTGTTGGCTCATTTTGGTTTTGACCTTCACCTGTGTTTTGACCTCGATTGTGGATTTTGGACAAACTAGTAAAGATTCTTTTTCACATCTTAACCACATGCATCTGTCTCATTACAGAGTGTAAGAGAGACAAATAAGTTCATTTTTACAAAGTGGCATTTCTAATATTTTATTTCTCACTATGGGCATTATTAGGGCTGCACCTTTGGGGCTTAAGTCCTGAATATTCAGATGCCCAAAATAAATTGTCCAGCTCAGCATTATGACTACAATGCGCTTTCTTTAACCAGATCATAGCAATCCAAGTACCCATCAAGCCCCTCCCCTGAATCCTCTCTGACATCACACTGAGCATGAATCACTGTGGAGTGAAGGTATGGAGAGTGGCAGGCAGGTTAATAGAGGGCTATCAATGTAATTTGCTCCACATTAACCACTACAAACGTTCACTTTGTAAATAGCCTTTATTTGTCTGATTATCATCACTAAAGTAATGCTAATTACCGCTAGCATTCTATTGGATATGCAGTGGTAAGTTAGCGCCAAGCTAACAGAGGTGTACATGGACTTTCCCACATTGGGTAAAGTAGTACTGATGGCACCACTATGTTTGAACTCTGACATTAAGCTTGTAACATGCTTTACTTTGTATGTAGCAGTGTTTTAGTAAACCCTTCATGAAATACTTCAACTTAAAGCCTTATTCTTAATATTAGAGAAGGCTTTAGTACAGTATACCTCACTTTGCTTAAAGCTGACAAAAATAACTTACAAGCTCTCATAACATTGTTAACTATTCATAATAGAATAGAATATACATGCATAATAAGCGTATGCATTTTTATAAATACCCAATGTCCATAAAAATTGGGTAGCTGTGCAAAATCAAATGTTGAAACTGAGAAATTTTATTATTTTTTGAAAAATATATATGCCCATTTTGACTTTGAGAATTCACCAGCAACACGTTCCAAAAAAGTTGGGTCAGGGGCAGGACACAGTGTCCATGATTTCCAATGTTGATTCGTCGGACCACAAGACACTTCTCCACTTCATCTCAGTCTATTTTAAATGAGCTAAGGCCCAGAGAAGGTGGCAGCGTTTCTGGATCCTGTTTATGTATGATTTCTTCTTTGCGTTTTAGAGTTTTAACTTGCATTTGTGGACGCAGGAATGAACTGTTTTCATAGACAGTGGTTTTCAGAAGTGTTTCTGAGCCCATGCAGTGATTTCCACTAAAGAATCATACCTGTTTTTAATGCAGTGCCGCCTGAGGGTCCAAAGATTATGGCCAGGAAATACTGGTTTTTGGCCTTGTCCCTTGCATACAGAGTTTTCTCCAGATTCTCAGAATCTTCTAACGTTATGTACTCTAGATGATGAAAATCAGAAGTTCTTTGTTATTTTATGTTGAGAAATGTTATTCTTGAATTGTTGCAGTATTTGCTCACACAGTCTTTCACAGAGTAGTGAACCCCTCCTCATCTTTACTCCTAAAAGACTCAGCCTCTCTGGGACCCCTTTTTGTACCTGTGTTACTGACCTGTTGCCAATTAACCACCAGGTGTTTTTTTAGCATTACACAACTTTACCAGCCTTTTGTTGGCCCTGTCCCAACTTTTTTGAAATGTTTTGTTGGCATCAAATTCAAAATGGGCATACATTTTTCACAAAACAATAAAAAGTTCTCCATTTTAACATTTGATACGTTGTCTTTGTACTATTTTCAATGAAATAGGGTTGAGGTGATTTGCACATCATTGCATCTTGTTTTTATTTGCATTGTGTACAGCGTCCCTACTCTTTTAGAAATGGGTTTATATTTATAGCCATTTTTATAATGCCTTACCATTGCATTATAACATGTTATGAATGTGTTCATAGATTATTATAGAGATAGTGTTCATAGAAAGTATTACTTTTTAGTTTTGTTCTCTAACACAGAACTGTTGGAAACTTGGGATTCACGTCACAAAATTAATAGTTTAATTAATAGCTTGATGAGATTCATTAGAGAAGAATGTTGTATAAGCTTCTTTAGAGACAGGAAAACACTTAAACATATTTTGTAAGACACGGAGAACAGCAGGCCAGGATTTTAAGGTTAATGCATTTCTTCAGTGTAGCCTATAGAATTTTACATAAATGAACTGCTCTTCATTCAATGTATAGTATGAATCTTTTACCAGCTCACGTCCTTGAAAATGTATTTTTCATGGTTCTTCATCACATCTCTACCTCTAGTGCTGATCGTTACAGCTCATCTCTGTTAGCATCCACAAGCCTGTGGATGACAGAGCGGTGAGTAAACAGAAAAACAGTGGTGGTAAAAAACACACATCAGTGATTAATGGAAGCCTTAGGAAGGTCAGTCGTTTCTGCAGGTCGTTCTATCACCACTTTCGCTTGTACTAGCTTTGCCTGCATTCCGTTTGCAACTGTCATATCAGACTGTGTTGCGTTTCCGCACTATAGTCTTTCCCTTGAGGGCGGAGTCTTTGACACCTCACTGTCCACTATTTCCCTGTCCCCTTTAAACATGAATTATTTTTGTTCACTGCAGACCCCCTAAACAAACAGTATGCTTCAAAAAGCCATATGTGAGTGGCGCAAGGAAGAAAATTGCCTCATAAGTCATGTTCCTGAGCTAAAATTGTGGAGCAGCCTGCCATAACCTATAACCAAGGCTAGCCTTTAAATTCCTCAGTGTAGCCACAGCCCATAGCTCCAGTGGATGGACACAAGCCCTGTCAGGCCATTAACCCCAGGCTATTCATCACAGAGAGGCAAGTAAAAGGATGGAAACCAATCACACGAGATGACATCCAATATGGCCGCTGGGATTACAGAGAGAGAGAGTGCTGAGCTCAAACTCAATACGCAAGGAGAGGTGTCAAATGTCCTCTCCTGTTACGGGTCAGGACAAGAGAACTCAAGAGCAGACCAGCTGACCAGCCTTGGCTGACCACAGCACAATACAAGTTTGGCTGGAAAGACTAAATGATGTAATAAAGCAGTGTGGACCTTACAGGCCCATGCACAGACACTTTTAGATTAATTTGCAGCATATAACAGACATATTTATCCAGATCGGCAGAATGTTTAAGAGGGAGGTAAACATTCTGTTAGGAATCGTATTGCTAGGCTAAAATTATAGTTCTCCAAAAGTACAGGGTGAGGATTTTATCCACTACCCTAACCAGAATGAATCAATGAGTTAACCACTTAACACTCCAGTCCTTTTTTCCATTTTCTGCCTTTTTACTCAAGCAGTACATAAGCTAGAGGGAATTTCATGCTGTAATCTTACTGAAAAGATTTCAAAATTGTAATTGAAAACATTAAAAGATATTGAAACGAGTCTGTAATGGTCAAAATATGATGAAAACAACAAACAAAAAAGTAGGCGCTTTTCTAAATGTAATTCTATAATCTCAATTTTAGTACAAATGAAAGAGTTCATGTCCCCCAACACTTTCTCCTTTTGAAACTTGTGTCACCAGGGGTCTAATTTCACCCTGCCAAGTTTGGAGTTGATTCCTCCTACTGATTTGGAGCTGTTCAAGCTGGAGTAGACAGTGAACAGGTGGCATCACCAAGTGGCCTTTTGGAGTCATCAAAGTCCCCCAACCTTTCTAAAATGAAAATAACACACTTTACTGCAGAATAAAAGTATAAATGTATTATCTACACTTGATGGGAACATCCTATAATGTATTACTTTACCTTCCTTGACAAACTAACATTATGCACCTCACCAACTGGCCTTTTTGACTTCTCTTTTCATCCTCGCCAACAGAGATAAACAGGAGATAAAGTTTCCCTTTTGCTTGTTTTATTTAAGTTCACTATAATAAAACTATTTACAAGATCTATGTACAATAAATATTTACATTTGCTGCATGTAATATAAACTTATTAAATACATAATATTCAGTGATCATTGCAAGTGGCCTCAAAGCAGGTCCTCTTCAAAATATCACATAGAACATAAATCCATGTTTTTACAATAACAAAAAATTGGTTTAGCAAGATGTTAGCTTTCCTCATGCTGTGATTACATGTTGGCAGTAGACAGATGGCTGCAAATGAAATATTCTTTTGTTTTCAATGGAGCCACAAAGGAAAATTGCCACTGCCAGCAAACTGCCATTAAGAGTTGAAAAAGAGTGGCAAATTGAACTCTTGATGCCATCAACTACCATCAAGAGTTTCTCTTCCTTAAAATGTTTCTCAGCTTTTCCATTTAACTATGGCAATGAAAGAAACCAACATCTTGTCATTGAAGTTGAATTAAATAAACAGTTGATGCTTCTAAGGATCTTCTCTGATGCACATCCATTTTTTTTTTGTGGTAACACTGTAACCATGCCAGCATTTGTGTGGCTTCATGCCACTGTCAGTCTCATGCTGAGGCACAGAACATTTTGTTTTAGCACCAACATGTAAACAGCTTTACTGCTGATATCAAGTTTGGTTGTTCAAAATAATGCTGTGTGTGATTTCTAGTGTTCTGTGGTGATGTGCGCATCTATGATAGGTCAGAATTGCTTAACGCACAATCCAGATATCATAATCTAGAGGAGGCACCTATGAACGAACCCATGGAATCCAACCTAGTGGAGGCCATATAAAATATATCTATTATACATGCCAGTCAAGAGAGAACTTGTACAGTCTGAAGGTCAACCTATGCATGTTCCTGGTCTCTTATTGTATTGATATTTAGTAAAAAATTGGTGATGTGTGTGAAGTGCAACTCTTCCATAGCACCTTTGGAACTTTTATGCCTGTGGTCATCTCTGCACTCTGTCTAAAGTGTGGTTACTCTGATCGAATGAACGATTCCCGATTTAGCAGTAAACAGCTACCATACCGCAATGGTTGCAGCAAGAAATGTACCCTGAGTTTTTGTATTTAGGTAGGGTGTGTTTCAGTGTTTTACTTCATGCACTAAAAAAATTGTGAGTGTGAATTGAAACATATGTGCATTTGTGAGATCTGGCTGGTGTGAGTTCATGCAAGTTGCTTCTGGGCAGCTGTTGTTTCTTTCCTGTAGTGCTGTTGATATAGTAAATGCAAGTGCTGCTTTTTTTTTTTGGTTTAAAGTTTTTGTGAGATGCATCTCCTTTCCCCATTGATCTACAGCGATGATGGCCCATCTAGAATGCAGTGTACAGTTAACCCTTTTAAATGGCCAGCGCTGGCAGGCCCAAAGTTTCATTATATGCTTCCATAACCTAATAATATCTCAGCCAGTTTGCACTGAAGTCCCTGTAGTTACTGAATAATAAGTCTTAGTATGTAATAAGCCTGGGATTTTAAGAGGTTACGGTAACACTGCTACTTCACATTGTTATATTTATGCCATAAACATGTCACGGCAGATGTCATTCCAGGATGGTTTACTTGCACTTAATAATCCGATCATAGTCGGATTTCTGCAGTTGTCTGATTATTCAAATGGTCATGTAAACAGCACATTCTAATTTTTTAGATTGGAGTAAGGTCTAGAAATCCGAATAAGAAATCTGATAAAGAGAGCTGGATTTTAGCTCAGTAATCAGATTTCTCAGTGCAGGAAAACTCTTACTCTGATTTTCTTTTCTCAGTCTGTGCTTGTGCAAAAAAGGATGCGGCACTGGAAATAAGCAAGCAGTGTTGCCACGAGATGGCAGCAAACACTTCTGGAGCGATGCTGAAACCAAATACGTGCCTCATAAAATCAAAGATTTAAATTTTCTACATCTTGTAGATGATGTATGTTCATAATTTTAGGTAAAGTGGCATGATGAAGCCACGGCATGTAGTTTGAGTTTTTATTATATGTTCACGTCACGTCTTCTTCTGTGAGTTTATTGGCCGGTTGCAAAGCAGAAATCTGATTACTGCCTGACTCATGTAGACCTTGAATTTTCCCATTATCTGATTACCAAAGTGCATGCAAACTCATGTAAATGAGTTTTTTTATTATCATTATTTATGCATATAAACTTTACCAAATTATATTTGATGTGCACAAGAAATACTGACTGTGAAAACTGAATAAGGGCTTATTTGGAAAACTATCTCACTTTATAATGCCGGGGCTGCCCTTTGTTGTCTCTTTTTTTATACTTCAGTGGTTGGATTTCAACCACATCTTCAGTGTGCGGGCTGCTGGAATACAAGGTTGCTTTCGTGTGATTTCTGTAAGTTGCTGGGCCAGCACGGGTGTATGTGTGTGTTCATAGAGCTGTGTTGCTGGAGGCGGTCTCACACTCGGTTAGTTGGCCTGAGTGATTTGCCATGGCTGTTTGTGTGCTGGCTGTGCCGCCGGGCCAGACGCCACCCAGACAGACTAATAAGGCTTATTATGGCTGGGTACGGTAGCCTGCAGAATTACCCACAGCGATTAGGTCCCGAGTGAATCATCAGCCACTGTCAATATATATACCACACTTCAGACTTCACAGACACACATTTCCACTTTAATGGAACCCCGCACAAAGCATTTATTGAACCTTAAGCAAAGCTTAATGTGTTATTGTTTGTTGTGTGTTGAGTAATAATGTGTTTTGAGCCTCTGTTTGGTGCTAATGGTCTTCTTTATCTTTTAACCTTTAGTAGTCACAGTTATCTGCCATGGCAACAAAAGCACACTGCTATTCCATGTGAAATATTTCTCGCTCGTATCTCATTGAAACAAGAAGAGAAATTCTGTGGAAAGCACACATTCAAAACCTTCAATCCATACCATACATTTATTATTTGTAAGCAGAAAAGGAGATTTGGATGTGATGGAAGGCTGTTTGCGTGTCTTCTGTGGTCTATATGTTATTATATAAATATTATATATTTTGTTATCATTTTGTACTTTTGACAGCAGAGCAGATAGAGTGCAGACTCAAACTGGTCAATACAGAATGTAAATCAAATTAACCCCTTAATTGACCAGTAGGCTTTTCTTCTTCACGCTTATAATGTGGGAATAACTTTATAGACATGCATTGTTTTCCATTTTGTTACTGAATAATACGACTTAGGATGTAATTAAGCCCAGTATAATAAAGCATAAATTATGTAGTGTTATCTAGTAACGTAAAGTCACGTCAAGTAAATCCACTCACTTATCAGATAAATCTTCTAATTCTCCTGGGTAACAGGGGATGCTGGATCCTATCCCATTGCTCATTGGGCAGGAGTTGCCCTGGACAGGTCACCAGTCCCTCACAGAGCAAGCACACATGTTTACACCTAGGAGCAATTCAGCATGTGCAGTTGGCCTGACTGCATGTTTTCAGACTGTGAAAGGAAACCCACACAGACACAGGGTGAACATGCAAACTCCACACTGAGGGAACCCTGGTTACCCGGCTGGGGAGTTGAACCCAGGCCTTGCTTGCTGTAAGGCAACAACAGTAACCACTGCACCACCAATGATAACAACAGCACAGATTTACAGGACTGTACAAAAGGCAACTAAAGCCATTTTTCTTGGCACAAGTGTGCTTAGCTTGTAAAATTATATTATTAGAATGTAGAAATGTAAAAAAAAACATGAATACTGTCAAATGTAACAATATCTTTTTCCAAAAGCAGTTGTTATATTGTGAGCTAGATTGTAGCACAAAAGTTTGGATCCAGATTTCTCTGATGCACCCAGTCATGTGGTGTTGCTAAATTCCATCACCAGCACACCTGATTTAGCATAAAGAAGTATTGATTAACCAAACCAGGTTCTGGACGACAACTACAAATGATGCTAGTTTGCCTCAATAAGGTTTGGTTAAACAAACACATAAAACCACTGCTTATTATATTCATGTTATTTACATTTATTGTAGTATGTTTTTTTTTGTTTGTTTGTTTGTTTTTTTGTTTGTTTGTTTTTTGAGCAAGTACATTCTTGTTGGCCAGATCAGATCCCAGGTACCTAAACCGTTTGCCCAGTACAGTATATAGAACTATGACAGTGGTTATAAGTTTCTTATTTATTATGGAAAAACTGCTGTAAATAGTTCTTTAAAGAACTTTTAAAAAATATATTATATACAGCACATTATAAACAAATTCTATAATAAAAATGTTATTAACCTGTTTATTTTAATCATTCAAGTTACTTCTAATGTTGATGGAACAGTAATTTGTGTTTTACATGAACCGAGTGACTGTACTGTGAAAGATAACCTATGTTAACAGTTGTGCAGTATGAAATATTTATGGATGTATAAACAAAGTGACAGTGCATTATGCAATATTTATGGACAAATAAACAAAGTGGCAGTGCAATATGAAATATATATAGATGTATAAACAAAGTGGCAGTACTTAGTAATATGAGTAGAGAGATGTAATGAAATGTAATGTCCAGCTGGTGCCCAGTGAGCCTGTCCTGTCAGTGGCTCAGTGTACAATAATGTCCCAGCACAGTGACAAGGTGTTGTACAGTGCAATCCCTGTTGGTACAAACAGTCTCCTCTACCTTATCTTACTACAGCACAGCTGAATGAATCTGTTGCTGAAGGTGCTTTGCTGTCTGACCAGTAGGTCATGGAGGAGTGTTGTGATGTATTGTCCAGCAAAGAAGACAGCATCCGCAACAACAGACTGGTTGAAGACATACATTAATACACTGAAGTACACTAAATTAATACCTGTGAACACCAAATCCAACATCACACTGCTCTCAGACCACCCTGGCCTTTTTGGAACTCTCCACTTCCTTCATAAACACTCAGATTTGTTGTTGTGATGCTGCTTGTTTCCACTGTTGCTGCAGAGATGTTGCTGATTCCTCTGTTTCATTTGTTTGAATACAAAGACACTATGGCTAGCCTTCAAACCCAGCTGCTGCTTCTGTGGAGAGATGAAATGGAAGGAGGATAGCAGGGGGTTCGGGGAAAGCCTCTCCATCTGTTCAATAATGCAAATCCTCCCCCCCTCACAAAGCCAGACAGATAGAGAGAAAGGTACAGTAGAAAGCAGGGCCACAGTGGGTTGGGATTTCATCTGGGGTGCGTGTGGAGGACTTTGCTATCTGTTTCCCTGCTTTTTCATCTTTTTTCTTCAGGTGATTCCATCAACATTTCAATTTCTCTTATGCTTTCTCTGTGAATGCATTCATTTGCTGTGTAAGTACTAGAGTGTTATGCCTCAAAGGTCACCGGGGATAAGAAAAGCACGTTTTTTGAATTATTTCTAACTTGTAGCACATTGAAAGAAGCGAAGAAATGGAGAGTCCAGGGTCATAACCTGTCTTAATCTACACCACATTTGCGTTTGTAAGTAGAAGAAAGAGTGTTTATTTTATGGTATTACGATATTAATTTGCTAAAATTTTATTATTGTTTATACAGTCTCACATTTCTTCACAATTTTTGTTTGATTAAAATCAAAATGGGCAGAAAAAAGTGCAGATACAAACCTGTCTACATACATACATCATCTAAACCGCTTATCCTTCTGGGTCACGGTGAGGTGCTGGAGCCTATCCCAGCCGTCATTGGGCGGAAGGCAGGATACACCCTGCACAGGTCGCCAGTCCATCACAGGGCAGACAGACAGACATACACATTCACACACACACTCACACCTAGGGGCAATTTTAGCATGTCCAATCAGCCTGACTGCATGTCTTTGGACTGTGGGAGGAAACCGGAGTACCCGGAGGAAACCCACACAGACACGGGGAGAACATGCAAACTCCACACAGAAATGACCCTGGTCGCCCGGCCGGGAATTGAACCCAGGCCATTCTTGCTGTGAGGCGACAGCGCTACCCACTGCCCCACCATGCCGCCCCGTCTACAGTGTAAATTAAAATAAAAATAAAAAAAGAATTCTGCGATGGACTGGCGACCTGTCCAGGGTGTATCCTGCCTTCCGCCCAATGACAGCTGGGATAGGCCCCAGCACCCCACCGCGACCCAGAAGGATAAGCGGTTTAGATGATGTATGTATGTCTCTATATGATCTCTATATGATCTAATCTGTAATTATATAGTATATTATAAATATTTGAAAAGTAAAACGTAAAACTCTCAATCTACAGGTTAACACGGTAGCATATGAATAATTGATGCTCCAGTGGATCAGTGCCAACATTATAATACTCACAGCTGAGTAAAAAAGCCTATAAGTACTTCTTAACGATGAGTGACCTCAGCCTCTGTTGGGTCAGCCTCATTTTCCTAAAAGAGCCTCTTCATTCTTCAGAATCTCCATCAGCGGCTTTTGGTTGAACTACAAACTGCTGCCACAGGAAACTCTACAGAGTGAATGACTTCAGATTTGCATTCATGCCTATGGCAGACACTATTTAGTTACTGTCCAAGGGTTAATGCCGGTTGACCCTGCAGACCTTGATGGACTCAATCCCCAGAGATGGATTGGAATCATTTTTTAACACGTTTTAAAGAATAGGGGATTTAAATGATTTGCGCATCATCACATTCTGTTTTTATTTACATTTTGCACAGCATCCCAACTGTTTTGGAAATGAGGTTGTAGCTAGTTCAGACCATGCCTTCATCTTACGATTGAAATATTAGGGTTAGGGTTAGATTAGAAAGACTGTAGGAGGGAAGAGAAGTCCAAATAGTTGAGATGGAGTTCTGGGCAATTTCTGCTTGAGATAGCCCTTTTAAAAAGGTTCTAGAACCTTATACAGTCATATAACAACACATTCTCCATCAATCTGAAGAACAATTTTACCATGCAAAGAACCATTTGTGCATGAAACGGTTCTTTAGATTGATGGAGAATGTGCTGTAGATGGTTCTATATAGAATATTGCTGAAAAGGGTTCTATATAGCACCAAAAGGTGTTCTGCTATTGTTACAGGCTGGACAGGCTAACTTTCAAAAAGGTTCTATATAGAACAATACAACAATTCATCCTCCATCAATCTGAAGAACCACTGCTTGCTTAAATGGTTCTTTGCATGGTGAAATTGTTCTTCAGATTGATGGAGAATGTGCTGTGGATAGTTCCCCATAGAACCTATAAGGGGTCTATATAGCACCAAAAACGGTTCTACTATTGTTACAGGCTTGACATAGTAGAGTGTATAAAGAGTGTTCATGCTTCTATATAGAACCATTTTCTTCACTAAAAAACCCTTGATAAACCATCTTTTTTATCTCTTCATTTCTTATTTTTACCCCTACCCCTTGTTTTTAAGTGTCAACTTGCCCCTTGGAACTCAGTAGTGGTTAAAATCTTCCCTTTAAATTGGGGCAACCCACAAATAAAAAAGAACATAACTTCATTAACAGCTACTAGCACTGCTCTGTAGGCGACCCTGCCAGTCTGCAGTGATAATAGAGGAGGGTAAAGTTCAGCAACCTCATTGCTGGGCTTTAGTTACATTTAGGGCATCATATGCCTTCAAAGATGTGATACAACGATTATTTATTATTGCCCACCCCTAATTCTTCAGTGATATGAAGCTGAAGTCAGCCATTTACCAGCTTTTCATTACATTTTTCTTGTTCCACCTTAAGTGGAGCTAGGTAGCTACCGAGACATTAGCATACTGTTACTGATTTTTCATGCTTGTAGTGAAGAAAAGGACCATGATACATTGAAATGATATTAAATTAAGACAATATGGTGGTTATCATGCTTTTAAGAGAGAGAATACTTACTTATCTTGTCGGTTTTTCTTTTTTCTCATAACACTCTGTTTGGAGTGTGTCTCTGAAAAACCTCTGTTTAGAGGGCCATGTAGCCCTAACACTTGACCCTACACCTCTATCTTAACAAAAATCGGAACACCCTACCGAACATGCAAAACAAAGGGCTAAGGGCTAAGTGGTAGGGGCAAGAAATGAAATGAGATTTGGCCTAAGAATTGTCTAACTAGTAGCATTACTTGTGATTTTTTGCATCTTGTTGCCTCTTGCTCAAGTGATCTGTTTTAAGAAATGTGAAGCCTGTCTGCTTTCTGAATGAAAACATTCTCATCTTTTTTTCGTTCTGTACAATTGGTGGAATTTAGGCAGCAATAGAGGGGTTATATTTGAATAAACACTCATGTGGAAAGAAAAAAATAATAATAATAAAAAAGAAAAATGGGCCAAGCCCAAAATAAAATGGTTTTTATTAATGGTTTTTGGCTGGTCAGAGTCCAGCTTTAACCATGTGGAGAAAATTTGGTCTCACATTAAACACAAACTAGCTGTGCAATGTTTTTCAGCTGTTTGAAGCCGTCAATGCAGAGTGAAACAATATTGACTTTGTTGCTGTAAAAGGCTCTCTACAAGCCTTTAGCATTTGAAGAAAAAGAGAAAAGCTCCCCCACAATAACTTACTGCATCTAATTGTTTAATTCTTGCTAATCTACTGACTAATGATTTGTTATGATGATGGAAAGATGGTTAAAAGCTTAATGTTTTGCCATTTTAGGCTTAGTCCATTTATTTTGCCTGACAAAAATGTTGACAGGTGCATTAAGGAAGTGTGCGAGCCACTCTGTTTTTGGACCAACTGATAGAGCTGCCTACTGGGAATGCTCCTTGTAATCCTGATCCCCAGCAGTACACAAGGTATGAACTCATAAGATGAAATCAGACCCCCTGAATCCCCTGTTCTTTCTTCCCCCTTCAGATTTCTTGGCGTGCCCCCAGGAAGAGGAAGCTGTCCACTGACTGGACCGCTGCCCTTTGACCTCATCTACACAGACTACCACGGCTTACAGCAGATGAAGCAGCACATGGGTCTCTCCTTAAAGAAACACAAGTCAGTATCAGACTCTTCTCTCTGTGTGTTTGTTATATTTTGCACCTTTTCAGGAAGCCATGTCCTAACTTTGAAGTAAAACCAGAAAGAAGCAGGGCTAACCTGTTCATGAAGGTTAGGATTAGGATTGGGTTTAGAAAAGTCTTTAAAATGTAGACTCCTACATAAATACAGTACATATACTGTTTGAATTATTCATAGTAGTGCAGGCTGAAGCCCAGCTGCTGTGTGCTGTACGTTGCTCTAATGTAATTCTCATTCCAGTGCAGGTTTTTAATGACTTTTAAAGCAATACATTCAGCACTTTCAGCACACTAGACTTATTGGAGAACTATGGAAAATTCAACAAGCAGCAAACTAACAAAAGCAACAGCACAGTGTAAATCTCCAGTATTCAGTGTGTCACTCCTTACATTTATTACAGCTTCCATTCTTTTCAGGAGACTCACTTTTAGTTTCTCAAAGAAATCTGTAGACACACCTCCAAAGTTCAGTTTTAGAAGTTGGTTGATCATTTTATGAAGTAATCAAACACATTCAGTGATGTTGGGGTCTGGACTCTGGGGTGGTCAGTCCATTGTTCAGCTTCTTTGTTTGATGTGTCTGTCTCCTTTTCTCAGTGAGGCTTTTTGAACAGCTACACATCCTTTCAGACCCATAGCACGGCGTCGTCTTCTCACAGTGGAAGGATGGACAGAAACACCTGTGGATGTTTTCAGATCTGAAGCAGTTTGATTTTTTCCTCTCTCTGAAAGATGAAAGCTTTAAGTGCTGTTTATCAGATGGGGACAGTGTTGGTGTCTACCAGGGCTTCCAGATGGCTGTTAGGGGTCCATTTTCTTTGTAGCTTTTAATCATTTTGTGAAGTCAAGTTTTAGAAACTCTTGTTTTTTTTTTAGTTATTTTCCATTGACTCTCCTTTGTTATATCTTCCGAAAAAGGGATAACTTACGTTTAATTATGGTTTTGACTGAAAATTAAATAAATGAAGGGTTCTCCCTGACTTCTGCACCAGATAAGGTATAAAACCAAACGTGTGTGTCTGCAGTAGAGGTGCATTTCTCACTGCAGGGTATTTCAAGGCTTTTCTACTGAGTGTCTCTCCTTCCATGCTGCTAAATTTCCTCTTGCTCTCTGCTCTCTGACTGGATTCCTTTCAAAGCCCTCTCACTTACAGAAGACAGTGATTAGCTGAATCACTTTAATTAGAGCTTTGCTTAATCAAGCCACCAGTTTCTCTCTCTCTCTCTCTCTCTCTCTCTCTCTCTCTCTCGCTCTCTGTCTCTCTCTCTGTAATTCTCACTCCTCTGTAAGTGCTCCTGTCCCTCCAGGCGGGCGGTTCTCTGGTTCTCTCTCTGACTCACACTGCAGCCACAGAAACAGTTCGTATATGTGTGTGCACTGCCGGCGACTCACGCTCCTTATAGCCGTGTCTGTCAACAGATTATTGTTGTTATTCTGCTGTCAGCTTCACGGTGTAAATAGTGTTTATCGATCCAGGCGATACAGACATGCTCATCAACAAACGTTCACACACCCCCTCCTCGCTCTCACACTTCTGAGAACAGCACACGGCTTGACTGAAAGTGGCGTGAAACAGTGAGCAGCTTTGCTGTTGGTATTATCTCGCCAGGAGCTTTAAAGAAAGGCTCCAGTTGCACCAGCCATGTATAAGTCCAGCTGATTGCTAGTCTAGCCATGAGTGTTGACTGGGACTAGGTTAAGGTTAAGGCTCATTACTAAATCAAAACAAGTTGCACTACAAAAGCTTGTTTTGGTAGCACTTAATTCTACAGTATGTAGAGTACCCAGTGTATATATATATATATGTTTCTACAGTCAATGTCTTTTATCAGTGGTGAGCCATGACTATTAGAGCTAGGCCTTTAGTTTGAGCCATAGATGTTAAAAGAAAAGCAAGAAAACATACCTCTCTACCATCTAATACAATGCTAGTTTCTGCTGGCACCCCTATGGGACTCTAGTAGTATGTTAGTGCAATTTACAAATACAGTGTATTTTTTGGCCATTCTAGATTAAATGAAAAGCTTTTTGGAAGTTCGTAAAAGACATTATATTTCACCTTTTATAGTGGCTGTCAATAAAGAGTCTTGGCATAAAGCTGCTGATGCTGTTTTCCCATTTATATTACCTTAAACATTTATATTACCTTAAACATTACATGCATATTTTTAAACTATAGAAATACAAACCCACACAAAACAGTTCAAACTTCACTCTAAAACAAGCACACACAGATCTTCACTGTGTACAAAATATTATAAACTTTTGTTGGACTTTTTTTTCTAACCCATGAGTTTTGAAACGGTTGATGAATAACTATTTTTGTAGGTTTATTTTTAATGTTACATCTTCCTGCACATGTTTAGCATCAATACTGACCAACATTAGTGGCCTTCTATTGAGGAACAGCTTCTAGACATTAACTGTTAGTCGTTGTCTTTTCACACATCATGTGTCAGCGCTAACATTGACTAGAAACAGGTTCCCATGTCAGTATATGTTTGGTTCAGGCCTTGGCTCATGTTCTGATGTAGTCTATTGATCCATATTGATCCACCGTTGCCCACACAGAGATGTAATCTGCTCTGGCTTCAAAACAGGTCTCATTTTTCTATTTATAACTTGGTGTTGACATTTCAACGTGTACATGGCAGCTGGTATGGTTGCTGTAGTGTTGTACAGATGTTCTCTATAAATTAATTGAGCAGTTCTCCGGTTCTCCTTCGTTGTATCAGATGTGGATTTACGTGGTATAGCTGTATGCATGCTGTATGAGCTGGACCAAGAGGATAATAACTATCCCTTAGTAATCCAGAGTTATTACTGTTGTTTTCATATACTATTCAAATTATTTAACTGCAACTGCATCGTAAAAAAATTGTCAATTTATTAAAATATGTTGGCCTATGTAACATTTTTGTTAACTGAATGTGAGAAGACAACACTGTGGGTCTGAAAGAATGTGTAGCTGCTAAAAATCAATTAGTGTGCTTATCATTTAATCATTTAATGCAACAAATGTCTAAGACTGAACTTTGGAGGTGTGGTTGCAGATTTCATTAAAAAAACTGAAAGTGAGTCACCTGAAAAGAATGTAAGCTGTGTATATAGAAAAAAAAATTGATATTTCATTTATTTGAGGCATCTGTAAAATTTTAAATATGTTTTCTACTTTTTATCCTAAAGCTGAAAAATTAAGAATTTGTAAATGAGTTAACTGGATGAATGCACATTATGTTATTATACATAAAGTTCTGTGTCCATCCACATGGCCAACCTGTGGCATCGTCTCTGGCTTTCTCCACCTCTACAGACAACCAGCCATGCTGAAGCAGAGATTATAGCACATGGCCTTGATTAAACGCTCCTGCTATTGGCATTCAGGATCGTAAACAGACGTGAATATTGAAATGAGCAGGGGGGCTGTTGGCTGTAGCCCTCTCTAATGTATTATTAATAAAGTGGAGATGGTGATGGTATGGGGTCGTAAAAGTAAGCTAATGAAAGTAGCTGGGAGCTTTATGAAGCCTGATTAATGGGGTGCTGTTGGGAAAGGACGTTAGGCTGTTAGCAAAAGGGCGACTTAGGGATTAGGAATGGGTATGTGTAATTAGTTTACCAGGTGGTGATTACATAACAATTTCTCAGTTTTCAATACATTTCTCACCTGAATCTTTAATGTTTCTCATCTAAGTCTTCGATTTGTATCTCACCTGAATTAATATATAATAATTAATTAATAATTAATATATGTCTCGCCTAAGTCTTCGATACTATCTCACCTGAGTCATCAATATATATCTCACCTAAACGTTTCTAACCTGAGTCTCACCTGAGTCTTCAATATGTATCTCACCTGAGTCTTCAATACTCTCTTACCTGAACCTTTAATACATATCTCACCTGAGTCTTCGATACTATCTCACCTGAATCTTTAATGTTTTTCAGCTGACTCTCACCTGAGTCTTCAATACGTATCTCACATGAGTCTTTAATGTTTTTCACCTGAGTCTTTAATGCCCATCTCACCTGAATCTTTGATGTTTTTCACCTGAGTCTCACGTAAATATTTAAAACGTATCTCACCGGAGCCTTTAGTACATATCTATAATATGTATCTCACCAGAGTCTTTAATATATAATTCACCTGAATCTTTAATGTTTCTCCCCTGAGTCTCACCTGACTCTTCAATACGTATCTCACATGAGTCTTTAATACATATCCTACCTAAGTCTTCAATATATATCTTACCTACAGTACATTCATCACCTGAGTATTTCATTAATTTCTTACCTGAGTCTTCAATAATTTGATGAACAAGAAGCTGAGTGTCTGGATAAATCCATCCAAAAGATTAGCACAGAACTGCAGTGAAAATCAAACATTACTGAGGAAATATCAAAAGAAGGCAAGGTGTCCCCAAACTTTTGACAGTGTATATTCAACAACTTAGCTTCTAAACCCAAACCTGTCCTGACATATCTTTCTAAACAAATCTTTTCCACACTAGCGGGTCGAGGGCCAGCTTAGCCTAGATTAATGTCTCTAAGATCTCGCTTAGATATTCCAGCAATAAGTTTTAAAGCTAAAGCGCTTCCTTTTAAGCCCACTTCCTTCGTTTCCCAAAGGGGGTGTCTTATCTGTTCTTCCTGACGACTCTGTCATGGTGAGCGGAGGAGAAAACTAGAAGAAACATCTCTCATCAATGTTTAAAACCCCCCAGCACGCCTAGCACTCGCTTAGCGTAGCGCATGTTCTTCTCGCTCCTTGTAGGTTTTTCGTTGCTGCTTCTTAGATCACAGAGCAGATACAACCACAGATGTTAAAGGCTGATATTTGTAAGGGAGATGTTAGTCAGTCTCAAACGAGACTTTACGTTGTGCAGAACTTTGTGCCATCTTGAATCTGAGCTGTTGGAGAGAGAAAACATCTTCATCAGCTCTGTTTCTTTGAGATGTGAGCAAAGACGAAATGTGAAATAATTGTAGCATTTAATTCATACATAAAGAGATTTGAACATGTGTTTGCTTTGGTGAGTGGGTGAGCAATGATTTACCCTTATGTTTAGAGTTATTACTGTCATTTTGCAGTATTGCTTAGCAATAATTAAGTAATTACTTTATTAATTACATCATTTTTACTGTTTGTAATACTTTAGCTAGTACTGCACTCTCCACTTGCTGATACATTTACAACATATGTGATATTTAACCCTTATAAGGATGCTTATCATTCTCATATATATTTTATAAATCTTGCATGATAAATTGTATGCACTGCATATGTTATTACACAGTTATACAGGGAATTACACATACATTCAATATACATTATGTATTGATAGGTTTGAATCTGTGCTTCCAACATGTTTTGTTTTGTTTTTTTTTCAGTGTAAAATTATGACAAAAACATGCACTAGGCTAAAAACATAATAGGCCATATTCATCAAAGTTGTGTACAGTCAAATCTGACTGTAAAATAAACACAGACAAATTTCACCAACACTTTCGTCATTAATCAATTTTGTCTTTGGCATAGCTGTACAATCAAGCTCATATGCTGTATCTGTTTGTGGAAATGTGAATGTGCCATTTTAGGATAAAATGCTTTAACTAGCCAAAATTATTGTCAACATCACTTATAAAAGCAATAATAAGAATAGAATAGAAAATAACAGTAATAGTAATAATTTGTTTACATGGCAATCCAGTACAAAGGGAAAACACAATGGTATAAACAAATGCTGCAAGTATTTCTATCAGAGAACTGGCCCAAAAATAAAAAAATACAAACCACAGAAGCATCTGATACACTCAATAGTACAGTGTTTAAATATGTTATTTTAGGGACATAAATACATTACACAATCACATCATTCTACTGTCTTAAAAACTGTGATGTTTTGTTTATTTCACTTTTAATTCTTTCCAGTGGCCTTAACACTATAGAGTTAGTCAGTAGGGGGAGCAGTGCGCTAACTTCTCCACCTCAAACTCCGCCTACAAGTGCATCCATTGGCTCACAAGCCACTGAATACAGTCGTTTTTGTTGGGTCCTTACTAAAGCAGCTGCATGAATTAGGGCGTGTTTCATTTAAATGAGGTGCTGTTAGGCTGGCGCTTGATTTCACGCACCGAAGCTGGTTCATCATTTACATGCGAACCTCCACTCATTTCCACATCATAAAGTTTTATGAATCAAAACAAAACAAGAACTCTCCATCAAATTCAAATCAAAATACCATATCTTCTATAACAGATGTCCTTGTTTACATACAAACACAGATGTGGTATACACTGAAAGCTTAAAATCGGGACTTTCCTCAGCATTTTGCAGCTTGTTTCTAAGATTTCCTAGTGAGAAATAATTCACATGAAAGGACAGCGCGCTTCTTTTATTGCCGGGGATAGCGGGACTTCTTAAAAGAGTTAAAGTTTATCTGCAGAAGACTGGAGGAGACTGCCGTATCAGAGAGAGTGGTGCTGTTACTTGATCCCGATTGACTCCTCTGTGCTGTGAGACTTTGTTTTGATGGCTTTTTGAATCTCTGAGCTGATTTGAAGGTGATTTCAAAGACTCGTATTGACCTCTACTCAGGCTATTGTGCGCTGTTGTGTCGCAGCGGCAGCTGGGGCTGAATGAGGCCGTTCACAATGCGGGGATTGAATGAAGCGATTGTGGGTGAGGCGTCTCATCCCTAACCTGTCATTCCAGCTTTAGATTATAGCGTGAGGAACAAGTGTGCTTAGCCAATGACAATCTATTCTTTATACAGCAGAATTGACTGCAGTATACAGCTCGCAGGTTTCTGAAATGGGAGATTTAATTTTCTGTTTATATTCACTGCTTTGTTGAAGCTGTTTTTAAGTGTCTTTCATTAGAAAAGTGTCACTCTAGCTTAACACTGGTCAAGGTTCTCTTTGAGTTCCTGCACATTTAGCTTGAAAGGCACATAAGTTGCATAACTTTTTTTGAAATATGAGTTAGATGTCATATGTAAACACTATTAAATAAAAAAAATAAATAAATAAAGTTCTCAGTTTAAAGAGTTAAGTATGGAAAAAGGCTGCAGAAACAGCCAAAATTAGTATGTTTATTTATTTAATGCTCACATTCAGCCTTCAACAGTTTCCACTCACTGGCCACTTTATTAGAAACACCTACCTTGTACTTACCCTTACTGGCCACTTTATTTAAAACACCTACATTGTATTTCCCCTTACCGGCCACTTTATTAGAAACACCTACCTTGTATTTCCACTGACTGGCCACTTTATTAGAAAAAACAACTTTTTATTTCCACTCAGTGGCCACTTTATTAGAAACACCTACCTTTTTGCTTCACTATGTAGGTGTACCAGTATAGACTGTAGCCCCTCTGTTGCTGGACAGTTTACCAACCTCCTCAACCCCATTTATAATTAGTCAATTTCTGACCACAGGGCCTCTGTTGTCCAAATATTATGTGGTGGTGGTCCATTCTCAGCACAGCAATGACACTGACATGGTAGTGTCTGTGGTGCTGGTACGAGTGTATTAGACACAGAGGTGTTGCTGGAGTTTTTACACAAAACTAAAGTGGCCGGTCATTGTGTGCAGTTAAAAAAATCATGATTTTTCTTTTTCTTCTCCATTTCTTGTTTTCTAAGGTGCCATATTCGGGTAATAGACACGTTTGGGACGGAGCCGGCATATAACCATGAGGAATATGCAACCTTACATGGCTACAGAACCAACTGGGGGTACTGGAACCTCAACTCCAGACAATATATGACCATGTTTCGTAAGTACAGCTGAGTAGAGATGCCAAAGAAAAGAATCTGTTAGATTTAAGAGATTATTAATGAAAATAATGAAGTAATTTTGAACCAGTTCTTTTAAGTCCATTCATCAAAAAATGTTCACATGGTTTAAAAGGCAGCTGGAGTTTTCAAATGAGCCAAAGAAAAAAGAGTTTCATATGGCAATGACAATATACATTTACCAAGAAATATACCACTTAACATATAAGACAAGTACATCAACAGACTTACTGTCTCACAGTGACACAATATTATAAAATGCTATTTATTTCATCTCTATGGTGAGTAAAGTCTCTATGTCTGGAGAGTATTTGGGTTAGGTCACTGGAGGCCTGAAGGTCCTAATTTCTCTGCCCTTTCTGTGACCGCTGCTATCATGCCCTTAAGCAATACTTAACTACAAGCTGCTGGAGGTTATCTACCTCTCCTCATTTTCACTCTAAAAAGAACAGTAACTGCTCAGTGCCTTTATATAGAAATGAATGATAAAATGATGTCAAGGGCAGAATTCTGTTAGCTAAGACGCTGGTTTCATGATTAATCTGTTAAAATGCTGCTCAATATTTGGTTTTACTAATAAGACTTTAGGAACTGGACCTATGACAAATTATCCAGTGTCTACTACAAAACTAATGTGTATGTTCTGTAGTTATAAGAGTGAGGAACTTAAGTGTACAGACCCTTTAAGGGGTTTTAAGGGGACAACAAATGCCTATGAACAAGTGAATATTGGATATCCACACTGTATCTCAATTTTTTTTTAAGATGATTTGAAAATGCCAGCTGCTCTTTACTTTGGGTGAAGATAGTTTGAGGAACAGAAGTCCAACATTACATTGATTTTTTTTAACATTAAAAAGAAAAAACCTTCATTAACCCCTTAAAATTTCAAGGTTATTATATTCTAAGGCTTATTATTTTGTTACTACAGGGACTACAATGCAAACTGGTTCAGCTATTCATAGGTTATAGCAGTGTGTAATAAAACATAACATTTAAGGGGTTGAAAGGGATATTCTTTCTTTCTCTTGTAAAATTACATTTTTTGAGAGTTTTTATAATAATAATAATAATAATAATAATAATAATAATAATAATATAGAAACCATTTATAAGCAATAACTGTACATTTCCTGTATTGTCAGACAATTATATTGAGCAAACCCTTTACAGTTGTGTCTTGCAGTGTTCACTGAGGTCATATTTCATCACTGAACCTTCAAATAAGTCTGAATGAATCAGTAACACTTTTATTTATTTTTTCATGTTCTAACTTTTGTTATACTGTTAAAAAGTTAGATGTTAGCTTTAAGGATAATTTAACAATTTTATATAAACTACACTTTGCAAATTATGTCTTCTGTTTTATTGTCCATTACACCTTCCTACCCTCAGCTCACACGCCGGATAACTCCTTCATGGGTTTCGTGTCAGAGGAGCTGAACGAGACGGAGAAGCGCAACATTCAGGAGAACAAAGTCAAGAACATGGCAGTTGTGTATGGCAAGGAAGCCAGCATGTGGAAGGTGAGGACACGGCTCTGAATAGAACTGCTGACCCAGAAAGAGCTCCGCTAATCTTAGTCCGGAACATTTCAACACAAGCAGTTTGACAAAGATCTAACGGCTTTGTGTGGATCTTCTTCTTAACAACCTTGACCCAAATTTAGCCTACTATGAGTGTCAGTGCTAGAAAGTACAGTCTGTTTTTGTGCCTGGTGTTGAACAGATAAGGGACTGGATTCCATATTTGTTTATCTTTTGTTGAACTTTAAGTTTTCCAAAAGAATCATCATAGAAAATCCACAATAATATTCTGGAGGGATGACCACTTAGGTTTATGAAAGAGTCTCTTATGTTCATCTACACTGTAAAAAGTGGCTCCTCAGATCTACATAAAAAAATACTTTTATTTAACTTAAAAAATTATTCTGATTGGAAGAATCATTCATTCAAAGTATTTATTAAGGTTGAATAAAACTAGTTAATTTACTTGTTACTTGTTACATGAAGTAATTTTTTAAGTAGATCTGACAAGCCACTTTTTACAGTGTATGTTCAAGACAGTGAATTTGATTTTATTATTTCATGAGTTACATTGTTCTACAGTATTAAAAATTATAGGTTGAATTGTTTACTATTTAACTCTTAGAAGTCTAGAGTTGTTATTATTACAATTTTGCTGCAAATTTGATTTACATTACAGTATTGCCTTATTAATTCCATGTAGTTACACTGTTAATTACATTGTAGTTACACAATTTTCTACCTTCACACTTGTATTGACAGGTTTGAACATATGCATTTATGTTTTGTATTTGTTATAATGTTAAATAGTTACAAATGCATTCCCAGAATGTAAATTTTATGTGTTCTTTCTGCAAAACAAAATACAACAATAGCCACATTTACATGCAGCCTGATAATCCATAATAGAATACATCCATTTATACACCTTAGTGGTATTAGACTAGTCTGATTGAGGCTATTTGGAATACGATATCTATCCAATATCTAAGGTGGGTACACTTGTAAATAATCTGTTAAATAGGAGAATAACATCCATGTAAATTGAATTACATTCCCAGTTGGAAACAGCGTTCATCTAATTACATTCCCAATTGGAAAGTTTAAGTATGTTCGCATCATAGTGAAAGTTTATAATGTTCAGCATGGTGGGAGCAGAAACTGGTCTGCAGAGGAGACGAAGTTTATGCTTGGCAGTGGTGGACAGGCATCTGGCTTATGTCCCAGAGCATGGCGTCTTCCTCTCGGCCTACTTTAATATGTACATGTGAAGTATGTTTTCCTGAGTCTGACATAATTTTAAAGTAATAAAAAACACAAGCACTGCTCACTGCTGCTCATCTCACTCTGACTGGACTCACATGATGATCGTTGTCATGGTAACATCTACACTAAATGGTACTGTATGCATGTGTGTAACTTCACATCGGATTACCTGTAGTGTGCTGGTACATGGAGATTTTCCATCAGATTGTTGGGTAGAGTGAGCATATAAACACCTCAGTCTTAGTCTATAATCAGAATGTATTCAATCGGATTGGCAAAAATCTTTGCATGTCAACACAGCCACTGACTTTCCATCAAATTCAAATCATAATAACATCTACTACTTACAAATGGTTTAAAACTTTACAATCCACATTCAAAGAGCTATGAGTCAGAAATAATTAGACAAATTGTAAGATGATGCGCTTGAAGGCCTATATGCCACTGGGGGACCTGGGAGAGTTAAGAAACACATGAAGTTTACAGCCCCGTCACATCGGCTGTAAAGCCTAACAAGTTCGCACTCATTCACGGATGATAAGATTCTGTAGCTCCGCTGGCAGGCTCGGAGATAACTTTATCTGTTTGCAAAAGCCAAAGATAAAACCAAAGGTTCCGCTTTAATTTAGAGTCAGTTCATTCTTCAAAGTGTTGCAATGCTCTCTAGCGCATTTGATGAAGAGGAACTGATCTCTCGTTGTGGAAAGACACATAAAGCTTCTGAAGAACTCTCTTTCAAAGTCAGTGAACTCCCTGGGCATGCCACAACTGATACAGAACCTTAGTCAAAGGAAATGAGTTGGCTGAACTTAAAGTAATCCACTTACTTTTAAGACTGTGTCAAGTAAGAGTAATTGGCCTGTAAGTCAGATGATGTTTAATTGTCGTCGGCTTTTAACAAGAGCAGGAAAAGCCAGATTTGTCTAACATGTTCTCTTCTCTTCTCTTCTCTTCTCTTCTCTTCTCTTCTCTTCTCTTCTCTTCTTCTCTTCTCCTCAATTATATTCTTTTCTCTTCTCAACAATTCTCCTTTCTTCTCTTTCATTTTCTGTTTTTCTATTCTCAACAATTCTATTTTTCTTAATTCTTCTCAATTCTCATCACTTTTTAACATTCTTCTTTTTTCTTTTTCTAAATTTGTTTCTCTTCTCTTCAATTCCCCTCTATTATATTTTCTTTTCTTCTCAACAATTCTCCTTTCTTCTCTTTCATTTTGTCTTCTTCTATTCTCTTTTTCTCTTCTCAACAATTGTCTTCTCAATTCTCTTCTCTTCTCTTCTCTTCTCTTCTCAACAACTCTCCTTTTCTTCTTCCTTCTTTTTTCTCAAATTTTTCACAATTTTCATCTCCTTTTTCTTCTTCTCCTCCATTCTTTTAAATTCTCCTCACTTTTTAAATCATTTTTTCTCTTCATTTTTTGTCAATTGTCTCTTTTCTACTCAACAATTCTCCTTTCTTCTCTTCTCCTTTCTTCTCATTTCTCAAATTCCATCTCTTCTCATGTCTTCTCTTCTCTTCTCTTCTCTTTTTCTCAATGATCTCCTCTTTTTCTCTTTACCCTTACCTCTTCTGTGTTCTCCTACCCTTTCCATCCTGGACATGGTGACCTGGATGCAGCTTCAGGTAAGTCTTCTTTGTGTTGTTAGAGTTACATTCACTCTTGTTGCATCACTTCCCCAAGATTGCCTTTGGTTTGCAGGCAGCTCACGTACAGTATCTTTTGATTCCAGCCACTTCCAGTACAGCATCGGGATTTGTGCACACTGTCACTCTGGACATTTATGAATCCGTGGCTGGAGGCAGAAAGCTGTATGCGGTATAATTTCAGCACAGCATTAGGAACTAACACAAGGATCTTGTTTTTATCAAGGGTTTATTTTGATGATCCATCCTCCTAAGAATTGCTCTGCATTGCCTCAGGTTGTGGGCGCCTTCTAGTGCAATTTACACTGATCAATATGCTCCCTGGAGGGAGACGTTCTTTGCAAAACAGGTCAGAGAGCTGAGGGTTTTCTGGCTTTTAGGAGGAACTGGATTGATTTCTGTGCTGTTGACCCCAGGCCTGTAATTGGAGCTCTATGGTTTCAGCCACTGATTGCCTCGCTTAAGCTGATGATGTCTTTCCCAAACAGTAAACTGCAGAACTCAGCAGTTTTCTACTCGCAAAAGCAGATTGCTGGCACCTGAACCTGGAAGAAGTCTCAGACCTTGGAGACCTTTCTACTCATTATGCATACGGAACGCTTTCGTCAACATCTTCCATCCATCATTTTTCCATCCATCATTTTCTGGCCTTGATCTTCCATCTTCATCACAGTCCTTTCTAATTAGGATCCTAATTTATCTCTCCGCTCACACTTTTTTCTCATCTGTTTCAACCTTTTTCATTTTTGTTTCACTGTCTTGCTTTTCCCTCTTTTCAATTCTCTCACTTTTGTCCAATCCTATTTCACCCTTGCTCCTACCACTTAGCCCTTAGCCCTCCCTTTTGCACGTTTACACCTAGGGGTAGGTGTCCCGATTTTTGTTTAGATAGAGGCTAGGGTTAGGGCTAGGGCTACATGGCCCTCCAACTGAGGGTTTTCAGAGACACACTCCAAAGAGAGTGTTAAGAGAAAAAGAAACACTGGCAAGATAGCTGTGGAAGCAACCAAAGAAACCTACAAATGTCACTATTTTCTCTGTTAAAAAATTACGATAATCATTATATTATCTTAGTTTAATGGCATTTCAATGTATTATGGTAATTTTCTTCATAAGAAACATAAAAATAGCTAGTAGTATGCTGATGTCTCAGGAGCTAGATAGCTGAATTTCCCATTCCACCTTAAATAGTCCATCAGTTACATTCTGGCATCTCAGGCGTTCCACCATTTAAGGTGGAACATGAACATTTGAACAAGAAGTTAGCAAATACCTGACTTCAGTTTTATATCACCAAAGAATTAGGGGTGGGTGTTAAATAATTATTGTGTCCCCCCTTCTATGAGGGCATATGATGCCCTAAATGTAACTAAAGACCAGCAGTGAGCTTGCTGAACTTTATCCTCCTCTGCTATCACTACAGACTGGCAGGGCACCACTAGTAGCCTGTTAATAAAGTAACGTTCTTTTTTTTTTGAGGGTCCCATTTAGTAGGGAAGATTTCAACTACTACCTCTTGTAACCCAGTTCGAAGGGAGAAGGTGATACTCGAAAACAAGGGGTAGGGGTAAAAATAAGAAATGGGATTAGGCGTTTTTCTCCTTCCCATCATTTTTCTGTCCATAATTCTGCCTGTATTCTCGCCATTTTGTCCACATTGTCAGCTCTTTTTTATTTTTCTTCTGTTCTTTTGTTTTACTTTTTCTAATTTTAGTCTGTTTCTTGTTCCTCTTATTCCTTTATCTACCTCTACAACCATATTTTGTGGGGATGCACAATTATGGAAATTGTGGGCCGATTATGTAAATATATATATATATATTTTTTTAATATTTGCCAATACCAAGGTACAACATCTACCTGGAATAGAATTATGGAGAAATACAACATTTCTGTAAGACTACAAATGCAGTAAAATGAATAAATTGCGGATATTTTGGCAAGGTTACCCAGCGTCCCAGTTTTGCTCTTTCTGTGTACAATGAAATATCACTCTGAATGTTGGTCAAATCTTAACCTCTTTGCAATGCTGCTGTTTTTTTTTTGAAGCATATATCTCCCAAAAGAGATATGATTCCAAAAGCATTGTGTTTCCCTAATATTGTCCCTCTTTTATTGCTTTTAATTAACTTTTTTCTGTTCTCTTTCTCTCTTACTCCCTCTCGCTGGCTTTGTCTTTATTCCTCCCCTCTCTGGTACTCCTAAGAGAGTTACAGAAGTGAGAGCAGGAGGAAAATGCAGGGTGAATTGGGTTATAGTGGGGTTTCCCAAGAGAGAGATCAGTGGCCCAGCTGTGTGGTAGTATGCTCAAACTCCAGCACTTTATCCAGTTATTTTACTTGCTGATTCACCTCTTACAACCCTCCAGGTCCTGTGTGTGTGTGTGTGTGTGTGTGTGTTCTGGAAGAATAATTTTGATATTCTGTACTTGAATGATGTTTATTTATAAGGGACCTCTTGCTACAGTAGCATTTTACCCACTGGCTAAACCTTCGTACACAGATAATAGGAATAATCTTCCACTAAGAAATGTTCCTGGCCAACCGTAGCTTATTAAAGACATAATGAATGTCTCTAGATGTTCTGTTTGTCTTTTCCTCTGGCCAGTTATTAAAGGCATCAGTATACTCATTTGCATGTCCACACAAAGCAAGAGAAAACCTTGTTTCGCCCCCCTTATCGATGTTCTCATTAGCGAGGCAAAAAAGACTGCTTGGGCTTTCTCTTTAGTAATTCACCACCCAAGCTTGGCCTAATATGGTTGGTCAGGGAGTATTTTGAACCCAAGCATGGGCCAAAGCAGTCATCTTCTGCTATTAGTTGCAATTGGTGGAGGTCTTTGAACCGGCATGTTATTTCATCAATGAGGTGATTTTCCTGTAACCTCTTCCAATCAGATGCCTTGTCCTCACCCCTGGCTTCACCAGGGCAACATTTACTTTGGTTTTCATTTCCTCTGTCTCCTGCATTTAGTACTGGAGATAATCTGCTAATTGGCTTGGAAAATCCTCGAAGAGGAAGCTATCGATCCCCCTGGCCTCCAATTACATCTACAGACCACACAATGGAATGAGTGTAAGCTGCTTAGACGCTCTATGGAAGTCAATAGGAAGGCCTCAAGTTTTTTGAGGACCTTGGACTTGACCCCAAAAACAATGCCAAACCAACCAAACCTTCCTCCCTACACTGTTAGAAATAAGGGTTCTGTGCAGATACATTTTTCCTTCATCAAGGTACAAACAATGTAAATGGCACAACAGTGGTTTTCGGGTCTGATTGTGCACCTTACATAAGTTTTTTTTTTCCCAGGTGAAAAATATAGTACATATTTGTATCTTACCATAACCTGATGTTTTAAAACAGACGAGACGGGGTGTGTGGAGTCAATACAGCTTAGAAAATATCATTTCAATGGATTATGGTATAATTATGTTCCCTGACTAAAGGTACTGAGATGTACCCTTGAGGGTACCACCCCAGGGACAGTTCAGTACCTTTATTTCTGAGAGTGTAGACGGGAACATACATGGAAGAGCTGAAATCATTTGCATGTTTTTAACCTTCACTCGTCCTCAGAGAAATAACTAGTTGGTTATAATGCAGAAAGCATTTTTATACGGTACTAAAGTAGATGGATTTTGTCTGTGTGTTTTTTTCTCCCTTGGTGGCACAGGGACATTAGTTAAGGGAGTCTCAGAGAAAAAAACTGAAAGGCTCTGATATATTTGAGGCTTAATTCTTTTGCTGCTTTGAAAGCCCCTAAATCCCGTTATGAGAAGAGCCTGTGGAGACTTGGCACGGCAGGGGCTCACTCCTGTTCTCATGGTTAATCCAGATACGTGTTCTTATGTCAGAGGGCTACACTTTTAATCCCCTCTGTACCCTCACCAGCAGGGTAAGAACTTACCCCAAGACTTAACAGATATTTCTGAGAGTAGCCCTTTTATTCAGACTGATGCAGGGGTAAACGGAAAACACTGTAGAGACAAGGTGGGTCTTGGTCAGTAGAGTTTAAATAAATCCCGGAATCACTAGAGTAGTGAATCTTTGGAGAAAGCTTTGGGGAACTGCTTCCATTTGGTTTTACTCCTAAACTGATGCAATGCAAATGTTCAACTAATACTCCTGATTCAAGACAAGCAAAGCATTTAAAGTTAGCTGATAATTTGAACTGGGTGTTTATGAATCATTATGAATTATATCTCTTAAACTTCTGATGCAAATGGACAGTGAATGCGGACTTGGCATTTTAAGCACCATTGCATATTCTTTTATTGCAATTCCTTTCAAATACCTTACATGTATCACTGCAGAGACAAGATGTATCTTGTTGAACTAACCTTGGACAAATCTTGGAATGATCCTTTGTCCAAGCACTGGGAGACTCTCATAGTTTGTCTTTCTCTCACCTGTAATTGAATCTAGATCCAAGTCATGAACGCTTTTTGAATTAGCTAGTTTTAAAATTAGATGTACAATACTGTGCAAATGTCAGATACCACCTTTATCTAGTCAAGACAGACTTAAAGAAAAACAGAAATGATATTTAACAGGAAATTACTCAGAAACCTCAAGAACTAAATAAAGTCCATCGTTTTCAGTATTTAGTGTATCTACTCTTGACCTTTATTACAGCTGCCAATCTTTTCAGGAGACTCACTTTCAGTTTCTCAAAGAAATCTGCAGACACTCCTTCAAAGTTCAGTCTTAGAAGTTGATTCATCATTTCTGAAGTAACCCAAATACATTCAGTGATGTTGAGGTCTGGGCTCTGGGGTGGTCAGTCCATTGTTCAGCTTCTTTGTTTGATGTGTCTGTCTCCTTTTCTCAGTGAGGCTTCTTGAACAGCTACACACCCTTTTAAACCCATAGCGCTGAGTTGTCTTCTCACAGTGGAAGGATGGACAGAAACACCTGTGGACGTTTTCAGATCTGAAGCAGCTTGATTTTCTCCTCTCTCTCAAAGATGAAAGCTTTAACTGCTGTTTATCTGATGGGGACAATTTTGGTGTCTACCAGGTCTTCCAGATGGTTGTTAGGAGTCCCATTATTTCTGTGGCTTTGAATCATGTTTTTGAATTCCAGTTTTGGGAAGTGCTGTTTTTCACTCATTTTCCTTTGACTTTCTCCTTCGTTATGCAAGTGAATTATCTTATATGTAACCTCCTGGACAATAAATACCTTTTTCTTAATGGTCATCCTGATTGGAAATGAAATAAACCTGAGTACTCTCTGACTTCTGAACAACTACTGTATGTTTACACTTACCCAGATTACCCACACTAAAGTCTGTACTTTTCTCAGTGAGACTTCTTGACAGCTACACATCCTTTCAGACCCATAGCATTGAGTTGTCTTCTCAGTGCAGAAAAACTTGGGGATTTAGTATTCAACTTAAATAAATGAAATAAAGTCTGTAACTTTTGCACAGACCAATAATAAACTGTTTAGCACAGTGGTCCCTCAGAGCAGGCCTTTTGACTATGCTCACAGTGTTCTTCTTGGTTTATCACAAACTTTTTGTTGTGAAGGACATGCCTCTTTAGAGACAACAGCCAATGGATATATTTATTTGATTTCAGGCATATCCTGGAATAGACATATCCCAGAAAATAGACACATCCCGGAATCAATAGAACTAATTTCTTAATGAATTTTTTGCCCTGGGGGACAGGTTTGGTTTCCTCCCTCCTCTAATGCTTCTGATTCAATTTATGAAAGCTTATAATCAGCTGATCATTTGAATTGGGTACATTAGCGAAAAAACTACACTCTCCAGTACAGCAGTCCCCCAGGACTAGCCTTCTGTCTGCTGGCCTCTCCTGTCTGCACCCCCATTATTACTAGGCCAGTCTGGTTTGGAAAGCCATTAAAATATGCAAGCAGCTTCTGCAAGCATGGTGCTACTCCTCAGATCCAGAAGCTGCAAACTGCTTTACATTCCAGCCACGGTGACAGGGCCGCCATGGGGCTTGTCACAGTGAGAGCGTTCAGTGTGAGGGGGCAGCCATAGCTTTGATGTGGTGCCAGGTGACATTTAAAATGTTTGGAGAGTTAACCCATGGGCTAAACAGGTGGGTCTTTCTCAGCGATTGTGGTTCAGTGGTTAATACAGAATGGGAAAGAGAGTGGCTGTTCAGATCCTTTTGTAAATTCATGGTGAATCATAATGAATAACAGTTATATCTTTATCGCTGCTGAAGCCAATGAAGAGTGAATGCAATGCCACAAATTCATGTTAATTCCAGGGCTCATAGACCAAAACTCCCTTTAAATCTGGATCTATAATCCAGTTTCAGGTCCTGGACTTTGCAGCCATTGGTAAACTTTTAACAAAGATGGTGTGTCAAGGGTTTTTAGTAAAGAAAATGGTTCTATATAGAGTCATGGACACTCAAAGAACCCTTTGCATGATTAAAGGGTCCGTTGCATCATGAAAGCGTTCTTCAAATTGATGGAAAATGTGCATCAATGTGCTGTTGACGTTTCTATATAGCATCAAAAATGGTTCTTATATTGTTACAAGCTTAACACTGTAACAAAAGAAGAACTCTTTTGGGTGCTATATAGAACCATTTTCAAAAAGGTTATATATAGATCTATCTACAGCACATTTTTCCATCAGTCTGAGGAACAATTTCATGATGCAAGGAACCCTTGTAAAGGGTAATTATGCAAATGGTTCTTGGAGTGTCTATAGTTCTATCTAGAACCATTTACTAAAAACCCTTGAAGCACCATCTTTTTTTAAGAGTATAGTTAACCATCTATTCAACTAATTGACCGCCTGGTGTCGTACCTATCAGCAATTACAAAATCCAGAGCCAGGAACTGGATTCAAGGTCTGGATTTAAAGACTTCAGCTCTACAATATTCTTATTCATTCCCACTGTCTCTTTCTCTATTCTTCAGAAAGCCAGCTGCTAACATTTTAATGTTTACTCTTGTTTGAGGCTGGCAGAAGAATATTCAAAATTTTAAAAACAGTGAATTGATTATTAATTCTTGGGGAGATTCTCTTTGATTACTGTTCATTCTGGTTTGGACATTGCCCCTAATGTACACATTCACATGTGTACCTGTGATTACAAAATCCAGGACCAGAAACTGGATTCACCGTCCAGAGTCGAAGACCTCTGCTCAAAAATGTTCTTCTTAAATTTACATGCACTTAATAATCTGATCAGAGTCAGATTTCTGCAGTTATCCAGTTATTGAAGTGGTTGTGTAAACAGCACACTCAGATTTTTTAGATCAGAGTAAGGTCTAGAAATCTGATTAAGAAATTCAATAAAAAGAACTGGATTTGAGCTCAGTGATCAGGTTCCTCAACGCATGTGAACCCTTACTCTGATTTCTTTTGTTTTTTCAGTCTGTGCATATAATAATAATAATAATAATAATAATAATAATAATAATAATAATAATGCTTATTTATAAGCCCCTTTCATACCTTAAAATGCAGCTGGCTGTACTGGCAAAATCGTACTTTCTGCAGTTATTGGATTATTAATTGAATGTAAACAAACTCATTGACCCATTTTTCTGACTCTTCTAAAGCCACTGCTGACATATGAATGTTTGAGTTTGTATTGTGGGCTTTTTCTGACACTGGTGTCCACTTGCCAGGGTAAAGAGAAGTTCCTACAGATTCTGCATCGCTACATGGAGGTACATGGGACGGTGTACTATGAGACACAGCGCCCCCCGGAGGTCCCTGCCTTTGTTAAGAACCATGGACTGCTGCCCCAGCAGGAGTTGCAACAACTTCTGCGCAAGGCTAAGGTGACATTTCATGCTGCATACAGTACAACACCAAAGGAACATTCATTATGTAGTAGTGTGGTGTATTTTAAGGACGATTTCTTGACTCTTTTTATTGTTTCATCACAGCTCTTCATTGGTTTTGGTTTTCCCTATGAAGGCCCCGCCCCGTTAGAAGCAATAGCCAATGGGTGTATTTACCTGCAACCCAAGTTCCACCCTCCCCACAGCTCACTCAATCATGAGTTTTTCAGGGGGAAGCCTACATCCAGAGAGGTGAGCCATTCAAATGTGAAGAGTTGTTAATTATACTTGAAGGCCAGTTAGCACCATGGTAATGAAATCTTGCTAACTGGTTCCTGCTAGCTTTCATTTGCCTCAAATTTGAATGAAATGAGGCTTTTATTATATTCAAAATTAGATCCTTCATTCTGGTAAATTGCAAGACAGCAGCTGGAAAATGATCAAATTACTCTGGAGATCTTTTTCTTCACAGGCAAATTTTTATGTTGGAGAAAGTGCAGCTGACCTAAACCTGACAACCCACCAATGTGCTGACACTGTGGCCCTGTGGGATTTTTTTATGATGAGCTTTTTTTCTGTGCAATTTCAACTCACAGCAGAACCTCCAGTACTGCAAGTAGCAAACTTTGACAGTTTAGCTTAGCAGAAAGCCTAGCAGAGATGTGAACTGCATACTGATCAAAGAGCCGCCATAAGGGCCTGTGAATCTTTCTTAGCTATTCATGAATCCAAGAAGCAGGACTTAAGAGTGGCTGCCCTGTGGGCTGTCTGAGGTCAGCACCTTGTATGAAAATACAATATTCTGCAAAGTGCAGTTTTAGGACAATTGAAGTTTCACTGGAGGTTAAGGGCTATTCGGTTTCATTGCCCAGAATGCTGAGTACAAAGCGTTGATACCATGGGTCAGATGAACCAGCTGAATATTGTCCAGGTATATTTTGCTGTCTGTTTGTGGCAGGTGTCCTCTCAGCACCCGTATGCAGAGCAATACATCGGGCGGCCTCACGTCATGACTGTGGACTACAACAACTCTGAGGAGTTTGAGACAGCGGTCCGAGAGATCATGAGGACAAAGGTGAGGTCGACTGCTGTACTGAGGGATCAGCGCATTGAGAAGGTTACATAATTGAGAAGGTTACATAACAGAGAGTTTCATCTATAGCATGAAAATGGAATCTACACTGCTAATATGTGCTAATATGTACTATGTACTGCATACTGCATTCTGTACAAATACATACTGTATACTGCATACTGTACCAGCACATACAGTAATCTACATTAAGCTATACCATTAAACACTGTATACTGCATACTCTACCAATATATATTGTATACTACACTCTACTAGTGTATACAGTATAGTACATACTGTACCAGTATATACTGTATATTGTATACTCTATTCATATATACTGTATACTGCATACTGTACCAGCACATAACAGTAAACTACATACTATACCATTACACACTTTATACTGCATACTGTACCAAAATATACTGTAACTGCTCTCTAGCAGTGTATAATGTATACTGCATACAGCACAGTATATACTGTATATTGCATACTCCACTAGTACATATTGCATACTTCAAACTGTACCAGTATATACTATATGCTGCATACTCTACTACCATATACTGTATACTGCATACTGACCTACTATAATGTATACTGTACCAGCATATACTCTATACTGCATACTGTACCAGCAAATACTGTATACTGCATACTGACCTAGTATACTGCATACTGTACCAGTATATATTTCATACTATATGCTGTACCAGTACATACAGTAAACTGTATACTATGCCAATATACTGTATACTCCATCAATATAAACAGTATATGGTATACTGCTGAAGTGGTATACACTGCATGCTATGCCAGTGCATGCTGTATAGTGCATACCACTGCATTGCATTGCATTGCAAGCAAAGGAAAGAAACGCAGGGGTAGCCATGATCTCCGCATGAAGTACTCTACATTAAACACACTTACAGAAAGGGGCACAGACAGGACACTGACCTCAAGGGGAGGTAACCTCTAGACACTCTTCACCCCAACGGTGACCTCCCCTCACACACAAAACCCACAGCCCCCAACAATAAACAACACAAATCACATAAACAACATAAATAGTCCCTTTTCAGGAGGGTGTGCGCATACCATGAGGCTTTGCGTGCAGTCATCCGCATAGCCACACCTCCAAAGTCTCAGGCACCAGCCCCAGCCAGTAGCAGAACACAACAATATATGTATCCATATGAATATTGTATAGTGTATCAGCATATACTGTGTCTTACATACTGTACCAGTATATACTGTATACTGCATGCTACTCCTTATAGGAGAATACAGTATAATGTGCAGTGTAATATGCATTACCATCACGTAGTGTGTATTGTACTACAGGGTCACATGACCATCAGATGGTTATGTTCATGGTTCTATCTAGCTGAAATGACAGTGTTGCATTATGGGACGCCGTATATCATAAAGATGGCTCTAGCAGCGTGCTGGAATATTTTTACCAGAGTAGTACATCATCCAGTGTCCAGGAGAAGTTCATGTTGGTCATGTACTGCGAACTACTAGCTACTTTCAGGCATGTTGTTGGCTATTTTGAACAGAGTCATTCAGCATGGTTTGAGACACACAGGGACACTTTATGATTAGCAACACCTGCCACATTATTGAGGCACAATAGACATTTGTTTGTGATGTGCTGATTGATTGCAGCTGTTCCAGTTGAGGGAACAATCAGATCTGAGCATTAATATGTCTATTAGTTGCTAATATCCTCCTTTAGAATGCATTAATCCACTTCATTCATTCCAAATGAGATTCATTCAGTCTGATTACTCTGAAATGACTGCAGTGCTTGTACATTGTGGCTTTGTCCTGAATAAACTCTTAGGTTTCTTGATAGTAGAATGGACAGCTGCATGTAAACATAATATATGATTGTATTAAAGACCTTTTACACTTAAATCTAGATTCAAAAGCACTAATTTTGCAGTGGCACAGTAGAGGTACTTAGTCTCAGTACTTGGCCAACATGTTTTCACTTTGTTGAAGCAGTCACCTGATTAATGGATCTAATTAATATAATTATCTTCCCTGGTCCTTTCAGGCCTCAATTACAAAGTAGCTGAAAGGATCTCTCAGTAATACCAATATATTAGCCAGCTTGTCTCTGGAGACTGACACATGTGGTTTCAAGCAGTCAAACTGTAGGAATCTCAGGTAGAAACAGTAATCGATGATGGCAGGCGTTCATTAACAGTGTTAGTTTCTTCTCTCAGGGGGTTAATGCATCAGAAAAAGTGGAGAGATGAAAAGGGTGGGAGATATGTTGAATGGAAAATTTGCACTTGTGCCGTAGTTGAAAATCCCCAAATGTGAAAACACAGAGTACTGTTTATGGTATATCATTAAGGCCAATCCACACTGAAAACAAAATAGTTTTTAGTTGTCCGTCTGACGGAATCGATTCCACATGCATTCCACTTAATGTGTCCTTTTCTCATCAAAATGGGAACCTTTCTGTCCTTTTTTATGCATCTATTATTTAAAGTTGTGTGCGTTAGAGAAACAAACTCTTCAGATCACAAACACATAGAGTCAGTGGGGAACGCTCAGAACCTTTTAGGCCTTCAGAGAAGGCCCAATGAACACAGAGAGTTAAACAAATCTGTCATTTTTAGTTCATTTTTATTTAATAACATCATCATACTTCTTGATTTTAATCTCTCTTAATTCTTATCTAATTTAAATCTTGTTCCGGGATTATAAGATTTGAAATGGCAAAAGGAAAATAATCCAGTCAAGTTTTTTTTTTTTCTTTGTGATATCTGAGAACCCGTTTACACCTGGTTACTTCATGTGACTTGTATCTGGATTGTATTTTGACAAGATTTTAGCCACATACATTTACACTTGGTATCAAATGCGTCTCTGGTTAGTCGGACTGAAATCTGATTGCTGTGTGGGATGGAGTATGCAAATCTTCTCGTTGCATGGCAACCAATTACCAATTGAGAGGGGTTTCGGTTGTACTGGGAGGAGTGCCAGTTGTACAAGGAGGAGTTTTGGTTGTACTAGGAGGGATTTTGGTTGTACTGGCAGGAGTTTCAGCTGTACTGTCAGTGGTTTTGGTTGTACTGGGAGGAGTTTCAGTTCTTCTGAGAGGAGTTTCAGTTGTACTGGGAGGAGTTTCAGCTGTACTGGCAGTGGTTTTGGTTGTACTGGGAGGAGTTTCAGTTGTTCTGGGAGGAGTTTTTGTTGCACTGGGAGGAGTTTCAGTCGTACTGGGAGGTGTTTCAGTTGTACTGGGAGGATATAATCCTGATACTCAAGACGCATGAAGTGACCAGGTGTAAACAGCGTCTAAGTAGATTCATTCAACCTACAGGAGACGGACTGAAGGCCTTAAATGTTAGATTACATATATTCTTAGGACCCAATCATGTTTGGATTTACAATGGAAAAAACATCACTCTAGGCCTTATTCAAGTTCTAGATACATCAGTGATTTTGAATATAAGCTGTAATTGTAGGAAACAGCGGCAGCAGTTCTGTGTCAAGACTCTTAACTGAAAGAGCCACTGTAGAACTGCCGCATACAAGGTAATAAAGTATATGAATGTACGTGGAATGACTTTTACGAGCTTTAAATGCCTGTGTTTGAACTAAAATGGCCAAAAAATGTTAATGCACACCATATTTATGACATTTTATTAACCAAATGCATAGCACTTATAGCCAATGTTGTCAACTATATTAACAGTCATAAGCTACTACAATGTAATGATCTTTGTGGCCTATCACTGCACTGTACTAACAATGTCTCTGCTCAACTTTTATGTGACAACAACAGTAAAACAGTATAGTTATTGTGATTTTGTTATGATAAACAGATACAATTCCACATGCTGATCCATTTTTTATTGGTCAGCATGGACAAGCATGCATTATAACTCCTCCAGTGGCATATGTGTGAAAGGGGGCATTGCCAAGGCCTCTGAACATATCGCTGACAAGACGTTGACTTTGATAAGGTTAATCATTGTTTCATGGGCTGCTAATCACAAATAAAGTACATGTCTGCTCACATTAGATCAGAGCTATCAGAGTGAGGAGCTTTCTGTTCAACAGACTGACCATACAACTATAGCCCACAGCTAATATACACGCTGCATTAGCTGCTGGTGCTGTCAATCACCACAAGAGTTTGCTGAAACCAATTAACCTCCCCTCCTCTCTGCTCTACAGTGAGATTGCTTTACTTGTGTTTGTCACTGCAGATCTCATGACAGCTGTAATTGAGATTTACACACAGAAAGACATTGCAGGATCTAGCTTTGAAGTGAGCATGGTCAGGATGTAGTAGACTAAAGAAAATAAAGCAAGACTAAAGCTTCTATATTCTATAAACGTGTATGAACCTACTGTAATTAATCTGCAGGGAGCGTTTCTATATTTTTAGCAACATCGTTCAAGTGCTTTTTCATCTCCCGAGGTGTTCATGGCGACGTCGCTTGGCATTTCGAGACATTTCAAGGGAGACCGAATTGTTTACGAAAGACTGCATAAATCGAATCAGTTTAATCAAGCGCGCGGTTTGTTACAGATTTTCATTAGGCTACGAGATCATTCGCGTCTATGACAAAAGGAGATGAAAATGTGATTTATCGAGTCAGCGGTTCCTGACTGTCACAAAGCCAAAGGCAATTAAACCTGACGAGCCTGGCAATTACCACGTTTGTCTGTTTTGACTAATGGGCTGAAATACCTTTTGATTGCAATTAGCTTGAATAATGATGAGCAAGGAGGGAAGAAAGAACTTCAAACAGTGATGAAGAAACAGGAGTCTTTTCAATAGAAGTATAGAAGTGACGTGTTTGTGTGGTTTCAGGTGGAGCCGTATTTGCCCTACGAGTATACGTGTGAGGGGATGCTTGAGAGGGTTCATGCTTACATTCAGCATCAGGTGAGTTCACCCACACCCACACACACACACACACACAAACACACACACACACACATATATATATATATATATATACATATATATCCATATATATATATATATATATATATATATATATATATAAATATATATATATATATTCTTTTTTTTTCAATGCTCATTGTCCATTTTATCAGCTCCACTTAATTTACAGGTGTAGTTCTACAATTACAGACTCTAGCCCCCTTTTGCCCTGTTCTTCAGAGAAACGGATGGACTACAGTCTGTAATTGTAGAACTACAAAGTGCACCTATATAGTAAGTGGAGCTGATAAAATGTACAGTGAGCGTAGAAACAAGGAGGTGGTCATACTGTTATCCCTGGTCGGTGTATAAATATTAAGGCATCTTTTTCTACAGCACTGTGTAAAAGTCAGAAACCACCTTTCATTTAATTTCTAATCAAAACAATCATTAACTACAAGTCATTACTTTATTACTTAAGTCAGGAAAAAGACAGAAAACATGTTTAACAGAAAATCACCCAGAAGCTTCAACAACTTAATATAATCTCAAAATTTTCAGTATTCAGTGTGTGACTCTTTCCTGTTATTACAGCTTCCATTCTTTTCCGGAGACTCACTTTCAGTTTCTCACATAAATCTGCAGACACACCACCAAAGTTCAGTCTTAGAAGTTGGTTGATCATATTCTGAAGTAATCAAACACATTCAGTGATGCTGAGGTCTGGACTCTGAGGTGGTCAGTCCATTTTTCAACTTCTTTGTTTGATGTGTCTGTCTCCTTTTCTCAGTGAGGCTTCTTGAACAGCTACACATCCTTTCAGACCCATAGCACTGAGTCATCTTCTCACAGTGGAAGGATGGACAGAAACACCTGTGGATGTTTTCAGATCTGAAGCAGCTTGATTTTCTCCTCTCTCTCAGACATGAAAGCTTTAAATGCTGTTTATCTGATGGGGACAGTTTTGCTGTCTAACAGGTCTTCCAGGTGGCTGTTAGGAGTCCCATTTTTTTGTGGCTTTGCATCATTTTTTTGAATTCCAGTTTTGGAAACTGCAGTTTTTTCACTTATTTTTCTTTGACTTTCTCCTTCATTACACGCGTGAATTATTTTACATGTAACCTCCCGAAGAATGAACACCCTTTTTCTTAACGCTCATCCTGACTGGAAATGAAATAAACCTGAGTAGTCTCTGACTTCTGAACAAAAGCTCTATGTTTACACTTACCCAGATTACCCACACAAAAGTCTGTTCAGCATGTGAACCCCACCCTTTTTCTCCTGTTATGATTTATAATATTAATACACACATACTTACTCTTTCCATCTCACACCTGCCTGCAGCACATCATTCAATCCATAATCACACACTGCAGCTGACTGATTACAGCCTGATCCACCGCTATTGAGCTGAACACAACAGGAACATGAATAGTGGATAAAGGAAAAAATCATAGCCACTCTAAAGATTGAAAAGGCATACAAGGGAGTGAAATAGCTCACTAAAAATGTGAAAAAGAGAGCAGGCAGGATAGACAAAAGATTAAAGTGATAGTTCACAATGTTCTCCTTATAGCACACAATGTAGGTAACAGGTAATGGAAGCTTATACCCCACCAATTAGCACAGTGCTAACTGCCTAAAGCATTGCATATGCCTCAAGTTGTTTAAAGGAACCCTGACATTTAAAAACAGCTTTTCTGGGCTCCCGAGTGGCACAACCGTCTAAGCGTTGGCCCTGTCATCAGGAGATCGCGAGTTCGATCCCTGGTGATGCTACAGCCATCCGTAGCCGGGAGTCCGAGAGAGCACAGCCTCGCTCTCTCTGGGTGGGTGGAATGGCTGCCTTTCTCCCCCCATCATTCACTCAGCGTGATGCTAGTCAGCGCAGGCGTCTGTTAGCTGACGTAACAGATCTGGCGGTTGGCGCTTTCCTCCGAGCGCGTTCAGCTGTCCAGTGACGTTGCGTGAACGGCAGTTCGAAAAGATGCGGTGGCTGGTTTCACAGGCCTCGGAGGAAGCCTGTGTTAGCTTTCACCCTCCTAGCATTGATAGCGTCGTGTGTGATTGGGGGAGTCCTAACTAGTGGGTGGAATTGGAGATGACTAAATTCGGGAGAAAACCGGGTAAAAATTGAAAAAATAATATAAAAATAAAAACAGCTATTCTTGTAACCTAATGAGAAACTGTAGAACAGACTCAGTTTATGTCATAATACCTACATTTAAAGTCGGTTATTTATTCAACCTAATGAGAAACTGTAGAACAGACTCAGTTTACATCACAATACCTACATTTAGAGTCGGTTATTCATTCAAGCTAATGAGAAACTGCAGAACAGACTCAGTTTCTATCACAATACCTACATTTAGAGTCAGTTATTCATTTAACCTAATGAGAAACTCTAGAACAGACTCAGTTTATACCACAATACCTACATTTAGAGTCGGTTATTCATTCAAGCTAATGAGAAACTGTAGAACAGACTCAGTTTATATTCATGTAACCTAATGAGAAACTGTAGAACAGACTCAGTTTATATCACAATACCTACATATTTATTCAACCTGATGAGAAACTGTACAACAGACTCAGTTTGTATCACAGTATCTACATTTAGAGCCATTTATTTCAAAAAGAAAAACAAGAAATATTACAAATTTTACTCAGTGAAGTAAGAACATATTCTTATAATCTTTAATGTGCTCAAAAATTCCATTAAGCTCATTTCGTATGATTATCCCAGTCAATGGCACTCTCATGTTAAAATGTGATTGATCTTGTGTATTTAATCATAATGATTAATCTTTCCCTTTGTATTAGCAGCTATACTCCCCTCATGACCTTCAGACTTTATAAATGATGAACATTATAAAATATCATCAGGCTGTTTAGGAAGGAAAAGAGGAGAACATGTTGCTGGCTTTGGAATTTGAATTTAAATTCAGCATTCTGAGAGGAATGAGAATGATTTGGGAACAAGTTTCATGCTTAGTTTATAACACTAAACTTTGCGTCATTATTTTATGATGCAAAGTTGAATCTGTTATCAGGATTTCTGAATTTGATCAGAGTTCATGCTAACTTTGCATCACTAAAGACAACTAATGAGGTATCAGATTTTTGCTCAAGTAAAAATTGGATGTCACTCGATTCTAAAGTCAGAAATTTTATTTCTCAATTTATTATCACAATCATGAATATCATAAACAAGCCATTAAGAAACCTAAAGATCCAAACAGAGGACATGACGTTCTGAAGAACATTATACATATGGCTGCCAGGAGTCTTGATAGAACTTACTAATAATAATAATTATAATAAAAATAATTTAATCTGCATACTTTTTTCTGACAACCATCCCAAGACCTGTCAAAATGATCTCGCTTAATTTCAAAACATGTACTCATTATTAATGTGTGCTGTGTTCTTACAGTATGTTGTTGTTTGTCATCTAGAAAACAGAGGAAAACATGTTGTTTTTGTGTTCGCTTTTAAACTTTGTGAACTACCACATCATTGTTAAATTAGAGAATTGTATTTTTGCCAGAAAGACATTATTAATATAAGGCCAACAAGTGAATATTCTTTTGGAAAAAAGCAGTAGCTGAAAAAGACTTTTCTTTTGCTTGTCAGTGGTGCATCTCTGGGGGAAGAATATGAAAATATAGCTTTTTAGGAGAATTTCACTCCCTATCTCTCCTTGTACAGGACTTTTGCAGTCCAGAGGCTCCATTTCCTCCAGCCAACGCCTCCAGAGTTTGGCCTAGGGGTCCGTTCACCCTGCTGCCCAACTCAACGCTCCTAGGCTGGGCTTCTAACTCTACAGCGCCACCCTGCTGGCCTCCACTGAGCGCCCTGAGGCTCATGGTGTCCAAAGAGGGCCAGTCGTGCGTGGAGGCCTGCCAGACCTCAGGCTTGGTGTGTGAACCTGCCTTCTTTCGCTTCATCAACAACAAGGAGGCACTGAGCAAGTGAGTTTCAGTTTCTTTTGACTGACCATTTAATCCTTTCTGGCAAACCTAGATTGGGAATCCAACAAAGCAAAATTGGCCTCATTATTTTTGGGTGGGTAGCATGGCCTAACCTTACGCTACCCTAACAGCTAAGCAACCAACTTGGACACCATAGCAACTGCATTACAACAGCTTAGCAACCACTTTGGACACCATAGCAACCACCTGGCTACATCTTAGCAACCACCCCGCCATGCTAGCCAATGTGGGTGTCTCTTCTGATGCAACAGAATTAGCAATTAGTGTTCTCCTCCAAGCATGTTGAGCTGTCCATGAAGCTGTGTTAGCGGTAGTTCAAAAAGACGTTTTGCGGCATGTATCATTGAAGAATTGCAATATGAGGATACATAACTACTGGGTGGAATTGGATACGACTAAATTGGGGAGGAATCTGCTTGAAAATAGGGGACAAAACATGTAATTCCTCTAGACTACTAGATATGATACAGACTAGATGCACCGATCAGGCCTAACATTATGACCACCTCCTTGTTTCTACGCTCATTGTCCATTTTATCAGCTCCACTTACTAAATAGGTGCACTTTGTAGTTCTACAATTACAGACTGTAGTCCATCTGTTTCTCTGCATACTTTCTTAGCCCCCTTTTACCCTGTTCTTCAGTGGTCAGGACCCCCATGGACCCTCACAGAGCAGGTGTTATTTGGGTGGTGGATCATTCTCAGCACTGCAGTAACACCGATGTGGTGGTGGTGTGTTAGTGTGTGTTGCGCTGGTATGAGTGGATCAGACACAGCAGTGCTGCTGGAGCTTTTAAACATCTCAGTGTCACTGCTGGACTTTGCAGCAGCAGATGAGCTATCGTCTCTGACTTTACATCTACAAGGTGGACTGACAAGGTAGGAGTGTCTAATAGAGTGGACAATGAGTGGACACAGTGTTTAAAAACTCCAGCAGCACTGCTGTGTCTGATCCACTCATACCAGCACAACACACACTAATACACCACCACCACGTCAGTGTTACTGCAGTGCTGAGAATGATCCACCACCCAAATAGTATCTGCTCTGTGAGGGTCCATGGGGGTCCTGACCACAGAAGAACAGGGTAAAACGGGGCTAACAAAGTATGCAGAGAAACAGATGGACTACAGTCTGTAATTGTAGAACTACAAAGTGTACCTATAATAGTAAGTGGAGCTGATAAAATGGACAATGAGCGTAGAAACACTCACCAGCATCTGAATTAGTGTGACTGAAAGAGGCTGATAATGAAGTTCTGCCAGAGAACTTAGACCAAAATCTGTGAAAGTGTGACTGCTATGCCACATAACTAAAATCCACCAATAGCACAACATGCACTCTTTGGATAAAAGGAGTGCAACAAAGTGTTGTTTAAGCAAAGTCATACACCGTTAAAAAGGGGTTCTTTAGGAAAGACAAAGGAAATACAACAACTCAAAGATTTGAAAGCATAAATGGTTCTTTACATAATTAACTCCTTAAAATGAACCCTTATAATATACTAAGACTTATTATTCAGGAACTATAGGGACTTCGATGCAAACTGGTTGAGCTATTCTTAGGTTATAGAAGTGTGTAATAAAACTTTGGGCCTTCTGGCGGGCCCTGACTATTTAAGGGGTTAAATGTTTCTTCTCTGATATGAAAAACTGCTGTGAATGATTTTTCAAAAATTCTTTTTAAATGGTTCTATAAATCAGCAAAAAGTGTTCTGGACCTTCTCAGAATCTTTTTTATCTAATATAGTGTAGAAGTAACACTTTTGGTTTCAGAACCTAAGACTCAAGATAATTGACAAGATAATTGGGAGCATGATGAATCTTTTATTATGTAGAGGTCCGATACCAATTTCACCGTTCTTTCTAGAAACTTTGCATTTTGTGGAGATACTGTAACCTTCACAAAGGTTCTTCACACTCAGCACATTTGCAAGAATGGTCCTTGTAATGGTTCTTCTGCCAAATTATTTCATTTATTTAATTCTCTAGTATCACATAAAGAACTTATTTTGGCACATTTATTTTTTAAAGTGTGAGCTGAAGCTTATGAATAGTCCAAGCAGACTGTAGACATTTTCCAAATTTATGAATAAACAGAAAAAAGACGAATGAATTTTGTAACGGTATATCTCAACAAAAATAAATTGTCAGTGTCATCTTGAACAATATAATATAGAATAAAGAGTAACAGCTCATTTGAAGGCTATCTTTATTGGAGTTTTATACCACATGCATAAGCATTGAATAAAGCATTTATATTTATAAAGCAATATTTCAATATGTTCGGTAAACTATATTGTATTGACATATTAAACTAAATTGACACACATTTATTCTGACCCTTCAGAAATTTTAATTCTTCACTTGGTCAATCCTCACAGTACTTGCCAGAGCTAGCAGTTTGGTCCAAACTTTACCTTACTTCTACAGTCTCAGCTGCTCTGCCCACATGTAAATGGAGTATCTGATATCTAAGCTAGTCTGACCACAACTGCTGCATATTGAAGCATTTTAGTCTGACAAGCACAAAAAAAATGGCCATGAAATCCTGGTGGGTCCAATTGCCGTTATTTTTTATGACAGATGTCACACTTGATGTCATGACAGCTTACAAGAGCACATAGCACAATGTAACATGTGACATAACCGTCATTCATGACATTTTGGCATCTGTCATGACAATTACAATTATAAAATAACTGTTGCATTACTGAACAAAATTTGTCATGACAACTTTCTTGAGTGCTGCTCAAGCTGCTGACCCAAGCAGCTTCATAGTTGCAATGTAGCAGCACTCACACAGGCAGCCTAAACAGCCTTGCAGCTGCAGAATAGCACCACTCATGCAGCTGAACATTTCTGGTCAAGGCAGCCACGTGGCTGTGGTGCAGTGTCACTCAAGCAGCCAGTCCAGGCAGCCTAATAGTGGTGATGCAGAGTCACTCAAGTGGCCGATCTAGGCAGCCTTGCAGTGGTGGTGCAGTGTCACTCAAGTGGCTAGTCCAGGCAGCCTTGCAGTGGTGGTGCAGTGTCACTCAAATGGTTAATCCAGGCAGACTCGCAGTAGTAGTTCAGGGTCACTCAAGCAGCCAGTTCAAGTAGCCTCACAGTGGTGGTGTAGCTCCACTTATGCAGCCGAACACAGCCTTGCAGTGTTGGTGCACTGTTACTCAAGTGGCCAATCCAAGCAGCTTTGCAGTGGTGGTGCAGTGTTACTTAAATAGCCAATCCAGATAGCCTCGCAGTGGTGGTGCAGTGTCACTCAAGTGGCCAATCCAGGCAGCCTCGCAGTGGTAGTGCTGTGTCACTCAAACTGTCAATTCAGGAAGCCTCACAGTGGTGATGCAGTGTCATTCACTCTGTCAATTGTAGTGTAGCACCACTCATACAGCCAAACATGGCCACGTAGCTGCAGTGCAGTGTCACTTAAGCAGGTCCAGGCAGTCTTTCAGTGGTGGTGCAGTGTTACTTAAATAGCCAATCCAGATAGCCTCACAGTGGTGGTGCAGTGTCACTTAAGTGGCCAGTTCAAGTAGTCTTGAGTCCCAACAGCCTCGTAGCGATGTTATAGCATGGTTTTAGTGGCCAGCCCACAAAGACTTTCAGCCATGGAGGGATAATCATTTTCGGTCGATATCTTGGTGGATACAATGGCAAACTCCTCAGCTAGTGGGGAAACATCAAAACATGCATGCAAACAATACAAATCAAACAATAAACTGATGTAAAGTAGTTGCCATAATGTGCCAGTGGAACTCGTACAGATCACTTATGTCAATGCAATATAATCTATTTATTAAAAACCATTTTAAAAATGAAAAATGTTCATAAATATTCAAGCATTACTAAAATACCTTATTTGTGTGTCTCTGTCACTGGACAGTGTGCAGCAAGCTTAAACTTTCTTTGCTAGCTATTGTGATTTTGAATTTAGCTAACAGAATCTAACAGTTGATCGGCTTCCACTGGGGCCTCTTCCTGCCACAGAAAGCATAAAGGGAATTGTGTATGAGGACCTACAGTTCAAAGACGCGACAGTGTCATGGAACTGCGTATCAGAACAGTGGATCTAGTTACATCACTGGCAGCCGCAACAAAGAATAGCAGATTGTCTTTTTCTCTCTATTATCCTCTCTCTTTCTCCCCAGCCTTGCTATCTCACCTTTTCTTAGCCACCATCTCTCTTCATTTAACCTGCCCTTTCATCTGTCTTTTATTCCATACCCTCAACCCTTCCCTGCTTTTTCATCCTCTCTCCTCTCTTCTCATTCAGTCTCCTGTCTCTTCTTTCGCAGCTTATTCTTCACCTTCGCCTCCTGTTAGCCATTTTCTTTAGCTGTCTCTTTTGACGTTTCCTTCTTTAGTCTCTGATCTCTTTCTCCTTTCAGGCTGGAGATCCAGTGCGAGGTGGTGGAGCTGGAGGTGAACCACATCTTTCCGGCATTCTCTGTAACTAGGCGCGAGTGTGGCCTGCAGAAGGAATTGCTCTTGTTCAGCTGCGCAGGCTTTAGCGCTAAATACAGACGCATCTGTCCCTGCAGGGACTTCCGCAAAGGCCAGGTGGCGCTATGCAGGGACTGCTTATGATGATAGAGGTGTCTGTTCTGGACCAGCCGTCCAAGTCTCTGGAGAAGCCCGGAGTGGCCCGGTTCCTCTAGGTTCTTCTCGGTTCCAGAGGTCATAGCCGACATGTAGCTCCATCTAACACCTAGCAGAGGCGAGCACTCAGCTGAGGCTAGCACCTGGCGAAGGCTAGCCCTTAGAAGAGGAGACAGCTATTTGCTAATATTTGGGTATGTGTAAGAGTGTCTTGAAAGGAAAGAGGAAATGCCCAATCAAAGCTGCTGGACAAGTGTCCCATCTCTGCCTCTGCCCAAATTCTATGCTAGCATCAGGTCACAGGGTAAAGTGATCAGCAAGAGATACCACAGGTACACTTTGGTACTGTATTCTACAGGAGGTGATTTCTCCCATAACTGCTGTTTCCGGCCAATCCACAGATGGATAAAACAGTTTTTCCCAACCTTGGTCTTGGATTTCCCCTACATATTTTGATGTTTTCCCTGCACTAATACAACTAAAATGTTAATTAATTAATAAGGAAACCATCAGGGGCTTCTAAATCTTGAGCGAAGGCCTAATGATTTCTGTGATATGAAAACACACTAAAATGATGCTAAACCCCTACAAGTAATGCAGCAATACTCTTAATTCCTCAGTAAGTTTTGGTTAGAAACAAAAGGGTTTCATTCTTGAAACTACAAACAAAATTGATCCAGTTAATATTTTCTTCACCATGGTGTCTAGGTAGATACAGCTAAGCAAGCTCCCCCATAGGTTAGGCCTTTATGGCCTGGCAAAAATGAGCATTATGGTATTTTTCCTTATTTTTTACCTTTATGGCCAAAACCTAAACCTACCTCTAATATTCACAGTTTGCCAATATTATTAATTAGAGCTAAACAATATACGTTTTGGGAACAAGGTGGAAATATGTACAACCCCATTTCCTAAAAAGTTGGGACACTGTGCGAAATGTAAATAAAAACAAAATGCAACAATGTGAAAATCATTTAAACCCTATATTTAATTGAAAATAGTACAAAGACAACATATCAAATGTTGATACTGAGAAATGTTATTGTTTTTTGAAAAATATATGCCCATTTTAAATTTGCTGCCAACAACACATTCCAAAAAAGTTAGAATGGGGACAACAAAAGACTGGTAAAGTTGTGTAATGCTAAAAATTGGCTACAGGTCAGTAACATTATTGGGTATAAAAAGCATCCCAGAGAGGCTGAGTCTTTCAGAAGTAAAGCTGGGGAGGGGTTCACCACTCTGTGAAAGACTGCGCGATCAAATAGGGCAACAGTTCAACAATAACATTTCTCAACATAAAAGAGCAAAGAACTTTTGCTTTTCATCATCTATGGTACATAATATTATTAAAAGAAGTAGAGAATCTGGAGAAAACTCTGTATGCAAGGGACAAGGTCAAAAAGCAATATTTACTAGCCGTGATCTTTGGACCCTCAGGTGGCACTGCATTAAAAACAGACACGATTCTGTAGAGGAAATCACTGCATGGGCTCAGAAACACTTCTGAAAACCACTATCTATGAAAACAGTTTGTTGCTGCATCCACAAATGCAAGTTAAAACTCTAAAACGCAAAAAAAAGAAACTATATATATATATATATATACACACAGGATCCAGAAATGCCGCCACCTTCTCTGGGCCCGAGATCATTTAAAATGGACTGAGGAGAAGTGGAAAAGTGTCCTGTGGTCTGACGAATCAAAATTTTAAATTATTTTGGAAATCATGGACACTGTGTCCTCTGGGCTAAACACCACTCAGCTTGTTATCAGTGCACAGTTCAAAAGCCAGTATTCATGATGGTATTGGGGTGCATTAGTGCACATGACATGGCTTACATGCACATCTTTGAAGGCAGCATTAATGGTGAACAATGCATACATGTTTTGGCAACATATGCTGCCATCCAGAAGACGACTTTTTCAGGGAAGGCCTCATTTCAGGATTATTTCAGCAAGACAATGCCAAACCACATTCTGCCTGTATTACAGCAGCATGGCTCCGTATTAAAAGAGTCCGGGTGCTAAACTGGCCTGTCTGCAGTCCAGACCTGACACCCATTAAAAACATTTGGCACTTTATGTAACGAAAAACAAGAGACCCCAAACTGTTGAGCAGCTGAAATCCTACATCAGGTAGGAATGGGAAAACATTTCATTTTTAAAACTACAGCAGTCGGTCTTCTCAGTTCCCTTACAGAGGTGATCAAGAGGTGATGAAAAACAGTGGTAAACATGCCAACTTTTTTGGATTGTGCTGTTGGCATCAAATTCAAAATGGGCATATATTTTTCAAAAAACAAAATTTCTCAATTTCAGCATTTGATTTGTAGTTTTTGTACTATTTTCAATGAAATATAGGGTTTAAATGATTTGCACAACATTGCATTTTGTTTTTATTCGCATTTTGCACAGCGTCCCAACTTTTTAGGAAATGGGGTTGTAATTGCACGCAACATGCAGAAGAACATTTTGTAACATCAGCTGTGCTTTGGACCCCTTGCCCTCCCCCTTTCGCATTTTCTGTTCTGCTGACTAATGCTACTTCTTTCAATTTTAACCAAAACATCTTACATAATACAACTTTACCAACCTCTCCTAAAGTAAGATGAGTGGGTTAGCATAGGGAAAATGCTAAAATCACATCAATACAGGGGTTATCCCAGATCAGGGTCAGGAACCACTGAGCTCAAAGCCAAGACACTGGTTTGGAAGGACTCAAGACGATAGAGTTGGACATTTTTGAAGCTTTCTGGTTGCATTTATCTCCTGCTACATGCTAACAAGGTTAAAGAAACCCTCTAAGAGCATACAAAGACATGTGCCATACTGAGGAGGACCTGATGACCTTGTTAGAGGAGAGATGTGACAACCTATCAAAGCAAGACTGCTACATGGCAACCCATCTGTGCCTCCACAGGCTCCACCCAGCAATGGATCAAAAAAGCAAGATCAAACAGACTCTTCTTAACTTTAGGGTGATGCAATCTTTGGTCTGCACAAAATGGACACTTCAAAAAGATTATTTTTTAAACAAAGTGAGATGTTTAAAGCACTGTTTGGATGCAAACTGTGAATTTTTACGAATACAGGTTTGTGACTTAACTTATATAACTAATAAAAGTAAGATAAACATACTGCTTTGTTCATTTTTCATTGAAGCCATCCTGATTTTTTTCTTTTCCTCTTACGTCCTTTCTGTACTTCCTTGCATTACTTTAGCTGCCACTTTAGTGAAGGACATTTTAGACGTTCCACTCCACAGACTGACACAAGGATGAATTTCTCAATATGTTGGTGAAAGAGAGATTTGTTTTGCACTGAAGGCTGTTTACCTGACCCCAGTAGTTCAAAGTGTGGTACGAAAATGGATTCATAGACATTTGTATTCTCCTATGAATTACACATTTTACCCATTTTAATGAAAAATAAATGTATTTATTGGGCCTATCCCATGCTGTTTAAAGATATGTAGTTCTGTTTAAAGGTTGGAGACTTGCCCCTTGTTTATTCCAGTCAAAACAGCAATTCAGTACAAGTTATTCATTTTTAAGATTTCTTAGGAAATAAGTGACAAAATATACATTTTTATTACTGGATTTGAAAGACACAAAAAATGAGACACCTAGCAACCACCTGGAAGACCTGGTAGACACCAAAACTGTCCCCATCAGATAAACAGCACTTAAAGTTTCCATCTTTTAGTGAGAGGAGAAAATCAAGCTGCTTCAGATCTGAAAACATCCACAGGTGTTTCTGTCCATCCTTCCATTGTGAGAAGACGACTCAGTGCTATGGGTCTGAAAGGATGTGTAGCTGTTCAAGAAGCCTCTCTGAGAAAAGGAGACGGACACATCAAACAAAGAAGCTGAACAATGGACTGACCACCCCAGAGTCCAGACCTTAACATCACTGAATGTGTTTGCATTAATTCAGACAATGATCAACCAACTTCCAGACTGAACTTTGGAGGTGTGGAAAATATCCCTGCAGATTTCTTTGAAAAGAAAAAAGCGATTATATTTATTTGTTGAGGCTTCTGTGTAATTTTTTTTTTTACACTTTTTTGTACTTAAAGGCCGTTTTGCCTGGAAACTCCATAAATGAATGGGTGGTCTCTGACTTTGCTCTGACTGGGATTTTAATTCACACTAGCAATCAGAAGCAGTAGCCTCAGCTTTAAAAAAATCCAGTGGTGTACAGAGTTGAGAAAGGTTTATAATGACTATTATTTATTCATAAGCCAAATCCTTTCACCCAGGATGACTCTCAGGCGCTGATGAAAGGGCTTTATCCTGCTGTACGAATCTTATTTTCTGGAGCCATCAAAACATGGAAGCGGCACAACAGCCCAAGTCAAGGACACAGCTGAAGGTTTGGGTTTGTGTGTGTTTATGTTTACAACTATTTTCAGGACTGAATTTCTCAGGTGCACCTTAAAAAAATGTTGCCTTTGGGGAGATTAAAGACTGTGTTTGGTTGGATGGACAGGTAATAACTTTAGCTTGCTGGCTGCTGGTGGACTAAGCCCGCATTGGCCCGAGCCTGGCCGCTGACCCTCAGTGTTATTGAGGGTGGATGTTATGTCTGAAAAATGTCCTCTGGCTGAAAATTACCTCATGCACTGCATCTAATGCTGGAAAATGTCCTTCAGCTTGGAAATAGCCACAGAAACTGTCAATGGTAAAGCTAACCAGCACTAAACAGTCAGAAAGGAAAGCAAAGCGAAAGATTGGAAAATAAGTTTACACAATTCCCCCTTAACACAAATTAGTCAGTCAGCCAAGACCATGTCCAAAGTTTGCTTGTTTTGTTTTGCACTTAAGTATTGAGGGTGATGTAGTTAACAAGTAATATATAGTTGCCAGTTTGTATGACAGGCCGATTATCTAAAAAAGGATAAAGCTATGGCCAAAATGCATGTGTTGGCTGCTACTGTTTTCAGACATGCAGCATGCTTTTGTCAGTTTTCATGGAAACTATATTAGCAGTGACCATATAACCGGGTAAGAGTAAAGAGTAACCACCCACCCCCCTTCTGATGATGGACAGTGCTGTGAAAAAGTATTTCCCCCTTGCCAGTTTCTTCTATTTTTGCTAATTTGTCACATTAAATGTGTCAGATCATCCAACTAATTTAATACAAGACAAAGACAACATGAGTAAACACAAAATGCAGCTTTTAACTGACTATTCTATTCATTAAAGATAAAGATCTATTCAAAAATTATATATCACCCATGTGAAAAAGTAACTGTACCCTTAAGCCTAAAAAGCCTATTTAAGCCACCCTTGGCAGTTGCAACAGCAATTAAAGTGTTTGCGATAACTTGCGATGAGTCTTTTACCTCACTGTGGACGAAATCTGGACCACTCTTTGCAGAATTGCTACACTGGAGGATTTCTGAACATGAAATGCCCAGTTTAGGTCTTGCCACAGCATCTCAATGGGATTCGAATCAGGACTTCGACTCAGTCACTACAAATATATATATATATATTTATTTATTTATTTTATTTTTATTTATTTATTTTTTTTGGTGGACTTGCTCATGTGCTTCGGTTCATTGACCTGCTGAACAAGCCAACTGCGCTTGAGCTTTATGTCACGAACCGATGGGCCGACAACCTCCTTTAGGATTTTCTTATAGAGAACAAAATTCATGCTTCCATCAATTAAGACAAGTCACCCAGGTCCTGCAGAAGCAAAGCAGCCCCAGACCATTACACTACCACCACCATGTTTGACTGTTGGTATGATGTTCTTATGATGGAGTGCAGTGTTACTCTTATTCCAGATGTAACGGAACCCATGTCTTCCAAAAAGTTCCACCTTTGACTCATCAGTCCACAGAATATTGTCCCAAAAGTCTTGGAGATCATCTAGATGTTTTTGGCAAATATTAGCTGAGCCTTTGTTCTTTTTGGTCAGCAGTGATTTGCACTTGCAATTGACCCATGGATGCCATTTTCGCCCTGTGTCTTTTTTATTGTGGAATCGTGTACATTGAACTTAACTGAAGCAAGTAAAGCCTGCAGTTCTTTAAATGTTTGTCTGGGTTCTTCTGTGACCTCCTGGATGAGTTGTTGATGCGCTCTTGGTTAAATTTTGATAGGCCAGCCACCCCTGGGAGGGTTCACCGCTGTTTACTCCATTATGGGTAATGGCTGTCTCTGTGGTTTGCTGGAGTACCAGAGCCTTAACAATGGCTTTGTAAACCCTTTCCAGAGTTGTACATATTAATGACTTGAGATGTTTTGCATCTGTATTTGAAAGTCTTTAGAACGTGGCATCATGTGTTGCTTTTTGAGACCTTCTAGCCTGCTACACAGTGGCAGACAGGTTCTACGTAAGTGATGTTTAGATTCAACAGGTCTGGGTGTGGAATGTGAAATTGAACCCAACAGTCAATTGAATTTGGTTAACTGGTTGATTTGAATTGAAGAGGCAATTACTTTTTCACAATGGGCCAGGTAGGCCGAACAGCATTTTTCCTGCAATAGATGAAACTGTCATTTAAAAAACAGCAGCTTTGTATATTGGGTTATCTTTGTCTAATATCAAAAGTAGTTTGATAATCTGAAATATTCAAATGAGACAAATATGCAAAAATATGAGAAATTCGAGCTTTTTCACTGCACTGTATAAGGCAGGAGGAACCTTTGGGAATCTGCAAATGCATTGCTGTGGGAAGGATTTTGGATTTTTCATTGTTTGCTGGAGGAGTTTTGCAGTGCAAAACTGAAAAAGCAAACTTCAGACACCAAACATGTTTTGGCTGATTGATAACATTTGGGATATGGGGGGGTGGGAGGGGGGTGCGGATTGTGTAAATTAGATTTCCTGCCAAACTGTTGCTTTAATAGTGCGGACGTTATCACATTGAAAGTGCAGAATGATGGAGACGGCTGACACATTCTGTGACATATCAGCCTTTTCTGCGGTCTATATTAATGGCGTTCTCATTGACTTTTATAGGGATGAAGTAATGAGCAGTGTGATCATTTGGCCTCAATGAAAAGACTGAAGAAATATGACTCAGTCCTTCACTGTCTGCTGCTGAGTGCCCGATATATCCAATATGCACAACAGTTGTTCAGAATACAGCAGCGCTACGATTTGGCAGTTTTCAAACCTTGGCAAAATGACAACTGACCCCACACCCACCCGCTGTCTACCCATAAGGCAGATCTAATTAATTGCAACTGTTGCTTATCACACTCATTCTGTCAGACATTCGGAATTACAACAAGTGCTGGACAATGAATGGAGGTCAAAGTTCAGCTCATTTCAGCATCTCCACCCTTTTCAACACACCACCCTGAAATGGGAATTTGAAAAGGGTTCTATGTAGGGGTTCTTCTATTGTGTCAGTATCAAGCTTTTCCAAAAGGTTCTATATAGAACCATCTACAGCACAGTCTCCATCAATTTGAAAAACCCTTTTTATGATGCAAAGAACCCTTTGATCATGCTAATGGTTCCTTGAGTGTTCATGGTTCTATAAAGAACCATTTTCTTTACTAATGAACCCATAAAGAACCATTTTTAAGAGCGTATAACAAGGAGACAGTGTTACTGATGTGAAGCAATGTTCTTATGAAGCATCAAAAGCTATTTGACTGTTAATAGCACCCCCTTGTGGAAGATGTTTAGCCTGCTAAACATCAGTAAGTGAGTGAATTACATCTAAAACTGAATAGAAGTATGAACAAAATTCAGGTTTCAAGAAGATAAGATTATTAAAGCTCCCATTATGTGTTAAGTTTGCAGCTAATTCCTGAAAGTGTGGCTATTGCTATATTACCCCAGGTGATTGCTAAGTGGTTGTTAGGCCATTGCTGTAGTATTCCAGGTGGTTGCTAAGGTGTTGTTGTTAGGCCATTGCTATGTAAACCCAGGTGATTGCTATGATGTTGTTAGGCCATTTCTATAGTATTTCAGGTGGTTGCCAAGGTGTTGTTAGGCCATTGCTATGTTAACTCAGGTGACTGCTAAGATGTTGCTATAGGCCATTGCTATAGTATTCCAGGTGGTCGCTAAGGTGTCTGTGTGAGTCAGCGTGTTTAGATAGTTAGATTTTAAGTTTCTGACTTTCTTTCATTCATTTCCTACAGGATAAAAATGAGTTTGAGCAAATCACTGTACGAAAACCATACAGCACAAGCACACTATTCTGGTATAGGATCCACAACAGTGCAAAGGCGATTCTAGCTTGAAAGCTTTAGTAGGAGCAGCATGGATAAAGCTTTGGGCAGAACAGTAATGATAAGAAGAAAATGAAAGACAGCACATTGGCTTTTTTGAGCCGCCTTAATACTGTAAAATTTGTATCTCCTGCTATTGGCATTGCAAAGTATGTGTGTCAGAGTAGAATTCAGAGTTGTGTGCTCAAGTCCCCAAGCTGAAAATCAATACTTCTACAAGGAATACATCCTGCAAGCTTACATTCAGATGCATCTCAGCTCTCTGTTCATGCTGCTACTAATCTGGAAGCTTCCTGTTTGTCCGTGTTGGACAGTCCTGATGTGTACCGATGCAGGATTTTTTAATATCCGCTGCTATTGTTTGTGTGTATCTGTTGCTGTGGTTTTAATTATCATAATTGTTTGGGAAAGCCCCCCAGTCGTGTTGCATGCTGGGCAGAGACGCAAAGTCCCACAGTTCTTCTGAATGAGATTCTTGCAGCTATTGATTGTCAAGCCCAAAAATCTGACCTATAGTATGTGGGTATTTGTGCGGTGGGATTATGGCATGAGAGAGAAAAAGCATTGAGAAAAACAAATAGAATTGGTAGCAAGGAAGGGGCTCAAAATGACAGGAACATTACTATGCCTAGCATATCTGGCTCTATCATTAACCCAGACACTGATTTCTGTTTTCCTTTGTGCTTCCTACCATCTTCAGCCTGCAAATGGTTAAATTACTGGTTTGTCGTTTGACTGGCTGGTCAGATTTTAGAGTAACATGCACTGTGGCTTGAACTGACTTTAATAAACTGTGTGCAACAGTTCTGCATGAATAAAATATATCAGAACAAGTATTGTCAAAGGTGATGAACTGGAGGACAGCAATATCGTTAAAGTGGCTGGTTTATTGTAATGGGTACTATTAGTGCCGACCACATGGCAGACCGGGCCTTTTCTGGGCAGGCACACCATGTTAGAGTCTGTGCATGACTCCTAACACTACATTTGCCCACATTTGTAAGCTGATTTGTTTCGCTCTGGTTAAGAGTGTTTATAAAAATAACATATTCATCTGGAATGATGTAAACATTGAAAAAGCTAAATTCAATGCATTTTATATACATGCCTGATTCACTTAGTCAGATGTGTTGTCTATTTATTATTGACAACTACATTGTTTAAAAAAAAGATGGTGCTTCAGTAAAGAAAATGGTTCTATATAGAACTATCACCACTCAAATAACCCTTTGCATGATTAAAGGGTTCTTTGCATCATGAAATGGCTCTTTAGATTGATGGAGAATGTGCTGTAGATGAAAATGTGCTTTTTGAAAAGGGTTCTATATAAAACCTTTTTGAAAAGAGTTATATATGGCACCAAAAAAGGTTCCTTTATTGTTATAATGCCAAGCTTGTAACAAGAGAACCGTTTTGGGTGCTATACATAACCTCTTTCAAAAACGTTCTATATAGAACCATCTATAGCACATTCTCCATCTATATAGCACATGCACACACATTCTCCATCAATCTGAAGAAGTTATTTGAGTGGTCATGGTTCTATATAGAACCGATTTGTCATATAGACAGCAATAAAACATATTATTGCTGTCATGTCTAATCTTTGTATCTAGGGTCTCGTTTACACCTTGCATTAACACGTTTTTGGTGACCAAATCACTTTTGGATTTCATATGAAAAGCCAGGTGTAAACACCATCAAGTCGCAGTGTGAATGAATTACGATCCGATCACTCAAAGCACATTCGGAGGTGGTCAGAGACCTTGACCACATGTAAGACGAGTGTAAATGCAATGTATTTTTGTATGTATGTAATGTATGTAATATCGATATATAATTATGGGAGTAGAAATGCATCTGCTGAGTGGCGACTAGCAGGAGAGACAATGACCAGCGAAACAAAAGATGGAAAGATTGAGCTCACAGAATTATATGCATAATGCAAGGGTTTAGCCCCCTAACCAAGAGCCTTTATGCACACCAGGCCAATGAAAGTGTTCAGGTCAATCTGGTCAACTCTTATAATAACGGAGAAAAAGTAACCAAATGTTAAATGGAAACAATGTATGTGTTGGTGTGCTTTTTACATGGGAAAATTCACCTGAAGCGTTTTCCAGGGGTGTGTTTCCCAGACAAGGATGTCACTGACGAACCAACATAGTACGATGAATCATTAAACTAAGGAACATCCAACTAACAACTGTTATATATGTATTTTTTCTCATTTGCATTTTCCATATAATAACATTTATTGTTCTGTACAGAGAGTTAGTTTAAATGTAATCCTTATTGAACTACAGCAAGATTGAAGATCAGCTCAAAGCACACTTGCTTTATTTATTGTCAGCTGTTGTCTGCTTATGATTTGCATTTTGGGGTTTATTTTGTTGGTGCAGAAGACATTGAAAAAGTTTTTGTTGAACTTTTTATTTATCTGTGCTAAACAAATAGAAATACATAGTTACATGTCTGTAGAATCATTTTTAACATTTTTCATTTCACAGAACATCTGTATCATTTTACAGAACATCAAAAATGAAAACGAATCCTCTACTCAGAATTAAAAAGCATACCTGAAAATTAAATCATACCTGGAAATACAGTGTATATTTCCTCTAATGAAAATGTCTTGTATCGAGACACTGCTGTATCGTATCAAATAGATTTTTTTTAAATTCTATATCATGCACCCCTACTGAAGCCCTCTGTCTCTCTACCCCTCTACTCCACCCCCACCTCTTTTTATTCTCCTCTTTTGATGTTCCCTCCGTCCGTCTCTCCTTCCCTGGAGTCTGGTTCCTCCTCTGGAGCTGTTGTTATTTACAGTGCACCCCGCCGTTTGTTTGCAGCTACTATTTGTGGACTTAATTGCTGCCTTTCCAGCCTTTAAACTAATTATATATTTCCTGCCCTTGAACAGAACAGTTTTTATGAGATACGATGCCCTTCAGATTTATTGGCACCCCTGGTAAAGAAGAATAAAAAAAGGCTTTGAACAAAAAAGGCCTTTGTTGTTTGATCTCACTGTGAAAATATGAGGAAAATATCGAACCGAGGTGTGATTATTCAAAGAAAAATCAATATAAAGAAATGAGATATTTTCAAAACCGACGCCATAAATATTTGCGCAGCTGTGTTTGTGCACTGTGTGAAGCAGCTGTGTGAGAGATGAGATCAGTCCTTCACTCACACCCTACAGGCCCTTCAGTCTCCTCCACTGTCTTTACCCTCATTTTATCTTTCCTTTTCTTTCTTTCTTTCTTTCTTTGTTTCTTTGTTTCTTTCTTTCTTCCTTCTCCCTGTCTTTCTTCCAGTCTTCTTTCTTTCTTTCAGTCTTTTTCTTTCTTTTCCCTCTTTATGTGCCCTTTTGCTTAGTTTTCTTTCTTTCTTTCTTCCTTTCTTTCTTTCTTTCTTTCTTTCTTTTTTCTTTCTTTCTTTCTTTCTTTCTTTCTTTCTTTCTTTCTTTCAGTCTTTTATTCTTATTGTTCTTTCGTTTTATTTCCTTTCCTTTTTTTGCTTCCTTCTTTTTGTTCTTTTTTTGCTGTGTTTTTTGCTTCCTTCCTTTTGTTCTTTTTTTCTGTTTTTTGAACAGGTGTTGGAGTGATAATCTCATCACCACAGCCGTCTTTTAAACTCAGCATCTGTTACCTGAGACCTGCTCATGTTCTCTCCTCACTCTGCCGTGTGGCAGGTCCGTGCTGATACCGTTACGTGTGTGTGTGTGTGTGTGTGTGTGTTTGTGTGTGTATATGTGTTTATACGGCTGCCAGCAGCTCCACTTATCTGTGTACTGAAATGCTATTTTCCATCCTTATTAATGTTCTACATGACTGAGCCTCTGCTAAGCTCAGCAGCGCAAATCTACAACAGCCTGCGCTCAGATTAGCCGAGGCTGCGGCATTGTTTCCTCCACGAGCCTGTTCCACATCTGCTCATGCATAGCCAGCAGCAGGACTCAGGCTGGATGGATTTCTAATGCAGACTGTGCGCACTGTCACGGATCGCCAGCAAACAGTAAATAAATAATAAAACATGAGCGAACAGCCACTTATCAGCACAGCGCCACCAGCAATGGACAGCAACGGGATACATAAACACTGTGTAAACAAGTTTTATTGGGCTTTAAGATGTCCAGAGAAGAAAAATCAATTGGAGTTTGTAGACCAATGATACAGTTCTCATTGTGGCAAAAGCTGTCTGGCATTAAAGAACTCATATTCTACATTTTTCTAGTGTTTATTTATTTTTTTATTTATTTATTTATATAAGTATTTATTCATTTCCCATGTCCCCCTAAAAAAGTTTAATGTACTAAAACCAGCCATTATTGATTTTTACATGGTCATTCTAAATTTTTCCAACCTGCTTTTAATACTTACAGTCAAACAGGCTGTGCCTTTAGGACCAACATATGCAAATGAGCTATGTTCTGATTGGCTGCCACATTCTTTGCCATGTTCTAAAGGCAGTCTGGGTTGAAGTGTGCTGAACATATTGTTAAGTACAGACTGAAATCCTCAGAAACCGTGAAAAAATACTTTTTCTAATCCACGGTCATGTATGATATCACAACCATGAAATTTTATTTTTGATCTGAAGTCCACAATTTTAAACACTTCTGTGGTTTTATGTACCAAAAACCAGCCATAATTCATTTTTATACCAATGCAAATTTTCCAATTAGTCTTTATTACTTAGAATTAAATAGTGTGTACTTATAAAGGGGAATACCACACAATTTTCAGAAATTCTTTATCAATCAAACGTTGAGAGTGGACGTTCATTTACAGTAAGACACTCAGAGAAGATTAAAATGAAATGGTTTATTGTAGGGAAATTTCTCTACAGTGGTGGTGATAAGAACCAGGGGTCATGATGTTCACATCACGGATATAACCAACCATTAGCTCACACTTGTAATATTGATGATGGAAAAATAAGTTATCTTTGTGGACTTTTTTGCCTCAGAATGTATGTTTTAGGCCAAAAGCTTCTCATAGAACTATCAAATACAATGGTTCAGGCATCAAGCAGCATAATTATAATAGCCATTTGGTGTATTAACCTTCTGTAAGGTAAGGTGAGCTTTTATAGAGGCCAGATGTTTGGTTCCCATCACCGCCACTGAGAATAATTCTGAGCTGGCAAGTTTGCCTAGAAAGAACAATTTCACATCAAAACACTTAGAAGAACATTGTTCATAGCTCAACAATTTCAAGACACTTTAAAAAATTGGTGGAATTTCCCTTTTAGACGTATATGCAAATCAGCTTGGTTCTGATTGGCTGCTGTGTTTGATGCCTCATTGAAAAAGCAGTCTGGGCTGGATTGTGTGGGACATGGTGTACAGTTCAGATGGAAATCCTCAGAGACACTGAAAATAAAGCTGCTGTATGACATCACTACCATGAGGGATTCAAAACACTGTATTTTCAAGTATTTACAGCTTAGTTTCCACATCCATGGAATGAGGAGCAAATCAAAGGATCTAAAAATGTAACAATGTGTGCACTACATAAACCTTTTACTTTAAGAAAGCAAAGAAAATGTGGTTTTCCATGATTTGGGCCCTTTAAAGAGAAGAAGGCAGTGCTGTAGCACAAAGCAGGTAACATCAGGCCTGGCAGACGATTCTCTGGCGTAAAGACAAAGGGTTTTAGTCGGTGAGAAGCGCAACCCCAGGAGGCCCTGCTTCAAAAAGCCCGTCTTGGGAACCCAAATCTGGAGGATTAAAATGTGATATAAGCCTCCTCTACAGGACGGCGAGTTAATCAAAGACAAGCGGTCCATTTGGGCTCAGTTGTTGGCCAGACTCAGCGAAAAGCCTCGCAATGGGGGGTGTGAAGGCTTTTCACAGGTGAACAGATGTTTAACGGAGTTAGCTGTGATGGAGAATTCGCTCAGAAGGCAAAGGATGATAAACCCTTTAAATATGACTGAACTGATGCTGTTCTGCATTGATTGTTCCTGTAACGTCCTCCACAAAGGACAGAATGAACGGTGGAAATGCAAGGTAGGTGTCTCTATTAAAGAGCTTGTATCATGGAAAAACGAACTGTTCTTAAATAAGAGTTTGATTTAAGCATTGTAAAAGTTTCTAGATGCACCGTTCACTCCCACAGTGCATACAGTCTATGTATGAAAACAAGCCTGCTTTGATTTCACTGTATTATGTCTTTAGGACGTATGTTTTTGTTTTGCTTGTTTCTCTTTCTCTCTCTCTCTCTCTCTCTCTCTCTCTCTCTCTCTCACTTATTAGGAACCCACTTACTCAGGAGTGTGATTGGCTGGAGTCCCATGACAATATGTTCATCTGATTGGCGCGAGTGCATGGGCTACTTCGGACTTCCTCAAGGCTTACCTCCATGGCGGCTTGAGGCAAACGTTTTAGTTTGGAACAGCAGCACAGATAGATGTCTGTTTTATGGCTGGTGTATTGTGTGTTTTCTCAATCATATTAGCTTAACCCTAATCATGCTTGTTTGCCCAGTGTGTGTTTGTTACTCAGTGGTCTGGTTGACCCACCACAATATTGTTTTTTTTTTAAATCAATACAGCCATAACAATTTGTGTAAAAATACCAGATGTTTAAAAAAAGTGCCCAGCGGAGGGTTTAGCAGTCCTTTAGTCCTTCAGCAGCTGTAGCCGGTCAGCAGCCAGTCCATGTTGTCCACTCTCACATACACACATATACAAACACATACACACACACTAACAGCAGGCCATGTAGGAGGAGAACAGAGTAAAGGGACACAGCACCTCCACACTTTTATTCCCCACGGGTTCACCCCAACACCACGTGAGTGTACAGTGAAAATGTGTTATTTTATATTTTCTTTACAGAAAATGAGCAAAGGCCATGGAATGTGGGGTTAAAATAATAATAAATTGCATCATGTTTTCTTTTGGTAAACATTGAAAATGGGTCCCACAGACCTGAACGCCACACATTTTTTTTATGCTGACCAGGGTGTAGGAGTGGGTGCCATTTCTTTTGACCCAATGTTTTCTCCTGTTTCTGGCCTAGTCAGGGGGTTCGGGAAGACGGTCTGCATTTTTGTTTCTTTATTTTTGGTGTAGGTATGTTAGTTTCTCTAAACTCCCTCGCTAGACTGGTTATGTTTGTTGTTGTGTGCCCATGCTGACGATTGTCTTGTGTTGGTGTACAAAAGAGCAGCAAAAGAAAACAAATTAACACGACTTGATCCGTTTAAATGCTAAATGGCGCTCACTTTTGTCTTCTTTATGTTAGAACCATCGCAAAACCCCTGGTCAGGTCGTAACATATACATACATACATACATCATCTAAACCGCTTATCCTTCTGGGTCGCGGTGGGGTGCTGGTGCCTATCCCAGCTGTTATTGGGCGGAAGGCAGGATACACCCTGGACAGGTCGCCAGTCCATCGCAGGGCAGACAGACAGACATACACATTCATACACACATTCACACCTAGGGGCAATTTAGCATGTCCAATTGGCCTGACTGCATGTTTTTGGACTGTGGGAGGAAACCGGAGTACCCGGAGGAAACCCACACAGACACGGGGAGAACATGCAAACTCCACACAGAAATGACCCTGGTCGCCCGGCCAGGAATTGAACCCAGGTGGGTTGTAACATATGATGTCATTAAAAATGAACACATTTACATACAGTAATATTAGCAATTTTAATGCATTACTTAAATCGAAACAACCATACAACAATTAACCCCTCAAAATCTCAAGTTGCATCACAGAAAGGGGATTTTCCAAGCTAAATAGGATTTTCTTTAGCAATAGACATCATGATGAATCTTTATATTATATCAGAAAAATACATTAGCGTATATAAGCAATCTAGTAGGAAATCTTTCTCTAGTGTCCTTCAGAATAAAGTTAGGATTAAACAATATGCAAAATGTTGTAAAATGTCATGCTGGTCTTCTAGAAGCTGATATTTTCGTATCTGAAACAAAAACAATTCAAAGAACATTTTAATGTACAATTGCTGTTTATTCACAGAATTTAACATATTTGGGAAAAAAAAATGTCCGGTGCAAAAGTTTTTATACTTCACGTTTAATTTTTTATACGTTAAATTCAGTCAATAAATAGAAATTGTGCACTAACTTTCAATAAAGATGCTAACTTTTGCAAAATATAGTCAAACACAAGTAGAGGTGAATTGATATGTATCAATTTTTGGTAACATTTTATTTGGAGTGGTCCTTTGTCGATAAATAATAAACTCTTAACAGATGATCAGTAACTCATCAACAACAATATGTATTATTAATATGTTATTTCCATTACACAAAACCTAACCTTACCCAACCTTACCCTAATTCTAACCCTCACCCTGGCCCCCTAATCCTAATCCTAACCTTAACCTCAACCCAAAACCTAATCCTCACCCTCACCCTGTCCTAATCCTACTCTTAACCTTAACCTCAACCCATAACCTAACCCTCACCCTGGCCCTAATCCTAACCCTAACCTTAACCTCAACCCAAAACTTAATCCTAACCCTCATATGTTTTTGACATGTTAATGAGAGTCAGTTGAGTGTTTATTTAATCTAAAAAGGACCACTCAAAATAAAGTGTCACCCAAATTTTGTGACATTTTTTATCACAGTATAATAAATTTTATACATCCAAAAATCCAAAAGAATAATTGATGTGACCAAAATGTGATATTTGCCATTTATGTGACCATATAGTTGAAGATATGAACGCATATGTCTATTTTAATTTACACTCACATCCACAGATCATTTCTCCGGGAACTGCTCTGGAAGTCCTGCTTTAAGAGCTGAATGAGCTCAAAGAAACGAGATAATTAAAGTTAATTAGTATGTTCACTTTGACAGCTCTCACATTTCAACCAGCTGTAAATTGACTGTGGAAGAGGACTCGGGGGAGTTATGAGAGTCGACTCTTTCCTGCTTTTACTGCAGCTATAAACCCACATTACGAACCTCCAGCGCTCTTCCCAAGTCCAGCCAGGTCGTATAGGAAGATGTAGAGATCCAGCGATTCTGATAAATGTGCGTCACTCTCTCTTTACTCATCCCTCTCAGCCACTGACATCTGTATCAACCTTGAACCTGCCTCCATCACTCATCAAGCACAAAAGGAGGAGAGCTGGGAAGAAAAGGAGAGAGAGGGGAGGAGAGCGAGGTGAAAGATGAGGCCATAATTCAGGGATAATGGATGTTTCCAATGACTTTGGCCCATAACACCTGGCTGCCGATGAGAAAATGACCTGTGTGGGTGGAGGAGAAGAGAGACCAGGATGTCATGTGGGAGTTTTCTCTTTGAGCATAGTGCCCCAGTGGTCAGCAGTGTGACTGGACATCATTTAGAGCATCAGCTGCGGCCGCTTTGGCTGTGCGAGATTGCTAAAGCAGTTAAAGTTTGGAGCAGGACATCACGTTGACAGCATTTAGCCATCTAAAGCTAAGCAATTTGGCCTCAGACGACTCATATTAAACTTCTGCAGGGACAGCAAGAAAAGAAGTACTCTTTGGAGTTAAGTGCCCCACTCAAGGACACAATAGCAGTAGCTGGTGAATGGCCCCTGCAAGCTCAGAGAGCTGCTATTTCATGCTAAAGTTATTCATATGGTGCAGACTCTGTTAAGCGTTCAGTCTCTATGCTTCAAAAGATCCAAGTTCTTCAGGCTGGAAAATTGTGGTCGGCATTGGGGATCCCTTCACAAAGGACATATGATTGACTCTGAAGCTGAACTGGCAAAAATAGCGAGTCTTAGCAAAGTGTGAAAGGTACAAATTCCTTTGGTTCATTTTACCACTGCTAGCATGCAATTTCATGCTTATTCTCTACAACAGGGGCTCAAACTCAAAAGACCTGGGGGTCACTAGCCAGGTGGTTTTCTCAAGGGGGTTTCAAAATGTAGGGGAAAAAGTGTCTTGAAGTGTTTAACTACCAAAAAATTTTTCATCTAGTGTTTCATCAATACTACTACTAACAGAGATTTTGAACCCTAATCTGCAGTGGGTGCAGCAGTAAAATTACCCACTCACTCACTCACATTTAGCAGGCTGAAGATTCCCCACAAGAGGGGGGCTATTGACACTCACATGCTTCATAAGAGCAGTGTTTTGCATCAGTGACACTATGTGTCTTGGTTACAATAAATATAGTTATGTTATAACTGAAGTTTGGTGGGGAGGAACATGCCTGAAACCCCTCCTTCATCTAATCTAATGCCCTATAAATTCACATCCTTACCTTCTGTTACCATGATGAAGGGTTCACACACCCCACCACCACCCCATCTCCTCCCTGTTCCTCAGTGCTGCATCAGTCCTTCTACAGCTATGAGGGGGGTCTGGCCTTCTAGCTGCCCGGAACTCCAGCCTCCCTCAATCAGTCTTCCTTCATACTACCACCACCATGTTGAAGGCAGGGTCTGAACTCACAAACAGAAACTTGGTTCAGCAGAATTTGAGAGCCCACTGCTGTCATCTCTTTGACTGGCTGTAAGGTGCTCCATGCAATGCAATGCTAAATTATCAGTGCTTTATTGTGGTCGTGCACTCTAGACAGATCGGAGTTGACCGAGGCAAATTCTCAACACGCATCAACTACTGTACCAGAGAGGGCACCCAAGAGTGACAAACCTTGTGGATCTTAAGATGAGCCACTGGCTCTGTTTCTGGGGTGACAATCTTGCGATCTTCTGAAGAATGGCCACACAAAACACAAATATTAAGCATGCAGACAACTTGTACAATCTCAGGGTCAAAAAGGCAGGGGTTTAAGCCCCGTCTAGGGTCTATCTATACATATAATTATGCAGCAACAGAGCAACAGTAGGTAGATATAAAGCAACAAGGCTACAGTAGGTAGATATAAAGCAACAGATATAAGATTGATAGTTCTAATTAACTCACTGTAAACAACAGAAGTCTATGGTACAGTACAGTTTACAGTGGTATCATATGCCCAACTCATCTTACATTAGTGTTTTCAGTGAACCACTGCAGTCTATTGTCAGTCTGAGCAGCTGTCAAACAGCGAGATTTCAAGCACTCGAGCTTGACGCTGTAGATTTTCTAGATGAAAACACAAGTCATTTGCCAGACTTCACTCAGAAGAGACCGGTACACAATCTCTGGCTTTTCATTTGTGGCACGAGATGCTGCTATTAACATTTATTAGGCTGAAAATAGCCACACAGAAATAGACTGGAAACCTAATTATAGAGAGAATGCTGAATGTCTTCTTTTATGGCTTTTTTTTTTCTGTAGGCAGGAATGCTGTCAGGGAATCGATCTCTGGGGATTTGTTCTGTTTCAGAAGGACTGAAGCTTTGATCTCGCCTTCTGATGGAGAACACTTGTTCTGAAGATGCCGCTGTCAGTCGAGGAGACAGCTGGAGAAAGAGACAAGAGAAAGGAGCTTTGAAGATGACAGTGTCATTGTGTAGATTCGGTGGAAGGTGGTGTGATGTGTTCTCTGCTGAATCACCTGGATGCCTGACTGATGGTGAAGGTGTGGGAAGACTTGAAGGAACCAACTCTTCAGGGAGTGTGTGGGTGCCGCTGTTTGACTTGTCGGAGTTTAGAAATGAAGAATTGTTTATTCAAACTGCACCTGCATTTCCAGCCTTGTTCTATTGCTCAAGAAAACCCAAACTTGTCCAGGAAATGTTGATGCCTACAGATCAGAAACAAAAACCTTTCCAGTCAGCAAGATTGACTTTCTTCCCCACTAACATGTAGCATGAGTGTTGTGGATGGAGTCTTTGATACTGACTGCGCATGACGGCAACAGCAAGTACGCTGCCATTAAACGTTTAGGCTACATTTACACAGCAGGTAAAAGCGGCGCAAATCTGATTTCCTCACCAAATCAGGTTTTTTTGTTTGGCTGTTCACATTATCTTTTTTTGTATGCAACATTAGTCTGAACAGATCAGCTCCTAAACTGACCCGCATGCGCAAAAGAACAATGTTTCACATGGCGGGCTTGTCCAGAGGTAAACAGTCATGACAGCCAGCAAACACCAGTCGCTCCCAGGCCTTTCAGTTTCGTCTTTGCCAGCATCACAGGAGCGATTATAAAGGTCAAATGTTGACAGCTGAGCTCATCACCCACAATGTGTTCGAGTTCAACGTAAAAAGGGCACGTTACATGGCCATGGCCACTTTGATTCATGTCCTCGGACTCTTTAAACTTTTTTTGACACTGCAGCCCCGTTCTCCTCCGGCTGCGTTCAGCTGTTTCGTTCGAAACCTCTTCGAATGCAGACCGGTTGTGATAAGTCTCTTCTAATTTTTTTGGTACAGAAACATCAGCGTAAATGTTTATGAGTCTCAACAGCATGAAATTATGATGAATGTCAAGTTGGACTGACGTAAAAGTCGCATGAATTCCGATCTGGCTGTTCAGAGTCACATTGCCGCAGATCGGATGCGTATCAGATTTCAGTACCACATATGAAAGCGTCTGAAATCAGAATTGAAAATGTCAGATTCAATTCAATTTTTGCTGTTCACACTGACACACAGATGACACATCTGTGTCATATATGAAGAAAAAGATCAGATTTGGGCCACTTTTACCTGCTGTGTAAACGTAGCCTTAGTAACCCTAGCCTTTCAAAAGGCTTTCAAAACAGATAAACATATATTTTTTGTCTGTTGGAAACTTTAACAAGTTCGACTTTAACAAGAACATCACACATGCAAATATTATTAACTCTCTAGGGTTGACGAATATGCCGGCATGTCAACTTAGATGTCTTTCAGTGTTTCTATTAATATGTCTGCGACAATACAGTGCAAAAATATGGTTCACATAGTTCCTGAATCTGTAGAGTCACCCTATCCATTCCATCTTATCACGAAACCATACGTGACTCACATCCATACTAATAAGCCAACGACAACAACTTGAGATACACATCATCCACCTCTCACTGTTTGTAGTGGGTGGATTTGTGTGTCCATCCCACGTCTACTATTTTATTCACACATTCCACTACTTTTGTGAACTTAAAACTTTGGTAAACACATTTCAAGCATCAAAACAATTTGTCCTCATGTATAATATGTCGGTATCATGTCGTACGCAGGTGCCTTGCAAGGTGCATTTAAGAGTATATGCAAAAATAAAGAAAATACCCTCAGATACCCTTAATAACAAGGCTACCTTAAGAATAGTACCAAAGGAAGTACCCTTATGAAGTTAGCACTTATCAGCACCTAAACTTTTCAGCTGTTTAAAGTCAAAGTGAATGGAAAATAACACATTCTCCTTCCATCCTGTGACATATTTGTGAGTAAAACATGATATCACGGAGGGTCTCTGAGCTACCTGAACATTTTCCCTCAATAATAGATGGGAGTCCAGAGATGAAGAAGTTGGTTAAAATCATTTAAGTTGTTTACAAGCACTGAAAATGTATATAAACTAGCCTTTGTACCTGGACACTTGCATAAACTGTAAAGGTTATATGTATATCACTGTTGTTGGAAGAAAACCTTGTATCTCCATTTCTGACGTTTTTCAGTTTTGACATAATTTAAAAATATGTTTCCCTCTATATGTTTGTAAATTTCATGATGAATGGACTAAAAGAACTGACCTAAAATGACTTTAGTCTGGTTCCATTGACTTACATTAAAAGTAAAGTAGATTTTTATTTCTCCTGTAAAGTTACCATTTTGGAAATATGAGGTTTACATCAGGTGAATAAATATTATTATTGTAATAATGGAATTGCACAAACTGACTTGAAAATCGGAATCAGCCTAAATATGACTCAAAAATGACCATTTTTTCAATATTTGTGAAAGGACTGCTGAGCTTGGCATTGCACCATGAAGGTCAATTAAGGGTCTTCTTTATGATGCAATACCACATCCACTCTTTCTTAAAAGCATTGTTGTCGTTTGTGCCGCATGACCTTAGAAATCGGAATTTACAAACAAAGGTTTTGAAATAGGTTGAATATATAAATTTGCCCCTTTTTTAACACATTATGATTATAAACCTTTCAAACATAAAATCATTTTATGTGGAATTTAATTTAACTTTTTTAAATCGTTTTTACTTTTAGTTTACTTTATCTGCATATATATAAAAAATAAATGAACTTTGATGCATGTATTTACATTTTGCCACCTTAAATTCTCTAACATTTTAACATTTTAAATACCTTAAATCCAATGCCACCTTAAATTTACTATTACAAATTCAAATCATTATTTAACTAAAACTTGTTCTTCATACCAAATAAGATGCTTTGATGAATGTGAAGCTAAGTGTTGATCAATCCACTCAAAGAATGAACAAAACTTTCTTTTTAAGTATTCTTTCTTATTTCATTGAAAAGTGACAGTGAAAATACAATATTCCTCTGAAAATTTGAGGTGTTCTCAAATTTTTGATGGGTAGCATGTATGAAAGCAGTTTATTCAAGTTTTTTCCCTATTTCTGCACAAGTAACCTGAACTTTATATAACTCCATTTGCGACCAATCTGGAACTGATCACATTAGCTCGCGCTGTTGAATGTGTGGGTGATAATGGGCTCTTTCTGCTCGGTTGTGTTTCTGCTTGGGTTGCCACGTATTTTGGCTTCTGTGCCACTGTTTGTCACAGAGTCAGTGAGGTGGATTAGTCACACCCTGAGCAGGAGATGCACGATGGGCACCACACTGTGAAGGATTGAGCGTTTTTGTCCACTCCCGTTTCTTTCTTAGGACCAGACAGTGCTACAGTGTGCAGGGATTTGGAGAGCTAGGTCTTCAAAGCTCACCAGTGTGAAAGTCCTGATGTGTGATTTGTTGTGGTAGAGTTTCTTGAACCAGCCTATAATGAGAACATATTGTATGCGAGACAAATCGAGCTGGTACAGTCATGTGCAGTGGTAGTTGCACGATCCATGCAAATATCAGGGGTCCCAGATATTCAAGCCCGTTGCTGGAAAAAAGAGGTTGACTTCCTCCTTTTTAGGCTACACTGAAAAGATAACATATGCAGCTAACTACTCAGGGACTTTCGATCTATCCAAAATCAATCATGAAACAGTTGTAAGAAAGAAAATGAACAAAATTAAATCCATTGTGGAAAATCTGCCAAAGCTCCAAATAGACCAGATAGATACTTCATTAAAGTACAAATGCTTCGAGAAATGCAGTCAAGACTGAGTCTTAAGGGGGCCGAGTCCAAGTCAAAACCAAGTCCAAATGAGAGTGAGACCAGGTCAAAACTCAAAAAATCAAGTCCTTTTCAAGACCAAGCCTTAACTGGTATTGTTTATGGCTGTTGGAATAACAGTGGATCCCATTCTGATTTATCATCAGATCCTTTATCATAGTTTAATAGCCACGGTAAGGTAAGGATGGTAAGGATGCACATTGAGTTTGTACAGAAGGATGGTGCATTTGCAATGCAGTGGCAGGGTATTATTACTTGCATTCTCCTGCCTGTGCTATGTTGTTCTGGCCTTAGAATGATGCATTATGCACCCTCAATGTACCTGTCCAATCACATGATCCAAACATAAGCACACACTGCCAAAGTCCAGCCAAACACACAGTGGAAAGATAAAAAAGGTGAAAAATGAAAAAACAGCATTACTTATCAACATAGTGCCTGAAAACAAGAGGATTCACCTAACACTGGAATCGAAGGAACTCAGTACTAAGGGTGACTTTCCAGCTAATTCAAGTTCTTAACTAGTTAGCTACCTGGGAACAAACACCTTACTCAGCCAGGCCAAGTTAGCTATTCAACAGGTCAATACACAGCCAACCACTTTATCTGTAAAGTAGGCTGCCAACAACATCCAGTTGTTTCCACACTATAAAAAAAGATGGTTCTTTTGGTGCTATATTGAACCGTTTTTAAAAATGGTCACATATACAACACATTCTTACATGGTTACATATACAACATATCACTGTTGATAAAAAAAAATAAAAAAAACTTGAATCTCCAAAATGGTAATTTTACAGGAGAAGGAAAAAACATACTCTACTTTTAATGTAAGTCAATGGAACCAGAATTCTTTCCAAGTAATTGGCCATTGCTTTTGATCCATTCATCATGACATTTATGCACAATGTAAAGGGTAACAGGCATTTTCAAATTTTGTCAACAACAAAAATGGAGATACAAGGTTTTGTTTCGACAGCAACAATATACAACAATGGCTACATATACAATACATTCTCTACCAATCTGAAGAACCATTTCACTGTGCAAAGAACTATTTACCCATGAAATGTTTCTATGTAAAAATCATGGTTCTAAATAGATTTAGATATTTTTAGATTTTTCCATCCCAGTCCATCCTTGCTGCTAGGTTGTCAGACAAAGAAGCCTATGGCATTGCTAGTGCTAATGTTTCTGCTGTTGCAGTGGTTATATGATCTATTGGTAAGTAAATACACGGCCAGTTTTCATTGCCATGTTTAGGTTACTTTGTGCCTTAAAAAACAAAACGTCTTCAACTGAGGCTTTTGATCGGGGTCTCTCAGAAAAGTGTATCTGTTGACAATGACACCCATCCACAGCATGCTGTACAAGGCCATGCTATCAAGGCCTTATCAATCCTCAGTATCTCCAGTATGTAATGAAAGTTATTTCTCATTCTTATCCAAACTAGTGTTAATTCTCCATAGTGGAGTTGTGGAGATTTGTGTTGTTGTTTATAATGCAATGTTTATCACGTAACAGACAGAGAAGAACAGATTATGTCTGGTGTACAATACGCAGTATTCATGCGTGTGTGTGTGTGTGTGTGTGTGTGTGTGTGTGTGTATATATGTGTGTATTTGAGGCAGATTCATGTTAAACACTGACCGAGTGCATGTTGTTGCCACAAGCGGTAAGCACAGATGGTAAGGAAACACCGCACAAGACATCAAATCATGTTTCTGTCAGGATACACAGCCAAGCTTTCACAAAACTGTCACTCCTTCTCTAGCTCTCTCTTTCTCTCTCTCTCTCTCTCTCTCTCTCTCTGTCTTTATCTCTCTCTCCAAAACTTTTCTCCCATCTTCTTGATCATTCTCTGTAACTCCATCAAAAATAGTAATGTCAGATAAGTGTTGTAGATATTAGATATCTATATGGATTATACATGTAGAGATATATAGATTATCTTGTTTATTCATTTTTGGGGATTTTTGGCTTTCTTGCCCAACTTGAAAAGTCTCCAGTTGCCCTTTGAACTTAAAATTTCATGATGAACAGACCAGAAGAAATGCTCATAAATTAATTGGAAAAAAAATAATCTTGTTCCATAAAGTATCAAGAAGTAATAATAATAATACATCCCATAATATTAACATGACATATATATATATATATATATATATATATATATATATATATATATATATATATATATATATATTCATTTTTTGGCCTAATTCTAAATTTAACCCTACTTTTGACCTCAGGAAACATGGAGCTTTTGTAAAAAAGCAGTTTTTCAGAGTTAGTGATTCTCTTATAAAGTCAGCACATAATATGCTTTAAGATTACTTAAAACAAACACACACACACACACGCACACACACCCACACACACACACACCACACACACACACTGGTCTTTACACTCACTGATTCTTTTCACTTAAGGCTGAGAGAGAGTTGAAACATTAAGTATTTTTTTGAGAAGAAGGACTCAGAATGGCTCCCTCTGCTGCTGAACCCACACAATGAACACTTGATTCTCCTGGGCTACAATGATTCAGTATCCAACATGACTTTTATTGTTCTGTCCACCACTGAAATGGCTCTTACCAGCACATGCTTTGGATTATACTTGATTACTTCATCTCACCCAGCAGGTCCTAGAACCAAAATAGCCAGAACATTTTTGAAAGCTTGACTGGCAACCCATTAGAGTTCCTCATTTGAATTCTTTAAACCCATTAAACTCTTTCAGATTTAGTGTTTTGCACAATTATGTTGTTTTTAACAGTAATATTAAGAATTACAGCTCCAGATGTCTACATTCAGCTAAAGCCATTAGCTCAAGAAGCTCTGCTAGACACTAGAACAGGAGATTTTATTTCATAAACAATCCAAATAAGCACTAATACGCACTAGAGGAGGGGATATTAGTTCATAAACAACCTCACTAAACTCAACAAACACTAGAAGGAGATATTTGTTCATAAACCACCTCAAGAAGTACGGTTATACATTTCAATAGATGATATTACCCCTTATACAACCCCAATAAGCACAGGTATGCACTAGAACAGGAGACATTAGTTTACAAACCACCCCAATAAGCACTGATATTCACTAGAAGGGGAGAGTTTAGTTCATAAACAACCCCAGTTAGCACTGCTATACACAAGAAGAAGCGATATTAGTTTATAAACAATACCAAAAAGCACTAATATACACTAGATGAAGAGATATTAGTTTATAAACCACCCCAAAAAGCACTGATACACAATAGAGTAGGAGATATTCGTTTATAAACAACCCCAACAAGCACCGATATACACTAAAAAAGGAGACAGTAGTTTATATACAACCTCAATAGGCACTGATATACACTAGAATGGAAGACATTAGTTCATGAAAAACCACACTAACCACTGTTATGCACTAAAAGGAGATATTAGTTCATAAACCATCGCAATGAGCACCGTTTTACATTAGAATATGAGATATTAATTTATATATTTTTTAGTGAGTGCTTTCTTTTTTAATTCTTAGCACTCAAAAATGTTATGTTGTTGAGGTTTCACGATGAGACAAAGAGCATCCACTTGTGACTTTAAAACAATTGTTTAGCAATTTTAACCAAGATGTAGTTGATCAGCCAAGACATGTTCATTGTCTGAAGTTGGCTTCCTTAGTTTCTCACTGAAGCTACAATTCAAACAAATATTATACAATGTTAAAACATGAATTTTGTCCATAGTTTTGTCCATTTTCATAGATGTCATAAACAAAATAAATAAAGTCTATTTGCAATTGTTTAACAATTACATCAGGTAGAATATGATTATGGTTTGGTTTATGAAGGCCCACGCTGTGATCATAGTAATCCATAACATCAAACAAACTGGCAAACAAGATTGGGAACTACCGCTAATAATAAAAGACTAAACACAAGACAAGGCTAATCTAGAAAACAAACTCATTAATTGAAATAAGAAGCAAAATGATAAGACTAACACTGACAAGACTAACACTGAATACATAAGGCTCAACACAGGTGCTAGATAACAAACACACTACACAAGTTTAGACAATGACAAGCAAGCCAAAGATATGGGGTACATCTACTAGGGTAAATGAATAAGGGACACCTAGGTACAAACAGAGGGCAGGGCAGTAGACAAGACAAAGGTACAGAGAATGATACAAGGACGAAGCAAGGAAGCCAAAACAATACAACAGCACATGGCCAAAAACACTGGGAAGAATGTAAACAAGAAGGGAAAAACAGAGATAAAAACAAGGCCAACTAAGATTGGTGCATGTTTAACCCCTTAAAGTCTCAGGCTTATTACATACTAAGACTTATTATTCAGTAACTACAGGGACTTTAATGCAAACAGGTTGAGCTGTTCTGAAGGTTATAGGAGTGTGTAATAAATGTTTATACGTGCCAGCAGCCTGTGGCCATGCAAGGGATTAATGCACTCTTTTCCGTTAACACTTTAGAATGTAAAGTGGAGCTTGAAAGTTTGTGAACCCTTTAGAATTCTTTAGATTTTGACCTAAAACTTTCAGGTCCACAAGCCATCGTAGGCATAAAAGTGGTTGGCTATGAATTTCTTGAAATTTTCTTGAAAATATTTGGTGATATATTGCACTGTTATCAAGTGACTTATATGCTCTGATTCAGCAGAAACGTAGCCTTTTGGTAATACATGTTATAAACACAAAATTGATTCTTCATTTGTCTACATGTTTACTAAAAAAAAAAAACAATAAAAAAAACAAATGATTTTAATTATTAGTCCAAACAGTAAATCATTTTACACACATCTTTTTCTCAGCATTTTTACTGCTATCAAAAATAGTGTGTAATTTTTTAAAGAAAATCTTGCTTTTATGAAGTCTGACGTGAGAAAATGTAAAATTTTCAAAAGCTGTGCTGGAATTGGTTAGTCGCGCACTACTGCCGTATCTGCAGTCAAGTTTAGAAACGCAACCATAGCGTTGTGTGCGTGCCTCTAAGGTTAAATCCCTGCTTTGATTAGATCTGCTAGATTGCATTTAATCCTTTGATTGGATGCCAAGTGATGACAACAACAGCAAAACCTCCATCTTGCCTCCGTCGCTTCCCTGTACTCCAGCCTCCTGCTGCTTCCACCTCTGGCCTTTCCGGCATTAATAAGCAGAATGTTTGCGCTGTGGTAGCAGAGTGTGGTAATGGGAAGGGCTCTGCTGATGTTAAACACAGCAGTGAGAGTGAGTGCAGTGCAGCTGGTGTGATGAGCTCTCGCTCTGCCGATGGGAGACGCTTTAATTAGAACAGCGCTGCCAGATGCACTTCAGCGTTTACCAGGAGGAACAACTCCTCACATCTGTGGGCTCATGTTAACTTAGTTTCATTCTCCTGGGAGGACAAAGTGTCCTCACAACTATCAGAAAGCGTGTAAACAGTGATGCTGGATCTCTTGAGAAAAAAACGAAAGAGCGCAAACACTTTTCTTAAGTTACTGAAGTTGATTAACTTGAAACCCTGTTATGACCCCACGTTTTGTCTAGGGTGCTGTGGGATCAGTATCATGTGGCATTAAGAGACTGAAATGGTGATGGGTTAAAAGCTTGACAAACTGACCGATAGAGCCTTTGAAGCCATTGTATTAAAACCAACCACAATAAAAACGTGTGCTATGATACCTAGTACCACATTGGAAGAGTCAAACTGTGGACAGCACCAAAGAATAAAACAAAACAAAACCTAACTATGCTTGGCTACCTGGAAACAAAAAGTACTTGGCTAACCTGGAGACCGCAATTTACGGGCAAAACGGTAGGTCACTTCTAGTCTTTATAACTTCAGAACAGTTTAAGCTACAGACATGATCCACATATCAGGACATTCAGCACACCATTAGTGTGATGTCATCAAACTGTGACGTCAGCATCAGTGAGTAATTTGGCTCGGAAAATCACTAAAAATCCTATTATTATTGCTCTGTGATAAAATGGGGAAAAAAGGCGATAAAACTGCAGTGTCCCATTCAACACAATGAAAGCACTTTAACTCTTTCCCTCAAAATCGCACAAACAGGCCCTAAAACACATTTTGACAGATAAATAACAATAAATATGACCAATATTATTTTATAAAAATATATTATTTACAAAAATAAAACCTGTCTTGCTGTGTATCAGAGTTTTAGGAGGATGAATCCAAGAGGACAGAAAATCAATGAAAATATGTCTGCCTTATGCTTATTGTTTATTTTTACTAATAATAACTAATAGAATGAAAGACCATCAAAATTCTTGCGCTTTCAGCTCACAGACACTCCAGACTAATAATGTCTGAAAAGATAACTACTACTGCACTTGTTTTCAAGATCTCTATATGCAAAAAAATGCAAATTTTTGCAGGCACTAGGTAAATTTTTGATCATAAATGACCCAAATTTACAAAGATATCAAATTTCTAGTAGTATTTACATGTCAAACAATGGCATATCTGAGTAGCCCAGGGTCATCTGAAAATAACAACATATGGCATTTGTTACTGTCACATGTAAATACTTTATAATTACAATTGTAATTGACCCAAAATGCCAAAAAAAAAAAATCCCAAAAATTAAAGGGTTCTAAGGGCTAAACTACAAAAGGACACAGAAGTAAACTGCTCTACACTCACCTGGCCAGTAATCCAAACTAGACAGAGTGGACTTCTACATGATGAGAATGTATGGGCACGCCTCTCTTACCTGTTTGAAACCCCAGATATACAAATAAACATCATCTTCTGTAAAACAAAAGTTGAAAGTGTGCAGGTAAAATATCAACAATACCCCAAACACAAAAGACAAAGTCTTGCAAACTAAGTAAGTTTTTAAATTGTGTTATCAGTCATCTTCTTCTACACTGATGCTACATTGTTATTACATAAACGCTTCCCTATACCTATATAATATATATAATACCCCTCAACAATCAACCTACTTCATCCTCCAAAAATGGCACATTTATTCTCGTAACTTCATGACTTTATTATCAAAATATTTTGACTTTATTCTTAAAATATTATGACTTTATCCTCGAAATGTTACAATTTATTCTAAAAAATATGACTTTATTCTCGAAATATTATGACTTTTTTCTCAAAGTCTATTATTATTACATTTTTTTAACAGTTACCCTAAAATGCCATTGTAAGTAGGAGCTGGTCTTGTATGATTGGGAGTAACCATCTGGAGCTGTTGCTAAGCTTGATGGAGAGTGGACACACTTTCCTATAAGAACCTTGATGAGCATCACTTTTTTCTTACTACTGCATTTTTATGTTGATCTTTGATATTACTGTGAATATCGAGGTTGTAAAGTGGGAGTGAATAACACTTAGTAGTGATTGACACTCAGTATTGTACAATTTACTTTCAAAAGTAATTCAATTACTTTACCAATTACTGCATATAAAAGTAATGAGTTACTAAGAAATGTAACTTTTGCATTACTTCTAAATGTTGACTTTCTAACTATTCACATAGGTTGCAAATTCTTGGGTTTAAAATCAAGCCTTGGCTGTTTGAATGGAGGGGCACCTCAGTCAGCAGTGCTAGCATTCTAGAGGTCTTTCATGATTGGCTTTGTAGAAACGTGTTGTTTTACCAGGTGCTTCAGAAGATCACAATGACTCTTCTTTGATGTGGATGAAGTTCTCAGCAGTATATTTTATCCTTGATCTTGAGGAGGGAAAAATAATGGTTATATTTTCAGGACAGCAAGTTCACATTGCCTGAACTGTCGGCCACTGTGTGGGCTAATGCTGATTGATTCATTCATTCATTACGCCACTGTGAGGTCAGGTGACATTAGATGATAAACAGGAAACTGGAGGAATAGGCTGCTGTCGTCTGCTATAGTCTGCAGTTGTCTGTTAATATTTTCATGCAAGCCAAAGTAATGAGCTCATTTACATTTCAGTGACCGTAACTGTGTTATTTCATTTGAAAAGGTAATTAGACACATTACACGTTACCACCAAAGTAGTGGAATCATAGTAACGTGTTTCTCACTACTTCCAACCATGCTAAGACATGAAACCAAGCTAAAACAGGAGGGGGCAGCTCAGACAGGGTCTAAGACTGGCCTCTATCTGCTTGAATATCAATAACCTCAAACTTTTCACTGGTCGTAAAATTAACTGCGACTATCTGTCTAATGAGCAGGAGGAGAGTGATGTGCTGGTGACTCATAGTTATGAGCGCTGAGCTTGAGGCCATATTCATCATCCTCCCTAAAAACTCATAAAGCGAAAAAGAGGGAGGGGGGGAGCGAGAAAGAGATGAGAAGTTCATGGAGAAGTTCACATTACGTGGGAAATTACAGTGCTATAACCTGTCAGACAGCGCGAGTGCTTATAGAAAGGAGGAGAGATTTGTGGATGAAATCCTCCTGTGTTCATTTGTATTCACCTTAGAAGCAAAGATGTGACACGATCATCTTCCTCTATGGCTCTTGCCTCTGAAATTTAGTTTTAGAGATATGTTTGAAGGGGAGAAAATGCTCTCATTGAGTTTGGCTTACAGTTACAAAGTGAAGGGATTGGAGCAGCTTGAGTTTAAGTTCTTCTGCTGTGGGGGAAACAGCAATAGCAGAAGGTTTATATTGAATCTAGCATTTATTGCTGTATCACCCAACAGGAATCAGCGTTCTCACTGTAGTAAGGGTGGGGGGAGGTTAAAGTTATTTTCTTTGAGCAAATCAAATACAGTAGGATGAAGTGAGGCTCTCTAACATTTTTCAATTTTTTTTAACGCTTTTAGCTGCAGGCTTATTTTACAGTTTTGCATCTTAAGACACTATTAATTAGTAACTGCTATGAAACTAATATCAATGTTATGTAGTTATAAGACTAAAGAATGGAAATGTAGGCTCACATATGGGCCCTTTGAGTTTAAATGTGTATTTCTGTCAAAATAAGCTAACATCACTAACAACGAATATAAAATTTAATGACGTAAATGCATTTGTACTGTAAAAAGTTTTATTGTATCAACTTTGTGTAACCCATAATCAAGTAGTTAACAGAATAGTAATTTGTGCCTCAGGCTGGGTTTCCAAAAGACTTTCATGCAAATAGTTGCATATTGTGAGTTGCATGCAACATAATTTCTGTGTTTGACAGTTAAAAGAAGAAATCCAGATACAATGACTTACATGCAGCGTATTCCAACACTCCAGTGTCAGCTAAATTAGTAGCTTGTATTTGTTGATCTATCATTTTCAACATCAGGTCATTGGTGAGATGTTTACATCTGCATACATTCTGAGTTTCAAACAGGTTGCAAACAAGATGCAGAACTCTTTGCATTAGGCAGTTAAAGTGAAATTTAGTTTCAGTGTTGCAGGAAAGTTTCAAGACGTAAAACTGCCTGGTTGCAGTGTTGTAAAAAAAGGCTTTACTTCTTTAGGTCACTGTAATTGAGTGATTATTTACATTGCATGTTAATTGGTAGCTGGTAGCTTCCATTCATTGTTAGCCATGTTAGCATGTTAGCATGTTTTTTTTTACTATATCTATGGTTCTTTTCTATGTATTTGAGTTTGTTTATCTGTTCTTTGAATATTAAGCCTTTTAACATTTGCATTTATGGCATTTCACAGATGCTTCTATCCAGAGTGACTTAAAAAAGTGCTCTGTTGTCCAGTCAGAGAATGTATCCTAGCTAGTACAAATAGGTCAGAATCCAAACTACCCTTGAGCTCAGACACTGCCAGAAAGAAAAGTCAGTTCTGATACCTAGAAAGATACAGAATAAGACATAGCAGAAGTGCAATACAATGCATTTCACACTAAGTCTTTAGATTAGTGCTCGCTTAAGTGCTTTACAAAGAGACAGCCTTCAGTTTGCATTTGAAGAGTGCGAGAGAATCCACTGTTCAGACAGCCAGTGCAAATTCATTCCACCACCTGGGTGCCAGAACAGAGAAGAGTCTTGATGCTTTTCTTCCACGCATCTTGAAGGATGGCGGGTCAGGCCAAGCTGTACTTGAAGCTAGAAGGACTTGAGGTACAGATCGAATTTTGACAATTACTATAAGGTGGAGGGGAGGCTGGTCCATGTTTTGGCTTCGTGGGCAAGAATAAGAGTATTAAATCTGATGGGGGCAGCTACAGTAAGCCTGTGAAGGAAACATAGCAGTGGAGTGACATGAGTGAACTTGGGAAAATTAAAGACAAGACGTGCTGCTGCATTCTGGATCAGTTGCAAGGGCCTGATGGCTCGCATAGGAAGACCAGCCAGGATCGAGTTGCAGTAGCCAAGCTTTGAGATGACGAGACTGAACAAGCGGTCGTATCCTCCTGATGTACAGGAGAAACCTACATGACCGAGTCAGGTTTGCAATATGAGCTGACAACGATAACTGGCCATACAGAATCACACCAAGACTTCTTACATCCTCAGACGGAATGACAAACAAGTTACTGAATGAGATGGCAAGATCACGGTGAGGACCTGTAGTTCCAGGGATGAATAGCATCTCAGTCTTGCTAAGATTGAGCTTCTGGTGGTGAGCTGCCATCCATGAAGAGACATCAGTCAGAGATGCTGAGATGCAGCTGGAAACCTGTGTATCAGAAGATGGGAAGGAAAGCATTTATGTAGCTATTAAGTAGGTTTTATGGTTGTATTTGATGCCATTTAAACAGCTGTGTAACTTTAGCTGGCTAGTCTGGTTACATAAACAACAGCTTTGTTTGCCATGGCTCAGGTAACTGACAAATTAAAAACTTAAAAAAAAGGAAAGGATCTCTTTTTCAACCTTCCAATTGACCATCTTCAGTTTTAATTTTTAGTCCACTGGTGTGGTGAAATCAATCATTTCAAATTACATAATTCATTGTGATCACCTAGTGAGTTTTCCATGCTTTGACTGGCTCTTTCATGCAACTCAATTCACAAAGCTGAGATATCTGTGACTGTTGCTGTTGAGTTTCAAAAGAGTTTCCAGTGAGTTGCAGAACACTTTGCATTATGCAACAAAACTGAAATTTAATCTCAGATCAGTTTCAATACTAAAGTTCCAAGAATTTTCCACCATGTAAAGCCAGCCAGAGAATATTTTAATATATTATTTTAAGTTTAAAGAAGCTGGTGGCTGAAATTCATTGCTAGCCCCGTTAGTATGTTTGGTCAAGCTACTTTTTTAATGGATTAATGGGGTATGAGAGTATGTTACATGCAGCTAGTCCTACTTATTCCATTCAGTTCCAAAATTAAAATGAAGCCAGACCTGAACATGATTGTGGAACATAAGTGCTGAATTTGATGCTAGCATTGATGCTCAAACCTGTAAGCTTTTGGACTTACAAAAACAATTACAGTAACAATCTCATTTGCTGTGCTGTCACCACCACCACTTCTGCATCTCACTAAGCTTTGGAAAGATTTTACTTTGTTAAAAATCAGCAAACTGCACAGACAGATGTCCTTCATCGCCATCGATCTGAAATTACAGCAATTTTTTGTGCCATGGTATTGTGCAGTAAAAACAAGCTTACCTAGTTTTGCAGTGGCCAAAAAGCAGCAATTTACCGCATGGATGACTGCAATTTTCAAGACCAACAAATGGGCATTGAGAGGTGCACAGCCGTCCTGTTTATCGAGAGCGTTTAAGATGCAGCTTGTTTGCAGCTTTGTTGCTCAAGCACAAAGCTGCAATCAGAAGAGGTCAGGAACTCTTCTCTGATTAACTGGAGCATCCTCTGATCCTCTCTTGATGACTGGTTAAGACGGCCCTGTAGTTCATGCTTTAGAATGTCTTAAACGTTGGAGAGCCTCTTGGCCTGGCTGTGATTATCCATTTGTGTCCTATTGATAGGAGGAGTGGACAATGCTGTATCCAGCCCAAGGTCAGGCCTGAGAGACCCACTCATCTGTGAAGGTCAATCGTCTGTATATAATCTCACCCAGCCTCTGCCACCATCAGGTCCATAATCATGAGGTCTGGACGCATTCCAATTTCCTCATGAAATTAAGCAGACCCGGTCTGATTGTGTGCACCAACACAATGGTTGACTTGTGCATGAAATATGCTGCCCTTCCTGAAATGAGGGCAAATTCTCTGATACTCTCATCCAGAAATTAAAGGTACGTGTGGTGCTCTGCAGTCTGCTGCTCTGTGTGTCCTGATGCTCTCCTTTGCATCTACAGACGTATCTATTTTTTATCTGCCAACTCTCAGAGGACTTTAATACTGTAAAATATTCTGGTCAGCAATTTTAAGTCATCCATAGTGGTTTTGGTCAGTGGTTCAGTGTGGATTGTGGTCAGTAGTTCTGTGTGGTCTTTAATAATCTTGATCTGTAGTTCTGTGTGGTCTGTGTTGATCTTAGTCTGTAGTTCTGTGTGGTCAGTAGTGGTCTTGGTCTGTAGCCTTGTGTGGAATGTGGTCAGTAGTTCTGTATGGTTTACTGTGATTTCAGCCTCTAGTCCTGTGTGGAACGTAGTCAGAATTTCTGTGTGGTCTTTAGTGATCTTGGTCTGTAGTTCAGTGTGGTCTGTGGTGATCATGGTCTGTAGTTCTGCATGGTCAGTAGTGGGTTTGGTCAGTAGCCTTGTGTGGAATGTGGTCAGTAGTTCTGTATGGTCTACTGTGATCTCAGCCTCTAGTCCTGTGTGGAATGTAGTCAGTAGTTACATGTGGTCTATAGGGAACTTGAACTGTAGTTCAGTGTGGTCTGTGGTGATCTTGGTCTGTAGTTGTGCATGATCAGTAGTGGTCTTGGTCAGCAGCCTTGTGTGGAATGTTTTCAGTAGTTCTGTATGGTCTCTAAAGATCTTCATCTGTAGTTCTGCATGGTCAGTAGTGGTCTTGATCAGTAGCCTTGTGTCAGTAGTTATTTGTGGTCTTTAGTGCTCTTGGTCTGTAGGTCTGTGTGTCTATAATGGTTTTGGTTAGTAGTTGTGTGTGGAATGTGGACAGTAGTTCTGTGTGGTTTGTGATGATCTTGGCCTTTGGTTCTGTGTGGTCTATAATGATCTTGGTCATAGGTCCTATGTGGTATTTGGACAGTGGTTCTGTGTGATCTGTGGTCAATACCCTTTGTATAGTGTTTGGCCAGTAGTTCTGTCTGGGCTGCAGTCAGTAGTACTGCATGATCTATAGTGGTCTTTGGTCTTTAGTGCTCTCTGCAGGTCCATGGGGTTCTAACTGAAGCACATTTTAATTGAGTTGGAGGCAGCCTTAGATCATTATCTTGGCCTATTTTCCAACCTCAGCCTTAGGGACACTCCTCACAGTCAGGTCAGCCAGCAGTCGGAGACTTCTTAGCATTCACACAACTAACAGATCAAAACAGATACACGTCAGGAATTTTGAAGGTTTATGAAGCTTATTCTAAAAACATTCTCCAAAGTCATGACATATGAAAGCCTGATCTTTTCATATGATATTTTATACGAAAATGACCCAGTCAAATAATGTCTATCTATCTATCTATCTATCTACTATATATATATATATATATATATATATATATATATATATATATATATATCATGGCATGCCATTTGGGAAATTACTATTATCCCATACGGTTGCAGCCAGTGTGTCGTTATGACTGACTCTGCACGAAATCTAGTAGCAGTAATCCTGAATAGTGAAGAGATAATTAACACCCTGGCAAATGGATGTGCGAGCTAAAATAATACTAGAAAGAAACATGCCTTTCACCTCACAGGATCAGCCCACAAGCAGCCTAGAGTGCAGTAATGAGTAAAGAGGGGTTGTAGGGATGGGGTATAGTGTTAGGGTTCCACTTTAAACGCGATCGCATCCTGGGGGTGGATATCAAGAGATATCCCTGTTACAAGCGAGCACGTCCCGGGGGTGGATGTCGAGAGATATCCCCGTTACAATCGATCGCGTCCCGGAGCACACCTAATGTAGCACCTGACTATGTTTGTAATATATACGCTAGCTAGCCCTACCCCACGCCATAACCTTGGGGCCTTTCAAGTGGACGGGCAAAGATTTTAGGTAGGGATTGATGTGGGGTGCTCCTGTTAAGTAGAAGGCATGTTTCTTTCCACATTAACATTTGCCTGATTAACGACAATTGGCTGGCCTGTGAGTTCACTGCATTCTTTCACAGTGAAACAGTGAATAAAGTTCCCAGTATTAAATACAGTTACCGGTATTATTTTGGCCCGTATATCCGTTCTCCAGGGTGTTAATTATCCCCTCACTATTCAGGATTACTGCCACTAGATTTCGTGCTGACTCAGTCATAGCCATGCACTGCCTGCATCTGTATGGAACCTCACACCTCCAAAACACAAGATGGTGCTAGTGCCTTGATGACATCAGATTTCATTCCATATTCTCAAGTTTCATTCCAATTATTCAGAGTTTCATTCCATATATTTAGGATTTTCAGTCATTATATTTCTTTCATAAATCTCTTGAAAATCCTTTCACCAAGGCCATTTTATTAGAGATTATTTTCTCAATGTCAAAAAGTACTTGACTTTTGCAAACATCACAACTGTCATGGCAAAAGCCCTTTTCTGGATGGGGATTTTTATACAGCACTCATGAAAAATGACCTTGAGGTCTTTTTCCCAGAACTGCAGCTATATGCTGTGTCCTTTTGCTGCCTATGTGTAAACTGGAGGAAAGGAACTACAAAAATTTGCTATAAAGGTTACATTTTACAGTTTTGTTCAAAGTTAGCTAAAGTAGACTATATGACAGATGACGGCTATTGGAATAAGCTTTTATAAATATTTATGTAGGGTTATGTTAATTGTCATGACAAGTTTATGTAGGTGTCATGCAGCCTTATGAACAGTTATCTACAGTAAAGTGTTAGCCAAAACTCTTTCTGGTAATATGCTGTTGTCAGAATCACTGTTTTGGGGCTCTAAATGTTCCATTAAAGCTTTAATAATACAGAAATTAGATAGTGTTCAAGTTACACAATTTGTTTCACAGTTACACAGTTACTGACCAACAACCATAAGCCACATCATGCCATCTGTGAACCATTATACTCTTAAAATCCCAGGCTTTTTACATTCTAAGCCATATTATTCAGTAACTACAATGCAAACTGGCTGAGCTTTTCTTTTAAGTGGTTAAAGTTACTGAGCAATATGTGTACCATCATAAGAACTTCAGGAACAGTAAGAGATTGTGTGCATACAAAGAATGATATATTTGTCCAGCACAGGATTGCAGGATCACATAAGAGGCTGCATCCAGTTCAAACACATGCACTTAACATATGTAAGCTGTGGGTGCTATGCAGTAGGCATGAGAGTAAATCAGAGTGATTAGCATTGAGTAGTGTGTCAAGGGCGTGCAGACAGATGGCACACCCACAAACACAAACCACACACTGACCATTATGCTGGCAGTACACTATAAACAAAAACATTTCAAAGCAAATTTTTGGCCTAAACAACACAGTGGCTTGAGTTCAGATGGTGCAGTGGGCGTGGCTTGCTTAACCCCTTAATACCCCAGTCTTATTACATACTAAGTCTTATTATTCAGTAAATACAGTGACTTCTATGCAAACTTACTAAGCTGTTCTTTGGTTATAGATGTGTGCGTAAAATCTGACCATGTGAGGGGTTCTAATCACTGTAGTGTTTGTCCTGAGACTCCCACCCCAAATGTGATTGGTCCTCATCTTCACCTTGTTCGTTTTGAGACAAACCCCCTGATTGAAGCACTCAGAAATGACAATGTATGTGTTGCATTGTACTACCCCAAAAGCAATATCTGGATTACCAATCTGTAATTTTACTGTACCTACATACTAACTACATATGAACTTTCCACTTATTTTGAAGTAACACATAATTATACATAATGTGGAACATATATGCTGTAATATAGTAATGTGATCATATCACACGGATCTGTAATTTCACAATACCTACATGAAGATAAATCTTTTGGAGACAACTGGACATCTGCCGTTGCCATGTAAGTACCATCACATTACAGATTTAAAGCAAGAGCTAAATGTTAGGCAAGTTGCTGTTTCCTGTGCAGATGTGGTGTAAGAACTCTCATAGTGCAGGTAATAACACTCCTGTTACAATCAGAGAAGTCTTCTTGGAAAATCAGCAGTTCACTCTGTTATTATGTGTAATTACATGAGTGGAACAAGTTGTGCAACTACACAGTTATTAGAGACACTTAAAATAAAATTCATGCATAGTCTAATGTGAAAAAGCTTTCTAAATATTATGGTCTGTGGGGAGCTCAGGGATGTGGCCATTCAAAGCACTGCCAGAGAAGAAATGGACTGTTGTTGTTGTTGTTGTTATTGTGTGGTTTAATGGTAGTTGTCTTTATTGGAGTATTTGTGTCTGAGGAAAGTGGGTTTTTCAGTTAATTAGTGGTTAGAAGTGTCTACCTTCCTCAGATGTTGTGTAGTCCTCCCTGTGTTTCATGTTGGGTTACTGCTGGGCTGGGCATTTCGCTGCCTGTTGAAGTGCTGGGTAAGAAGATCAAAGAGCATTCAGCCATGCTCACAGTGTTGTCCACGTCTTCTGCATTGATGCTACAGTATTTTGCTTTTTCTTGGCATTTATTCATGATAACAGCCTCAATATTTGGAATGGTTGGCCTAACAGATCAGAAAGCAATGACAGAATGAACCTATAATATTAATGTTTAGAGAGCTACAATTAAATATTTTAGTTTGTGACAGGTCCACAGTTTGGAGTCTTGTATTTATTTATTTATTTTTATTTTGTTTTTGAATGTGTTGTGTTTCATGTTTTTTTTGTGAAATTTAGATATTGTATTAATGGCTTGTTAAATTTTATTACTCTGTCACTGTTTCTCACTCTTGCTCTTTCTCTTTCTCTCTCACACACTTTGTCTCTCCTCATTCCAGTCACTCTCTGTCGAAACATTAAGTAATTTTCCTAAATATCCTTCATACCAGAAATAAAGACCCTTTTGTTTTTGAAAATGTTATGTTTGTTGTTTGATTATCTTTTTGTTTTAAGGGCTTGTTAACTTCTATTACCCTCTCTCACACACACACACACACACACACACTTTGTCTGTCCTCATTTCAGTCACTCTTTGCTTGAAATATTAAGTAATTTCCCCAAATATCATCAATAACAGAAATAAATACCTCTTTTGTGTGCATCTCTTTTCTGCACTGCTCCCGTTCTGCTCTCTAAAATGTCAAAAAGACCCCCCTTCTCCCCCCTCTCCGCTAAATTCACCTAGTCGAGGAAATCTTCATTTTAATACGAGTCGAAACGGCGTTTGATGGACAGGTTTGGACAATAGGTAATCTGGGCCGGTCTCTGCACACAAAGAGGACTTAATGAGGTGCGATAGCTTTGTGGGAAAGAGAGAGAGAAGCGTTCCCTGAAGACGAGAGAGAGAGAGAGAGAGAGAGAGAGAGAGAGAGAGAGAGAGGCAGGGAAAGAGAGAGTAAGAGAGGCATGAGGAAAAAGAGACAGAGAGAGATTGGAGGGGAAAGCGGAACAGAAAGATAGAGAGCAGGAGAGAAAGTGAGTGATATAAAGAGTGAGAAAGAGGTTGAGTAAGAAAGTGATAGATAGATAGATAGATAGATAGATAGATAGATAGATAGATAGATAGATAGATAGATAGATAGATAGATAGATAGAGAAACAGAGGTAGAGGAAGAAAAAGCAGTAGTGATGTGATAAAGAAGGAGAGAAAAAGAGAGAGATTGGAAGGGAAAAGAAAGCAAGAGAGAAAAAGAGTGATAAAATAGTGAGAGAAGAAGAAGAGAAAGTGATGGAGATAGGAAGAGAGAAAGGGAATGAGAGGAACAATGAGACAGGAGGGGAAATAGAGTGAGAGAAAGTGAAAGAGAGAGAGAGAGAGACAGATAGACAGACATAGAAAGAGAGAGACAGACAGAGAAAGACAGAGACAGAGAAAGAGAGGGAGAGCAAGAGAGGCATAATGAAAAAGAGCTAGAGAAAAAGACAGAAAGATTGGACGGGAAAAAGAAAGTGAGAGAGGAAGAGTGATAAAATAGTGAGGGAAGAAGAGAAAGTGATAGAGAGTGGAAGAGAGACAGGGAAGGGGAGGAAGAAGGAGAGAGAAGGAGAAGGAGAGGGAGAGGAAGTGAAAAAGACAGAGAAAGAGAGAGAGAGAGAGAGAGAGAGAGAGAGAGAGAGAGAGAGACTTTACTATCCACTCAGTTCTATAGAGATCAGTTCTGACAGAGCTGACAGTCAATAACATGCTGCTCTGTGGTTACTGTGATTACTATCTATCAGCTCACTGGCCGTCTGTCACTCTGGTATGACTAAAGTGCTTGTAGGCGAGTCTGTCCACCCAGCAGATGTCTTTGCAATTATTTCCATTTATTTGACACGTCTCAGCCTCAAATGCCCTGCCTACAGAGGTACAGACCATCTGAGAGCTACACTATGTACATTTTGGGGATTTGGAGACTCCTAACCACAATATGCTAAAGAGCATTCTGTTATACGGGTTGCTCTTCAGTTCTCTTCCCTGAGTGGATGAATCTGATGATTGGAAGAGATTTCAAAGAGAATCAGATACGTGTCTTCTGAGGATGTGAGTGAATTATCTACTATTGTCATCATATCTTCATCAGTATAATGTTGATTTTGCATTTGAGACCAAAACAAATGGTGTTAAAACATAAAGACATACGTTGTGGTCTGAAAAACTCAATGTCAGAGAGCAGCCTTCTTTCTTTAACAGGCAAAATGGCGAAGTACAAGTTAATCATTTTCAATTAATATGTTTGAGGAGATTAGATTTACACTGATCAGACATGACATTACGACCACCTCCTTGTTTCTACGCTGATTGTCCATTTTATCAGCTCTACTATATAGGGGCACTTTGTAGTTCTACAATTACAGACTGTAGTCCATCTGTTTCTCTGTATACTTTATTAGCTCCCTTTTACCCTGTTCTTCAGTGGTCAGGACCCCCATAGACCCTCACAGAGCAGGTACTATTTGGGTGGTGGATCATTCTCAGAACTGCAGTAACACTGGTGTGTTAGTGTGTGTTGTGCTGGTATGAGTGGATCAGACACAGCAGTGCTGATGGAGTTTTTAACCACTGTGTCCACTCACTGTCCACTCTACTAGACACTCCTACCTTGTCAGTCCACCTTGTAGATGTAAAGTCAGAGATGATAGCTCATCTGCTGCTGCACAGTTTGTGTTGGTCATCCTCTGGTCCTTCATCAGTGGTCACAGGACGCTGCTCAGCTGTTGGCTGGATATTTTTGGTTGGTGGACTATTCTCAGTCCAGCAGTGACACTGAAGTGTTTAAAAACTCCAGGAGCACTGCTGTGTCTGATCCACTCAGACCAGCACAACACACACTAACACACCAGTGTTACTGCAGTTCTGAGAATGATCCACCACCCAAATAGTACCTGCTCTGTGGGTGTCCGTGGGGGTCCTGACCACTGAAGAACAGGGTAAAAAAGGGCTAACAAAGTATGCAGAGAAACAGATGGATTACAGTCTGTAATTGTAGAACTACAAAGTGCACCTATAAAGTAAGTGGAGCTGATAAAATGGACAATGAGTGTAGAAACAAAGAGGTGGTCATAATGTTATGCCTTATTGGTGTAAGACAATCCACTTGCACAAGGAAACTGGAGATCAAAAAATGATTACCAGCCACAGAGATAATGGAACTTCTAACAACCACCTGGAAGACCTGGTAGACACCAAAACTGTTCCTATCAGATAAACAGCAGTTAAAGCTTTAATCTTTGAGAGAGAGGAGAAAATCAAGCTGCTTCAGATCTGAAAACATCCACAGGCGTTTCTGTCCATCCTTCCACTGTGAGACGACAACTCAGCGCTATGGGTCTGAAAGGATGTGCAGCTGTCAAGAAGCCTCACTGAGAAAAGCAGATCAGAGGTGTGGAGGAAGATTTGGACCGATGATCTAAACTCGTAACTGGGATTACTCAGATCATGAGAAGCAGAAAATGCAAAACCAACTTCTAAGACTGAACTTTTGTTCTACCTGTATGACTCTACAGGTGAGCATGATGACAAAACATTGTTACTATTAATTTGAAAGATAACAATTAAGTTAACAATTCTTTGGTGTAGGCCATGTTGTTGGCCCAGGTCTCAGAGCATCTAGCCCAGGGGTCAACAACATGTGGCTCTGGAGGTGCATGCGGCTCTTTTACTGCCCTGTTGTGGCACACTAACACAGTTTTAACAATAAATGGTCTTAAACACTGGAGTGTTTAACTGTGAAACTGCTAATTTACCCTTTAACCCTGAAGATTGGTGTCCAGACTGCTGATCACCATAGCAATGCAGACAACAATCTCACCTAGCCAGTAAGAAAAGGCAAAGAAAGAGACAAATGGACTTATTTACATTTACACAATCACTCCAGCTGGTTTCCTGATATGTTTAATCTGCATCAAGAATCTGTCAACCAATAAAAAATCACAAAGCTGAAGTCAACGTCTTGTTCAAAATATCCCATTCCACTTTGGCATGGGAAATTTTGAAAAGGAAGCTGGCGAATGAGAAGCTGACTTCAGCCTCAAACATTGAGAGACATTTTACAAGAAACTATTCTATTTTGTGAAAAGGTTTCCTGCTGGAGATGCAAGAGAAAACTTAGCTTAAAGCAAAGCAGAGCAAAATAAGTCTTTGTTTTTGTTTATATTATGTTTTCAGCCTATACAAGTATGTCAGCACATACTGAGACATTTACAGCCAATGTGGCAAAATGGACGATGGACAAAAGTTGTGACTCCCAAGGTGGTTTGATTTTCTTTGAAAGGATTAAATGGCCCTTCTTAACATTTGGGTTGCCGACCCCTGACCTAGGCCCTCGTAGATCCAGCCAATTAAGTCAACTCAAGGATCGCTTTTCTCTGCATATTTTCTATGTATTTGCTAAGCTTAACATGCTGGAAATCCAATCTGTTCAATTCAGCAAATAAACAGCACTTGTGTATTAAATATGCAGAAGTGTGTTCTCTGTAGAGGGTGTGCTAACTTTTTTTCACTTAGAAAATCAACAGAACATGTCATTTGACCAGGGGCTTAACTGTTGCATACGACTGTATACAGACAAATAATCGCTGCAGGGCTCTCTGTCTCTCTCATATTCACACCCACATGCCCCACGCACACCCTGAGTTTATATTTAGCAGAGATGATGTGCCTGGACCTTTGCAGAGTATTGTAAACAGACAACACTCTCTCCCCTAATTGAGGTCATTAACCTTCCTCGATCGCGAGGCAGAGATTAATCTCTGTTTATGGCTGCTTTGCTTCAGAATGCTGTTTAATAGGCCACTAAAGCAGAGAGCTGAGGGAGCTGTTTTGGACCAGCAGAGTAGTCTAGAACCACTGGTTTACTCACTGTAAAAATGACCTGAATGTTTGTCTCTTGGCTGCCTTAAAATGTGTTATGGTTGTGTTGTATTATTATTGTTATTATTTTTTTAAGCACACTGTTTCTAGCTTTAAATTCCGGGAGATACAGTTTGACGTAGACCTACAGACCTGCCAGTGATGAGTGATCAAGAATATCGATCTGGCGTGCTGACAAGAACCGACCTTAGCTTTTACTCTGAGAACCTTATGACCCATTATGTGGAGAGATCAAACCTTTTCCATAACCTGGTGGGAAACCCGTGACATGCACTTTATTCAGAAATCAACTACTTTAACCCTTTTTCATAGCAGCCATGCATTTTAGATGAGCAATCAAGGCGACATTTCCAAAAGTGTTTTATTGTATTTAAATGCTATTTTTATTGTGGCAATTTTTTAATATGAAGAAAGTTGCAGTTGTGCAGTCTGTTTTATCTCAGCATGGCCTTCTTTGTGGAGTAGTGTCAACTGTTTTTACAACGGAGGTTCTCACCCCTCTCCTTTCACTCTCATTGCTCACTAGCAGCTTTAAACAGAGCCAGGAGTGGCCTAGTTAATCTAAAAACAAAGGCTAAAAAATATTATTATTTAACTTTTTTTTTATTTACTCACAAACTTCCTTTCACCCCTTTGGTAGACCTATAGTAAAATGTTATAAATAGAGCATATTTAATGAATCTAAGAGGAAGAAAAATAAATAAACAATAACAAAAACAACAACAACAAAAATAAAATAAAATAAAATATAAATTGAAAAAAGACCATAACAACATAATCATAAACAATAAAAGGAGTGTACACATCTTTGACATTTAACATTCATACATTAGGCATTACAGAATTTATAGACTTTTTACAATGCCTTTATTTGATATGCATGTGTGGCATGTGTGTACATATGTGCATGTGTGCATACACAGGCGGAGTGGTCATGGGAAGGCCAGCAGTTATGTGGAGTGGTTGTGTATGTTTGAAGAACTAAGAGTCTAGTGGTGGGGGTATTGTTCTTGAATGGGACAAGTTGAATTAATTGGGTTTGGGAGGTCACTGTTGTAGGAAGTTAAGTAATGTTGACCAGGATTTTTTTTATTTTATTTTATTGCTTAAAAATATCCCACTTGATTTCCACTGTGCTGTTGGACTAGGGGGGCTAAGTTAACCAAAGGTGTTGAATTTCTTTTACTGAGTCTGAAAAATCTGACATGTCTCTGTAATACCTACCATGTATTACTGTAATACCTACCAAATATTAACACCCTTATTAAAATGATTGTTGCTCACTTTGTTGTCAGTTTCTCTGTTTAGCTCCTCTTCTTAACCTCTCATGGTTCCAGTCTAATGTCTAAAGGCCAAAATGAACAGACTCAGTTCATTACTGACAAAGAGAATGCATTAGAATGCATTATTCGGAGATGAGAATACCTCCAGAGGTTTTCTATGGATCTGTGAATTCCATACTGGTGTATTTTGCCTTAGTTTCTAAATGGAGCATCACATATCCTGATGGGCATAATTATCTACCTTGATTAACCATTAGTGTTTTTCTTCAACTTCACTTCTTATTTATGGCTTCTAATACTTATTACTTATAGTATACTTATACTTATTACTTATAGTATTACTCATTATGTAAGTAATGAGTAATACTATAAGTAATAAGTATAAGTATACTATAAGTAATAATAATAAGTAATAATAAGTAATAATAATAATATAAGTAATAAGTAATACTTATTGTCGTTAAACATTTATTAAAATATTTATCTTTGACTGCTAAACTTTTAGCTACCTAGCTAACACCTCCAGGAATGGATCAGGGTCTTGTGAGGCCCCTGCCCACAACAGGCTTTGGGGGTTATTTCACTTTTAGGGTGGCACAGCAAGAATGGCCTGGGTTCGGTTTCCCAGCCAGGCAACCTGGGTCCTTTCTGTGTGGAGTTTGCATGTTCTCCCTGTGTCTGAGTGGGTTTTCTCCAGGGGCTTCAGTTTCCACCCGCAATTCTATGACTAGAGATGCTAAATTGCCCCTAGGTGTGTGTGCATGTATATGTCTGTGTGTCTGCCCTGTGTTGGGCTGGCAACCTGTTCAGGCTGTTTCCTGCCTTCTACCCAATGAACACTGAAATAGGCTCCAGCAACCCAGAAGGATAAGTGGCTTAGAAGAAGGATGGATGGATTTCACATTTATGTTTATGTACGATTTGAGCATTTTGCAAATATACGCAATTTGCCTTATTAAATGTGCAGTATCACATTGTTTCTACCTCATAGCAATTTTTCTGTAACATTTCAAGATTTTGTATTAGAATTTGAATAAGAATTTCTTCTCTTTCTCTTTCAAGCCAAATCAAAAACAGACATAGTCCTAAACACATGGAAAGATAAATGCTAACATACCATATAAAAACAAAACCAATAAGAGTCAATAATAACTGAGAAGTTGTCTCAAAACAGATCCAATTTTCTCATTTATTTCATTTATTTAGTAAATTGTACATTTTCATGAAATTTTCGCTCATCTAACATTCAAAATCTAAGTCTGGGTCAAATGTAAGGCAAACTACTGTAAGTTCCTGGATCTGTTCTATTTTCAGTTTGGGTGTTTGTACCTCACTCTTCTCTTTCTCTGCTTAACTCTTCATCTTAATTCCCTTTGCTTAAACTTCTTGGATAATGATTTACTCTTTGAATTTTCTTGCAGTTTTAGCACTTATCTGAAGATTAAATAGTATATATTTAGCCAAAAATTGAAGTCAGTCAATCAGTCTATTAATCAATCACTCAGTAACTAAGCTAGATGACAATGTAGTCAAAGTAAAGACCTTTTCATTTTTTCCTGCAGACCCACTCAGACTCTGTCTTCAGGATAAGGAGAGGTAAAGAAGTCAATCAGCTAAAAAGTGTGAATTAAGTTTTCATGCCTCTTTACTGGACGTTACCATCTTCGATGCAGCAATGGCAGTTACCTTGGAAACCTGAGGAACAGCATTTCACAGTAGGTCACACGCTAAACGACCCAGCGGCTTCATCCTGCTTTGCTTTTTACTGCATCAACATCTTTTCGTATTAGACTCTTTGAAGTGAAGTAGTCTCTGCTTCCCTTTCTGTCAATTAATAATGTTAAGCATGAACATGATAGGTCTATTGATAAACCCTTGAATCATTCAGTGCCACACTGATTTAAACATTAATCAATGATCTAGATACATCACTTATTTAATTTCTCTTGATTGATTCTTACTGTCTCATTAGGGAGACAGAAAGCCAAGTGCATACACAATAGATTCACACACACACACACACACACACACACATCATCTAAACCTCTTGTTCTTCTGGGTCGCGGTGGGGTGCTGGAGCCTATCCCAGCTGTCATTGGGCTGAAGGCAGTATACACCCTGGACAGGTCGCAGGGCAAACAGACAGACATACACATTCACTCACACACACAAACTCACTCAGGGGCAATTTAGCATGTCCAATTGGCCTGACTGCCTGTTTTTTTGGACTGTGGGAGGAAACCAGAGTACCCGGAGGAAACCCATGCAGACACGGGGAGAACAAGCAAACTCCACACAGAAATGACCCTGGTTGCCCGGCCAGGAATCGAATCCAGGCCATTCTTGCTGTGAGGCGACAGCGCTACCCACTGCGCCACCGTGCTGCCACAACAGAGTCAATAGTTTCAATAATTCAGTTTATTATAAATCAAGAAACCTCTTGTTTAAAAACATCTTTTTTTGTTCTAATGTACTGAAATGTACTGAAAATCTTCTTTGTACTTAATTGTCTATTGTTTTACCCGCTGATCACATATATTGCTACTTTTTACTCTCTGTCCTTGTAGTAATGATAATAATAATAACTCTGTCACATTGCCACATGTAGCTGTTACATTAGAGCCAAGCTAAGAGAGCATTTATTGGGTTCCAAATTACCACCCCATTTCCAAAAAAGTTGGGACGCTGTGCAGAATGTAATTAAAAACAGAATGCAAGATGTGCAAATCATGTATACCATATTTTAAAGGAAAATACTACAAAGACAACATAACAAATGTTTAACCTGAGAAATGTTAGTGGTTTTTTATATGCATATGCATAACATAAATTTTGAATTTTATACCAACAACATGTTCCAAAAAAGTAGGGAGGGGGGCATGTTTACCACTGTGTTTCATCTCCTCTTCTTTTAATAACACTCTGTAAGCTTTTGGGAACTGAGGAGACCGGCCGCAGTAGTTTTGAAGGTGAAATGTTTTCCCATTCTGGTCTTATACATGATTTCAGCTGCTCAACAGTTCAGGGGCTCATTGTCGTATTCTTCATTTCATAATGCGCCAAATGTTTTTAGCGGTGACAGGTCTGGACTGCAAGCAGGCCATGCTGTTGTAATACATGCAGAATGTGGTTTGATATTGTCTTGCTGAAATAAGCAAGGCCTTCCTTGAAAATGAAGTCATCTGGATAGCAACATATGTTGCCAAAACATGTATATATCATTCAGCATTAATGGTGCCTTCACAGATGTGCACATCACCTATGCCATGTGCACTAATGCACCCCTATACCATCATGAATACTGGCTTTTGAACTGTGCACTGATAACAAGCTGAGTGGTCTCCTCAGCCCAGAGGACACAGTGTCCAGGATTTCCAAAAAGAATTTCACAGGACACTTTTCCACTTCCACCTCAGTCCATTTTAAATGAGCTTGGATCCAGAGAAGATGGAGGAGTTTCTGGATCCAGTTTATATATGGTTTCTTCTTTGCATTGTAGAGTTTTAACTTGCGTTTGTGGATGCAGTGACAAACTGTTTTCACAGACAGTGGTTTTCAGAAGTGTTTCTGAGCTCATGCAGTGATTTCCACCACAGAATCATGTCTGTTTTTGATGTAGTGCTGCCTGAGGGCCCAAAGATGGCCAGCAAGGTTTTTGGTCTTGTCCCTTGTATACAGAGATTTCTTCAGATTATCTGAATCTTTTTATGTTATTACGTACTGTAGATGATGACAATCACAAGTTCTTTGCTCTTTTTATGTTGAGTAGCATTATTTTTGATCTGTTGCATTTGATTGTGCGGTGGTGAACCCCTCCTCATCTTTACTTCTGAAAGATTCTCCTGGATGCTTTTTTATACCCAATCATGTTACTGACCTGTTGTGAACCACCATGGTTTTTTTAGCATTACACAACTGTACCATCTTTTGTTGCCCCCTGCCCAACTTTTTTGGAGCATGTTGTTAGCATCAAAATGGGCAAATATTTTTTAAAAAACAATAACACTTCTTAATATCAACGTTTGATGATTGTCTTTGTACTATTTTCAATTAAATATAGGGTTTAAATTATTTGTACGTCATAGCATTTTGTTTTTATGTACATTTTGCACAGCATCCCAACTTTTTTGAAAATGGGGTTGTACTTTTAGCAGTTCTTGCAGCTTTTGAAAGCTGGAACATGGGAAAAACTTGGAGCTGAACCAGTGTGTTGTTGGGTATACGTTACCTCATTCTCTGATCCTGTTTCCTGGCCATAGATGGGGGTGAAGGGAAATTTTTCCCCTAAAAAGTCTCAGAGTCAAGGCTAGCTGCTCTGAGGTGATACCCAGACTGTCACGCATTTGTCAGTATCACGGGATGATACGGACTCCATTGCCCAGAACTCTTAGGGGGAGCACATGACTGGGCTACTTCCCTCTGACTCGGAGAATGCGATGGACTACAATACCCACAATCCTCAGAGGGATCACATGATGTCTGACAATACCTCGTGCTCCTATCAGCGCTCTAGTTCTCCAGAGTATTAGATCATATGATCAGCACTAGATAGTTTATAAGCCTGGGCTTTAGTGAAGTTCAGTGTGAGGTATTGCTTCTTTTTGACCTTACTGAGCGTTATTGTCTGATCACTAGTCTGCTGTGTATTTGACCCTTTGCTTTGTTTTTCTCGACTCTGCTTTTTGCCTAACCCCTTTTGGATACTGTTGCCTGTGATTTGGTGTTCTGTGTTTTTTGACGTTTTGGACTGTTTTTCGACTCACCCTTTTGTCTTGCCCCTTGGATTTGTTTCACACAGTGATTTGTTCATTGTTGTGTTTTGTGTCAGCTTTTTGACTTTGACCCATGCTAGTTTTTTGACTCCATTAAAACATCTTTCGCCTTTTTACACCGCGAGCGTCCGAATTCTGTTGAAGTGCCACACAGACACTTAAGCGTGCCTTTTCACTGCAGCAAAATCACATTGATGCATGGTGGAGCTCCAAAAACACAGCATTGTTTTGTAGTTTCATGCACTGAAATGAAACTTAAAATGAGGAAAACTGGGGGAAGCCATGGGGTGAATAAAACAGAAAGTAAATAGTTTTTCCAAACGACTTTCTCATTCACTGTCTCTCACTCTCATTTTCTCGGCAGCAGCAGGGAAAAATGGGGCAGCTTCACATTTCTTAAAGGCACATGGACCCTATTTCTCCCAAAACACTTGATATTACTGCCTGATACACAACAATATTTTACCATTATTGACCATATTTTGGTTCAGTCTGTTTTGTTTGTATTTATCGCTACTCAAAATGAGCTGCTTTGCTGACTGGATGCATTATCAACCTGGAAATATACCAAATATTTATGTGTACAAACCTTCTGATTTGGTCTGCAAGACAGTACCAATACACTAGTGAGAATGAGGAGGCCATTCTAAAACAACGTGAATGGAGAAGAACATTCTAGAACAGTGTGATTGGAGAGCAGTTGTTGATTGTTGTTTGGTGGAGAAAATTGCTTCAGCGTGCTCTGAGCTTAAGACTTAGCACTTTGTAACTAGCATGCATTATTAAGTAATGTAAAGCTAATATAAGTTCTATTAGTTATCAGAGTGAATAATTGAAGTGTCAGCCTAGCACCTTAAGCCCACTTCATACTGTAAACGTTGCGCCATGGTTACAGTCTAAGGATCATGGTGTTCATGGTGATTATGATTTCCACTTTTTTGGGCCTCTCTATGTTAGCCTGGCTCACCAAGTCCAAGTCCAGGCCCTCTGCAATATTTGAGTAGGTTCCACCTGAGCAGTGCTTGATGAAGTCAAATATATTGGAGTGGACCAAGGGCTGCGAACCTATCGAGCCATGAGATTGAGAAGCTTCAGCAGAGCCAAGAAATGGCTGAGGAAGGAAGCTTAATATTTGAGTACATGCAAATGCAGCAATAATCTCAGAATGTGTGTACGTGAGAGAGGAAGAGGTTTGAGGTAAGCTTGAGAGCCACTGTATATCATAAAACCTACTGTGCCCCTCACGATGAACTAAGTTTGCAGTGGAATATGTCATACCTAACCTTTAAGCTGGAAGAAAAAGATGGAAAATGATTCCATAAAGAATGACTATCTTAATTCCTTTTTCCTTCTTACTACTTACTGGCCATTAACTTTATTAGAAACCCCTAACTGTACTTCCACTTTCTGTCCAAGTTATGAGTTCCACATACCTTATAGGGCTACTGTATAGGTCAGGGGTCAGCATCATGAGGCTCATGCATCACTTTTACTGCCCTGTTGTGGCTCCACAGCAGAATTAGATTTTTAGGTACAAATAAAATAATCCTCCTTTTCAGTAAAATGATGCTCTGCTGATCGTTCTAATGCAGTTTTAATAGTCTTAAATGCTGGCGTTAATGTATAACTGCTAATTTCCCAGCCTGGAGGTTGGCACACAGAATTGGTCACATAGCAACACAGATAACTATCTTGCCTAGCTAGTAGCTAATGAAATGGCAAAGAGAAAGATTTGAAGATTAATAATTTGGAGACAAATGGACTTACTTGCATTTATACCGGTGGTTTCCTGATATGTTTAGTGTCAAACACCAAAAAGTCACGAAGCTGAAATCAATTTCTCGTTCGCCAGCTTCTCGTTCCTATTTAAGGTGAAATGGAAACATTAGAACAAGAAGCTGCCAAATGAGGAGGTGACTTCATCTTCAACAAAAAATCAAAACTTGAGAGACATTTTACAAAAAATTGTTCTACTCTTGGAAAGGATGTGAGAAATGCAGCTATAGCTGAGCTAAAACTTAAAGCAGAGCAAAGAAAGTCTGCATTTTTTATATTATATTTGTTAGCCTGTACCAGCACATTAGCACGTACCGAGACATATTTACAGCCAAGATAATAAAACGGACATAAAATATTGTGGCTCTCAAGGTTTTGAAAGGACAAAATGGCTCTTCCTAACATTTGGGTTGCCGACCTCTGTATAAGTGTACAGTTACACACTGCAAACCATCTGTTGTTGAGCATCAGCCCAATCTCATTCATCATTGATCAATTTCTGACTTCAGGACTGCTGTTGACCAGATATCATTCAGGTGGTGCACCATTCTTAACACACATCAGTGTTACTGCTAGGTTCAGAGTTTTTCTATCATCCTGCCAATTCCGAACTGATGTATTTCACATCAGTAGTGTAGTGGGAGCAACACATGCACCGAATGGCATAATTACGTGCCTCAACTACACTTACATTAATGACATTTGGCAGATGTTGTTATCCAGAGTGACTTACAATTTACACAGATACGTGAAGGTAGTGTTAGGAGCTTTCCTTCCCCCTATGTTATCAAACCCCACTTTACAGCATAGGGGGAAGAGGTGTCACCCACCTAACTACACTAACCTCAGCACCCATTCTAGACAAAACTGGGGATACTTGTGTGATCAGAAAGCAACCAGTGATGAAGGAATAACATAAACATAAATGGGCTACAGTCTCAATTCTTTGGCTTAAATATCCAGAGATGACCTTTTTGTGGCATAAGAAATGGTGGTATGGGAGGGGGTGAGAGAACCCTGCCTGAGTGCACAGCAGAGGTTTCTAATTATGATTTTATGTCACATTTAGAATATACGCATCGTGCAATGCAAATTTTCCAGTTTCTTCTACCACGTGAAGTGAACTTTGGGGTCTTTAAATTAGGGCTGGAGACGTGCACACTCAGCATACGAGTACTCTTATGGAAACAACCCATAATTCCTCTATGCCCTTGCATGTATGTCTATATATACACAGAAAAAAAGTTTGTGTACTTTAATAATTCCTGCAAATTGTTCTGAAAGATATTACTGTAAGTAAACCTGAATGTAATTTAACCTTTTTTGTGAAGCTCTTTCACACAACAATAAAGCAGCAAATGAGGCTCCAGCAGACCAATAACAAATTACACAGCAACTGCAAATAGATGAACCCGAGCAGCATGAGAGGTTAATTGCTTCCCTTTATTACTGTTTATTCTTGCGTTGAGTAAGAGAGAGAAAGAAAGAGAGAGAGATATCATGTAGTTTCAGTAAAACAGGCCGGTTTCCACATTCGGTATCACAGTGCTTTTAACTCTGGGCATAAATCAACAAACAGGGAGGGATTGTTTGGTTAATACAAATATCAAGACTGAATGGAAGAGAATAAATGGTTTATTAACAGTGTCTGAACCCCAATGTTGAATGTTTAGTTCAGCGCAGTCGACGCTGAACCTAAGAATTTTCATAACATATATCACTGTACTAGTTGATTGCCAGCCCCGCTACCCAACAGTGTGTTCTTATACAGTGCAAAGTCTAGTTGTGGTCAAACTTGTGGAAAATAGGATATTGGCTACAAGCAATCAAACACCGTCCCCCTCCTAACATCAATTCATGCCAAAGAGAAAAGTAGGAGCACTAGTGTGGAGGTGTGTATACGCAGGTATATGGCATAGAGTCCCATAGAGCCTTGATATACCCTATACTCACCTACGAATAGCGAGAGATATGTTTGCTCTTGATTTTCTTTTGCCATTGCAGAAAGCAATGACCTTATATTTGTCCAATCATGAACAGATGGGTCATGATGGGTTTCTATTTGGAGTGAGAAACTATGTTACACGGGTTGCAGGGCTTAAAAAGATGCCTAAAATACACAGCGGTAAAGTCGGTATGTACATTTACGCAGTTGACCTTAGATCCATTTTTAATTTAAAACAATATTTTTAAGAGGTTTAACTTAGGAATTTGTATAAAACAGATTCATGTTTACTTTTTATATCATTAATGTTATACTACATTTAAAAATATGTATTTTATTTAAAAAATACATTTGTCACTGAGATTTTGGTCACTGGTGTCATCAGGACTCTTATACTTTCAGCTGTATTAAACTACTTCTTTGAGTCAAGGCTCATCAGAGAGGAAGCATCTCAAGGCATGCAAAGGTAAGTCCATACTTGCTCACTATATTTCATTAATTTATTAATAATTTTGTTCATCAGGTAGCACATAACTTCTATGTGTCACCGGTGTTATGTGCTTTAATGGCTGGGTGATTAAAATTTTGTCAAAATAATGCCATATTATCATTTTTATTACTGGTTTTAAAAAGTTGCACAAAGTCACCTGACCACCAATGAGTCAGCCAGTTTACAGAATCTTCAATATTAACCATAATGTCACTGGAGTCACAGTCACTTGTGTTACACCATATTCATACAACACCAGTGACTGTAAAATATGTTTGGAATTAAGCTCTCCTTTTTGCATATATGATAATAGGAGATGTTAATGGACATATTAAGATTATTTAATTTTGCCATAAAAGAAGTTGATTTTTTAAAAATGTATCTACCTGAATTCCCACTCCAAATGGAGAAGGGCACAGATCTTTATGTCTTGCACTGTTACCTCTACTTCTTACTTCGCCTGTCCTGCTTTGATAAGACTTGATAATATTAAGCAAGTAGTGTTGGCTACAAGTGTTAGTAATGTGTTCCACTCAAACGAACCCTGATGAAAATTACAATTTCACAATGAATGAAAAATTAAAGTGAAATTTGATATTGTGTGAAGGTTAACATTATGATGTTTAGCAGACATAGGGTTTTAGTCTCCAGACCTCACAACTTTATGTCAGGATTATATGTCGAGTTGACATCGGCATAAGATGTTTGGAAGACATTTGATTTTTTTACCTGACAACACGATTTTAAACCAACATAATATAGAGGTCTAATGATGTTAGAATGTCGTCAAATTGACGTTAACTTTATGAAGTTAAACAGACGTTGGGTTTTGGTCGCCATACCTCACGACGAAATGTCGATATTCTACGTCAGTTTGATGTTGGCATGAAACATTTGGGAGATGTTGGATTTTGGTTATGTGAAACCATGACTTAAAACCAATAACATATGAACATCTATTGATGTTAGAAGTACATGTTGTGTGAAGGTTAACATTATGACATTTGGCAGACATAGGGTCTCCATACCTCACGACTTTATGTGAGTGTTATATGTCAAGGTGACATTGGCGTAAGATGTTGGAAGACGTTAGATTTTGGTTACCTGACACCACTATTTTAAACCAACAAAATATCACCGACTAAGGATGTTAGAATGTCACGTCAAATAGACATTACGGTTATGACGTTAAGTAGGGTTTTGAGGTTTTGGTCACCATACCTCACGACTACAAGTCAATAAACTGAGTCAATATGACATTGGCATGTCACGTTTGGAAGATGTTGGATTTTGGTTGCTTAACATCACAACTTAAAACTAACAAAATATCAATTTCTAATGATGTTAGAATTTCATGTCAAATTGACATTAAGGTTATGACGTTAAATATATGATGGGTTTTTTGGCCATCATACCTCATGACTGCATGTTAATATGTCAATATAACGTTGGCATGGGATATTTGGAAGGCATTGGATTTTGGTTACCTGACACAATTTTCAACCAATAAAATATCAATGTCAGTTGTCGTCAGAATGACATTGGAATTAGCCATTGAATTTTGGTCACCTGACATCATGACTTCATTCAACTGGATGTCAACATCTATTGACTTTGCTGCCCAGCTGGGACTTAACATTTTTCATAGTTTTATATTGATGGGAAACATATATATCAAGTTTTTATTTGTATCTTTTATATGTCAGACTTTTCATCCAAAAACAGATCTTTCATTTAAAGAGTATGTTGAAATTATGTGCTTGTGGTGCACAAGTGTGGACATACATTGGTTTAAGGATCCCTCACAAGCACAGTAAAGCCACCTATCCAGACACCATTACACCACTGGGTAGCTAAATGGTAGCTAAAATAGCTAACAAGCAAGGAAAGCATGTACCTCTTCATCTTATCATCATGCAGGCTTCTACATCAGTGCTTCAAAGAACCTCTTTTAGTATATAGAGTTTACTTGTTCCATGAAACACATCAGTGCTAGTTTAGCTCCCTTGGCTTCCTTTCCAAAATAGACACACCAATCCTACAGTAGTGACAGTGATGGAGAAGGAGGGGGAAAGAAGGAGAGAGGTAGACGAGAAGGAGAAACAAAGAGAGATGGGGTTGAAATGAGGCAGGCAGCTGCTGGAGTTTCTTCATTACACCCTGTTGAAGGAGCCACACACTGAATCTTGTGATTGATTTGACTGGAGAACGTTTCTGATGGAGCTCAAACTGAGCGACTGTGATTAAATGGTAAATATATTCAATTCCCGACTCACAGTCCTCCTGGTATTTACTCCTGGGGTTTCTCTGTGCTTTTTGAAGTCGGCTCTACATCCTTATTTATTTAATAATTTTGGAATTCCTCTGTTTATTTAAGAAAAATACAACACTAGAAGCAGTTCAACATTAGCTTTAGCCTTTTTAGGAGTGAGGAGAACATTTTATCCAAACACTGCTTATCTAACTCCTCCCTTTTAGCACCACCTTGTGTACAGTAAGAGATTTTGGCCCATCTGTTGATGCACAGTTTGTGTTAACCACCTTTTAGCTCTTTGTCAATGGTCAGTTTCTAACTAGAAATCTGCTCTTGGCTGGATATTTTAGTGGTCGGTCTTTTGGGTAGATCTTTTGGGGAGATCTGTGAAAATGTGAGTAGGCCATTTACATTTACATTTACATTTAAAGTTACATTTTCCAAACACGATGTCTCGCAACATCATCACATCGGGCTATAGCATATTGTTGACAGCAGGGCAGTTGTCATTATATCTATAGATTTTGTAGTGATATAAAAGATTAGCCAGACTATACACAAAAACAAGAATGCTATATTTGCATTGCAAATTTGATGGTCAAGAAAAAACAACACAGCAAACTAAAAAACCTAAACCATCAATCCTAGGCTAAAGCATACTGCCATAGCATGAAAGAATGTTTATGGACCATTTATGTCTTGCACTATCAAAAAGATGGTTCTTCAGCAGTTTTCCTTAGTAAAGATAGTGGTTCAATACAGAAACATGAACATTCAAAGAACCATTTTCATGGCTAAATGATTTTTTACATGGTGAAATAGCTCTTCAGATTGATGGAGAATGTGTTGTATATGGCTTTATATGGAGCCTTTTTGAGAAGTGTTCAATATAGCACCAAAAAACATTCTTCTATTGATATGAGCTTGACTTCATAACAACAGCAGAACCCTTTTGGTTCCTTATAGAACCTTTTGCAGTACATTCTCCCAATCTGAAGAACACTTTTACCATGCAATAAACCATTTAAGCATGCAAATGTTTTTTTGAGTGTTCATGGTTCTATATAGAACCGTTGTCTTTAATAAAGAACCCTCAAGGAACCATCTTTTTTAAGTATGTATCTTTGATTAAGTAGACATTTGCTTTGAAATTTTAATATAGCCTATTTTAGCTTTTGTAGTAAAAGAGCATTTTAAATACCAAATTTACAGACACAAGACGCTGACACTTCATTTGGATGTTTCTTTGGTTTTTGGATAAAAATGCAAAACAAGTGGGTGCGTTACTCTGTCATGATCTCACTTTAACAAGTCCCTCAGGCCCATCTTTGGACCATAACGAAATAAAAGTTTGATAGCAACAATTACTAAGTAGGGTTTGGAGGGCTGAGAAAACAATGCAGGACATGAGATTGGACAATACCTCATACATTGAGAATTGAATACAATATTGATTTCTACTGGCAAAATCTAATGAAAGCACTCACAGAAAACAAATCCAATTTAATTATCTTAAGGAATTAATTCCATTAAAAAATTTTTACCCATTTGATTGGATAGGTCTGTAATCAACCTGGGAAGCCTAGGCCTACCTATGGCCTTAATTGTACACCTATATAGTGGATCTATACAGGACATGTTTGTAATAAAGTGGCTATTGATGGGAAATACAAGGTAGGTGTTTCTAATAAAGTGGACCGGCAGTGTATATTAGATTTTAGGAGCATGTTGCATAGTTGATTTCAGAATACTGCTGATTTTGGAAGTGTAGGGAGTAGTGATTAGGGAGCCATTTGGAACAATGCCTGCCTCGTCTGGACTGTGGGGGATTGGGTTTGGGTCGAGTCAGAGGGCACCCATACTGTTGTCAGCGCTGATCTCCTCCTTCATTACTCACGGCTCCATCTCAGATCCCTGAATTAGCTCAGGGCCTTGAATTCCAGGTGATAGCATTGTCTGGATATGCTACACTAGAGAGCTGGGGTCAGCTTTTTCAATTTAGAGACACCTGATGGGCTGGATATAGTGCTGAGTTCAGTTTTTGCCTGTTGTGCATGGTGAATGTAACTAATCACTCGCAGCATCTGTTCCAGAGTGAAACTGATCACTGTTAAAAATGACATTTTTAAAAAGAATACTTCAGTGTTTCTAAACCTAAAGTCTATCCACTGCATCTGGTGTACAGCTGAATACTATGGCCAATCATTGCCTTTCTCTGTGCTTAGAAAATAACAGAAGTGGACAGTGGCTGTGTTCCATACATCACTACAGGACACAATTTGGAAAGTGCAACCATTGCAGTCGGACAGTACAGATGTAAGGCTGAGAGAATGACTTTTTAAAGCTTTTCTTTACACTGCACTTACTGTTTCACCTTTCACTTCTTAGTTTTGGTTACTTTCACTTTGTCTAAATTTTGCTGGTATGCATGGTGATTAGGCAGAGCCCACGTCGCTTCACTGGTAAAATTCGTCCCTCTGGAAAATTAGTGTCATCTCCGAAAGAACAGTTTATACAAATTCACAGCTAAATTTACTTGTTTTTCAAGTTTACTCTAAACACCCCAGGCTTATTACTACTTACTTACTAAGGATATTATTCAGTAATTACAGGGCTGAGCTTTTCTTAGGTTATAGAAGTGTGTAATAAATCTTTGGCCAATTAAGAGGGTTAATGAAAAATGAATGAAAGTGTTGTAAAACAAATACGTCTTTTGTTTACACATCAACTAACAGAATTCAGCAACTGCCCAGTGGCTTCTGTTATAAGTCAACAGTTTTTTTTTTCTCATAGTACAGGAAAGAGCATTCAAGTTAAGTGACAACATATATATATATATATATATATATATATATATATATATATATATATATATATATATATATATATATATGTATATAATATGGCAAGCCAAACAAGAAATATTTAATGAACATTGATATATATATAATGAACTTTGATATATATACAATGAACATTGATATATATGGAAAGAACTTTGATATATATACAATGAACATTGGTATATATGGAATGAACATTGATATATGTATACAATGAACATTGATATATATGGAATGAACTTTGATATATATACAATGAACATTGATATATATGGAATAAACTTTGATATATATGGAATGAACATTGATATATATGGAATAAACTTTGATATATATACAATGAACATTGATATATATACAATGAACATTGATATATATGGAATAAACTTTGATATATATGGAATGAACATTGATATATATGGAATAAACTTTGATATATATACAATGAACATTGATATATATACAATGAACTTTGATATATATACAATGAACTTTGATATATATGGAATGAACATTGATATATATGGAATGAACATTGATATATATGGAAAGAACATTGATATATATGGAAAGAACTTTGATATATATATACAATGAACATTGATATATATGGAATGAACATTGATATATATTGAATGAAAGTCGCTGTTGAAGCCAAGAAGAGTCAGATGAGGCCATAACTTCTGTTTGAAAAATGCTCTTTTATTGAGAGCAAGGGAAAACAGTGCCACTTGACAAGCAACTGAAAATTGAGGTAGGTCACTCCTAGCCCTACTCTTTCTTCTGATGGTCACCAAACACAAACACACTCTCCCTAACTCTGAGCTGGACACAGAATAACATAGTAAACACATACACACACTGTAACTTAAGAACAACAACATAGCAACATTAAATAACAATGTAAACCCCAAAAGTCCCTCTCTGTCTAAACAAAACATTTTATGAATTATATTATTCATTTTTTCATCTCAATGTTCGATCCATGTACATCAATGTTCATTTAATATATATATTAATTTTCATGCAATATATCAACGTTCATTCCATATAAATCAATGTTCATTCCATATATATCAATATTCATTCCATATATATCAATGTTCATTCCATATATATCAATGTTCATTAAATATTTCCTGTTTGGCTTGCCATAATATATATATATATATATATATATATATATATATATATATATATATATATATACACACACACTCTGTAACGCTCGGACAGAAAACCAGACGTGTGCGGATGGTGAGTGCAGGTGGTTTAATAAAAACCAAGCGGCCGTAGTCAAAAGGGGAAAAACAGAGATCGTAGTCAAAAAACAGTCCGAAAGTCAGAACACAGATCATACACACAAGCGAAAGTACCAAAGGAATAGGCAATAGTCAAAAACGGAGTCAAACGAAGCAAAAAGGTCAAACACGGTAAACAATCAGAACAGGAAGAAAAAACGCTCAGTAGTCTCAGAGAAACAATACCTCGCAGTGATTCTATCTAAAGCCCGGGCTTATCTACTCTAAACTACCTGTCATATGATCATCAACACAGGTGCAAGCAGTCAAAACTCAGGGGATTGTGAGCGCTGATAGGAGCGCCTGTGAGAGTCTGAAGTCACATGAGACTCCATAGTATCCTGGGAAATGGAGTTCACATCCGAGTCGGATTCCGAGTGCGGCTTCTCAGTCACATGATCTCCCAGAGAATTCTGGGAGATGATGTCCGTTTCCTCCATAGAGGGAGCTGAATGCATGACAGTACCCCCCCCCCAAAGAGTCCGGGTGGGCCACGGAATGAGGGTCACCAGGACGACCACTCCTCCCACCACCGGGTCGGTGAACAGGGGCCGAAACTGAGCTGTTGAGACGCTGGACCGTATCCTCACGGTTGTTCCTCCGACGGGTGGGCAAAGGACCGGTGAGCCTTTTGCGTGGACGTCCTCTGGGACGAGGAGCAGGTCTGCCAGGGTGCCGTTTGTGAAAGTCTCGGATGAGACCGGGGTCTAACACATCTTTGGCCGGCACCCAACATTGTTCCTCGGGACCATACCCCTCCCAGTCCACTAGGTATTGCAGGAGCCCGCCCCGTCTCCGGGAGTCCAGTAGTCTGCGAACAGTGTATATTGGAGCCCCGTCTATCACCTCCGGTGGCAGGGGTGTCACGTCTGGTGTCGCCTCATCCATGGGCCCTGCAACCACAGGTTTAAGTAGAGAAACATGGAATGAACGAGAGACTCTGAACCTCGGGGGTAAATCTAAACGGTAAGTCACCTCATTGATACGTTTGATTATCTTGAAAGGCCCTATATATTTAGGCAAAAGCTTACGGCAACTCCCCTCTGGACGTCGAAAGTCCCTTGTAGACAGCCACACTCGGTCTCCGGGATTGAACGTTGGAGTCGGACCCCGGTGTCTGTCTGCCTGTTCTTTCTGACGTTGCAGTACCTCTTCAATGTGTTGATGTGTCTGCTCCCACACCTGTTCACTGCGTTTCATCCAATCATCCACTGCAGGAACATCTGTTTGGACCCCAGTCCAAGGTGCAAGAGGGGGCTGGTACCCTAGAATACACTGAAAAGGAGTCAGTCCCGTAGAAGAGCAAGTCAATGAATTCTGTGCGATTTCTGCCCAACTCAGATAAACGGACCAATCAGCAGGATTGTCATGGCAAAATAATCTCAAGAATTTTCCAGGTTCCTGATTAGCCCTCTCGCATTGTCCATTGGACTGTGGGTGATACCCCGATGACAAGCTCAGTGACACTCCCAGATGCTCGAAAAAGGCTGCCCATACCTGTGAGGTGAACTGAGGTCCCCTATCAGAAACAATGTCCTCTGGAATTCCGTAGATCCTGAATACAAACTGGAACAGGGCCTCTGCAGTCTGAAAAGCACTGGGCAGATTAGAAAAAGGTACAAAACGAACCCCTCTGGAAAATCTATCAATGACCGTCATAACTGTCGTGAAACCTTGCGATTCTGGTAGGTCGGTGACGAAATCAACTGCAATGTGGGACCATGGTCGACTGGGTATGGGTAATGGCAGCAATTTCCCAGCTGGTAACAGTTTAGGTGTTTTGCACTGAGCACAGGTTGAACAGGAAGAGATGAATGAATGGATGTCTTGATTCATGGATTCCCACCAGTATCTATTAGCTAACAGTTTGTGGGTACGGGTTTCTCCTGGATGGCCTGAAGTTAATGATGAATGAGCCCAAGTTATCAGAGAAGTTCTGAGTGGCTGAGGAACATACAGTTTCTCTGGGGGACAATGCTCGGGTACTTGCGTGTGGGACAAAGCCTTCTCTATTTCCTCATCTATTTGCCACCTAATAGACGAAATGTTCACCTCAGGAGGAAGGATCCTTTCTGGGGTCTCGTTCTGCAAATGGTTCGTCTCGTGTTGATATTTCCTGGATAGGGCGTCAGCTTTGGTGTTACGAGACCCTGGTCGATAAGTAATACTGAACTTAAAACGTGAGAAAAAAAGCGACCATCTAGCCTGTCGTGCATTAAGCCTCTTCGCCGTGCGAAGATATTCTACATTTTTGTGATCCGTCAAAACAGTGAAAGGATGGTTGGCGCCTTCCAACCAATGGCGCCACTCCTCTAGCGCTAGCTTGACAGCCAATAATTCCCTATCCCCTATACCATAGTTTCTCTCCGTGGGTGACAATTTATGGGAGAAAAATGCTACGGGGTGTAGCTTGGCCGGAGATCCCGTCCTCTGGGATAAAACTGTGCCTACCCCTGTCTCTGATGCGTCCACCTCCACCACAAAAGGTTGTGTGGGATCAGGGTGATTAAGAATGGGTGCGGTGGTGAACGCCTCCTTGAGAGATTGAAAGGCCTTCTCTGCTTGTCCATTCCATGTGATCTTCTTTGGATTTCCTTTTAAAAGTGAAGTCAGCGGGGATGCAATGGAGCTAAAGTTTCTGATGAATCTACGATAAAAATTAGCAAATCCTAAAAATCTCTGCAGCTCCTTTACTGAAGTGGGTTGTGACCATTCGACCACTGCTTCCACCTTGTGGTCATCCATGACAATTCCTTGTTGACTGATGATGTACCCTAAAAATGAGACAGACTGGAGGTGGAATTCGCACTTCTCCCCTTTTAGGAACAAATTATTCTCTAATAGTCTTTCTAACACAACTCGAACATGCTGTACATGGGTATCAAAGGAAGGTGAGTAGACTAGAATGTCGTCCAAGTAGGCGATTACAAAGTGTCCCAGCATGTCTCTGAGGATGTCGTTTATGAAGGCTTGGAACACCGAGGGGGCGATAGAGAGCCCGAATGGCATCACCAGATACTCATAGTGCCCCCTTGTGGTCAAAAACGCTGTCTTCCATTCATCACCTTCCTTAATTCTAATTAAATTGTAGGCACTACGGAGATCTAATTTGGTGAAAAACTTAGCACCCTGGAGCTGCTCCAGTGCTACTGGTACTAGAGGTAGGGGGTATGGATAAGCCTTGGAAATCTGGTTAAGGGCTCTGTAATCTATGCATGGACGTAACCCACCGTCCTTCTTCTTAATGAAGAAAAAGCTAGAGGCGATAGGAGAGGTGGAGGGCCGGATAAACCCTTGTTCTAAGGCTTCTTCAATATACACATCAAGTGCTTTTTGTTCTTCTTGTGTCAAGGGATATACTCTTGCTTTAGGTAGTACTGGGTCCTCTATGAGTTCTATGGCACAATCATAGGGCCTATGAGGAGGCAATTTTGTCGCATTTTGTTTGTTAAAGACCTCCTTTAAGTCTATGTATTCATGGGGTATTTCAAAAGGGGAATCAGAGTTGGGGCTCTCTATGGTGGTAGACCTAAGGCAAATGGCAGGGGTGTGAATGCAGTTCTGAAGACAATATTCAGACCAGTGAGTAACAGTATGTTCAGTCCAAGAAATCGTAGGATCGTGTTTCTCCAACCATGGGAGCCCTAATATCATTTCAAAGTCTGATTGTTCCAGAACAAGAAATGAAAGTTTCTCAGAGTGTAGGGCACTGGCCTTGGTCTCCAAAGGCACCGTTACTTGGGTAATGGGTCTCAGTCCCACTGGGTCTCCATCTAAAGCGGTGACTTTGAGAGCTGTTTGAAGATTCTTGACAGGAATCTGCAGCTGTTCCACGATCCTAGCGTGGAGGAAGTTCCCTTCAGCCCCCGAGTCGATCAACGCTGAAACAACAAGAGAGTTTGGATGAAAGCATATCTGAACTGGTAAAATCACTGATTTAGAAACCAACCCCTTTGTGGGAACACTCACCACATTAGCACGTGGAGTGAACTCCACGTGCTGTCCAGGGGTTGGTGCCTTGCTTTGCTGTGGTCTGGAGCGGCAGTCTCGAACTTGATGTCCTGCTTGACCACAATAGAGACAAAGATGATTGGTGATCCGGCGCCGTCTCTCCTCTTGTGATATGCGCGAGGAATCACACTGCATGGGTTCTGGGAGGTCAGGATTTTCTCTTGTGATCCTTACATGGGGCTGTGTGTTTTGTGAGGGTCTTAAGCTCTTATTTCTCTTTCTGGAGTTCAAGAGGTGGTCGAGCTTAATAGCCAGAGTGATAAGTTGGTCTAACGTAAGATCATCAACACAGGTGCAAGCAGTCAAAACTCAGGGGATTGTGAGCGCTGATAGGAGCGCCTGTGAGAGTCTGAAGTCACATGAGACTCCATAGTATCCTGGGAAATGGAGTTCACATCCGAGTCGGATTCCGAGTGCGGCTTCTCAGTCACATGATCTCCCAGAGAATTCTGGGAGATGATGTCCGTTTCCTCCATAGAGGGAGCTGAATGCATGACACACACACACGAAACGTGTTATTAAAGTAATTTTAATATACTTATATATTATATAATATATTATTATAATATTATAATTATATTATATATTATAATTATAATATATTATTATTTTATTATATATATATATATATATATATATATATATATATATATAAAATAAAATAATAATCACTTTCAAAATTAAATAATAATTTATTGTTATATTTAAATATTGTTAAAGTTTCAGAGATTTACACTTCCCAGTCCATGCAGTCCACATATGGAAACTAATCTTCAAAAAGATCTCATTTTGAAATCAGTATGTTTGTGATGTCATGAAAAACGAACACATTAACAGCACAAGTCAGCTTAGCTCCACGCACTCATGCTGAAGTTGTAAGGAATGTTTCAAAACAGAGCAGCCAATTAGAAGAGAGGCTGTTTACACATTTCAGTCACAAAGACACACTAACCAAAATAGTCTGCTTAATTCTGAGAGATAAAAAGAGGACCGAAAATGGTCATGTAAAAATGAATTATGGCTGATTTTCGTATATAAAACCAAGCAAATGTCATATAAAAATATAAAATGCAAGTAAAATGTAGGACATGGGTCATTTAATAGTTTTCTGTGCTCTCAATGATTGTAAAGAAGATAAAACATAAGCTGTGTGAAAAGAAACACAAATATTGCTTTTCCTTAACTGGACTCACAGATGTGTTAAAAAATGACCCAGTTAGTGCTGTTCTGAGAATGCACCACATCCAGATGTCTCTGTAGAGCTTCTAAGAACTGGAATAATGGGTCCCAGAAGGTTGCCTGTGTGACGGAGCTTACAGATAGATCATTTCTCTCTGATGGAGGGGTGTGTGTGTGTGTGAGAGAGAGTGTATTACCATGGGAGTGATTATTGACTGAAGCTGTGCGTCTCCCCAGGTCTCCATTTTCCAGCTTTAATAATTTATCTCGGAGAAATGAATAGCGTTTTAAGCCACCGCTGATCTGTTTCCCCATGAGGAGCGTTCGGGATTAGCCGGTGAACTGAAATGTGCTCCTGAGTCCCTGAGCTCCTCAAAAAGGAAGTATCGGTTTGTCTAACTGAGGTTAAAGGTCAAAACATCCCCATGCTCACTGTCAGTATGCACCAGATGGCAGGACAGAAACTAAAAATGCAAACACATTCCTGCGCTAAATTAAAAAAGGACATTATAAGTAAGTAGATATTCAATAAAGTGGGGGTGGGCATTACACACACATTATTTAAGCCATCTATCCTTCTGGTTCAAAGGGGATGCTGAAGCCCATCCCAGCAGCCATTGGGCAGAAGGCAGGAAACACCCTGGACAGGTCACCAGCCCATTACAAGGCAGAGGCTGGGCAAAATCATAAAAAAAATATATGATATTATAATCAGTGCTGATCACTGTTGGCAGGCATGCACAAAGATATGGTTGGACCCCTGTTGGCTTATCCCCACCACCTCTACCCAAAGACTCAAGACCCCCAAACCGCCCAGCATGAGTGTTTTTTAATATTGAGTATTTGTCAATACTGATTCCAATCTGATATTGATATTTATGTAGATAATACAAATGATGGTTAGCAGTTTGTAAACTAACTTAATTTTTGTACACGGGATAAATTGAGTTTTCGGACATGGAGGCCTATTTTTCCATGCCTGTCAACAGTACAGGAATCATATTGTTTAATTTATGTCTTATTTTCATCACAGATTTCATAAAAATTATGACTGCAGCAAATAGCCTAAGGTGTCTCTGGCTTTTCATTTACTTTGCTGTTTTAGCATTCATTGTTTTTATTCAAAATCAGATAAAAGTCACACCAAAGCCTCTAAATTACTCAAATAAATTGTTCCAAACAGTGATTCATTTGATATTTAATTTCTGTTCAACTGTATGCTGGTAACAGCTGCCTCCTGTTATCAACTGGAGAATTTCAACAATTTTCCAAAAGCTTATAGCCCACCAATTAGCATCATGCCTAAATCATCGCACACTTCACAACCCCAAACTTCCAAACCTTTTTTTGGAAGATTTTTCCAAACTTCACAGATTTCTTTACAGTGGTGGTGATAGGAACCAGGGGTGCCATGGCTGCAACACAAATATAGCCATTTTGCTTACTATTCAAAACCATCCAAAAGTGGTACCTAAATTTTCTTATCTTGATTGAATAAACTTGCTGGTTTTGTAAGAATTTACAGGTCTTACATGAGCAGGAAAGTGAGAATCTGAAAAAGGCCAACAAAAAACCCAAGAAAGCCAGTGTTAGACTTGCCTAACACTACCTTGGTCCAGAATGATTAACAGAACTGTAGAATGATAAATCTGAGAAATATCTATAAGGAGGTTATAATAAACGAATATCAAAAATGCCTGCATTTACATTACATTGTTTATCATATTATATATTTTTTCACCAAAAATGCTTAAAATATTGAATAAAACATCTAGTAATGCCTTTTGGTGTGAAGTTGGTCATTTTTAAGTCTACATTTTTTAAAATATTGCTGAATTTAAAATTATGTGGACTTAATATGTTGTCCAAACTTTTTAATGGCCTTTTATAAGTATTCGATTATTTTGCCATTACATTATCACCACCTGTGCTTCCCCTTTGTCAGACAGCACCAGATGCCCCTGGCTTGTGTATGTGGCCGTTAAGAAAAAACTGTGGACTGTACACCAGGAACAGGGAAATGTAGATGTTTGAGAGTGTTTTCCATGTTCTGTTAGCGCGGGTTTATATTTAATGAAAGTTTCTTTTTTTTCAGGTTGTGTGTCCACTACCCATGAACACTAAATTAATGATGCATACATTTATTTGTACATCACTTTTTCATTTTTCAAAGAGAACGTTTCAAGACAAACAGCAATAATTTGGCGATGAAGCATTTAGCTGATTTCCTGATATGTTTAATCTGCAACCAGAAACCGTGAAACACCAAAAGGCTGAAGCTGAAATTAGTGTCTTGTTCAAACTTTCCCATTTCACCTTAAATGGAGCAGCAGTTATGTTCATTTAAGGTGGAACGGGTGATTCGAATGAGAAGCTGACTTCAGCCTGGTAAAAAGTCGAACGGTCAGACAGATTTTACAAGAAAGCCCTCCATTTGTGGAAAAGTTTCCTGCTGGAGATACGAGAAAATCAGCTGAGCTAAAGTTTAAAGCAAAGAAAAGTAAGTCTGCATTTTCAAATATACTCTATTTTTTAGCCTACACTAGCACATTAGCACATACTGAGACATATTTACAGCCAAGATGGTAAAATGGACATAAAATGTTGTGGCTCTCAAGGTGGTTTGTTTTTTGTTGAAAGGACAAAATGACTCTTCTTAACATTTGAACCTCTCCACCAGAAATAGATTTAAAAATAAACATTTTAGGCCACATCTGGATCTCAAAGTTATCATGGACAGTGTCTCAGGCACCCAGCTAGCGAGGGAGCTTTTAGAAGCATTAAATTCTTCAAACATTTGGTTCTGAACAGACATTATATAAATGGCAGGCTGGCTTGTTGTAAATAAAAAAAATACATTACCATTTAGCGGCTGGAAAAGGTACTTTCCCGCCTTTGACTATAGTCAGTTCTGCAAATGAGTAATCACCTTTTTTTCATTAACTAACTGACCCGAGGGCAGAATGTGTGTATATTAATACAGTTTAACATCACTATCACTGCACTAACATCTAGCATACGCAGATTAACTTCCAGAGGACAGACTAACTGAAGACTCTCCCTTCAGGTATTATTTTTTTCTATATTTGGCTGTCAGAGCTTTTTGTTTATTTCTTCTGCTCTTACTTACAGATTTGCAGATGTGCAGAAATATGTTTGTAAAATGTTGAGGCTGTGAGTATGTGTGTGTGTTTAATGGCTCTAAAAATAATTTTAAATATTTTATTTTAACTGTAAGCTGAAGTACACAGTACTAATGCTAGTAGTATATAGGTGATAACACTCAGGCAGAGGGGGCAGAAAATGGTTGGTGGGGGGGCCCTTGGGGGCGCCCTGGCTCTCCCTTTCTTCTGCACAGCAAAGCAATATCGCCTACTTATTACTGATGTAATAAACTATTGTATTTTATGTACAAAGATGTTGAATGGGTGTATGTGTATAAGTGTATACATATGTTTAACACTTTATTTACTCCATATACTGCCTGTCTGTCATTATTATTATTATTATTATTGCTATTATTATTATTAATATTATTATTATTATTATTATTATTATTATTATTATTATACCCCTTTTTGTTTGGCTTGTCTCAACTTATTTGTTTGCCTTATGTCTGTTGTTGGGTTTTTTTTGTTTGTTTGTTTTATCGTGGCTTGTCTTGTCATAACTTGTTGTCTGTTGTAATATATATTTGTTGCTAAAAAAACAAAAGCTTTTAAATTAAAAAATCCAGATGAGTTTTATAACGAGGTGTTCAGATTATGTATAATGTAAAATGCAAAGTACTGTAAAAATAATATGGAAAATGACAGTGTTTCCCATAGTGATACTTGAAATCTTGTAATTTCCAAAAATTTCATTTTTTTTATTTCATTTATTCATGTGTTAATGTATTTAAAAATACTCAAGTCAGTGTGTTGCTTTTGTTAACACTTGTACTTCACAGACTGCCTTCAGAATAACTTCTTTCTATTAGAGCTCCTCTGAAGGATGTCCACCGCTGTGCTTCACCGTAATGGCCTCACAATTACTACCCAGGTTCCCCTCCAACAAACAGTTCCAGGCACATATGGCCCTGCTATGACATCTCAACCGCTGACCAGTTTTGAGACATTTTTCAGAGGTCAACCAAAAGCACTTGGGGTAAGATTTACTATGTGAACTGTGTGTTTGTTTTGCTACCTTTGTGAGGAAAAATAGACATTTTTTATATAAATACATCGTTGCTGTCATATCAAAGTCTAATTTTACACTATCCTTTAAATGGTTGCAATGCATATTAAAATTAAGAATTCATTGTCTACCATAAGGGGTAGAAATGTTATGTACATATGTGTGTATATATATATATATATATATATATATATATATATATATATATATATATATATATACACTCCACAACATACAAATACTAGGCAAGTACTGCAGGTACTGAACAATTTAATAGACAAAACCTGTTTAGATTAAAAAAAAAGGTTAAATGCATGTAAATAAACTGTATATATACTGTATTTATTCACAAAGCCAAATGATCACCTTTATTCCACAGACATTAGTGTTATTTGAAATGTTGTTACTGTTATTATTATGGCAAAATACAGTGCATCAGAATTTCTAGTTGAACTAGTTGATAAATAGTAAAGCTGTTGAAATAAAAGTAAAAGGCAGCATTTCTAATAAAAGTAATGATTTTACAGATTTTTACCAACACTGGGAAACATATTTTTACTGTTAATTACCAGCCATCTGCACTGCTGGACTTTTTACTGTAGTTTTACAGATTTTTTTTGTTTGTTCACTATTTTCATGACTAAACTTCACTGTTTTGTGTTTTTCTTTAATAGAAAGCACAAATAGTAATTGGATGTCTGGCGCTTCTCCTTGGCTTTGTGTTAACCATAATGTTAAACTGGGCCCCTTACTATCCCTATGAAGTTCATGACAACTGTCAGAGGAGCCTTTTCATGCTGTGGGGGCCTATAACTGTAAGTATTTTGCTGAAATTATTTGATGATTTCTTAGCCTTTTCATGTTTACATGAAGATATAACTACTTCTCTCTTCCACAGCACATCATTGTAGGTTGCCTTGGTTTTGTACAAGAAAAGCGACTCAGTGGATGTGGGGTACGTCACTGTTACTTGTTCTTTTAAGTGTCTTTGTTTGCATAAACCTTCATTTGAAACAATTGGAAATTTTTGGATGAATACCACTACCAAGATAACCTGACCAGAACAACTAGCATATTTAAGTGTGTTCTCTGTAGAGGATGTGTTAACTTATTTTCACGTAGAACATCAACCAAACGTCATTTGATCGTGTCCAAACTTTTGCATATGACTGCATTTATGGTAACACTGCAGAATCCTATTTTCTTTCTTTCTCAGGTCAAAACCATCCTTGTGATGAATGTGATCAGTGCTGTAACTGCTGGGATCTGCATTATCCTGCTGCTGTGTCTTCTGTTTCAACAACCAAATGGATATTGGCCTTATGTATTTATTATTATTATTATTATTATTATTATTATTATTATTATTATTAATTTTATCACATTTGTCACCTATACAGTACTGTGCAAATGCTTTATGCACCTTACACTTAGATTTAAAACTCTATTTGTCTGAGCAGTAAGCGATTAAGTGTAAGTTTCCTTTGAATTTTTTCCAAAAAACACGAAGATTACAATGAATCCAAATAACATTAATCCAATAAGCAGTGTTTTAATGTGTCACTGTGTTCATGTAATCATTTCCAAACCTCTTCTTGAGGAAGCCCAGTATTATTTGCATCTTTCAACCAGCAACTGGTTTATTTAGTCAACAGAACTTGCCCACACATCAAATTGGATGTTTCTATCTGTGGTTCTGTATCTTTGTAATAATACGGCACAGAAACACAGTTCAAACATTTCCTGAACCTGTTGAGTCGCCTTTTCCATTCCATCTAATCACAAGACTCACATGACTCACATCCAAAGTTATGAGGCTATGAAGAGGGGCTGATATACATGTCATCTGCCTCTCACCATGCGGAACTGGTGGACTTGTGCGTCCATCTACATTTTGTGTAAAACTGACCAACGGACAATCAGGAAATCACTAAGAACAGACCATCACGCTGGAAACCCTTCATTCTTCATTGAGGCAGATGTAAGATGGTGTGGAAAGTAGTGATGAAGATAATGGAGCATTTTGATATGAAACATATGAGTATCATGTTATATGAAGAGCCTTTAAAGATGAATTTGACATGTACAAATCAAGAAAATTCCCTCAGACCACAGAGGGCTAAATCAGGTGCTGCTGCTAAAATAGAACAGAGCAGGTGGCATCTAGGAGAAATCTGACATTTAATATGACATTTTTGGCATGCTTAGGTCAAAGCTACACACCAAGGTTATTTTTTTATTTATTTTTTTTTTTTAAGAATTGATCACTACCTTTTACTGTATGTATCATAATTTGTATTTATTCTAATAGTATATACTGATTTTACAAGCAAAAACACACTTAATGCCCAAATAAATAGTTTTAAATAATGTGTTTTTGTGCCTAAGACTTGCACAGTAATGTCAGTAAATAGGCTACGTTCATATTACCAGGCTAAAGTGGCACAGATCCGATTTTTTGCCCTAATGTGACAGATGTGTGAGATCTGATGTTTTCAGGGCTGTGTGGATACGTATCAGATTTTTGGCCATGCGACCTTAATGTGAACGCTCAGATTGGAATTCATGTGCTTTTTTTCCACTGCATGTGCACCATCATTCAGCGTTACCATGGCAGCAGCGCCAAACAGAAGTTAAAGCCTGTAAACGGTGGAAAAGCAACACATCTCACCTTTTTCGCCTTCGTCTCGCTCTAAGAATGAACAGCTGAGAGCTGATCAGAGTTAATTATCTTAGCAGGAAAGGTTCGTTCTGTTGGTTAGTTTGTTCGCTGATGATGAATGTGGCGCACATGATTCATTCACGTGACGTTACTGAGTAGGATGTGCACATGCGGATCATTTCAGGATGCTGGTTCATTCACATTAATGACAGATTTGAATCACTTATCTAAAAGAGTGTGAACCATCATGTCAGAGAGCAAAAAATCGGATTTGAGTAATGAGGCTTGAACGTAGCAGTAGAAAATCTCCAAAAATATATATTTTTCAGAAATCATTTTCAGACCACTTCTATAGTCTATTCTGCACTTTTTACATTTCCATTGCAGGGGTTGCCTGGCCAAGCTTCAAATTTCAGCACAGTGTTGATTCCCATGACTGCTCTCAGCAAAACAGAGGCAACATTCACTCATTGCCCTTTTTTGTCAAACAATATAAAACACAGCTAGAATTTTCAAATGATCAAAATCACAAAATAAGGGTGTCTTGGCGATTGTATATATTGACATAGTGAATATATATATGCATTTTCAGGTATATGTTTTTGGAGTCACTGGAATACTGCTGGTGCTTTCGGTGCTTCAGATGATCATCTCCATCATCGTCTCTGTGTTTGCCTACAAAGCTGTCTACAGTGCTGCACCAACGGTGGGAATCAATATGAGTAACTACAGGGATGCACATGCACTAATTCCACACACATCACAGAGTTTGCATGGACTGAAAAAATGGCATTGATTAAATATCATTGTTTATAGTTACAATGTAGTCTGTAGTTTCTATGTAATAATTTCTATTAAGTGAAATGTGTACACTGGACAAAAATCACAGGTTATTATTTTTACTTTGCTATGCTATTCAAAAGTGCGATCTTTAAAAAGATGCATGCTTAAATGGTTCTTTGCATGGTAAAATGGTTCTTCAGACTGATAGAGAATGTGTTATATATGGTTCTCTACACACTGTAAAAAGTGGCTCATCAGATCTACATAAAAAAAAAATACTTCACGTGGTAACAAGCAATTAAACTAGTTTGATTCAACTTAAACTGAATTGAATAAATTGAGTTGAATAAAACTAGTTAATTTACTTGTTACCACATGAAGTAATTTTTTAGGTAGATCTGATGAGCCACTTTTTACAGTGCAGAACCTTTTTGAAAATGGTTCTATATAGCACCAAAAAGGGTTCTGCTACTGACACAATGTCAAGCTTAAGCATGTGGATGGTTCTATATAGAACTTGTGGTTCTAAAAAGAACATTTGCCTTTACTAAGCAACACTTGCATCTTTTTTAAATGTGCAATTAAATAAATATAATAAAACACTCCTGTTTTGCTGTGTAGTTACATAATGATGTACTTTTAGCTCCATAGTTAGTAACAAATCAAATTTCATTACATTTGATGAATATTCTGCACTGACACATTCAATTCTGCACTTTTTACATTTTCATTGCAGGAGAACCATGTTCAAGATTCAAATCTCAACACAGTGTCTATTCCCATCACTGCTCTCAGCAACTCAGAGGTAACATTCAGTCATTGCCCTTTATTCCTCAAAGTTGCCTACAAGTCACCTTTAATGAACTACTCTGCATATAATTCATGAAAAGATATTTGAGCACAAATGATGAATCGGCTTTTGTGCGTGAAAACAAGCTCCAACCCCTCATTTACATATTAAATGAAGCACACCCCAATTCCAGCAGATGTTTTTGTAGGGAGCCAATAAAACGGCCAATGGCCGTGCCAATAGGTGGAGTTTAAGGACAAGGCATGAGTGCACTGCTCCCCCTACTGGCCAATCTTCATACACCGGAGATCTACTTAAAAAATTACTTCATGTAGTAACAAGCGATTGAACTAGTTTTATTCAACCTAAATACATACTCAATGATTCTTTCAATCATTGTAGTGTTTTAAGTTGAAACTAGTTCAGTTGCTTGTTACCACATGAAGTGATTTTTAAGTAGATCTGATGAGCCGCTTTTTACAGTGTAGTATTAGAATTATGATGACTAGATGGAATAAGATGGGAAATAAACAAAACATCCTAAGATGGTAGAATGCCCTTTACATTGCGTCAAAATGTCAGGATGAATAGACCAATAGAAATGGATCAAAATTACTTGGAATATATAATTTCTCTCTCATAAAGTTACCTTTCTGGAGATATAGTTTTTGTTCAAACAGTGATGAGATACAAAACACGGACAAAATGCCCTGCTTAAGAAAAACGCCCATTTACTGTAAATCTAAACTGTATCTGTGAGTTTACCTGGATGGTGATATGTAACCCTATACATAGTTAGAGGACATAAACTGGAACAGTAGACAATTACACTATCAGCATCCCTCCTAGTGAATATTGCAACAAATTATGGTGACACTTTATTTTGAGTCGTCCTTTTAGATTCTTTTAGAACAAACCCTCAACAGTCTCTCAGTAACATATCAAAAACAAATGAAGGTTAGGATTAGGTTTTGTGTTGAGGTTGAGGTTAGGGTTAGGATTAGGGCCAGGGTGAGGGTTAGGATTAAATTTTGGGTTGAGGTTAAGGTTAGGATTAGGGCCAGGGTGAGAGTTAGGATTAGATTTTGGGTTGAGGTTAAGAATAAGGTTAGGATTAGGGCCAGAGTTAGGGTTAGGTGTGGGGTAAGGTTGGGTGAGGTCAGGTTTTGTGTAATGAAAGATATTATAACATATTAACAACACATCTACTTCATGTAAGTAATGTATCAACAGAACATCTACAAGATATTTACTTCAGTGTATTCAGATGCTTCACTACTGCTACTTCACTGATATGTTGTTGATGTGATGTGTTGATGTGTTACTGATAATAATAAGTTTATTAACATTCTACAAAGGGCCACTCCAAATAAAGTGTTACCTAAATATTCATCTCAGTCTTACAAAATGTACAATTTGTATGTCAAATTATTTCCAGTCTATGCTTTTCATTATTAATTAACACAAAATACGGCACAAAATATGATTTTATAAAATGAAATTAAGGATTCTATCAATTTATGTCTTAATGATTGCACTTCATTGTAATAAACAATGACAAAAATGGAAATGACAATACTGTAGCATGGCCTGTGCTACTCTGGACTGAGGAAGGAGGCTGGACAAAGGGGTCTTTTGCCTCATGTCTGGAAGGGATCTTACCCCAAATGTCTTACTTTACATTTTCATTTTAAGAAATAAAAAATTCTCTCAAAACCAAAGGTACTGCTGCTGATGTCTTATCAAATCGAACTCAAGTAAAAAAAATCTCAAATGAGTTTGTAAAGAGGAAATGAAATCATGCCTTACCATCTTTTCCTCCCAGGACATATATGAGACCCCTGATGTGGAGGAGCATCCGGCAGCACAGCCTGCTGGAAGCACAGAGCAGAAGAAAACGCTGTATGTGAACGGTAATGATAGTAAGACAAGTAAAAAGTAGAGCCAATCAGTGATTGTTAAGAAAGCTCAACCAACGTCTTCAGCATATACATGGTTTTAAGAATGTTCTATGGATTATGAGCACAGTTTAAAACATTCCCTATCATAGCAGTACACTTTTCAGAATCAAGCTGCAAAAAGGGGTTCTTTGGAGAGCAACCACTTTTGTTTCTCTAAAGAATTTTTTAAACAGATAAAGAACATTTTTTTTAAGTGCTATGTATAAAGTATAGCCAGACCAGCAATCAATAAGGAACATTCACTTTTAAGAATATAAATAAACAACCAATAAACCTAAAACCCGAACAGAACAAGAGATATTGTGGGGAAACACTATCCATATGGTCACCAGGAGTTGAAATGAACTTGATGGCACTGGTATTGTTATTGTACTGTTATTATAATTGTATACAGTTATTATAAAAGGACAGAGGACATTTGTACAGTTTTAGTATCTCTTCCCTTTCCATAGACTGAGATGTAGAAATTCTCTTTTTACCTATCAAGATGTCTTCCTTTTTGTGTAATGAAAGATTAATCCTTAAACTACTTATTATAGTACATTAAAAAAGCAACAGTTGTTTGACTGTAAAAACTGAAAGCATGTCAACATCACACACTTTCACAAACTGAGGTAGCCAAAAATATGTGTGCTCACTTTAACTCTATTTCTATGAATGTAAATGTGTGACATAATAAACTTGAGTTCAAATAACAATTGACCTTTATGAGTGTAATTGATTTTAAGAACTGTTTTTCAATGGGGGGTCTTCCCAATTTAGTGTCTAGCTAGGTCTCCCCCTGTCACTCGATGCTACCAAGCTGGGAGGGTGAAGTCTAGCACAGGTTCCTCTGAGACATGTGAAGCTCCACCACATTTTTTCAAAATACCACTAACACAGTGTCAACATACAACATGACACTTAAATAAGCTTGTCATGACAACGGACATAACCCTACATAACTGTTTATAAATGCTTGTTCCAATAAGCGTCATCCGCTAGAAAGGTTACATTTGATCAATTTTGATCAAAGTCAGCTATCCTTTATGACTGATGATGCCTGTTGTAATAAGCATTTATGAACAGTTATGTAGGGTTATGTCAGTTGTAATAACAACCTCATGTAGGTATCATGTAGCCTTATGAACAGCACCGTACAGTAAAGTGTTAGAAGAAGAAGCACATATCTACACTGCAAACAAAGGTATCTTGGCAAGTGAAATTATCTTAATCTAGTCAATAAATCTAATACTTCTGCTGTTGAGATTGTTATAAGCTTATCTCAAGATTATTTAACTTATGTCCAAACATTTTTTACTTGTTTTCAGTGATTTTATTAAGTACATTTATCTCACTAGATTAGCAGATGTTTTTTGCTTGTTTTAAGAAATTTACTTGAAACCAGCAAAATTATCAGACAATGTAATGAGATCATTTTTTTTTTGATAAAATTACTTAAAACAGATATAAAATGTCTAGAAATAGGATATATAACCTTATAACAAGTGCACAACCATCTCAAAATAACATATCACATAGATTGACTAGAATTAAGATAATCAGCAGTGGGGCTTTTAGGTCTGATGATTCCTGTAAAATACATACTTATACATTCTAAGTATTGTTTGATATAATCATGCTTGGTGTATTTAAACACTATTAGTATTTTAATACTCTGTTTTCATTGTTATTTTTTGGTGGGGTGAAAAAATGGTTAAACATCCAATAGAAAATAATATAATCAGAGTTCATTAATTTATTAATCTGGTAAAAAATAAATAAAAACAATGTTTTCGTCATGGGCTTTTCTGCTGATCTTCCTGGTCCACACTGCAAAAAATGTAATAAATTAATGAATGTAATGCCACCAAAAAACATTATAAAGACATTGTTAGTTGTTTCATTTTCACAAAATCTGGAAACTAAGAAACCTAAACAAGACTTGCAACAATGTGCTGTTAGCTTTGAGACGAAGCTGTCTGAGATGCTTTTCTCGTGTGGATAAGTTTAAAAAGGCAACCCTAACCAGGTAAAAAGAGTTTGCTATGGAGGTCTGCATCTCTCTGATCTGATCTGATCTGGTCTGGTCTGAACAAAGCCCTTACAGAAGCTGAGTCTGTATGGAGGGGCTGTTTTCTGCAAATAAGTAACTACAATTTTAATAGCTCACCAACCAAATGCGTCAACATCACAAACAGCAAAACACACTGCAGAAACCAGCAGATACAACCACAAACAGACTTTACAGGTCAGGGCATTTTGTGTCATTATTATTATTATTATTATTATTATTATTATTATTATTTTCCCTTTTTTAACTCCTTTAGAAATGGCCTCATTTTTCCCTTATTTTTTTTCTATTTAAAATTTGAATGTGCGTGTTTGTGAGTGTATCCTATAATATTAAGTATTACATAGTCACTCAAATTATTGCATTTTTTTTATTTTCTCTATAGAGTTTAACTGTTTAAATTTAGTTAATTCATTATTTGGTGGGGGTTCCTGAACTGCTTTACTGTTTATCTCTCACTTTGGAGCTTTAGCTTTTTATTTTAGACTAAACATGGACAGGGAGGAATAGAGTCTAACAAACTATCCTGAAAGATGCCAGATGGATGGATGAGAATTCAGTTCTCCAGGAGTTTTGTACTTTTGTACGGATACTTTTTTACTCAAAGCTGTATTCGCTAAGCTACTTTTGCATATTTTGGAGTCACGATTTCACTGTAATAGTAATACTTTCACCATAGTATGTCTTCAGGCAGTTCTACACAGCTCTACATATAAAGTTGTATAGCTGTTCTAGAGGATGTTTTTCTATTGTTACAACACAAATCACTGCATCAGAAAAAGCAACTAAAACCAACAGCTAAACTTTCAGGAGGTGCTGAAAGAGGCGGCCAGAGAGAGTATAAGTGGGCTTAAATGAGATAACGAGAGAACAAAGGAGAGAGAGAGTGAGACAAAGAGAGAGACCTGCCTTTATCTAATGCTGACCTGCATATGTTTGCGAAAGTGTAAATTGTGAATCACGTCATTTACGGCAACTGTTTGAGCACACATTTGATAAAGCTGCTAAAGGGTGTTTCCAAAGAAGGTAAAGAACACGAGAGAGAGAGAGAGAGAGAGAGAGAGAGAGAGAAAGAGAGAACGCACGTTCCAACAAGAGCAGCAAGAACAGCACACTCTGCTCTACACACTACAGGAACCAAAGAAGATCTCAGAATTTCAATTCAGGTAAAACATTCAATTTTTTGTTTTGTTTGTTTTTTCTACCAGTAAACCAGTGAATTACATGCATGTGAGTGATGTCATGTGTGAATCATGCAAATGTGAAAACATGGAGGTACAAAAGTTTATGATGTATAATTCACAATACATCACAATACATAGCACTCTGGAAAACACTTCCCTCACTCTAGTGAAGTAATAATGAGCCAGGGCATTATGATGTCCGCTTGTACAGAAGTGTTATTGTTTCTCTTGTTTGTAGAATGTCCACCATAGTTGTTCCAGCTGAGAATGTGAAAAACGGCTTCACCGTCGTCAGCCATGTGATCCCAGCACAGATAGCTGGAAATGAACAACACAGAGCAGCCGCTCTAGCAGGAGCTCCCACCTTCACAAGAATCAGCGCTTTCCTGAAAGGAGAGCCGAAAGCTCTGGGGGTAACTCGCATATCTGCTCACTTCTAATATTCAGCACACAGCAAACAAGATTATTTATTGTTTTCTTTCCTGGGGGTGTGTGCAGAGCTCTGTACATTCTCAGAAATATTGGTATAATCCTGTCACTGGGGCAGTACCCCTCTTGTCACTGGGGTGGGACCCTCAAGGGTACATCTCAGTACCTTTAGTCAGGGAACATAATTGTACCAAAATCCATTGAAATTATATTTTTAAGTTGTATTGACTTGACTATTAAATCTTACCTGATATCTAAAATGTGTGAAAGTGTGAAAGACCTCATATATAGTGACAGATCTCACAGATTTTTTGTCTTTTCTCATCTCTTCCAACCCATCACAACCTCCAAACTACAAGATTTGTCCAGAATAAAACATCACATGCTTATGCTTATTAACCAAAATCCATACCACACTGGGGGTCTTACAGAATTTCTCATGAAACAATAAAAATAAACTTTGCAAACAGCATCGTGGCACGGATTACTGTGGAGTACAGAGATGATAGCAGGAATTAGCATTATCATTGCAGTGGAATTTCTGTTCAGCTACAATTTCATTGTTAATAATGATTATCAGTTATATGTCTGATGCGTGATGTCAGCACTGTTTCACATAAGAGAATCGCCATCCCCCCAGCACTACATCAAAAATATTAAACATATAATTTGAAGTTGAATGAACTCAGTTTTAATTAGCCTGACAGCTTTTTAAAGTTAGAACACTGTTGGTTATAACATAGTTATTATATATGTAGCAAAATATATTTTAAATTAAATTAAAATATGACTGCTAATTAGCTCGATATTAGCCCCATATGAAAATATTCATTCAGTTCACTCAGTCAAGGATGTTTGTGTTTGTAAGCTTATAATACATTTTGTGCTTTTTTATAGCTCCTCTTAATGCATGTGATATGTATATTTCTGTTATATCCACTGTAACTGCAGTATCCATGTAACTGTTCTGTCCATCTAACATTATATAATTGGCAGTATCAGTATTTCTAGTATTATCAGTTACCTAGCTAGCTTATTTAAGTTGAATAAAACTAGTAAATTTATTTGTTACCACATGACGCATATATATATATATATATATGTGTATATATGTATCTTCCGTATCTGCTTTGTCTGCTGCAGCAAAACCTAAAATAAGACATCAAAGCCATAGAGCGTTTTAAAGCAGGTCTGCAGGAGGCAGAGATATTTGTATAAAAAGAAACAAAACACATTTAAAAAAAAACACTTTCTTTAAGGGCTCAGTTCTTTGTCTTGTGTCTGGATGCTCTAACTGGAGTCACCTGAATGAAATGCTGTTGTCTGTTTTTCTCCACAGACCGTCCAAATAATTATTGGCACGATGATGTTCTTATTTGCCATCGTGTTGACGATCAACATCAGCACCAACTCTGCCTACAGTGGAATTTTTTACTGGGGAGCTTTGATTGTGAGTGCTGGTCATTTTCTTAATGTTGTAGTGAAGTGTACAGTGTTTTACACATTTGGCTCATTGCATCTGTGTTTATGGGAATTTCTCTACAAAAAATAGTTTGAGCTCACTTGTAATGTTGAAACAATCAGACTATTCTGTATTAATAAGTCAATAACATGTAAGTGAAGCATGTGGTTATACTGCACAGGTCTTATGTTTATTACAAAGTTGTCCATGTTCATTTGCTTATATTAAAAACATACAATGTAAGTTAATATTGAAAAATACTCTTCATCTGCCACTGTGATATGTGGGGTCCATGGGGTTCAAGAATCATTAGTTGACATATCTTTAGGATTTCTGAAAAAAAAAAAATTACAGTCAAACCAGACATCATAATAATAATAATAATAATAATAATAATAATAATAATAACAACAACAACACTTTTGTACTGGATTGTCATGTGTTATTTTCTATTTTAATTCTTATTAGTTCTTTATTTGTAGTTACATGTGACAGTAACTGTTATTGATAATAGTTTGAGTAATTTTCCCCAGTTGTTAAACTATTATGCTCAAATTTACATGCAGATACACAAAATCTTTCTTTCTTCTTAGTACATCAGCGCAGGCTGTCTAGCAGTCGCAGCAGAGAACAAACTTCATCCATGTGTGGTATGTATAAAAGGTCTAGACCTTTTTTAACTATTTGTTACAAAGCTTATTTAAAAATCGTCTTCATTACAAATTTAAATTTTAAATCTTGACTTGAGCAGTTTTTGATGCCCGATCTTTATTTGGAAGCATCTGTGCACATGATAAAGCTTTGTAAATACAACCCTATTTCCAAAAAAGTTGGGACGCTGAGCAAAATGTAAATAGAAACAAAATTCTATGATGTGCAAATAATTTAAAATTTTTATTTAATTAAAAATAGTACAAAGACAACAAATCAAGTGTTGAAACTGAGAAATTTTATTGTTTTTTGAAAAATATATGCCCATTTTGAATTTGATGCCAACAACATGTTCCAAAAAAGTTGGGACGGGGGCATGTTTACCACTGTGTTTCATCTCCTCTTCTTTTAACAAACTCTGTAAGTGTTTGGGAACTGAGGAGACACTGCTGTAGTTTTGAAAGTGAAATGTTTTCCCATTTTTACTTAAGAAAGGATTTCAGCTGCTCAACAGTTCAGGGTCTCCTTTGTCATATTTTTCATTTTATAATGTGCCAAATATTTTCAGTGGGTGACAGGTCTGGACTGCAGGCAGGCCAGTTTAGCACCCGGACTCTTTTAATACAGAGCCATGCTGTTGTAATACATGCAGAATGTGGTTTGATATTGTCTTGCTGAAATATGCAAGGCCTTCCCTAAAAAAGATGTTGTCTGAATGGCAGCATATGTTGCCAAAACATGTATATATCGGTGAGCATTATTGTTGCCTTCACAGATGTGCACGTCACCCATGCCATGTGCACTAATGCCCCCTATACCATAATGAATACTGGCTTTTGAACTGTGCACTGATAACAAGCTGAGTGGTCTTTAGCCCGGAGGACACAGTGTCCATGATTTCCAAAAAGAAATTCAAATTTTGATTTGTCGGACCACAGGACACTTTTCCACTTTCCCTCAGTCCACTTTAAATGAGCTCAAGCCCAGAGAAGGTGGCAGCATTTCTGGATCCTGTTTGTATATGATTTCTTCTTTGCGTTTAAGATCTATGCGTTGTGGATGCAGCAATGAGCTGTTTTCATAGACAGTGCTTTTCAGAAGTATTCCTGAGCCCATGCAGTGATTTCCACTACAGAATCATATCTGTTTTTAATGCAGTGCCATCTGAGGGCCCAAAGATCATGGCCAGGAAATACTGGTTCTTGGCCTTGTCCCTTGCATACAGAGATTTCTCTGGATTCTCTCAATTTTTTAATGTTATTATGTCCTGTGGATGATGAAAAGCAACAATTATTTGCTATTTTATGTTGAGAAACATTATTCTTGAATTGTTGCACTATTTGATCATGCAGGGGTGAACCCCTCCTCATCTTCACTTCTGAAAGACTCAGCCTCTCCAGGATGCTTATTTTATACCCAATCATGTTATTGACCTGTTGCTAATGAACCACCTCATGTTTTTTGAAGCATTAAAATGTAAATGAATTTTCAGCTAAAAAGGAAGTACACAAACATTTCTGCAGAACTCAGTCACTGAGCTGTATACAGAGTCATTTAGAGTGGTTTGATATGATATGGTCAGAGCCAGAGCCCTATATGCTTACTACACCTGTTGTGTAGTGCCCTGAAAATCATGCAAGGGCCTTAAATTAAGAATGAGAGGGTGAAGAGGAGATATCCATCTGGTCATGAAAAAAGAAAAAAAAACACCATGAAAGTGAAATTACAGGAACAGCAATCAGGTAAACTTGTGTAGAGTCCAGTCCAGTCCAGACAGTGCATTGGCGTGACTTCTCATCTAAACGAGACAGTGAGTGTGTTTACATGCGCTCAATAATCTTATCATAATCAGGTTTCTACAGTTATCTGATTATTCTATCAGATGATTTAAAACAAAAAGCTGCAAGTTTTACACCACACTTAAGGCACGTCTTCTTCTGTGAGTTTACTGGCTGGTTGCAAAGTAGAAATCTGATTGCTGTCTGACTCATGTAGACCTGAAGTTTCACATTATCATAACATTGTAGTAGTATAGTGTAGTGGGAGCACTGGGGTGTCAGGAGTGACTATGTGGCAACTGCACATGATTTAAAAGGCTCAAGGGTCAAGTAGGAGAACCCCACGGCAGAATTTTGCTTAGGGCCCCAAAGAGGTCAGGACCATTTCTGGACATGGGTCACTGTAGACTCAGATTCCTTTATACTGTCTATACCAGTCATAAAAGGCTTATGTAGGTGCCATGTAGCTTTATGAATGCTGCCATTCAGTAAAGTGTAAAGTAAACCATTTTTTTCTCTCTTCTGCAGGTAAAAGGCTCTCTAGGGATGAATGTGATCAGTGCTGTAACTGCAGGAATAGCCATCGTTCTTCTGTCTTTAGACTTGGCTTTGGGACCAATAAACTATGGACCATGCTATCCTGAATATGACCACTATTTTGAATGCCATACTGCCCTCAGATTGGTGCGTAGCTGATTATTTTCTAGATCCAACTTTGTATTTGCTTTCTTTTTCTCCAACTTTATAGCGATAAAACTCTCCAGCTTTCATCTGCTCTTTGATGGACTGTATATAATCTCTGTTGAAATTATAAAAGTCACTTTTTTCCTATTCATTTTACATTGTTAGGTGTTAATAATGACCGTTGTTGATGATTGTATGCTAGTTTCAGAGCCGGAATAATGGGATCACTGGAGTGCTGCTGTTTTTCTCTCTGCTTCAGTTCATCATCTCCATCTGCATCTCAGCATTTGGATGTAAAGTCATTTGCAATGACAAAATTCAAGTGAGTATTTTGTATTATTCATTTTCAGGCATATTTCTGAGGAGATTAGTAATAAGATCATCAAAAGAAAGGAGAAAATCAAAGAAAAATCTGATTGATTGTCAAAAAATGAATTAAAAAAACGATTAACAGAGAAAATAAGACTTCTAACAGCCACCTGCAAGACTTGGTTGACCACCAAACCCTCACCAGATAAACAGCACTTAAAGCTGTCATCTTTGAAAGACACACGTTTCTGTCCATCCTTCCACTGTGAGAAGACGACTCAGTGCTATGGGTCTGAAAAGATGTGTAGCTGTTCAAGAAGACCTCACTGAGAAAAGGAGACGGACACATCAAACAAAGAAGCTGAACAATGGACTGACCACCCCAGAGTCCAGACCTCAACATCACTGAATGTGTTTGATTACTTCAGAAACGATCAACCAACTTCTAAGACTGAACTTTAGAGGTGTTGAACAGAATTGTAGGTGATTGCTGTGTATTATGTAGTTGAAAGTAGATGAAAGTGGCAGAACATGTAGAATAAAATTAATGAATGTAGTTGCACATCAAATTCCATGTCCCATATTTGTTTCTGTATCTTTGTGATAATCCAGTGCAGAAAAACAGTTCAAACATTTCCTGAATCTGTAGAGTCACCCTTTCCATTCCATCCTATCACAATATCGTATGTGACTCATAACCAGAGTTATGAGGCTGTGAAGAGGGGCTGAGATACACATCATCTGCCTCTCACCATGCGGAACTGGTGGATTCGTGCCTCCGTCTACTTTTTAGAGTTTACAGCTGCTGAAGTTGCTGTTTTGGAAAGTAGTGATGAAGATAACAGAGCATTTTGATATGAAACATATGAGTATTATATGAAGAGTCTTTAAAGAAGAATTTAAGAAGATATGCAAAAGTCAAGTAAAGGCACTCAGACCCCAGAAGTTACTATAAATTACAGCGTTTTACTTAGCATTCCATAAAGTCCTTATTGCTCAACAAAACTTGAAATATTGAATAAAAACATAAAACATCTTCTGGTATTATATATTTTGTATAAATTCTAAAATTTCGATCAACACTGCAGAACATATGAATAATAATAATAATAATAATAATAATAATAATAATAATAATAAATTATGATTAATAAAACTACTCAGCAGTATTGTATATCTCTCTTTGCAGGAGCTAGCTGCAGTGAATACGTATGCGGTTCCCATCCCTGTGTTGAGTATCGAGAACTCACAGGTAAGTGAACTGCACTTGATGTCAGTCCTCAGCAGAAATAAACTGCCGTCCCTTAATTGTCTCATTGATGAAATTCATTAAAAAAATGTTTAATAACAGTGAACGAGTGGGTTTAGCAGCTATATTTCTTCTTACACAGCAAAAATAATGAAAACTTGAATACATGAGTGGAGGAACATAAGTGCTGATGATTCCAGACAGGTGTACTGTGTGATACAGTTAAGCCATTAGCATTCTATCATGCAGAAAAATGCTGAGCTGACCAGCATATTTTGGGTCATGAAGGCAAGAGGAAAAGATCTAAGTGGCTTTGAAAGTTGGTTTATTATTAAGACAGAGATGGCAGGAGCTTCAGTCACAAAGACCTGGCTCCCAGTGTTTTAATAGGAACAGTGGCTAAAAAGACCTCTACATTTAGATTGGTGGGAAAGACATCAGTCATTTGGGTTGGAAACTGTGGTTGAGGGACATTAGTGGCCACTAACATTCAGTATGAAGAAAAACAGAAGAGCAGCTGTTCCTAAGGTGACAGAGAACATCAGTGTAGAACATAATCAGTCTGTATCAGCAAGAACAGTCCACACACTGGAAGTCAACAATCACCCAAAACATTTCTGTAAACACATACCCACATCTCAAGGTCACACATACACAGAGAGCATATAAACCCCTTATTACAAAGACAAATGACCATTTGAGAGTTCAGCATTGAAAAAAACATCAGCATTGGTCAACAGATATGTGGACATGTCTCCTTAGAGAAATAGGTCTCTGCGGGTCAGTACAAAGTTATTCTGACTGATCACCTTTATCCTATGATGAAACATTTCTATCCTGCTGGAAGTGGTCTCAGTGCCCCAATCTGCAGATCGTGAGGGGTCACTAAATGGTTAGACGGGTATGAAAATGATTTAAATCACATACTATGGCCGTCACAGTCTCTAGATCTCAACCCAGTTGAACACTGATGGGGGATTTTAGGCTGAAGCGCTAACCCGCATTCTCCACCACTATCGACAAAACACAGACTGAGGGAGTCTTTAGGAACAACGGTGTTCCATTGTTCCAATTCAGTTCCAGAGACCTGTAGAATCTATGACAAGGTGCATTGAAGTTGTTCTGGTGGTCCAACACCTTACTAAGACAGTTTATGTTGGTTTTTCCTTTAATTATTTTCACCCATCTATGTTATTCATGAGGAAATGTTTACACATTTGAGTCAAGTCAATTCAGATAAGTGACATGAATTTCACATGTAAATAAGACAAGGTTTTTGCACACTTCACATGTTAACCCCTTAAAATCCCAGGCATGTTGCATACTAAGGCATATTATCCAGTAACTACAGGGACTTCTATGCAAGCTATTTTTCGGTTATTTAAGGGGTGAAAAATGTGTGATCACTTGTGAAATTGTGTTTCAAGCATATGTGACTTTTCTGTAAGGGAGCCCTCATTTGTACTAAATCCATGACATTCAGCCTCGAATGTGTTTTCTACAAAGTCACATGATTGACAAACATTTTCTCTCTGTAGTTGTGCTCCAACATGGAACTCCCACCTGAAGAAAACCCTCCAGCGTACACACAGAATGCCAACTGAACATGAGTGCAAACATGAAAAGACCATTTCAGTGTCATGGGCTTGATTTTTTATTTCATTTTATTTCATTGAATGTACTTTTAAGGAAAGGTTCAATTTAAAAGAAATTGAATTAATAAATTACTTTATTCATTATTAACATTTTAGGTGATGCCTTTAAGAACAGCTTCATAAAAAAATTACCCTCCTTTATATTACTCACAAGTAGCATGTATCAATATGTCCTGTAATTTGGAATGATATACATTTTGTGTATTTATTACAATAATTCTCCTGCTTTTAACCATTCTGTATTAAAACAAATGATTTTTGTATGATTGTCAATATTGATTGATCATTAAAGAGACAGCTTGGCCAAAAATTTCATTGACATTATTTTTCACTTTCAACTAAATGCAGTCAATCAGCCAAGACATGTTTGGTGTCAAAATTTCCCTTTTCTAGTGTTGAACTGGAGGCTAATGTTGCTAACAAAGACTCAACCGCCTATGTTTTAAACTGAATATCTGAAGAAATGCATCAGTTGGATGCTGGACGTAACAGTAACCCAACACTCTAATCCCACCCTGGGACCCACCGCCTAGCACAAAGCTGAAGTTAGCTTCTTATTTTCAAGCTTCTTATTTGAATTTTTCATTGCAAATTAGATTTTTTGCTGAAATTTTCCTTTGAGCTTAACACTTCGGTAACACTTCATTTTACAGTGTTATGTTACCATCATCAGTAATTATCATAACAGATGTGATAATGTTTGATATTATGATGGCTGACTAGACAACATTTTAAAAAGTAACATGTGACAGAAGTTGTCATGACATGATAACTATCCTTGACACTGTTATATTACTGCAGAAAATCTGAAGTGAAAACTTCTGACATAAACATCTACCATGACCTGTTTAGGTCAATGTTAGAGCTATGCACAAGTACTTCATTACTGTACTCAGCTCAGTGGGCATAATGCAGTATTTTATTGGGGGTGGGGCAGGGGGGCATATAGGGGCACTGTGTTGAAATCTTTACCTTTTATTCTCAGTGAGTCTGAGAAACAGCTTAACAGATTTCATGCATGAATAATTCAATGAGATTTAAATGGCTTAATGTACTGCAGCTGCTGCTTTATCTACTTCACTCTGACAAAGAATGGAAATCAGTGACTTTATATTCTTATAGATTTTCAGCAGCATTAAAAAAATCATATGCAAATATTTAGACAGTCCTGGTAAAATTACATATTTTGTTGATTAAACATTTTCTGCTAAGTTTAACATACTGGAAAAAGACAAAATATATGAAGTGCTGTAACGTTGGCATAAGACACATTAGTAAATAGTAATCGTGCATTACAATGTGCAGAAGTGTGTTCTCTGCAAAGGATGTGTTCACTTATTTTCACTTCAACAAAAAAGTGTCATTTGACCAAAACTTTGTCATATTACTGTGTTTCTGTGTGTCAGTCTGATAAGTGTGACCTGATTTATATAAAATGCTTCTACATGGATGTCCAGTTGAATATTCCTATATTAGAAGCTTTGATTGTGTATAGAAATGTTGACCAGTACAAAACATTACATCACATACACTACTGTGCAAAAGTCTTAGACACCTAGCTACATTTATCTTGGCAATAAGTGTTTTTATGCTTTTAAACACACCATATATTATTAAAATAGATACATAAACATACATTAAAAAGTACGAGAATATGTTATGTTGAAAAAAAGTACGCTGGAAAAAGGTTCTGTAAATATGTAATGGTCAGTACCATTTATTTTAAGGAAACGTTAAATATACGTTTACTGTCCAATGAAAAACATGTATCTCCATTTTTTGCGATTTTTACTTTTCTGCACCATTTGGGCTCACCTGCTGTCCTTTACATTGTGTGAAAATGTCATGATGATTGGACCAATAGAAATGCTCCAAAATTGCTTAGAATGAAAACCCATTGCGATTAACTTACATTGAAAGCAAAGAAAGTTTTTGCCCTCTCCTGTAAAGTTACTATTTTGGAGATACTTGCTTTTCTTTGGACAGCAACAATATGTAAATAAACCATACATCTACTGCATTTTAACTCTGCTGACATTATAACAGAAATAGAATGTAAACATTAGTGCTTATTTTAATCATTGTTATTGTTATTATGATGGTAAATTACTATATGTCAGAATTACTAGCTGAACTGGTGAAAACTGTAAAAGAGTTAACTATCAATTAAATGAACGTTATATTTACCATCATTGAGAAAACATACTTCTCCACAGATGTTACCCTTGTTTATTTATTTATTAGCTTTTTGTTTGTTTGTTTGTTTACGTATTTTACAGTGTAGTTGATGTTTTTTGAGCTAGTTTGAAGAACAAAGTTTGCTTCCAGATTTCTCCTGGATGTCCCCTTAGGTAACTCACAGATTTATTAAATTTCATCACTGATTTGCCATAACAAAGCACTGATTGACCAAAGCAGAAATACAAAGCAGTACTAAAGGCAGTAATACTGGGCCTATATGAGGAGATGGTTTGGAAATGGTTAAACAAACGCATTGACACACATGAAGTCAGTGCTTATATTATTAATATGATTTGAATTTGTATGTACATTCTAATATTATTGAAGTAAATAAACCCACACTGACGTGGGCGGGGTTCTTTGAAAACATCTTGGTGATTCTTAAATGGTAAAGCGAGCATCACAATAAACACTCTCTGCACCAGTTAAGCTGACCATAACTGTACGATGCTTTTGGGCCTTGACAAATAGCTTTTTAAATCCATGAAAAAAAGGCTTGGAAGTGCCTAAAATGTTTGCACAGTAATATATGACCAGAGGAGATCAGTAACTAGTTACATTTACCTACAGATGTTACCTCAAATCGTTTTTATGGATTTTAATTTTGTGAGGAAGGTAATCTCCTTTTTTATTTCTTGTTCCATTTTAACTGTTCAAATTAAGCTCTACACAATTTAAAAAGATGGTTCTTCAAGGGTTTTTTAGTAAAGTGGCTGTGGTTGTATTCAGAGCCGTTTCCTGCCTAAATGGTTCAATGCATTGGCAAATTGCTCTTCAGATCGATGGAGAATGTGTTGTGTATGGTTTTGTAGAGAATTCTATAATAGAGATTCTATATATAGCACCAAAACATGCTCTTCTATTGTAACAATGTCAACTTTAATAATTGCAGAATCCTTTTTGGTGCAACAGAAAACCATTTTTCAAAAAGATTATCTACAGAATCAACAACAAATTTTTCATCAATCTGAAGAACAATTTGACCATGCAGAGAACCATTTGAGCATGTAGTTAGAAACATTTCCTTTATCCTTGAAGAACCATGTTTTTAAGTGTGTACTTGAGGAATAATTAATAGTAAAAAAAAACTTCTACTAAGATATGGGTTCAGGCAGCTCTACACAGCTCTGTCTCTAAAGGTTTATAGCTGTTCTAGAGGATGTTTTTCTACTATAACACTGCATCAGAAAAAGCAGTTAATACCAACAGCTAAACTGTCAGAATCATTCCAGCAGGTGCTGTAAGAGGCAGCTGGAGAGAGTATTTGATTAGTGGGCGTAAATGCTTAATAATAACTGAGATAATGTGAGAAGAAAAGAGGGAGAGAGATAGTTAAAGAGAGAGAGAGAGACCTGCATTTGCTTAATGCTGATGACCCACATACGTTTGCATGAGTGCAAATTGTGAATCACGTCATTTACAGCAACTGTTTAAGCACACATTTGATAAAAGCGCTGGGTGTTTCCAAAAGAGGTGCAGAACACTTCCTCTATTGAAAAGGGAGTGAGAGAGTGCACGTCCAGACGAGAACAGAACACGCTAGGCCCCGCCACAAGAACCCATTAACACAAGATTTCAATTGAGGTAAGTGACTCTGTTTCACTTTTTATGTTTTGCTAAAGACATTTTTTCCACTTACTTTACAGTGTGTGTATATGTGAATGATGCAAATGTATTTATACATGTTGATATTCATGCCATTATGTCAAACACAGTACTGTGCAAAAGTCAGAGATCATTTTTCATTTATTTAATTACCATTAAGTACAGGTTATGTGCACATTCTCTTTCTATTCTGTGCTTTTACTGTTTCCAGACGTGCATGGTTTACTGTTTTGATGCTCTTAGAGAAGTGTGATTTCTCCCAGCTCAGGAAGTTTTCCTTGTCTGTAGAATGTCCACCACAGCTGTTCCAGTTGAGCACCTGGTAAATGGGTTCACCATCATCAGCCAAATAATCCCAGCACACAATCCCAGTTCATTTCCAATCCCAGCGGAAAATGAACAAAATGGAGCCGCCGCTGTAGCAGGACCTCCCACCTTCACGAGAATCACTGATCTAGGTCCACTTGGAGGCTTCCTGAAAGCAGAGCCGAAAGCTCTGGGGGTAAATCTCCTACCTGCTCTTTTTTAACATTTGCACCGCAAATAATCTGATCTATCTCTCTGATGTGAGATCACAGTGCTCACCCTGAAACACACTGAGAGTCAGATCAACTTGAAAGTCAAACGCCTGTAAAGCCTTTTCACAGCTCAATTTAATCAGATGTTCTCACATTTTTAGTATTTTATTTTAGGTTACACTCTAAAAAGGATGGTTCTTCAAGTCCTAATAGTAGGTAAAGAGAACCAAATGAAACAAATGAGACATAAATATTAGACTTGGTCATTTGTTTATTGAGAAAAATGATGAATATGTGAGCCTTTAGGATTACCAGATAATTTGAAGGTGAAATTGGGACAGCAGTTGGTGGGATAGCAATCAGGTGTGTGTGACCACCCTGTTTTATTTAAAGAACAGTGATCTAATCACCGTCTGTGATTACATTTGTGGAAGTGTATCATGGTATGAACAAAGGAGATTTCTGAGGACCTCAAAAGAAGAGTTGTTGATGCTCATTAGGCTGGAAAAGTTTAGAAAACCATCTCTATAGAGTTTGGACTCCACCAATCCACAGTTGGACAGACTGTGTACAAATGGAGAAATCTCAAGACCACTGTTACGCTCCCCAGGAGTGGTCGACTAAAAAAGATCACACCAAGAGCAAGGTGTGTAACAGTCTGTGAGGTCACAAAGGAACCCAAGGTGACGTCTAAGCAACTAAAGGCCTGCCTGGCTAACGTTAATGTAATGAGTCCACCATCAGCAGGATATGGAACAACAATGGTGTGCATGGCAGGGTTGCAAAGAGAAAGCCGCTGCTCTCCATAAAGATGTTTGCTGCCCGTCTGCAGTTTGCTACAGATCACATGAGCCAAAAGGCTATTGGAACAAAATTTTGTGGACGGATGTGGATGAATAAGACCAAAATAGATTTTTTTTTCTTTTTTAAATGAAAAACATTATTTTTGGAGAAAAGAAAATACTGCATTCCAGCATAAAAACCTTTATCTCCTCTGTGAAACACGGTGGTGATAGTGTCACGATTTGGGCTTGTTTTGCTGCATCTGGGCCAGGAAGGCTTGCCATCATTGATGGAACAATGAACTCTGAATTATACCAGCAAATTCTAAAGGAAAATGTCAGAACATCTGTCTGTGAGCTGAAACTTAAGAGAATGTGGGTTGTGCAGCAAAACAATCACCCTAAGCACATAAGTCATTCTACCACAGAATGGTTAAAGAAGAAGAAAGTGAATATTTTGGAATGACCAAGTCAAAGTCCTGACCTTAATCCTATAGAAATGTTGTGGAAGGACCTGAAGCAAGCAGTTCATGGGAGGAAACCTAATAACATAACAGAGTTGAAGATGTTTTGTACGGACAAATGGACTAAAATTCCATCAAGCCGATGTGCAGGACTAATCAACAGTTACCAGAAAATGACCAAGTCTAACATTTTTGTCTAATTTGCTTAATTTGGTTCTCTGTATTTACTATTAGGACTTGTGTGAAAATCTTATGACATTTTAGGTCAAATTTAGGTCAAAGGGTTCACAAACTTTCAAGCACTACTGCATATAGAAGCATAAACACTCAACGAACCATTGGCAAGCTTAAAGGTTCTTTGCATTATGAAATGGGTCTCCAGATTGATGGAGAATATGTTGTATAAGGTTCTAAGTAGCACCAAAAAGAATTCTGCTATTGTTACTATGTCAAGGTTGTAACAATAGAGGAAAAATTTTTATATTAATGGTAAAAACAGCTGAGCTTTAATACAGAGCAAATGTGGTTCTCTCTTCATAAGTTGATACTGCATTTCTAAAGCTAGATTAACCTATGTGGAAGATCATACTTACAGCTCAATATCAAAACTAACAACAGGCAACCATCAAGTAAGCTAACCTATCTAGATTACTGTAGGTATCTAACCCTAATTTATTATGATGTCAATAAATAACAGAAATGTTACACAACAATGTTAAGATCAGTCATTCTGTTACCTTAGCTAATATCAGTAGGTTTGATAAGTAGTAGGGCTGCAAAGTGCTCATATTTACAAATAAAAATGAAAATAAATGAAATGTTTGTATTGGTGTTGTAGTCATGGCGACCCCTGGTTCCTATCACCACCACTGTAAAGAAATATCTACAACAAGCCATTTCACACCAAACCACTCTGAATCACTCTGTTCCTTCAAAGTGAAGTTAAAATATTTAGATTTAGCATCAATTTAAGTTTCAAATAAAAAAAAAAACTTTATTGAAAAAATGCTGTCCCATATTTTCATGTCACTACCGAAACACAGAGTTTTGATCCATAGGAGGAGCCTTATTTTAGCCACACCCCTGCATTTTAGAGCAGGAAGTGAGGCTGCATCCCTGTCCCTTATGGCCACATGAGCAGTTAAATCCCATTGTTTTGAAGTAAATGTGTCCAAAGGCTGAAAATCAGTGTGAAACATTAAGAATGGTCACTACTGAAACACAGTTTTCTGCAGTTAAACTTTTTTTGTGTTTTAATGAAAAATACAAGCAAAGCTGTGTTTGGTAGTCATGTACTGTATTTTTTGAGTTCTGCTCAAAATTAACTGGAACTGTCAAAAAAAAAAAGTTTTGGTAGTGTTATGATTGTTTTGCACAACAATTTTAGTCCACTTCATTTGAAAAGGAGTCAGAGAGTGCAGGTCCAGATGAGAACAGAACACGCTAGGCCACAAGAACCCAAGAAGAACTCACAATTTCAGTTGAGGCAAAAGATTCAGTTTCATCTTTTATGTTTTGAAAATGCCATTTTTACCAGCTACTTTACTGTGTATATGTAAATGAGAACAATAAATACTCAAATCAAAATAATTTTGGTCTAAACTCCAAGTTAGTAAAAAGTCTAAAATGTGTTTTTGGCTGGAGAATTCAAGTAAAATGGGACCAAATCTTAATAAACAGAAAACAGAAATAAATTATGAGCTTCTCATAGTTTAGAGATGATATTTGCTAAAAATGTGAAGGTTACCTCCTCTAGAGTTGCTGTTCTCATCCATATCTGCTTGTCTGCTGCAGCAAAACCTAAAATAAGACAACAAAGCCTCGGGTTACACATCAGACAGCTCATCTTCCTGCTGTTACCAGATGCAAATTTATACAGGACAGAAAACACAGTGTGAAGCGCTCTGAAGCAGATCTGCAGGAGGCAGATATATTTTTATAAAATGAAATAAACCACATTAAAAAAAAAAAAGAAAAACTTCTAAACTTTCTTTGTGGGTGCAGTTCTTTGTCCTGTGTCTGGATGAATGAAACGCTGCTGTCTGTTTTTCTCCACAGACCATCCAAATAATGATCGGTGTGATCACGCTCTTGTTTGGCATCGTGTTGACGGTCAACATCAGCACCATCACTGTCTACACTGGTATTGTTTACTGGGGAGCTTTGATCGTGAGTGCTGGTCATTATATTCATGTTTCAGTGAATACAGTGTAGCAAATCATTCCTGAAACATTCTTTCTTTCATTCAACATGCTTTCTTTCTCCTCAGTACATCAGTGCTGGCTGTCTAACAGTTACAGCGCAGAACAAGCTTCGCCCATCTTTGGTATGTAAAAGGATTTAACTGTTTCACTAGAAAGTTTCATTACAAATTTTGTGTTCAAAGTTAAAGTTAAATTTTAGAATTTTCATTGCTATCAAAGTTTCCAAGTAATTTTCTCATACATAGCAGTTAAACTGGAACTTAAGAAGTGGATTATTAACTTTTCTCATTCAGTCAGTATCATTCAGTCAGTGCAGTGTAAAAATATTAGGCAACCAAAACAAATAAACAATTAAAAAATATATATTTGTTTAAACGATTCATCTCAACAATATGTGACATTAACATCTAGAACCTGTTGGACACTTTAGACTGCCTTGGAACTTACCGTCACATTACCCAAAATAATCATGTAGTACTTTGGAGTCAGTACCTCACACTTACCTGCACTGTAAAATATTACACTATAAACTTACAGTAAATTAATGGTTACTAGTTGCATTACTTTGACAGTAATACACTGAACTACATCAGCAGTACATAACAGCAAAACTGTAATTGTATACAATGACTTAATCTCAAATATGCATTTTAAAAATGCAATTACACATTTGACAGACAGTTTGAACAATCAGTAAATTTAACCAAACATGACCTAAAAAAACTATATCTGAAAATGTCAAAAATTGAGAAAATAACATCTGTCAACACCTCAGTGTTCCTGCATTTAAACCATCTAAATAAATAAATAATGAATAAATAAACAACAAAAATTAAATTGTCAGAATTAGAAATTGATAATTAAATCAATCATAACTGGCTGTCTTTTGTTGATAGTGACAGGCCCTTTAAATGGTGAAGAGGGCTGCTGAGTTTCCCCTTGTACACCCGGTATAGATTTGTGTGTGTTTAGAGAGTAACTTTGATGTAAAAAGATGTGTCGTAAAACTTTTCCAAGGAAGTAAATAATGAGTATAGCTGGGGTCGGTAACACAAATTTTAAGAAGAGCCATTTTATCCTTTCAACAAAAATCGAACCGCCTTGGAAGCCACAAAATTTCAAGTTTTTATGTCTCAGTATGTGCTAATGTGCTAGTACAGGCTAAAAATATAATAGAAATGAAAACGCAGCCTTACTTTGCTCTGCTTTAAGCTTTGCCTCAGCTATAGCCACTTTTCTCGCATCTCTGGCAGGAAACTTTTCCACAAAAGTAGAGCAGTTTCTTGTAAAATGTCTCTCAACATTTGACTTTTTACAAGGTTGAAGGTCAGCTTCTCATTTGCCAATTTCTTGATTTGTTTCACAACATTTTAGTGTTTGACAGTTTCTCGCAGAAGATTAAACGTATCAGGAAACCAGCTGGAGTGATTATAAGCACAAATACGTCAATTTGTCTCCAAATTATCAATTATCTTAAATCTCTCTCTTTGCTGTTTTGTTTGCTACTAGCTAGGTGAGATTGTTGTCTGTGTTGCTATGGTGACCAGCAGTCTGTGCACCAACCTTAATGGTTAAAGGGTGAATTAGCAGTCATACATTAACTAAAGTGTTTTAGACCATTTATTGTTAACACAGTGTTGAACAATCAGCAGAGCTTTATTTCACTGCAAAGAATGATCATTTAATTTTAACTAATAATCTAATTCTGCCGTGGAGCCGCAACAGAACAGTAAAAGAGCCGCATGCTGCCGAAACCCTGGGCTAAAGTAATCCTGTTACAGTGAGAGAGATGTACAACCCCAATTCCAAAAAAGTTGGCACGCTGTGTAAAATGTAAATAAAAGTAAATAAAAACAGAATGTAATGATTTGCATCTCATAGACCCAAATTTTATTCACTATAGAACATAGAACACAAATCAGATGTTGAAAGTGAGACATTTTACCATTTCATGAAAAACATTAACTCTTAGAGAATGATGGCAGCAACACATCTCAGAAAAGTTGGGACAGGGCCGTGTCTACCATTGTGTAGCATCCCCTCTTCTTTTAACAACAGTCTGTAAACATCTGGGAAGTGAGGAGACCAATTGCTGCAGTTTTGGGAGAGGAATGTTGTCCTATTCTTGTCTGATGTAGGATTCTAGCTGCTCAACAGTCCTGGGTCTTCTTTGCCAGATTTTTCATTTCATGATGCGCCCAATGTTTTCTATTGGTGAAAGATCTGGACTGCAGGCGGCCAGTTCAGCACCCGGACTCTTCTTCTGTGAAGCCATGCTGCTGTGATGGATGCAGTGTGTGGTTTAGCATTGTCTTGCTGAAATATGCAAGGCCTTCTCTGAGAGAGACGCTGTCTGGATGGAAGCATATGTTGCCAAAAGCTGTATATTTCATTCAGCATTAATGGTGCCTTTACAGATGTTCAAGACACCAACGCCATGTGCACTTATGCTCCCCCATACCATCATGGATGCTGGCATTTGAACTGTGCGCTGATAACAAACTGGGAGGTCTTTACTCTGGAGAATGCAGTGTCCATTATTTCCAAAAAGAATTTCAAATTTTGATTCATCTGACCACAGGACACTTTTCCACTTCACCTCGGTCCATTGTAAATGAGCTTTGGCCCAGAGAAGTTGGCGGCGTTTCTGGATCCTGTTTATATATGGTTTCTTCTTTGCATGATACAACTTTAACTTGCATTTGTGGATTGCACACTGAACTGTGTCCACAAACAATGATTTCTGGAAGTGTTCCTGAGCCCATGCAGTGATTTCCAGTACAGAATCATGCCTGTTTTCAATGCAGTGCTGCCTGAGGGCCCGAAGATCATGAGCATCCAATACTGACTGTCGGCCTTTTCCCTTGAGTACAGAGATTTCTCCAGATTCTCAGAATCTTTTGATGATGATATGATATGTACTGTAGATTCTCAATTTTACATTGAGGAACATTTAACTGAAATTGTTCCACAATTTTTAGATGCAGTTTTTCGCAGTTTTGTAAACCTCTGGCCATCTTTGCTTCTGAGAGATTCTGCCACTCTAAAATGCTCTTTTTATACCCAGCCATGTGTTTTTTAATTAGTACCACTTACTTTTCCAGCCTTTTGTTGCCCCTGTCCCAACTTTTTTGAGATGCATCGCTGCCATCATTTTCTAAGCGTTAATATTTTTCATGAAATGGTAAAATGTCTTACTTTAAATATTTGATATGTGTTCTATGTTCTATAGTGAATAAAATATTGGTCTATGCAATTTGCAAATCATTGCATTCTGTTTTTATTTACGTTTATTTACATTTTACACAGCGTCCAAACTTTTTTGGAATTAGTAACATGTAGATCACTTGACACTTAGCAGAACTCAGCTAATGCCATTCACGTAATCCAAAAATGTGGGCTCTCATCTAATTTAACCCCTGCTTTAACCCCTAAATGTGTGGTTCAATGCTTCCTCACTCTAATAGCTATACATTTACATCCATTTCACTGTAGTTAATGAATAATTCATACTATTTATTGTTTAAAAAGCTTAAATATATAACAATAAAGATATATAAAGATATAATATCTGGCAATTACCTGGCAGTTTGACCCTTAACAGTCAGCCGTGTTATTGCTGGCAATTATGAAAGCTTATTTTTTTTTCTTATTTGCTTATTTTTGGCAAACAGTTCTCTGTATAGCTATGCAACTCATTGTGTAATTAACTATGTAATTAAATATATAATTACATAATTACATATGAATAATATAGCAAAACAACTGCAATAACTCTTTTTTTCCCCTCTCCTGTAGGTGAAAGGCTCTCTGGTAATGAATGTGTTCAGTGCTATAGCTGCAGTAACAGCCATCATTCTCATGTCCTTGGACATGGCTTTTGGGCCACTGAACCGATGTGGTCTTGTTGGACGGCATATTGATTGTTTCATTGACATTTCATTGGTGCGTATCTTATTATTTTGTAGTTGTGAGATTCAACTTTGCCTTTGCTTGCTTATAAATTGACCTTGTTAATGATGAAACTGTCCAACTCTCTTCTTCGGCTACTTGCTGGACTGTCTGTTACAGTTATGAAGGAGAGGTGTGACTTTTTTTTAGTATTAGATGACATCATTAAGAACAGCCCATCGCCATTTTGGTAGGCAATCTGTACCTCTGACTATGAGCTCGGCTCATCACCGCTACTACAGCTACAATGCTGCAGACCAAGCAAAATCGACCAGAATGACCACAAAAAAATAATGCCTCCAGAAATCACTATGAGGAGAAGACTAGTTAAATTGGTGGACTGGAGGCAAATAGCCTGTAAATCTCCAGAGTTCAGAACCAATGCATGAGATTAGTGATTATACATAACAGAAACACAACTGTATGAGCGAGAAATCTGACCAGCCCCCTCTGCATTAGAAGCCAGGTTAGGTCAGGAGTCGACAACCCAAATGTTAAGAAGAGCCATTTTGTCCTTTCCACAAAAATCAAACCACCTTGGGAGCCACAACATTTTATGTTCAGTGTGTCTCATATGTGCTGATGTCCTAATATAGGCTAAAAATATAAATGAAAACACAAATTTACTTTGCTCTGCTTTAAGCTTTAGCTATAGCTGCTTTCCTTCCATCCCTGCCAGAAAACTTTCCTCAAGAGTAGATCAGTTTCTTGTAAAATATCTCTCAACGTTCGACTGTTTTACGAGACTGAAGTCGCTTCTCATTCTCCAGCTTCTTGTTCGAATTTTCCCGTTCCACCTTAAATTCTGCCTGAGGTGCTGAATGTAAATGCAGAACCATTTAAGGTGAAACAGGGAAGTTCGAATGAGAAGCTGACTTCATCTTTGCAACTTTTAAGTGTTTGACAGTCTCTTGTTGCAGATTTAACATTCCAGGAAACCAACTGCACTGCTTATAAATGCAAACAAGTCCATTCATCTCCAAATGTTTGTCTTAAATCTCTCTTTGCCGTTTCATTAGCTACTAGCCTGGGGAGACTGCATTGCTATGTCACCTGCAGTCTACACGGCAGGTCTCAGTCATGAGAACCAGGGCTTTCTCGCTGTGTTGCACACTTTTGAGCCAAGATACAGCGTCCAGTCTCGAAGATATTTTATTTTTATTTACTCACTCTCTACAACAAGGCAGCAGCGTCTCATGTGCTCCGAACAAGAGCAGTGAATGAGAGCCTTCTAGTTCACTTACCACATCACCTTCATTTGTTTTATTAATAAAAGATATTGGAAGTAAATACACTATGGATCATTACAAATACTTTGCTTTAAAAGTACCAAAATAGAAAACAGAAATCCTGTATAGAAAAAAGATGCCTCAAGATGTATTGATAATTGTTTTGTAATCGCATCGCAGCCCTCTGAATCGTAATCGAATTGAATAGTGAGGTGTCTAGAGATTCCCACCCCTAATACATGATATGAATGGAATACTATGAGTTACATCATCATATGTTAAGATGGCCTGTTGTTAACATTTGCTTGCTAGTTTCACAGCCGGACTAATGGAATCAGTGGAGTGCTGCTGGTTTTCTCTCTGCTTCAGCTCATCATCTCCATCTGCATCTCAGCGTTTGGATGCAAAGCTGTTTGCCACAATGAAATTCCAGTGAGTTGTCTTTTATTTTGAAAATATGAAGATTTCTATTGTAGCATCCAGAATATTTTGTGTGTCATTTGACTTCCAAGAGTTTAAACTTCTCCACCATCCTCACTTTTTTCCTACACAAGAAAAACAAAACACCTCAAACTCTTAATAAAGAAGGTTTCTGGTTAGTTCTTGGCTTGGTTGTATGGTTTTACGCTCTAATAAAAAGATACCACAAAGGGTTCTTTGAGTAATGCTATAGAAGAACCACTTTTGGCTCCCTAAAACATACATGAGTCATACATGAGTCTGGTTTCAAAAAGGTTCTTTATCAATTTAAGGGTTCTTTTTCAATTCTTTTACATCATATAGAGAGTCTTTAAACTTTAAAGCAGTTTCTTCACACTCACACGTCTCATTTACGCACATGTTTATCTGAAGAACCAACCATTTAAAATCACAATCATTGATATGACAAGTGATCCCAAACTGTTGTATATTTCTCCTTGCAGGAGCTAGCTGCAGTCGGGAATACATTTACGATTCCCATCCCTGTTCCAAGTCTCGAGAACTTACAAGTAAGAGAAATGTACTTATGCCACCCCTCAATGGAAATACACCACCGTCCCTCACTGTCTCATTACAAAACTCATAAGACCCCTGGCCAGGTGATCCTTTGTTGACTTTTTGAGGCAAAATAAGTTAACACACCCTCTACACAGAACACACTTAGCCCCTTACATGGCCAAGGTCCACCGGCTGGCCCACAACCTAAGAATAGCTCAGCCAGTTTGCATTGAATTCCCTGTAGTTACTGAATAATAAGCCTTGGTATGTAATAAGCCTAGGATTTTAAAGGGTTAAATATGACACTGTTCTGGAAATGCATGACTTCCATGTATTTGCTGGGTTTAACATATTAGAAAACATGTTTAAAAATGTAAAATATATAATGTTATGTAACTATTACAAAAAACATGTTTTATGTTTTATATTTCCCAGCAAATAGTTTTCTGTAGAGAGTTAAAGAAAACAGTGTTACCATGTTACAGTGTTAACTTGTTACAGTGTTACCAGTGTTAATTGTTACTGTGTTAACTTGTTGCAGTGTTACCAGTGTTAAGTGTTAGTGTTAACAGTGTTACCAGTGTTAACAGAGTTACCAGTGTTAACAGTGTTACTGTGTTAATGTTAACAGAGTTAACAGTGTTAACAGTGTTACAGTGTTAGTGTTGACTGTGTTGTGTTACAGTGTTAACATTACAGCATTAACAATGTTAAGTGTTAACAGTGTTACAGTGTTACAGTTTTAACATGTTACAGTGTTAATAGTGTTACCAGTTTTACAGTGTTAACTTACTACAGTTTTAAGTGTACACAGGGTTACCATGTTAGTTTTAATTAGTTACAGTGTTAATAGTGTTAACAGCACTACAGTTTTAACTTATTACAGTGTTGTAATGTTAACAGTGTTACAGTGTTAACATTACAGTGTTAACAGTGTAACAGTTTTAACTTATTACAGTGTTGTAGTGTTAAGTGTTACAGTGTTAACAATGTTACAGTATTAACTTGTTGCAGTGTTAACAGTGTTAAGTGTTACAGCATTACATTATTAACTTGTTACAGTGTTAACTTATTCTCACTTTGAAAATCAACGTATCATTTGAGCAATGATGCCCAAACTTTTGCATATGACTTTATTTTCTGTTTTTTTTTGTTTTTTTGTTTTTTTTAACCATGTTCACTCACATCAACTTTTCTCATTATATTTTATACAAATTCACATGATAAGCAGGAAAAAAATACACCTACTTTTGTCTAGGGGTGTAACAAAATAATCAGCCCACAATTCCATTCACAATTCAACACAACATTCTCATCTCCACAACATTTCGAATGAAATGTGAATGATGAAAAATTATTACTATAATCATGTTTTTTCATTCCATATTATCAACACGAGAGCTGGCATAATTAATGGCAAAATGGCATAATTAACAATATCCATTCTACACAAAGCATATTGTCACAGTTTCTACTTTCTTCTCTCTGCAGTTGTGCTCCAACATGGAATTCCCACCTGAAGAAAGCCCTCCAGCATACACAGAGAATGCTCACTGAAAATGAATGCATATATATATATATATATATATATATATATAAAGGAAGGCTTTAATCAAAAAGAAATAATAAATAATGCAATGATGTTTTTCATTTATGATCAACATTCTGTTACTTATGCATTTATGAACATACTAATAATCATACTAATAATCATAAGTGGCACCTGTCTGCATGTCACCTGCAATGAAAAACAGTATGCATTTTTTACATTCATTTTAAAAAAAGTACAACTTTTCTGTGCTCTGTTGAGACCCAACAGCATCATTAAAATGACTTTTATTCTATATTTTTAACACTGCATTTCAACAGTAATTTGCTTGTATATTATTTTACTTTGTTTTTCACCATTCTGTATTAAAACCAATATATATACAGAATGCATACATATGTACATACATATAAGAGGTCTTATCTGAAATACATTGATTTCTTTTAAATTGTCATATCATCACAGGTATCTCCAAAACAGCAACTTTACAGGAGAAGGTTAAAAACATTCTTAAAGTTAATGCAGGTAAATGTTAAAAGATCTAATTTCAAGTAATTTCAGAGCATTTTTGTTGGTCTATTCAACCATGAAAATTTGATACAATGTAAAGGACAGTTGCTGTGTTTAAGTGAATAAAAATAAAATTCTGACAAAATAGAGATGTCTGGCACAGCAACGATATTTTTTCATTGATCTGATAAGAGAAAACAATGATAAGACATTTTGATAATACATCGCAGGAGCTTCTGAATGCTTTCCGTCATTACCTTATTAGGAATGTGTCTATTAGATGCTTTATTTACATTACTTGCACATGGTTATTTCTATGAAGTGTGCTCATTTGTTGTAGATGTATTGTACTGTATGAGTTGACTGTAAATGCCATAACTGCAGTATTTTCAGGGGCAGCATGAGGGCGCTGTGCTCAAATCTTTATCTTTCATGCTCAGCAAGTCTGACAGACCAATAGGTTTTATGACATTAATGTTACATGATTTGCTGAGATTGCTTTAAAAAGGAAAGACACATTTTAATGTAGCCTCTACTTCATCCACTTCATACTACAAAAATGGAAATGGAAATGTTTACACTTATTTCAGCAGCATTATAGAAGGCAGAAGGCAGTTTCACAATTTTGCATTATGAATTAGCTCATTGCATGTTTTCATTTGTCTGCTGTTTGAACTTCCATTCTTTACTTCTTCTTTATTTAAGTCAACCAGTCACTTGTCTGGACTTTTATGGGGATCATTGTGAGCTGAAATGCCTGATTTTGCAGCAGCGTTTCTCAATATTTGCTGATTGCGGTTTACAGTACAACTGTGGAAATGTGTTATGATGGTCAGTGTATTTCTTGCTCTAATTGGTTATTATTATTATTACTTGTATTGACTGCAACACAAGTAGAAATACTAAAGTAGCAGCTCATTAAAACTACTAAAGCTGGAGAGAGTGGGGCCCAAACTGACATGGTAAAATACAGCATTAAAAGATAAACAGGTTCAAACCACACAAAGGTAGGTAGGTAAGTAGGTAGCTTAGGTAGGTAGGTAGGTGGGTGGGTAGGTAGGTGGGTGGGTAGGTAGGTGGGTAGGGTGGGTGGATGGATGGGATGAGTGGGTAGATAGATAGATAGATAGATAGATAGATAGATAGACAGACCTTTATTGATCCTGAAAGGAAATCGCAGTTACAGTATCATAATTGCACATAAACTTACATTTGAAAGGCAGAAATAAAAAAAGAATAAAAATGGACATAAATTAGGCAGAAATAAAAAAATATATATATACATAAGTTAAAGTCTGAGAGAATAGAAATAAAAGTGTATCTAGTTGCATATTTGCATAGCATATAAGATAGATCTGTTCTAAGTGGTATGAGGTAGTTATAACACAATGAGCATAAACATAACCAGGAATATGAGCAGTGTTTACAGTGTAAAGTTCGCAGTGAGAGTCGTTACAGTAGCAGGTTATTCTTTATATTGCACAGTGTGTATTAACAGGAGAGAAGATATTGTGATGTGGTTCAGCACAGTTCAGACTGCAGGAGGTCAGTACCATCTCTGCAGTAAGGAGGCTGGTTGTAGAGTCTTATAGCAGTGGATATGAAAGATCTCACAGCGCTATTTAACACAGTGCAGCTGTAACAGTCGGCCACTGAAAGTGCTCCTCTGTTTATCCAGTGTAGCATGGAGGGGGTGTGAGGTATTGTCTAGGATGGCTGATAGCTTGTTGAGAGGCTTTTGTTCTGCCACAACCTCCAAAGAGTCTAGCATGACTCCTACAGCAGAGCCAGCCTGACTCCTACAACAGACTGGTAGAATGTCCACAGGGGCTTCGTGCACATATCAAAAGACCTCAGCCTCCTCAGGACCTACAGGTGGCTTTGGCCTTTCTCATTTGGCCGTTCCCATTGCAACGTCTATGAATCCTGACAGCAACAAGACAGATGTTTCTCCAGATTCATGCTGAAGACTGTTTTAGCACCAACTTTTTTCAGTGTGAGGGGGTCATGAGTAATCTAATGAGCTCTGCTCCGATTGGCTGGTTTACAGTAAGGCTGGTTGATGGTTCACCATGATGGTTGACACAGAAGCAGCATGTGGAAACAGACATGAGCAGGAAATGAACCTCTGTGTAAATAAGTCAGGCCATCATACTATTCAGTTAGCTATGCTAGTTATTTGGAGCTTGCTAGTAGCTGATGTCACCTATACTGGCAACTTGCTTTCGATCTCCATAAGAACACAAAGTACATTACAGTTGTTAGCTCACTATGAAACTTTCAATTTAAGATGATCTGGATTCAGGCATCAAAAAGTGGATAAAATCGCACAGTATGGCTGTTTACACATTACTGTCGGGGTTGGGATGCTAATAAAAATGGAACTGCTTCCCTGTCTCTTCAGTGTGAAATGCTGAGTGAAGCTGCTTGATCATGTCCAAGGTTTGAGAAACTGTCCAGAGTGAAATGAGCAGAGCCAATAAATCAAAATTGTCCAGGATCCTGTTAAAGATGTGGGAGCTGAAGTTGACTTCCTTTTCGCAAATGTGTTTTGAGAATTTTTCAGTTCCTCCTTAAATGATACCACAGTCACATTCAGGTGCCTGTACAAGCTGTAGTATTTACGGTGGAACAGAACATTGAATTAGGAAGCTGGCGAATAGGAAGCCAACTTGAGCCTTAAAGATGATCATCATCCATGCCTGCTGACAGTTCGGCTCCTTGCCGAAATCCCTTACAGCCTGTAACGGTACAGTTTCTGCAAATAGTTTACCATTTTTACTGCTGTTGTTCCATTGTCCTTGTTTCCTGTTAAGCTCAAAAGTGTGCTAGTATATGTAAATCTTGGGGTGTAAATATTAATGAGTCAAGACTGTTACATAACAATTTTGGATTTTGGAATTGGCCTGTTTTTTATGGCCCTCTCTTGCAAATGCAGGATTTTCATTTGAAAGAAGAGACAACAGTGTTTGAGGATCACGATGCGTCAGTTCCATGTGGCACACTCTCTTTATTCAACTATGCCAATGTAAATACAGTTTCCATTCTGTCTTTAATCTTCTTTTTGCTTACTGTAATATAACCCTGTTTAGAAAAAAATGTGAAGAATCTCAGTGATTTCCTAAAGCAAGTAATGAATTTTCCCTCGTATGCATTGAAAGCAGTATGTTTTTATTAACACATTCATAAAAAAACATACTGTATCTATCATTTAGGAAATAAATGAATCAATAAGTGAATCACTAAATGAATAAATCATTTCTATTATACTTATAATTTTGTTCTACTGTGTGGTCAAAAATAAATTTGTCATGCTTAATGAAGCCTCTTGTACTTAACACGTCAATTATGGTTACAATTATTATGTTTAATTATTAATTAAGTATTATGTATGCATACTCATTCAGTATGAGCAATAATACTTATTCAGTATATATTAAATATTCACTCAAAAATACAAATTCATCAAACTTTTACTCTGCATAAAACTAAATATGTGTTACTAGTTATACTATACAGAATGTGGGGTCACACAAGGCAGCACTGCTTATTGTTTTACTAAAGTTGCAAACACAGAGAAACAGATGTTGTTTTGTTTTGTTTTTAGGTTTTTGTTTTGTTTTGTTTTCCCCAAGATGTTAAATTCAGCTATTAAATAATACCTGTGAAACCAATACAAGTCTGATATTTTTTCTTTAAAATAAAAAATAAAACCAGACAGAAAATGTGAAAATGTGAAGGAGTAAGTTGTTTTGATCAAAGGTATTACAGCATGTAGTGTTGTACACAGTTTAATAGCACTTTTCATCAAGTTAAATGAATAATCCGTCCTGCCAGTTTACATGTTGCTGTGCAGATGCTCTTGGAAAAAGTCATAATTGATGCTGAAAAATTTCTTATTGAATATTATCAGTGAATTGTATTGCATGCTCTGGGTGCCTTGACATTTCATAGTGTCAGCTTTCTGTAAGTGACTTTGAATTTCAGCTGAACGTGCTTGTTGAACTTGGTCCTCCAGACGTTAGATCATTCTTGTTACAACTGCTGACTTATATTCCCTTGTTTACAAAGTTACTAACGTACATAATCTTTTATGAGATTCAGGAATAATATAGAAACTGTGCAATTTGTCTCATGATACTTCTAGCAAATTGCTTCATAAATGGCTCCAAAGGTCATTGGACAGGCTGAAGCATCTGACTTTACCAGTAGTTAAGGTTGTTCTTAAATTCAGGTAACAGCACTCAGCAGACTGCACTGCAAGTGCCCAAGAAGAAGAATAAGGCTGAGTTTGATTTCAGGTAACACTCTTTCTTCAGTCCAGACAGTATTTTGTTGGTATAGTGGAACATAAGCCTGGTATTTTTTGCGGTGTACCACATGGCTCTGTACTTGGTCTGCTTTGATTATTAATTGCATATGATGCAACTGGGTCAAATTATTAAGAAGTTATTAAGAAGAGTGGAGTCAATTTTCGTGGTTATGCAGATGATATGCAATTACAGATAATTGGTGTGTCAGATGATGTCACTACTTTGGATGAGCTGTTGTCCAGCATTGTTACTTGAATTATTATTAGTATTTTTTTTTATTTTAAAAATAGCATTAAAAAACAGAAATACTTGTAATTGTCAGTAAAACAAAGAGGAAAAAGTGTATTATATAGTTGGAAATCTGGTTCTATAGACAAAAGCTGAAGTTCTTTGCTCCTCTGATTTAATGTTTAAACTATATATTAAGATTTTACATTACTGAAACTGCATCCTATCACCAAAGGAATACAGCATAAGTGAGACCCTAACTTAAGTTACAAGTTGCTGTGAAAGTGATTTCTCACTTTTCTTTTTTTATTTTCACTTTTTTGAATGTGAACGTTTTCACCAGTGTCACAACGAACTTTTAAAATTCTCGTTTCTCGTCATTCCTTTGAGGGTCCGTAAGTACTTGTCAGCAGTATCGTGTTAGGTAAACCCTTAATGAACAATGACTGAAATGTTCTGGACCTAAGGAACAGCTGCACCAGATGTGGTGAAATGCAGAGTTAAAGGCGCTGTAGTGAAGATGTGTAAATTTCCAGAGCACACAGACCCTGCAGGTCACTGGAAAACCTTGTGTAAAAAATAAATATTTGGTTCAAGCATGGTGAATATGTTTTTCTGCACAGGTAAACAGCACAGGTCTAAGGATGACCACTCCTCCTTCAGTGCAAAATATAGAAAATGGCCTCAGGGTGGCCACCGATGTGACCCCACCACAAACATATGATCTTAAAGCACTCATTGCTGAATACAAACGTGTGCTGCCGTTGAGGATAAGGATGAGGTCTGTTGGGGTAAGTGACTTCTGAGGTCTTCTGGGTTTAACTGGAATGATCATTTTCCTGAAATTAGCAGTCTGTACAGTATTGGCTACTTGAACACTTATTTTCTAAGGCTTAATATGCGCACAGATGCTTAACACATATGTTTAACATGCTCAACAGATGAAAAAAAAAACCTTTCACATCCACTTCAATTTGGTAAAGTTTCAGTGGTGCTGGATTATTTGGTTAATGATGAATTGGAATGTTCAAGCATGTAATGAGAAATTTCAGGTATAGGGCAGGGTCAGCAAACTAAATGTTAAAAAGAATTTGTCCTTTCAACAAAAATCCAACCATCGTGAGAGCCACAACATTTTATGTCCATTTTACCGTCTTGGCTGTAAATATGTCTCAGTATGTGCTGATGTACTAGGCTAAAAATATAATAGAAATGAAAACGCAGACCTGCTTTGCTCTGCTTTAATCTTTAGCTTAGTTATAGCCGCTTTTCTCGCATCTCTGGCAGGAAACTTTTCTGCAAAAGTAGAATAACATTAGTTCTATGTAAAATGTCTCTCCACGATCGATTTGAAATGAGCCTTTTAGCCAACTGTGTCTGAACACATCAGAATTAGACCTCCGCATTTAACCCATCCGTGCAGTGAAACACCACATACACATTAGTGAACACACACACACTATGGGGCAGTGAGCACACTTGCCTGGAGCGGTGGGCCCTGTCCGCGGTGCCTGGGGAGCAATAGGAAATTAGGTGCCTTGGTGAAGGGCACTTCAGTCACGTACAGTCAGCTGAGGGGATCGAACCAGCGACCTTCCGGTCACAAGGACCTCCAGCCCACGATGGCTTGATTTTTGATGATGCACAATGACTGAATGATTTTTGATGAGGCTGCAGTCAGCTTCTCATTCACCAGATTCCTGGTGGCTGACTTCAGCTTCATGACCTTTTAGTGTTTGACAGTTGCTCATTGAAACTGTGTTGGAACGATCAGAAGCTTTATTTTACTGCAAAGATGGATTATTTTATTTTTACCTAGAAAATCTAATTCTGCTGTGGAGCCGCAACAGGACAGTAAAAGAGCCACATGTTGCCGACCCCTGGTATAGGGTCCCTCAAAGCAAAAGGATTTTAGTCTAAAGTCCAAGTCGCTGAAAAGTCTGAAATGTTCTGAACTCTGACTTTGAACCAATTTGGTAGAATGATTTATGTATGTATTATGTATTTGTATGTCTGTCTCCACAGATCATGCAGAAAATGATTGCTTTGGCGACACTTGCATTTGGCTGTGTGTTGGTGTATGGTGACTACAACGCACCTACTTTTTATGCTGGCCTACTTTGCATGCCTTTGGCAGTAAATATTGATTTTGTTTATTTATTTTGACAGAATTTGACATGATTTCTACACAGCAAATTTGCCAGTGTTAAATCTACACTGTGAGAGGTATATTTAACACTCTCTCAGTGTGTTTATCAGTCCATACCAATTGAGTTAAAGTTCCACTTTATGAAGTGTTGGTATTGTAAATAAAGTTTGCAAATGTATAGGAATAGTTTTAAATTGCACATTACAAAATATAAAAGTGTCTAATTACCTTACCCATCAAGCGCTTGGATGACCAAACATGACCAGAAATTGAAACAACTCACAACATTTACAAGAGTGCTGGTGCTTATGCTCCCTTATAACACCAGACTCTCAGTTTTATCAACACGCTGAGTGTAAAAACAACTCCAGAATCAACTTTCATCAGAAAGAAATTGACGCTTTTTTAACACTGTAGAATTTGCTGTGTTGGAATTCAACGGTTAATTCTAACATTTCAATCAAAACCATGTTGCTTCCTCCTCTGCAGTGCATGGTCGGTGGTTTTTTCACATTTGCAGTGGCCAGCGTATGTCGTCCAAGCCTGGTTCGTAAATATACTCTTTTTGAACTCTACATTCTTCACAATAATACATGTGGTGGACAAATTAATGGAAACACCATAACATAAAGTCATTTAACCACACAGGTTAGTTAGTAGAAGTTGAAGACAAATTGGTCAGCACTCATGAGTTTTTAAAGTGACATGACAGTTACAAAGAGGCGATGAGGTTGATGACCACATTGTAAGTCAGGGGTGCCTAGGCCTGGTTCTGAAGATCTATCACTCTATTAAATTAACACTTTATTTTACTTTGACTACATAAACTTCAATAAATTGTTCATTAGGGCTAAGATCTCACTGTCCTAATTCTTGATTCGCAACAATTTACACATTAATAAACTATGTTATAATTTCTAAAACAACATCAATAATGAATTATTTATTACTTAAGCATGTAGTACTGATTAGAACACACACACACACACACACACACACACACACACACACACACACACACATACACACATATATATATATATATATATATAGACCTAACCATGAAATATAAATCCTGCCCTTGAAAACTGAATGGAATGTGTAACTGAGAAAAAAAAAGTTGATTACTCTGAAACACACAAACCTGTTGGAACTGCTTTTGAGAGCAGAAGGTGAAGAAGATTTCCACCTCCTCAAAGAACTCCAGAGAATTTTTCTTGAAATTTGTCTAATATCAAGATCCTTTAATATTACTTATTTTAAGTAATTGTCATATCTCAAGTAATTCTGAAAAGTTATTAAAGTTACATACTTAATGTATGCTTATAAATATTTAGTCAATTAATTCTGGATTCTTTTTCACCGAAAAAATATTACGATAAAATACTGTCAGAAATAACTCTTAATGACAAATGTATTTGGTTAAAGTTGATTTTCAGCTGAGTTCAGACTTGGTTTACATTACTCATTTGTTGAAGTTAAAGCTGCACTGTTAATCTTGGGGATTTAGAGACCTCTCTGGTAGAAATGTGTAATTGCACACAAGGTGTGGAAGAACACCCTGTAGCGTGGTTCATGCATTGCCCCCCCTTCCCCGAGCAGATTAATCTGATGACTGAAAGAGAATTCAAGAAAAACTCAGTCAAAACTAGGTGATGAACGTGTCTTACGAGGAAGAGCATATGTAAAGACGTATAACATGGTTAGAAAATGTCCCGACCTGATGCCTCTGACTTTAAATGATTATTTCAGGCTTTACAGAGCAACTTGCAGCAGCACATGCTCACCATATTTTAACCTGTTTTTATTGTCCTCACTCAGTAATGCTCAATTTTAGCAAACAAAACTAATAGATTTAAAGTTTACAAAAACATACAACCTGAAAAATATTAAATGTAAACATTAATTCATTTTTGTTCTGTTTTTCTGTTCCTATAGATGAGGGCCTGTTTTGGAACGAGTTACCTCTGTTTAGGAATGTTAATTTGTTCACTTTTTTGCTGATGTTTAATCTGGATGTTGGACAAGATTACTGCTATCCACCTGAAGACACTAAGTGTCAAGCTTTGAAATTCAAATTAATGGCCCGGGTATGTCTCACTATCATGCCTTATCTCATAAAACCCTTTTTTATTGGGAGATGCCTTCTCTAGAGGGGCTGAAATACTGACCCAACTGACTTTTGAAATGACAAATCAAGAAATACTGCAGCATTACATTTTTATTGAACACTCTGTTTAACTGATAGTAAATCTGTGAAAAAATTTAAGGTTTCTAAACACCAGTTCTGATATTCCAGGGTGGACCCTATCACTCAGAGTGATACTAGCCAACATGAGCATCTATTAGCTGACCTAACAGGATTAGCAGTTAGCATGATCCACCAAGCATGTTGAGCTGTCCACTGTCCAATTTGCAGCTGTTCAATAAGATGTGGTGGAGCTGGAATGTTAATGCCTTAACATTCACATTCCAGACTTTCATTCCTGACTTCTTTAACTTAATAGCTTCTACAACCCCATTTCCAAAAAAGTTGGGATGCTGTGCAAAATGTAAATAAAAATAAGAGACAATGATGTGCAAATCATGTAAACCATATTTTTAAAGGAAAATACTACAAAGACAACATATCAATTGTTGAAACTGAGAAATTGTATTGTTTTTTGAAAAATATATGCCCATTTAGAATTTGATGCCAACAACTAGAGGTGGGTAATCCAGGTCCAAAAAGTAAAAACCCTCCCCAGGATTTTGTTCCAACTGCTTGACTTCTCTAATTTGCTCAAACCAGCAGCAAAGGTGTTCAGGCAGTTGGAACAAAATCCTGGGGAGGGTTTTTACTTTCTGGACCTGGATTACCCACCTCTTGTAACCAATCAGCAGTATCCAGACGCGAGTGGATTAAATGAGTAAAAAAGGTTTTATTATCGCCAAGCAGGCTCGTTGTCAATACACATGCAGTGTTCAAAAACAAAAACCGGAGTAGGATCACAATCGTGATCATAACAACAGGCGAACAAAACCAAAGGGACAAGGCAAAAGACGTGGTCGAAAAACAGGCAGGCAAGTTAAAAAAACACAGATCAAAAAGACAGGGCAACGGTACAAAAGGGGCAGGCAAGAGGCAAATCAAAGAACGAAGCAAAGGTCGGATAATCGGAAATATACAGATAGAAATAAACGCAATACTTCACATTGACTCTACCTACAGCCCGGGCTTAAATACTAAGCTAAACAGATCACATGATAAAAGCACAGGTGAAACAGGTTAATACTCAGGAGACTTTGATCGTTGACAGGTGCGTGAGACATTGTCTGAAGTCATGTGATCCTTGAGTGACTTGTGGGTATTGGAGTCTTTCTCTGACTGAGACTCGACATGAAGTCTCTCAGTCACATGACTTCCCAGAGTATTCTGGGAAATGGAGTCCGACTCTCCCTGAGAGTTTGTTACATGCGTGACACCTCTACCAACAACACGTTGGCGTTTAAACATCTGATATGTTGTCTTTGTACTATTTTCAATGAAATATAGGGTTAAAATGATTTGCATATCATTGCATTTTGTTTTTATTTACATTTTGCACAGCATCCCAACTTTTCGAAATGGGTTTGTATTTCATTCTGCATTGTTTTTCATGTAATTACCGAAAAATATTTGTTACCATTGTGGGCATGCAAATGAGCGTAATGTTGGCTTTTGTTGCAGAGCCGGACCAATGGAATCGTTGGAGGACTGATAGCGTTTACATTTCTTCAGTTGTTTCTGTTCTGCTCCGTCATATGTAATCTTCCCCACATTCGCATTCGACCCTTATTCTCCAGAGAACCAGGACGTGGTAACATGAGGGTGAGCTCCAAGACACTTACCTTGAAACTACCCTGAAATTCCCAACAGGTTCTAGGTATTAACTGAGTAAATGTGGTGTACAGCCTCCGGAGTGTTGTGTAACTACTTTTTGGGTAAAATGATAAGGTAAGTAACCAGAAAGTTTAGCTAGGGCTACGTTTACACAGCAGGTAAAAGTGGCCCAAATCTGATCTTTTTCTTCATATGTGACACAGATGTGTTGTCTGTGTGTCAGTGTGAACAGCAAAAACACACTGAATCTGACATTTTCGATTCTCATTTGAGATGCTTTCATATGTTGTATTGGAATCCGATCCATATCCGAAATGCAGCAATACGACTCAGTCTGAACAGCCAGTTAATGCGACTTTTACGCCACTCCAACTCAATATTCATCATAATTTTGCAGTGCTGAGACCTCAAACATTTGAGGTGATGTTTCTGTTAAAAAAAATTAGATGAGACTTATCTAAACCCCTCCTTGTTCAAAGAGATTCCAAAAGAAATTGCTGAACACGGCCAAAGGAGACCGAGGCTGCAGCATCAAAGAATAGTTAATAGTCCAAAAGCAAAGTTTAAAGAATCCAAGGACGTGAACCTGTAATGCTGGTGAAGATGAAACTGAACCCTCCAGGAGCGGACCTGCATTTGTTGGCAGTTGTGATTGTTTACCTCTGGATGAGCCACGTGAAGCGTTGTTCTTTTGCACATGCAGGTCAGTTTAGGCTCGTGAACTGTCCAGTCTAATGTCACATATAAGTCACATTTAAAAGATATTGTGAACAGCCAAAATTCAGATTTGGTGAGAAAATTGGATTTGGGCCACTTCTACCTGCTGTGTAAATGTAGCCTAAATTACACTGAACAGCTCCAAGTAGCAGGTAGTTATAACGGGTAGAAAAACTGTATTATGACACTTGCAGACTCTTATACAGTATATACTTGTTTATTACCTAGAACTGATATTAAATAAGGGCTGTAAAAGGAAACATTAATTCTCGACAGTGGCAACGTAAACGTCTTCCCTCAGGAAAACCATCTCTGAAACAATGAATTATTTAGATTAATCGATCGATTTACTACTTTCAAGACTTTGAATGCAAATGTTGCACAAAAATTACATCACATAAATACTTACTGAATAGCAAAAATAGACTAAGTTGAAACATGCTGCAGTATAATTTTAGCACCTTTGATTTCCAAATAGACTGTAATAATGAATTACTGTTTTAAAGGCAGGGCTGTGTGAGACCTTCTATTCCCACTTTCACCAAAGAATTCATATCCTAACAGTGCAATTGTGCATTGTGCATAAATAAATAGGACAAAAACAGTACCGTTCAAAGACACCTAAACACATTATTTAAAACAATTTATCTCAGAGTGCTTTTACTAGAGTGCTTTTACACCTGAATTACCATAATCAAGCACTGATTATTTAAATCATCTAGTGGATGATAACAACAGTTAATGCTGCACTGCTATGAGGAGAGATTTAGAAATGGCTAAACAAACACATTGACACACAAAATCACTATTTATTGTATTATAGTTGTTTGTTTTTTACATATTAGTGTTTTTCTAAGCTTATTATTGATTACTACCTAATTAAATTTAAATACAGTATTTAAATTAAATTTAAATACAGTTCACTCAGCTGGCTAAAATGTTTGCACGGTACTCTACATGCGATGTCTGGGCGTTTTAGGAGGGCTAGATTAGAAACTTCCAACCTTACAAACCTCTTGCTGGTGTTCAGTTATAGACTGTAGTCCATTTGTTGGTGCACAATTTAGGTTGGTCCTCTAGTGCAGGGGTGTCCAATCAAAACCTGCAGGCACATCGACCATTTGTGGATAAGATTGGACACTTCTGTTCTAGCTGGTCATCAGTGGTCAGTTTCTGACCACAGAGACACTCGTGTCTGGATATATTTGGGCAGTGGTCCATTTTCAGTGCAGTGACATTGATGTGTGTCAAAACTCCAGCAACACTACTGTGTTTGATACACTCATACCAGCAACACACACAATAACATGTCAGTGTCACTGCTGTGCTGAGAATGGACCACCACTCAGACAATATCTGGACAACAGCTGGCCTGTGGTCAGAAACTAAACAATGATGAATGTAGAATGTAGAGAGTAGAGGGGTACTGATAAAGCAATAGATGGGCTTCAGTCTGTATACTGTATATTATACAACTATAAAGAAGCTAATAAACTGGCCAGTGAGTGGAAGTACAACGTAGGTGATTCTAATAAAGTGGCCAGTGAGTGGAAGCACAAGGTAGGCGATTCTAATAAAGTGGCCAGTGAATAAATATAGTGTGCACACTGGCTCAGTAAGTTATCATGTTTTTTTGTTTTCTTTTTTCTATAAAATCCAGAACCCTGATAAAAGACCAGTAAACAGTGAAAGACCATAAAACATGCTTATTCTTCTCCCCACAGGGACCACATGTGAACGCAAACCTGGAGGTCCCTCCTGCAAACAACCCTTCACAAAACCGTACACAGACCACTGACTGATGCTGATAGTAGTTAACAGTTAACAGTAGTTAACTGATTGTAGTTAACAGTTAAGAGCTCAGTGCCTGGTTACATAAAACACCTTAAGATGAATTTTCCCTTCAGATTAGCCTTAATTCTTTCCTTAGGTTAAGAGTGTTGCACAAAAAACCTGCCTCAAGCTTTGAATAAAGGTAATTAAGTGTTATTTCCCTCAGGATAATTTAAGAGAAGGAAAACACTCCCTTAAAGTTATTATCAACATAAAAAATGTGTTAATATAGTAACAAGCAATAAAACGAATGAAGTTTTATACAACTCAAAAATGCCTCTGATTGAAAGAATCCTTCATTCAAAGTATTTATTTAGGTTGGACAAAACTACTTAAATTACTTGTTACCAAGTAAGTTGATCTGATGAGCCATTTTTTACAGTGTACAGTCTATATGAAAGAATCTTTTTAAAAGTTTTATTCACGTGGAAATGATGTAGACATTTGAATGAAATAAATTGAATGCATCACTTAATTCAGTGTTGTTTTGTTTTGAGTGGATGGGTCCTTTTTTACCTGCCAAAAACATTTAAACTGCAGAAAGGTGATGATGCTTGTCCACTGTAATGAAGATGAACACTGGCATTTGCATCAGATACTGAGGGGAAGAAACCGAGATGAGATGAAAGCGTTTATCTGCAGACTTTAAACCATCTTTTCGTTGCATTTAAACAGAAATTAGTCATTTAGTCATTCAGAGTGGTTTGGTGTAAAATGCTCCGTTCTTGAAAAACTAGTCAGAATTCACAATAGTGGTGATAGGAACCAGATGTCCACCTCTAACAGCTCCCTCACAGAAAGTTATTACATGAAATGGTTATGAATGTGCTGCCTGATGTCTGAGGCACTGTTTTATTATAGATTTGAGAAGGTTTTGGTCTAAAACTTTTTTTTATAACCAGTAAAATGGAGGTGGGGAGGGGTACATGCAGGGTGTTGTGAGGCAAAATAGTGCCCAAAGAATTGTTTTTTTTTTCAGATTTAGCCTTTTTTTTACCATCAACATTCCATATAAAAGCTCAGGAGACATGTGTAGGTTCACTAGTCACTTATATCAAATAAAATGGCCTTTTACACTGTAAAGAAAAGTCGCAGACAGATTAAAGAAACTGTTGAAGACGGCTTATTAGCAGCATTCATCTGAACCTTAAAAATGATTCTGCAAATCAGATCAAATGAACAGTTGCAGTGCAGATGCTACTGAAAATAGCTGTAAAATGTTGAATATAAGGAATTACACTGGGTAACATATTAGGCTACATGAAACATTCACAGTATATACATAAACAGTGCAGTAACACTCCAGTACAATTGTGTCATCTCAGAAAACTCTCTCAGTGATGTTTAGTGTATGCTAGTGTTGTAGTGCTTAAGTCTGGTCTTGTAACAGGTCATGCGTTAGCAGTCTCAGTCTTGTCTCAGTCTTAATATCATTTAGATTCAGTCTTGTCTGGGTCTCAGGAGACATTGGGTGGCGGACTCGGCAACTGTTCTGGAGACATGTGCAATGCTTCCCTATGAGGTACCTGGAAACTACTGAAACTATCACTATTGAATATCAATAAAACCTTCTAACAAAACAATGTTTGTCTACATGTTTAAATAAAATCTCTTCATTGTTGGGTGAGAATCTTACTGATCTTTCCATGATGGCTTAACTGGGTTTAATCTGTTTGTTGATGTTGGTTCCAAAATTCAAACTTACTCTGAGGGCAGATCTAAATGTTATTATTACAGTATTTTCATTTAATAATAAAAATGGCTGCATGTTGTTTGGTTTATATTACATTGACTTTAGGTGGTGATTCTGAAAAGGTTCTAGAGAAGAAGAAACAGAGAAGAAACTCCATCACTTGCTGCCAAAAGATGCAATGACAAAATAAAATAATTCATATTGTTAGGTCATGTATTATGTAAGGTTAAAATGTACAAAATATATTATAAAGTATAAAATTATTTATAAATGCATATCATGCATAATGAATGATAATAATAATGAATGTTTGGACCATGCCTGTAACATTTGGTGGTAGCATGAGGGAAGACAGATTGAAGGAGGAGGAAGAAATCTGACAACTTGGGCTGGAGTTCTGAGTGGCTTCTGTCTGTAGATTTAAATCATCTAGTGGATGATAACAACAGTTAATGCTGCACTGCTATGAGGAGAGATTTGGAAATGGCTAAACAAACACATTGACACACAAAATCACTATTTATTGTGAGTTGTTTGTTTTTTACATATTAGTGTTTTTCTAAGCTTATTATTGATTACTACCCAATTAAATTTAAATACAGTATTTAAATTAAATTTAAGTACAGTTCACTCATCTGGCTAAAATGTTTGCATGGTACTCTACATGCAATGTCTGGGCATTTTAGGAGGGCTAGATTAGAAACTTCTGACCTTACAAACCTCTTGCTGGTGTTCAGTTATAGACTGTAGTCCAGGAAGAAATCTGACAACTTGGGCTGGAGTTCTGAGTGGCTTCTGTCTGTAGATAGAAGCTGCTGTCAGATCAAATCTCCAAAATAGTAACTTTACAGGAGAAGGAAAATACATACTTAACTTTTAATGTAAGTCAATAGAACCAGACTTTTTTCCATGTCATTTTGGGCCATTTCTTTTGGTCCATTCATCATGAAATTTACACACAAGGTCAAGGACAACAGGGACTTCCAAATTATGTCAAAAACTAAAAATGACAAAAATGGAGATATGCGGTTTTGTTCCAACAGCAGTCTTTTTTTTATCAATCATTTGAAAATACTAGTTAAACTTTACATAGTGTGAGTGCTTAATGACTAATGGACGAATTCAAATGGTTCAGGGTTTATACCGAATAAAATCTAGTCACTTTAACTTCCATTAAAATTCAAAACGTTTTTACCTTTTTGGTGTCACAAGGTTGTGCCTGACAGTGACAATACATGTTTTGCATAAACATTTATTAACTTTGCAACAATTTGCTAGAAAAGGCAGAAATAGATCAGGTTGGGACAGGCTGGAGATTTGCTTTAACACCTTACTGTTTCCAAAAAAAATTGTATAACTGTGTGCGAGCCTTTATTCACACCTTCACCATGGAATTTATATCTTAACCATGCATTATTTCTTACCAAGAACAGAAGACTCCAATTTTGTGCATCAGTGATAAGGAACAAGACAAACTTTTTGTCCACTGACACTCCAGCAACACAGGTGATACAATCATACCAGCACCATAAACACTACCACGTCAGGATCACTGCTGTGCTGAGAATGGTCCACCACCTAAATAATATCTGGACAACAACAGGCCTGTGGACCAATGATGAATGAGGTAGATGAGGGATGATAAACTGATAAACAGACGGGCTACTATGTGTAATCGTGAATCTATATGTATCATTCTACTGAACTGATTCAAAGTTAGAGTTAAAAATTCAAACTTGGATTTTAGATTAAAATCCTGATGCTTTTTAGTGACCCTTCACCTTAAATTTATATATTTTATTAAAATAAGAGACTGAACATTTTGCCACGCTAGCCAGGACATGACTAGCAAACAGAGCTTTGAAAAGTTGTACACACATAAATCATAATGATTTTCATTAAAACACAATAAAGTTGACTTAATTGCAGAAATTATGTGTTTCAATAGTGACAATTCTTGATAATCCACACTGATTTTCAGAGTTGGGGACATATTTACTTCAAAGCAATTGTACCTAACAGGGATGCAGCCTGACTAAAATAAGGCTACACCTACAGAATAAAGCTCTACATGAAAACATGGGATTGTCTGATTTTTTATTTAAAAATGAAACCCATAATAAATCTAAATAATGCAACTTTATAAATTAAAAGGATATTTTTTAAAAAATAACACTGATGGAAATGGAAACAATTGAAAATGTTAAGTATTATTTTATATTATTATGCTATAAGTGTAAATGTAAGGGTTAGGGTTTGGTAAACAAACCTTTCACTAGAAACTTTTCTATTACAACTAAATTAATTATTTGGGTTTAAATCAATCATAACATAATCCTTGTATATATCTAATGTTGGAATACTTAGTTGCCTTTTTATTATTTTATTACTATTATTTTTTTACTATTGGACTGCAGTTTGAAATACTTCAGGAGAATGATCCATACAGTGAATCTCTAAGGTAGATGTAGCCTATAAAGTATCCAGTGAGTGGAAACACAGGGGTGGGTGTTTTGAACAAGGTGGACAGCAGATGCATGTAACATTGTAGATAAGAACTGTATTCAATTGTATTCATTGGTTTTAATTGGTCACTTTAGTCCATTTGAGGTCCACAGACATTTCTGTTACTCAATTGATCATCCAAATAATCGACAGGTTACACAATGACCATGTTGTTACATTCATTGCTGTTAACATTGCTGAGATGAGAGGTTTGCCTTCATTATTAGTGTTATTCTAGACTCTTCTCAGTGCTGATAAAAGACTGCGAAAAGATGGTCGGTCTGTTTTATCTTCTCTCCACAGGAACTGAGCAGGAAACACCGAGGCTGAGGGTTCTAGCTGATAGTTCAGAGCTTTTAAGAAGTTTAGGAAGTTAATATTGTCAAGATATTTCCTTCTGTATGAGTGACACTGCTTTGCTCTGTAATCTGGAATTGTAACCTTACCACATTCTTGGGTTCCTAAACTGCAGACTGATTCATATATAGAAGAAGGAGATACTAAAGTTGCTAAAATCATTTACTGTGTTTTACTGCAATGGAATTCCTTAAAAAAGGAGAAGAAATGAATGTAACATTTCATTAAGTGAAGTAAAGTCAAGTCAAGTCAAAATTTATTTATATAGCATTTTTAGCAACAGGTGTTGTCACAAAGCAGCTTTACAGAAAATTCCGGGTCGAAGCCCCCATGAGCGTCGCCAATGGTGACAGTGGCAAGAAAAAGCTCCCTAAGAGCAAGAGGAAGAAACCTTGAGAGGAACCAAGACTCAAAAGGGGAAACCCATCCTCTTCTGGTCGACACCAGATAGCAAACAACATTAGTATAAAATTTTAAACTACAGAAATGGGAAAAAACAGGTGAAGAAATAGTTAATTAGATAGTTTGAGTCTGTGCAGCAGCAGCAGCAGCAGTATCGTTGCAGAGATGTTTGTTGCTACTCTGCATTCAAGACAGATACATTTGGACCTGCTCAGCTTATCAAATGTTCATGTTCTTTTTTCACTACCAAATGTGTTTAAAAGCATAATTAACAGAGTCTAAATCAGGGGTGCACACCTGCTGTCCTGGGGGGCCGGTGTCCAGCACAGTTTCTTAGTTTCCCTGCTCAAACACACCCACAAAACCTGGTGATTTACAGATGAGTGTAATCAGGTATGTTTGAGCAGGTAAACCATTGTGCTGGACACTGGCCCTCCAAGACTGGAGTTGTGCACCTGTGTTCTAAATATTAATACACTTTGCCATTTCATTGCATTTTTTTCTTAATTATATGAGATCAATAAAAGCATATGTGTAGCTTTGTATAAGGTTTGCCACTGTAATGCAGTGCATTATTTGTAACGTAAATTAAAATCTATGTGAACAGGTACAAAAAGATATGTATAAAATAAAATGATGACTTACAGTGTTGAATACGACAACAAAGCTACAATGAAAACAAGGAAAAATTAAAATATAGTAATAAAGATACAAAAAAAACAATGAATTTTGCCAAACTGAAACAAGAATATTTCAAGATTTAAAGTTGCTAACAGATGTGCCCAACAAATTTGTAGTGCACATTCAGAGCAGCTTGATGATATCTTTAATATTTCTCCTGTGAGTCTTAAATCATTTGAGTTTTATAAGACACATTGTAGTAGTAAAGGATTTCCTACAGTTTTATCATTAATTATAGAAAATTCAGAAAAAAAAGCTAAGCAATTAGTATTACTGTGTGTAAACTATCAGGCAAACAGGATTCAGGAAAGGCAGAGGAACAGGAAATGTGCTTGGTGATATACACTGGATAACTGAAAAAGGCAAAGAATTCAAGAAGCAAAGGTTTTGACTGAGTCAACCCAGCTAGAATTTTTTTTTTGTGATCCAAACATTCTGATAATATTACACAAATGTTCTATTAATGTTTTCTGTGTTTTTTTTGTTTTTTTTGTTGTTCTTCTGGGAACATTCCCTAAAAACATCATCACATAACATAATTTGTTGCCATGACAACACCCTCAAAACATCCTCCAAATTTTGCAGTTAAAACGTTATGTTTTAGTAAACATAACCCTAAAGGAACATTATTTGAAATTATTTGAAACACTCTTTGAACATTAGATTAAAACGTTTTCCTCAAACATTATTAGAACTTGTCGGTAATGTTAGCCAAAGTTATGGGAACATTCCCTGCTAGCTGAGGACCACGTGAAATTCTGGAATGTTTTAGGTAAACAGTAATCCCAGAACAACTCATTGGTATAATGAGCAACCTCTACGCTCATCAACATGTCATGACAAAAAATGGCACACAGACTGGTTCAACATCGACAAAGGAGCTAGACAGAGCTGCTCACTGTCACTATTCTTGTTCAAAATCAGGGAGACCCAGGGTACTGGAATATAGGGGTCCTAGGGGTTCTGTGACCCCTTAATTAACTCCTTGGACCACCTAAATGTCCCAAATTCCAAATTCTGGGGGGACACTCAAACACAAATTCAGGGAAAGCAAATTGTTCAGCTGCTTCACCCACAATCAGCTTCTGTCTTTGGTATTCTTGACTAACTAGAGATGCAGGATGGCACTGTAGCAAATTACCTCATCTAGTTGGTCTTTCATAGCTTAGCAGATGTTCCTATGCCAGGTATACCTCCAAAAAACAATATGCTGTAGCATATTTGTAAATCTGAAAACTTGATTTCCTGAGAGTTTTGTCGAGAGAGTGGATAGTTACTAATTTCTCAAAGCAAAGACTAAAGGAGAGATGTGTAAGATTTGAGTTAATGTGAGGAATAGCTTATTACCAAACGAGAGTCTAACATTTTCTGAAGAATGTCAAACCAAACATTCTGTTGCCATTGAATTTAGCATCAGCGCTGCTATGGCAAGTGAGTTTGCAGCCAGGCCATGCTGGAGAGGCCAGCCATCATGGGACCCCCGGGATACCAAGGCAATACACTGGGAAGACCTGAACGTCCTCAATAAGGAAAGGTAAAGAACAGAGAGAAAAGAAAAGACTTGAAAAATAAAGATTCTTAACCACTAACCATCGATGGTAGAAGTGGTGGACAACTAATGCTCAGAAAGGACACAGCAGTCAATGCGATGCAGATTGGCACTCAGAAATTAAAGCAACAAATCTGTTTACACTGTGAGGAATAGGCTACTCTGGCACACTGAAACGTATTCAGGTGGTAGATCATTAAGGATGGTTTTTACACACGCAATGAAACTAGCTTTACAATAGTCCACTGAAATCATGTCATGAACTACATAGAGAATGCAGCCCAGCTTTGATAATGATTTACTCACAGTGCTGGAATACAGACACCACACCTTGACATCGCTACACTTACTGTAAGTTGCTCATATAATGTTCTGGCTATGTGCTACTATCAGGGCAATTTAGATTGTTTCTCTTGTTAGAGAACGTTTGTTGACCTCGGATGTATACTGGTCTCACATACCATATAACTGAGATATCTGTCTGAAAAACATTACAGTTTATGTCATCAGGGTAGAGATCGCCAGTCATTTTTCATCCATTATATTGGATGCACCTGAAAAATGTATTGCACATTAAGAAAAAAACAACCAAACAAATAATCAAGTAACATGGCTATTACATACCAGATGTTCACTTCATGAATTTACATACTCTTGCCTCTTCACTGTATATATATGCTGTTGGAAGAAAACCTCGTATCTCCAAAATGGTAACTTTACAGGAGAAGGAAAAAACCTACTTTACTTTTAATGTAGGTCAATGAAACCAGACATTTGGGTCAATTATTTTAGTCCATTCATCGTGAAATATGCAAACAATGTAAAGGGTAACAGATATTTTCAAATTATGTCAAAAACTGAATGTGTATATGACAAAACATTGAATTATATGTATTTAATACAAAGGACATGCATTTCATCACTGTCAGAGCAAAAGCCTGTATTTTAAAACAGGTCATTTTACAGGAGAAGGAAAAAAAAAACTTATTAACTTTTATAGAAATTTAGTAGACATTAATGTATATTCCAAGCAATTTTATGCTGTTTCTATTTGTCCATTTATCACAAAATGTTGATATAACATAAAGCGCATCTAGCAATTTCTAATGATGTCAATAAATTATAAGCTGCAAAAATGGAAATACAAGGTTTTATCCCAACAGTGAGGTATATCACATACAGTAGTATGCTTCTATTGAGCATTCCTTTCTAATTTAATACAACATTTTACATTACAAATTATATCAGCAGCATAATAATTTTCTTTGAAATATTCACAGGAATTTCAGAATTTCGTAGTAGGTGGTGGTGTGTCCCGCTTTTGCTTTAATGACATGGTGCACTCAAGCTGCACAAACTGCACAAAAGCCTCTGATAAGCAGATTGAACCCACCGGAGAGTCGACTGAATATGAGCTTCAGTGAAAGATAGAAGACTCAAAAACAGTCTGACCTTTTTGTACAAAGGCTGATGCTTAAAATAGCTCACATTTGAACAGTGACACTAGAAATAGTGCTGAATGTTCAATATCTTTGTTCATTAAACATATCATAACTTTTTTATCATAACAGTTTTAATATTAAATACTGTCTCTAAAACTATGTAGTTACATATTAAAAACACAAGCAGCAACAATGTGGCTACAGGTGATGTGTTCATTGTTACAGATGGAGTACAGTAGTACAGCTTATGTGAACATACAGTTTTCACTCTTATTATTAAACAAGTGTATCTTGATTGGTGAAAAAGCATAGTTTTTCTTACCCATGCTATCACAAGAGTCAAGATATTACACATGTAGTAGGTTGAAGTGCTGATTTTCTGACCAGTGCATAGGAGTTTAGATGTTTATGTTGTATATGATAAACAAAGATATGATAACCAAAGTTCTGATTGTAAACCATCCTGTAATGTAACAGTATTTACATCAATAGCAAATGTCCAAGATGTTTGGGGGCAATATATGTAATACAAAACATATTTTAATGAAACATTCACCTTTTAATGGTATGTGGACACATGCTGTCCATCTAATTACATGCATCCTTCAACTATTAGAAAAGTGTTTATTAGCAGTTATTGGAAAAACAGCAGTTTTCTCTATTACATGTTATTATGGATTACATACGGACATAATTAATATGTTATTACACTATGATCTTGCAAGAATCACTTGTGTAATTACAGAAGTAAAAATTGAATCTGATACACACGTTTGTATAAGCTATACTACTCTAATCATCTGTAACAGTGTATTGCTAATGTGTAACTACACAGTTATTACAGACATTTATATATAGTGTGACCTAAAAAAAAGACCTAATATTTTTTCTAAATTCTAAAGCATTCAGCCAGTTATTTTATAGGTATCTCTAGACCTTGCACCATACCAAACATTAACTTTACCTGAAAAGGGCAAAAAAAAATTGACTTTTTTTTTGACTTTTTAAACTTTTTTAATGTAATTTTGAAGCCGTTCATCATGAAATTTGAACACAACATAAAGAATAACTAGTTTTCAAATTATACAAAAAGTTTAACAAAAATTATGAGGTACAATATTTTTTGCATGCCATGTGTACAAATGTTTCTCATCAAATGATTGCGTGTGTAAAAATGATGATACAGAATTTAAGCTGGTCATGTGTGTATACTGAGTTTTTTTTTTTTTTTTTTTACAAGGAACATGACTTAGCATAATACATTTGAGAGCTGGAACTATCCAGTTTATTATAAACAACAAGGTAATTAAAATGTGAGGCTGGTGAATGTCTGAAATTTGAGTCAGGAGGGCTGATATACAGCCTTGTTTAATGGTGTTAACACAATTCAATGGGAAAGACATTTCTTTGAACTGCCTCATAATGATTCCAAAGGTGATAAGAAATGCACCATGTGTGCAATTAAACAATGTGGAGGTAATTTATTCAGGAGAGCTTACACAGCAGCTTCTTCGCATGCAGTAATAAAAACTGTGGTTCCTTGACTGGATTTTTGGTGTCGCTGTAGTGCTTCAGATTTTCTCTCTGCTTCAGTGTTTCATCTCCATCGGTATTTCAGCATTTGGAAGCAAAGCCAACTGCTGTACATGATCAATAGTTCCTACTGAAATTGATTCAAAGGAATGAATTACTCTGTAGAGCATTAAAACAATATTAGTCTCAAAGTAACTCAACCAGCTAATGCAGTGTCTGTGGCAAAGTGTGAACCTGGGCTCTTCTTGAAGGAAGGGATGTTCTACTCAATCCAGCCAGTAGTTGATTTGCACCCTGAGTAAAGATGAGCAAATAGGCTCTAAAAAATACACTCTAAAAATGATGTTTTCAGAGTTTCTTTTTGAAAAGGGTTATTTATAACACCAATAGAGGTTCTTCTTTTGTTTCAATGTCAAGCTTGTAACAACAGAAGAACCCTTTTTGGTGTTATACAGAACCCTTTTCAGAAAGGTTTTGCATAGAACCCGCTACAGCACATCTTCTATCAGTCTGAGGAACCCTTTCACAATGTAGAGAATCCTTTAATCATGCAAAGGGATCTTTGAGTGTTCATGGTTCTTTATAGAGCCATTTTCTTTATTAAATAACCCATGAAGAGTTATTTTTAAGTGTATAGGCTCCAAAAATAAAGATTTTGTTATTTAACAACTCACACTCTAAATATAAGATTAACCCCTAGAAAGGCCAGGGCCCAAAGTTTTATTACACACCTAAGAATAGCTCATCCAGTTTACAATGAAGCCCCTGTAGTTACTGAATAATAAGCCTTAGTAAATGACAAGCCTGAGAATTTAAAGGGTTAACATATCAGTTTTTAGCATATTAGTAACTGTTCAGTGATATAGACATGGCACACAGGCCAACCCCTTTAGTCACCCGTCACCATGGAGATGATCAAAGAATACACAAATGAAGTGAGATAAAAGGCTGTTAACCTACATTACTGCAACACAGTCCAGTCTAGTCCAGTTGTTTGCCTGTTTATGGGCATCTCGTATTGATAATGTCATGCAGCAGGGGAGTGGCCACATATTCAGCAAAATCTCCTCTCTGGCAAGACCATGACACTGCAGAGTTGTGCTTTTTTCCCAAGCTGACACAGCTGTTTCTGCTCATGTAGTAGGGCTTCATAATGAGCTAAATTACTGGTACTGTAAATGTGAAACATTAGAAATGTCTGTGTGATATTATGTGTTATTTTAAAATGTTATATTAAATATCCATCAAAATTGAAATGAAAAAACAAGATCGAAATAGAGTAAAAACTTAAAAATGCTCAAAAAATCTCAAAACAGTCTGGGCGTGGCCTTATATTATAATAAGCACACTTGACTGACATCCTTCAAACACTCCCAATGCCACTGACACAGAACTAAACCCAACTGCATGAGTCGACAGGTCTCTACATGCACAGCTGGTGTTGTAGGCTCTACTGTCTCGACTTGTCCAGATTTCCTACAGTTCTATGCAAAGGTTTTCGCACACTTGGCCAAATTACATACTTTGTTGATTTCGTAAGTGAAAAGAAGTAAACACAACCTGTGCAGCCAACTACTTTCAGTCCTCATCACAAAAGCCAACATCTGAATTATGCAAAAAAGCATCTAGATAATGTAATGTCCCGGCCATGTGCTAGGCCCCATCCACCTAAAGGGTGGCAGAGAGCTCCACTTTAGTAACTAGGGCTGACCAGTGACCCCATTTAACGAGAGCTCAGCTCATTTCTTTGCTCAGTGTTGAGCTCTTAAAGCCATGTCCAAGTGCCTCTTGATCAAGCCAGAAATGCAAATATACAAATACTAACAATCCATTGTGACTTAATGTGTCAGCCTAACTCTTTAAGCTTTTCTCAAAGAATTCAGTCTCTTCGCCCTGTGAAGACAGCCCTCCTCAAGTTTTGTTTTGCCCTCCCCAAACAGTGCCCGCCCACATTGTGAGGGCACATTTTAAGGTGGGATGAGAACATTCGAAAAAAAAAAATGCTGGTGAAAAAAAAGGTTGATCTCAGCTTCATTGAGAGTTGAAATGCATGAAAAGGGATGAGGAAGTCACTCCTGCTTGACAGGTGGGTGGCATTACCTCATTTCTGCTGTTTCACAGAAACAATAGGTCAGTGTTACTTTGTCTTGTTTGCGAATGTTTGTGAGAGCAGCTGGTTAGCTTCATAACAGCAACTGTAGCGACAGTTTGCTAACCCACTACCTAGCTATCGTCGTTAGTTACATTACTTGCCAAACGGTTATTCACTCTAACATTATATCATGGTATTTGTGTGTACAAGGTTTGCGAGGGGTTTTATGGCAACAAAGATCTAAAAAGGCATGTTGGCCTCAACAATGTGCATCCACGAATGTGGGGGGCGCAGTTGCTGAAGGAGCACTGAAGCGAGGGGTGTGTTTGTTTTGCTGTTGAGTTCAAATCAATAATCGTTCTGCAGAATCAGATAGTGCTCCTTTAAATTAAATCAGTTGCCTCTGAGCTGTTCCTCTTTTGACCAAACTTGCATTTGCATTTTGTATTCATTCTAACGTTTCATGGCTTTTATAGGCCGAAACTGGACTTTAACATAGTGGCCATACTTGCTTTCAAAACCCCACCACAGACAGCGCCCTGCTTAAATATCTGTTGTGTTTTATAGTGTTCCAAAGGTCATAAAAATACATGAAACTTCCTGGATTTCAAACGGACTGATGTAACTGAGCGTTGAGGAGGAAGGACACAGCAACAACACAGCAGAGACGAGAAAAACATCAGGTAAAACCACTCAACTCAGCTGAGTTTTTATATGGATATATTTCTCTTACTAAGCTGTACTTTGTTAGTATATTTTGTAAAAGAAAACATACAGCTAAGAAACTCATCAAGCCCAATGATATAGTCGTATCGAAAATCTGAACACGCCCAGTCAAATTATGTGCTTTGTTGGTTTTCTAAGCAAAAATAAGTTAACAAATCCTCTGCAAAGAAACTTTTCACTATACATATCTAACAGTTAACAATGACATCCTGGTGGACATTTCTGACAGAAACCTTTCTATTTATTGGAAATGACCAGTACTGTACAAAAGTCAGAGACAATCCTTTAATTAATTCCCATGCAATGTGACCATCATGTACAAACTATTCATTTTTTGGGAGATATTTCTGAGGAGACTAAATGTAAACCATTCAACGCCTGGTAGACCACCAAAACTGGACATCTGATCGGTGCACAGTTTCTAGTGCAAATTTCCTTTTTGTGTACGTCTCCTTTTCTCAGTGAGGTTCTTCTTGAACAGCTACACATCCTTTCAGACCCATAGCGCTGAGTCGTCTTCTCACAGTGGAAGGATGGACAGAAACACCTGTGGATGTTTTCAGATCTGAAGCAGCTTGATTTTCTCCTCTCTCTCAAAGATGAAAGCTTTAACTGCTGTTTATCTGATGGGGACAGTTTTGGTGTCTACCAGGTCTTCCAGGTGGCTGTTAGGAGTCTCTGCAGCTTTTAATCATTTTTTAAACGTCAGTTTTGGAAACTCCTGTTTCTTTTTTTTCAACTTATTTTCTTTTGACTTTGTACTTCCCTATGCAAGTGGATTTTTTCTCTAATTCTTTTAACTAATTCTCTTAGAAATGTCATCTTTAGCCATTTTAGATGCATGTGAAAAAAATCTAAAGGCACCTGAGCTGAGTTTGGGTAGTTGCTTGTGTGAATGTTTGTCTTGGGAACACTTAAATTACTGTAACATAGATGTTTCTGAGAATAAAAATGGATAATTTGTAGCGAATAGCTGTTTTGACTGGACGTTTTAGCCTTTTTTCAGTACTGTATTACATCAACACAATATGATAACTGATTTATTTAAAATAATATACTATTTTTGAGTCAAGTAGATTCAGCGCATGTGGAGTAAATTCACTATACAACATATTTCTCTTGTCAGAAATTGCTCAACAACTCAATTTGTTTTAAAGGATGTCCATCACATTCATGCCAACTAATAACATGGGAAATGGCTTCACCATTGTGACCCATGTGATCCCAGGGCAAACAGCCCCAGCTGGGGCAGGACAGAATGGACCAGAGAGTGGAGCAGGATTCTTTAATAGACTACTGGCCAGAAACACAAGACATGACCACTCCACTCCAGGCTCAGCCAGGTCCACAATACCAAAAGTACTGGGGGTAAGATATTCCTGCTTCTGAGACCTTCCATGCTGGACACTGGTGCCTGTGCAATGGAACAAGTTGTGTATGTGCAACCCCGCGTTTATTAGACGGACAGCAAGCATACGTGTTTGCTCCCCCACTTTTATTGAAACAGAAACTTGAAATTCTAGTGGGAATAACAGCATGAGCATGAGATTACAATGTTATTTTTTTTCATGTTATTGATGAACCTTCTGTATAACAAACCTCTCACTTGTAATGAAGATCAGTGAAAATGTCTTACGTTTTGCTGAAAGAATTATTTAAGCTAGAACGATGTACGCTACAGTGCAGAAGTGTACATTATTTGGAAGCTCATTCTTGCCAGGCAGAGGAGAAAAATATGACCTGTTTAGGGCATTTCATTCTCAAAATTTTGAGTGTTATGATAAAAGAATAGCTCATCTCAAAAGTTGGATTCAGACGGTGGTGCATATTCCGCAAAAATTCATTTCTGAGTGTCCTGCGATAGCTTTTGCTTATAGGTTAATGTTAATGTTTGATAGTTAAAAAAATGCTCTAAAAATAATGCACTTATTAACATTTCTTAAAACTTCTGGAAACAATTCTACATCTAAAATAATTTCAGTCTTGCAGTGATAAAAAAGATATCTTTACAAATATAAGTAAATAGCAGTAATAAATAAATAAATAAAAGCAGCTTGATGTTCTAGTGCAGGGATTTCCACACAAGTGAGGTTATTAGGCATAATACATATATACTAGACTTTACATATTATTAGACAAAAAAAGAAAAATGACAAAAATAGAAATACAATTTTTTGTGCAACAGCCACAATATACAGGGTGTCTCAAAAGTAAGGAAACACCCATATAAAATGACAATGGTTTGACAGACAGCAATCCAATTTTAGACAAAAGGTCTTGGCTCACAATGGCTTCAAATTGAATTAAGAACTGGATCTGTTTTATAGAACTTGAGAATTTATTATACATACGGAGTTTTGGCTGAGAAGTCTCCCCACAGACAGTGCAAATCATGACAGGTGTGATGTCATTTTTGTTAGCCATTGTGCTATCACAGTACCCTGGCACTCAGTCTTTCTCTCAGAGTTTACATGGATACTGGGGATCCATCATCGTAAGTCTTGGCAAGTTTTCTTTCAGTTAAAAGTTTTAGAATAAAAACTTTGACTAACTTTTAGTATCCCTCCTCAGTATATCATTGCCGGCGCTCTGTCTGTGGCTGCCCAGAACAAGTTTCAGCACTGTTTGGTATGTTAACACTAGTTCAACTATCTTTCATAGTTTTCAATGCAAAAACTAGAAATGATCAGACGCACAGATTGTATATTCTATAAGACCTAGATGATAAACCAATGCAGAATTTCCCAGGAGGGCTTCCTACCCCATGTAAGTGGGCATCTTGCCTTGATAGTGGGACAAGGTGGTCCTTTAAAAGCTTTTTGTAATATAAAAACAAAATTGTATGTTATTCCAGTTTGTCTCCTATAACTAGCAGCTTTGCACATCATACTGAACATGTTAAACTCATGTACCGATATGTCTCACCTTCATGTGGGTCTTTCTGCAACTCTGTTGTAGTTTTGGCTGTCAAAAAGTCATGGCTGTCAAACCATGACAAATTGCTGAGGAAAGACATTCACTACTGTTCTGAAAGAAATATAAAATACTAGGAAAAAATGTAAAATTAAATCTGTACATAATGCTATGTGGTTTTTGCTTCTTCCAGGTGAAAAGCTCACTGGCAGTGAATGTATTCAGTGCAGTAACTGCAGGAATGGCCACCATTCTACTTTCCTTGGACTTGGCATATGGGCTTAATGGCTTATTTATGGGACCTGACTGCATATTCAGTTCCTACTGTGACCTCTTCATGGTTTGTGTCTGATTACACCAACTGCAAAGCATTTAACCTTAGCATAGTACTGTAGTAACATACAGTAGGCCATTCTTCCAGATGTTCAAGATGCTCAGCTCAGTGTTGCCCAAGCGGTAACACTTTTGAGCAGAACCCTCTGGTGCATTATGGTGAATTCACCTCAGTCAACCTACATGGGTGCACACATGACCACAGCACCAGAAATTCAGCATTATATTCCATAATGTGGTCGTTTTGAACAACAACCAAACATGATGTGAGCAGTATTGAGCGCTAAAAACATACTAAACCAAGTTTATATTATTAGAAAAAAATTTATGCCAGGCTCTGTGGAGCTCTTCAAAAGAACTAAAACATATTGCTTCATAGCAGGGCAGCACAGTGATGCAGTGCTGTCGCCTCACAGCAAGAAGGGCCTGGGTTCGATTCTTTCGGGTCTTTTCTGTGTGGGGTTTGCATGTTCTCACTGTGTCTGTGTGAGTTTTCTCCCACAGTCCAAAGATATGCAGTCAGGCCAATTGGAGATGCTAAATTGCCCCTAAGCATGAATGTGTGTGTTTGCTCTCTGATGAACTGGCAACCTGTCCAGGGTGTTCCCTGTCTTCTGCCCAATGAGGGCTGGGATAGGCTCCAGCACCCCCTGCAACTCAGGAAGATAAGTGGCTTAGAAATTATGTGTAGACTTCATAGCTACTGAATAGTGTAGTGGGTAATATCACAGCACTGTATGCTGGATATTGGGGTTCGAGTCCCTGTTTGAGCAGTAAAGCTAATATTTTAGACTTCTAGCATTACATTTGGTTTCCTCTAAAACATGATTACACTTTCTACCTTGATAAATTGTTTACATTATCCTATATATTACACTTAAATAGTTCACATTCAACTTCCCTTCAGCCCTTGCCTCTTAAAACATCTGTGCACAGGTCTGGTGTCTGTTTACTAATGCTGGCTTATGTTTCAGAGTCGGACTAATGGGATCAGTGGAGTGCTCCTGGTTTTTTCTCTGCTTCAGTTCATCGTCTCCATCTGCATGTCACTGTATGGCTTAGATGCTACCTGCTGCGCTGTACCAGAGGTATGCAACATGAATTCATTAAATGCAACATCCAGAAAAACTCAGTAAAATACAACCCTGAAAATCTCCATGCTTTTGTGTCTTACAGGTTCGTGCTACCAGCCAGTTTCCATCCTGTGGAGCATGTATTTCACTCAATAATCCCTGCAGTGCTCACAGTAATGAGGAGGTAAGAGAGTTTTACAGTCTTTATTAGGTATTTAGTGGATGTCATTAGGCACTTTATTAAAGGGTACTTTGTTTTTGAGCTTTGTCTTTTTTTGTAAAATTCAAATTCTACCGATTGTTTATTGAAAGTCAAAACCAGCCATGTGTGTCTCCTATCAACACTGCGGGGCAACATACTGCTCATATACAGTGGCGAACCAGGAGATCTAGACCTAGATCTTCATTCTGGGCTATAAATGTCAAAACTCGGTCAAAACATGAAGAAAAAACCCACCTCAGTGCCAATGCTAACTTCTGATAGGATTCTAGTAGTTTGTTAGCGCTAAGGTAACATCGATTTGCATGAAGACTTTCTCACAAGGCTGATGAATGTTCTGTTCCACCTTAAATGGAGCTGCAGTTACATTCTGGAGTATTTGGTCACTATGGAACGGAAAATCTATTGGTACTCAAATCCCATATGGGAAAAAATATATATTCCAAATGTATTTATCAAATATATTTTGCCAATGTATGAAAATGGCCAAAAATGTATTTGTTAAGAATATATTAAGTATTTTTTTTTAAATGCATTAATTTATATTTGCTTTTATACATATATATATATATATATCAATTGTATGTAGTTCTAACAAAAGTTAGAGATAAAACTAAATGGTACTGACGTCTGTGTTTTGCATTGTACTTTGCACCATTGTATGTGTGTGTTAAGAGAGCATTCACTTAAAATATATTTCAAATCAAACAACCATCAAACTGTATTTTCACAGTGTATCAATACCTACAACACTTGTTTTTGCCATATTAAAGGTCCATTTGCTAATATTTAATATTAAGATACTGGAACTCAAATATCAGTTAAAAGGTATCCAAACAAAAAAGTGCATTAGACAGTATTTTGACTATTTTCCTACATTTTCAAATTTATTTCATAAACATATTTACAGACACACACTACACCAAGAGATGTACCGTATAAAATATTCCCCCATATATTTAAAATAAATGTATTTTTGAAATATATTTGGTTATATGACAAAATATTCTGATATACATTTTAGTGTTTGGAATGTATGTCAGCATGGATTGCAATGTCCATAACTTTTTTTTCCTTATGGGACTGCTGATATGTTTAAGGTAAATTTGAAAGAGGCAGTTCTAGATTAATCACAGATATCTGAAGCTTCTAAAAGACATTCCATGTTTTACCATAGTTTGTCTTGTGGCAGCTGTGGCAGTGGCTCTTTCAGTGGAAAAGGTGGTGTAGAGCTGCTGTCACTGTTTTCCATTTCTAACAGCACATTGATTGACTGATGTTTGTATTCAGTCAGTGATGTATCTAGGACCTCCTCAAGGCCTAAAGTGTTTTTTCTTCTCACAAAATTGGTCCGAGCCATTGGAAATCAAGACATAGCTGCTTTATTCTGTCACTTCATAATTATGTTTGAGGTTGGTAAAATGTCAAATGACTTTGTATAAGCTGTTGAAGTCCTAACCAATAAGAGAGCAATAGGAGAGAAGATATCTATATCTATATAGACACCAAGAAGAAAAACAATTCCTGATTGGCCAATTTTCCACTCAGAGTTTCAAGAATTAAACCATTTTATTTCTATCCAAAACTTTACAATGAAACAAGAATAGTGCTGTAATACTTGGAGAGTTAAACTCCAGCCAAACATTTACAGACATGCAGTTTCTCTAAAGGCCTAGAAGGCCTTGAGATTTCCCCTCTCATAATACCTGACCTGCCATATGATTAGAGTTTTATGCTAAATATTGATGTTAAAGGTATATTAATCTATGGATGTGCTAATAATCTGTTATTGAACATGCAAAAATAGTCTGACATTGAAAACGAATTACTAGAATTATATAGTCATATTAAAATTCCATTTGCTATGACAGTAGTTTATACATTAATAGGTACATGTTGTAATTGGATTCTTAATTAATTGATGGTTCACCAACCTCATGGGAGCCTAGGTTTAATTACATACACCTCATTATCATAGAGCCTTGTATTTATTAAAGAAAATATAGATTTTATTCAAAAAGCGTTATCTGCAAGTTTTTTCTGGGGGGGTGACTCCAAGCATTGCCCACTCCCCCCATTAGAGGCCTAAGGCTATCACTCTGTAAAAACCTAAACTAATATTAAAAAATAATAATTTTGGAATGCAATTAATATTTTTTTATGAATTTAAGGTAATGTAAAGAGTGAGTTCCACCAAGTATCTCCAAAAAGCCAGAAGAAGAAACTCTTGTAGCAGGTTATTGCCACTTATACCATAAACATAACTTACATTTTAGCTTCAGCTCAGGCTGGTTCCTCCTGTGGCCAGTGATCGATTACTCAGATTGTGATAATTACACACAACCAAATTAAAGACAACTTTAATAGAGAGTCATTTTTAACTGGATATTAATAACAAGGTAAATAGGCACTGAATGACAGATTAATAGGTATACAGAGAGAAAGTAGAGGCATGAGATTCACCAGACGGACATACTGTAGTTAGCTGATACTTGGAAATAGCTATTTTATGAGGTCACTAGAAGTCAAAAGGATGAACTTTGTCCCAAGAGTTTTGCTCAGTTTGTGAATGAAGATAGCCAGATCCAGTACTCTCACTACAGTGTTTTTCACTGGCATATCACTGGCATCTCTTTTCATATATTTTATTTTTTTTCATATATTTTTTTCCAAAAAGTTGACTCCTTCCATATGGAACAAATATATTTTAAGTTTTGGCATAAAAAAACTTTTTGTGGGCTGGGCTGCTGTGTTTTTAAAGCTAACATTAGCTACCAGAAAATATGGAGCGTCACAGAATCAAGCGGCACTTTTGCAACTTCAAGGTCTTACAAGGCTGACGATTTTTCTCCACTACCATCCCCATCTTTGATGAGGGGAGGTGTTTCTGATCAGGCAGTGTGTCTTGAACCTTAACAGTCTGAGTCACTTACTAAAGCCACCGAAGAGTTAACGTAGTGCCAGCAAATGATTACCAGTGAGCGTCAGAGGCGTCTGAATGGCAGAACATTCCCTAAAACCATGACAGCTTACTTCTAATTATCTGTTTAGCAGGCTCATATTCGATATAACTCGAGTTGATGACTAAAGTGGATATCATCCAGGGTTTGCTGCAGTTTTCCTAAACCTTTGCATTCTGCAAGCTGCAGAGTATATATATATATATATATATATATATATATATATATATATATATATACTTGCAAGAATCCTTGCTTAATTGGTCCTTAAGTTACTTAATCATACACTGAACATTATCAATAAATGTGCAAATCATAACAACTTTGTGAGGCGGTGATGGGGGTATTTAGCTCAGCATGTGAGTGTGGTTATCTCCTCACTCCAGGGTCCTATGCTTACATATTTATGAGCACTGCACGAGTAGGGTGTCATCAGTGGGTGGTAACATTTGAACATTTGTTGAGTGTTTTGCATAATGTGACATGTTATCATACTTTGGTACGAAGACACATCATCTGCCCCTATAGCAGAGTTGGACCAGACGGACACTGCAGAGGTGGAACTGACCACAAAAATATTATATTTTATTTTTACAGTTTGGAAAGATGTGTTCACATTTCAAGCAAGGCTGGTATATTTTATTATAACAAAGCAATGCATTTCAGCTGTTAATGAAAAAAAAAGGTCTTAGGATGTAGTTACTCTTTAATGCACCCTCAATATACATTACACTTAATAAAATGACTCATGTTTAAATAAATTTGGTAGAATGGTAGTTTTACTCTACTAAACTGAAGAAACAGTTTTTATTGTATTGTAACAGTGTAATTATGAACAATCCTCCTTTTCCAGGGTGTGTTTGTGATCAGTAATCCCAGCATGAACAGCTCACCGCTGACACGACCTCCAGAGTACAGTGAGATTGAGCCTCAGTTCCAGCCATGAGCTCTATAAGAATATCTGGATCTGCTGGAATGGAGTGGAATCGAATTGGCTTCCTTTACATCTTTATATATTCTAAAAATGAGTGATGGCGAAACATATATTTTCAGACTGATTGACCTGAGTGGTAATATTTTTTCATGTTTTAAGCTTATAATGCTTTTTTTTTTTTGGGGGGGTGGGGGTTGGGTGGGGGTTGGTCTGTTGTGCAATTGATGATCTAATTTGTTCTTTGGGAAGCTTTATATTCATACTGAAGTACTTTTTTTTTTTAATATGTAAGACAAATCGGAGGTATGGAATAAATATAGATGAGCTGACCCAGTTGTTGGTCAGAATTAAGCAGAAACAAGTACAAGTGAATGTAAATAGGTGGTTAAATCATAAAAAATTTTCAGCAGGTGTGTCAACACTGCAGATTCCTTTTTATAAAAAGCAAACAAAAGCAAACACCACCTTTGCTCTGTAAGAGTAATCTGGCTGCTGGTTTGTAGATACTGTTGTATGGGTGAAGGTGTATGAACTGTACAGAAATATATCTTCATCTTCTGCCAGTCAATTCTTTCTGTTGTTTAACCTCGTTTATTTGCTTGATAACGATGTACTTTCAGTGGATTCAGGTTTTAGCACCAAATGGTTTTTTGTTAACTTTACTTTTATTTTAATATATTTTCCCAAAGTATGGTTCATGCAAAGAAAAGTTTCAATGCTAATCGTAAGTAAAAGTGAATTTGGTATCTGATTTTTAAGCAACCACAAACACCAATCAGGCATAACATTATGACCACCTCCTTGTTTCTATGCTCATTGTCCATTTTATCAGCTCCACTTACTATATAGATGCACTTTGTAGTTCTACAATTACAGACTGTAGTCCATCTGTTTCTCTGCATACTTTGTTAGCCCCCTTTTACCCTGTTCTTCAGTGGTCAGGACCCCCATGGACCCTCACAGAGCAGGTACTATTTGGGTGGTGGATCATTCTCAGCACTGCAGTAACACTGATGTGGTGGTGGTGTGTTAGTGTGTGTTGCGCTGGTCTGAGTGGATCAGACACAGCAGTGCTGCTGGAGCTTTTAAACACCTCACTGTCACTGCTGGACTGAGAATAGTCCACCAACCAAAAATATCCAGCCAACAGCATCCTGTGGGCAGCGTCCTGTGACCACTGATGAAGGACTAGAGGATGACCAACACAAACTGTGCAGCAGCAGATGAGCTATCGTCTCTGACTTTACATCTACAAGGTGGACTGACAAGGTAGGAGTGTCTAATAGAGTGGACAGTGAGTGGACACAGTGTTTAGACACTCCAGCAGCACTGCTGTGTCTGAACAGGGTAAAAGGGGGCTAACAAAGTATGCAGAGAAACAGATGGACTACAGTCTGTAATTGTAGAACTACAAAGTGCATCTATATAGTAAGTGGAGCTGATAAAATGGACAATGAGCATAGAAACAAGGAGGTGGTCATAATGTTATGCCTGATCAGTGTATGTAGTTTATTAAATAATTGTGTACAGATCTGTCTACACACACCATACTGGCCAATAGGCAGGTGATGATATATTTTATATCACAATAATTACCATTAACATTTTATCATTGTTTACAGTTTTATAATAATGTTGCACACTCTTATTAAATGATATTCAAGGGTTCTTTTGTGAAGACAATGATTTTATGTAGAACAACGAACACTCAATCTACATGCTTAACCCTTAGAAACTTAAAATTTTGGGGAAGTTTTTGGTATTTTTTAGGTTAATTACAATTGTAATCATAAAGTATTTACATGTAACAGGCACACATGCCATGTTATTTTCAGGAGACCCTGGGCTACTCAGATATGCAATTGTTAACAGAATTTGATATCTTTATGAATGTGGGTCATTTCTGATCAAAAATGTACCTAGCGCCTACATTTTGTATTTTTTTAATTATAGGGATCTTGAAAACAAGGTGCACCTCAGAAACCTTTCCAGAAATTGTTAGTCTGGAGTGTCTGTGAGCTTTAAGTGCAATAATTCTGATGGTAATTCAGTTAGCAGTAACAGTTAACAGTTAGCATAAGTCAGACATGTTCTTTTATTGATTTTCTGTCCTCTTGGATTCATGCTCAGTGCTAAAACTCTGATACCCAGCAAGACAGTCTTTATTTTTAATTACAAATTGAGTTGCATATTTAATATCAGATCCTTTTAATACTCAAAATCAATGTAAACTGACAGCCCTTTGTTTATAATATGAAGGCTAAAAGCAGAGATGTAATATAACAGTAGCGAGTGGGTTTTGGGTGATTTTGGAGCTGGATTGCTGAGTTTGATGAATGATCTGATGTGTGAATCATGTCACTGTTTTAACCCTTTGCTGTAATATGGTGGCCAAACAGCAGAGCAATATTATCAGGATTTTATGTGATTTTCCAAGCCAAATTACTCACTGATGCTGACTTCACAGCTTGATGACGTCATGCTTGCTAGTTAGGGGTGGGTCTGCTGAATGTCCTAATATGTGGATCATGTTTGTATCTTAAAACGTTCTGAAGTTATGAAGGCTAGAAGTGACCTACCGTTTTGCCCAGAAATTGCGGCCCCAGGGGTTAAATGATTCTTTGCATGGTGAAATGGTTCTTCAGATTGATGGAGAATGTGTTGTATATGTTTGTATATTACATCTTTTTGGAAACCACAAAGGGTTCTGCTATTGTTACAGGCTTGATATCATTAACAATAGCAGAATCCTTTTAGGTGCTAGACAGAACCATATACAACATATTTTCCATGAATCTGAAGAACAATTTCACCATATAAAGAACCACATAAGCAGACAAATAGTGCTTTGAGTGTTTATGGTGCAATATGGAATCACTGTCTTTACTACCCTTAAAGAAAGAGTGTAGTATTTAAAAAACAATACATTTTATGCATTTTAAACAAACTATGCTCCTTTATTATTTTTTTTAAATAGCAGTACTTTATAGGTGGTTGAAAAATCTATACAATAAAATAATCATGAAAAAAGAAACTGTCCACATATTGATGTTCAATGTGTGTATAATTATTATACAGGCCTTAGGAATGGAGATGAAAACCCCTCTCATAGAGCACTGTCTTTTACGGGAGCTGTGAAAATGCTGATAATAACTTTATAAGTAGTGTAAATGTATCCTAACTTTTGTTCATGTTATTTGTTCTCTAAAATATTCCAAGTTTCCTACAATGTTATAGAAATGATGCTGTGATGGAAACATTTTCAAACAGGCTTACTCACATACACAACCAGTTAAAGTTCAGTAGCTATTAAAGCATGCAGACTTGGTTAAACAGTTTTCATTGTTTTTAGTCTAAACATTAGGCTGTGCAAGACACATGGCCTAAGAAACATCAAGTGTGGTGTAATTGTTGGTGTCACATAAACAGCAACTAGCTGCCCACCTGGGACTTTTATGAAAACAGTCTCTGGAGTTTACAGACAACAGTGCAGTGAATAAAGAACAACCAGTGAGCAGCAGAACAGTGGATAACAACACAACTGTATTAGCACTGAGTAATATGATGGCGTTTTAGGGCCACTGTTAATAAAAATAAAAATGGAAGACTTTGAGAATTAAGTCATAATATTTCAGGAAAAAAGTCGTAATATTTTCAGAAAAAAGTCGTACGGGATGATATTACGAGAATAAAGTTGTAATATTTTGAGAAAAAAGTTGTGGTATTTCGAGGAAAAAAGTCATAATATTTCGAGAAAAAAGTCATACTATTTTGAGAAACAAAGTTGTAGAATTACGACATCAAAGTGGCATTAATACAAAAATATATAGGCCTATAGAATGTGTCCAATATATACAACAGACAAACATACTGAGAATTGATGTATTAAATAAAAACAAAGCATTGATGTTCTCATTACATTACTGAAGCATCTTTGCATCGGAGCAGTTCGACTTAAAACTTTGGAAGAAGAAAAAACAATATAAAACAGTGCAACAACTGGTAACAAACATCATAAAATTAAAATCAAAGGCAGTGCAATAAAAATGAAACCAGCAGCATACCATATATTCTGATACTAAATAAAACATGTAATTCTGAATATTTCTACAGTAGCAGTGCATATATAGTATTATTGTGATGTTTCATCTGGAGATTTTTTAGTCTCAGTTATCTGGTTGGCCTTTAATCTCACTGTATGGTGGAGGACTTTCCATTGGTGGACTGTTTATGGTGGCATTGTTGATCGCATTCAGTGGATACTATAAAACAAAGAACATGGACACTGTAAAAGCTGTAGACTATAAACTTTATATAGTGAGTAACTGGCAGCTTACTTGCCGATAAAGGGCTGTAAATTTACAGTACAGAACTGTAACACATTTCAAAGTAATTTTGCTCTAATTTCACAGTATTTACTCTTCTGACTCCATGGATAATTTTACATATTATTACCTGCTCACTGGGGTAATCAGGACGTCTTGCTTGGTTTGGAGCCACAGTGATGTTCACCTACAGACATACAGAGATTCATAAGCTGCATAGTTTATACAGGGTGAGTCACTTTACAAGGTCATTACAGCAGATAGAAAACATGTGTAAACCATGTTCACTGACAGTCATCTCTTGATCAAAAGGGGACAGTGTAAACAACAAAACTTAGCAATGCCAAGAAAAGGAAAAGGAAATCTACTCATTGGACATTTTATTGCATCTCTGAAATTGGCCTTATTTTTTCTGATACGTACAGAAGGTTCAGCACTGCAGGTGGCTTTACAGGCAAAGGCTGAGAGACAAAATGAGATGATGAACTGAATTATGGAAAAAATCAACAGAACTACAAAAATCCCAGTGGTGAGGCCCTAAAAAAGAAAAAAAAGAAAGGTTATTTCATCATAATCTGGTTCATTCTTAAGGTATATGAACTATGCAGTTTAAAAAGCCATGTGAAGACTTCATAAAAATATTTTAGTAACATTTTTGATAACAGTATTGCGTATTGTGCAAAAAAGAGACCATATAGATATGTATATATACATATTGAATAAAAAAACAGTGAACACTACTATTGACAATATTAAATTACTCTCTCTCTCTCTCTCTCTCTCTCTCTCTCTCTATATATATATATATATATATATATATATACATATATCAGGCATAACATTATGAACACCTCAGTGTCACTGCTGGACTGAGAATAGTCCACCAACCAAAAATATCCAGACAATAGCGTCCTGTGGGCAGCGTCCTGTGACCACTGATGAAGGACTAGAGGATGACCAACACATACTGTGCAGCAGCAGATGAGCTATCGTCTCTGACTTTACATCTACAAGGTGGACTGACAAGGTAGGAGTGTTTAATAGATTGGACAGTGAGTGGACACAGTGTTTAAAAACTCCAGCAACACTGCTGTGTCTGATCCACTCATACCAGCGCAACACACACTAAACACACCACCACCACGTCAGTGTTACTGCAGTGATCCACCACCCAAATAGTACCTGCTCTGTGATGGTCCATGGGGGTCCTGACCACTGAAGAACAGGGTAAAAGGGGGCTATTAAGTATGCAGAGAAACAGATGGACTACAGTCTGTAATTGTAGAACTACAAAGTGCACCTATATAGTAAGTGGAGCTGATAAAATGGACAATGAGCGTAGAAACAAGGAGGTGGTCATAATGTTATGCCCGAATATATATGCACACACACACACACATATATATATATATATATATATATATATATATATATATACACTGTGGGAATTTGCCCATTCATCCAGAAGAACGTTTGTGAGGTTGACGTTTGTGTGACACCGATGTTGGACGAGAGGGCCTCGCTCACAATTTCCATTCTAGTTCATCCCAAAGGTGTTTGATGGGGTTGAGGTCAGGGCTTTGTGCGGGCCAGTCATGTTCTTCCACACCAAACTCACTCAGCCATGCCTTTATGAACCTTGCTTTGTGCACTGGGGCTCAGCCATGCTGGAACAGAAATGCGTCTTCTCCAAACTGTTCCCACAAAGTTAGAAGTGAACAATTGTCCAAAAAGTCTTGATGTGCTGAAGCATTAAGATGGAACTAAGGGGCCTAGGCCAACCCCTGAAAAACAACCCCACAGTGTTATCCCTCCTCCACCAAACGTTACAGTTGGCACAATGCAGTCAGGCAGGTAATGTTCTCCTTGCATTTGTCAAATCCCGACTCGTCTATCAGACTGACAGATAGAGAAGCGTGATTCAACACTCCACAGAGTCCAGTAACGGCATGCCTTACAAAACTCCCCACAATGCGTGGCATTGTGCATTTTAATCTTAGGCTTGTGTGTAGCTGCTCGGCCGTGGAAACCCATTTCGTGAAGCTCCTGATGCACAGTTCTTTTACTGAAGTGGCTTCCAGAAGCAATTTGGAACTTACAAAACTCACAAGCTCCACTCTGTGAGTTTGAGTGGTCTACCGTTTCATGGCTAAGCTATTGTTGCTCCTAGGTGCCTCCATTTCATAATAATAGCACTTACAGTTGACAGGCCAATCTAGCAGGACAGAAATTTCACAAACTGACTTGTGGCAGAGGTGGCATCCTATGACAGTGCCATGTTTAAAGTCACTCCTGAAAAGTGCATTACTTGTATTTAACTGCCATTTTCACTGGAAATCAAATGAATGCAGGATGGTCTCTGGCCATTCAAATAAAATGAAGCGATGTACCATTAATTATGTCATGTGGTGAAAAATCTTACCTTAGGGCTACAACCATAGCCACTATTATGGTTGCAGTACCTAAACAGTTGCCCTAGTGTCAAATCCAGGGAAAGCAGGATGATGTTTATTCCTGCAATTATGGTGCTAAACACATTCATCCACAGAGCACCCCTCACCTAGATGAGAATCAGAAAACAAAAGCAAAGGATTAATGCTATTAATTGAGCAAGTGCTGGTTAACTGAACATATTTGTTGTCTAGCCTTTTTCATTTTGAAGCAGAACGAGGCATAACAGAAGAAGAAAACACCAATGGCATCAAATAGATCATCAAATCAAATGGGGCTTCCAACTAGTGCAACCGTCTAGGTGTTTGTCTTATCACCGAGAGACTGAGATTCAATCACTGGCTGACTTTTCGTAAATAAAAATGGTAAAGCTGAGAGTGTGATAACATGAAATGTGTCTGTGCAGTAACTGCCTTCCAACACTATCAGATAAAGAGAGGACACACTGTGTCATTTGTACTGAAACTGACATTTTAAGCCAGAAGTATTACACCACACCACTCATTTACATTTACTCAAAGCCTTCACACCTGACACATGCAGTGAGCAGCACTGCAGCCAGTTTCTCAGGTTTCTTGCACAGTCAATATGGCAACAATCCAAACAGCAGAGCACAGCAGTAACATTAGCTGAAGGAGAGTCATTTCAGCTGAGCTGCCTACAAGTTTCCTCACAAGGTCTCTTTCAAACAGACAATAGCTTTGAGCTCAACTGCTCTCTACACAAACTTTACCTATTTATGCAAATTCATTAAGATTCTGGGGCCAGATTCATCAAAGCGTCTTAAGAAAGAAAATCCTCTTAACTTCGTTCTTATCATTTTTTTTTCATTAACTTCAAGTAACAATAGTTATTCTTCAAACACATTCTTAGAAATTCTTTTTCTTTTCTTAACTATTTTCGTGAGAGGAATTCTAAGAACAAGTGGTATTCCTGAAAATATTCTGTTTTACACGTTTGTTCTTTTTTCACATTTTTTTGATTTTGTCACTGCGAATTCCACCCACTAGTCAGGACTCACCCAATTAATTGATTCCACCTGTGCTAGGAGGGCAAACGCTGGTACAGGCTTCCTCCGAGTCCTGTGAAACACCACCGCATCTTTTCGAACTCACTGGACAGCTGAACGCACTCAGAGGCGAACACCAGCTGCCAGTTCTGTTACATCAGCTAACACACACCTGTGCTGACTAGCATCGCACTGAGTGATGCGGTAGAGCGAGGGACATCCTACCAACCCAGAGACAGCAAGGCCAATTGTGCTGTCTTGGACTCTCGGCCCCGGATGGTTGTAGGGATCAAGCTCACAATGTCCTGATGATTGGGATGGTTGTGCCACTCGGGAGCCCTCTATTAAATGCTTCCTTAACCTTACAAAAGCCTCACACTTGTCTTGGGCTGTAAGAGTTGACAAACTCTGCAACTCCTGCCCATCCTCACCTCTTGCTTTCTCCCATCACCCCACAATTATTTTACAAGGAGGATTTTTTTTTCTTCCCCCATCACCTTTAGTTCTTGCGTGTTAAATTGTTTGGTTGGATGTTTTTTTTTCCCTATTCTGCTGTCATTTGCACAGATTAACCTAACAGCAGAAATAATAGTTAATACAAATTCAAACTGTATCTTTCATCATGTATAGTGTGGGGTAAAATGCAACGTAACCCACACAAGAAAACAAGGAAGGTTTGCTTTAGAACATCTTAGGAAAGTAATTCAGATCATCTGAAAAGAATATTTGAGAACTTCTTAAGGTTTTTTCAAGAACTGCATTTAAGAACATTCTTTTGAACTTCTTAGTGTTTGTCTTAAGAACCTAAGGTTAAACCTTAAAGTTTTTTCTTAGGAAAGTGTTTGTGAATCTGTCCCCTGATGGTCAGTGAAGACATCTGCACATTATAATTACTCAACAAAACACAGATATGTGGGACTCTCAGCTCTACATCAGTTATATACAGTCTGAAATAACAAGCCTTGCCATTTGCACGGTGAAACATCTGGGTCTGTATCCAAGTAGTGGAATTTAACTTCCTTTCTTATCTCCTTTCCTTGAACTGTAGCCTATGGACTTTGTAAATGCTGTACATCGGCAGAGCTCACTGGCATGTTGCCATTTACATGGCTTGAGTTCAGGTAAAATCAAGGAAGTCATTTATGAATGAAGTTTCATTCAACAGATGGGCACAGCCAAGGTTGCCCAGGTTTTCAAAACTGTTCTTTTTATTGACAGGAAAGTTGTTTGGTTTAACAGTAGCTTCTTTTTTTGTCCTGTGGCTGAAAATCACACTAAAATGCTGCACAATGTGCACTGTATTGTATTTTTTCCACAGGACAATATAACCTCCTGTTCAAATATGAGACATCATACACTAACATGCATTGCACCTCTAAAATAAAGGCAACAACTATATGTCAAACATTTCAAATAAAGCTGTGAACATTTATAAAAAATGAAATATTTTGTTTCATTTTAGTGGCATGTCACAATTTCGTGCCAAACGTGTGACTTTTTCCTTTAAACTCACAAGAACAACTTTATTCAAAAAAGGAAATTCTTGTCACTGTTTCTTGTGTTTGTTTTTCACTTTGATTTGTAATGATCTCCTGGGTTTTTACAAGCGAAACACTAAGATAAGTGGTATTAAATAATTTGCTTAGGTGCCTAATTTTTTTTGCTTAGAACTAAATATACATCAAACAAATTATTTTTTCAAGTGATGAATTCTCTGATACAGATGGATTACTGTAGTACAGTTTATGTAAATACACAAGTTTATCAATGTTTTACTCATTCAGTTGCACAAGTTTATCATGATAATCATAACAGCTTATTTCCTCTTATATGATTACCCAAATGTAATTGAGTGAACTGCTATGTTTCTAAGCCTTATCTGGTTGTAACAGTTGTGTAATTACCTACATTATGAGAGTCATTACATTGTATCTGCACAGGAAACACCAACTGTCCTAACATTTATCTAGCTGTAGTATTATGCTTGTGTTTTTTCATGGCAACTTAACCAATCTTCTGTCTTTAAAGCACTCTGTATTGTGACTGTATTTACACAGTAACTGCACATATCTGTAAAAGTAACATTTTAAAAGAATTCATTAAAACAGTTATTACACTAAAAGCAATATCTTGATTTGCAATCTTCAATCTTAATGCATCTACACACAGACCTCCAAAAAAGAATTAATATCAGTCTGTAAATGCACAGTAGCTTCATAAAAATATCTATATTTTGAATTAATAGATAAATGGACACATGCTGTTGCTGAGTAAAACATTACAGACTTTGATTAGGTGACCATGCCACAATACAAGCAAAGTACCACAAGTAGCTATATGTTAGGAATGTTATCAGTTCCAATGCAGATGCAGTGTAAATACTCTCATAATGTAGGAAATTAAACCTCAGTTCATACAAACATAATTGCCATCACACTGTTACACATGTGTAATTACATAAGTAGAAACATGCTGTTACAACTACCAGAATATGATTGTGTTACTACATGAGGAAACACTGAAGTTGATACACATAAAAACACTGTTAGAGACCAAATTATTTCTAAGTAACAAATGATATAGTTCAGTTCTTTATTAATCATGCATTCACAATATAGTACAGTTTTAAGGACCTTCAATGTATTGTTGAAATATACCTCAGAGTATCTTCATGCAAAAAATGTAAAAACACTTAAACTGTAGTTGGTGTTCACATACCACACAGTGATGAAGCTTGTTATTTGCTGAAACAGCCAGAGAGCCAGTGCTGATGTACTGAATGAGAGGAAAAATGTATTTTAGTAGAGTTTTCATTTAAATTGGTATTGGGGATTATTTATAGATGTATCTCAATCTGATGGAATGATTGAATAAATCTTACCACCAAAGCACCCCAAAATGCAATTCCACTGAAGACAGTGAATGCGGGAATGTAGACGGTTAGCACCATACCAAGCAAGAATGTGAACAAACCGATCATTATTTGAACACTCTGTGGAAAAAAAAACAAACAAAAAACAGATGTTTGAGTAATATCAATACCGGTTGCATTTGAATACTGAAAGCTGTGAACCTCTATTGCAGTTTATGCACATAATTTATTTTACTAGAGCTTGAATGGTCAAATGATGAGTGAATGTAGGATGTATAACTAAAATTATAAAAATTATATACTCATACATATTATTTCTACTGTAAAAAGTGGCTCATCAGATCTACCTAAAAAAAAAAAACACTTCATGTGGTAACAAGTAAATTAACTAGTTTTGTTCAACCTAATTAAAAAACTTTGAATGTGCGATTCTTTCAATGTAATTTTTTAAGTTGAATAAAACTAGTTCAATTGCTTGTTACCACATGAAGCCATTGTTTTAAGTAGATCTGATGAGCCACTTTTTACAATTCAGCAAAAATACTTTTGTATTAAGATATTTTATATATTATTAAGTTTCATAACCATGGCTCACATATACATTAGACTCTGTTCTAATTGTCACTTAATACTCGATCTTAATCTCAAAATTCAAACGTAGCAAATGTGAATTCCCCATTTCTTGAAATTCCCTCTTTCTAAAGCCATCACCACTTTACAGACTCTTTTAAATGACCGTATGTGCAACTGTATTACATTCTGACCTCCACTGACAAAAGTCTGACACACAACTGCATGTAATCAACATAGCTATCACAGCTAATCTCATGTTTTCTGATGACGACATTTATCAAGAGGTAACATACACAAAGAGAAAAGCAAATGCCCTGAAACCAATCCCACTGTGACTCCACAGGAAATCTCCCACTGTAACCAGGAACTTCTATCCATTTCCTTTCAGTCAGTGTAAACTACTCCATCCACTGACGTCATTGCTATGATTCATTAGTAAACATAAACTGAACAAGCTCAGGCTTCTCCTACACTTATTTTATCTTGTCTTTCCTGTGTTTCTACTTTTTATTCACTTACAACTCTCACTTCCTTCTTCACAACTCATATACAGTACTGTTACAGTTAGTTATTTATTTATTCATTCCATTATATTCATCAATTGTACATAAGTGTCCATATCCGACATTTTTTTATATTGTATTTACTCTGAGATCTGCTTTTAATTTGTATGTAGGTTTATGTATCAGAAACGGTCACAATTAATTTTCATGTAAACATCTTCCAATCTCTACCCTTAGAATTATATTAGCTGTTCTTGTCACTTTGCCTTCAAGAGAATGAGTCGAAGCCCAACAGCAAAGGTTTCAGAGTGGCTTTGTCAAGGTTTTAACTTGAACCTCATTGAGCTGCTGAGGCAGGACCTTAAATGGGCAGTTCATGCTCAAAAGTCTTCCAATTGGTCCCTCCACATCATTATGAAGATTAAGATTAAGAGACCCTTATTAGTCCTACAAAGGGGAAATTTCACCTCCACAATCTAACCCACCCATGCAGTGAAACACCACATACACACTAGGGGGCAGTGAGCACACCTGCCCAGAGCAGTGGGCAGCCCTATCCATGGCGCCTGTGGAGCAGCTGGGGGTTAGGTGCCTCGCTCAAGGGCACCTAAGTCATGTACTGTCGGCTCAGGGATTTAAACCGGTGAGCCTTCTGGTCACAAGGCTGGTACCTTAATCTCCAGCCCTCCAAGACTCAACTCCAGTCATAAGAAGTGCTTGGTTGAAGCAGTTGCTGCTAAAGTTGGCAGGAGTGGTGGTACAGCAGGTGAGTTATATGGGTTTTGCCAAACTTTCAGTACTGCTTTCCACTTCAGTTTTTCTGTACCTCTTTTTTAGTCTGAAGGCGCTGCTCTTGCGTTTCTTTTGTTTGGCCACAACCTCCCACCATTTCTTTATTAACTCCCCTGTGAGACTCTCTATATTGTTGCCATGGTAGCTCAACAGTAACACACTTGCCCCTGTGTTGTGAGGTTGTGAGTTTAAGTATAGCTTAGTGTAACCTCTTAGGTTTTTTTCAACACTTTCGAGTCTGTACCACTCTGCACTTGAGTCCACTTTTTGCGTGTGGCCAGTGGCTTACCCCACCTAGTTTTCTGGTATCTGAACAGGGGAACTGCTCGTTTGATCCCCACTCGAGGTAAACCAGCTGTCACACTACACCTTGCCTTAGATTACATTTTGTATGAGGATCTGAAACAGCTGAATGTGACAAATATAGAATAATAGACGAAATCAAGGAGGTTCAACTACTTTTTCATGGCAATGCAAGCTGTTATTTCAACTAAATTTTCACATATGAACTGCAGAGTGAATTAAACAAAACGAAAAAATGAACTATGTTTGAACACTCCAACAAGCTAAAATGCAACAGTAACTAAATGTTCAATTATGTGGGCTACTTAACACAAAAACATGACCAGCAAGTTGGGTATCTTACTCCTAATGCTTTTGGTTCTCCTTTCAGAAACGTCCGAAGTGGGCCTACAGTGTAGATAAGTTGCTCAGGTTCAGTTGATGCTGGTGGAGAGATCACGTGGGTCACAATGGTGTAGCCATTCCTCGTGTTAGGGAGCGGAACAGCAGTGGCCGACATCTTTAAAGCGGACTGAATTATTCACCTGTGAAAGACCAAACATTCATCACACTGTCAGTACAAGAGAACTACAACAGAACTGTTAAAGATCACAGCTGTTGAGTTTCCCTTTAAAACCAATGAAACTATTTTGAAAGTTTGAAAACTGTATCATTCTTGGAATGCAAACATGGAGTTGCTATTAAAGTTAACATTAAATGTTGAAAATTAGGTTGAAACAAACTAAATAAACCAAGACAAATGACAGATGAACGGCAAATATGAAAAACACACGAAAGAATGTCACGTCACACTGGAAAATAGTCTAATAATATAGATTATTTGTATTTCAATAGGTCAACAAACTTCACTAAAAACATTCAGTAAAGGGCTATGTATGAAGTGGTTACTCTTAATAAACCATGAAAACAAAAGAATATAAATTAGCATGAAACCAGGCCATAATGTGACCTACAGGTATAACTATAGATATACCTATTGTAAATAGATTATTATGTTACATACATGAATAATTAGTACATATTCATGAAATAAGTTTATGAAATATAAAATTAACCACTGTTACCAGAAAAGAAGAGCTGTTGTTTTCGTCGTGGAGTGCAGTTGGTGTTTGCTGTTTCTCTTCCTCTTCTGAAAGACTCTTCTGTGTCCCTCAGGAGGAGTGGCTTACACACTGCTTTCCACAGAAAATAAACGTATGTATTCCTTCAAGCTGGACCAAGTCCAAGTAGGCGAGACTTAACTAGCATGTCTCAGACTGAGCTCCAAACAGGTTTGCATTCTGTTAAAGGCTTTGTTAGGGGTCTAAAACAAATACCTACAAACAGACTGAACTCTAGCAGGTCCAGAGCATAGGATAAACTCAGAAACGTCAAAATGTCTGTCTATAACTCAACTTTATTGAATTCAGCAATGAATAGTGCAGGAAAAATTGAAAAAGGGAAAAAAAAACAGTGCCCTCTGGCTAGGCTAGCACTCACTGTCAGTCTCGGCTCTCCTAAAATAAAGAGTTCCCAGAACAAAAAACATTAAATTAAAGCTACAGAACAGAATAACTCAACTAAAACTAAACTCAGGGATGCCATGATCCCACAATATAAATAGTTTTATATGCACCATATACCGTCATGCTTGAAATTGCAGTATTTCCTGATGTAAAATGAGTCTTGTTGGATCTTTTCCATTTATAATGTGATCTTACAACCAACAAAGTAAAACACTCGTCTGGGTAAGAGAGAGGGTGGCACGATGATGAAAACATACTATTTTTGAAGCCCCTTGTTGACTGAGGCTAAATGATTAATGAAATAATATGAAAACAGTTTGTTTCTTCATGACAATAGAGGCAAATATCAGCATCACTGACATTCAATGGCTCAAAAAACCCACAGCGTAGACCCCCATTAATAAATTGTTACTTTATTGAACTTCATTTTTATCTGAAAAAAGCAAATCTGCACAGATCACCTTTAGGTTCGGTCGCTATAAAAGAGCAAAAGTGCTGGTATAATAAATAATTTCAATATTCACACAAGCACATCCACTTGACTTTTAGACATTTAACATGAAATCCTAAAAGAAAAGAATTAAATTTGGTAGTGGATCAAACATGGATCTAGAAAAAAATGTGTTCTGTCCATGTATTTAATGCAAAACAGATGCAAAAATTATTTTATCAGCAACATCTGAATCTGAGTCACAGAAATTCCCCTAAACTTCTCAACAACCAAAAATGGAGCATTCTAACGCGTCTCCTATTTGGAGGTTTTCCAGCTGCAGTATTGCCTCACTCAGGAAATGTGCAGAGGGGTTTGGGGCGTTGGGGAGAGGGGGGGCTGGGATTTCTTGGAAAACGTGTTTGCAGTAAATTCACACAATAACAACAGGTTTAATTAAGTATATAACATTTACAAATTAACAATGTCATTAATTATAAGAAAGCAATAAAGAAAGAAAGAAAGAAAGAAAGAAAGGAAGAGTGTTTGTCACAAAGTTTTACCTTAATGTGAAAACCTTATTATTATGCTTAAATGTAAATTCCAAGGCTCGTACACAGAAAGTTTAGCTTTAGCTTCCTACACTTACACTAAGTTTCAACTCTCTTGTTATCTGATATTTTTATATTATTATTCTTTTTCTGTTTTCTTCTTATTGTTCTGCTAAATCGTTGTCTGCTAACTCATTGCTCAGGTTGAAATTACAACAATGAATTAACTCCAGAATATATGGTCTGATGGTGAGAGGCAGGCTGATTTACAGTTTTTTGATTGGACATACCGTTTTCTCTGTAGCAATGACTCAGTCATTTTTTTTTCCAATATGAATGAAAGGCTGAATGCTCAAGAAAAGGTGGTGTAAATTTGTATAGTGCTTCAACACACTAGCAAACACTTAGCAACCCCCTAGCAACCTTGACAGATATCATGGTAAGCATCTAGTAACACCCTGTAGTACGCCCTTTTCACAAAAAAAAACAAAAAAAAACAAAAGTGCTTAATTGCTGGGTAAAACAAGTTCCGCTACTGCTGTAAGGACAGTTTCCAACCTCAAGAATACAGGCGTACATATCACTTCATGCTCACCACAGAAAGGTGTGTCTCTTGATCTTTATCATAGTTGAAGATTGAAATTCGAGAACGTGTCCAGAATTGTTGGAGAACCAAGCACATAACAATGTGGCAGTCCAAACTAAATAAATGTAGTTATGGTATAACTGAAGTTTGGGGGGGAGGAGCATGGCAGAAACCCCTCCTTCTTCCAATCTAACACCTTATAAATTAACATCCTCACCTTCCGTTCACAATCAGTTGTGTGATGCTAGGGCAGCTACGAGCCGCTCTGGTACAGACCTCTATTCTCTCTCCTGAATTCCCTTCGGCCGTCTGCCTGCTTCTTCTGCAGATACAGTCCAGTCCACATCCCAATCAAATCCATTTTCTTTGTACCTGTTGGTCTGGCTAGCGAGCCCTTAATCTAGGATCTTGATTTCCCCGGGCATGTGCGTTCTCCCTGCCCGGTTCCAGCGCTTCCTTGGCGGCTCATTCCAGTGGTTCCTTGATGGTTCACGTTCCTCTACTCCTGCCCTCACCCTCCACAACCTTCGTCCAAACCGCATCCTTCTCTGGACCACGACTATGCACCAGTGTGCCCTAATAGACGAATTGCATCTCCTATGCTAATGTATTCCACTCTGTCTTGGCTCCGGGTGGAGGTAAAGAACCCTGCTCTTTGCTGCCATTGTTTGACCCTCAGCTTGAGCGGCTGCACAGACCATGCAACAATGCCACATATCGCTCCACTCAAACAGGGAATGTATAACTCCATGTTTCAACGTTGCTAAAGTATATTTGCCGACTGATTTCACTCCTTGATCTCCCCCGACCCCAATCATGTTGAAAAACTCGTGGCGACAGCAGAGCAGTGTTGCTTTCCTTACTGTAGAAAACGCCACCATGGCTGCGGTGCTTGAAGACTCTACGGCTTGCGTTCCTCCGCTCCTGCTCTCGCCTTACACAAACCTGCTCAAAGTCAAAGTTTATTTATATGGCGCTTTTTTACAACAGGTGTTGTCACAAAGCAGCTTTACAGAAAAATTCGGGTCCCATCCCCAATTAACTAGCTAATGGTGACAGTGGCAAGAAAAAACTCCCTAAGAGCAAGAGAAAGAAACCTTGAGAGGAACCAGAACTCAAAAGGGAAACCATAGTCATGGTCCAGAGAAGGGTGCATACAGAGAAATTCATAAGCTGCATAGTTTATACAGGGCGAGTCACTATACAAGGTCATTACAGCAGATAGCAAACGTGTAAACAATGTTCAATGACAGTCATCTTTTGGTCAAAGGGGGGTGGTGCAAACAACAAAACCCAGCAACAACATTAAAAAGAAATCTAGCCACTGGATATTTTATTGCATCTCTGAAAATGTCCTTACACTATAAAAAGTGGCTTGTCAGATCTACCTAAAAATTATTTAATGTGGTGACAAGTAAATTAACTAGTTTCACACACACACACACACACACACATACACACACACACATAAATATCATGTAGATTTAATGATTTTCCACACTGCCAGATTCTACAGCAGCAGACTGATCTCATCTGGAAATCAGCCCTTTATTCTCATTTTTTGCTTCATAAAATTTTAAAGTATGACTGATATCAAACCCTTGATAAACTTAACTGGACAGATTTAAACTAAAAGTCTGAAGTCTAGTAAGTGGTAAGCTTTCATTTTTGGATGGATCATTGCTTTCTTTCTTTCATAGTTTTTGAATAACGGGTGCAAATAGAGCTGGATGATATGGCCACAAATGTTATCACAATAAACAAAATTCATATCGTTCAATATTGATACATATCGCAATAAATGTCAAATCATTATTTATTTCAAATTTAAAGGCTGATTTTTGCTCCTGAGTGGTTAATTGCTGTTTTAAACTATCCTTTATGGTCAGAACATGATACACACTTGCCAAATAGTGGAACATTTCACAAGTCTTGGGGCAGTGGGAGAAAGTTTCTGGTTGGCTGTTTTTACCAGCTGAAAAAGCACAGCTGCAGTTTTTGTAATAGTCATAATTTAAGAAAGAGCTGTCTGGTGACGAGTGCTAGACTATCCTATTACAAATGCTAAACAAGTGGCCAACAACAGTGCTGAACTGTTTAGTTTCTCAACAACGTCAGTTTAGTACAAGCAGCAAACGTTAGCTGGCTCGGTACGTCAGTGATGGATCACACCCCCTTACTGCCGTCACTCCTACCACAACCCTGTCAGAGTACATCACAGTATTCAAACACCAGCTAGCAGGCGTCTGGATTTCTCTATAGTAATTTGAGGGGTGAACCGCAATATATCTCACACCAGACAAACAGAGTCCTCCTTTTAGGTACAGTTACTACAGTAACATCAAGTCGCTGTGTTGTGCGAGTGACAGAGCGCTGCTTCAAGTTAGCCAGCTGCTAAAAACAGCTAGCCTGGGAAGACAGTGTTCTCCCACTTTCCAATGCCTTTCCAATGCCTTTCGTTTTAATCAGGGCTGTAACTTGCATGAACCCACTTCTTTCTTTCACTTTCGTTGCTTGGGAATGCACTAATACTTAAATATAACTCCACGTTTCAGACATTGCCAACGTATATTTGGTGATTCATTTTACTTACTCGCCCCCTTCCTCTCTAACCATGTCGAAAAACTTGGAAGTGCACCCGCTGTCGCTAGAACGTGGAGGTGTGAGAATGGTGTATTATATCGAAAATTATCAAACATTTCTTATATTTCTATTGAGTAAAGTTATATCATGATAATTATCATTATCGTTTTATCACCCAGCCCTAGGTGCAAAAGGTTAATGTGTGTAAATGATCATTTTTTGTAAAAGTCGATCAGCTACTACTTAGTTTTTGTGTGAAACTGATGTCTTTTTAAACTCATAGTACATGTTGATCTCTATGAGCTGCTAAAACCACTGAAAGCTGATTAGGGAGCATCTATGAGCACAAAGCATCACCATGAAACCTTATGAACCAGTAAAGCCTTTTAGCAGAGAGAGCACAAAGAATGGGCAGTTGGGGTTTTTTAGAATGACCTCTGTATATGATTACTCAAATGAAAGGTTCTCAAATGAAGATTTTGCCCAGACTAAACTTTTGCCTTTTTTTGGCATGAAAAACAAGAGATTTTTAATAAATAAGGCAAATAAGGAAAAGCCTCAGGACAGCAGTATAGTTTTAATAATACTGAATTTGATCCAAAGTTCTGGATATTTTTACATTGATCAATTCTTCCCGTGTTTTAGTCTAAGAGCTTTTAGTCTCAGTACTATTTTTTTCTGTTAAAATTACTTGATTTTTTTTTCCTGGGGAGCAAAACTGTGTGTGTGTGTGTGTGTGTGAGTGTGTGTGTGTGCATGTGTGTGTGTGTGTGAGTGTGTGTGTGTGTATCTTGAATTTTCTTGAACTCTCTTTTATCTAATCTGTGCAGAAATATCTCCTGATAAATTAATTATTTTTTTTAACTGCCATTTCTTCTGGGAATTAAATGAATGCAGGATGTCAATCAAATAAAAGGATGCCATATACAATTGATTATGTCATGTGATGACAAATCAAAACACCTTACCTCACAACAACCAGTATGAGAGTTGCAGGACATGAACGCTTGTGTTATTGTAAAAACCACCGAGCACAGCATGATGGTTATTGCTGCAGTTATGATGCTGAACACATTCAAGCACAGAGCACCCCTCACCTAGGTTTCATTCAACTACTTTGAATTTACAGTTGCACTGAAATACAAAAGGCAATTGAAACATTTTTAAACCAAATATATGATTGTATGTTCAGAGAGGGAGCATATGTTATCCACTGTATTTCAGTCTTGGAACTAGAAAGCTATACTGTTAAGAACATAGTCTTTTATTGCTAACTGTTGAGCAACTGATATTTCAGCAAAAAATGTAAGGCCCACCCATAGTGAGGCAGATTTTCCATGTAAAGCAGCATCTGGAAACTTCAGAGGGCTTCGGAAAGCATCTTATAAGCAAATGCTTGGTTCTTTTGATGTACAAACAGTTTTTTAGTCAAACATTTACTCAAACCGAATCCTATGATTTGTTAATGTTGAACTCTTCATATGTTAAAATGAAAATGGCTTGCTAACAGTCAGTTAGCTCGCCTTTATCTGCTGTGGAACATAGACTAGTGAGTCACCTCTTTTAAATGAATGTTTGCTCTCACAAAATAAGAGAAAGGCTTTTCTTAAAAAAATACCATTTGAATTGGGAACAGTGTCGAATTTGTATTCCATCTCAAATAAACTGGTTTGTACAGTTGTTAGAGTTGTTAGCTAACTAGCTAAACAACCTGTTTGCGCATGCTTAGCTAACATTAGCAGGCTAAGTTAATAGCTCTGCTGGAAAACCAGCTCAGTTGCAGCTGTCTGGTGTTGGAGTGACAGAAAAGGTGAAACTGACCAGGTTCTGTGATGTATGTGGTTCTCCAAGATCATGAATTAGCTGTCCTAGAGGCCCATTATGATGCTTTTTTGCTAGCCATTCATACCATTCAATTACAGTCAAGTGATTCTTCAATAGCTCTTCTGTCCGGTTACCTCTAAGCCTCCAAAATGTTTCCTTGTATGTTCTCCAGGCCCTCTCTATATGCTGGGTATGAGCCCTTGTCTGAGCATCCACATATGATACACTGTGAATGACTGTGTAATGCCTGTAGCCAAGCTGAGGTAGAGCCTGCCGGTAGGTACGCCACTCATCACTTAGGATAGTGGATCCCCTCTTGACATGTTGAGTGATGAGTGGCATGAGTTCCCCTCTGGACCTCCGCTCGACGAGGTGAAGAACTGGCTTTCTTTGATTTGTGTCCCCAACTTTCACACCAAGCATGTCGAACACCCACTTCCTCCTCCTCCAGAAGTCTCATCTTCTGTTACAAAGTAATAAAAATGAAGAAATACTTATGGTTCTTATGGTTAATGAATAATAAGCCAGGATAGGGATTAACCTCTTAAACTGCAAAAGCTTGTATATGACACATCAGTTCCTTACTCTCATAATTACATAATATATTAGCCTTTTAGGTAATGCTTTACCGATGGGCAGCCTTCATAAAGCTGCATGACAACCTCCATTAGTCTTTCATGACAACAAAAATAAACCCACATAAACATTTACAAAGGCTCCAACAAGCATTAACTGTTATAAAGGCTGCTTTTGTCAACACTTCATTTGCTGTTATCTGGAAGTACCTGGGTTGAAAAATGTGCCAGGATCTGCTAACCCTAGAAAGTGATTCAATGGCCAACATTAAAATGTCCTATGAGTTCTATGATGTGTTTTAAGAATTGCATGTGAAATGGACACTATTAGGAATAGGAGAGCTGTGGAAAAGACATGACAACACTAAAACATCAGTTGTCATAAGATGTTATGTTATTTCAGACAGAAAGTGAAATGTCATTACCTGACGCTAACATAAATCTATACATTGGCGTATTCATTACGTCAACTTTGAACTTGAGAGAACCAGCCTTTATGACAACCAACACTTGTTGTGATAAACCTTTATAAATGTAAGATAATGTCAGTCATAAGAGACTTGTGTAGGATGTCACCTAGCCTTAAACACTGCCTTTCAGTAAAGTGTTACCACCTGTTACATATAACCAAAATATTCATCATTGTTACTTGGCAATAAGTCTTAAGATTAATAGCTAAATAAAAGGCCTGCAAGGGTTAATTATTTCAATTTAATTATTTCTACTAACGATGGAAGGAAAGGAAGAAAACTATGAAGAAATTAAGAAATGTATGTCCATTCAACATCATCACGACTATAAAAAACGCTAAACTCATATTAAAATATACATGCCTTTCTTTTATGCCTGAAGCGACTCTCGTCCTCCAATATGCTGTCCTTTCCTTCTTCTGAGTTTTTCTATTGACCTCACACAAGCCTCTCTCACCTTTTTGGCCATTTTTGACAGAGTTGCTGAACTCCCTGCTATTTCATCAGCAATCATGTCGATTTGGCGTAAACGCAGACCTTGAGAAAACCTGTAGGCACATAATGATAGAAAACTTTTTAATTGTTTTTAACACCTCACCAAGACTCTGATTGTATGAATTTAAGTTGTAAAGTGCAGCATTTCATGCAGTGTATGGATACCTAAAAATGGAACTGGACAAAGATGTTTGAAGTGCTTTTGTTCACCTGAAATGTTTGCTTTGCTTCATTTTAAACAAAGAAGATATTTCACTTAAACATAACAAGTAAACTTGCTCATAAGCACAAGAAGTGCCTTTATAGGTTGCACTGTAAACATATTTTTACAGGGCAGAAACACATAGTCTTTGCACATTCTGAACAAGAATAATATTTAGTATTTGGTAATATTAAACTCAAGTGAAAAGTTAAAGTTCAAATGGCCACCCCGCCCACACCTGTAATATGCAGCAACAGAATGCTGTTGCTAAGACCTAGTAAACCTGTATGTGTAAGCTGCTTTCACCTGTATACAAATTCCATCCATTTGAAGAGAGACACTTTGGAACGACTAAACGCAGAGTTGTGCCTGACAGATCTCTTTACTTGCCGTTCCCTTGTGGATAGCCCGTTGACACCTCCTGTATGGATAGGAATTATATTTATGTCCAAGGTGTATTTAAGGTAAAAGGTCTTTAGGATAGTCATGTTCAATTCCAAAACTAATTTACTATCCATTATAGAGATGGGCAATATGGCAAAAACATACTACCACAACACTTCAAGAAGTTTATGATTTCTGACAATTGAAAAGTTAGAACAGACAATGAAGTTTCACTTTTAAAAAATATACTGCATAAAGGTGTTTGATCAAAACTTCTAATTACAAAAACAAATACAAAATCTATTTCAGATAATAATATTTACTTTCTGTAATAGCTATTTGTTAAACTATAGTTTTTCTTCTGACAACTAAATAACTTATTTTAGATAACTTAGGTTAACTTCTTCTGTTCTGTTACATTAACTTACATTAAAAAAAAGCATAACATGACTTACCATTCATAGCAATCCGAGCAGTCGCTGACTTTGAGCTTCATCTTGTGGTGACAAAGATGGCATTTCACCTTTCTTTGTAGTAGTTTCTTCTTTTGGAGCCACTCTATTAATTTTAGATGTTTTCTTTTTGATTTCTTGCCCTCGATCAGTTTCCTCACTTTTTTCTCAAAATACAACATTTTGACGCAATTATAACCAGATGCGCTGCAGTTAAATATGTTCCACTTGAGTGGATGAGATTCAACGTTATGTCCCTATTTATTACCTATATCCTCCTGAGAACCAATGAAAAAAAGTGTCTTGCAATTTAGATTTTTTTGTGATTTCCTATCTTTTAGGCATAAATAAAACATATTACCATTTAGACTTTTTAAAAATTATTTTTATTTTTTTTTATAGCATGTCCACTATAGTGGACGGCAGGACGGTTTTAATCTTCAAAACAGTGAAATTTAACAAGTTAAGCAATAACAATAAAACAAGGACATATTTGACTTTTATTCTGTATTCATTTTGTTTGTTGATTTTCAGGTTGGTAAAGTAAATGTTCTTATTAACTCAGTTTTTTTTTATTCTCTTTTATTTCATTTGCATATGTTGTGACTTGCTTTCTCATGTCTTTTGCACTCTCAAGTATAGAACAGCTGACCTAAAATCTTTCACTGCTTTTGAATTCTTTTTGAACATTTTTGTTGATTTCATCTACAGAAATACTGAACTTCTTCAGAACTAAAAACTTGGTTAGTCTTTCATTTGCTTGCGTGTTATATCTTGAGGATTTTTTTTTTTCAACGATGATAGTCCAGGAAGCAATTTCTTCTTTTGGTAATGCAGAGAAACATCTTGCACTTGGTGCATCTCATGTATGTCTTGTTTCTGCAGCCCTTATTTCGGCATCTTTCTGCATGTTTGCAATCCACCATCTCTGGCATGTGCATGGCTCCATATTTACGCACAGATGGCTCTGGTTGTGGAATCCTCATTTTCATTGGTGGCTCATACTCTTCTTCGCTCTCTTCACTTGCACTGTTGTCAAGTTCTGGAAGATCCAACAGCTCTTCAGCCAGGTGCAATTTGAAGTCCAAGTACTGTTCAGTTTCCTTTGCAGGTCGATTCAGGACTTTGCTGTCTGACTTGTACTGGATCCAGGAGTTTGTGATGGCAACATCAAAAAAGTGACCTATCACTCGTGTAGTCCATTTTTTGGTCCTGCTTGACATTCTGTAAAAGCTCAACATTCGGTCACATAAATCCACCCCGCCCATGTTGTCATTGTACTCTCTGATAACTGCTGGTCTTCTCACTTGGATGTGTGCTTTGTCTTTGTTGGACCATCTTGTACAGACATCTTCAGGATCTTTCCCAAGTATGGTAGAGGCCATTAGCACTGGCTTGTTGTCATACCACTTTGTGATAGCCAGCTCAGGACTATTTCTGACCACCATCTTTGATGCTCCTCTCCCTTCTTTTTGCAATTGTTTGTCACCAGTAAGCAGACATGGCTTTGGCACTCTGTTCTTCATTATGGTTCCAGTTGCTGGAAAGCCCTTTTCCAGCAAAGCATCCATGAGACTGACTGATGTGAAGTACCGGTCAAAGAACAGCTGACTTCCTGTGGGAACAGATTCAACCATACGTAGGACTGCTGCTGCCCCAATGCCCAATCTTTTGTCATTAAATGTATTCTTTCCTTGGTATACTTCAAAGTCCAACATCAGACCATCTGGAGAGGCGAGGACAAATACCTTCAAGCCAGTCGGGTATGGCTTGCCTGGAACAAACTGCCTGATTGGACAGCGGCCTATGAAAGGAATGATTTGCTCATCAACGCAGAGCTTTCCTGGTTTTGAAAGCCTAAGGCAGCCTTGCTTCACTCTGTCAAGGAGTGGCCTGACTTTCCAAAGAATGTCTGTATTCTTTGTTTCCTCATTCACATCAAGGTCATTTACAATTTTCAGTGAGTTTCTCAGCTTGAAGAACCTATCTCTTGTCATTTTGTTACTTATAATTGGCACTTTTGTTTTTTTGGCCCAAAACATCTTGATTCTGGGATAACCAAGGCAGGCCATGTGAACTGATATGCCAAAGAAGACCTTCATTTCCTGTGGAGTGGTGTTCAGAGAAACTCCTCTAGTCTGTAGCTCCCTTTGATTTGTGAAAGTTGCCAAGTCTTCAAAAACCTTGCTGTCAATGTATTGGGAAAAGTACTGAATTGGACTCCAATCTGCACGAAGTGTAGGGTCATCTTGATAATCAGGAGGCCTAGGTAGCACAGGTGTGAATCTGTTTTGGTGGAAAAGCAGAATAAACAGTTTAATAAAATTTCATTAACACCATTATTATTAATTTAACCTCCAAACACTTTGATCTGATACATCTGAAATGTAATTATTTTTATTCACTTTAAAACTCTCTGAACAATCTGATCACAATGTAATGTGGTTAATAGTCATTTCATTTACTGTACTTTCTGTTGCCAAGTGCATTTTGTGCTGCCATTAGATCAACAATGCAGTATTTATATATATTTTTACTGATTATAAACATTATTTATGGTAATCCTAAAACGAAATGAAACATACGTGCTAGTCCTGGCCCACAAAGGACGACGGCTCTCCTGTTGGCCTGTGTCTGTGATCTGATCTGATGAGCTACCTGCGTCTTCATTAGAACTCTCTACCTCTTCTTCATCAGGTTTAAACTCATCCTCAGCATCTTCCTCATCTGATAAATCTAAGTCTGAATCTCCCTCAATTATTTTGTACAAAATCTTCTCTGCCTCTGTTCTGTCTCCTAAAACAATATGTTAAAACCTTTAGTGACCACGAAAGACGTGAAGATCATCTTAGTGTCCACTAAAGTGGACATTTATAAAATGGTTATTATTTAATTTCAAAAATAAATAAACTGCTCTCAGACCTCATTAAACAGTTCCTAACAACCTCAAAAGCAATAAAATATATGAATGTTGTAGTAAAAAAAGCAATAAATAAAGAATATTTGACTTACCTTTTCTCATTCCATAAAATGTGCTTGTTGATATGGAGGCCATTTTGTTTAAACAGGAAGTGGAATTTGTCAGCATCCTACCCCAACACATGTGGTATCACTGGAAAGCCCAGGATGTCCTCTTTAAGATACAGCAGGACTTATTAGGGTAACTCAAACGAGTAAAATGCTAGATGCAGAAACAAAGTGTCCACTACAAAGGACACAAATGAATAGGCGGGGTCTCAGGAGGATATAGTGTACATATTTATATTAATCATGCATAATGCATATTTATGTACCTTTTTTTACTTTACAAATTAACTTGATTTACGTTTAATGAATTATATTATATGTATTTTGAAATACAAATAAACTATTAAAAGTGAAGGTGGAAGTTTGGTGGACGAGTTGAGTTTTTTCAGGACTGCACCAGGGGGCGCAACAACACGCATGCTGCTACATGGAGAAGTGTCACGGTAATGGAGTTAAACACAGCCACTTCAACTCGGTCCAGGTGAGCTCAAAAGGGAAATAAAGGCAAAACGTCGTCGTCAACAAAGACAAACAAGCCAACGGAAGACAACAAGGATGGAGAGGATGGCGCAGGTAAGTGGCGTTAATGTAATGATACAGCCAGCTAGCGTTAGCTGTGTGCTAGCTACAAACGAACGTTAGCAAATGTGGCTAGTCAAGGTTCGCTCCTGTTCCTAGGGCACTTGGCTATCGTTAGCGAGTTAGTTCACAGTTAGCTAGTACGGGTTTGCTCTGTATATCGCTGGAGAAAAGTATAGCGAATGAAGACTGATAGGCTAGGCGGCTCATCGCTCCCACGATCGTTTTAGGAGCCTCTCAGTCAGTATTTCAGTCACTCAGCTTTCTCTTGTGCAGCTCCGTGGCTGTTGGGCTAACGTCAGCTAATATTCGGTTGATGCCATCTTGTTAGGACTGGTGAGAAATGTATAACGCACAGATATAGTTTATAATATTTATCCTTTCAGGTTTCAGTAAATAGAGAATCAACAAAAAAGTAGTTTGTTCTTGAAAATGTTAACATCACATTACATTTTAAACCTGCTCACTGCAGATGTAAGGATTGCATTGATACAATATCAAAACAATCTCAGCAACAAGATTGATTTCTTTAATTCTTTGAAAATATTGCAGGCCCCCTATTAGCCCCAACAGCCGCAATGTCCTTGAAAAAACAACAGATTCTGCTGGCTGAAGCAAAGAAGAATGAAGAGGCAATGTCAAAAACAGTTGCTGACCTGAAAGAAGAAAGGGACAGTCTTCTAAAACAATTAGCCAAATGTAAGTATTTTTTATTAATAGAGGTGCAATGTAGCTATGTAGTCTTATTAACCTTTTAGTGCTCCTGCAGCAAAATAATTGTACAAAAATATCTGTGGTTAATTTCTACTACTTCACACAACAATTAATGTTTTATTTAAGTTTTGCTGTAGTTTGTGTCCATTTAAAATAATAGCCGTTGACAGTAATGCATCAGCAGCACAGTTTTACATTTGCCACACAGATTGCAGAACAGCAGAGAAAATATATAAGACATATATATGCTTTTTGGCAGTCAAAAGGGAAATGAGGGAAAAGCACAAGGGTAAAAATTACTGTGTGGCACAACCACATTTACCTGTCCGCTCGATAGGTTTTTACCTCATAAAAAAAATCTAGCCTACATCATTAAAACCACGTGTTTATTTGACAAAATAATAAATCACTAATGGTTGACAGTTAACATATCATCAGATACTTGCTATATGTGGATTTGCTGTAGTGGTGAGCAACAAACTCTCACCAAAGATCAGACGTCCCACAACAAAAATGTAATTGATGTAAACTTATTAATATTAAATTGCTCAGTGCCGTAGGTCTGTAGTTTTGTTGCGTCGTTATAAGTTTAAAATCAAGTCGGGTCAAAAGGGTACATTCGTCACATTTTTAGTTTGAGACAAATTTTAGTCATATGTTATACGAGTGTGCATACATCCATCTCTCCAAGACACATTAAATGATAAAAGCCCCTCCCAGTATTATGACGGAGCTCTCTCTGCTGTTTTGTTTCAAGGGTAGACCCCACCCTCTGAGTTGCCACCACTTAACAGAGCCTCCGATGCTCCTTCAGTTCAGCTCTTAACAAGAGTTTTTCCTCTGGGTTTAATTCTGTAGCCTACTGTGACAGACTTTGGTTAAGGAAGTTGTAAAATGAAATGAAATGAAATAAGATTAAGGGACTGATGGAAGATTAAGGGAATATTTCAGTTAATTTGTTTGTAATGTTTTTAATTGTATCTTTGTGTTGTTTCTCTATAGCAGGAAATCCTCAGCAGGCGGTAAGAAGATACAGAAAGATTTTGCAGCAGTACAGGAGGGGGAAAAATCTTCATGCTGCCTACAAAGCCATCAGTGTAGATAGAAACACTGTAGTGGCCAATGCTCCCATTGCAGAGCTTGCTATTGTGGCACCTCAAGAGTACAGTAAGCTGTTAGAGGGTTACTCGCGACAAGAGAAACTGCAGGTGTTTGCAAAGAAGTGCATGGATGCACAGTTGTTGACCACTGTGGAAATGTACAAAAAGAAAAACAAACTTTTACCTTTAATGAAAAGAAAATAAGAAGGTTGTTTTTTTTTTTATTTGCTACAACTGCCAACACTCTTGAATTAGGAATTAGAAGTTGTGCATAAGAGTCAAATTAGCACTTTCTAGGGAACATTTGCTTTGGTAAGACCCTCTGTGTTTTGTTTTAAAATTTTTGAAAAGAGGGAGTAAAAATATTTGTTACTTTGTGTTACAGAGTAAAGAACTACAGTGTGATTATTCAGTTGCTTTTTTTGGTTTATTCAATAAAGTTCTGATTACTCTGTTATCTCCTCTTGAGGTTTCTCAGTGATTTTAAGGTCTCAAAGTCAAAAGGCAGGTAAAAAAAAAGTATACCAGCTTATGCTCAATGGTTATATTGAGTAAATGTCTATACATTGTTTTTTGTTTCCACTTTAGATTAGGGGCTGCAAAATGTTTTCTAAATGTTGACCAATTAATGTATAAATGACTTAACAAAAGGACTTCAGTTTGTAAATGACTTATAGGCATTTTTAGATATTCATATATATGGAATAGTGTCCACTTTAGATTAGGGGCTGCAAAAATGTTGCAAATAATTTACATGTAATGAACAGGTCATTTATAAAACATGAGTAAGAAAGTCACTACTGTTTGTTAATGTTCAACAAATCACTTGTAGGCCCAAAAATTTTTAATGAATCTTACTGTGGTTTATTTTTATTTTTTTTTTAGATAAATGCATATGCAGTACATTCACTAAGAGTGAATAACATCCTGATTTGTCAATCATTAGTTAAGAAATAGTAGCATATATATTTAAATTACACTTATTGCATATAGAAAAAGCACTTATCGAGAGAAAAGTGCTTTCTTGTCCACTCAGAAAATGTATCCCTACTACTGTAAATAGGCTGGAGTCCAAAGATGGATCTTCAGTCGCCATTTGAAGATGGTGAGGAATTCTGCTGTTCAGTGGAAGTTTGTTCCACCACATGGGCTCCAATGGAAGAGTCTTGATGTTTGTCTTTTCATGTGTCCGGGGTCAAGCTGGGCTGTATTGAAGCTTAACCTGCTCTAGGTCATCAGGTAGGAAGGAGCTGGTCCATTTTTTGGCTTTGTAGGCAGGTGTCAGAGTTTAAATCTGATGTGAACAGTTACTGGACACCAGTGAAAAGAACGCAGCAGTGGGGTGATATAAGTAACCCTTTTGATCATTTGAAAGGGCCTGACTTTAATCAAGCCTTGAGATTGCAAGGTACTGGACAAGCACTTAGGTGACTGTCCTAGAGAGGAAGGATCAAATAGTCCAGATGCTGTAGTGGAGAAACCTGCATGACAGGTTTGCAGTGACGGGAAACAGTCATTAACAACACCAGGTCTTCATACATATGCAGACAGCGAATAAGGAGTTCTCCAGGGAGGTGTGATGACAGTTCTATGTATTATTATATATGGGCCATTATAAAACCCTGATATCTTGTAAAGAGGACACGTTGTAGACTGTATTGCTCAAATGGCACCACTGCCATTAATGTATAAAACAATGAAGAACAACTCTTAATACTTGATTAGTTTATGATTAGTAAATCATAAAGTAGAGGTTTATAGATGTTTTACTTTAAAAGGTTTTTTGGCTAAAGAACTCCTAAATGGTTGTAAATATGCTATTAACATATGAATTTGTATTATAGTATGGACATAACTGATGAATAACTACTGAATTCCTGAGCTACTCATCGTTTGTTAATCATGAAGTAAAAGCTTATAGGTGTCTTATAAAGTGTTGTTAATATATTAATTAATGACTTATAACTCTAAATACATCATGAGTTCATGATTAGTTAATTATGAATTAAAAGCTTATAAATGTTTTATAAATGAACGTTATTATAAAGTGTTACCAATATTTCTGCCATGGTTAAGTTTCATCCAAAGAGATTGTGGTATATTTTGCATGATCTAAGATACAGGATATAACACAAACATATCTGACCTACTTATGACATTGATGTTCATGAGGGACTGAATGATTTAAGACAATGACTACTGGGTTTACAAATAATAAACAAATATATATATATATATATATATAAGTGAACCTACATGAAAATGTCTAAGATTTTTTAAGATAAATGAATTTAAAATATACGTATTTGGACAAAATATTGTTAGGTTGTATTTTATGTCACTTGAACATATTCTGTATAGACTATAGAATATGTTCAAGTGACACAAAATACAATCTAACAATATTTTGTCCAAATATGCATGTTTTAAATTCATTTATTTTAAAAAATCATAGACATTTTCATAACATTATTGAAACATGTTTGCATCAGAGCACCCGCATTAATACTTTGGAAGAAAAAAAAACACTGTGAAGTTCTATGGTAGCAGAATATTTATAGTTTTATTGTGGTGTTTCATCTGGAGATGTTTTTAGTCTCAGTTATCTTTTATCTCACTGTATGATGGAGGACTTTCCATTGGTGGACTGTTCATGGAGGCACCACTGACTGCATTCAGTGGATACTGTGAAGCAAAGAATATGCACATATTGTAAAAGCTGTAGACTGTAAACTTTATACAGTAAGTAATCGGCAGCTTAGTTGTTTTTATACATTATTACCTGCTCACTGGGGTAATCAGGACGTCCTGCTTGGTTTGGAGCCACAGAGATGTTCACCTACAGACATACAGAGAGATTCATAAGCTGCATAGTTTATACAGGGTGAATCACTATACAAGGTCATTACAGCAGATAGAAAACATGTGTAAACAATGTTCATTGACAGTCATCTCTTGATCAAAGGGGGCAGTGTAAACAACAAAACTCAACAAAACTCTTCAACAACAATATAAAGGAATAAACCCACTGGGTATTTTATTATATCTCTGAAACTGTCCTTATTTTTCTGAAACTTACAGAAGGTTCATTGCTGCAGGCGGCTTTACAGGCAAAGACTGAGACACAGATGGAGATGATGAACTGAATTATGGAACAAATCACCAGCACTACAACAAGCTCAATGATTGGGCTCTAAAAAATAAAACAAAGGTAAAGTTAAATTCATCATAATCTGGTTCATCCTTAAGGTGTCTGAACTAAACAAAGCCATGTGAAGACTTCATAGCTACAGAACTCTCACTGGTAGATTAACAAGAGTAACATTTTTGGACACAGTAGTGTTTATTGTGCAAAAAAGAAACCAGCTTTCATTCAACAAACAAAATAGCAAATTCTTATTTTTCAGCAACAGATAAAAAGCAAAAGTACACACAAACACACACACACACACACACACACACACACACACGCACACACACACACACACACTCACACACACACACACACACATATATAAAAATCATGTAGATTTAAAGAGTTTTTAATTTGGGGTGATAATGTGGGGAGGCGGTCCTGCTACCAGGAGAGAATTCTGAAGAATCCCTCTCACAGCAGCAGTTCACTCAGCTAATCTATAGAAAATTTAATAAGTATTTTATTTTTATTGACAGAACTGAGATCTGCATTGTTTTCCTGAAGATCTTTGAATCAGGCGTTTACCCTGATCTTCCACACCCCCAGATTCTACATCAGTAGACTGATCTGATGTGGAAATCAGCTCTTTTGCTCTGTAAAATTCCACAGCTTGGCTCATTTTACATCAAACCCTTGATAAACTTAACCAGACAGATTTAAACTAAAAGTCTGAAACATGAACAGATGGTAAAGTCTTGTGGTATTGTAATGAATATATTACCATTATAATCAATAAGAAATTCATAATCATATACTAAAAATTCAGTAACAAAAGTGTATTAATCCTCTCACTAAGGAAAGGCCATTCTGTGTGAAGGTCAGGGGATTTTGCAATTGAGAGTCACTGAAGTTCAGAAGCTTCTAGAAACTAGTGTGCTTTGTTGCAAGAACAAGCTGGCCTGTGAGAGGGGAGGTAAAGCTGATAGGAAACTAAACTGTATCAGTGTTGGAACCAGTTTAAAAAGATAAAATTTAATTAAAAACCTACACTTAGTCCCGACAGTCTAGTGAGCCGTAAGCTTTCATTTTCACATGTATGGTTCTTTTCTTTCTTCTATAGTTTTTGAATGATGGGTGCACAAGGTTAATGTGTGTAAATGATCATTTTGTTGCAAACAAGTCGATCAGCTTCTACTTAGTTTTTGTGTTAAACTGATTTTAAACTCGTAATACATGTTGATCTCTATGAGCTGCTAAAACTTAGGGATTAGGGAGCATCAACAGGCGTGATGTATCAATGGAACAAATTATACTGTGAGACAAATTTGCCATCTTTATGTTTTAAGTATTTCCATAAATTGCTCCACCTATAATCTAACATTCTGAGTGCATTCTTTGTGTTTGGCATGTGTTGAGTTAAAATCTTTTTAAGAAGTCTTGTTGAAACTATGTTCGTCTTTTCTTTATTTAATTAAACATCCTTAATCAACGGCAAGTAATCCAAATGAAAAGTAATCAGAAAACATTAATATAATAATCATTCAGATTTTACAATTCTATTTTTAACACACAACCCCACTTCCAAAATTTGGGATGCTGTATAAAATGTAAATGAATGTAAATAAAAACAGAATGCAATGATCTGCAAATCTCATAGACCCATATTTTATTTACAATAGGCTGTAGAACGCATATCACTTATTTAAAGTGACAGTATGTTGTTTAGCATTGTCTTGCTGAAATATGCAAGGCCTTCTCTGAAACTGACCTTGTCTGGATGGGAGCATATGTTGTTCTAAAACCTCTATATACTGTTCAGCATTGATAGTTCTTTTCCAGCTGTGTAATCTGCCCACACCTTAGGCACTAATGCAACCCCATACCATCAGAGATGCAGGCTTTTGAACTGTGCTCTGATAAAAAGCTGGATGGTCCCTCTCCACTTCAGTCTGAAGTCACTTCAGGACACGGCATCCGTGGTTTCCAAAAATAATTTCAAATTTTGATTCATCTGTTCACAGAACAGTTTTTCAATTTGCCTCAGTTAAATGAGCTTGGGCCCAGAGAAGATGGCAGCAGTTCTGGATAGTGTTGACATATGGTTTCTTCTTTGCATGATACAGCTTCAACTTGCATTTGTGGATTGCACAGTGAACTGTGTTCTCAGACAATGATTTCTGTAAGTGTTCCTGAGCCCATGCAGTGATTACCAGTACAGAATCATGCCTGTTTTCAATGCGGTGCATCTGGAGGGCCCGAAGATCACGAGCATTCAATACTGACCAGCGGCCTTGTCCCTTGCATACAGAGATTTCTTCAGATTCGCAAAATCTTTTGATGATATTATGTACTGTATATGGTGGGATAGCCAAAGTCTTTACAATTTTACGTTGAGGAACATTTTTCTGAAATTGTTCCACAATTTATAGATGCAGTTTTTCACAGATTGGTGAACCTCTGCCCATCTTTACTTCTGAGAGACTCTGCCTCTCTAGAACGCTCTTTTTATACCCAGTCATTTGACTTGTAAATTGCTCCTCCATCTGTTTTTTATTGGTACCACTTACTTTTCCAGCCTTTTGTTGCCCCTGTCCCAACGTTTTTGAGATGCGTTGCTGCCATCAAGTTCTAAATGAGTTAATGTTTTTCATGAAATGTTAAAATTTGTCACTTTCAACATCTGATATATGTTCTATGTTATATTGTGAATAAAATCTATGAGATTTGCAAAGCATAATATTTTGTTTTTATTTACATTTATTATGTAATTATGATATATTTTAGTGTCGCAAGCATGGTACCGTGATAGGATGCCACGTGTGCAAATCCAGTCATGAAATTTCCTTGCTGCGAATGACAGCAACTCAGCCATAAACTGGTAGGCCACGTAAAATGACAGCGCATGGTCAGCGGATGCTCAGGCGCATAGTGCGCAGAGGTCGGCAACTTTCTGCAAAGTCTATCGCTACAGACCTCCAAATTTCATGTGGCCTTCAGATTAGCTCAAGAACAGCGTAGAGAGCTTCATCGAATGGGTTTCTAAGACCAAGCAGCTGCATCCAAGCCTTACATCACCAAGCACAATCCAAAGAGTTGAATGCGGTGGTGTAAAGCACACCGCGACTGGATTCTAGAGCAGTGGAGACGTGTTCTCTGGAGTGATAAATCACACTTCTCCATCTGGCAATCCTATGGATGACTCTGGGTTTGGTGGTTGCCAGGAGAACGGTACTTGTCTGACTGCATTGTGCCAAGTGTAAAATTTGGGGGTGGTGGGATTATGTTGTGGGGTTGTTTTTCAGGAGTTGGGCTCGGCCCCTTAGTTCCAGTGAAAGGAACTCTTAATGCTTCAGCAGACCAAGACATTTTGGACAATTTCATCCTCCCAACTTTGTGGGAACAGTTTGGGGATGGCCACTTCCTGTTTCAACATGACTGCGCACCAGTGCACAAAGCAAGGTCCATAAAGACATGGATGAGTGAGTTTGGTGTGGAAGAACTTGATTGGCCTGATCTTCACCTGACAGAACACTTTTGGGATGAGTTATAGCGGAGACTGCGAGCCAGGCCTTCTCGACCAACATCAGTGTCTGAGCTCACAAATGCATTTCTGGAAGAATGGTCAAAAATTCCCATAAACACACTCCTAACTCTTGTGGAAAGCCTTCCCAGAAGAGCTGAAGCTGTTATAGTTGCAAAGGGTGGACCAACATCATATTAAACCCTATGGATTAAGAATGGGATGTCACTCAAGTTCATATGCGTGTGAAGGCAGACGAGCAAATACTTTTGGAAATATAGTGTAAATATATATATATATACACATATATATATATAATGTGTGTGTGTGTATATATATATATATATATATATATATATATATATATATGTACACACATACATGTGTGTGTGTGTGTCTGTGTGTGTGTGTTTGTGTGCATGTATATATAATCTTGCATTATCTTGAATTATTTTATGTCTAATCTAGAAGTCTAAATATCTCCTGACTAATGAATTATTTGTAATTAACTGTAATTTCCTCTGAAATAATGATTTAATGCAAGGTGGTCTCCGACTGTGAATCAAAGGACGAGATATACAACTAATTATGTCATGTGATGGCAAATAAAAAAACCTTACCTCAGGACAAGGATAGATGCTGGTCCTACACTGTAGCTCGAGTACCAAAAACACCAATGACACAGCGAAGTTTATCGCTGCAGTTATTGTGCTTATCACATTCATCACCAGAGCACCCCTCACCTAGATGAGAAACAGAAAACAAAAGCAAAAGATGAGCACCAATAAAAAAAAATCATTCAATTACTTTGATTTCCAAAATGACTGTTATACTGAAACACAAAAGGCAACTGAAACATGTCTAAATCAAATGTATGATCAGAGTGGGGGTATAAGCTATCCACTGTATTTCGGTCTGGAGGCTAGCAAACTAAACTGTTAGGAACATAGACCATTACTGCTAACTGTTGAGCAAAGTTTGCCAGCTGATTCTTCAGGAAAAATATAAGGGCAGATTCGACCCATACTGAGGCAGATTTTCCATGTAAAATGGCATCTGGAAAAGTCAGAGGGCTTGAAAAATAAGCAAATGCTTTGTTTGTTTGACATTCTGACAGTTTCTTAGTCAAACATTTACTCAAACATTTTTTTTTAATCTCATGTTGAATTTGAAACAGTGTCGAATTTATTTTCCATCTCTAATATACTGGTTTGTACACTTGTTAGAGTTGTTACCTAATTAGCTAACTAACCTGTTTGTGCATGCTTAGCTAACATTAGAAAGCTAAGTTAACAGCTCTTTTTTCCATTTTTGATGCAGCCAAAGAAGCTGACAGTGACAACGACATTGACCAGAGACCTCCATCTGTTAAGGGTCGAGTGTATTTAGCACAGTGACTTAAACTTAACATGTTCATTCTCTTGTTGTCTTTCTCTCCCGCACATATATACACTCACTGGACACTTTTAAGGTACTACTAACTTACAGATTGCAGTGTAGCTGTTTCTCTGCATACCTTTTAGCCCCGTTTCACCCTGTTCTTTAGTGGTCAGATCCCCCACAGGACCACCACAGAGCAGGTATTATTTAGGTGGTCTGTTGGACACAGCATTGATGCTGCAGGTTTTAAACACTGTGGCCACTGACTGTCCATTGTATTAGACACTCCTACGTTGTTGGTCCACCTTGCAGATGTAAAGTCAGAGACAACAGCTCATCTGCTGCTGCACAGTTTGTGTTGGTCATCCTCTTGTCCCTCATCAGTGGTCACAGGAAGCTGTTGATATTCTCACTCCAGCAGTGACAAAGCATTACTGTGTCCCATACACTTGTACCAGTACCACACATATTACCATGCCAGTGTGACCGCAGTGCTGAGAACGAAATGATAATACCTGCTCTGTGGTGGTCCTGGTCGGGGTCCAGATAAATGATGAATGAGATGAAAGAGTTGACTGTGCAGAGAAACAGATCAAATGCAATCTGCAATTACAGGACTACAATGTGCACCTATACATTAGATGGACCTGATTAAATGGAAAATGAGCACAGATGCAAGATCACTGTACATAATTAAGTAGCCAGTGAGTGTAAATATATAATTAAGTTTAATGGTGAACTGCACTCACCAGTTTAGTTTGTAATTTTTGGTAAACAACATTGTAACTGTTTCTTTACTTATGTAATTATTATTCCACTAATTTCATAGTGGATTCTGTCTGAATTGTTCTGTATACATTTAGACAATTAAAGCAATTTCTTCAAAATGCTTTGTGGTGTGATCTGTTCATGTCCACATACTGGTGACCACAGGTGAGCTTTAAGAATTGTGACATTTACAAGACATGATACTGTATACAGTGGCTTAATGTATGACATTACAGATTATTGATTGCTCAGCTCAAAGAGCTTTTCTCAAGACTAGTGGTACTTCTTAGCACCACATATGTTCTCATGATAGCCAAACTAAATATTTATTTTAGCGTTGACAAAAAATTGTCAGTCAGGATAACTAATAATTTACAAAAGTTGAGTGAACAAGAAACAATTCTTGGAAATTGTCTAACAAGTTTTTTTTGTTGTTGTTGTTGTGCAAGCTAAAAAATGAGTACAGTGTAATGATACTGATAATCAAATTAGCTCAAAATCAAACTTTCTGTTACTTGCAGGGGAATTTCTGCACAATTAAATTCTCAAAAGGTAAACAAAACAGTTTTTTGTGAAATACTTTTGTCAAGAAAAGATCATATTTAGACCCTTGTTCCACCAGAATGTCAAAAGATTTTGCACTTACTTAAAAAAGTATTGGCATGACTCCTCACCCCTGCTATTAAGTAATGTAAGTTATCAGTGCATTAGGTGAAGGCAGCCAATAATGTATTCAATCAGTTTTCATTCATTATTGAATGCTTAATGTATATCATGTAACAACAATGTAACTACAGGTAATGTATTCACTGTTACAGATGGATTACAGTAGTACAGTTTATGAAAATACACAAGTTTATCACCTTCAGTTTTTACTCATTCAGTTGCACAGGTTGCACAAATCATGATAATCATAATGGCTTATTGTCTCTTATATAGTTATCAGTATGTCATAGAGTTTCCAACAAGTCTTATCTGATTGTATCAGTAATCATTTTACTACATCTACATACAGACCCACACAGACAGTATTAATTTCAATCTGTAAATTCACAGTACCTACATACATTTCTATATTTTACATCAACAGAGAAATGGACATATGCTGTTGCCATGTAAAGCATGGAAACCTAATCAAAGTATGTAATGTTTTACACAGCAACAGCTTCTATACCTCAGCTTATACAAACATAACTACCATAACACTGTTACACATGTGTAATTACATAAGCAGAAACATGCTGTTACAGCTACTGGGATATCCTTGTGTTACTACATGAGAAAACACTGAAATTGATGCATAGAGAGTGGGACCAAATTATTTCTTAGGAATAAATGATATAGTTCAGTTTCTGCAATGAATGTAAAAAACACTAAAACGGGTGTTTACATACCACACAGTGATGAAGGTTTATACTTGCTGAAACAGCCAGAGAGCCGGTGATGATGTACTGAGTGAGAGGAAAAATGGCAGAGTTTTAATTTAAATTGGTATTGGGGAATATTTAAAGAAGTATCTCTATCTGATGGAATACCAGCAGATAAAACTTACCATCCAAGCAAACCCTAATGCAATTCCACCGAAGACAGGGGAAATGTCAAAGTTCATCACAATGATCACAATACCAAGTACGACTTTCAACAAACCGATGGTTATTTGAACACTCTGTGGGAAAAAGAAAGAGACAGATATTTGACTGATCTCAATACTGGTTGAATTTGAATACTGAACGTTGCAGACATCTATTGCAGCTGAAGCATTTTCAGTAGAGCTCAAATGAGTCAATTTTAATAAACTTCAGTGCATGTAGGATGTTTAACTAAAATAAAAATTTGGAATGTTCCAAATATAACCATGGCTCACATATGCAATAAACTGAGTCACTTAACATTCAATCTGAATCTCAAATTTCAAACATTTAGCAAATGTGGATTCCCCATTTCTGAAATGTTCTCTTTCTAAAGCCATCACCATTTTACAGACTCTTTTAAATGGCTGAGCACCTATATAACATTCTGACGTCCACTGACAAAAGTCTGACACATAACTGTGTGTAATCAGCATAGCTATCACAGCTGATCTCATGTTTTCTGAAGACGACATTTACCAAGAGGTAACATAAATAAAGAGAAAGAACTGCCCTGAAGCTAATCCCTCTGTGACTCCACAGGGATTCACAATATAACCAAGAACCTGAACCATCCACTGACAGTTATGCTTCCACAATAAACATAACCTGAACAAGCTCAGGCTTTCTCCCTTCTTCCCTTAGGCAGAGATTATAAATCTGATTTCTGGGAATGTGCTGGCTCACCAGGTACTTCTCAAGAAATTGAAACTAGTTTTCTTTTTTGTGTTTCCTCATGCTCACTTGTCATAGATTACATTTTGTATAAGGATCTGAAACAGCTTAATGTGACAAACATACAATAATAGAGGAAATCAAGAGGGTCCAAACACTTTTTCATTGCAATGTATGTAGATAAGTTGGTGACATCACAAAACCAATGAATTCAAAGCAAGCTGTTTTTTTTTACAACTACATTTTCATATATGAACTGGAGAGTGAACTGTATGTTTTAAAACAAAAAAAAACAAACAAACAAAAAAAAACATTAACAATGCTTAAACACTTCAAGAAACTTACTTCAAGAAGATAAGAGATTTTCAATGATGTGTGCTTCTTCACACAAAGCCTGACCAGCAAGTTGGGTCACTTACTCCTAATAGTTTTGGTTTTCCTTTCAGAAACTTCTGAAGTGGGTCTACAGTGTAGATCATTTGCCCAGGTTCAGTTGATGTTGGTGGGGGGATCACTTGGGTCACAATGGTGTAGCCATTCCTCATGTTAGAGAGTGAAACTGCAGTGGCCGACATCTTTAAAGTGAACTGAATTATTCACCTGTGAAAGACCAAACATTCATCACACTGTCAGTACAAGAGAACTAGAACAGAACTGTTAAAGATCACAATTAGACTGGCAGTGCTTGAGGGCAGTTAAAAGCAGTTGAATTTCCAATATACACTTTTTAATTTACTTTAAAATCAATGAAAATGTTTTGAAATTAAGGTTGTATTTTTATTTAAAAAAACTGTGTATTCAATGAATAAAAAAATGACTTGCTGTTTTTTTAATGAATAATTAGGTTAATCCACCAAATAAACTAAGACAAATGTAGGATGAACAGCAAACAGTAATTACACACAAGAGAATGTCATGTCACACTGGAAATCAGTCTAGTCATATAGATTCTCTGTATTTGAAAAGGTAAATAAAAAACTATGAACTTTCAGAAAAGTGCTATGTATTACATGGTTACTGTAAATAAACAGTGAAAACAAAAGACAAAAAATAAGCATTAAAATCAGCCTTACAGGCAAACAACTATAGATATACCTGTTATAAATACATTACTGTGTTAAATATATGAATACTTAATACATATTCATGAGTTTATGAAACATAAAATTAACTGCTATTACCTGCTGTTTTCGTCCTGGAGTGCAGTTGGTGTTTGCTTTTCCTCTTCCTCTTCTGAAAGACTTTTCTGTACCCCTCAGGAGGAGTGGCTTACACACTGCTTTCCACAGAAAATAAAAGTATGTATTCCTGCAAGCTGGAGCAAGTCCAAGTAGGAGGGACTCCAAATGTCTCGGTCTGAGCTCCAAACAGGTTTGCATTCTGTTAAAGTCTTTGTTAGGGGTCTAAAACAAACACCTGCAAACAGACTGAACTCTAGCAGGTCCAGCACTCATTATGATGTGTTGTGTCCATTTACAACTCAGTGCTTATCTCAATGCTATTAAACGTTTACCTTTTAATATTGTACAGGAGGAGAAACTCAGAGACATCAAAATGTTGGTCCATAACTCAGCTTAGAACAGCGCGCAGAAAAGGGAGAATCACTGTCCCCATGTAGGCTCACTCTCACTGTCAGCCTCGGCTCTCCTAAAATAAAGAGTCCCCCAAATGAAAAGGCTAAATTAAAGCTACAGAACAGAATAACTCGAGTAAAACTAAACTCAGGGATGCCAAGATGCCACAATAGCTTGAAATTGCAGTATTTTCTGATGTAAAAAATTGGGTAAGACTTTACATTAAGTGTTGACTAATTAACATGAAGTAATGCATTAGTTCACATGAACAAGACATGAAGTAATGCATTAACAATGGTTACCTAATGTTAAGTAAACATGTTACGACTGCATTAGTTAATGTTGTTTTCATGTGAAGTGTTGACTCATTAACATTAAGTAATGCATTTATTAACAACTAAGGTTCTACATTGATAATGGTTAACTAATGTTAAGTAAACATGTTACAACTTCATTAGTTTATGTTCTAGTGTTTTGCTTATGTACTGCAGTTATACATAATGCTTGAAAAAGCAATGTTAAGTAATAGTTTAATTGGCTGAAATGACACTTCACCAATGGTAGCCACTAACTTGTTTTATTTACTTCCATTTACTGATGTAGTATTTTGTACTGTATTTTTAAATGATAACACCTTTACTTTTCCCTACTGCTTTTCCCTCAGTTCCATTTCAGTCATTTAGGTTTAGTTGCTTGTTGGGGTTTCATTGTGTCATCTTGTTGAGGTGGTTCAGCTCCTGTTTTGCTTCTTTGTTGCTCACACCTCTCACTTTGGAGCTTTCATATTTTATTTTAGATGCAAAAGGAAATAAAAGGCTAATAATATAGTCTTCAGTTCCTCTGCTGAAAGATTCTGAGATGTACTGAGCTTGACTGGACCTTTCCAAGTTACTCATTACTTACGTATGTAAATGAGCACAAGGTAATATTTTATTTTATATCTAAATGTTTACATTAATATGCTAGATTCTGATGTATGTTAGATATGCTTATGTGTGTATTACAAAAAGGAATTATACATACCATTCTCTCAGTCATATCAGTCAGGTCTGGATGGGGCAGCATACTGAAATTATTTACTTACCTACCCAATTTCTCTTCCTTATTCCAAATTTTATCATGCATGTGTGAGTGTGAATGGGGCATTTTTAGGAAGTCATCATACATTTAGAAATTGTAAATATAAAAATGATTGTATAAACAGACATTTTCATCAAAGGTAACTACTCAGAGAACATAACATGCTTTATGTTAAAACCAATGTCTTAAAATGCATTACTAACATCTATTAAACACTACTAAAGGTTTATAAAGTGTTGTTCAGTGAATTTAATACACCTGATGTAAAATGAAACCCAATAACGCCTTAGTAATGCATTAGAAACATCTATTAAACATTACTAAAGGTTTATAAGGTCTTGTTCAGTAAAGTTAATATACCTGATGTAAAGTGAAAACCAATAATGCCTTAGTAATGCATTACAAACATCTATTAAACATTACTAAAGGTTTATAAGGTCTTGTTCAGTAAAGTTAATATACCTGATGTAAAGTGAAAACCAATAATGCCTTAGTAATGCATTACAAACATCTATTAAACATTACTAAAGGTTTAAAAGGTGTTGTTCAGTGAATTTACCATACCGGATGTAAAGTGAAAACCAATAATGCCTTAGTAATGCGTTATGAACATCTATTAAACTTCACTAAACATCAATAAGGTTGTGTTCTGTGAATTGAATGAACCTGATATAAAATGAAAGAGTAGTACTGTATTAGTAAAGTACTAGATACTTTGATGCTATAATCTGAAAGCATTACACAATGTTAAACAATAAACAATGTATACCTACACATTCAGCTACCCAGCAGAAATAGAAAACATAGATACATTTTTTTCTGTATAAGTGAAACATTCAGTTCATAGCATTATTAAATTAACACAAACCTACATGGTGCAACTAAAAAAGAGGTTCATCACAGAGCTGGCGGTGTCTCTGGTGCGGTAAGGGACAGCTCTGCAATGGAAGCAGTCTGTGCAGTTGTGTTGCGGTCTACCCCGTATTTTTGGAAAGATTTGGCTGTCATGTTTCCTTTCATATATCTGGTCAGCACGCTGGGATCTTACTGGAGTATATGCGCCGAGTCCGTCTGTGCTGAAGCGCAAAACTCCCGCTTTCTTCCAGCCAATCAGTTTAAACCAGTTCTCCTCACTAGCCAATCACGGGTGAAACTGCTCCTGCGTCCTGCGCGCGCAGATGAATTCCCATTAGGCAGTTCGGAGTGTTCACGGTGCAGTTACCATGCAAAGTTCGCCAGATACTCGCTGACGGGCCGAGAAGACCAAGAAAAACACGAGGATTCAGGCAGTGAGCGAGGCAAAACGGATGGCAATAACAGACCTGGTCCAGCCAGGTGAGGTCAGTTGTTTATCGATGTTCAGCTAAACGTGTTGTGATGGGAAGTTCGATTCATTCCACCAACCGATTCTTTTCGCTTCAAAGAATTATTGGAACCGATTCAGACATTCGGACGAACAAAACTTTTCTTTGTAACGTATATACTCAGCATAATATGCATAATCGCATGTATAATCTTAATCTTCATAATGAAGATTATAAAATCATAACACGAAATTATTAAATCAGTTGAATCAGACGCCCGATTCATAAATTCGAAAGAACCGGTTCAGTAAAATGAACCGAACTTTCCACACCGGTGTTGTTCTTAGGTCAAGCCACAGACAGGTATTTTTGCAACTAACCTTGTGATGTGTGTTCAGTTTAAAATGGTTTGACAAGCTGAAACTTTTTCATTAATATTTGAAAAAGTTGTGTTTCTATTCTGTATTCAAATGAATTGCACCTTATAGATCTCTCCAGTGTATGTTAGTAGTCAAATTCAAATGTATCCACATACATTGTAGTAGCATTTAATTTTTCTGTTTATATTGGTATTGACAAGTTATGACTAGTTATACCAGAGATGAAAATGTAAAACTGTTCATGTTTGTTTACTCAGTTCCTGTTTTTGTTGATGTTTTTAGACAACAAGCTCAAGGAGGAGAATGAGGAGGCTGAAATCAAAAGGAAGAAAAAAGAAACATCAGCCAAATCTTTCCAAAAATACGAGGTAGACCGCAACACAGTTGCAACGACTGCTTCCATTGCAGAGCTGTACCCTTGCTGCACCAGAGACACACCACCAGCTCTGTGATGAACCTCTTTTTCAGTTGCACCATGTAGGTTTGTGTTAATTTAATAATGCTATGAACTGAATGTTTCACTTATACAGAAAAAAATGTATCTATGTTTTTTGCTTTCAGATTATAGCATTAAAGTACTTAGTACTTTACTAATACAGTACTACTCTTTCATTTTATATCAGGTATATTAAATTCACAGAACAACACCTTTTAAACCTTTAGTAATGTTTAATAAATGTTTGCAATGCATTACTAAGGCATTATTGGTTTTCACTTTACATCCGGTATATTAAATTCACTGAACAAGACCTTTTAAACCTTTAGTAATGTTTAATAGATGTTTGTAATGCATTACTAAGGCATTATTGGTTTTCACTTTACATTAGGTATATTAAATTCACTGAACAAGACCTTTTAAACCTTTAGTAATGTTTAATAGATGTTCGTAATGCATTACTAAGGTGTTATTGGGTTTCACTTTACATCAGGTATATTAAATTTACTGAACAACACCTTATAAACCTTTAGTAATGTTTAATAGATGTTTGTAATGCATTACTAAGGCATTATTGGTTTTCACTTTACATCAAGTGTATTAAATTTACTGAACAACACCTTATAAACCTTTAGTAATGTTTAATAGATGTTTGTAACGCATTACTAAGGCATTATTGGTTTTCACTTTACATCAAGTGTATTAAATTTACTGAACAACACCTTATAAACCTTTAGTAGTGTTTAATAGATGTTAGTAATGCATTTTAAGACATTGGTTTTAACATAAAGCATGTTATGTTCTCTGAGTAGTTACCTTTGATGAAAATGTCTGTTTATACAATCATTTTTATATTTACAATTTCTAAATGTATGATGACTTCCTAAAAATGCCCCATTCACACTCACACATGCATGATAAAATTTGGAATAAGGAAGAGAAATTGGGTAGGTAAGTAAATAAATTCAGTATGCTGCCCCATCCAGACCTGACTAATATGACTGAGAGAATGGTATGTATAATTCCTTCTTGCAATACACACATAAGCATATCTAACATACATCAGAATCTAGCATATTAATGTGAACTTTTATATATAAAATAAAATATTACCTTGTGCTCATTTACATACATAAGTAATGAGTAGCTTGGAAAGGTCCAGTCAAGCTCAGTACATCCAGAATCTTTCAGCAGAGGAACTGAAGACTATATTATTAGCTTTTTATTTCCTTTTGCATCTAAAATAAAATATTAAAGCTCCAAAGTGAGAGGTGTGAGCAACAAAGAAGCAAAACAGGAGCTGAACCACCTCAACAAGATGACACAATGAAACCCCAACAAGCAACTAAACCTAAATGACTGAAATGGAACTGAGGGAAAAGCAGTAGGGAAAAGTAAAGGTGTTATCATTTAAAAATACAGTACAAAATACTACATCAGTAAATGGAAGTAAATAAAACAAGTTAGTGGCTACCATTGGTGAAGTGTCATTTCAGCCAATGAAACTATTACTTAACATTGCTTTTTCAAGCATTATGTATAACTGCAGTACATAAGCAAAACACTAGAACATAAACTAATGAAGTTGTAACATGTTTACTTAACATTAGTTAACCATTATCAATGTAGAACCTTAGTTGTTAATAAATGCATTACTTAATGTTAATGAGTCAACACTTCACATGAAAACAACATTAACTAATGCAGTCGTAACATGTTTACTTAACATTAGGTAACCATTGTTAATGCATTACTTCATGTCTTGTTCATGTGAACTAATGCATTACTTCATGTTAATTAGTCAACACTTAATGTAAAGTGTTACCAAAAGTTGTCTTGTCTGATCGTTTCCATCTTTAATGTGATCTTCCAAAAAACTGACTTAAAAACTCATCTGGGTAAGAGATATTTCATAGTTCATAACCTTTACAAATTGACAGTGTCATAATTTACAAGAAAACAACAAAACATGAAAGACAAAACAAAAGGAAGTGTTAATGTGGAAACCTTAAAATGTAAAATCCAAGGCCTCTACACAGAACGTTTAGCTTTAGCCTCCTGCATTTGTGCTTAGGTACAACTGTCCTGTTATCCAATATTTTTATATTGTTATTCTTCTCATCTTATTGTTCTGCTAAATTTCCGTCTGCTAACTCGTTCCTCAGGTTGAAATTTCAACAATGAACTCCAGAATATTGAGTCTGATTGAGGCATATACAGTTTTTTGATTAGACCTTCTGTTTTCTGTGTAGCATTGATACAATATATTTTTTCTAGTAAGAATGCCCAGGAAAAAGGTTGTGCAAAAATTTGTGTATTGCTCCAACACCCTAGCAACCACCTGGGATACAACAGCAACCATTTAGCATCATCCTAGCAGCCTTGACACCATGGTAACCATCTAGCAATACCCTCAAAATCACATAGCAACACTCTAAAAACCACCTGCAATACAATACAAGACAATACCCTAGCAACCACATTTAATATCACAGCCGTTGTGCAGCAATACACTTCCAACTACCTACAATAGCATAGCAGCCACTTAGCAAAAGGACTACAAAGATGAGTGACAGCATTGTAGAAAAGTCTTCTAAAGGGTTTTTTACAGGGGAATACAGGGTAGCCAATCAGTGTATTGACAAGCTAACTCCATTGGTTGCTGACCCATCCACCATCTTTGATAGCATTCCCACAACACACCGTGTTTTTTTTTCTGTTGTTGATATGACCAATGTTTTTTGGTCAGTTCCATTAGCATCACAAAGCCAGCCATGACTCGCTTTCACTGAGGCAAGTGAGGCCAGGAGTTCTTTAGATGTTTGTCTGGGTTATTTTTTGACCTCCTGGATGAGTCGTTGATGCACTCTTGGAGACACTTTGGTAGGCCGGGCACTCCTAGAAAGGTTCACCACTGTTTCAAGTTTTTTGCTTTTGTAAATAATGGCTTTCACTGTGGTTCGCTGGAGTCCCAGAGCCTTATAGAGACTCTGTAACCCTCTTCCATAGTTGCAGGTTTCTATGACTCTGTTTCACATCTGTCATTGAATGTCTTTAAAATTTGGCATCATGTGCTGCTTTTCAAACCTTCTAGCCTGCTTCTCATTGCCAGACAGGTTCTATGTAAGTGATGTTAAGATTCAACAGGTCTGGCAGTAATCATGCCTGGGAGTGGGCAGTGAAACTGAATTCAACAGTTAATTGAATTTGGTTAACTAGTTGATTTAGTAGCTAAAAGGACAAATACTTTTTCACATAGGGCCACGCAGAACTGAGCAGCATTTTATATTGAATAAATAAATTAATCATTTAAAAACAGCATTTCATGTTTACTAGGTCATGTCATCGGGGTGTCTAATCTGGAGATGGTAACTTAGTTTCAGTTAGATGATTAAGCTTTCTCACTGTATGGTGGAGGACTTTCCATTAGTGGACTGTTAATGGTGGCACTGTTGACTTCATACAGTGGACACTGTAAAGCAAATATGTACACATTGTAAAAGCTGCACAATGTAAACTTAAAAAAAAAAATAACAGGCAACTTAGTTGCCAATAAAGGGCTGTAAATACACAGTGCAGAACTGTACCACATGTTAATGTAATTTTGCTGAAATCGTACAGTATTAACTTTAAATGGATAATTTTACATATTATTTTTATTTATTTATTTATTTTTTCCCCAATTTAGTCGTCTCCAATTCCACCCGCTAGTTAGGACTCCCCCAATCACACGATGCTATCAATGCTAGGAGGGTGAAGGCTAACACAGGCTTCCTCCGAGGCCTGTGAAACCAGCCACCGCTTTCTTTTCGAGCTGCCGCTCACGCAACATCACTGGACAGCTGAACGCGCTCGGAGGACAGCGCCAACCGCCAGATCTGTTACGTCAGCTAACAGACGCCTGCGCTGACTAGCATCGCGCTGAGTGATGGGGGGAGAAAGGCAGCCATCCCACCCACCCAGAGAGAGCGAGGCTGTGCTCTCTCGGACTCCCGGCTACGGATGGCTGTAGCATCACCAGTGATCGAACTCGCGATCTCCTGATGACAGGGCCAACGCTTAGACGGTTGCGCCACTCGGGAGCCCTAATTTTACGTATTATTATTTGCTCACTGGTGTAAACAGGACATCCTGCTTGGTTTGGAGCCATAGTGATGTTCACCTACAGACACACAGAGAGATTCATAAGCTGCATAGTTTATACAGGGTGAGTCACTTTACAAGGTCATTACAGCAGATAGAAAACATGTGTAAACCATGTTCACTGTCCTTATTTTACTTAAATTGTACACCTACAGAAGGTTCATTGCTGCAGGCGGCTTTACAGGCAAAGACTGAGACACAGATGGAGATGATGAACTGAATTATGGAACAAATCACCAGCAATACAACAATCACAAAGATCTAAAAATAAAATAAAAGTAAAGTTAATTTCATCATAAACTGGTTCATTCTTAAGGTGTATGAACTATGCAGTTTATAAAGCCATGTGAAGACTTCATAGCTACAGAACTCTCACTGGTAGATTAACAAGAGTAACATTTTTGGACACAGTAGTGTTTATTGGGCAAAAAAGAAACCAGCTTTCATTCAACAAACAAAATGGCAAATTCTTATTTTTTCAGCAACAGATAAAAAGCAAAAGTACACACACACACACACACACACAAACATACATAAAAATCATGTAGATTTAAAGAGTTTTTAATTTGGGGTGATAATGTGGGGAGGCGGTCCTGCTACCAGGAGAGAATTCTGAAGAATCCCTCTCACAGCAGCAGTTCATTCAGCTAATCTATAGAAATTTTAATAAGTATTTTATTTTTACTGTCAGAACTGAGATCTGCATTGTTTTCCTGAAGATCTCTGAATCAGGCGTTTACCCTGATCTTCCACACCCCCAGATTCTACAGCAGCAGACTGATCTGATCTGATGTGGAAATCAGATCTTTATTCTGATTCTTGGCTCTGTAAAATTCTACAGTTTGACTGATTATAATTCAAACCCTTGATAAACCTAACTAGACAGATTTAAACTAAAAGTCCGAAACATGAACAGATGGTGAAGTCTAGTGAGTGGTAAGCTTTTATTTCCACATGCATGTTTGCTTTCTTTCTTCTGTAGTTTTTGAATAATGGGTGCAAAACATTAATGTGTGTAAATGATCATTTTTTGTAAAAGTCGATCAGCTACTACTCAGTTTTTGTGTGAAACTGATGTCTTTTTAAACTCATAGTACATGTTGATCTCTATGAGCTGCTAAAACCACTGAAAGCTGATTATGGAGCATCTTTAAGCAAAAAGCATCACCATGAAAACCTTTTAGCAGAGAGAGCACAAAGGATGGGCAGTTAGAATTTTTAGAATGACATCTATTCATGATTACTGCTGATGAGGGGTCTCAAATAAAGATTTTGAATGATCTTTTGAAATCTGCATGAAAAAACATGTCTAAACAAATTATACTGTTGTCACCTATAATCTAGCATTCTGATTGATATAACAGTGCGGCTACTCAGAATTATCTCCTGAGAGATTAATTACTTGTATTTAACTGCCGTTTGGAAAATGGAAATTAAATGAATGCATGGTGGTCTCTGACTGTCAATCAGTGATGACAAATAAAAAAATTAAAAAAAAATCTTACCAAAGAACAACCATAGTAGCAGGGCCTAAACTTGTGCGCTAATATCAAAAACATCAAAAACAGGGTGATGTTTATTGCTGCAGTTATTGTGCTTATCACATTCATGCACAGAGCACCCGTCACCTAGATGAGAAACAGAAAACAAAAGCAAAAGATGAGCAGTAATAGACAAATTTTCTTTCAATTACTTTGATTTCCAAAATGACTGTCATACTGAAACACAAAAGGCAACTGAAACATTTTTAAATCAAATGTATGACTATCTGTTCAGAGAGTTATCATATGTTATCCACTATATTTCAGTCTTGAGGCTACCAAGCTAAACTGATATGAACATAGACTTTAATTGTTAACAGCTGAGAAAGGCTCGCCAACTGATGTGTCAGCAAAAATGTAAGGGCACATTCCGCCCGAGGTGAGGCAGATTGTGCTTTTAAAGCAGCTTCTGGAAACTTCAGAGGGCTTCAAAATGCTTCTCATAAGCAAATGCTTGGTTCATTTGACGTATCGACAGTTTTAGTCAAACATTTACTCAAACATAGTCCTATGATTTGTTAATGTTAAACTCTTCATATTTAAAATGAAAATTGCCATCACTTGTTAACAGTCATAGACTGGTGAGTCACCTCTTTTAAATGAATGTTTGCTCTCACAAAATAATAATTTAATTTTAATTAATTTAATTAAAATAATTTTAATTTAGAACAGTGTTGAATTTATTTTCCATTTCTAATAAACTGGTTTGTACAGTTGTTAGAGTTGTTACCTAATTAGCTAACTAACCTGTTTGTGCATGCTTAGCTAACATTAGCAGGCTAAGTTAATAGCTCTGCTGGAAGACCGGCTCAGTTCCGGCTAACTTATGCTAACCTACAATGAATACAGGCTCAAATCTAAACAAGGAAGTTGAGTGTCTGGTGTTGGAGTGACAGAAAAGGTGAAACTAACCAGGTTCTGTGATGTGTGGGGTTGTTCGCTTGTTGGCTAGCAATCTAATGACTTCCCACATCATAGACCAGGTTTGATGCTTCATTCACATGAGTTTAGAAGATAAAACCAGAAATCTGAACGAGTGACTGGAGCTGCAGTTACAGTTAAAACAGTAAGTTATTATTTCAACTGAGCTGTGATTTGGTAACTAGATGCTAAGTGACTTAAAATCCTGTATCAGACTAATATTTGTGAAATCTTTGTTCTCTCTTCTCCTCATTTACTGCTTTAAGGTTTATCCAAATGTGTACTTATCCTGTGATGACCTTCACGTCTCCTAGGTCTACAATCAGCATTTCTCAGGTATGGAAGCAGTTTACATGCTGTTACAGCTACCTGAATATGCTTGTGCTACTACATGAAGAAAAACTGATACATGTAGCAGCACAGTTAGAGAGTGGGACCAAATTATTTCTTAGTAATAAATGATGTAGTTCAGTTATTTATCAACTGTAAATAAATAATCATGCATTTACAACATAGTACAGCTTTAATGACCTACAAAGAAAAGTATTATTGAAATAAGTCTCGAAGCACATTTCTGCAATGAATGTAAACACAGTAAAACTGTACTTGCTGTTTACATACCACAGAGAGATTAGGCTTGTTACTTGCTGAAACAGCCAGCGCAGATGTACTGAAAGAGAGGAACAATGCAAGCCTTTTCATTTAAATTGGTAGTGGGTAATATTTACAGAAGTATCTCTATCTGATAGAATACCAGCAGATAAAACTCACCACCATAGCACACCAAAATGCAATTCCATTGATGAGACTCAACTCACGATAGTCAAAGGTTACACAATACCAAGCAAGAGTGTCAACAAACTGATTATTATTTGATCTGTGAGGGAAAAAAAAGATAGATGTTTGATTGATATCAGTACTGGGTACTATTGCAATTTATGCAAATACATTTTTAGCAGAGCTCAAATGAGTCAGTCTTAATAAACTTAATAAAAAGAGGTAACAGACACAAAGAGAAAGCAAATGCCCTAAAATCAAACCCACTGTGACTCCACAGGAAATTTCCCAGTGGAACCAGGAACTTATCTATTCGTTCAAAGTAACATAAACCATCCACTGACATAGTTATGCTTCCGTAATAAATATAAACTGAACAAGTTTAGGCTTTCTCCCTCCTGTACTTTTGATTGTAAATCTTTCTTTCTGGGAATCTGCTGGCCCACCGAGTACATTTCAAGAAATAGAAACAAATTTTATTTTATCTTGTCTTTCCCATGTTTCTCACTTTCTTCTGCAAAACCCATGAACAACATTCTTACAGTTTGTGGGGATTATTTTCTTTTTTATTTATTTATTTATTTATTCAATTACATGCCTCAATTGTACTTTAATATCTTATTGATTTTTATTTTGTATTTTCATATTGCATTTTCTCAGAAGTCCTTATGATTTTTTGTTGGTTTATGTATAAAACGACAGTTATAATTCAATTGTATATGACCATCTTCAAAGTCTCTTCTCTTAGAATTAAACAAGCTGCTCTTGTCACTGTGTCTTTATGAATTAAATAGGTAAATGAGCTGTGTTCAAAATGACCACCCTGAATTGTGCCCCAATCAAAAAGCACTCCAGACTGAAACACTTCTTATGACAATTATGTGAGTGGGTGGGGCTCAAGCGTTATACACCGAATAGACAGACATACAGTGCTGAAAAAAGTGTTAACCCCTCCAGATATCTTCAGATAATTTTGTATGCCTGGTAATGGAAATACATGCATACATACACACATCATCTAAACTGCTTATCCTTCTCGGTTGCAGTGGTGTGCTAGAGCCTATCCCAGCTGTCATTGGGCGGAAGGCAGGATACACCCTGGACAGGTCGCCAGTCGATCGCAGGGGGTAATGGAAATAGACCTGTATAAAACACTAAAATATCATAATCCATTTGTGATTTTTTTCCAAAATCAAGTAATATGTTCAACAAGGGAATTTCCAAGGTTACTGAACATGTTTGTATGTGGAATTAAACTGCAAAGTCAGATAGTCTTACTAGAAGACAGAGCTGTATGGAGCAATCAAACAAATCAAGCTCCATTTGTGATTTTTTTCACAAACTGAGCTCTGCTTAATCAAACACATTTACATAGATTTTGGAGTCATTTCACCTTCTGAGGTCAAAAAAAGGCTTATATTCCACTTTCTGTGCTTGTGGTCTACACAGGCCACGGATGGGCAAAATAAGAACTATGAAATTTTTCACAAATCAGCCTGGTCAGTTTGAACCTGGTTTCATTCATCTGAGAGCTCAACCTTTGAAGTCATAAGCTTTAGAAAACACAACCCCGATGTGTAATATTGGCAGATTTTGGCATGGAAAATGTCGTAATCTGAATTCACAAATCAGGACTACCAAAGCACACCAGTGTTTGTGGATGCACGTTACTGCATTCCGGAGTTATAGCCGATAAAAATCTGAATCGCTAACCCCAAGCCAACTTTACTGCTGTCTTTTAGTCGGCTACCACCTAGACGAGATTGTTGTCTGCGTTTCTATGGTGACCAATCTGCGGGCCAACCTTCAGGGTTAAAGGGTGAATTAGCTTTTCATATTGACTCCAATGTTTAAGACCATTTAGTGTTAAAACTGTGTTCGAACGATCAGCAGAGCTTTATTTTACTGCAAAGGAGGATTATTTTATTTTTACCTAAAAACTGATGGTGATATAGATTTTAACTTGTCAGGTGTGACTAAGTACAAGAAGATATGTTGCTTCCCTCTGGCCTGTTCACCGTACAGTGCATGTGTAAATGAGTATTTAGTGCTTAAATTCTCAAATGCTTGATAAACCCCAATAGCACTGTGAACCTTTTTAATATTGTTATTTATTGTTATTATTGGTCCTCCAAACGGACAGTGGTTGTATGACCTCAAGTACATTTAATAAAGATTATATTTTTGTTTTTTTCTAAACCTGCGTTTGTGAATTCCTTGTGGACAGACACTCTACAAAGCAGAAGTTCTCAGCCAGAGAGCCCATTAATTTGGAAAGTTTATAAGGCTTAAATGTAAATTCCACTGTCCTTATACAGAAAGTTTGGCTTTAGTTTTTTGAGCTTGCACTTACTGGAGAGAGCATCAGCCTTAATTCTAACTATGATAAAACCTCTGACGTGTGAACTACTAATTCTCTCTAACTACTCAGCCTAATTACTGACTGCAAAGTATATAACTCACTAACTCACACACACATTCTCTAAACCGCTTATCCCTCTGGGTCATGGGGGGGTGCTGGAGCCCCAGGTGCCACGCGAAAGGCAGGATACACCCTGGACAGGTCACCAGTCCTTTGCAGGGCAGACAGACAGACAGACATATACACTCACACTCAGCTTCACACCTAGGGACACTTTAGCATGTCCAACTAGCCTGACAGCATGTATTTGGACTGTGGGAGGAAACCAGAGAAACCCATGCAGCCACAGGGAAAACATGCAAACTGCACACAGAAAGGACTCACCCAGCTAGGAAATCAAACCCAGGGCCTTCTTGCTGTGAGGTGACAGCACTACTCGCTGTGCCTAATGTATAACCCTTCCATTATCATCATTCTTCCATTTTCAAAGGCTCAAAAGTGGCTGTGTAAATGTTTGTATAGCCATCTAAGGTTTCTGTGATAGAAATACATCGGAAAACACCAGTAACACTTTCTAACTTTAATATACCATCAGCTAATGATTAACAGCCATGAGCAAATCATTAGTTCATAAAAATTGGAAAATGAACAGATGTTTACAAAGGACAGTTCATGTAGCTTCCAATGTGTGCTGTCCTTTAGGGCTCCATTAGCAGTGCTTCATTCAGAAGGAATGAATTTGAAGGGAAGTTTGCAGAGCAGGTTCACCTCTCCAGGTGCCTGTATGAGAACTCATATCATGGAGAATTCTGCAAAGACGGAATCGCTAAGTACCACTAACATGACTGCTTCAGATTCGCGGGCGTCTGTGGAATTTTGTGCAACACCCTGCATCACATAGCAGAGCGCTGCTATAGAATGCCAGCCAATAAACTATTGATCTATTTGTGTAAATTTAATGAAACAAAGCGCTCAACAGTTTTTACATTTGCACAAACTGGCTGACAGATACAAGCTCAAAAAGGCTAAAATAGTAACCTTAGCTGAGATAACTTCTTTATCAAAAAGACTGACTGCCTTTTTGTGCCATATGTGATGTACTGTGACCTTCTGTGATCTTGATATGGCTTTAATTTAATGTAGAGACAGCAATATACTACATAGTATACTGTGAAGTGCTGAATAAATGAACAGAGCTGTCAGGATGAAGAAGAACTGGATGTTCCTTAAAAAACAATGGTTGTAAATTTTTGCACACTGGGTAACGTGTTGCAGCTCGCTCAGTGTGTGGTGGCATTAGAGTAGCCAGCCAACATGGGACCCCCTGAATGCCAGGGGACATTTCACACACTGATAATTCCCAACGGTGCTGCTGTGGTTCTACATACCTCAGTGTCACTGCTAGGTCGAGAGGGGTCCAACACCTAAAGATATCCAATCAAGAGCGGCTCTGTGCTCCTGTTCACCTACAGTGTGTTCCAGCAAGTTACATGTGTCTTATGAGTAAAGTTAAAAGTCCTGTTGAAAGATCTGCATCAAAAAAGGATTCATTCGTTCTAGATCTTTTTAATTGCATAAAGTAGGTAACAGAATTAGTCCAAAGTTTATAAATGCTTGCAAACTGTATGTTGAAGCTATACATTCATCAGTTATTGGCTTTTTAGCAGTACCTGAACTAAAGTCGAAACTCATTATAAATTAATGTTTATAAAGGTTTACAACCTGTTAATGAATATAGATTTTAATGTCATGTACATGTTAACACATTATCACATTACATATGATCAAGTAGGACTGTGTATCTCCATACAGTAATTTGCAAATAGAAACATTCATTTATTATATATGAATCTTTTTCCAGCACTTAATCCAAAGGTAACCAGTTTCACCATTTTTAAATTTTATAAATGTTTATATCCTAGTGGGAAACATTTAGCACACATTTACAGATCATCAGTGAATTCATTAAAATGGGACAAGAGTGAAACGAACTAGTGACTTTTCATCGCAAAAAAGACGAAATCTGCCTTGATCACAAAAAATAAAGAAATTTGCTCACTGAAAGAAACAATTGAGCTAAGATTCTTTCAATGAATAAATGGGTCATTCTACAGAAACGTCCATTTATGCCCCCCTAGCGTTTAATTGCTTGTCCTCACAATCATGTGTAAATGGTCAGTGCCATATTTTAAAGAAAAAAAAAACATGTTTTTCTATGTTAGCATCAGGTAACAACATTTCACTTTCTGTCTGAACATGTTATGACAACTGATGTTTTAGTGTTGTCATATCTTTTCCACAGCTCTCCTATTCCTAATAGTGTCCATTTCACATGCAATTCTTAAAACACATTATAGAACTCATAGGACATTTTAATGTTGGCCATTGAATCACTTTCTAGGGTTAGCAGATCCTGGCACATTTTTCAACCCAGGTACTTCCAGATAACAGCAAATGAACTGTTGACAAAAGCAGCCTTTATAACAGTTAATGCTTGTTGGAGCCTTTGTAAATGTTTATGTGGGTTTATTTTTATTGTCATGAAAGACTAATGGAGGTTGTCATGCAGCTTTATGAAGGCTGTCCATCGGTAAAGCATTACCTAAAAGGCTAATATATTATGTAATTATGAGAGTAAGGAACTGATGTGTCATATACAAGCTTTTGCAGTTTAAGAGGTTAATCCCTATCCTGGCTTATTATTCATTAACCATAAGAATCATAAGTATTTCTTCATTTTTATTACTTTGTAACAGAAGATGAGACTGGGTGGCAGGACATAGCCATTTAAGCAGTTAATGTGATACTGCTTTCCTTTTTATCTAACTTAGTATGGAAGAGGACGTATGGCTGGAGGATGGAGGAGGAGGAAGTGGTTGTTCAGCATGCTTGGTGTGAAAGTTGGGGACACAAATCAAAGAAAGCCAGTTCTTCACCTCGTCGAGCGGAGGTCCAGAGGGGAACTCATGCCAACTCATGGACCTGTCCCACCACCACACAAAGTTTGAGACTTTAAGTTGATTGACTGTTCATAGCATATTTATGAGTAATTCACTGTCCATATAGTAAAGTGACATGCAAGACAACATTCATAAGTGATTCATAGCATTTTAAAGAGATGTTTACAGACCATGTGTATAAATAGTGATAGTGATTTACAATTAAATATCTACAATTATTTTCCCTACCTTTGCAGCAAAACCCAATGACTGTGAAAAGGAGTCAATAAACACCACAAGTAGGAAGGTCCTATTTTTTTATTGGCAAGACCACTGTTCAGAACAGGCACTTAAACATGCTGCTCAAAATCAAATCAGGAACTGCAAAATAGGCAAAAATAAAATAATTCTCCTTTACAGTAAAATAAAGCTCTGCTAATCGTTCAACAAGGTTTCAACTATAAACGGTCTTAAACACTGGAGTTAATATAGCCTATATCTGCTAATTTCCCCTTAACCCTGCAGGCGTGCAGACTTCCGTTCACAGCAGGACAGTCAGCAGTCTTGCCCAGCTAGCTAGCTTAGTAAGTAAGTTAGCTAACAAAAAAGCGAAGGGAAAAATTTAAGACAAACATCGGTAATTTGGATACAAATGGACTTGGACTATGAATTCATTCATTCATTCCAGTTTGTTTCCCGATATATTTAATCTGTAACAAGAAACTATCAAATACTGAAAAGTCGCGAGGCTGAAATCAGCTTCTCGTTCGCCAGCTTGTTTTTCGAATTTACCCGTTCCACCTTAAATGCTGCAGCAGTTACATTCTGGCACATCAGGCGCCATTTAAGGTGGAACGGGTAAATTCGAAAAACAAGCTGGCGAACGAGAAGTTGATTTCAGCCTCGGAAAAAAATGAACTTTAAAAGACGTTTTACAAGAATTATTTTTACAAGATTATTTTACTTTTCGGCAAATTTTTGTGGTGGAGATGCGAGACACGTGGCTATAGTTAAAGCAGAGTAAAGTAAGTCTTTCATTTATATACTTTTAGCCTATACTAGCACATTAGCACATACTGAGACACATTACAGCCAGGATAGTAAAATGACTTTTGTTGACACTTCGCCGACCCCTGGTATAGACCACGTCACTAGCCAAATGTGCACCTTTGATTTGGGACTAGCTTACCGTATCACTCCGCATCGCACTGCTGTGTGTCATAAGTAATGCTCATTTAGGCCTACTAGCGTTAACTACTTCAGCTCGACTGGCACCGTTAAGCTAGTAAGCTAAGTTAAATCAGTATCAGTTATTTTAAGTTCGGAAAAAAAAGAATGTTGTTAACAAGAGCCGCATAAGGTCTATTTATCTTTGGGGCTTAACTGAATCATGTAACTTAGCTAACTAACCTACGTGACGTTAACATGAACGTTAGCTTGATGCATTTTAACAGCTAATGTAAGGTAGTGTTGGCCTGCTAGCTAGTTAGCAAAGTTTCTTGGCTAGCTACAGTTACTGATCATAAGCAAAGTAGGTTAGCTAATTTAACTGCTATACTGCTCGTTATATATCATTCCTCTGCTATGACAGTCTATCTAGCCCACTAACATGACCTAACGTTCATGCGCTTTCAGTATAAATAGGCTGATCCTGTACGTGTAGAGTTCCACACGTCTGACTGCTCGTGTTTGACCTTTTTAATAGCCAGAAGAGGACAGACAACCAGCAGCAGTGCCAGTATCATGATATCTTCAGACTCTTGCAGTGACTTGTGTCGTTTTGTTTATTTCCTTCATATTTTTGTTTTGTTTTTCAGAGAATTTAAAATAATTTCAGTCTAAGATGAAAAGGAGCAAAGCGAAGGCAGTACCCCTTCAGTAATGGCCGCATGAGGTGGTGTCTTCATTCGTTTTAGAAAAGAGTTGAAGATTTTATTGAACACATCTGTATTTTCCATGTTCAGAAGAGTTTGTAGTTTCCTGATTTGATTTCGAGCAGCATGTTTAAGTGCCTGTTCTGAACAGTGGTCTTGCCAATAAAAAAAGGACCTTCCTACTTGTGGTGTTTATTGACTCCTTTTCACAGTCATTGGGTTTTGCTGCAAAGGTAGGGAAATAATTGTAGATATTTAATTGTAAATCACTATCACTATTTATACACATGGTCTGTAAACATCTCTTAAAAATGCTATCAATCACTTATGAATGTGGCTTTGCATGTCACTTTACTATATGGTATATTAACAGCTCCTTATAATGCTATGAATCACTTATCAATGTGGCTTTGCATGTCACTTTACTATATGGACAGTGAATTACTCATAAATATGCTATGAACAGTCAATCAACTTAAAGTCTCAAACTTTGTGTGGTGGTGGGACAGGTCCATAATACTTATCCATTCCATTCAAGATCCATCCATTCATGTAACATGCACTTTAGTGAGGATAACGTGACTTCCATCACTTTTATGGTGAAGACAAAGCAAGGCAAATTTATCAGCACCCTGAGTGAGGAAAGTCAAAGAACCACCACTCGACTGTACTATGAAGTAATGCCAAAAAGGAATCATTCCTTGTGATAACAGTGCTTGTCACATTTAACCTCAGTTACACAGGATAATCAATGCACAGTTATACTTGTGCCTTCTCCAAAACCATAAGTGAGGAAGAACATCACTAAAAATAAAACCTCCACAGTAATTGAGATAACAGTGTTAACATTTACCCCAAGAAAGTTAAACTTAGTTTAAGCAACATTTTCACAATTATGTATAGAGTGTTGAATGAACAGTACATTTTATATATGAATAATTAGCATAAAAAGCAGAAAGAATAGCATATTGCAAAATACAAATGCTTGAGAAAAAAAAAAAAGTTGAAAGTCTAGGCAAAAAGTGTGAAAACATTTTCTGTCCAAAGGGATGAAGCCAGGTCATTTTATGCTGACAGTCCAGAAAAGAGGAGTTTCGCTGAAAATAATAAATAAAATGAGGACTATTATTTTGAAAAACATCTTTTGGTAAAATGACATTGTAGTCCATATTAATATCATGTAAAACATGTATAGTTTATGAATGTTGATTTAAGCGTTCATGAACATGTTATGAAGTGTTTATGTAAGGTGATATGAATGTGTTATGTAGACACCCTTCAAAGAAAATGTTACCCCAAAAGGCATATTGAATTAGCAGCTTCGATTTGTGAAGATTTTATTTTTTAATGTAATGTTTTTTTTGTTGTTGTTTTTTTTTAGATAAATGCATATGCAGTACATTCACTACAAGTAAATAACATCCTGATTTGTCAATCATTAGTTATGAAATAGTAGCATTCTGAGTGCTTTCTTGTCCACTCAGAAAATGTAAATAGGCTGTAAATAGTAAATACTGTTAATAGGCTGGAGTCCAAAGATGGATCTTCAGTCGCCATTTGAAGATGGTGAGGAATTCTGCTGTCCAGTGGAAGTTTGTTCCACCACATGGGCTCCAATGGAAGAGTCTTGATGTTTGTCTTTTCATGTGTCCAGGGTCAAGCTGGGCTGTATTGAAGCTTAAACTGCTCTAGGTCATCAGGTAGGAAGGAGCTGGTCCATTTTTTGGCTTTGTAGGCAGGTGTCAGAGTTTAAATCTGATGTGAACAGTTACTGGACACCAGTGAAAAGAACGCAGCAGTGGGGTGATATAAGTAACCCTTTTGATCATTTGAAAGGGCCTGACTTTAATCAAGCCTTGAGATTGCAAGGTACTGGACAAGCACTTAGGTTACTGTCCTAGAGAGGAAGTATCAAATTGTCCAGACGTTGTAGTGGAGAAACCTGCATGACAGGTTTGCAGTGATGGGAAACAGTCATTAACAACACCAGGTCTTCATACATATGCAGACCGCGAATAAGGAGTTCTCCAGGGAGGTGTGATGACAGTTCTATGTATTATTATATATGGGCCATTATAAAACCCTGATATCTTGTAAAGAGGACATGTTGTAGACTGTATTGCTCAAATGGCACCACTGCCATTAATGTATAAAACAATGAAGAACAACTCTTAATACTTGATTAGTTTATGATTAGTAAATCACAAAGTAGGGGTTTATAGATGTTTTACTTTGAAAGGTTTTTTGGCTAAAGAACTCCTAAATGGTTGTAAATATGCTATTAACATATGAATTTGTATTATAGTATGGACATAACTGATGAATAACTACTGAATTCCTGAGCTACTCATCATTTGTTAATCATGAAGTAAAAGCTTATAGGTGTCTTATAAAGTGTTGTTAATATATTAATTAATGATTTATAACCCTAAATACATCATGAGTTCATGATTAGTTAATTATGAATTAAAAGCTTATAAATGTTTTATAAATGAACCTTATTATAAAGTGTTACCAATATTTCTGCCATGGTTAAGTTTCATCCAAAGAGATTATGGTATATTTTGCATGATCTAAGATACAGGATATAACACAAACATATCTGACCTACTTATGACATTGATGTTCATGAGGGACTGAATGATTTAAGACAATGACTACTGGGTTTACAAATAATAAACAAATATATATATAGGTGAACCTACATGAAAATGTCTATGATTTTTTAAGATAAATGAATTTAAAACATGCGTATTTGGACAAAATTTTGTTAGATTGTATTTTATGTCACTTGAACATATTCTATATTTATTTTAAAAAATCATAGACATTTTCATAACATTATTGAAACATGTTTGCATCAGAGCACCCGCATTAATACTTTGGAAGAAAAAAACACTGTAAAGTTCTATGGTAGCAGAATATTTATAGTGTTATTGTGGTGTTTCATCTGGAGATGTTTTTAGTCTCAGTTATCTTTTATCTCACTGTATGATGGAGGACTTTCCATTGGTGGACTTTTCATGGAGGCATCACTGACTGCATTCAGTGGATACTGTGAAGCAAAGAATATGCACATATTGTAAAAGCTGTAGACTGTAAACTTTATACAGTAAGTAACCAGCAACTTAGTTGTTTTTATACATTATTACCTGCTCACTGGGATAATCAGGACGTCCTGCTTGGTTTGGAGCCACAGTGATGTTCACCTACAGACATACAGAGAGATTCATAAGCTGCATACAAGGTCATTACAGCAGATAGAAAACATGTATAAACAATGTTCATTGACAGTCATCTCTTGATCAAAGGGGGCAGTGTAAACAACAAAACTCAACAAAACTCTTCAACAACAATATAAAGGAATATACCCACTGGGTATTTTATTGCATCTCTGAAACTGTCCTTATTTTATCTGAAACTTACAGAAGGCTCATCGCTCCAGGCAGCTTTACAGGCAAAGACTGAGACACAGATGGAGATGATGAACTGAATTATGGAACAAATCACCAGCACTACCAAAATCACATTGATCTAAAAAATAAAACAAAGGTAAAGTTAAATTCATCATAATCAGGTTCATTCTTAAGGTGTATGAACTAAACAAAGCCATGTGAAGACTTCATAGCTACAGAACTCTCACTGGTAGATTAACAAGAGTAACATTTTTGGACACAGTAGTGTTTATTGGGCAAAAAAGAAACCAGCTTTCATTCAACAAACAAAATGGCAAATTCTTATTTTTTCAGCAACAGATAAAAAGCAAAAGTACACACACACACACACACACACACACACACACACATATATATATATATATATATATATATATATATATATATATATATATAAAATTCATGTAGATTTAAAGAGTTTTTAATTTGGGGTGATAATGTGGGGAGGCGTTCCTGCTACCAGGAGAGAATTCTGAAGAATCCCTCTCACAGCAGCAGTTCACTCAGCTAATCTATAGAAAATGTAATAAGTATTTTATTGTCAGAAATCTGCATTGTTTTCCTGAAGATCTTTGAATCAGGTGTTTACCCTGATCTTCCACACCCCCAGATTCTACATCAGTAGACTGATCTGATGTGGAAATCAGCTCTGCTCTGTAAAATTCCACAGCTTGACTCATTTTACATCAAACCCTTGATAAACTTAACCAGACAGATTTAAATTAAAAGTCTGAAACATGAACAGATGGTGAAGTCTAGTGAGCGGTAAGCTTTCATTTTCACATGTATGGTTGTTTTCTTTCTTCTATAGTTTTTGAATGATGGGTGCAAAACATTAATGTGTATCATTTTTCCGCAAACAAGTCGATCAGCTTCTACTTAGTTTTTGTGTTAAACTGATTTTAAACTCGTAGTACATGTTGATCTCTATGAGCTGCTAAAACTTAGGGATTAGGGAGCATCAACAGGCATGATGTATCAATGTAACAAATTATACTGTGAGACAAATTTGCCATCTTTATGTTTTAAGTATTTCCATAAATTGCTCCACCTATAATCTAACATTCTGAGTGCATTCTTTGTGTTTGGCATGTGTTGAGTTAAAATCTTTCTAAGAAGTCTTGTTGAAACTATGTTCCTCTTTTCTTTATTTAATTAAACATCCTTAATCAATGACAAGTAATCCAAATGGAATACACAACCCCAATTCCAAAATTTGGGATGCTGTATAAAATGTAAATAAATGTAAATAAAAACAGAATGCAATGATTTGCAAATCTCATAGACCCATATTGTATTTACAATAGAACATAGAACGCATATCACATATTTAAAGTGACAGTATGTCGTTTAGCATTGTCTTGCTGAAATATGCAAGGCCTTCTCTGAAACTGACGTTGTCTGGATGGGAGCATATGTTGTTCTAAAACCTCTATATACTGTTCAGCATTGATAGTTCTTTTCCAGCTGTGTAATCTGCCCACACCTTAGGCACCAACGCAACCCCATACCATCAGAGATGCAGGCTTTTGAACTGTGCTCTGATAAAAAGCTGGATGGTCCCTCTCCACTTCAGTCTGCAGGACACGGCGTCCGTGGTTTCCAAAAATAATTTTAAATTTTGATTCATCTGTTCACAAAACAGTTTTTCATTTTGCCTCAGTTAAATGAGCTTGGGCCCAGAGAAGATGGCAGCATTTCTGGATGGTGTTGACATATGGCTTCTTCTTTGCATGATACAGCTTCAACTTGCATTTGTGGATTGCACAGTAAACTGTGTTCTCAGACAATGATTTCTGTAAGTGTTCCTGAGCCCACGCAGTGATTACCAGTACAGAATCATGCCTGTTTTCAATGCGGTGCCTCCGGAGGGCCCAAAGATCACGAGCATTCAATACTGACCAGTGGCCTTGTCCCTTGCATACAGAGATTTCTTCAGATTCGCAAAATCTTTTGATGATATTATGTACTGTATATGGTGGGATAGCCAAAGTCTTTACAATTTTACGTTGAGGAACATTTTTCTGAAATTGTTCCACAATTTTTAGATGCAGTGTTTCACAGATTGGTGAACCTCTGCCCATCTTTACTTCTGAGAGACTCTGCCTCTCTAGAACGCTCTTTTTATACCCAGTCATTTGACTTGCAAATTGCTCCTCCAGCTGTTTTTTATTGGTACCACTTACTTTTCCAGACTTTTGTTGCCCTGTCCCAATGTTTTTGAGATGCATTGCTGCCATCAAGTTCTAAATGAGTTTTTCATGAAAAAAAAATCTGTCACTTTCATCTGATATATGTTCTATGTTCTATTGTGAATAAAATCTATGAGATTTGCAAAGCATTATATTTTGTTTTTATTTACATTTATTATGTAATTATGATATATTTTAGTGTCGCAACTATATATATATATATATATACATATATATATATATATATATATATATATATATATATTTATACAGGTGTATAAAACCAAGCACCTAGGTATGCAGACTGCTTCTACAAACATTTGTGAAAGAATGGGTCGCTCTCAGGAGCTCAGCGAATTCCAGCATGGTACCGTGATAGGATGCCACGTGTGCAAATCGAGTCATGAAATTTCCTCGCTGGGAATGACAGCAACTCAGCCACGAACTGGTAGGCCACGTAAAATGACAGCGCGTGGTCAGCGGATGCTCAGGCGCATAGTGCGCAGAGGTCGCCAACTTTCTGCAAAGTCTATCGCTACAGACCTCTAAACTTCATGTGGCCTTCAGATTAGCTCAAGAACAGCGTAGAGAGCTTCATCGAATGGGTTTCTAAGACCAAGCAGCTGCATCCAAGCCTTACATCACCAAGCGCAATCCAAAGAGTTGAATGTGGTGGTGTAAAGCACACCGCGACTGGATTCTAGAGCAGTGGAGACGTGTTCTCTGGAGTGACAAATCACACTTCTCCATCTGGCAGTCCGGTTGCCAGGAGAACGGTAATTGTCTCACTGCATTGTGCCAAGTGTAAAGTTTGGGGGTGGTGGGATTATGTTGTGGGGTTGTTTTTCAGGAGTTGGGCTCGGCCCCTTAGTTCCAGTGAAAGGAACCCTTAATGCTTCAGCAAACCAAGACATTTTGGACAATTTCATGCTCCCAACTTTGTGGGAACAGTTTGGGCAAGGCCCCTTCCTGTTTCAACATGACTGCGCACCAGTGCACAAAGCAAGGTCCATAAAGACATGGATGAGTGAGTTTGGTGTGGAAGAGCTTGACTGGCCTGACCTCCACCTGACAGAACACTTTTGGGATGAGTTATAGCGGAGACTGTTTTATGTCTAATCTAAAAGTCTAAATATCTCCTGACAAATGAATTATTTGTAATTAACTGTAATTTCCTCTGGAAAGTGATTTAAGGTGGTCTCTGACTGTGAATCAAAGGATGAGATATACAACTAATTATGTCATGTGATGGCAAATAAAAAATTCTTACCACAGAACAATTATCGCTGGGACTACACCATTGGGCTGACACCAAAAACGCCAAGAACACAGCGAAGATTATTGCTGCAGTTATTAGGCTTATCACATTCATCACCAGAGCACCCCTCACCTAGATGAGAAACAGAAAACAAAAGCAAAAGATGAGCACCAATAAAAAAAATTCATTCAATTACTTTGATTTCCAAAATGACTGTCATACTGAAACACAAAAGGCAATTGAAACATGTCTAAATCAAATGTATGATCAGAGAGGGAGCATATGCTCTCCACTGTATTTCAGTCTTGAGGCCAGCAAACTAAACTGTTAGGAACATAGACCATTACTGCTAACTGTTGAGCAAAGTTTGCCAGCTGATTCTTCAGGAAAAAATGTAAGGGCAGATTCGACCCATACTGAGGCAGATTTTCCATGTAAAGTGGCATCTGGAAAAGTCAGAGGGCTTGAAAACGCATCTCATAAGCAAATGCTTTGTTTGTTTGACATTCTGACAGTTTTTTCATCAAACATTTACTCAAACATAATCCTATGATTTGTTAATGTTGAACTCTTCATATGTTAAAATGAAAATGATCATCACTTGCTAACAGTCAGTTAGCTCGTCTTTATCTGCTGTGGAAGACTAACAAGTTACCTCTTTTAGATGAATCATCACTCTCACAAAATAATAAGAGAAGAGTTTTTTTTTATCTTATGTTGAATTTGAAACAGTGTCGAATTTATTTTCCATTTCTAATAAACTGGTTTGTACACTTGTTAGAGTTGTTACCTAATTAGCTAACTAACCTGTTTGTGCATGCTTAGCTAACATTAGCAAGCTAAGTTAACAGCTCTGCTGGAAGATCGGCTCAGTTGCGGCTAACTTATGCTAATCCACAATGAATACAGGCTCAAATCTGAGCAAGACACGTCGAGTGTCTGGTGTTGGAGTGAAAGAAAAGGAGAAACTAACCAGGTTCTGTGATGTGTGGGGTTGTTAGCTTGCAGGCTTCACTTCCATTGAAGAACTGGCTAGCAGGCTAATGGCTTCACACACCACAGACCAGGTTTGAGTTTAGAAGATAAAAACAGAAATCTGAGGGAGTGACTGAAGCTGTATTTACAGTTAAAAGAGAAAGTTATTTCAACTGAGCTGTGATTTGGTAACTAGATGCTAAGTGACTTAAAATCCTGTATCAGACTAATATTTGTGAAATCTTTGTTCTCTCTTCTTCTCATTTACTGCTTTAAGGTTTATCCAAATGTGTACTTATCTTGTGATGACCTTCACATCTCCTAGGTCTACAGTTAGCATTTCTCAGGTACGAAAGCAGCTTTTGTTTTTTTTTAGCATTTTTTTGTCAGTTTAATCGTAATCGCCCAAAATAAATATGTCTGTCTTTGATTTACATAAGCATTTTAAACTTTAACAAAACGTCACCACGACTATGTCTTTGTTTCTATCTTTCCTGATTGCCTATTGACTGTAATAACCATTGGGAAAAAACAGTTACTGAGTAAGAACACTTATTATGTTTTTTACTGTTTGATTATTAAAATTTTCTCCTCAGTTTTTAAGTCAGTTTTTAAATCAGTGTTAATCTGATATCGTAATTGTTGAAACTATTATTGGTCATTTTTTATTTTATTTATGTATTTATACAATACATATTATATATCTGGTGAGTGTTTATTACTAATTGTGCTTACTTTTTTTTCCATTTTTGATGCAGCCAAAGAAGCTGACAGTGACAACGACATTGACCAGAGACCTCCATCTGTTAAGGGTCGAGTGTATTTAGCACAGTGACTTAAACTTAACATGTTCATTCTCTTGTTGTCTTTCTCTTCCGCACATATATACACTCACTGGACACTTTTAAGGTACTACTAACTTACAGATTGCAGTGTAGCTGTTTCTCTGCATACCTTTTAGCCCCCTTTCACCCTGTTCTTTAGTGGTCAGATCCCCCACAGGACCACCACAGAGCAGGTATTATTTGGTTGGTGTATTGGACACAGCAGTGATGCTGGAGGTTTTAAACACTGTGGCCACTGACTGTCCATTGTATTAGACACTCCTACGTTGTTGGTCCACCTTGAAGATGTAAAGTCAGAGACAACAGCTCATCTGCTGCTGCACAGTTTGTGTTGGTCATCCTCTCATCCCTCATCAGTGGTCACAGGAAGCTGTTGGTATTCTCACTCCAGCAGTGACACTTAGTTGTTTAAAGCATTACTGTGTCCCATACACTTGTAGCAGTACCACACATATTACCGTTACCAGTGTGACCGCAGTGCTGAGAACGAAATGATAATACCTGCTCTGTGGTGGTCCTGGTTGGGGTCCAGATAAATGATGAATGAGGTGAAAGGGTTGACTATGCAGAGAAACAGATCAACTACAATCTGAAATTACAGAATGACAATGTGCACCTATACATTAGATGGACCTGATTAAATGGAAAATGAGCACAGATGCAAGATCACTGTACATAATTAAGTAGCCAGTGAGTGTAAATAAATAATTAAGTTTAATGGTGAACTGCACTCACCAGTTTAGTTTGTAATTTTTGGTAAACAACATTGTAACTGTTTCTTTACTTATGTAATTATTATTCCACTAATTTCATAGTGGATTCTGTCTGAATTGTTCTGTATACATTTAGACAATTAAAGCAATTTCTTCAAAATGCTTTGTGGTGTGATCTGTTCATGTCTACATGCTGGTGAACACAGGTGAGCTTTAAGAATTGTGACATTTACAAGACATGATACTGTATACAGTGGCTTAATGTATGACATTACAGATTATTGGCAGATTATTGATTGCTCAGCTCAAAGAGCTTTTCTCAAGACTAGTGGTACTTCTTAGCACCACATATGTTCTCATGATAGCCAAACTAAATATTTATTTTAGCGTTGACAAAAAAATGTCAGTCAGGATAACTAATAATTTACAAAAGTTGAGTGAACAAGAAACAATTCTGGGAAATTCTGTTTTGTTGTTGTTGTTGTTGTGGAAGCTAAAAATATGTACAGTGTAATGATACTGATAATCAATTAGCTCAAAATCAAACTTTCTGTTACTTACAGGGGAATTTCTGCGCAATTAAATTCTCAAGAGGTAAACAAAACAGATTTTTGTGAAATACTTTTGTCAAGAAAAGATCATATTTAGACCCTTGTTCCACCAGAACGTCAAAAGATTTTGCACTTAAAAAGTATTGGCATGACTCCTCACCCCTGCTATTAAGTATGTAAGTTATCAGTGTATTAGGTAAAGGCAGCCAATAATGTATTCAATCAGTTTTCATTCATTATTGAATGCTTAATGTATATCATGTAACAACAATGTAACTACAGGTAATGTATTCACTGTTACAGATGGATTACAGTAGTACAGTTTATGAAAATACACAAGTTTATCAACTTCAGTTTTTACTCATTCAGTTGCACAAGTTGCACAAATCATGATAATCATAATGGCTTATTGTCTCTTATATAGTTATCAGTATGTCATAGAGTTTCCAACAAGTCTTATCTGATTGTAACAGTAATAATTTTACTACATCTACATACAGACCCACACAAAGACAGTATTAATTTCAATCTGTAAATTCACAGTACCTACATACATTTCTATATTTTACATCAACAGAGAAATGGACATATGCTGTTGCCATGTAAAGCATGGAAACCTAATCAAAGTCTGTAATGTTTTACACAGCAACCACTTCTATACCTCAGCTTATACAAACATAACTACCATAACACTGTTACACATGTGTAATTACATAAGCAGAAACATGCTGTTACAGCTACTGGGATATGCTTGTGTTACTACATGAGAAAACACTGAAATTGATACATAGAGAGTGGGACCAAATTATTTCTTAGGAATAAATGATATAGTTCAGTTTCTGCAATGAATGTAAAAAACACTAAAACGGGTGTTTACATACCACACGGTGATTAAGGTTTATACTTGCTGAAACAGCCAGAGAGCCGGTGATGATGTACTGAGTGAGAGGAAAAATGACAGAGTTTTCATTTAAATTAGTATTGGGGAATATTTAAAGAAGTATCTCTATCTGATGGAATACCAGCAGATAAAACTTACCATCCAAGCAAACCCAAATGCAATTCCACCGAAGACAGTGGACATGTAAGAGTTCATCACCATCATCACAATACCAAGTAAGAGTTTCAACAAACCGATGGTTATTTGAACACTCTGTGGGAAAAAGAAAGAGACAGATATTTGACTGATCTCAATACTGGTTGAATTTGAATACTGAACGTTGCAGACGTCTATTGCAGCTGATGGAAGTACATTTTCAGTAGAGCTCAAATGAGTCAATTTTAATAAACTTCAGTGCATGTAGGATGTTTAACTAAAATAAAAATTTGGAATGTTCCAAATATAACCATGGCTCACATATGTAATAAACGGTAACACTTTCTTTGAAGGGTGTCTACATAACACATTCATATCACCTTACATAAACACTTCATAACATGTTCATGAATGCTTAAATCAACATTCATAAACTATACATGTTTTACATGATATTAATATGGACTACTATGTCATTTTACCGAAAGATGTTTTTCAAAATAAAAGTCCTCATTTTATTTATTATTTTCAGCGAACTCCTCTTTTCTGGACTGTCAGCATAAAATGACCTGGCTTTATCCCTTTGGACAGAAAGTGTTTTCACACTTTTTGCCTAGACTTTCAACTTTTTTTTTTTTCCTCAAGCATTTGTATTTTGCAATATGCTATTCTTTCTGCTTTTTATGCTAATTATTCATATATAAAATGTACTGTTCATTCAACACTCTATACATAATTGTGGAAATGTTACTTAAACTAAGTTTAACTTTCTTGGGGTAAATGTTAACACTGTTATCCCAATTACTGTGGAGGTTTTATTTTTAGTGATGTTCTTCCTCACTTACGGTTTTGGAGAAGGCACAAGTATAACTGTGCATTGATTATCCTGCGTAACTGAGGTTAAATGTGACAAGCACTGTTATCACAAGGAATGATTCCTTTTTGGCATTACTTCATAGTACAGTCGAGTGGTGGCTCTTTGACTTTCCTCACTCAGGGTGCTGATAAATTTGCCTTGCTTTGTCTTCACCATAAAAGTGATGGAAGTCACGTTATCCTCACTAAAGTGCATGTTACATGAATGGATGGATCATGAATGGAATGGATAAGTATTATGGACCTGTCCCACCACCACACAAAGTTTGAGACTTTAAGTTGATTGACTGTTCATAGCATATTTATGAGTAATTCACTGTCCATATAGTAAAGTGACATGCAAGACAACATTCATAAGTGATTCATAGCATTTTAAGGAGCTGTTAATATACCATATAGTAAAGTGACATGCAAAGCCACATTCATAAGTGATTGATAGCATTTTTAAGAGATGTTTACAGACCATGTGTATAAATAGTGATAGTGATTTACAATTAAATATCTACAATTATTTCCCTACCTTTGCAGCAAAACCCAATGACTGTGAAAAGGAGTCAATAAACACCACAAGTAGGAAGGTCCTTTTTTTTTATTGGCAAGACCACTGTTCAGAACAGGCACTTAAACATGCTGCTCAAAATCAAATCAGGAAACTACAAACTCTTCTGAACATGGAAAATACAGATGTGTTCAATAAAATCTTCAACTCTTTTCTAAAACGAAAAATAAAAGACACCACCTCATGTGGCCGTTACTGAAGGGGTACTGCCTTCACTTTGCTCCTTTTCATCTTAGACTGAAATTATTTTAAATTCTCTGAAAAACAAAACAAAATATGAAGAAAATAAACAAAACGACACAAGTCACTGCAAGAGTCTGAAGATATCATGATACTGGCACTGCAGCTGGTTGTCTGTCCTCTTCTGGCTATTAAAAAGGTCAAACACGAGCAGTCAGACGTGTGGAACTCTACACGTACAGGATCAGCCTATTTATACTGAAAGCGCATGAACGTTAGGTTATGTTAGTGGGCTAGATAGACTGTCATAGCAGAGGAATGATATATAACTAGCAGTATAGCAGTTAAATTAGCTAACCTACTTTGCTTATGATCAGTAACTGTAGCCAAGAAACTTTGCTAACTAGCTAGCAGGCCAACACTACCTTACATTAGCTATTAAAATGCATCAAGCTAACGTTCATGTTAACGTCACGTAGGTTAGTTAGCTAAGTTACATGATTCAGTTAAGCCCCAAAGATAAATAGACCTTATGCGGCTCTTGTTAACAACATTCTTTTTTTTCCGAACTTAAAATAACTGATACTGATTTACCTTAGCTTACTGTTTGTAACGGTGCCAGTCGAGCTGAAGTAGTTAACGCTAGTGGGCCTAAATGAGCATTACTTATGACACACAGCAGTGCGATGCGGAGTGATACGGTAAGCTAGTCCCAAATGCAAGATGCACGTTTGGCTAGTGACGTGGTCTATACCAGGGGTCGGCGAAGTGTCAACAAAAGTCATTTTACTATCCTGGCTGTAATGTGTCTCAGTATGTGTTAATGTGCTAGTATAGGCTAAAAGTATATAAATGAAAGACTTACTTTGCTCTCCTTTAACCTTTATCTCAGCTATAGCCACGTGTCTCGCATCTCCACCACGAAAATTTGCCGAAAAGTAAAATAATCTTGTAAAAAAGTGAAATAATTCTTGTAAAACGTCTTTTAAACTTCGTTTTTTCGAAGTTTCTCGTTACAGATTAAATATATCAGGAAACAAACTGGAGTGATAATGAATTCATAGTCCAAGTCCATTTGTATCCAAATTACTGATGTTTGTCTTAAATCTTTCCCTTCGCTTTTTTGTTAGCTAACTTACTTACTAAGCTAGCTAGCTGGGCAAGACTGCTGACTGTCTGCACGCCTGCAGGGTTAAAGGGTTAATTAGCAGATATAGGCTATTGTCACACATCCAGCATGTTCTCAGAGAGACATGGACTCCATGTCCCAGACTCCTCTGAGAGATCACATGACTTCTCACTCTTTATCACGCTCCTATCAGCGTTCTCAGTCACCCGAATACTAATATGTTTCACCTGTGTGTGCAGTCATATGACTCGTAGTTTAGTATATAAGCCCGGGCTTTAGTCATGTCTAGTTGCGAGGTATTGTTTCACTGTAAACTACTGAGCGCTCCTCATCATTGATTGTATCCTGTTTTTGACCGTTTGCTTTTTTTGTTTTTTGACTCTGCCTTTTTGCTCAATCCCTTTGTACTTTTGCTGGACTGTGTTTTGATTCGTGTTTTGACCTTTTGCCTGCCTCTACAACTACGTCTTTTGCCTTACCCTTTTGTGTTTGTTTGTCTGGTGTTATGCTTATGGTAACACTTCTACTGGGTTTGCTGGATTTGACCATTGCCTGTTCTTTGACTACGCTTTTGGATTTTGATTCTGGAAGTAAACCTGATACTCTCCTTTTTATCCGCGAGCGTCTGGTTTCTGTTGATTCGTCACAGCTATATTAACTCCAGTGTTTAAGACCGTTTATAGTTGAAACTGTGTTGAATGATTAGCAGAGCTTTATTTTACTGTAAAGGAGGATTATTTTATTTTTGCCTATTTTGCAGTTCCATGTTCAGAAGAGTTTGTCCTGATTTGATTTTGAGCAGCATGTTTAAGTGCCTGTTCTGAACAGTGGTCTTGCCAATAAAAAAAAAGGACCTTCCTACTTGTGGTGTTTATTGACTCCTTTTCACAGTCATTGGGTTTTGCTGCAAAGGTAGGGAAAATAATTGTAGATATTTAATTGTAAATCACTATCACTGTTTATACACATGGTCTGTAAACATCTCTTAAAAATGCTACAAATCACTTATGAATGTGGCTTTGCATGTCACTTTACTATATGGTATATTAACAGCTCCTTAAAATGCTATGAATCACTTATGAATGTTGTCTTGCATGTCACTTTACTATATGGACAGTGAAATACTCATAAATATGCTATGAACAGTCAATCAACTTAAAGTCTCAAACTTTGTGTGGTGGTGGGACAGGTCCATAATACTTATCCATTCCATTCATGATCCATCCATTCATGTAACATGCACTTTAGTGAGGATAACGTGACTTCCATCACTTTTATGGTGAAGACAAAGCAAGGCAAATTTATCAGCACCCTGAGTGAGGAAAGTCAAAGAGCCACCACTCGATTGTACTATGAAGTAATGCCAAAAAGGAATCATTCCTTGTGATAACAGTGCTTGTCACATTTAACCTCAGTTACGCAGGATAATCAATGCACAGTTATACTTGTGCCTTCTCCAAAACCGTAAGTGAGGAAGAACATCACTAAAAATAAAACCTCCACAGTAATTGAGATAACAGTGTTAACATTTACCCCAAGAAAGTTAAACTTAGTTTAAGTAACATTTTCACAATAATGTATAGAGTGTTGAATGAACAGTACATTTTATATATGAATAATTAGCGTAAAAAGCAGAAAGAATAGCATATTGCAGAATACAAATGCTTGAGAAAAAAAAAAAAAAAGTTGAAAGTCTAGGCAAAAAGTGTGAAAACATTTTCTGTCCAAAGGGACGAAGCCAGGTCATTTTATGCTGACAGTCCAGAAAAGAGGAGTTTCGCTGAAAATAATAAATAAAATGAGGACTTTTATTTTGAAAAACATCTTTCGGTAAAATGACATAGTAGTCCATATTAATATCATGTAAAACATGTATAGTTTATGAATGTTGATTTAAGCATTCATGAACATGTTATGAAGTGTTTATGTAAGGTGATATGAATGTGTTATGTAGACACCCTTCAAAGAAAGTGTTACCCAATAACCTGAGTCCCTTAACATTCAATCTGAATCTCAAATTTCAAACATTTAGCAAATGTGAATTCCCCATTTCTGAAATCATCATCACCACTTTACAGACTCTTTTAAATGGCTGTGCACCTATATAACATTCTGACGTCCACTGACAAAAGTCTGACACATAACTGTGTGTAATCAGCATAGCTATCACAGCTGATCTCATGTTTTCTAAAGACGACATTTACCAAGAGGTAACATACATAAAGAGAAAGAACTGCCCTGAAGCAAATCCCTGTGACTCCACAGGGAATTCCACAATATAACCAAGAACCTGAACCATCCACTGACAGTTATGCTTCCACAATAAACATAACCTGAACAAGCTCACCCTTCCTGGATCGGGGCCTTGTCGTGGTGGAAGGGCTTGTGTGGTCTAGGGATCTTCAGAGCTAAGTCGTCGGGAGCAACATGCTCCTGGTAGGGTCTCCCAGGGCGAACAGGTCTGGGTGGAAGACCCAGACTAACTCGATCCAAAAACCTCCATGAAAAACGGACACAGAACATCGTGTACCCTGCCCGGGAGAGGGTCACCGGGACCTACCCCTGGAGCCAGGCCTGGGGGTAGCGTCCCTCGGCGAGCGCCTGGTGGCCGGGCAGCCCACGTAACCCGGCCGGGCTCAGCCCGAAGAGGCAACGTGGGGGGACCATGTGGGCCCACCACCCGCAAGGTCCAGCATGGGGGAGTGGTGCAGTGCCGTACAGGCAGTGGGAGATTGCAGGGGGGCCCTTGGTGGTCATGAGCTGTGGGTAATGACCGAAAGAATGAGATTGCGAATACAAGCGGCAGAAATGAGCTTTCTTCGCAGGGTGGCGGGCTACACTCTATTTGATAAGGTGAGGAGCTCGGCCATCCGGGAGGAGCTCGGAGTAGAGCCGCTACTCCTCCGCATTGAGAGGAGCCAGCTGAGGTGGTTCGGGCATCTGATCCGGATGCCCCCGGGACGCCTCCCGGGGGGGTTTACCAGGCACGGCCTACCGGAATAAGACCCCGGGGTCGTCCTAGGACCCGCTGGAGGGATTATATCTCCAAGTTGGCCTGGGAGCGGCTTGGGGTCCCCGGGAATGAGCTGGAGGAAGTTGCGGGAGACAGGGTCACCTGGGATTCTCTGCTCTCCCAACTGCTACCGCGACCCTATCTGGACTAAGCGGTTAACGATGATGATGATGATGATGAACAAGCTCAGGCTTTCTCCCTTCTTCCCTTAGGCAGAGACTGTAAATCTTATTTCTGGGAATGTGTTGGCTCACCAGGTACTTCTCAAGAAATGGAAACTAGTTTTCCTTTTCATATATGAACTGGAGAGTGAACTGTATGTTTTAAAACAAACAAACAAAAAAAAAACAAAAACAAAAAAAAAAACATTAACAATGCTTAAACACTTCAAGAAACTTATTTCAAGAAGATAAGAGATTTTCAATGATGTGTACTACTTCACACAAAACCTGACCAGCAAGTTGGGTCACTTACTCCTAATAATTTTGGTTTTCCTTTCAGAAACTTCTGAAGTGGGCCTATAGTGTAGATCATTTGCCCAGGTTCAGTTGATGTTGGTGGGGGGATCACTTGGGTCACAGTGGTGTAGGCATTCCTCAGTGGAACTGCAGTGGCCGACATCTTTAAAGCGATCTGAATTATTCACCTGTGAAAGACCAAACATTCATCACACTGTCAGTACAAGAGAACTAGAACAGAACTGTTAAAGATCACAATTAGACTGGCAGTGCTTGAGGGCAGTTAAAAGCGGTTGAATTTCCGATATTCACTTCTTAATTTACTTTAAAATCAATGAAAATGTTTTGAAGTTAAGGTTGTATTTTTATAAAAAAAAAAAAAAAAAAACTGTGTATTCAATGAATGAAAACAAGGACTTGCTGTTTTTTTTAATGAATAATTAGGTTAATACACTAAATAAACTAAGACAAATGTAGGATGAACAGCAAACAGTAATTACACACAAGAGAACATCATGTCACACTGGAAATCAGTCTAGTCATATAGATTCTCTGTATTTGAAAAGGTAAACAAAAACCTATAAACTTTCAGAAAAGTGCTATGTATTACATGGTTACTGTAAATAAACAGTGAAAACAAAAGACAAAAAAATAAGCATTAAAATCAGCCTTACAGGCAAACAACTATAGATATACCTGTTATAAATACATTGCTGTGTTAAATATATGAATACTTAATACATATTCATAAGTTTATGAAACATAAAATCAACTACTGTTACCTGCTGTTTTCGTCGTGGAGTGCAGTTGGTGTTTGCTGTTCCTCTTCCTCTTCTGAAAGACTTTTCTGTGTCCCTCAGGAGGAGTGGCTTACACACTGCTTTCCACAGAAAATTAACGTATGTATTCCTGCAAGCTGGAGCAAGTCCAAGTAGGAGGGACTCCAAATGTCTCGGTCTGAGCTCCAAACAGGTTTGCATTCTGTTAAAGTCTTTGTTAGGGGTCTAAAACAAACACCTGCAAACAGACTGAACTCTAGCAGGTCCAGCACTCATTATGACATGTTGTGACCATTTACAACTCAGTGCTTATCTCAATGCTATTAAATGTTTACCTTTTAATATTGTACAGGAGGAGAAACTCAGAGACGTCAAAATGTTGGTCCATAACTCAGCTTAGAACAGCGCACAGAAAAGGGAGAATCACTGTCCCCATGTAGGCTCACTCTCACTGTCAGCCTCGGCTCTCCTAAAATAAAGAGTCCCCCAAATGAAAAGGCTAAATTAAAGCTACAGAACAGAATAACTCGAGTAAAACTAAACTCAGGGATGCCAAGATGCCACAATAGCTTGAAATTGCAATATTTTCTGATGTAAAAATATTTTCTTGTCTGATCGTTTCCGTCTTTAATGTGATCTTCCAAAAAACTGTCATAATTTACAAGAAAACAACAAAACAACAAGACAAAACAAAAGGAAGTGTTAATGTGGAAACCTTAAAATGTAAAATCCAAGGCCTCTACACAGAACGTTTAGCTTTAGCCTCCTGCATTTGTGCTTAGGTACAACTGTCCTGTTATCTGATATTTTTATATTGTTATTCTTCTCATCTTATTGTTCTGCTAAATTTCCATCTGCTAACTCGTTCCTCAGGTTGAAATTTCAACAATGAACTCCAGAATATTGAGTCTGATTGAGGCATATACAGTTTTTTTGATTAGACCTTCTGTTTTCTGTGTAGCATTGATACAATATATTTTTTCTAGTAAGAATGCCCAGGAAAAAGGTTGTGCAAAAATTTGTGTATTGCTCCAACACCATAGCAACCACCTGGGATACAACAGCAACCATTTAGCATCATCCTAGCAGCCTTGACACCATGGTAACCATCTAGCAATACCCTCAAAATCACATAGCAACACTCTAAAAACCACCTGCAATACAATACAAGACAATACCCTAGCAACCACATTCAATATCATAGCCGTTGTGCAGCAATACACTTACAACTACCTACAATAGCATAGCAACCACTTAGCAAAAGGACTACAAAGATGAGTGACAGCATTGTAGAAAAGTCTTCCAAAGGGTTTTCACAGGGGAATACAGGGTAGCCAATCAGTGTATTGACAAGCTAACTCCATTGGTTGCTGACCCATCCACCATCTTTGATGGCATTCCCACAACACACCGTGTTTTTTGTTTTTTTTTCTGTTGTTGATATGACCAATGTTTTTTGGTCAGTTCCATTAGCATCACAAAGCCAGCCATGACTCGCTTTCACTGAGGCAAGTGAGGCCAGGAGTTCTTTAGATGTTTGTCTGGGTTATTTTTTGACCTCCTGGATGAGTCGTTGATGCACTCTTGGAGACACTTTGGTAGGCCGGGCACTCCTAGAAAGGTTCACCACTGTTTCAAGTTTTTTGCTTTTGTAAATAATGGCTTTCACTGTGGTTCGCTGGAGTCCCAGAGCCTTATAGAGACTCTGTAACCCTCTTCCATAGTTGCAGGTTTCTATGACTCTGTTTCACATCTGTCATTGAATGTCTTTAAAATTTGGCATCATGTGCTGCTTTTCAAACCTTCTAGCCTGCTTCTCATTACCAGACAGGTTCTATGTAAAGTGATGTTTAGATTCAACAGGTCTGGCAGTAATCATGCCTGGGAGTGGGCCAGTGAAGCTGAATTCAACAGTTAATTGAATTTGGTTAACTAGTTGATTTGGTAGCTAAGAGGACAATTACTTTTTCACATAGTGCAATGCAGAACTGAGCAGCATTTTCCTTTAATAAATAAATTAATTATTTAAAAACAGCATTTCATGTTTACTAGGGTTATTTTTATCTTTTATTACAATTCATATCATGATCTAAAACATTTGAGTGCAACAAATATGCAAAAATAGAATAAATCTTGAAGGGGCAAATACTTTTTCACTGTATGTTAAAAAGCTTTTTGCATAACTTCAAATAGATTGTTACAAAAAAGGTTTAGAGTAGGAGTAGTTTTAATGTCTGATCTATATAATAACTGCTACCTTATCAGTTGTTAACGGTAGATGGTCATGAGAAATTCACTGCCTAAAATGTGTGCCATGGTTCAGTTTCATCCACAGAGATTATTTCATATTTGATTTAAGGTACAGGATATAACGCAAACATATCTGATCTACATATAATACTGATGTTCATGAGGGACTGAATGACTTAAACCAGTGACTATTGGGTTTACAATCATAAAAAAAAATAGAGAGGCCTATACAATGTGTCCAAATGATGTAAAATAAAATCTAACAATATTTTGGATAAAAATGCATATTGAAAACTGATTTACTTAAAAAAAGAAATTATAACATTTTGATTGCATTATCGAAACATCCTTACATTAGTGCAGTCCATCCTAATACTTAGGAAGAAAAAAAAACAAAATGATATGCAAAAACTGACATCAAACATCGTATAAATAAAATTACAGGCTGTACAATAAAAATAAAATTAGCAGTGTAGCATGTATTATGATAAAAAACATATATGTATAGCTCTATAGTGGCAGTGCAGATATAATGTTATCGTGGTGTCTAATCTGGAGATGGTAACTTAGTTTCAGTTAGATGATTAAGCTTTCTCACTGTATGGTGGAGGACTTTCCATTGGTGCACTGTTAATGGTGGCACTGTTGACTTCATACAGTGGACACTGTAAAGCAAATATGTACACATTGTAAAAGCTGCACAATGTAAACTTAAAAAAAAAAACTAACAGGCAGCTTAGTTGACAATAAAGGGCTGTAAATATACAGTACACAACTGTACCACATGTTAAGGTAATTTTGCTCAATTTTTACAGTATTAACTCTCAAAGGATAATTTGACATATTATTACTTGTTTACTGGGGTAATCAGGACATCCTGCTTGGTTTGGAGCCACAGTGATGTTCACCTACAGACATACAGAGAGATTCATAAGCTGCATAGTTTATACAGGGTGAATCACTTTACAAGGTCATTACAGCAGATAGAAAACGTGTAAACCATGTTCATTGACAGTGATCTCTTGATCAAAAGGGGGCAGTGCAACAACAAAACTCACCAAAACTCTTCAACAACAATATACAGGAATATACCCACTGGGTATTTTATCGCATCTCTGAAACTGTCCTTATTTTACTAAAATTGTACACCTACAGAAGGTTCATCGCTGCAGGTGGCTTTACAGGCAAAGGCTGAGACACAAATGGAGATGATGGACTGAATTATGGAACAAATCACCAGCGCTACAGAAATCTCAAAGATCTAAAAGTAAAATAAAAGTAAAGTTAATTTCATCATGAACTGGTTCGTTCTTAAGGTGTATGAACTGTGCAGTTTACAAAGCTAGAAGACTTCATAGCTACAGAACTCTCACTGGTAGATTAACAAGAGTAACATTTTTGGACACAGTAGTGTTTATTGGACAAAAAAGAAACCAGCTTTCATTCATCAAACAAAATGGCAAATTCTCGAAACAGATAAATAGCAAACGTACACACACACACACACACACACACACACACACACACACACATACATAAACAATCATGTAGACTTAAAGAGTTTTTAATTTGGGGTGATAATGTGGGGAGGCGGTCCTGCTACCAGGAGAGAATTCTGAAGAATCCCTCTCACAGCAGTAGTTCACTCAGCCAATCTATAGAAAATTTAATAAGAATTTTGTTGTTATTGTCAGAACTGAGATCTGCATTGTTTTCCTGAAGATCTCTGAATCAGGCGTTTACCCTGATCTTCCACAACATTCTCCAGTTTGACTGATTATAATTCAAACCCTTGATAAACCTAACCAGACAGATTTAAACTAAAAGTCTGAAACATGAACAGATGGTGAAGTCTAGTGAGTGGTAAGCTTTTATTTCCACATGCATGTTTGCTTTCTTTCTTCTATAGTTTTTGAATAATGGGTGCAAAACATTAATGTGTGTAAATGATCATTTTTTGTAAAAGTCGATCAGCTACTACTCAGTTTTTGTGTTAAACTGATGTCTTTTTAAACTCATAGTACATGTTGATCTCTATGAGCTGCTAAAACCACTGAAAGCTGATTAGGGAGCATCTTTAAGCACAAAGCATCACCATGAAACCTTAAGAGCCTTTTGGCAGAGAGAGCACAAAGGATGGGCGATTTTTAGAATGACCTCTGTTTATGATTACTGCTGATGAGGGGTCTCAAATAAAGATTTCAAATGATCTTTTGACATTGGCATGAAAATCATTTCTACACTCAAACAAATTATACTGTTATCACCTATAATCTAGCATTCTGATTCATATAACAGTGCGGCTACTCAGAATTATCTCCTGAGAGATTAATTACTTGTATTTAACTGCCGTTTGGAAATTGGAAATTAAATGAATGCCTGGTGGTCTCGGACTGTCAATCAGATAAAAAGATGTGATATACAATTGAGTATGTCATGTGATGACAAATAAAAAATCTTACCATTGAACAACCATAGTAGCAGGGCCTAAACTCGTGCGCTAATATCAAAAACAGCAAAAAATACGGTGATGGTTATTGCTGCAGTTATTCTGCTTATCACATTCATGCACAGAGCATCAGTCACCAAGATGAGAAACAGAAAACAAAAGCAAAAGATGAGCTGTAATAGACAAATTTTCATTCAACTTTCATTCTACTTTGATTTCCAAAATTATAGTCATACTGAAACACAAAAGGCAACTGAAACATTTTTAAATCAAATGTATGACTGTATGATCAGAGAGGGAGCATATGTTATCCACTGTATTTCAGTCTTGAAGCTAGCAAGCTGAACTGATATGAACATAGACTTTTATTGTTAACAGCTGAGCCAGGCTCGCTAACTGATGTGTCAGCAAAAATGTAAGGGTACATTCCACCCATAGTGAGGCAGATTGTGCTTTTAAAGCAGCTTCTGAAAGCTTCAAAATGCTTCTCGTAAGCAAATGCTTAATTCATTTGATGTATCGACAGTTTTTTCGTCAAACATTTACTCAAACGTAATCCTATGATTTGTTAATGTTAAACTCTTCATATGTTAAAATGAAAATTACCATCACTTGCTAAAAGTCATAGACTAGTGAGTCACCTCTTTTAAATGAATGTTTGCTCTCACAAAATAATAGAAAAGTTTAGTACCATTTTAATTTAGAACAGTGTTGAATTTATATTCCATCTCTAATAAACTGGTTTGTACACTTGTTAGAGTTGTTACCTAATTAGCTAAACAACCTGTTTGCGCATGCTTAGCTAACATTAGCAGGCTAAGTTAATAGCTCTGCTGGAAGACCGGCTCAGTTCCGGCTAACTTATGCTAACTCACAATGAATACAGGCTCAAATCTAAACAAGGAAGTCCAGTGTCTGGTGTTGGAGTGACAGAAAAGGTAACTCAGCAGGTTCGGTGATGTGTGGGGTTGTTAGCTTGTTGGCTAGCAGTCTAATGACTTCCCACATCACAGAACAGGTTTGATGCTTCATTCACATGAATTTAGAAGATAAAACCAGAAATCTGAAGGAGTGACTGGTGATGTAGTTACAGTTAAAACAGAAAGCTATTATTTCAACTGAGCTGTGATTTGGTAACTGCATCTTCTTGTGATGACCTCCACGTCTCCTAGGTCTACAATCAGCATTTCTCAGGTATGGAAGCAGTTTACATGCTGTTACAGCTACCGGAATATGCTTGTGCTACTACATTAAGAAAAACTGATACATGTAGCAGCACAGTTAGAGAGTGGGACCAAATTATTTCTTAGTAATAAATGATGTAGTTCAGTTATTTATCAATTATGAATAAATAATCATGCATTTACAACATAGTACAGCTTTAATGACCTACAAAGAAAAGTATTATTGAAATAAGTCTCGAAGCACATTTCTGCAATGAATGTAAACACAGTAAAACTGTACTTGCTGTTTACATACCACAGAGAGATTAGGCTTGTTACTTGCTGAAACAGCCAGCGCAGATGTACTGAAAGAGAGGAACAATGCAAGCCTTTTCATTTAAATTGGTATTGGGAAATATTTATAGAAGTATCTCTATCTGATAGAATACCAGCGGATAAAACTCACCACCATAGCACACCAAAATGCAATTCCATTGATGAGACTCAACTCACGATAGTCAAAGGTTACACAATACCAAGCAAGAGTGTCAACAAACCGATTATTATTTGATCTGTGAGGGAAAAAAAAGATAGATGTTTGATTGATATCAGTACTGGGTACTATTGCAACTTATGCAAATACATTTTCAGCAGAGCTCAAATGAGTCAGTCTTAATAAACTTAATAAAAAGAGTTAACAGACACAAAGAGAAAGCAAATGCCCTAAAATCAAACCTACTGTGACTCCACAGGAAATTTCCCAGTGGAACCAGGAACTTATCTATTCGTTCAACGTAACTTAAACCATCCACTGACGTAGTTATGCTTCCGTAATAAATATAAACTGAACAAGTTTAGGCTTTCTCCCTCCTGTACTTTTGATTGTAAATCTTTCTTTCTGGGAATCTGCTGGCCCACCGAGTACTTTTCAAGAAATAGAAACAAATTTTATTTTATCTTGTCTTTCCCATGTTTCTCACTTTCTTCTGCAAAACCCATGAACAACATTCTTACAGTTTGTGGGGATTATTTTCTTTTTTATTCATTTATTTATTTATTCAATTACATGCCTCAATTGTACTTTAATATCTTATTGATTTTTATTTTGTATTTTCATATTGCATTTTCTCAGAAGTCCTTATGATTTTTTGTTGGTTTATGTATAAAACGACAGTTATAATTCAATTGTATATGACCATCTTCAAAGTCTCTTCTCTTAGAATTAAATAAGCTGCTCTTGTCACTGTGTCTTTATGCATTAAATAGGTAAATGAGTTGTGTTCAAAATGACCACCCTGAATTGTGCCCCAATCAAAAAGCACACCAGACAGAAACACTTCTTATGGCAATTATGTGAGTGGGTGGGGCTCAAGCGTTATACACCGAATAGACAGACATACAGTGCTGAAAAAAGTGTTAACCCCTCCAGATATCTTCAGATAATTTTGTATGCATGGTAATGGAAATACATGTATACATACACACATCATCTAAACTGCTTATCCTTCTGGGTCACAGTGGTGTGCTGGAGCCTATCCCAGCCGTCATTGGGCGGAAGGCAGGATACACCCTGGACAGGTCGCCAGTCGATCGCAGGGGGTAATGGAAATAGACCTGTATAAAACACTAAAATATCATAATCCATTTGTGATTTTTTTCCAAAATCAAGTAATATGTTCAACGAGGGAATTTACAAGGTTACTAAACATGTTTGTATGTGGAATTAAACTGCAAAGTCAGATAGTCTTACTAGAAGACAGAGCTGTATGGAGCAATCAAACAAATCAAGCTCCATTTGTGATTTTTGTCACAAACTGAGCTCTGCTTAATCAAACACATTTACATAGATTTTGGAGTCATTTCACCTTCTGAGGTCAAAAAAAGGCTTATATTCCACTTTCCGTGCTTGTGGTCTACACAGGCCACGGATGGGCAAAATAAGAACTATGAAATTTTTCACAAATCAGCCTGGTCAGTTTGAACCTGGTTTCATTCATCTGAGAGCTCAACCTTTGAAGTCATAAGCTTTAGAAAACACAACCCTGATGTGTAATATTGGCAGATTTTGGCATGGAAAATGTCGTAATCTGAATTCACAAATCAGGACTAACAAAGCTCACCAGTGTTTGTGGATACACGTTACTGCATTCCGGAGTTATAGCCGATAAAAATCTGAATCGCTAACCCCAAGCCAACTTTACTGCTGTCTTTTAGTCGGCTACCACCTAGGCGAGATTGTTGTCTGCGTTTCTATGGTGACCAGTAATCTGCGCGCCAACCTTCAGGGTTAAAGGGTGAATTAGCTTTTTATATTAACTCCAACGTTTAAGACCATTTAGTGTTAAAACTGTGTTCGAACGATCAGCAGAGCTTTATTTTACTGCAAAGGAGGATTGTTTTATTTTTACCTAAAAACTGATGGTGATATAGATTTTAACTTGTCTGGTGTGACTAAGTACAATAAGATATGTTGCTTCCCTCTGGCCTGTTCACCGTACAGTGCATGTGTAAATGAGTATTTAGTGCTTAAATTCTCAAATGCTTGATAAACCCCAATAGCGCTGTAAACCTTTTTAGTATTGTTATTTATTGTTATTATTGGTCCTCCAAACTGACAGTGGTTGTATGACCTCAAGTACATTTAATAAAGATTATATTTTTGTATTTTTCTAAACCTGCGTTTGTGAATTCCTTGTGGACAGACACTCTACAAAGCAGAAGTTCTCAGCCAGAGAGCCCATTAATTTGGAAACCTTATTAGGCTTAAATGTAAATTCCACTGTCCTTATACAGAAAGTTTGGCTTTAGTTTTTTGAGCTTGCACTTACTGGAGAGAGCATCAGCCTTAATTCTAACTATGATAAAACCTCTGAGGTGTGAGCTACTAATTCTCTCTAATTACTCAGCCTAATTACTGACTACACAGTGTATAACTCACTAACTCACACACACATTCTCTAAACCGCTTATCCCTCTGGGTCATGGGGGGGTGCTGGAGCCCCAGGTGCCACGCGAAAGGCAGGATACACCCTGGACAGGTCACCAGTCCTTTGCAGGGCAGACAGACAGACAGACATATACACTCACACTCACCTTCACACCTAGGGGCACTTTAGCATGTCCAATTAGCCTGACAGCATGTATTTGGACTGTGGGAGGAAACCAGAGAAACCCACACAGACACAGGGAAAATATGCAAACTGCACACAGAAAGGACTCTGGTCACCCAGCTAGGAAATCAAACCCAGGGCCTTCTTGCTGTGAGGTGACAGCACTACTCGCTGTGCCTAATGTATAACTCTTCCATTATCATCATTATTCCATTTTCAAAGGCTCAAAAATGGCTGTGTAAAAGTTTGTATAGCCATCTAAGGTTTCTGTGATAGAAATACATCGGAAAACACCAGTAACACTTTCTAACTTTAATATACCGTGAGCAAATCATTAGTTCATAAAAATTGGAAAATGAACAGATGTTTACAAAGGACAGTTCATGTAGCTTCCAATGTGTGCTGTCCTTTAGGGCTCCATTAGCAGTGCTTCATTCAGAAGGAATGAATTTGAAGGGAAGTTTGCAGAGCAGGTTCACCTCTCCAGGTGCCTGTATGAGAACTCATATCATGGAGAATTCTGCAACGACGGAATCGCTAAGTACCACTAACATGACTGCTTCAGATTCGCGGGCGTCTGTGGAATTTTGTGCAACACTCTGCATCACATAGCACAGCGCTGCTATAGAATGCCAGCCAATAAACTATTGATCTATTTGTGTAAATTTAATGAAACAAAGCGCTCAACAGTTTTTTACGTTTGCACAAACTGGCTGACAGATACAAGCTCAAAAAGGCTAAAATAGTAACCTTAGCTGAGATAACTTCTTTATCAAAAAGACTGACTGCCTTTTTGTGCCATATGTGATGTACTGTGACCTTCTGTGATCTTGATATGGCTTTAATTTAATGTAGTGACAGCAAAATACTACATAGCGCACTGTGAAGTGCTGAGAAAATGAACAGAGCTGTCAGGATGAAGAAGAACTGGATGTTCCTTAAAAAACAATGGTTGTAAATTTTTGCACACTGGGTAACGTGTTGCAGCTCGCTCAGTGTGTGGTGGCATTAGAGTAGCCAGCCAACATGAGACCCCGTGAATACCAGGGGACATTTCACACACTGATAATTCCCAATGGTGCTGCTGTGGTTCTACATACCTCAGTGTCACTGCTAGGTCGAGAGGGGTCCAACACCTAAAGATATCCAATCAAGTGTGCTACTGTGATCCTGTTTACCTACAGTGTGTTCCAGCAAGTTACATGTGTCTGGTGAGTAAAGTTAAAAGTCCTGTTGAAAGATCTGCATCAAAAAAGGATTCATTCGTTCTAGATCTTTTTAATTGCATAAAGTAGGTAACAGAATTAGTCCAAAGTTTATAAATGCTTGCAAACTGTACGTTGAAGCTATACATTCATCAGTTATTGGCTTTTTAGCAGGACCTGAACTAAAGTCGAAACTCATTATAAATTAATGTTTATAAAGGTTTACAACCTGTTAATGAATATAGATTTTAATGTCATGTACATGTTAACACATTATCACATTACATATGATCAAGTAGGACTGTGTATCTCCATACAGTAATTTGCAAATAAAAACATTAATTCATTATATATGAATCTTTTTCCAGTACCTAATCCAAAGATAACCAGGTTCACCATTTTTAAATTTTATAAATGTTTATATCCTAGTGGGAAACATTTAGCACACATTTACAGATCATCAGTGAATTCATTAAAATGGGACAAGAGTGAAACGAACTAGTGACTTTTCATTGCAAAAAAGACGAAATCTGCCTTGATCACAAAAAATAAAGAAATTTGCTCACTGAAAGAAACAATTGAGCTAAGATTCTTGCAATGAATAAATGGGTCATTCTACAGAAACGTCCATTTTTGCGTCCCTAGCGTTTACAGACACATTACACTTGAAAAACATGTTACGGTTACAATTTATTTTTATTTTCAAATAAAACAGTAAGTTATTTTAACAGTTACACCTTTTTGAGCCATCAATTTAGCAATCAATTATATAGAATTCCAAGCACCACCAATTGCTTGTCCTCACAATCATGTGTAAATGGTCAGTGCAATATTTTATAGTAAAAAAAAAACATGTTTTCTATGTTAGCATCAGGTAACAACATTTCACTTTCTGTGTGAAATAACATAACATGTTATGACAACTGATGTTTTAGTGTTGTCATATCTTTTCCACAGCTCTCCTATTCCTAATAGTGTCCATTTCACATGCACTTCTTAAAACACATCATAGAACTCATAGGACATTTTAATGTTGGCCATTGAATCACTTTCTAGGGTTAGCAGATCCTGGCACATTTTTCAACCCAAGTACTTCCAGATAACAGCAAATGAACTGTTGACAAAAGCAGCCTTTATAACAGTTATGCTTGTTGGAGCCTTTGTAAATGTTTATGTAGGTTTATGTTTGTTGTCATGAAAGACTAATGGAGGTTGTCATGCAGCTTTATGAAGGCTGCCCATCGGTAAAGCATTACCTAAAAGGCTAATATATTATGTAATTATGAGAGTAAGGAACTGATGTGTCATATACAAGCTTCTGCAGTTTAAGAGGTTAATCCCTATCCTGGCTTATTATTCATTAACCATAAGAACCATAAGTATTTCTTCACTTTTATTACTTTGTAACAGAAGATGAGACTGGGTGGCAGGACATAGCCATTTAAGCAGTTAATGTGATACTGCTTTCCTTTTTATCTAACTTAGTATGGAAGAGGACGTATGGCTGGAGGATGGAGGAGGAGGAAGTGGGTGTTCAGCATGCTTGGTGTGAAAGTTGGGGACACAAATCAAAGAAAGCCAGTTCTTCGCCTCGTCGAGCGGAGGTCCAGAGGGGAACTCATGCCACTCATCACTCAACATGTCAAGAGGGGATCCACTATCCTAAGTGATGAGTGGCGTACCTACCGGCAGGCTCTACCTCAGCTTGGCTACAGGCATTACACAGTCATTCACAGTGTATCATATGTGGATGCTCAGACAAGGGCTCATACCCAGCATATAGAGAGGGCCTGGAGAACATACAAGGAAACATTTTGGAGGCTTAGAGGTAACCGGACAGAAGAGCTATTGAAGAATCACTTGACTGTAATTAAACGGTATGAATGGCTAGCAAAAAAGCATCATAATGGGCCTCTAGGACAGCTAATTCATGATCTTGGAAAACTCCATGAATGAGATGCCACATTAAACTCAACCGGACTTTAGTCCTATTAATTTAGCAGGCAACCTGTAAAGACTGTACATGCAATTTTGCACTAATGTTCATGCAGGACAAGTTACAATATAGTTAAGGTTGAAGGAATTTCAAATGTGTCAAATTTTATGAATTAATTTGTGCTACAAATTGTCATGTCTTGTTTGCCAAAAAAGTAAATACTACTTTTAAATGTTAAGCAAATAGCTATTACAAAACATTAACTCAAATTTGTCTACTATATGGAATAAAAATTCAAACAACTCACTTGTTCTCTTTTGATAAATTGTATTTTATGGTTGAATAAAATGAAGAATTTGTGTGCCAGCTCATGCTTAATACTAGCAATAGTACTGAGTAAACAGCCTGATTAAAAGTCTATACATTGTTTTTTGTTTCCACTTTAGATTAGGGGCTGCAAAGTGTTTTATAAATGTTGACCAATTAATGTATAAATGACTTAACAAAAGGACTTCAGTTTGTAAATGACTTAGGAATTTTAGATATTCATATATATGGAATAGTGTCCACTTTAGATTAGGGGCTGCAAAAATGTTGCAAATAATTTACATGTAATGAACAGGTCATTTATAAAACATGAGTAAGAAAGTCACTACTGTTTGTTAATGTTCAACAAATCACTTGTAGGCCCAATAATTTTTAATGAATCTTACTGTGGTTCCCAAAAGGGGTAACACTTTCTTTGAAGGGTGTCTACATAACACATTCATATCACCTTACATAAACACTTCAAACATGCTCATGAATGCTTAAATCAACATACATAAACTATACATGTTTTACATGATATTAATATGGACTACTATGTCATTTTACCGAAAGATGTTTTTCAAAATAAAAGTCCTCATTTTATTTATTATTTTCAGCGAAACTCCTCTTTTCTGGACTGTCAGCATAAAATGACCTGGCTTTATCCCTTTGGACAGAAAGTGTTTTCACACTTTTTGCCTAGGCTTTCAACTTGTGACAAGTGTGACAAGCACTGTTATCACAAGGAATGATTCTTTTTTGGCATTACTTCATAGTACAATTGAGTGGTGGCTCTTTGACTTTCCTCACTCAGGGTGCTGATAAATTTGCCTTGCTTTGTCTTCACCATAAAAGTGATGGAAGTCACGTTATCCTCACTAAAGTGCATGTTACATGAATGGATGGATCTTGAATGGAATGGATAAGTATTATGGACCTGTCCCACCACCACACAAAGTTTGAGACTTTAAGTCGATTGACTGTTCATAGCATATTTATGAGTAATTCACTGTCCACATAGTAAAGTGACATGCAAGACAACATTCACAAGTGATTCATAGCATTTTAAAGAGATGTTTACAGACCATGTGTATAAATAGTGATAGTGATTTACAATTAAATATCTACAATTATTTTCCCTACCTTTGCAGCAAAACCCAATGACTGTGAAAAGGAGTCAATAAACACCACAAGTAGGAAGGTCCTATTTTTTTATTGGCAAGACCACTGTTCAGAACAGGCACTTAAACATGCTGCTCAAAATCAAATCAGGAACTGCAAAATAGGCAAAAATAAAATAATCCTCCTTTACAGTAAAATAAAGCTCTGCTGATCTTTCAACACAGTTTCAACTATAAACGGTCTTAAACACTGGAGTTAATATAGCCTATATCTGCTAATTTACCCTTAACCCTGCAGGCGTGCAGACTTCCGTTCACAGCAGGACAGTCAGCAGTCTTGCCCAGCTAGCTAGCTTAGTAAGTAAGTTAGCTAACAAAAAAGCGAAGGGAAAAATTTAAGACAAACATCGGTAATTTGGATGCAAATGGACTTGGACTATGAATTCATTCATTCATTCCAGTTTGTTTCCCGATATATTCAATCTGTAACGAGAAACTATCAAATACTGAAAAGTCGCGAGGCTGAAATCAGCTTCTCGTTCGCCAGCTTGTTTTTCGAATTTACCCGTTCCACCTTAAATGCTGCAGCAGTTACATTCTGGCACATCAGGCGCCATTTAAGGTGGAACGGGTAAATTCGAAAAACAAGCTGGCGAACGAGAAGTTGATTTCAGCCTCGTAAAAAAATGAACTTTAAAAGACGTTTTACAAGAATTATTTCACTTTTTTACAAGATTATTTTACTTTTCGGCAAATTTTCGTGGTGGAGATGCGAGACACGTGGCTATAGTTAAAGCAGAGTAAAGTAAGTCTTTTGTTTATATACTTTTAGCCTATACTAGCACATTAGCACATACTGAGACACATTACAGCCAGGATAGTAAAATGACTTTTGTTGACACTTCGCCGACCCCTGGTATAGACCACGTCACTAGCCAAACGTGCACCTTTGATTTGGGACTAGCTTACCGTATCACTCCGCATCGCACTGCTGTGTGTCATAAGTAATGCTCATTTAGGCCCACTAGAGTTAACTACTTCAGCTCGGCTGGCACCGTTACAAACAGTAAGCTAAGGTAAATCAGTATCAGTTATTTTAAGTTCGGAAAAAAAAGAATGTTGTTAACAAGAGCCGCATAAGGTCTATTTATCTTTGGGGCTTAACTGAATCATGTAACTTAGCTAACTAACCTACGTGACGTTAACATGAACGTTAGCTTGATGCATTTTAATAGCTAATGTAAGGTAGTGTTGGCCTGCTAGCTAGTTAGCAAAGTTTCTTGGCTAGCTACAGTTACTGATCATAAGCAAAGTAGGTTAGCTAATTTAACTGCTATACTGCTCGTTATATATCATTCCTCTGCTATGACAGTCTATCTAGCCCACTAACGTAACCTAACGTTCATGCGCTTTCAGTATAAATAGGCTGATCCTGTACGTGTAGAGTTCCACACGTCTGACTGCTCATGTTTGATCTTTTTAATAGCCAGAAGAGGACAGACAACCAGCTGCAGTGCCAGTATCATGATATCTTCAGACTCTTGCAGTGACTTGTGTCGTTTTATTTCCTTCACATTTTTGTTTTGTTTTTCAGAGAATTTAAAATAATTTCAGTCTAAGATGAAAAGGAGCAAAGTGAAGGCAGTACCCCTTCAGTAACGGCCACATGAGGTGGTGTCTTCATTCGTTTTAGAAAAGAGTTGAAGATTTTATTGAACACATCTGTATTTTCCATGTTCAGAAGAGTTTGTCCTGATTTGATTTCGAGCAGCATGTTTAAGTGCCTGTTCTGAACAGAGGTCTTGCCAATAAAAAAAGGACCTTCCTACTTGTGGTGTTTATTGACTCCTTTTCACAGTCATTGGGTTTTGCTGCAAAGGTAGGGAAATAATTGTAGATATTTAATTGTAAATCACTATCACTATTTATACACATGGTCTGTAAAGATCTCTTAAAAATGCTATGACTCACTTATGAATGTGGCTTTGCATGTCACTTTACTATATGGTATATTAACAGCTCCTTAAAATGCTATGAATCACTTATGAATGTTGTCTTGCATGTCACTTTACTATATGGACAGTGAATTACTCATAAATATGCTATGAACAGTCAATCAACTTAAAGTCTCAAACTTTGTGTGGTGGTGGGACAGGTCCATAATACTTATCCATTCCATTCAAGATCCATCCATTCATGTAACATGCACTTTAGTGAGGATAACGTGACTTCCATCACTTTTATGGTGAAGACAAAGCAAGGCAAATTTATCAGCACCCTGAGTGAGGAAAGTCAAAGAGCCACCACTCGATTATACTATGAAGTAATGCCAAAAAGAAATCATTCCTTGTGATAACAGTGCTTGTCACATTTAACCTCAGTTACACAGGATAATCAATGCACAGTTATACTTGTGCCTTCTCCAAAACCGTAAGTGAGGAAGAACATCACTAAAAATAAAACCTCCACAGTAATTGAGATAACAGTGTTAGCATTTACTCCAAGAAAGTTAAACTTAGTTTAAGTAACATTTTCACAATAATGTATAGAGTGTTGAATGAACAGTACATTTTATATATGAATAATTAGCGTAAAAAGCAGAAAGAATAGCAAAATTGCAAAATACAAATGCTTGAGAAAAAAAAAAAAGTTGAAAGTCTAGGCAAAAAGTGTGAAAACACTTTCTGTCCAAAGGGATAAAGCCAGGTCATTTTATGCTGACAGTCCAGAAAAGAGGAGTTTCGCTGAAAATAATAAATAAAATGAGGACTTTTATTTTGAAAAACATCTTTTGGTAAAATGACATTGTAGTCCATATTAATATCATGTAAAACATGTATAGTTTATGAATGTTGATTTAAGCATTCATGAACATGTTATGAAGTGTTCATGTAAGGTGATATGAATGTGTTATGTAGACACCCTTCAAAGAAAATGTTACCCCAAAAGGCATATTGAATTAGCAGCTTCGATTTGTGAAGATTTTATTTTTTAATGTAATGTTTTTTTTTGTTGTTGTTGTTTTTTTTTAGATAAATGCATATGCAGTACATTCACTAAAAGTGAATACCATCCTGATTTGTCAATCATTAGTTAAGAAATAGTAGCATATATATTTAAATTACACTTATTGCATATAGAAAAAGCACTTTAGAGAGAAAAGTGCTTTCTTGTCCACTCAGAAAATGTAAATAGGCTGTAAAGAGTAAATACTGTAAATAGGCTGGAGTCCAAAGATGGATCTTCAGTCGCCATTTGAAGATGGTGAGGAATTCTGCTGTCCAGTGGAAGTTTGTTCCACCACATGGGCTCCAATGGAGGAGTCTTGATGTTTGTCTTTTCATGTGTCCGGGGTCAAGCTGGGCTGTATTGAAGCTTAACCTGCTCTAGGTCATCAGGTAGGAAGGAGCTGGTCCATTTTTTGGCTTTGTAGGCAGGTGTCAGAGTTTAAATCTGATGTGAACAGTTACTGGACACCAGTGAAAAGAACGCAGCAGTGGGGTGATATAAGTAACCCTTTTGATCATTTGAAAGGGCCTGACTTTAATCAAGCCTTGAGATTGCAAGGTACTGGACAAGCACTTAGGTGACTGTCCTAGAGAGGAAGTATCAAATTGTCCAGATGTTGTAGTGGAGAAACCCGCATGACGGGTTTGCAGTGATGGGAAACAGTCATTAACAACACCAGGTCTTCATACATATGCAGACCGCGAATAAGGAGTTCTCCAGGGAGGTGTGATGACAGTTCTATGTATTATTATATATGGGCCATTATAAAACCCTGATATCTTGTAAAGAGGACACGTTGTAGACTGTATTGCTCAAATGGCACCACTGCCATTAATGTATAAAACAATGAAGAACAACTCTTAATACTTGATTAGTTTATGATTAGTAAATCATAAAGTAGAGGTTTATAGATGTTTTACTTTGAAAGGTTTTTTGGCTAAAGAACTCCTAAATGGTTGTAAATATGCTATTAACATATGAATTTGTATTATAGTATGGACATAACTGATGAATAACTACTGAATTCCTGAGCTACTCATCATTAGTTAATCATGAAGTAAAAGCTTATAGGTGTCTTATAAAGTGTTGTTAATATATTAATTAATGACTTATAACTCTAAATACATCATGAGTTCATGATTAGTTAATTATGAATTAAAAGCTTATAAATGTTTTATAAATGAACGTTATTATAAAGTGTTACCAATATTTCTGCCATGGTTAAGTTTCATCCAAAGAGATTGTGGTATATTTTGCATGATCTAAGATACAGGATATAACACAAACATATCTGACCTACTTATGACATTGATGTTCATGAGAGACTGAATGATTTAAGACAATGACTACTGGGTTTACAAATAATAAACATATATATATATATATATATATATATATATATGAAAATGTCTATGATTTTTTAAGATAAATGAATTTAAAACATACGTATTTGGACAAAATATTGTTAGGTTGTATTTTATGTCACTTGAACATATTCTGTATAGACTATAGAATATGTTCAAGTGACACAAAATACAATCTAACAACATTTTGTCCAAATACGCGTGTTTTAAATTCATTTGTTTTAAAAAATCATAGACATTTTCACAACATTATTGAAACATGTTTGCATCAGAGCACCCGCATTAATACTTTGGAAGAAAAAAAACACTGTGAAGTTCTATAGTAGCAGAAAATTTATAGTGTTATTGTGGTGTTTCATCTGGAGATGTTTTTAGTCTCAGTTATCTTTTATCTCTATGTATGATGGAGGACTTTCCATTGGTGGACTGTTCATGGAGGCACCACTGACTGCATTCAGTGGATACTGTGAAGCAAAGAATATGCACATATTGTAAAAGCTGTAGACTGTAAACTTTATACAGTAAGTAATCGGCAGCTTAGTTGTTTTTATACATTATTACCTGCTCACTGGGGTAATCAGGACGTCCTGCTTGGTTTGGAGCCACAGAGATGTTCACCTACAGACATACAGAGAGATTCATAAGCTGCATAGTTTATACAGGGTGAATCACTATACAAGGTCATTACAGCAGATAGAAAACATGTGTAAACAATGTTCATTGACAGTCATCTCTTGATCAAAGGGGGCAGTGTAAACAACAAAACTCAACAAAACTCTTCAATAACAATATAAAGGAATAAACCCACTGGGTATTTTATTATATCTCTGAAACTGTCCTTATTTTTCTGAAACTTACAGAAGGTTCATCGCTGCAGGCGGCTTTACAGGCAAAGACTGAGACACAGATGGAGATGATGAACTGAATTATGGAACAAATCACCAGCACTACAACAAGCTCAATGATTGGGCTCTAAAAAATAAAACAAAGGTAAAGTTAAATTCATCATAATCTGGTTCATCCTTAAGGTGTCTGAACTAAACAAAGCCATGTGAAGACTTCATAGCTACAGAACTCTCACTGGTAGATTAACAAGAGTAACATTTTTGGACACAGTAGTGTTTATTGTGCAAAAAAGAAACCAGCTTTCATTCAACAAAATGACAAAATCTTTTTTTTTTTTTTCAGCAACAAATAAAAAGCAAAAGTACACACAAACACACACACACACACACACACACACACACACACACACACACACACACACACACACTCACACACACACACACACACACATATATAAAAATCATGTAGATTTAAAGAGTTTTTAATTTGGGGTGATAATGTGGGGAGGCGGTCCTGCTACCAGGAGAGAATTCTGAAGAATCCCTCTCACAGCAGCAGTTCACTCAGCTAATCTATAGAAAATTTAATAAGTATTTTATTTTTATTGACAGAACTGAGATCTGCATTGTTTTCCTGAAGATCTTTGAATCAGGCGTTTACCCTGATCTTCCACACCCCCAGATTCTACATCAGTAGACTGATCTGATGTGGAAATCAGCTCTTGCTTTGTAAAATTCCACAGCTTGACTCATTTTACATCAAACCCTTGATAAACTTAACCAGACAGATTTAAACTAAAAGTCTGAAACATGAACAGATGGTAAAGTCTTGTGGTATTGTAATGAATATATTACCATTATAATCAATAAGAAATTCATAATCATATACTAAAAATTCAGTAACAAAAGTGTATTAATCCTCTCACTAAGGAAAGGCCATTCTGTGTGAAGGTCAGGGGATTTTGCAATTGAGAGTCACTGAAGTTCAGAAGCTTCTAGAAACTAGTGTGCTTTGTTGCAAGAACAAGCTGGCCTGTGAGAGGGGAGGTAAAGCTGATAGGAAACTAAACTGTATCAGTGTTGGAACCAGTTTAAAAAGATAAAATTTAATTAAAAACCTACACTTAGTCCCGACAGTCTAGTGAGCCGTAAGCTTTCATTTTCACATGTATGGTTCTTTTCTTTCTTCTATAGTTTTTGAATGATGGGTGCAAAACATTAATGTGTATCATTTTTCGCAAACAAGTCGATCAGCTTCTACTTAGTTTTTGTGTTAAACTGATTTTAAACTCGTAGTACATGTTGATCTCTATGAGCTGCTAAAACTTAGGGATTAGGGAGCATCAACAGGCGTGATGTATCAATGTAACAAATTATACTGTGAGACAAATTTGCCATCTTTATGTTTTAAGTATTTCCATAAATTGCTCCACCTATAATCTAACATTCTGAGTGCATTCTTTGTGTTTGGCATGTGTTGAGTTAAAATCTTTTTAAGAAGTCTTGTTGAAACTATGTTCGTCTTTTCTTTATTTAATTAAACATCCTTAATCAACGGCAAGTAATCCAAATGAAAAGTAATCAGAAAACATTAATATAATAATCATTCAGATTTTACAATTCTATTTTTAACACACAACCCCACTTCCAAAATTTGGGATGCTGTATAAAATGTAAATGAATGTAAATAAAAACAGAATGCAATGATCTGCAAATCTCATAGACCCATATTTTATTTACAATAGGCTGTAGAACGCATATCACTTATTTAAAGTGACAGTATGTTGTTTAGCATTGTCTTGCTGAAATATGCAAGGCCTTCTCTGAAACTGACCTTGTCTGGATGGGAGCATATGTTGTTCTAAAACCTCTATATACTGTTCAGCATTGATAGTTCTTTTCCAGCTGTGTAATCTGCCCACACCTTAGGCACTAATGCAACCCCATATGACCCCAGAGATGCAGGCTTTTGAACTGTGCTCTGATAAAAAGCTGGATGGTCCCTCTCCACTTCAGTCTGAAGTCACTTCAGGACACGGCATCCGTGGTTTCCAAAAATAATTTCAAATTTTGATTCATCTGTTCACAGAACAGTTTTTCAATTTGCCTCAGTTAAATGAGCTTGGGCCCAGAGAAGATGGCAGCAGTTCTGGATAGTGTTGACATATGGTTTCTTCTTTGCATGATACAGCTTCAACTTGCATTTGTGGATTGCACAGTAAACTGTGTTCTCAGACAATGATTTCTGTAAGTGTTCCTGAGCCCACGCAGTGATTACCAGTACAGAATCATGCCTGTTTTCAATGCGGTGCCTCCGGAGGGCCCAAAGATCACGAGCATTCAATACTGACCAGTGGCCTTGTCCCTTGCATACAGAGATTTCTTCAGATTCGCAAAATCTTTTGATGATATTATGTACTGTATATGGTGGGATAGCCAAAGTCTTTACAATTTTACGTTGAGGAACATTTTTCTGAAATTGTTCCACAATTTTTAGATGCAGTTTTTCACAGATTGATGAACCTCTGCCCATCTTTACTTCTGAGAGACTCTGCCTCTCTAGAACGCTCTTTTTATACCCAGTCATTTGACTTGTAAATTGCTCCTCCATCTGTTTTTTATTGGTACCACTTACTTTTCCAGCCTTTTGTTGCCCCTGTCCCAACGTTTTTGAGATGCATTGCTGCCATCAAGTTCTAAATGAGTTTTTCATTAAATGTTAAAATTTGTCACTTTCAACATCTGATATATGTTCTATGTTATATTGTGAATAAAATCTATGAGATTTGCAAAGCATAATATTTTGTTTTTATTTACATTTATTATGTAATTATGATATATTTTAGTGTCGCAAGCATGGTACCGTGATAGGATGCCACGTGTGCAAATCCAGTCATGAAATTTCCTTGCTGCGAATGACAGCAACTCAGCCATAAACTGGTAGGCCACGTAAAATGACAGCGCGTGGTCAGCGGATGCTCAGGCGCATAGTGCGCAGAGGTCGGCAACTTTCTGCAAAGTCTATCGCTACAGACCTCCAAATTTCATGTGGCCTTCAGATTAGCTCAAGAACAGCGTAGAGAGCTTCATCGAATGGGTTTCTAAGACCAAGCAGCTGCATCCAAGCCTTACATCACCAAGCACAATCCAAAGAGTTGAATGCGGTGGTGTAAAGCACACCGCGACTGGATTCTAGAGCAGTGGAGACGTGTTCTCTGGAGTGACAAATCACGCTTCTCCGTCTGGCAATCCTATGGATGACTCTGGGTTTGGTGGTTGCCAGGAGAACGGTACTTATCTGACTGCATTGTGCCAAGTGTAAAATTTGGGGGTGGTGGGATTATGTTGTGGGGTTGTTTTTCAGGAGTTGGGCTCGGCCCCTTAGTTCCAGTGAAAGGAACTCTTAATGCTTCAGCAAACCAAGACATTTTGGACAATTTCATCCTCCCAACTTTGTGGGAACAGTTTGGGGATGGCCACTTCCTGTTTCAACATGACTGCGCACCAGTGCACAAAGCAAGGTCCATAAAGACATGGATGAGTGAGTTTGGTGTGGAAGAACTTGATTGGCCTGATCTTCACCTGACAGAACACTTTTGGGATGAGTTATAGCGGAGACTGCGAGCCAGGCCTTCTCGACCAACATCAGTGTCTGAGCTCACAAATGCATTTCTGGAAGAATGGTCAAAAATTCCCATAAACACACTCCTAACTCTTGTGGAAAGCCTTCCCAGAAGAGCTGAAGCTGTTATAGTTGCAAAGGGTGGACCAACATCGTATTAAACCCTATGGATTAAGAATGGGATGTCACTCAAGTTCATATGCGTGTGAAGGCAGACGAGCAAATACTTTTGGAAATATAGTGTAAATATATATATATATATACATATATATATATATAATGTGTGTGTGTGTATATATATATATATATATATATATATATATATATGTACACACATACATGTGTGTGTGTGTGTCTGTGTGTGTGTGTTTGTGTGCATGTATATATAATCTTGCATTATCTTGAATTATTTTATGTCTAATCTAGAAGTCTAAATATCTCCTGACTAATGAATTATTTGTAATTAACTGTAATTTCCTCTGAAATAATGATTTAATGCAAGGTGGTCTCCGACTGTGAATCAAAGGACGAGATATACAACTAATTATGTCATGTGATGGCAAATAAAAAAACCTTACCTCAGGACAAGGATAGATGCTGGTCCTACACTGTAGCTCGAGTACCAAAAACACCAATAACACAGCGAAGTTTATCGCTGCAGTTATTGTGCTTATCACATTCATCACCAGAGCACCCCTCACCTAGATGAGAAACAGAAAACAAAAGCAAAAGATGAGCACCAATAAAAAAAAATCATTCAATTACTTTGATTTCCAAAATGACTGTTATACTGAAACACAAAAGGCAATTGAAACATGTCTAAATCAAATGTATGATCAGAGAGGGAGCATATGCTCTCCACTGTATTTCGGTCTGGAGGCTAGCAAACTAAACTGTTAGGAACATAGACCATTACTGCTAACTGTTGAGCAAAGTTTGCCAGCTGATTCTTCAGGAAAAATATAAGGGCAGATTCGACCCATACTGAGGCAGATTTTCCATGTAAAGTGGCATCTGGAAAAGTCAGAGGGCTTGAAAAATAAGCAAATGCTTTGTTTGTTTGACATTCTGACAGTTTCTTAGTCAAACATTTACTCAAACATTTTTTTTTAATCTCATGTTGAATTTGAAACAGTGTCGAATTTATTTTCCATCTCTAATATACTGGTTTGTACACTTGTTAGAGTTGTTACCTAATTAGCTAACTAACCTGTTTGTGCATGCTTAGCTAACATTAGAAAGCTAAGTTAACAGCTCTTTTTTCCATTTTTGATGCAGCCAAAGAAGCTGACAGTGACAACGACATTGACCAGAGACCTCCATCTGTTAAGGGTCGAGTGTATTTAGCACAGTGACTTAAACTTAACATGTTCATTCTCTTGTTGTCTTTCTCTCCCGCACATATATACACTCACTGGACACTTTTAAGGTACTCCTAATTTACAGACTGCAGTGTAGCTGTTTCTCTGCATACCTTTTAGCCCCGTTTCACCCTGTTCTTTAGTGGTCAGATCCCCCACAGGACCACCACAGAGCAGGTATTATTTAGGTGGTCTGTTGGACACAGCATTGATGCTGCAGGTTTTAAACACTGTGGCCACTGACTGTCCATTGTATTAGACACTCCTACGTTGTTGGTCCACCTTGCAGATGTAAAGTCAGAGACAACAGCTCATCTGCTGCTGCACAGTTTGTGTTGGTCATCCTCTTGTCCCTCATCAGTGGTCACAGGAAGCTGTTGATATTCTCACTCCAGCAGTGACAAAGCATTACTGTGTCCCATACACTTGTACCAGTACCACACATATTACCATGCCAGTGTGACCGCAGTGCTGAGAACGAAATGATAATACCTGCTCTGTGGTGGTCCTGGTCGGGGTCCAGATAAATGATGAATGAGATGAAAGAGTTGACTATGCAGAGAAACAGATCAAATGCAATCTGCAATTACAGGACTACAATGTGCACCTATACATTAGATGGACCTGATTAAATGGAAAATGAGCACAGATGCAAGATCACTGTACATAATTAAGTAGCCAGTGAGTGTAAATATATAATTAAGTTTAATGGTGAACTGCACTCACCAGTTTAGTTTGTAATTTTTGGTAAACACCATTGTAACTGTTTCTTTACTTATGTAATTATTATTCCACTAATTTCATAGTGGATTCTGTCTGAATTGTTCTGTATACATTTAGACAATTAAAGCAATTTCTTCAAAATGCTTTGTGGTGTGATCTGTTCATGTCCACATACTGGTGAACACAGGTGAGCTTTAAGAATTGTGACATTTACAAGACATGATACTGTATACAGTGGCTTAATGTATGACATTACAGATTATTGATTGCTCAGCTCAAAGAGCTTTTCTCAAGACTAGTGGTACTTCTTAGCACCACATATGTTCTCATGTTAGCTCAACTAAATATGTATTTAGCGTTGACAAAAAAATGTCAGTCAGGACAACTAATAATTTACAAAAGTTGAGTGAACAAGAAACAATTCTTGGAAATTGTCTAACAAGTTTTTTTTGTTGTTGTTGTTGTGCAAGCTAAAAAATGAGTACAGTGTAATGATACTGATAATCAAATTAGCTCAAAATCAAACTTTCTGTTACTTGCAGGGGAATTTCTGCGCAAGTAAATTCTTAAGAGGTAAACAAAACAGTTTTTGTGAAATACTTTTGTCAAGAAAAGATCATATTTAGACCCTTGTTCCACCAGAATGTCAAAAGATTTTGCACTTACTTAAAAAGTATTGGCATGACTCCTCACCCCTGCTATTAAGTAATGTAAGTTATCAGTGCATTAGGTAAAGGCAGCCAATAATGTATTCAATCAGTTTTCATTCATTATTGAATGCTTAATGTATATCATGTAACAACAATGTAACTACAGGTAATGTATTCACTGTTACAGATGGATTACAGTAGTACAGTTTATGAAAATACACAAGTTTATCACCTTCAGTTTTTACTCATTCAGTTGCACAAGTTGCACAAATCATGATAATCATAATGGCTTATTGTCTCTTATATAGTTATCAGTATGTCATAGAGTTTCCAACAAGTCTTATCTGATTGTAACAGTAATCATTTTACTACATCTACATACAGACCCACACAGACAGTATTAATTTCAATCTGTAAATTCACAGTACCTACATACATTTCTATATTTTACATCAACAGAGAAATGGACATATGCTGTTGCCATGTAAAGCATGGAAACCTAATCAAAGTATGTAATGTTTTACACAGCAACAGCTTCTATACCTCAGCTTATACAAACATAACTACCATAACACTGTTACACATGTGTAATTACATAAGCAAAAACATGCTGTTACAGCTACTGGGATATGCTTGTGTTACTACATGAGAAAACACTGAAATTGATACATAGAGAGTGGGACCAAATTATTTCTTAAGAATAAATGATATAGCTCAGTTTCTGCAATGAATGTAAAAAACACTAAAACGGGTGTTTACATACCACACAGTGATGAAGGTTTATACTTGCTGAAACAGCCAGAGAGCCGGTGATGATGTACTGAGTGAGAGGAAAAATGATAGAGTTTTCATTTAAATTGGTATTGGGGAATATTTAAAGAAGTATCTCTATCTGATGGAATACCAGCAGATAAAACTTACCATCCAAGCAAACCCAAATGCAATTCCACCGAAGACAGCGAAAAGCTCGTGAAAGCTGTTCGCCATCATCACAATACCAAGTACGACTTTCAACAAACCGATGGTTATTTGAACACTCTGTGGGAAAAAGAAAGAGACAGATATTTGACTGATCTCAATACTGGTTGAATTTGAATACTGAATGTTGTAGACGTCTATTGCAGCTGATGGAAGTACATTTTCAGTAGAGCTCAAATGAGTCAATTTTAATAAACTTCAGTGCATGTAGGATGTTTAACTAAAATAAAAATTTGGAATGTTCCAAATATAACCATGGCTCACATATGCAATAAACTGATTCACTTAACATTCAATCTGAATCTCAAATTTCAAACATTAAGCAAATGTGGATTCCCCATTTCTGAAATGTCCTCTTTCTAAAGCCATCACCACTTTACAGACTCTTTTAAATGGCTGAGCACCTATATAACATTCTGACGTCCACTGACAAAAGTCTGACACATAATTGTGTGTAATCAGCATAGCTATCACAGCTGATCTCATGTTTTCTGAAGACGACATTTACCAAGAGGTAACATAAATAAAGAGAAAGAACTGCCCTGAAGCTAATCCCTCTGTGACTCCACAGGGATTCACAATATAACCAAGAACCTGAACCATCCACTGACAGTTATGCTTCCACAATAAACATAACCTGAACAAGCTCAGGCTTTCTCCCTTCTTCCCTTAGGCAGAGATTATAAATCTTATTTCTGGGAATGTGCTGGCTCACCAGGTACTTCTCAAGAAATTGAAACTAGTTTTCTTTTTTGTGTTTCCTAATGCTCACTTGTCATAGATTACATTTTGTATAAGGATCTGAAACAGCTTAATGTGACAAACATACAATAATAGAGGAAATCAAGAGGGTCCAAACACTTTTTCATTGCAATGTATGTAGATAAGTTGGTGACATCACAAAACCAATGAATTCAAAGCAAGCTGTTACAACTACATTTTCATATATGAACTGGAGAGTGAACTGTATGTTTTAAAACAAAAAAAAACAAACAAACAAAAAAAAACATTAACAATGCTTAAACACTTCAAGAAACTTACTTCAAGAAGATAAGAGATTTTCAATGATGTGTGCTTCTTCACACAAAGCCTGACCAGCAGGTTGGGTCACTTACTCCTAATAGTTTTGGTTTTCCTTTCAGAAACTTCTGAAGTGGGTCTACAGTGTAGATCATTTGCCCAGGTTCAGTTGATGTTGGTGGGGGGATCACGTGGGTCACAATGGTGTAGCCATTCCTCATGTTAGAGAGTGAAACTGCAGTGGCCGACATCTTTAAAGTGAACTGAATTATTCACCTGTGAAAGACCAAACATTCATCACACTGTCAGTACAAGAGAACTAGAACAGAACTGTTAAAGATCACAATTAGACTGACAGTGCTTGAGGGCAGTTAAAAGCAGTTGAATTTCCAATATACACTTTTTAATTTACTTTAAAATCAATGAAAATGTTTTGAAATTAAGGTTGTATTTTTATTTAAAAAAACTGTGTATTCAATGAATAAAAAAATGACTTGCTGTTTTTTTAATGAATAATTAGGTTAATCCACCAAATAAACTAAGACAAATGTAGGATGAACAGCAAACAGTAATTACACACAAGAGAACGTCATGTCACACTGGAAATCAGTCTAGTCATATAGATTCTCTGTATTTGAAAAGGTAAATAAAAAACTATGAACTTTCAGAAAAGTGCTATGTATTACATGGTTACTGTAAATAAACAGTGAAAACAAAAGACAAAAAATAAGCATTAAAATCAGCCTTACAGGCAAACAACTATAGATATACCTGTTATAAATACATTACTGTGTTAAATATATGAATACTTAATACATATTCATAAGTTTATGAAACATAAAATTAACTGCTATTACCTGCTGTTTTCGTCCTGGAGTGCAGTTGGTGTTTGCTTTTCCTCTTCCTCTTCTGAAAGACTTTTCTGTACCCCTCAGGAGGAGTGGCTTACACACTGCTTTCCACAGAAAATAAAAGTATGTATTCCTGCAAGCTGGAGCAAGTCCAAGTAGGAGGGACTCCAAATGTCTCGGTCTGAGCTCCAAACAGGTTTGCATTCTGTTAAAGTCTTTGTTAGGGGTCTAAAACAAACACCTGCAAACAGACTGAACTCTAGCAGGTCCAGCACTCATTATGATGTGTTGTGTCCATTTACAACTCAGTGCTTATCTCAATGCTATTAAACGTTTACCTTTTAATATTGTACAGGAGGAGAAACTCAGAGACATCAAAATGTTGGTCCATAACTCAGCTTAGAACAGCGCACAGAAAAGGGAGAATCACTGTCCCCGTGTAGGCTCACTCTCACTGTCAGCCTCGGCTCTCCTAAAATAAAGAGTCCCCCAAATGAAAAGGCTAAATTAAAGCTACAGAACAGAATAACTCGAGTAAAACTAAACTCAGGGATGCCAAGATGCCACAAGAGCTTGAAATTGCAATATTTTCTGATGTAAAAAATTGGGTAACACTTTACATTAAGTGTTGACTAATTAACATGAAGTAATGCATTAGTTCACATGAACAAGACATGAAGTAATGCATTAACAATGGTTACCTAATGTTAAGTAAACATGTTACGACTGCATTAGTTAATGTTGTTTTCATGTGAAGTGTTGACTCATTAACATTAAGTAATGCATTTATTAACAACTAAGGTTCTACATTGATAATGGTTAACTAATGTTAAGTAAACATGTTACAACTTCATTAGTTTATGTTCTAGTGTTTTGCTTATGTACTGCAGTTATACATAATGCTTGAAAAAGCAATGTTAAGTAATAGTTTAATTGGCTGAAATGACACTTCACCAATGGTAGCCACTAACTTGTTTTATTTACTTCCATTTACTGATGTAGTATTTTGTACTGTATTTTTAAATCATAACACCTTTACTTTTCCCTACTGCTTTTCCCTCAGTTCCATTTCAGTCATTTAGGTTTAGTTGCTTGTTGGGGTTTCATTGTGTCATCTTGTTGAGGTGGTTCAGCTCCTGTTTTGCTTCTTTGTTGCTCACACCTCTCACTTTGGAGCTTTAATATTTTATTTTAGATGCAAAAGGAAATAAAAGGCTAATAATATAGTCTTCAGTTCCTCTGCTGAAAGATTCTGAGATGTACTGAGCTTGACTGGACCTTTCCAAGTTACTCATTACTTATGTATGTAAATGAGCACAAGGTAATGTTTTATTTTATATATAAAAGTTTACATTAATATGCTAGATTCTGATGTATGTTAGATATGCTTATGTGTGTATTGCAAGAAGGAATTATACATACCATTCTCTCAGTCATATCAGTCAGGCCTGGATGGGGCAGCATACTGAATTTATTTACTTACCTACCCAATTTCTCTTCCTTATTCCAAATTTTATCATGCATGTGTGAGTGTGAATGGGGCATTTTTAGGAAGTCATCATACATTTAGAAATTGTAAATATAAAAATGATTGTATAAACAGACATTTTCATCAAAGGTAACTACTCAGAGAACATAACATGCTTTATGTTAAAACCAATGTCTTAAAATGCATTACTAACATCTATTAAACACTACTAAAGGTTTATAAAGTGTTGTTCAGTGAATTTAATACACCTGATGTAAAATGAAACCCAATAACGCCTTAGTAATGCATTAGAAACATCTATTAAACATTACTAAAGGTTTATAAGGTCTTGTTCAGTAAAGTTAATATACCTGATGTAAAGTGAAAACCAATAATGCCTTAGTAATGCATTACAAACATCTATTAAACATTACTAAAGGTTTATAAGGTCTTGTTCAGTAAAGTTAATATACCTGATGTAAAGTGAAAACCAATAATGCCTTAGTAATGCATTACAAACATCTATTAAACATTACTAAAGGTTTAAAAGGTGTTGTTCAGTGAATTTACCATACCGGATGTAAAGTGAAAACCAATAATGCCTTAGTAATGCGTTATGAACATCTATTAAACTTCACTAAACATCAATAAGGTTGTGTTCTGTGAATTGAATGAACCTGATATAAAATGAAAGAGTAGTACTGTATTAGTAAAGTACTAGATACTTTGATGCTATAATCTGAAAGCATTACACAATGTTAAACAATAAACAATGTATACCTACACATTCAGCTACCCAGCAGAAATAGAAACATAGATACATTTTTTTCTGTATAAGTGAAACATTCAGTTCATAGCATTATTAAATTAACACAAACCTACATGGTGCAACTAAAAAAGAGGTTCATCACAGAGCTGGCGGTGTCTCTGGTGCGGTAAGGGACAGCTCTGCAATGGAAGCAGTCTGTGCAGTTGTGTTGCGGTCTACCCCGTATTTTTGGAAAGATTTGGCTGTCATGTTTCCTTTCATATATCTGGTCAGCACGCTGGGATCTTACTGGAGTATATGCGCCGAGTCCGTCTGTGCTGAAGCGCAAAACTCCCGCTTTCTTCCAGCCAATCAGTTTAAACCAGTTCTCCTCACTAGCCAATCACGGGTGAAACTGCTCCTGCGTCCTGCGCGCGCAGATGAATTCCCATTAGGCAGTTCGGAGTGTTCACGGTGCAGTTACCATGCAAAGTTCGCCAGATACTCGCTGACGGGCCGAGAAGACCAAGAAAAACACGAGGATTCAGGCAGTGAGCGAGGCAAAACGGATGGCAATAACAGACCTGGTCCAGCCAGCTGAGGTCAGTTGTTTATCGATGTTCAGCTAAACGTGTTGTGATGGGAAGTTCGATTCATTCCACCAACCGATTCTTTTCGCTTCAAAGAATTATTGGAACCGATTCAGACATTCGGACGAACAAAACTTTTCTTTGTAACGTATATACCCAGCATAATATGCATAATCGCATGTATAATCCTAATCTTTATAATGAAGACTATAAAATCATAACACGAAATTATTAAATCAGTTGAATCAGACGCTCGATTCATAAATTCGAAAGAACCGGTTCAGTAAAATGAACCGAACTTTCCACACCGGTGTTGTTCTTAGGTCAAGCCACAGACAGGTATTTTTGCAACTAACCTTGTGATGTGTGTTCAGTTTAAAATGGTTTGCAAAGCTGAAACTTTTTCATTAATATTTGAAAAAGTTGTGTTTCTATTCTGTATTCAAATGTATTGCACCTTATATATCTCTCCAGTGTATGTTAGTAGTCAAATTCAAATGTATCCACATACATTGTAGTAGCATTTAATTTTTCTGTTTATATTGGTATTGACAAGTTATGACTAGTTATACCAGAGATGAAAATGTAAAACTGTTCATGTTTGTTTACTCAGTTCCTGTTTTTGTTGATGTTTTTAGACAACAAGCTCAAGGAGGAGACACACCACCAGCACCAGAGACACACCACCAGCTCTGTGATGAACCTCTTTTTTAGTTGCACCATGTAATTTTGTGTTAATTTAATAATGCTATGAACTGAATGTTTCACTTATACAGAAAAAAATGTATCTATGTTTTTTGCTTTCAGATTATAGCATTAAAGTATCTAGTACTTTACTAATACAGTACTACTCTTTCATTTTATATCAGGTTCATTCAATTCACAGAACAACACCTTTTAAACCTTTAGTAATGTTTAATAAATGTTTGCAATGCATTACTAAGGCATTATTGGTTTTCACTTTACATCCGGTATATTAAATTCACTGAACAAGACCTTTTAAACCTTTAGTAATGTTTAATAGATGTTTGTAATGCATTACTAAGGCATTATTGGTTTTCACTTTACATCAGGTATATTAAATTCACTGAACAAGACCTTTTAAACCTTTAGTAATGTTTAATAGATGTTCGTAATGCATTACTAAGGTGTTATTGGGTTTCACTTTACATCAGGTATATTAAATTTACTGAACAAGACCTTATAAACCTTTAGTAATGTTTAATAGATGTTTGTAATGCATTACTAAGGCATTATTGGTTTTCACTTTACATCAAGTGTATTAAATTTACTGAACAACACCTTATAAACCTTTAGTAATGTTTAATAGATGTTTGTAACGCATTACTAAGGCATTATTGGTTTTCACTTTACATCAAGTGTATTAAATTTACTGAACAACACCTTATAAACCTTTAGTAGTGTTTAATAGATGTTAGTAATGCATTTTAAGACATTGGTTTTAACATAAAGCATGTTATGTTCTCTGAGTAGTTACCTTTGATGAAAATGTCTGTTTATACAATCATTTTTATATTTACAATTTCTAAATGTATGATGACTTCCTAAAAATGTCCCATTCACACTCACACATGCATGATAAAATTTGGAATGAGGAAGAGAAATTGGGTAGGTAAGTAAATAATTTCAGTATGCTGCCCCATCCAGACCTGACTGATATGACTGAGAGAATGGTATGTATAATTCCTTCTTGCAATACACACATAAGCATATCTAACATACATCAGAATCTAGCATATTAATGTGAACTTTTATATATAAAATAAAATATTACCTTGTGCTCATTTACATACATAAGTAATGAGTAACTTGGAAAGGTCCAGTCAAGCTCAGTACATCCAGAATCTTTCAGCAGAGGAACTGAAGACTATATTATTAGCTTTTTATTTCCTTTTGCATCTAAAATAAAATATGAAAGCTCCAAAGTGAGAGGTGTGAGCAACAAAGAAGCAAAACAGGAGCTGAACCACCTCAACAAGATGACACAATGAAACCCCAACAAGCAACTAAACCTAAATGACTGAAATGGAACTGAGGGAAAAGCAGTAGGGAAAAGTAAAGGTGTTATCATTTAAAAATACAGTACAAAATACTACATCAGTAAATGGAAGTAAATAAAACAAGTTAGTGGCTACCATTGGTGAAGTGTCATTTCAGCCAATTAAACTATTACTTAACATTGCTTTTTCAAGCATTATGTATAACTGCAGTACATAAGCAAAACACTAGAACATAAACTAATGAAGTTGTAACATGTTTACTTAACATTAGTTAACCATTATCAATGTAGAACCTTAGTTGTTAATAAATGCATTACTTAATGTTAATGAGTCAACACTTCACATGAAAACAACATTAACTAATGCAGTCGTAACATGTTTACTTAACATTAGGTAACCATTGTTAATGCATTACTTCATGTCTTGTTCATGTGAACTAATGCATTACTTCATGTTAATTAGTCAACACTTAATGTAAAGTGTTACCAAAAATTGTCTTGTCTGATCGTTTCCATCTTTAATGTGATCTTCCAAAAAACTGACTTAAAAACTCATCTGGGTAAGAGATATTTCATAGTTCATAACCTTTACAAATTGACAGTGTCATATTTTACAAGAAAACAACAAAATATGAAAGACAAAACAAAAGGAAGTGTTAATGTGGAAACCTTAAAATGTAAAATCCAAGGCCTCTACACAGAACGTTTAGCTTTAGCCTCCTGCATTTGTGCTCAGGTACAACTGTCCTGTTATCCGATATTTTTATATTGTTATTCTTCTCATCTTATTGTTCTGCTAAATTTCCGTCTGCTAACTCGTTGCTCAGGTTGAAATTTCAACAATGAACTCCAGAATATTGAGTCTGATTGAGGCATATACAGTTTTTTGATTAGACCTTCTGTTTTCTGTGTAGTATTGATACAATATATTTTTTCTAGTAAGAATGCCCAGGAAAAAGGTTGTGCAAAAATTTGTGTATTGCTCCAACACCATAGCAACCACCTGGGATACAACAGCAACCATTTAGCATCATCCTAGCAGCCTTGACACCATGGTAACCATCTAGCAATACCCTCAAAATCACATAGCAACACTCTAAAAACCACCTGCAATACAATACAAGACAATACCCTAGCAACCACATTCAATATCATAGCCGTTGTGCAGCAATACACTTCCAACTACCTACAATAGCATAGCAGCCACTTAGCAAAAGGACTACAAAGATGAATGACAGCATTGTAGAAAAGTCTTCTAAAGGGTTTTCACAGGGGAATACAGGGTAGCCAATCAGTGTATTGACAAGCTAACTCCATTGGTTGCTGACCCATCCACCATCTTTGATGGCATTCCCACAACACACCGTGTTTTTTTTTCTGTTGTTGATATGACCAATGTTTTTTGGTCAGTTCCATTAGCATCACAAAGCCAGCCATGACTCGCTTTCACTGAGGCAAGTGAGGCCAGGAGTTCTTTAGATGTTTGTCTGGGTTATTTTTTGACCTCCTGGATGAGTCGTTGATGCACTCTTGGAGACACTTTGGTAGGCCGGGCACTCCTAGAAAGGTTCACCACTGTTTCAAGTTTTTTGCTTTTGTAAATAATGGCTTTCACTGTGGTTCGCTGGAGTCCCAGAGCCTTATAGAGACTCTGTAACCCTCTTCCATAGTTGCAGGTTTCTATGACTCTGTTTCACATCTGTCATTGAATGTCTTTAAAATTTGGCATCATGTGCTGCTTTTCAAACCTTCTAGCCTGCTTCTCATTGCCAGACAGGTTCTATGTAAGTGATGTTAAGATTCAACAGGTCTGGCAGTAATCATGCCTGGGAGTAGGCAGTGAAACTGAATTCAACAGTTAATTGAATTTGGTTAACTAGTTGATTTAGTAGCTAAAAGGACAAATACTTTTTCACATAGGGCCACGCAGAACTGAGCAGCATTTTATATTGAATAAATAAATTAATCATTTAACAGCATTTCATGTTTACTAGGTAATGTCATCGGGGTGTCTAATCTGGAGATGGTAACTTAGTTTCAGTTAGATGATTAAGCTTTCTCACTGTATGGTGGAGGACTTTCCATTAGTGGACTGTTAATGGTGGCACTGTTGACTTCATACAGTGGACACTGTAAAGCAAATATGTACACATTGTAAAAGCTGCACAATGTAAACTTAAAAAAAAAAATAACAGGCAACTTAGTTGACAATAAAGGGCTGTAAATACACAGTGCAGAACTGTACCACATGTTAATGTAATTTTGCTGAAATCGTACAGTATTAACTTTAAATGGATAATTTTACATATTATTTTTATTTATTTATTTATTTTTTCCCCAATTTAGTCGTCTCCAATTCCACCCGCTAGTTAGGACTCCCCCAATCACACGATGCTATCAATGCTAGGAGGGTGAAGGCTAACACAGGCTTCCTCCGAGGCCTGTGAAACCAGCCACCGCTTTCTTTTCGAGCTGCCGCTCACGCAACATCACTGGACAGCTGAACGCGCTCGGAGGACAGCGCCAACCGCCAGATCTGTTACGTCAGCTAACAGACGCCTGCGCTGACTAGCATCGCGCTGAGTGATGGGGGGAGAAAGGCAGCCATCCCACCCACCCAGAGAGAGCGAGGCTGTGCTCTCTCGGACTCCCGGCTACGGATGGCTGTAGCATCACCAGTGATCGAACTCGCGATCTCCTGATGACAGGGCCAACGCTTAGACGGTTGCGCCACTCGGGAGCCCTAATTTTACGTATTATTATTTGCTCACTGGTGTAAACAGGACATCCTGCTTGGTTTGGAGCCATAGTGATGTTCACCTACAGACACACAGAGAGATTCATAAGCTGCATAGTTTATACAGGGTGAGTCACTTTACAAGGTCATTACAGCAGATAGAAAACATGTGTAAACCATGTTCACTGTCCTTATTTTACTTAAATTGTACACCTACAGAAGGTTCATTGCTGCAGGCGGCTTTACAGGCAAAGACTGAGACACAGATGGAGATGATGAACTGAATTATGGAACAAATCACCAGCAATACAACAATCACAAAGATCTAAAAATAAAATAAAAGTAAAGTTAATTTCATCATAAACTGGTTCATTCTTAAGGTGTATGAACTATGCAGTTTATAAAGCCATGTGAAGACTTCATAGCTACAGAACTCTCACTGGTAGATTAACAAGAGTAACATTTTTGGACACAGTAGTGTTTATTGGGCAAAAAAGAAACCAGCTTTCATTCAACAAACAAAATGGCAAATTCTTATTTTTTCAGCAACAGATAAAAAGCAAAAGTACACACACACACACACACACACACACAGACATACATAAAAATCATGTAGATTTAAAGAGTTTTTAATTTGGGGTGATAATGTGGGGAGGCGGTCCTGCTACCAGGAGAGAATTCTGAAGAATCCCTCTCACAGCAGCAGTTCATTCAGCTAATCTATAGAAATTTTAATAAGTATTTTATTTTTACTGTCAGAACTGAGATCTGCATTGTTTTCCTGAAGATCTCTGAATCAGGCGTTTACCCTGATCTTCCACACCCCCAGATTCTACAGCAGCAGACTGATCTGATCTGATGTGGAAATCAGATCTTTATTCTGATTCTTGGCTCTGTAAAATTCTACAGTTTGACTGATTATAATTCAAACCCTTGATAAACCTAACCAGACAGATTTAAACTAAAAGTCCGAAACATGAACAGATGGTGAAGTCTAGTGAGTGGTAAGCTTTTATTTCCACATGCATGTTTGCTTTCTTTCTTCTGTAGTTTTTGAATAATGGGTGCAAAACATTAATGTGTGTAAATGATCATTTTTTGTAAAAGTCGATCAGCTACTACTCAGTTTTTGTGTGAAACTGATGTCTTTTTAAACTCATAGTACATGTTGATCTCTATGAGCTGCTAAAACCACTGAAAGCTGATTAGGGAGCATCTTTAAGCACAAAGCATCACCATGAAAACCTTTTAGCAGAGAGAGCACAAAGGATGGGCAGTTAGAATTTTTAGAATGACATCTATTCATGATTACTGCTGATGAGGGGTCTCAAATAAAGATTTTGAATGATCTTTTGAAATCTGCATGAAAAAACATGTCTACACTCAAACAAATTATACTGTTGTCACCTATAATCTAGCATTCTGATTGATATAAAACAGGGTGATGTTTATTGCTGCAGTTATTGTGCTTATCACATTCATGCACAGAGCACCCGTCACCTAGATGAGAAACAGAAAACAAAAGCAAAAGATGAGCAGTAATAGACAAATTTTCTTTCAACTTTGATTTCCAAAATGACTGTCATACTGAAACACAAAAGGCAACTGAAACATTTTTAAATCAAATGTATGACTGTATGATCAGAGAGTTATCATATGTTATCCACTATATTTCAGTCTTGAGGCTAGCAAGCTAAACTGATATGAACATAGACTTTAATTGTTAACAGCTGAGAAAGGCTCGCCAACTGATGTGTCAGCAAAAATGTAAGGGCACATTCCGCCCATAGTGAGGCAGATTTGTGCATTTAAAGCAGCTTCTAGAAACTTCAGAGGGCTTCAAAATGCTTCTCGTAGGCAAATGCTTGGTTCATTTGACGTATCGACAGTTTTAGTCAAACATTTACTCAAACCTAGTCCTATGATTTGTTAATGTTAAACTCTTCATATTTAAAATGAAAATGACCATCACTTGTTAACAGTCATAGACTAGTGAGTCACCTCTTTTAAATGAATGTTTGCTCTCACAAAATAATAATTTAATTTTAATTAATTTAATTAAAATAATTTTAATTTAGAACAGTGTTGAATTTATTTTCCATCTCTAATAAACTGGTTTGTACAGTTGTTAGAGTTGTTACCTAATTAGCTAACTAACCTGTTTGCACATGCTTAGCTAACATTAGCAGGCTAAGTTAATAGCTCTGCTGGAAGACCGGCTCAGTTCCGGCTAACTTATGCTAATCCACAGTGAATACAGGCTCAAATCTAAACAAGGAAGTCGAGTGTCTGGTGTTGGAGTGACAGAAAAGGTGAAACTAACCAGGTTCTGTGATGTGTGGGGTTGTTCGCTTGTTGGCTAGCAATCTAATGACTTCCCACATCACAGACCAGGTTTGATGCTTCATTCACATGAGTTTAGAAGATAAAACCAGAAATCTGAACGAGTGACTGGAGCTGCAGTTACAGTTAAAACAGTAAGTTATTATTTCAACTGAGCTGTGATTTGGTAACTATAAGTGACTTAAAATCCTGTATCAGACTAATATTTGTGAAATCTTTGTTCTCTCTTCTTCTCATTTACTGCTTTAAGGTTTATCCAAATGTGTACTTATCTTGTGATGACCTCCACGTCTCCTAGGTCTACAATCAGCATTTCTCAGGTATGGAAGCAGTTTACATGCTGTTACAGCTACCTGAATATGCTTGTGCTACTACATGAAGAAAAACTGATACATGTAGCAGCACAGTTAGAGAGTGGGACCAAATTATTTCTTAGTAATAAATGATGTAGTTTAACTGTAAATAAATAATCATGCATTTACAACATAGTACAGCTTTAATGACCTACAAAGAAAAGTATTATTGAAATAAGTCTCGAAGCACATTTCTGCAATGAATGTAAACACAGTAAAACTGTACTTGGTGTTTACATACCACAGAGAGATTAGGCTTGTTACTTGCTGAAACAGCCAGCGCAGATGTACTGAAAGAGAGGAACAATGCAAGCTTTTTCAATTAAATTGGTATTGGGAAATATTTATAGAACTACCTCTATCTGATAGAATACCAGCGGATAAAACTCACCACCATAGCACACCAAAATGCAATTCCATTGATGAGACTCAACTCACGATAGTCAAAGGTTACACAATACCAAGCAAGAGTGTCAACAAACCGATTATTATTTGATCTGTGAGGGAAAAAAAAGATAGATGTTTCATTGATATCAGTACTGGGTACTATTGGAACTTATGCAAATACATTTTCAGCAGAGCTCAAATGAGTCAGTCTTAATAAACTTAATAAAAAGAGGTAACAGACACAAAGAGAAAGCAAATGCCCTAAAATCAAACCCACTGTGACTCCACAGGAAATTTCACAATGGAACCAGGAACTTATCTATTCGTTCAAAGTAACATAAACCATCCACTGACATAGTTATGCTTCCGTAACTTATGATTTTTTGTTGGTTTGTGTATAAAACGACAGTTATAATTCAATTGTATATGACCATCTTCAAAGTCTCATCCCTTAGAATTAAACAAGCTGCTCTTGTCACTGTGTCTTTATGAATTAAATAGGTAAATGAGCTGTGTTCAAAATGACCACCCTGAATTGTGCCCCAATCAAAAAGCACTCCAGACTGAAACACTTCTTATGACAATTATGTGAGTGGGTGGGGCTCAAGCGTTATACACCGAATAGACAGACATACAGTGCTGAAAAAAGTGTTTACCCCTCCAGATATCTTCAGATAATTTCATTTAAATTTGGAAAATGTTTAATCAAGAACAACTAGCTCTGTGGGAAAACATCCACAGCAGAATTAGAGTTTT